>NW_020194627.1:0-1283897 GCF_002865645.1 Hyaloscypha bicolor E | reverse complement strand
CTGAGCTAAAACTTAATTAATAAAAACATCTTATAATATTATATCTTAATATATTTAAATAAATATTTTTAAATTTGGATGAAAATATAATGACACTAAATACTAACATAATACGAAAACCACTAAGCAGAGAATTAAATACCGAATATACTATAATAATACCAGATACAGCATAAAACCTATAATAAAAACCAACAAAAATTACATATAAAATAATCAATAAAGACCTAATATAAAAATAATATAAAAATAATAATATTATATTAGAATACTATAAACCAAAGACTTTTAATCAATTAAATTACAAATATTACAAAAAATAAAATTATTAGCTACCATTCATAAACATCTTCAAATACAACTCAATAAGAGCTTTTAAATAAAAATCTCTGCGCTATCTCTCGAGATAATAACTTATAAAAATAGATAAAAAGATAAGCTTTCTAAAATAATCAACTACATAAATACAAATTAAAATTTATAAAGAAAGCTATTCAAAATTACTCACCGTTATAAAAATACTATATAATACAATAAAAAAAATAAACAAAATAAATATTAAAAATTCAGATGTAGTTATTAAAATATGTACATTATAAATACAAAACAATGAATACTTCAAATTCATTAATCTACCCGTAAAGAACAATTATACTATGAAATCTTATTCTTAATATACACAAAGACTAATTAAGAACTATCAGACTTTTAAAATAATGAAATAATAAAAGTATTTATAATATATTACTAAAAGAATTAATAAATATAAAAGAAAAAAAATATTTTATAATTATAAATATATAAATAAAATTAATTAAAAAATTATTACTTTAAATAGATTTATTAATAGATATAATAAATATCTTATAGAATTATTTTGTAATATTATTTATATTTATTATATAATGAAATAATATATATAATAAAATAATATATATAATAAAATAATATATATAATAAAATAATATATATAATAAAATAATATATATATTATATAAATAATAATTATTTAATAAAGTTATAGATTTTAATAGCTAGACTTATAAATTATAAGAAAAATATTATATTAACTTTTATTTATAAACTTATTTAAAAGAATTTCTATTAGATCTATAGCTATAAAAAAGTTCTTATAATAATAATTTATTCTAGATTAGAGAATTAGATATATATATAAAGTAAAAAGAATTCGAAAATAATTTATTTAGCTAGCTAATTACTTTTAGGCTATTTTATAAATCTATATAAAGGAATTATAGTTTATAAATATTTTATAAAAATTATAAAGAATAATATAATTAAATAATAAATAGTATTATATTTATAAATTAGTAATATAATTTAAATTATAAAAAGGATTATTAAATAAAAGCCGGAATTCTTTATAAGCTTAGCTTTAAGAATTTTTAATAGTAAAATAGCTTTTTATAAATTTAGAAGTAATAAAGATTATAAAAAAATTAGTATATTTATCTTTAATATAATTTATAAATATTAAAATAAATATAGAATTATATATTTTTATATTTTAATAAAAGTTATAAGCTTATAGATTTTTTTATTTAAAAAGTATTTATAAAAAAAATAGAAATATTTATAAATTATTTATTATTATATTTTCTTTTTTATAATAAAACTTAAATTATTAATTTATATTTATAATTACTTTTAATATCTAGTATTTTATTATATAATTCTTATATTTAATATTTATTAGACTAAAATTATAAATAAGCTAGTTTTTAAACTATAAATAAAAACTAATAAATAAATAAAAGTAATAAAAAAAGTAATAAAAAATTATAATAAAAGAAATAGCCTTTATTAGCTAGCTATAGACTATATCTAGTTTATTATAGATTTAATAAATTTGTTTTTAAGATTAAGAATTATTTTTACTTATAAAAAACTATATTAATTTAGTATAAATCTTTTAAAAAAATATTTAAATTAATATTTATAAGAAAAAAGTACCTTATAGCTTTTTTAACCTAAAAAAATTAGTAATTAAATATATAAATAAAAGAAATAAAAGAAAAAAGAGATTTTATATTATAAATATATTTTATATAGGTTTCTTTTAAAATTTAAAAGAAATCTATTATATTAAAAATATTATTTATAATTAGTATAATAATATAATAGAAAAGAATTTATATTTATATAATTATAAGCTAAATAAAAGGCCAAGTAATATATGAAATTAATATAAATATAAGCTTTAAATTCAAATTTTTAGTATTTTTTATATAATTAGTTTTTTAATAAATAATTTAATTATATAATAGTATTATATAAATATATTTAGGGCTATTTTACTAAAATTATTAATTAGTAGCCCTATATAAGCTCTAAAATTAATTAATAATTTTACTTTAAATTTATTTTAAATAAAATTAAAATTAAAAGAAATATATTATATAATAAAAATATTAGTTAAAGTTATATAATTTAATAAAGGCTTTTAATAAATATATAAATTAAATATAAATTCTTTATAAATAATATAAAAAGAAAAATAGCCTATAAATATATAAAGTTATTTATAAATAAATTAAAAGCTAAATAAGATTTTATAATATTTTTAAATATATTATATTATATATATAATTTATATTAGAAAATAAAAGAATATAAAGCCTTATTTATAAAATAATTTATAAGGCTATTATATAGACCTAGCTATAAAAAAAACTAATAATTATAAATTTATTTTTATTAGATTTAAATAATTAGCTTTCTAATTTATTAATAATTATTATAAAAAATAAAATAAATAGAAACTATTTATAGAAAAATATAAAAGATAATTACTAATTTATAAAATTATTTATAATTAGCTATTAAAGTTATTATTTAGTAATTATATTTAAATTAAAAAAAATTGAAATTATATATTAATATTTATAATTTATTATAATGCTTTTTTATAAATAGAAATTCTATAAAAGTATTATAAATATACTAATTTTAAATTATAGCTTTAAAAGAAATAAATTTAGTAAATAGATATTTTATAAAATCTCTAATAATAATTTTATAATTTCAGAATTTGCTTTATTTATATAACTTAAATTTATTATAAAATATATTTAGAATTATTTAATTAAGCTTATAGCCTATATTATTTAGAGTTAATAGAATTACTTATATATAGCCTATAAAAATTACATTTATAAATAAATATAATTAATTAGATTTATAACTAATTTAATATATAAAATAAAAGGCAAAAGTATAATTTGCTTATTTAGAAATAGATTATATAAAAAACTATTAATTTTATTTATAAAATTCTATTTAAATAAATTATTATAAATCTATATATTAATTTATAATAATAATTATTAAAATTATAGCTAGATTTATATTTATTATAAATAGGCCTATATTATATTAGCCTATAAATTATATAGAATTATTAATAAAATTTAAATACAGTTTTTTTTTAAAATATTATAAATATATTTTTTAAGAAGAATATTATTTATAACTAATTATAAATTAATTATTAGTTAATATATTATTTTAAAATAGTATTTATATTATATAGATATTTTATTTTAGATAATTAGATTTATAGATTATAAGAAAGCTTTGAGCTAGTTTATTTTAGTAATTATATTTATAAATAATTTATTAAGCTTAAATAGAATTCGAAATTAGAAATAAAATATATATTTATTTAAAAGAAAAAAAACTATAATATTTATTAATATTATATATAGAATTATTTTACTTTAGCTATAATAATAGTAATAAAGAATCTTATAAAGAAATATTTTATTAGTATTATTTAAGCTTTATAAATAAAAGTAAATAGTTTATAAATAATTAGTAATTATTATTATAATTATTTAAAAGCAAAAATACTAGTTTATATTTAATTAAACTTATATTATAGTTATTAGTAATATTTTATATATATAATTAATTTATAAATTAGCTATATAATAGCTTATAGTCTAATTAAAAATATTTTTAAATAAAGTAATATTTATAAATATTTACTAGAAGTTTATAAGACTAAAATTAAATAAAAAAAAGGCTATAATTATAATAAGAATTAATTAAAGATAATAGAAAATTAATTAATAAATTATAAATAAGTTTATAAGCTGAATTATTATAGAAATACTTCTTATATTAGTTTTAAATTACTTATATATTTATAATTAGTTATTAGTAAATATTTATAAGAAAAAGTATTTATAAATTATAACTAATTATTAATTGAATTATTTTATTAAAATATTAAAAATATTTTTAATTATTTTCTATTAAACTATAAGTAATATAAGTAATATAATATAAATATTAATAATTATTTTTATATGTTATATTATATTTAAAGAAAGCTATTAAAATTAAATAGATATTTATAGTTCTATTTATAACTTATTTAAATAAGAAATTAGCTATAAAATAAATTATAAAATATTAAATTAAAAGAAACCTCTAATATATTAAATATTTAAATAAATATTAAAAAGCTTTTATAAAACTTATATATTAAGCCTAAAAATATTAGATAATCTTATTATTTATTTCTAAAATAATAATAATTATATAATCTATTTTCTTATAAATATATTTATAAATATATTTAATTATTTATATAAATATATAAATAGAACTTCTAGAAAAGATATAAATTATATAAAATAATTTAATAGTTATTATAAATATTTTAATAGTTATAAATATTTTAATAGTTATAAATATTTTAATAGTTATAAATATTTTAATAGTTATAAATATTTTAATAGTTATAAATATTTTAAAAAATCTTTTCTAATATATAAATAAGGCTATAAATGTTTTATAAACTATATATAAGGCTTTTAAATTATTATTAAAACTATATAATTTATAAAACATTTAACTAGTTATTATAATTATAAGTTTATTTATAGAATTCTATAATAAATCTAAAAGCTTAATATAAATAATTTTATTAACTAAATCGGAAATTAAGAAAATAGTATTTCTTTTAAAAAATAAAAGTAAATATATATATAAAAAAACTATATTTCTAGTATTTAATTATATAAATATAGCTTATATATTATTTAAAAAAATAATTCTTTAAATTTATAAATAATTTTTTTATTTTTAATATAAAGATCTAATAAAAAAGATCTAAATAATTAATTACTTATTATTTATTTAAAAAATAGTATATAATTTAAGACTAGTATAAATTAGTTATAAAAATAATAAAGAAGCTTAATTTATTAAAGTATTATATAATAATTATTAAGTTTTAAAAGAACTATTATATAAAGTAATTATTATTTATATAAATATTCTATTAGTATAAATAAAGCTAGTTAAATAAAACAGTTTTATAAGTAATATATATATTAATAATATATTATTAAAAAAATAGCTAGTATAAAAAAATAAAAAGAAAACTAAATAAATATAGAAAGAATATTAGTAAAAGATTTATTAATAAATTCTATTATAGTTCTATAACTATAAATTATAGTACTATTTCGGGATATTATATAAAAAAAGCAAAATATAATAAAATAAAATAAATATTATATATATAATATTAATTATATATATTTATAAATACTTATAGTTTATTTTATAGATTATAAGTATTAGATTATAATAGCTTATATTTATATATTTATTTAAAATAAGGGCTATAATCTTATTATTTATTAGAAGGTTCTTATAATAATAATTAGTATATAATTTAAAAATTAAATATATTTATAAATTAAATAAAATCCGGAAATTAGTTTACTAGCTTATAAGATATTTATAGGTTGTTTTATAGACTATAATAAACAGATTACAATTTATAAATATATTTATAAGCTATAAAAGAACTATATAATTCAAATAAAAGAAGTTAATAGCCTATATATTAGTTATAAAAAGTAAATTATAAAAGAAAAGTTATATAAAAAAGAATTTAATATATAAAGCAGGCTATAATAGGCCTTATAAATAAAAGAGCTTATTATAAATCTAAAAGTACTAGATTTTATAAAAGAAGTTAATTTATATATTCTTCTTATATTTAATTAATATAAAAGCAAAAGTATAATTATATAATCGGATATTTATTTAAAAGACCTAATAAAATAAATTATTACTTATAAAGAGATAAGAGAAATATAGAAAAGGTTTATAAATTAAAGGAAGTATTATATTATTCTTTTATAATAGGCCTTAAAAAAACTATTTATATAACTAAAATAGAGGACTTTATAAGCTATATAGCAATTTATAAGCAGATTAGTTATATATATAAAAGCTAGTCAGAAATAGAAAAGAAAGGCAAGAGACTATATAATAGGTAAGTTAATAAAAGAATTATTTATAATATTAATTAGAATTATAATAAATAGTTAATAGATCTATTACTAGTATTATAAGACTAGTTTATTTATAGAAATATTTATAATTAACTATTAATATTACCGGAAAATAGAAAGAATATTCGAATTAAGTTCTTATAAAATAGAATATTACTAAATATAATTAATAGTATTTCGGGCGTATTAATAAATTAGTTAAGTTAGAAAAGAGAAAATATATTAATTTAATAGTAATTATAGATTTTATATAACTTGCCTTATTTTATAATAAAGTTAGAAGCAGGCTAGTTTTGCCTATAAATAATATAAAAGTAAAAAGAATTTATAATATAAATAAAAGAAAAAGTAGTAAATATAAAAGTAATAAAAAAGAAGAAAAAAATAATATAAGGCTAGCCTTTTTTTTAGTATTTCTTATATAATCTGTATTTTTTAAAAAGTTTTAAAAGCTAGCTAGCTTCTTAAAAATTATAATAAAAGCCTTTTATATTTTAGAACTATTAAAATATAGAGAAAGATATTTAAGCTTTTTACTTTTTATTTTAAGCTTAACTTTAAAGATTTAAATATAATTATATTCTAATATATAATTTTCTAGAAAAAAATAACTCTAGTATTTCTTATATAACTAGCTTTTTTTTTAGGAAGTCCTATAAGCCAATTATTTAGAATAGCCTAAATATAAAATAATATAAAAAAAAAACAAATTTAGAGCCGCTTTACTAAAATTATTACTAGCGGCCCTATATAAGCTTTGGGGCCAATAATAATTTTACCCTAAACTTATTTCAAATAGCTTTAAATAATACTTTTTAGTAATAAACTTTTTATAAACTTTTAATAAATTATATAAGAAAGAAAATAGCTTATAAATATATAAAATTATTTATAAATAAGTTAAAACTATTTTCTTAATTTATATTTTATATATAATTTCTTTTAAATTTTAAATTTAATAAAACTTTTTTTAATAAATTCTTTTATAATAAATTTAAAATTAAAATATAATATATAATATTGAATTATATAAAAAGAATTTAATATTTTTAATTATTAAATTTTAATAATATAAGTATTTTAAATAAAAACTAATATAAATAAGTTTAAAAAATTAAAGAATATTAATTTAAAATATTAATTTAAATATATATAAATTATATAAAAAAAAGATATATTGAATTTTATATAAGATTTAAATTATATTTATATAAAATATAAAATTAATTAATTATTAAAAATATTAAAATAAAAAAATCTAATTCATTATTTATAAATTTATTTTAATTAATATATTTATTATATTTATTTTAAAACTAGTATTATTTAATTTCTTCTTTATTTTAATAAATAAATATAACTACTTTATTAAGGTAACTAATTAAATATATTTAAATAAAAGCAAGTAATATTAATATAGTCTTTAGTTATAGTTTCTATTATAATATAAATACTTTTTTATTTTAGCTATTTTATTCTTTCTCTATTATTATTTTCTTCTAACTTTTCTAATTTACTATTTGGCCTTATTTATATATTTATAATTTCTATAATTATCTTACCTTTTTTATAATAGCTATATTACTTATAATAATACTAGTTAAAAGTAATCTAATACTTATTTTAAGTTCTTTAATCTAAAAAATATATTTTTGGTATTCTTTTAATTATTCTTTTTTAAATTATATTATTAATTCAAATATAGCTACTTTTTATATTCTAGTTCCAAATATTATTAGTTTTAGCTTAATATTTATATATTTACTATTATTTCTATTTATTAGCCAGAAATTATAAAAGTAAGATATATTTATAAAATAAAACTAATAAGAAAAATAGCTTAGAATAGTAGAAATCTATTCTATTTTATTATATTATAATAATAATATAATCCGAAAACTATTAATAAGTTTTCCTATAAGCTATAATTTCTAGTATTATTATTAGCTTTATATAATATATTAAATCGAGATTTATTCTATATATAAACTAGAAATTAGTAAAGAAATAACTAATATCTTATAAAAAGAAATATTATATATTTATTTTAATTCGAATATTATATTATTATATTATTTTGAACTAAGTACTAATTAATAGTATTTTCTAAGATATAGAATTATATTATAGTTATATAAGAGAATTTATTAATTATAGTACTATCTCTCGATTTTTAGTATAGCTAAAAGAAGCTAAAAAAAAGGTATTAGAAATTATAAAGAAAATATATTATATAATTTCGGATATAATACTATTTTATTCTTTTTTGGATTCTAGGCAAATATAGTAAAAAGTATTAATATAGCTTTTATATAATATAGAAATAAATATAATATTCCATAATTATATATAAATTAGTATAAAGTAAAATATTACTAAGAAATTCTTATAAAAGAAGAATAATAAAAAAGAAATATATATAGAATAGACTAGATATAAGGCACTTTTAAATTTAAAGTTATAAAATATATATTAATATTTAGATTATATTTTCTAGTAAAAATAATTCTTTAAAATAATAGAATAAAATAAATAGTTAGAAAAATAGAAAAAGCCTATATTATATAGCTTATTACTAAATTATATAAGTTTAGTTTTATAGAGCAAAACAGAATTCAGGAAATAATAAAAAGAAGAAATTAATAATTAGTATTAAAAATCTTATAATATTAATTACTATTAGATTAATAAACTTACTAGCCCTAATAAATATATATATTCTTAAAATTTAAAGAAAATAAAGAATTAAAGATTTATATATTAAATAGTTTAGCTTAGCTTTTATTTTGGCCTATAATAATAAAGTAATAGTTATAAATAGTAAATAAAGAAAATTCTATTATATAAAACTAGCTCTATTTCTTATAGAATTATATTCTCAAATTATATATAAAATTTCTTTAATATATTATTTAGAAACTAGTATTTCTAAAGTTTATTTTCTATTATATTTAAATTCTTTTATAATAGCTATTATTAAAATAAATTTTAACTAATTAAGTATTTTCTATTACTAGAATTAATTACTTTTAGAAACTTGCCTGGTTCTATTATATAATAATATTAGAATAATTAATATAATTAGCTCTTGAATCCAGAAACTATTATTATATAATATTAGAAATATAGCTATATCTTTTAATTATTTCAAATCTTGAATTCCAGTTTCTAATAAAAAGAATTATTTGAAATTAAAAAATGCTATATATAAAGCTCTAAATATATCTATTAATTATACTATAAAATAAGTTAGTCTAATATTTAAAAATAATAATAGAAAATAACTATAACTTTAATAAAAATAATAAAATAAATAATAATTTGCTAATTATTAAATTCCTAGATTATAATATATATAAAAAGGCCTTAATAGAATACCTGAGCTTATATAATTACTAGAGTTTCTATAACTTTACTTTTAATACAAGTAATAGCCTTACCGGTTTTATATAATTAATATTAGATAATAGTTTAAATAATAAAGGCAAGTTACTAGTTATATTTTACCGGATATAAATCTAATAATATATAAATAAATCTGCTATTTTTAAGAAAAACAGGCTAAATAATAGCTAGAAGAATTATAATTTAAATAGTTATAATAGTTATTATAATAATAATCTAAAGTTTATTTAGAATATTAAGAACTAATATTATAGGCCCAGAAATTTAATTCTATTATTTTTATATTCTAGAAAACAAATTTTAATAAGCTTAAAGCAGAAGTCTTTTTTTAGTAAAATATATAATCTTAATATATAAATTATAGCCTTTATATTAGTATAAAAAACTATTAAAGAAGTAGCTTATTATAAGAACCCTATTTATATAAAGTAAGTTTTTAAATAAACTAAATTTCCTATTATATTTATAAAGCAAATATTTCTTAATATCTTATATAAAATAATATATCTAATAGGCTATAAAATTAAATAATATTTTTAAAAGCCTTCTAAATCTTTCAAATACAAATAATTCTCGAATAATACTAAGATATTATAAATTAGTATTATTAAATACTATTAGTATATCTTTAATTATTATTATTTGCCTATTAAACTATTAAAGAAATATAATAGACTAGCCTTACTAATATAATTTTCTTTTAAGATAAAGAAATATAGCAAGCTAATATTTAAGATATAGTTTTCTTCTAAAAAGAAATATAGAAGGCTATTTAAAATTAGAGTCCTATATAAATAATAAAATGAAATAATAATATCTTTTATAATTAAAGATAATTATTTCTTTTCTAGTCTTAAATAAATACTTTAATTCTTATTACTATTTATAATAGTTTGTATTTTCTTAAAATAAATGAATTTATTCTTTATAGATTTGAATTTTTTATTTCTATAAGCTTAAAATAATATTTAGTTCTCTATATTTATATAATTATTTTATTATATAAATCCGTTTATTATTATTTTATAATTATTTAATAATTTAGTCTCTTATATAAATAGTATTATTAATTATAGTTTTAAAGTTTAAATATTATAATTTTAAGCTATTATTAGGAAATAAAAGAATATTATTTCTAAAATATAATACTTTTATTAATTATTATAAGCCTTTCTATAATATTATTTAAAAAAGTATAATTTAATAACTATTTCTAATTCCTTTAGCTATTTTAGCTTTTATTATTAGTTTTAGCTATATTATTATATAACTATATTTATTTTCTCTTTCCGGCTAATATTTTAAATTACTATTTTAATTTTATATAGTAAAATTTAATCTATTTTAATTTTTTTTTAGTTCTATATTTAATATAAGAATTTATTATTTATAGTTTACTTTTTAGCTCAAATTTCAAGTTCTTAACTCTAGACTTCTAATAGCTTTTATATTTAAAATCTATTATAATCTATACTAATTATTATATTTTAATATTAGTTATATTCGAATTTAGTTTAATATTTAAATATTTAAATAATATTATATTTTAATACTATTAATAGTTTAGTTTTATTACTTTATTATAAGTTAAACTAATTCGGGCTTATAAGTAATATAGCTAAATAAACTAAATAAATACTTGAATCTTTTTATTTAAAATTTATTTGCTTTATATATAAAAACTAATAGTATTTTAGTAATCTGAATTTGAAGTTCTAATAATATAAAGTTCTATTTCCAAGCTCTAATTCGAGATTTATTTAGTTTCTCTAAAGTAATACCAGAAGTTATAAAAGATAATTTATATAATATAATTTTATAACCCGAAATCAGATTTATATTACTAGAGCTATTAGCTACTAAAGTAAAATATATTTATACTAGACTTATAATAATTAAGGCCAAATATATTAAAGTAAATTAGAGGCTATTAGCCTTATTTACTTAAATAAAGCTTAATAGTTAATAATAATAAGCTTTAATTATTTTCTATTATTTTTTTTATATAAATATTATAATATTTATTTATAGATTCAGCTTTATAATAGCTTATATTAGAATATAATATACTAACTAGAATATAGTTTTATAATATTTATATTTTTCTCGAAATCTTATAATATTATTTCTTTCTTTCTTTAAATTTTATACTAAACTTTTTTTATTTATTATATTTAATAATAGTATTACTTTATAAAATAATACTAATATTTGCAAATATTTAAATTAAATACCTAAAAGAAATAAATTAGTATAAAATAGCTTTTAAAAATAAAGATATTTGAAATCGAAAGATTTAGATATCTAATATTTATAACTAGTATTTTAAGGTATCTAATAAAGCTTTAACTATTAGTAGACTCTATTACTACTTATTATAGTAAGAATTACTAAATTGGGACTAGTATAATTACTTTACTTAGTTAGGATTTATATATTTATTTCTTAAAGCTTTATATTTTATTTAAGCTCTTTTTTAGCTAGTTTAATTAACTTTTTTATTATTTAATATAACTCTTTACTTTATAATCTTTATATATATTAGTTATAAGCCCGGCCTTATATTAATAAGCTTTCTAATTAGTATATTATATAAAGTATTTAAGAGCTTATTTAATTCATTTCTTTAAAAATTATACTTTAGCTTATATTTCCGTTATTAACTAATTAATAGAAACTATTCCTATAATTTCTACTATTTTTATAAGCTTAATTATAATTATATTAGAAGCTATAGTTAAGATTATTATTCTAAAAGACTATAATTTCTGGATAGACTAGTTTAATACTTTTTATAAAATAGCTAATAATAAAAATATCTGAAATAAAAATAATTTATTTAATAATAAAGTAATTGAAATAAATATAATAGCTTCTTTTAGGCCTTTTCTTATAATTAACGAGCTTATACTAAAGGAAACAGAGAATTACTATATTAGATACCAAGTTAAAATAGAGAATTAGAATAAGAATACTCGATTTATAATTAAGAAAAAATTAAAACTAGTATTACTATAGCCTATAATATTCGGGAATATTAGAGATTACTATTTAGTACTTTTATAAAACTATAAGATCAAGAAACTAGACTAAATAAACAAGCTAGTATATTACTATATAATTAGGTAATAGCTTTATTAAATAATTAATATAGAAATTCTTATAAACTTTATTTTAGAACTTAAAAAGAATAAGTAAAGCTCTATTTATAAGATTCTCAAGGCTTTATTAATGAAATATAGTTCTATAGATATAGTACAAATTACTACTACTTGAAAAGTATATAGCTTAACCCTATTATAAGTAAATAAAGGAAATATAAGCCTAAAATACTAGTTTACTAATTAGAAAAAGGTATTTAATTATACTAGAGCTCTTAAAATTACTGAAATTAAAGATACTCTAGTAGTAATTAAGTTCTTAATAGCCCTCTAGTAGAAACTTGTTCTAATCTAGATAATAGAATAGCTTAGTAATCTATATAATAAAAATAAACTAGGGCTTCCGATTCTTATATTCGAATAATATAGCCAGGTATTTAATTGGATTATTTTGGAAAATTAGAATATTAAGTATTTAGAAGCTTCTATAATCTTTATTATATTCGGGAATTAATCTAGTAAAAGATTAAATAGTAAACCTAATTCGAATAAGAATAAGTATTATAAATACTCTTATAAGAATACTAAGAACCTTAAGTACTAGTAGAACCCACTTAGCTATATTATTATAAAAATTATAATTACTAGATTAAATAAGACTTAAATAAAATTCAAGCCTAATAAGAAACTAATTAGAAAAATCCGAGAAAGGCTTTTAATTAAATATTAGAAGAATCTAAAATTTTAGCTAGAAAAGAAATATAATATAAAAATTACTAATAAATAAGTAATAGAGAAACTAATACCCGGTACTAGCTTTAAAAAGAAGCCTAAAATATCCGGAATCCAATTTCCTAGAAACTTTAATATTATTCTAGTAAATCCTATATTTATAATTCAGAGCCCAGGTTAGGAAATCTATATAATACTCGATTTCTTAAAATATTTACTCTTTTAAAATACTTTATTAGATAACTATAATATTATATACCTAATTAATAGCAAGAATCTAATTAATTCTAGTACTTTTATTAAGGCAAAAATTAATAATTATATAAAAGCAGAAATAACTAATTTTCTAATTATTAAATATAATACTTATATAATTAAAAATCTAATTAATAAATTTATAGAACTATATACTAAAAATCTAATTCTTTATAATATTATAATTATTAAAGAATTCTATATAAATATTATTTCTAAAGCTTACCTAATAAAAAAGAAAGCTTAGTATTATAAATACGATTTTATAATTAGATTAGGAAATTATAAAGAGAATATAGTATTAATATAATTAAAATATAGATTTAATTTAGTTTTCTTTATAAAATATAAGCCGCTTTCTATTTATTCTAATATTCTATTCGAAATCCCTACTAGTATTAATAGTATATTTATATTTATAATACTCGAATATTTAATTAGAACTCGATATAAGAAATTAAGGAAATATCTCAAGCCGAGAAATAATTTAGAAGAAAAATAATATATAAGAGCGGGGTATTTAGCCTATAAAGCTTTATAAAAGCTTATTAATTATATATATAATATGAAAATTAATAAACTAATAAGAATTTTATGCGAATTTTATATTTAGATATATATTAGGCAAGTAATCTTATATAGGCTAATTAAGAAAAAGTCTATTCGACTATTTTAAAGAATCTTATAGGATTTATTTAATTACCCAAATAGCTATAATAGTTCGAACTAGATTCTAATAATTAAAAACGAATTTAGTAGAAAGCTTTTTAGATATCTTCTATTAAATAAAGGCAGTTTAGTAATATTTAATATAATTAGAGATTTTAAATAATAGATATATAGGTAATATAATCTTTTAATTACTTATATTAAATATAATTAAAAAAAAGTAGTTATTCTAATTCAAGAAATATTAGCCTATTAGATCTGGGCAGAAAAAAAAGATATTAAAATCGAGCTTTCTCTTTTATATATATATAAGCCAAATAATAGTATTAAATAAATAGAATAGAAGATTATAAATAAGACTATTATAATATACTTAATAACTAATTTTCCTAAAAGGCTATAGCTAAAAAGCTTTATAGCCGTAATTTACTTATATAATTAGAGTTTCTTATATATAAACTATTAGAGAATACTAAATAAAGTATTTAATTTATAGTTCCGCAATTATTTCTATTAGTATAATTCAGAGCTTATAGCTCGAATAATAATTAATTTCAGGCCTAATTAGAATAGAATTTATATATATAGTTCTAGGATATATCTAATAATTAAGGACTATAAAATAAAACGAAATAAGAAAGTATTTAAAGTTATATTATATAAGTATATCGAATATTTAATTAGATATATTATATCTAATATTTATAAAATCTGGGTTCTTATATTTAATAAAATAATTATTATATATAATATTATATTTAATAAGAATATTCTTTATAAAAAGAATTATAAATATACTAAAGGCTATAATATAAAGATTATAAAAAATATAGTAAAACTACTTCTAGAAAATAAAATTCAGGATACTAAATTAATCTTTAATAATAAAGAATTATAGTATAATAGATTATTAGAATAAATTAAAAATAAGTATAAATTAAGAAATAATAAGCAAATAAACTAATAATTAAAAGAGCCTATAAGTATAGTAATAAATTATAACTCGGAAATAAGAAGCTTTATAACTTTACTAGAAATAGAACTTATAATTCTATAAAGTATTTCAGAGCTAGAAAGTATACTAGAGTTTAGAAATAGTAGAAATAAAGATATTAAGCTCTTAAAAAGACTTAGTATTATAAAAAGAAATATAATAAAATATATTAAACTAATAAAGGCAAGAAAGAATTTCTTTAAAACTAGTAATAAGGTCTACTAATAGTTCTTATAAGTAAAGCAGGAAGCTTATTTATAGAATAAGTAAATAGCTTAATAGAAATAGAAGAATTCTTTATAGAAAAAGCAAATAGCTTAGCTAAAATAAAAGATTAAATAATAAAATTAAAAAGAAAATAGATAAAGAAGCTAATTATTAAAACTAGAAATAGGCTAATTCAAATATATTTATATAAAGGAAATAATTAGAACAGAGATTCAGGTAAAGCTAATAGTAATATAATTATTATAATAAATATACTATTATAAATAATAGATAGATTAAATTAAATTAATTATTTAAAGTTTCTTTTAGAATCTTTCTAGTCTAATTAGTTAGAGAATTATAAAAAGAAATTTAATTATAAGACTATATATACTATAATTATAATAATAGTTTAATTAAAAACACACCTAAAATAGAGAGCTCTAGGTAGTATAATAAGAAAAATTTATATTAATAATTTTCCGAAAGTTCTAAAGATATGAAATAATCTAGAAAAGTATTTAGCTAAAAAGTATTTTAAATCAAATACTAAATTAGAGATTAGTAACTTTAAAGATTGAAATTACTAGAGAATTATTTCTAGTAATAAAACAAATACATTTCTGATTTCTTTAAAATAAGTATTTATATATAAAATTAATTCTAATAAATATATTACTCGGTACTATTTAAGGCTAATAATTTATAAAGATTTCCAAGAAAAGACATTACTTCTATCTATATATACTACTATACTTATAATAAGGTCTTTTTAAATAACTAGTATAATTATAGCTTATTTTAATCTAAAAATAAAATAATTTAATATTATAAATATATTTATTAATATAAAAAGAAATTCTAATAGGCCTATAGTAATATATAAGCTATTAGATGGTTTTAAGATACTAGGCTATATAATAGAGGTAAATCGAGTTCTATATAAGCTATAAGACTTTTCTATTCTATAATATAAATATTAGATAAATATTTTTAAGAGAATTAGATTTTCAGGATTTAATAAAGAGCTCTATATTTATATAAATACAAATTATAAAGTCTTTATTATTTTCTATATAAATAACTTTCAAGTATTCTATTATAAGAATAATAAAATATATATTTAATTAATTATTACTCAAATTAAAAAATTTATAAACTTTATAATATATAAAATATAGAATAGTTTCTAGAAATTTATATAATTAGAGATTAGAAGGCTAAAAAGCTTTAGCTAATTTATAATACCTATATTAAAAAGATTACTAAGAAGTTCAGAATAATAAATAAGAAGTATTCTAATACTTTATTACCTAAAATCGATTTTTAAAGATATAATAATTAAGCTTATTTATATTAAATTAAGATATATTAGAAGAAAGTTAGATTATTACTTTATATTATAATTATAATTAGGCCAAATATGGCTTTTACTATTTTAATACTTTTTTAGTTCTTAATAAACCCTGTTCTAGAATACTTTATAGCTATAAATTAGGCTTTTTAATATCTTTTTAAAACCCTGTTTTTAGTAATTTAATATAATAGAAAATATAAAAAAATATAGTTATAAATTATATCTAATATTTTATATATAAATAATTCAGATATATAATTTCCTTATTTGAAAGTTTAATATTATAGAAAGGCACTTAATAAAGTATTATAACTATTTCTTTAATTAAATTAGAAATATATAGAATTATTTATATAGTAAAGGAAACTATAGCTTTCTAGAAATTATTCAGGAATTTATATTTAGATCTTAAAAAGTTCTAGACTATATTCTATAATAATAAATAAATTATTTAACTAATTATTAGAAAAAATAAAAGAATTACTATAAAGCTCTATTATATTAATATCTAGAATATATAACTATATTAAAAACATAATAAAGGCATTTTTTAAGTTATATATTTTTAAATAAATAATATATCTATAAATGAACTTATAAAAAATCTATTTTAATTTAAATTCGAGAACTTTAGAGCTTTATTAAATCTTTAAAATATTAGAATAAAGATTAAAATAATTAAATAATATAAAAAGAGACTTTTATTTATATCTTTTATTTATAAAATCTATTAAAATAATAGAGCTTGAGAGCTAATAATAAGAGATCTAAAAGTACTCTATTATAGTATTAATAAGCTTATATAAAAGACTCTTTATCTAATTAGACTACTTTTTATTCTTTTTAGTAGCCTTTAAAGCTTTAGTAAAAGAGATTTTATTACTATTCTCTTTATTAGATTTAGTAATCTCAAGTATAATATAAATAAAATACCTAAAAGCAAATAAATGCTTTAAAAAAATCAGAATCTATAAAGAGAATCAAGAAAAAGAAACTTATAGTATTTTTAATAATTAAGAATTTAGTAAGAAAGAGCTATATAATAGAAATATAAGAGATTAGAATAATAAAATAAAAATAACTAGAAATATACTTCTAGTAATAAGAACCTCTACTAATAGTATTATAGTAAGAACTATTACTCTTATTCTTTAGAGCAGAAAAAACTATATTAAATTAAAACAAGCTTTGAAATAGTATAAAGAACTTATAATAACTTATATAAGAGATCTCTCTAAAACTAGTATAAGTAAAACAAGAAATATAAGGTTTTAGGGCAGTTTTTTTTACTTTTAATAGAAAAGTATTAGAAGTATTAGAAAATATTATAGGAATCTAAACCTTAATATTCTATTAAATATAAGCTTTATATTAATAGTTAAGAGCTATATCTATAATAGTCTTGCAAGCTACTTAATATTATCTAAAGTTAGTAAAAAGTAAAACAAGAATATATTTTAGATTAAAAATACCTTGAATTTGCGAGCCGGAATCGATTTAATAATAGTATAAAAAGAAATAAAACCGATATAAGCCATATTTATAATAATTAGAAGCTTGAAAAGAGAGCTCTAGAAGAGTATTAAAGAAGAGCGGTTTAATTAGAGGCTCTAGAATTAGGGGAAAAGGGGGGGCCTTTTATAGAGCTCTCCTGAAATTCGGTAATTTGGGAAAATAATATATACTAAGCCTATTTGGTTCGGAATATTAATACAGCTTTATAAAACCCATATATTAGACGATTTTCGCTATTTCAAAGCTCTCTAATTAGGTAAAACAGGTAAAATATAATATCGTGCCTTCCTAAAGAATATATTATAGTAAAAATCACTAAATTAGGGCTAGTATAATTGCTTTACTTAATCAGGATTTATATATTTATTTCCTGAAGCTTTATATATTATTTAAGCTCTTTTCTAGCTAGTTTAATTAATTCTTTTACTATTTAATATAACTCTCTATTCTATAATCTTTATATATATTACTATTATATAATTCTTATAACTAATACTCTTTAAGAATTGTTTTTATATAGCAAATTTCTTTATATTACAAATTCTTTTAATCTAGCTCGAATATTAATCTTAATATTATTTAATCTAGTTCTAATTCTTATAAAGAAGTATTAATACAAGTTACCTACTTTAAATATCTATTTTATAAGAATATATAGGCTATTATTTAAGTAAATAATAGAAAGATTTAATAGAAAAATAATATAATTTTTATATCTTTTAAATCTCTAAATTAGAAAAACTACTTCTAGCTTTATAAAATAAAAATATCTAATTAATATTTCTAATATCTATATAATACTCGATTTTAAATTAAAGAATAATACTTTAATTAAAGCTATTAAGGAAATACTAATAATAATTATAAATAAAAAGACAAATATTTTATTCGAGTACTTATAATATCTTTATTATAAAATACTAGTAATTATTCTTAAATAAGCTAAAGATTTAAAAAATTTACTTTTATATATTATATATCTTATTCTTTATATATAATAAACCTTTAGAAAGCTTAATTATTTTGGGTTTAATTAATAATAATATTAAATACCTTAATTAATTATTTCCTAGAATAAATTAAATATAATAAGTTTTTAGAGCCTATAGAAAATAACTAATATTTATTTCCTAAAAATTATATAATATATAGACTTTTATAGACTAGAGACTATTTCTCTAAATACTAGTTTATAAAAGAAATTAAAAATAATAAGAAGTCTCTTAAAAAAGCATTAATAACTCTTTAAAGAAAAAAATAAATTCTTTAACTTATATATTATATTACTAATTATAGTAATTTAGTAATTTATTAGAATAGTATTATATATATATATATTTAGTAAATAAAAAAGCTTATTAAAGAGAAATCAAATAATAAAATAATAAAAGAAATTAGTAATAAGAACTATAAAATATATAATACTATATATAAAATAATTAATATAAATATAAAAAAGAACTAAAATAAAAAATAATATTTCTAAAAAAGATTACTAGTAAGTTATTTATATATTAATAAACTATAATAGTAAAATAACTAGTTTTATATATAAAACTATCTATATTAAAAAGAATTATAGGCTATAATAAAATAGTTTATAAAAAATAGAAAATACTAAAAGTTTAATATATAATTTCTAAATTATTATTAAGTTATTAAAAAATATTTCTTTAAGCTATATTATATTTACTATATTTTTTTTTAATAAACTATTACTTATAAAAGCCCTTTATTTTAAGGCTTTATTTCTGTTACGATAAGGTGATATTGCAGTGGTGGTAAAGAGCTTGAATTGAGCTGAAGGCTGTGTACCGGGCTAAAAGCACTGGCTACACGCTAAGTCACGTGCAGTAGCACCACGTGACTGGTGCCACGTAACAAGTCCCCCCCTTTAGACTTCAAAAGACGACGTCCTCGTCGCAATACAGCCATTCTAGGCTACCCAAATAAGAAGTCCACTAGTATGGAGCGTCCTTCTCCCCCAGGAGCTTGCATCTCACTCCCAGGGCCCTGCAAGACAAGCAAGCAAGCCATGGTGACGTGTATCCCAAAATATGCCCCCCACTTGTGTATTGCCTCCTTCCCTACCACACTCCTTGTTCGCGCCGTATCCAGTCTTAATAGCCTCCCAATTGCGACCACCACGTATGCCTTGTGCCCTAATATGGAGGGACACTAGCCAAGTACTGCGTAAGACTTGGGGAGGTGAGGAATCGGACGACTCTGCCGGTGAGGGTGTGAAGCGTGGCAGGAAGCTCTCTCTGCAGGGGCGAGGGGAACATCGCTTTGTTGCTGTAGTAATTCGTACCGTATCGCGAGGCTCAGTAAAGAGGTCGATTTCGATCGTAATTATTGCATTGCTACCATATGTCACGATAAGGTGATGTTGCAGTGGTGGTAAAGAGCTTGAATTGAGCTGAAGGCTGTGTGCCGGGCTAAAAGCACTGGCTACACGCTAAGTCACGTGCAATAGCACCACGTGACTGGTGCCACGTAACAATTTCTTAAGTTTTATTTACTAGAATAGTAAATAATTATTAAAATAATAATACTTTAGTAAATCTACTTTTTTAAGATTTATCTGTTTTATACTATTATATCTTTCTTTATTATAGATTAATTTTAAGCTTTCTAGAAATTGCTTTCTTTACTAATATTAATAAATTTATCTAATATAAGGCACGTAATAGCAGGGTAATATATAAGTAATTAAGGTAAGTATACTGCGGAGTAATACTTATAAGTATAACTAATTCCAAGAATTAATTCTAATAAAAGACTAATTAATACTTCTCTCTAAAGCTAGAAGTATCTCCCTATATATTCCCTAGTACTTAGCCAGGCATATAAAGCCCTTTATTTAATTAGGAAATCTTATGCGATCTATATAATTCCAATTATAAGCTATACCTAAAATAGGAAACTAGATCTATAATATCTAATACCTGTTTATATACTATTACATGTACCTATTATATTAATTTCCTCTCTAGGCCCTTATCCCTAAGAGGCCTAAGAAAACTACAAATAGCTTTATAAATATTTCCCTAAAACTTTCCTGGCTACTAGCTTTCCCTAAAGACTTCCTATAATTATCTTATTATTATGCCAGGTAATGAAATTAAGGATATAGTTTACTAACTCTTCTTAGCTAGTTCGTAAATTATTTCTAGTAATTTCCTCTTATAAAGGTAATATAAATATAGTATATACTATTAGATATAAAGCTTATCCGATCTCCTAATTAGTTCGTAAATCCTAACTTAGCCTCTATTCGCGAATAAATTATTACTCTATAGGCCTAAGAGCTTAGAAAAGTTAATCTGATCTTCTGGTTTATTTATGAATTCTTTTTTTAGAATTTTCCAGATATTTCTAGTATAAAGCTAGTTCTGAATTCGTAATTACTATTCGGGGAAAATGCATTATAAAAAGGCCTCTCTTTTCTTACTAATTAACTTTTCTTTTTCTTAATTATAATACCGTATCTAGCTTCTCCTTATTTCTTGCCTTTCTTCTTTAAGCTTTCTTTAAGCTTCTTTAAGCTTCTTTAAGCCTTATTTAAGCTTTATTTAAGTTTCTTTCTAATTCCCTCTTTTATTTCTTTATTTATTAAGATAAATACTTCTTTTAGTACTTATTAGCCTATTACTATCTATTTAGCTAATACTTTTATATTCTTAATTTGCCCTTATTATCTTTAATATTCTAAGAATATTACTAAGTTTCCTAATCTTACTTATATTAAGAGTAATAATTACTTAATATATAATTACTATTATTCTAAGAATAAGAAATATAATTCTATAAGTTATAAATTTCTTTTTTTATTTCTTATTCTAATATTATCTAAGGTTTCTTAAGTATATATAATATAATTAAACTGCCTTTTTTAAGCTATTAATATATATAAGTATCTTTCTTATTCTTTACTCAAAAAAAAAAGGCTATTATTACTTTTCTTCTATATTAAACTATATATACTTCTTGTATTAAAACTATTATTTGAGGCTAATAAATTCCCCTAATAATTCAAGAAATAAGTCAAGTAATTCTTACTAGCTTAGTATAAGTATAAAGTATTCTTAATAATATAATTAATATTTTTTAGTATTAAATAAGCTTACTTTTTCTTTATTTCTTACTAATAGCTAATAGCTTTATAGGCTAATTTACTACTTATTTCTCGAGAGAATCCTAATAAGGATAATAATAAGGATAGTAAAAAGTAGTTATAAGAATAAGGTATTTATAAGATATAGAAATTAGAGTTTTTAATAATTTTTATATAGTTTTTCCAAGAATAAATATATAGTTTTTTAATAGTTTCCTAATAAAAGCATTTATTTTTTACGCTTTTATTTAGCTAATAGTATTATAATATTACTTTTTTTCAAGTATTTTTATAATTCTTAAGCTATATTCTCTAGATTACTTAGTAGTTCTTATATATTATTCGCTAGTAAGTAGCTTTTCTAATAAACAAGATATTTTCTTTCTTTTTTACTTTCTCTATAGGCTATAATAGATTTTACCTTAAATTTCTCTTTGCCCTTAATCTTAATCGGCTCTGGTTTTACTATAGTACTAGCTTGCGGGTATTATGGTTCTAAGAAGAAAACGTAAAAAATATTATGGATCTAATATAATAGTAATAATTTCAAGTAATATACTTATTTATATATTCCTATAATTTCTAGAACTTTAAAAAAGTCAAGATATCTATTTACTAGCTTTATACTAGGTTATAGCTATTAAATATTCTTTATATAAAGCATAACTTTATTATATATTTTGAACTCCTTATTAATATATTTCTTATTATAGTACTTTTTTTATATATTTACTATTTCTTACTATTATTTCTCTAGTACTTTTCATTTTACTTAAATTCTTTATATTCTTTCTTATATTACTAGTACTTCTTTTTCTGAAATATTATTCTTAATATATAATTTAATATTAGAATGAAATTTATATAAGATATAGAATAGGGATATTTCTATTATTAAATATATGAAATTATTATATATAAATTTTATAAGAATAAGCTTTATTATCTAGTTATTTTACTAGTAGCTAGTATAATACTTCAAGTATTATTTTAGAGTTTAGTTTAGATTCTCTATTTATTTATTAGTTTATAGGTAAAATACTATACTTAGTTATTATTAAATCTTTAAGTAGAAATATAAACTTAACTAGAACTTATTTATAAAAATAGATCCTTTATTAGAGGTTATACCCGCAGGTATACTAAAGTCTTTAATAATATAGTATATAAATAGTTTTGCTAGCTTAGGAGCCGAGATTTTTTTAATAGTCGGAATATATTATACTATTTTTATATACCTAGTAATAATAATAAGTATAGAATTATATACTTTACTATAAAACCTAGAAAGAAGTAATCCCGTAATAAAGTTTATAGTAATTTCTTACTATAGCTTAGAGAAGAGGAAAAATGAACTAAGTATACTATATAGTAAATATTTCTTTACCTTAGTTTATTAATATATAAGACAAGTTCTAATATAGTCTTTTATATTCTTTTTTATATTTTACTAGAAGTACTTTTTCTAGAGAATCTCTAGTATCTTACTAGTACCAAAATGCCTATTTATAGGATTATTATAGTTAGCTTATAATAATTCTTTTTTAAGAGCTAGCTTATTTAGTATATAGATAGTACCCTAATATCTTAATAACCCAGATATATTAAGTTCCTAAGTCTTAATAGCTCTAGTAAAAGTTCCCGTTAAGAACTATTTATATTACTAGTATTATACTAATAAATTAAGCCTTTAGTACTATAATAGTAATTTAAGTAATATTTCTTTATTTTCCTTATATACTATTTCGGACCTAGTTACTTATATAGCTAGAATTCGTAATATATACTATTTATAACTAGCTATACTAGTAATAGGCTCAAATAATAGTATCTCTAGTATTATTCTATTACTAAAATAAACTTCCTTTTTGGAATTTCTTAGTATCTCGCTAATTAAGAAGTACCTATTTCCTCTTTCCTGGGCCTTATATTACGGTATTATAGGAATAGTATAGTATCCTATTACTACTACTTATAGGGTTCTCTGTTTTATATTCTATAGCTTATTATAAAATATAAGTAATAAAGTATCTTTATTTATACTTACTATAAAATCTGGCCTTCTTAATAGCTTATTAGCGGGATTACTATATCCCGGCTAGTACTTTAAAATAAAGTCAAAAATAATTAGCTTCTCTACTTATCTTATTTATTAATTATTTAGTTTTCTTTTAGTTATAAAGTATTTTAAGTTATTATAATCTGTCTTAATAATAATAATATACTGGATATATACCAGGTAATATTACTAAGTATAAAATACTAGAATAATAGCTAAGAGTTTAGAATTATATATCTTATATCTGCTTTTAATTATAGTTATTTTTTTTAAATAAAAAGTAATAGGGTATTACCTGGCTTTTGCCCTCTTACTAAAGAGCTAGGAAATTATATCTATAATTATAAATCCTAAAGCATTCGTTTTTATATGAATTTTTAAGGCTAGATTAAAATAATAAAGAATTAGTACTATTATAAATATAATTTATAGCTCCTTAAAAGCCTTATTTATCTTATTTATCTAGCTAAAATAATATTATAGGTTTCTACTAGTTTTTAATAAATTAGTTAATTCTTTTATTATCCTAAAGTATTTATAAATAAACCTCTAGTAAAAGTTAGTAAAACCTAGAAATACTTGAATTTCCCGGATATTATTCTTTAAGGCTAGCTATTTTCTAATAGCTATAATCCGGCTTGCTTCTATTTTCATATTATCTAGGCTAATTATAAATTCCAGGAACTTTATTTTCTCTATATTAAACTCGTATTTTGCCAAGTTTATAAAGAACTAGTATTACTATAACTACTCGAGTATATATTAGACCGCTATTATATACTATTTTGGGTTCTCTAAATAAATTAAAATATTATCTAGATAGATTATATAAATAATATTTATAAGGCTTACTAGTATATAGTTAATATATACCTGGAATATTACTAGAGTATTAGATAATCTAAAGAATATAATATAATACTTAAAATATCTATAGTATATTTGAAATATTATTTTTTATTTATTACCCTCCCGTATTTATAACTAATAATAAGTATTTTTTAAGTCTAGCTTTATATATATCTTTGCTTTATAAAGCCTATTTATTATCTTACTAATAAGTAATAATAGTATTTGGTTCTTAATAATAATTCTATTTAGATCCCGGTAATTAATATATAAATATAGGCCGCCTCCTTTTTTTAGAATAAATATAATTAGGATACTAGCTAGGCTAGTAAAATAATAAATCTATTTCTTTTCTAAACTAGTATTAAGATATTCCTAAAAGACTTTAAGCTCTCTTTCTAATAAAGTATATATAGGATTATATAGTAATTAGGATCCTGGTTCCAGATCTATATAATACTTTATTATATAGTAGTCAGGTAGTATATTTATAGCCTTTATAGAGAATACTTAGAGAAGATCCTAATACTTTCTAGGAAATATAGCTATCCCGTTTATAGTAATAGTAATAATTCTTTAGCTATTTATTATAGGGTAGGTAATTAATAGAAAAACATATACCTTATACTTTATTACTTTAGTAAACTTCCTAGTATTTAAAACTTTAATTTTCTATAATTAAATCTAGTATCTTTATATTATTTCCTTAAAGGAAATTAGGGAATTAATCTAGTAAAGCTATAGGAATTCAAGTATTATATTAATATAATTTAGATTAAAATCATATAATATAAAATATATATTAGTCTTTTTTTGGTTTTCTAGTATATTCTTAGTAATAATCCCAAAAATATAATCTTTATATAAATAAATTCTTTTTCTCTCTAGTAAGAATAAGGGAATTACTTTTAATATTAATAGAATACCTATATTTAAGGCTAATTTCCTTTTTATATAATTGGCCTCTATATTCGAATTAACTAATATTTTAATTTTTCGCCTACTTTTTCTTATCTTAATAATAACCTTAATTACTATTCTCGTTTTAGGGGCCTTGCCTTTTATAATATAAACGAGTATAATTATTACGGGGCATATCCGTTTCCCGGCTTCTTTAGTTCTAGGTACTTATATATCTTATAGCTAGACTTATTATAGTTATAGTAAGTCGGTTTTCCCTAATTTAGGCAGGTAGTAGTATAGTAATTCTTCTTCTAGTAAATAAAGCAAGTTATACCCGGTCTTATAAATCCTGATATAGGTACTATATTAGACCCCGTTACTATACTTTTATTACCCTAGTTATATAAACCTTATAATAGGGATATATTTCTCTTCCGTTTTTCTTTATTATTTCCTTTCTCCTTTCTCTAATTTCTTTTCTTTTATTAACCTGTTAGCTTATTATTATATTCCCGTTAAGTAAACTAGTTTAAATTATTTTTAACTCTTATAACCGCAGAAATAAGCTTCTCTTTTTCTTATAAAGCATTCTCTTAGTAATTAATCTTATTCCGAATCTCCTATCTTAAGCTACTAAATAAGTTATCCCGCTCTTATAGTAAATCCGTATATCCCAAGTTATCTAATAGGCTATTTAAGTAGGATATAAAGCTTTAGATACTCTAACCTAGTTACTATTTTGTGTTTTTAAACTTGGCAAGGGTATTATTACTATAGTTCTCTGGATCTAAGATAGAATTCTTTATAAACTTAATAAAGGTCTCCTAATCTATAATATTAATACCTACTAATTACTTCTTATATTTCCAGATATCTCTGGCTATATTCTTAAAGCAGGAAGTATAATATATAATCTTTATTATATTTATAGCCTAGGTAATCCTGCTATCTTTATACTATTTTAGCTCTATCTAGTAAAAGAAGTCCTGGGCTTCCTTAATACTTTTCTCCTTATAAGTTAGTAATTCTCGGGTTTTTAGAGCTCTATAAACTAAATATATTACTAGTAATATAATAGGTTCTATAATAGGTACCCAAATCTTCTTAAGATAGTAAATCTGAGCTTCTAGATTCTTTAAATTCTTTTTCTATTATATCTTTACTTCTAACTTAGTAATATAATAATAAGCCGCTACTAGCTTCTCTATTATTATTATCCTAGTAGCTAGTTCTAGGGATATCTGAGTTTTATTCCCTTTTCCTAATTAGGTAATAGCTAGAGTAACTAACTGGGCACTTCCCTAGATACCCGACTAGGTTACCCTAATAATAGTAGAGGTACTTCTTCTGGTTAATACTCTAGCTATTAGTGGTTTTATCTATTAATAGCTTAATTACCTCGTAATAAACTACTTCCCGAAAGTTAGATTAATTAAAATATAAGATATATAATAATAAAGTAATATATAAGTAATTAAGGTAAGTATACTATAAAGTAATACTTATAAATATAACTAATTCCAAGAATTAATTCTAATAAAAGACTAATTAATGCCTCTTTCTAAAGCTAGAAGTATTTCCCTATATATTCCCTAGTACTTAGCCAGGTATATAAAGCTCTTTACTTAATTAGGAAATCTTATATAATTTATATAATTCTAATTATAAGCTATACCTAAAATAGAAAACTAGATCTATAATATCTAATACTTATTTATATATTATTATATGTATTTATTATATCTAAGTATAATACTTTCAAATTTTCGAGTATAATAGTAATAAAAATAGCTAATTATTATTATAATTTAGTTTTTAATTTTATTAGCTAATATAATTATCTAATATAATTATTTATATCTTATTACCTATATTTTATTACTTTTTAAATATATATAATATAGCTACTTTACTAAGGAAATATATTTAAAATATATTAGAAATATTTAAAAAAAACTAAGCCTTTTATAAACTAGTATATTATAGGATATATATACTTTTTTATAGTTTTTTATATTCTAGTTTTCTCTTTCTTAGCTTTAAATCATCTTTATAAAAAACCTTCTATTTTGCTTTTTAAGCCTTAAATACTATATTTATAATAGTATTTAAAGTTTACTTTTTTTAATTCTATAAAAAATTTCAAATAAATTAATTTAGAATCTTTAGAAATATAGGTATTACTAAAATAATAGAATCTTAGAAATACAAGTAATAGATTCCAGAATAATAAAAGCAAAAAGCTCTAAAACCCTTAGAAAAATTAGATATTTATATTTTTATAAATATATATTAGTAATATATTAGAAATTTCTTTTAAAAACCCGAAAATTAAAAAACTTTATATAAAGGCTATTCTTTAATTAAGTTCTAGAGTAATAGATATTTATAAGCTAGTAATCTAACTATTATTCTTATAAGCCTAATTATATAAGTCTGTGTTTTTCAGGCTAGTTTATCAAGTATACTTCCCAAATTTAATAACCCTACTAATATATCTACTATTTCCTTATTACTTGTATTTAATTATACTCTAGCCTTTAAAATTACTACTAAATGAAAGGAGGTAATCCAGGAGCTTTATAGCTAGAGACAAGTTAACTGCGGAGCTAATAAAGTACTATAAGCTCGGTAAAACTATGATTTATTATATTTTTAGGTATATAATACTTCCCTACTATAATTACTAAAATAAAAGTAATATTACTAGAGGAATAGAATAGGATATTACAAGATTAAATAAATAAGTTAATTTTAAGGCAGGATTATTAGGTTTAGGTACTAATAAAGTATTACGAGTAATTAATTCCTAATTAATATAATATAATTATGAATTAATTAGGGCAAAGTGTGCCTAATAGCCTAAAAAATACAGACTTATATAATTAGGCTTATTAAGTTCTATTCTATAACTTTATAGGCCCCATATATATACTAGTAATAAAACTACTAGAAAGAATATAATAAAGAAAAAATATAATAAATTAACTTTTTAAAATATTATATAATCTGAAATAATATTAACTTCTTTTAAGGCTTCTATTAGTTCAGGTTATTCTATTAGTAGCCCTTCTTGAACCGAATATCCTATTAATATTTCTAGAGGTTTTTTAGACAAATTATTGAATTAAATGCAGTTGTATTATAATATATTCAGATTACGGATTTTTAAGAGAGGTGTGGCGTGGGTAGCCGGAGCTAAATACAGTGTATATAGTCACGTGAGTGACTAGCCTGCAGTTGCTATGCAACACAAATCTATAGAAAAAAAGGCTTCTTTTTTTATTAAAAAGCTTCTATATACCAATTAGCTTATTATTATTAAAGAATTATATAAATGGGCCAAAAAAGCTAATTACTTGCCCTCAGATATTAATTTAATTATTACTAGCTATTAAAAGAATCTCAAGAAGACTATTTTATATAAAACAAATTATAAAGATATTAAGAGCCTTTTCGAGAATATTAAGCTTTAGAATATTAAATTCGAAAAGAATATCAAGTATTATATAGCTATAATAGATTAGCTTATAATAGCTCTAGCTGCTTTTATTTTATTTGCTTTTATTATTTCTATAATTCTAGCTACTTTAAATTTCTTTTTAAAGAATTCCGAATTATCTTTTACTTATTTCTATCTGGAATCCCCTGCTTCTTATACTTTTTTTAGAAATACTAAAATTACTAAGCTTTCTAATTTAATTCTTTTTATTAAAGATTATATTATTTTTAATAACTGGCTAATTTAGATTAAAAACAAGCTATAAGGAAATACTAATTTGTATTTCTCTAAAAATTTCAAGATTATTTATATTTCTAATAAATTTACTAGTAATACTTTTATTCTAACTAATTCTTATATAAATAAAAATAGTCCGAATTAATACTATTAGCTTTTAAAATTATATTTCTATCTAAAAGAACTATATTCTAATTTTAATAAAATATAAAATACTTACTATAGCTTTAATAAGCTTTAAATATATTCTAATTAAGTATTTTAGAAGTTCTATACTTTCTTCTTATAACTATTTATAGAAAGTAGTATTAGTCTTTGAAATATTAAATATAAACTAAATAAGAAGCTTCTATTAAAGCTCTAGAAGTTAGTATATATATATTATAATAATTATTCTATTAATACTATTTACTTTACTTAATACTATATTATTAATAATTAGTAAATTAAGGCTATATATAAGAAAACTAAGAAAGATAAAAAGATAAAAGCTAGTCTAACCAAATTTACTTCTGGTATTATATTCTTTTATATTTCTAAAAAAGAGCCCAAAAAGTCTATATCTATTACTTTTATTAAATATATATTTTCTTATAAATAAAAGTAATATTTTATAAAAACCAAAAATCTTTTAATTATTAAATACTTTAATTATAATAAGTTTAACTATTATATTAAGTATTATCTACTTATATATAATAAGGAAACTAAAATAGCTCTCTCTAGAATTAAATAGGGCCTAGTTTTTATTTTACTAAAATATTTAGTTTCTATTTTAATAGAATACTTAGAAGATTTAGGCTCTAATTCTAATATAAAACCGGAAAACAAGTATTTCTAAAGAAAGTCTCTATTTTAGAGGCTTATAATATAGATTTAATAGAGATTAACTTAATTTATCTAATAGAAGAAAATGCTTTTATAATACCTTATATTATTAGTATAAATAAATTAGAAATTAAATCTTTTTCTCTTATTAATACTAGAGCTAATAGTTATACTTTTATTAATACAAAGCTTATTTAGCTTATAAAATAATTTCTAGAAATAGAATTATAATCTTTTTTCATATTTTATATTATATATAGTTTTAATAGAAAGCTAGCTAAATTTACTAAGAAATATATAGAAGTCTTATTTCTAATTAATAAATAAAGTATTAATATACCTATAATTATTCTAATTCTTAAAGATTATAATATAATTTTTAGTAAAAAATAGATTATATATATTAATATTTTAGTTAACTATAGAAGATATAGGCTTATATAGCTAGAAAAAAACAAGCCTAAATCTATATAATTTAGTTATATTATTAATACTTTTTAATAATAGCTAGAAAAGTAATCTAATAAGAAATATTAAAAAGATACTAATTAATAAAATTTTATTATAAGCTATTTCTAAAAAAATCTTTCATTTTTAAATAATCTTTTTTCTTTTAAACTAATTAAAGAAAATTATATAAAATTATAAAAAAGAAGCTTCTATAGCCTAATTAAAATATAATATCTAAATAAAGGCTAAAGAAGCAAAAAGAGATCTTTAATAAAAAGTAAATACTATATTTTACTATTTCTATTTTTATAATATTTAATTATATAATTAAAAAAAATATTATTAATTAAATCTCTATTTATAAAATTAATAAAGAGCTTAAAGCTCAAAAAAGAGAAGCTATCTCTAGCTCAGAGAATTAATAACCGGCAAAAACTAAGCTTTAGTAGCCATAAATAATATTATTTCTAGAACTCAAGAAATATATTTCTATTTTCTCTAAAAAGAAATTTAATATTCTTTCTTTCTATAAATTATATAATTATAAGATTCAGATTAAAGGCCTAAAAAAACTAAAAGTATTAGATATTAATCTTTCTAGTAGTAGTCTATTTAAAAGCTTCTAGAAATCAAGTATTTCTTAAAAGATAATCTAATTAAAGGCTTTATTAAAACTAGTTAAGCTTTTTTTACTTTACTAGTTCTTTTTATAAAGAAAACAAATAGAGATTTATACTTCTATATTAATTTCTATTATCTAAATAATATTACTCAAAAGAATTAATATTCTCTTTTATTTATTAATAAAACTTTAAATTAATTATTTAAAGCTAAGATTTATATTAAATTAAATATTTATTAAGCTTTCTATTATATAGCTATAGACCTGGACTTTTAGAAGCTAATAATATTCTATATTTATTATAAAGTATATAAATATAATATTTTCTAAAAAGGCCTTATAAATGGCCTAGCTATATATTAATACTATATAAATAATATACTTTTTAAATATCTAAATAACTTTTATATAGTATATTTTAATAATATTTTTATTTATTTAAAGAATTTAATAAAGTATAAATAATATATATAAAAAGTACTAAACTATTTATATTTTACTAGTCTTTAAATAAATATTCTTATTTATTTAGAGAATTTAGTAAAATATAAATAATATATATAAAAAGTATTAGACTATTTATATCTTACTAGCCTTTAAATAAATATTAAGAAATCGGAATTTAAAATTATATATATAAAGTATTTGAGTTTTATTATTTCTATATTTAATATTAAAATAGATTCTAATAAAATTAAAGTAATATATAACTAGTAATTCCTAAAAACAATTAAAAGAATATAATATTTTCTTGGCTTTTATAACTTCTATAAATGCTTTATTAAAAAAATATAAATATATTACTAGATCTCTTATTTTATTTATAAAAAAGAGTATTTTTTTAAAAATAGTTCAAGTAATATTAAAAGGTTTTTAATTACTTAAAAAAAAGCTATAATTTCTATTTCAGTTTTATAATAATAGAAATAAATATATTTAAAGAAGTAATTACTAGCCTATTCTCTTAATAAGATTCAGAAACAGGCCTTTAATATTTTATAGCTTATTTTTCTAAAACTATAATTCTAATAGAGCTTAATTATAATATATATAATAAGGAAATACTTATTATAGTATAAGTATTAGAGAAATAAAAAGCCAAGCTAGAAAGCCTTTAGAATACTTTTTTTAAAGTCTATTCTAATTACTATACTTTAAAATACTTTATAATAATTAAAAAGCTCTCTTTTTAATAAGCTAGATAAATTAAGCTTTTATTTTACTATTATTTCAAGCTTATATATTATTCTGAAAAATTAAATAAATAAATAAATATTTTATTATAAAAACAAGATAAAGTAAATACTTAGAGCCAGATTAAAAAGAAACTATAAACTTAAATACTTCTTTCTAGAAATAAGATTAATCCGGAAATTATTTATAACTTATAGCTTATAGTAATACTTTATAAAGTTAGCTTACTTAATTTGGAATTCGGCCCTAAAAACCAAATATATATTAAAAACTTTCTAAAGAAATATATCTCTATTAAAGATATAATTCCTCTAAAAGAAAATATTCTTTTAGAAGCTTTACTAATAGATTCTACTATAATTACTTCTATAGAAATACTATTAAAAGCTTTTATTAAATATAGTAGCTTATAACTAGTAAATAAGATTCTATAAAATAATTATATATTATTAGATCTAAAGAAGCTATATATAATAGCCCAAGCTAAAAGTAATATCTAAATATTATAAGATAGTCTTCTTTTATATTATAAAAGATTCTATATTATAGAGAATAAAATAACTTTCGAACTACTTTTATAAACTACTTTAATTTATAAAATATATAATAAACTTCTTTCTAGATATTCTAAATATATAAAACTCTATTAGTTATTTAAAAAATAATATTACTAGCTATTTATAGGCAAGAATTAATTAATTCTATAATAATTGCTATACTTATAGAAAATTATATATATTAAGAAATAAGAAGCCTAATTTGTTTTATTTTTTTCTAGTTCTTAATTGCTTTTAATAATATATTATTATAAACTTTAAAAGCTATTTAGAAAGCAAATTAGGCTATAATATAATTACTATATTTATAAATTACTTATTTAAATATCTAATTACAATTCCTATATAAAATATAATTATAGCCAAATAGCTAATATTTCTGTTTTTATTTTATATAATATATTAAATAGGTATTTTAGAAACAATTATATTAGATTAGAGACCCTAATTTATATCCGATTTTTAAAGCAAATTCTATATAAGAATTAGTATAAAGCTTAAGCTCTTAATAGCTAATTATCTTTAAATAAATAAATAAATAGAGATTATTAATTAGTATTTTAATTAGAAATTATATTTATATATTAACTATTATTAGAATAACTAGAATAAATGAGTTACTATAATCGATTATTAATAAGCCTTTCTTTAATATAAAACTATTAGCTAGTTTCTATTTATAACTAAAAAGGGCTATAAGTCTTATATATCTCTGGACTAGAACTTTTCTATTAAAGCTAGCTTATCTAAAGAGAAGCTAAATAGAAATAAAGCTAAAATATTAGTAAATTAATTATATAAATTATAATAACTTATCTAAGGTTATATAGAATAAATATAGAAATAATATATAATATAAGCTAATAAATACTACTATCTAATTAATTTCAAAGTCGGAAATAAAATATAAATTATTATAAAGTACTAGAAATCTAATTATCTGAGCCAGAAGCTAATAGTCGGACTTAACGTCGCGCTAAAGGGGCCCTTCCCTTTAGTCGGGGAAAGCGAGTTGTCCCGGGAAAGCGAGTTATCCCGTACCATACCAAAATTTCTATGTAATTGCAGATACTTGAATTACACCATACAACCAAATAACCCTTAAATTAATATGCAATTGAGGATATAATCTCTTATTACTCTAATACTACAAAATCTGTATTTTGAGCTATTAAATTAGTTAATATTACTAATCTAGGTAGTAAAGAATACAGAACTACCTCCTCCCCACTAACCCCACTATTTATATTCTCTCGTATCTCCTCTATCTCCTTATCTGATCCCCTAGACTCCTCTAATATTGCCCGTATATATAATTAACTAAGAGGGTTCCCCTTTATCTGGTAAGCTTATTCAGATACAAGTATTACAGGATTAATAGGGATATCGGTAAAGATTACGGGATCTTCGGCCTATATATGATCGAATTCAGCTTGCTCCTTAGCTACCTTATTATAAAGTAATTGGTACTTAATTCGAATGGCTTCAAGCTTGCTTTCCGTAGGTTCGGTTTGGGAATCGCGAATTGGTATTAGGAGCTCGGGAGGGATAATTGTATTAGTTCCAAAGACTTGCTTCCTTGCTTATACCTCCAGATCTCTTACTCTCTTCTTCCTCTCTCTCTCTCTGCCGCTTATATAGCGATTCCTACTCTTTTGAGAGCTTCCTTTTCAGCTAATTTAGCCTTTGCAAGCTGTCTTTTAGCCTTCTTTAGTTCCTTTTCTACTATATTCCTCACTTTAATCTTCTTCTTTTCTAGAGCATTAGATGCATTTAACTACCCCTCCCTTTGGAAACTAAGCCGTATATTTAGCTTAGCCTTATAACATTTAACCTGTACCTTATAAGCATTCTGGGTATCTAGCTCTTATAAACTTCCAAGTATTAGGTAGTTCTTAGTAGCCTTAATCGTAACTGAATACTCTTTGCGAGGAGAGGAGTTTAAAGCATCCAGAATCTTATTATTGAGATTATTGAGCCGTAGAACGCATTCGTTATATAAAGAAGAAGGTTTTGGAAGGATAAGTAATTGGTATTTATAAATAGGAGCAGGAGCAGGCGTAGTAAATCGTATGTTTTCTGCATTTTCTGTATCCGATTCAGTTTCCGATTCAGATCCAAACTCCAGAAATTAAAGGCCAGTATCTTTCCTTCTCTTTTTACTATACTTCTTAAGCTTTCTCCGTACTGCTTTGAAACTAACAGGCCAAATTCCAGTATTCTAAAAGGCGTATTTAATTATATAAATAGTAAATGTCTTCTCCCGTATTCCAGAAAGATTATGAAAGAAGTACTAGATATTATATTCCGGCTTATACGAGCGAATTATATTTATAATATTAACCTATTAGTAGTATTTCCATTTCCTAAAAATACTAATATTATATAGTTAAAGTAGGTGGGTTTAGTAAGAGGGGAATTAGATAATTTATATCTTATTAAATATAGCTTTTAGAATAAAATCGTCCGCTTAATAGTAAGTTACTTCGTTAATCAAGAGAATATGCTATTTCTTATTAGGACCGCAGTTATTATACTTAATAAAATAGTCTAATTAAATCATATAAATACCCTCGTTCATATATCCTATAGGAGAGACTATAATAACCTTATAACCGGTTATATTTTTATAGAACCAAGAAATCATAATTATAATTCCAGGGATAATTACTACCGGAGGAATTGCCTTGCTATCTATAGATATATACTTAATTATTATAAGAGATATATGATTTTCTGGTATTCCTGTATATATCTCCTTAATTCTAATTAGAACTACTACTTCCTCTCCTATAGGCATACAAATTCGTACTTCTTTCTCGTCTATATTATATATCCGATCCCTATAATATATACTAGTTTCTTCTAATACCGGACGATATTTAGTCTCAAACCAATTACGGAGGCTCTATTTAGTATAGAGATTAATAGGTAGCTTGTAATAGGCTTCGTCTTAATTATATATAGTTCTAGAATATTCTTTAGCTATTAAGAGAACTATTTCTAAGATAAAGCTATTTTATTATCCTCTATTTATATCCATATTATATAATTATATATTATTTGCTTTATAGCTCTTTTCCCTTTATTAATTACATATAATACCATATACTAAATTAATGCCTCGTATTAATTAGAATATAAGATCTTATTCTGGCCTCCCTATTATACTCTCGCTATTCCCATCTTCTTTCTCTCTCTCTACTATGCTTTCTTTATTATATCTTTATTTCGTATATAATATACGCATACCGCAGTCGCAGGAGTCTCTTCTGGGTTAGCCTTAAGGAATTAAATAGCTTTATAGAGCTTATCTCTCTCTGGTATATTATAGAAGAATATATTATTTATCTAGTTATATCTAATACTTAAATATCCTTTTAGCTGCTTTATAAGTCTTTTTCTAACTTTATAAGGCTTTCTAGCCAGTAATATTTATTATTTATAGAAATAATAAGGTAATAAAATTATTAATTAGAGAATCTTAAGAAATATTAATAGCTTACTTTTTAATTATATATATATTAAATAACTCAGTTAGATAGACTTACTTACTAGTATTATTTTCTATTAGTTTATATTTATTTAATATAACTTCCTATATTTTTATTAATAGACTTGGCAAAAATACTAGTATTAATATATATTAATACTTGTTCTATAATATTTATATCTAAATAATAAAAAATCTAGTATACCGGAAATAACTAATAAGATTATAAGAATCGCGGATTTTTTGCTATAATATTCTCTTTAAACTAATTATAAAAAAAAATTATATTTAAAGTTAGTAATAGACTTATTATATAAGTTCTATTTATATAACAACTTGTAAATATTAAAATTTGTCTAATTTTCCGGTATACTGGGTTTTCTATTATATAAAAACAGATATTATTTTAATTATTATTTAATTATTCTTATTTACTATTATTTTATATAACTCAAAAATTAAAAATTTATAAGTATTAAGAATGCTAGTAATTTGGTTTAAATAAATATATAAAATAACTAAATCTTTAATAAAAATATTAATATTTATTAAAATTGTAATTTTATAAGTTTTGCAATCCCGATAAGCTTATCGCTAAATTTATAGGCTAGAGGCCCCTAAATTTTCGCGCAAATTTAGCAATAAGGTATTAATACTAAAATTTCTAGTATTTTTGCCGAGCCTGCAGTTATTAGAGGCAATAATCGAGAGCGGCAGAGATAAGATATTATTCAAGTCTTTAATAGACGAAAACAGGCATATATGCTGCCACGCCGAACCTAGCATCAATGGCTCATTCCTGCAGGCGGCAATTTCTGGAGGCGCCAGTTCTTGGAGGCAGCTATGTACTCATGCCGGAGGATCAGAAAACGCCCCTCGCTTAATCTTGGCGTCCGGAAAAGGGGCTGGCGTCTGAAGTTTCACACCTCCATTTGTGGCTCCTTGCTTTATGTAGCCCCATTGTTTTAAATCAGTAAGCTGCATTTATTGGAAAACTCACAAATCTCAGATACAGTCGCTTGCAAAATCGGCTTCGCGCCTTTTCGTTAAAAAAATTGCGAGCACAGACCACCTCATCCACTTTTGGCGCTGACTTCATACCCCTTAGTCATCCCCTGTACTCCGAAGTACCTGCTGTACAGTGAAGAAATAAGTCGCCCATTGGTACAGTACTAGGTAGAGTGAGCGAGCAAATTCCTTCTATCTCTCTCTTTGTCACTATAGACTTTGATTTGTTCTTGACCATTTGACTGGTTGGAGGGAGCCCCCGCTCGGTAAGACGGTTGATTTGATCGATTAGAACTTGCTCCTGCGTGTTGGTAAGACATTGGTTGACTTCTGACTAGTACTCTCGTCGGGACAGCGTAGACCGCACAAATTAGTACTTTTGAGCTATTTCACTGTAATTAGGGGTCGAAGAGCTTTCTAATTCAGCCAGCGCCTTGCCTTCTTCATACGTTCTTCGTGCGACATTTTATGGGCCTTCAAAGTTGGTGGTTTGGTAAGGGAGAAAGCGTGCATTTCGGTGGACCGTGCATTTCGGCGGGAAATCGAGTAATTGGCTGATTTTGCGAGCTGAAGCGATGCCTATCCACGTCTCGTTGCGAGGCAACCCTTCTGCTCTGTCGACAAGAGCACCAGCTTCAATTCAACCTCCATTTTCAACTCAACAAACAACCTCGTACACATGCCTACTCTGCGACAATCATTCACTGAGAACCTTCCTTCCTGAGATTTCTCGGATTTGATCCATCTAATGCGTCTTCTGCAGAGCAACGACGGCGGCGAGTTTAGCCTCACCAAAGACCTCTATGACAATATTCCCCGCTATACTATACTTTCGCATACATGGGGTGCGGATACTGAAGAGGTCAGTTTCAGAGACTTAATAAATGGTACCGGCAAGGATAAAGCAGGCTATAACAAGATCCGGTTCTGTGGAGAATAGGCTAGGCGGGAAGGCATATACAACTTTTGGGTGGATACTTATTATATTAACAAATCGAATTATTCTGAGCTTGCAGAGGCCATTACCTCTATATTCTATTAGTACCAAAATGCGGCTATATACTATATCTATCTATTAGATATTTCAATAACCGGTTATAATCAAGTTGACTTATCTTTATAGTCGTAGTATTTAGCCTTTCGGAAGAGTCAATGGTTTATCTATAGTTAGATACTTCAAGAACTAATTACTCCGCAATTAGCTGTCTTCTTTTACTCAAATAGTAATTGACTCGGTAACAGGAATTCGTTAGAGCGACTACTTCATGAAATAACGGGAATTGCGGTATCGGCTCTTCAAGGAACTAGTCTATCTATATTTAATAAAATAGAGCAGTAATTATAGGCAGAATATCGTAATACCAAGTATATAGAAGACAAGGCCTATTCTTTACTAGGTATTTTCGATATCTCTATACTACTTATCTATAGTAAAGAGGCGGAAAAGGCATTTGGGAGGCTGCGAGAGAAGCTTTATAAATATGTAATAAAACGGAATCTTAATAATCTATTAACTATTTTGCTACCTACTTTAAATATTACTAAATAATTAAAGACTTTATAAAGCCATTTGTTCTCTATTTCTTCGAATTATAACCTGAACTTTCTTGACCCTAATTATATTATATATAATAGTAAGTATTAATCTATTAATTATTTATATTAAGGAAATACTAACTAGTAGCTAATTATTAGAAAACTTACTAGAGACCCGAAAAAAGCTAGTCATAAGTATTAATACTATTATAAAATAGTTACTAATTAACTAACTCTATTTTACTAAAATTAACGAGTATCTAATAAGTCTAATGGCTGCCCAAGGCACAACTTGCTACTAGTTCCTTACTATACCTCAATATATATCCTGATATAATATAATATATTAGGCCAATTATAGTAGCTTTATTTAAATATAAGGAAAGCCTGGTACCGGAAAATCAATTCTAATAAAACTTCTTTTTAAAGTAATTAAGCTTAATATAAAAAATAATTCCTCGCAAATTATACTATTATTTTTCTTTTTTATATAGGATATTATTAAAGAGAAGTCAATAATAGATCTATACCGCTTTCTTCTATATTAGCTTCTCGAAAAGGCAGTAAAGTTAAAAGATAGTTTAGAATAGATAATAGCTAATAGTATAAGGGCTATTCTATAGAGCAGATAATATAAAGAAGCCTTAAAGCAAACTTTAATATATATTATTAAAAAGCTTAGAAGTCGGTTATTAATAATATTTATTAATATATTAAATAAGTATAATAATAATCAGGCTACTAGTATAGTTGGCTTCTTTGAGGAGATATATAATATTATAAGAGAGATATAGGTTCGGTTAAAAATTTGCTTTTCTAGTTAGTATTATCTAATAATTAATATCTAAAAGGAAATTAAAGTTACTTTAAAATATAAAATAGAATATATAGAAGATATTAAGTAGTATATTAAATTGAAACTCAAGATAAGTAAAATAAAGAAAGTTGAAATACTTTAGTATAATATTCTCGAAATATCTTATAATATTTTTCTCTGAGTTATTCTAATTATTAATATTCTTAATACTAAATACCGTAATGGCTCTACTATTACTAAGATCCGTAATTGCCTTAAGGAAATCCTATTAGAACTAAATAACCTCTTTGAGATAATTATTATATGAGATAGAGAGAATCTCGACTAGCTATAGATTTGTCTCAAATGGGTTCTCTTTATAACTTGCCCTTTCGAGCTATCTGAACTCTATTTCACTATTTAGATTTCTTTTAATAACGAGTACTCGGATCTTTGGAACTAAGATAATATAGATTTAAATTAAATAAAGATATTTATAAGAAGTTCTTCTAAGGGCCTAGCTAAGGTTATATGAAATAAGGTATTAGAAGTCTAGTTTATTTACGAGTCTATTTGAGACTTCTTATTTAGTAAATATAAGGGCCAGTTATCTGGATCTTCCGAAAATTTTATGAGTTATAGCTATAAGATATTAAGGAACTACTATTTGGCTTAGCTAAATACTTTAATTAGTCAAAATATTAATATTCTAGACTCTCTATTATAGGCATCTAAAGTAGTATATCTGCAGGAAACTATTAATTTAAAGTTCTCCTTTCTCGAATATTTGGTTTTTAATATCTTATACTATATTAATAGTACTTAATAGAATAATATAGAGCAAGCGAATTTTCTGGCCAAGTTTCCTTTTTAATAATAGAAATTCCTTAATAATACTTTTAAAAGATATAAGATTAGGTAATATAATAATTTAGTTAGTATACTTTATATTCTTATAGAAAAGAATTTGGCTAATCTAATTCGAATTCATTCTCAGAGGAAGTCCTGCTTTAATATTAAAAATAGGTATTATAGACTACTATTTTTTATAATACTAGCTACTAGAAATACTAAAGCTATTTATATACTTTTTAATATTTAAGCGGAAATTCAGTTCCCTATATCTCTATTCTATGAATTATATAAATAATATTACCAGAATAAAAAGAAATAGGCTAACCTTAGATATAACTTTACTTTCTTACGAAAAAGGGGTATTCTCTTATATACTATAGAATATAGTAATGAGATACTTCTTTTTTTGTAATTAAATTAGAATAATATATATTAGATAGTAGGAATATAGATAATCGGACGCCCCTATTATGGGCTACTAAGTACGGGCATATCGAGGTTATTAAGCTACTGCTCAAAAAGGGGGCTGATATAAATACGGCTGATTTAAGCGAGTGGAAGCCACTATACCAGGCCTTTGAGTACAGGTATATTAAGGTTATCAAACTACTACTCGAGAAGAGGGCCAATATAAATGCAGCTAATCTAAGTAGTTTAATACCCCTATTATGGGCAGGGTCGAGGCAGGTAGACGCCCCTGCACCAGGCCTCTGAGTATGGGCATATCGAGGTCGTCAAGCTGCTGCTCGAGAAGGGGGCCGACGTAAATGCGGCTGGTCAGATGCTATTCTACCGGGCCTCTGAGTACGGATACATTGAGGTTATCAAGCTGCTGCTCGAGAATGGGGCTGATGTAAAGGCGGCTGATCAAAGCGGGTTAATATCCCTATTATAGGCTACTGAGTACGGGCATGTCGAGGTTATTAAGCTGCTGCTCGAGAAGAGGGCCGATGTGAATGCGGCTGGTCCAAGCGGGTGGAAGCCACTATACCAGGCCTCTAAATATGCACATATCGAGGTCATTAAGCTATTACTCGAAAAGAGGGCTAATATAAATACAGCTAATCTAAACAGATAAACGACCCTATTATAGGCTACTAAGTACGGGTATATTAAGGTTACTAAGCTACTACTCGAGAAGGGGGCTAATATAAATGCGGCTAATACAAGCGGGTTAATAACCCTATTATAGGCTGCTAAATACAGGCATATCGAGGTTATTAAGCTATTATCTAGTAGTGGCTAATAGTAGCTAAGTTTAATGAATTAATATCCGTTCCTATATAGTAAAAAAACCGGTATATCGAAAAATTAATCAAATTTCAAATTTCATAAATTACTATATTAATAGAAATAGTATAAAAAACTTATTTCCAACTTTAAATATAAAAACTTTTTATTATATTTAGCTTAAAGAGAATATTATAAAGAAAAATCCGCGGATTCTAGTAATCTCATTAATTATTTTCGGTATACCGGGTTTTTTACTATATAGAAACAGATATTAATACTTTTTATTATATTTAGTCTATATTTAAAATAGGGACCGAGGTAGTAATTAAATAAATACTACTTGTCTTAACTTTTTAAAACTAATATATTAAGATAATTAACTAATTCATATTTTTTTTAATTCTTTAACTTTAGTAAAGAGAAGCTCGAGAGAGCTAATCTTTATATATAGTAATTAAATTAGTATTAAAATGCTTTTTTATAAATTTGTAAATATACTAGATTAGTAAGTTTAGAGTATTCTAGTACTTTTACTTAATATTCTTTTAATATCTATTTCTCTATTTAATAGTACTTGTAATATTATATATAATATATAGTACGTGCTATAGGGCACGTGATATATATTACGTGATATATATATAATATTAAGTATATTAGTAATTAAGTTATAAATAATATAGCCTTTTGGCCCGGTTAGTAATATAGAAACAAGCTTAACCTATATATATATATATATTATATTATATGTCTATTTAGGACATTTGTCAGGAGTTATAATTAGCTAAGTTAGTATATAACTAGGTAATAACCCCCGGCAGAATACTTGTATTTAAGCTTGAGCTTGTTTCTGCTTACTTCTCTTCTTTCTTTAGTTCAGAATGGCTTTAATAAAAGTACCTTATCCTTTGCCTTCCAGGTCTAAAGGATATATTCGTAATATATTACTCTAAACCGAGAATACCAAATTTCTACTTCTAGTTAATAACTTCAAAAATAAGAAAATATTATCTTTATATAGATTAATCTATAAATAATAAAGTATTATATCCTTTATATTCTTTATATTTCTTATTAACTCAAAAGTCTTTAATATTATTATTATAATATTAAAAAATAAGTAAGTATTAATAAAATTATTTTTTATATAAAATTTGGCAAGCTATTTAATTAAGCTAATAAAACTCGATTATCTTAATAATAGATATTAATATATATTACTATTATAAATCAAATATATATTCTTTAGTCTTAAGGGATTTCATTAAAAGATGAACACTTGGTTTAATCGTCGGTTCTTTCTTCCAGTTCGCATTCACGATTGATTCTCAAACTGTTGACCTTTGATATGGCTGTTCTCCACGTGGTGGTTCACCAGGTCACCAGGGTTCTGGTGGTTGCAAACATCACCCATCGTTCGGGAATTCGCTGCCGCCGACTCGTCATTCACCAAACATTTGAATTTCGTTCCCACGAGCGCATTTCCCACTTCAACGCGCCATAACACCAGCGGGCAATGCTAGTGAGCCGTTCAGCAGTGCTTCAAGATGACAGGCTACAAACGTGTATTTTTGGGCTGTTGGGTGTCGTTAGATGAGGTCTCTCTAGACAGTTCTACTGCCGAAGAAGTCTCTGGACCGTCCGACGAGCAGATCGACAGTATCTTCCAGGCGTGTAAGTCTCCTATAAAATCGGCATAAACAGACTACTGACTTGCCTCTTGTCCGTCACCATCGAGTCGAGATACGCCACGAGGGAGATATACCCTCCAATCCTCTCATCATACTCGAAGACACCCCTTCCGTCACGGGTGCGGCTGATACCAATACACCGCCTCAGAGCCCTCCGCATGAATATTTCGAGCCATAGAGTCTTTCAACGTCCTAATACCGATCCTCACGCAACGAAACCACTTGGAGGGGAAGATTGATTAGTCGCTATAACCTTGTCAACGAGCCTATGGGTCAACGAGTCGTATGCCGTAGAGATGGCCAAGCAGGACGGGCTCTGACTCTAGTAATAGCCCCTTAGTATCTGTCTCTCAAAGCCTTCTTAACACCTCGAGAAGCAATACTAAGCTCTCTCTGTAGCTTCGAAAACCGATACTAACTTAATCGCATTCTCCCATATGAATTGGCGGACGTCGAAACGATCGATTGCAAGCCTGGGCGGGGCCAATATATGGATCACATATGACGATGACTCTTTGAAAGATATTGCCACGGAATAGTGGGAAATGAAGCGTTACGGAATATAAAACAGGAATCCCTTTGGCCTGAGCTGAGGTTATGATTAGTACCTTGGTTTGCGATTGGATTACTATACGGCCTATGTATTATAATCGAGTTGAGGCGAGACGGCGAGTCTGAGGATGCTGCGACGTAGCAGATTTATTATACGGGCTCTCTGGCCTTGTTTGACCGGTAGTAACTGTATTCCGTAATACGGAAAGCAAAGACTTGATGACAGTCCGGCACTACACCTCCAATTTGCCGGATACAAACCCATTACTGGATCATTTAATCTCCTCTTAATGAGGCAGGCACAGGCAGGTAGACTGGGTATATGATAAAGAGGCTATTGAGAGAAGACTCTTCTGCGAATATGCTATCCGAGAGTAGCCTAATTGAGTAAATGAAATTCACAAATGGGGCTTATTGCAGTATGGCCTCAGTTGTAAAGGAGACACTTTGTGGAGTCTAAACTTTGATGGCATGCAAACCTCTGATATTTATAAATAATTATAGATACTATAGATTATATAATTAAAGTATTATTATAGTAATAGAATAAGAAATATAAGATGTGAGAGGTTTAAGAAGTATTGCATCCCTGGTCAGCTCCCCAGATTCCAAGTGTATAGTACGCAAGTGGCTAAGTGTTATACAGTAACCTTTAATAGAGGTTGCCCAGGCCAGGTACTTTAGAGTACAAGGGATAACAAAGGAGTTACGGCGTAGTACCAACCAGCGCCAAAAACGGATGAGGTGGTCTGTACTCACTTTTTTTTTAGGCGAAAAGGGACAAAGCCGATTTTGCAAGCGACTATATAGTATAATAATAATATAATCTCTTTAATCCGTAGCATAGTATGGCCACTTTCTTCTCGCTCCCGATTAAGTTATATAATATTATCTATTCTATAATCCTTATTTCATCTTATAATATTAAAATATATAGTTTACTAGCCAAATATATCTGGGATTATAAGGGCAATAGAAGGCCAAGATATAGGAAAAGATTTGGGCAGCTTCTTCTTATTAACAAGTAACTTTATAAAGAGGCAAGCTTTATTTTTTACTTAAAGAATACCTTTCCTATTAGTACTGGTCTATATAGCTCTACTAGAATCTCTAATATCTATAAATTAAAAACTTTTTTATAATATGTTCTATAGAATTATACTAGCTATATCTATAAGCTAATAGTAATCTTTATTCTCGAATTATAATAAAGTTCCTTTAATAGAGTTCTTTACTAACCTTAAATAGTAAATATAATATATATAATATATAATTAATTATATAGTTTATCTAGAAACGCTTTTTCTATATTTATAAAATTAGTATTAAGTATATAAGAGAAGAAAGATTTTTTTTTCAGACCAAATAGCTATAAATTAAGAAGTAACTAAAATAGTAATAGGTATTTTAAACTATAATACTTTAAGTTTTATTAAGCTATATCTAATATATCCGAAATATCTATAAAAACAGTTATATAGAGGCTAAATAAATACTTATAAAGAAAGCAAGTACTTTTGGAAGTATAATATATAAAGAAAATAATAGAAAGATATTAAATTTATATATAATAAAAGTATTTAGAAACTATAAAGAAATATAAAGAAGTTAGTTAATATTATTAGAATAAGCTAAAGAAGTAATATAAATATAACTTACTTATAAAACTTAATAGAAATATTCTATTTTTACTTATATATATAATCGAATTTCTTTCTATATTATAATAGTACTAAATAGTAGCTCTAGTAATTATATATAGCCTAAAAATAGAAATAAAGTATTTAATAGACTTATTAAAATCTCAATTATTCTTTTTAAAATACAAAATATAATTAACTAGTAATATTTCAAGAATTATTAAAATTAATAAATTAAAAGTTTAGAATTCTTTTTAGCTATATATTTAATAACTACTTAGTTATTTTTTTCTCCGGCCCTTATTAAGCTAGTATTTCCAAGAGCTATATACTCCTATAAATTTTTTACTAGAAGCCTATAGCCTTTTATAAATTATATACTTCTATAAATTTTCTTCTAATAACCTATAATTTCTTATAAATTTTCTTTTAAGTAATATATATATATAACCAAAATAATATATAACTAAATATAGCTACTATAAGCTAAGATACCAGAAATGGCTTTTTAATAAATAGCTATAATTAACTTAATAATTAAGTGCCAGAAATGCCTTCTATTAGATAGTTATCTTTTAAGAGCAAGAATTAGCTCTCTTAAAAGCAAAATAGCCAGAACTGGCTTAAGCAAGAAATGGCTTCTTAGAAATTATATTATATAGCTTTCTAAAAACAAAAGGTTTATAGAGATTATATTAAAGAAATTATAGTTCTATAAAGGCTATAGCTTTAAAGCAATTATACTAAAAAGTAAATGGCTTTATAGTAATTATACTAAAGCAAGTATAGCTTTTTAGAGACTATAGCTTTCTAGAAACAGATCTGAAAAGAGTAAAGCTTTTTAGAGATATAGATAACAGATATATAATAGATATAATTATAATAACTTTAAGTTATTTGAAAGTTTATTTCTAATATCTATTTCTATATACTAAAAAAACTAATATATTAAAAAAATAAAAGGTATTTTAATTTAAAGTATCTTAAAATTAATATATATTTTAATATCTCTTATAATTTCTAATAGATTATATTCTATAGCTATTTCTAGATATCTTAAATTTCTTTTACTAGAAAATTATATAGTACTAGTCAACAAGTTCTCGTGATTTGGTGTTTTTACTACAAAAGTCACCTGATTCACTTCTGAGTTTTATAGTAAAGGGATTAATTTAATACAACGCCCAACTAGCACCTAACTAACTCGAATATTTTGTGTATTTCTGTCTCTTTACAAAGTATTTATATGCTAAGGTCGTAGATTAATTAAGGAGTAAATCGTGGGAAGGGAAGTTAAATCGTGATTTCACACCTATTTTCGCTTAATTCTTATACCCCGCACCTTTCCCTTACCAAATTCCAAACCTCTTCCATTATAATTTAATTCTAAAGAGACAGATTAATTAGAATTGTTCGAGTTAGTCTATGTTTTAATTCTTTTATATAGTTATTACGCAAAATTGCCTTGAAATAAAACGGTATTCCTCGTGAGTTTTAATATAATTTACTTAAATTACAAGAACTTATTAGCGGTTACTATATCTGATTTATAAAAAATATTAATTTATAATATAATAGTATTCCTTTATTATAGCTTTACTACTAACCTTATATTATATCTAATACTTCTAAAAGAGTCTTATTCAAGATCTAAAGTCTTAGTACTATATATAAAATTATTATTAGCTAAATAGTACTATAGTAAATAAAATTCAAGTAAGATTATTATATAAATTAGTATTTTAGCTAATAATTTTGGCTTAGTATAAAATAGCCCTATATGTTTTATTTATATTAAATCTAATTTCTAATACCTTAGATATTAAGGCTAGTAATAGCTAGAGGCACTTTAATACCTTATATATATCAGGTATTATATCTAGCTTAATAATAACTTTAAAGTCTAGTAATAGTACTATATTTGGTCTAGATATAAAAATCTTATATAAAATCTTATATAAAATAATCTAGAAGATTCTAGAAACCGAATAGTAATTATTAATTACTATAAAGTCTTATATTTCCTGTAATAGCTAGTATAACTATAGGATCTGCCGGAAATAGAAATCAGAAAACAGATATAAAACAGAATTAAGCCAAAAGGTTTAGACAAAGCAGTACTAAAGGTTAAGGTATTTCTCTCTCTTTTTTCTTTTTTTTCTTCTTCTTCTTTTAATATACTTTATTAGTTAATAACTATATAGTATAGCTTATATAGACCAGACAGCCTATATAAAGTAATAGATTAGCTTTTTAAGAAAAGAAACTAGTAAAACTCCTTTCTATTTCTATATTATATTCTATTATAACCTATAGTCTTCCCTAAACAGATATTCGGCTTCTTGCCTCAGAAATAAATAAATAAATATTCCAGATCTCTCTATTTTATATATATATCTTTATATAAAAGGCTTTCTAGACAAATAGTAGTCGCCTCAGGTCCTTCTATCCCAGGCCCTCTTTTATATATAAATAGTTATATATCCAGATATTAACTAGAATTTCCGGTAGTCTATTTACGGCTCCCTTTCTTATCTAACCAAAATCCTTCCTGTCCTTCTTATAGACTATAACTATAACCTGCCTTTTTCCCTTTTATATTTTCGCCCGGCCCTTTCTTCCAGTTATGGGTATATATTTGAACAAATTATAATATATAAGAGGAGGTCAAAAATAGAGGGTTATATCGTGAAATTTTTTTTTCTCGGATCTCGATCGTAGGTATCGCTTGCAGGCGATTGCAATGGCGTTATCGGGGTCTCGATATTAAAGGTCGTAATTCAGTCTTAGCCCAAGAGTATAAAAGCCCTTGGTTTCCAGCCTGCACTGCGTGGAAGTGCTAAATCGTCGCAGGCCGGCATTCCTCCCTTCTTTACTCTCTAGCTTAGTATTTTCAATATATGAGATTCATGGAACTTTAAGCCTTTGACTATTACCTTAGTCCCGCCGTTACACTCTCCTTAAACCCTCTATAAAATAGAAATAAAAAGAAAAAAAGATATAATATAAAGATTATAGTATAAAGGTTACCAGATATTAGTTATATATTATAAGCTTTGGTCCTTGTTTAAATTTAAGAAATGAGAGTTCCTTTAATAAATGTCCTAAAACGATAGTTTAATCCCAAATAGCATTTTATATAAATCGGTAATTAGAAGGTAGCCAGAGAATATTCGCTTCACCTTCTGCTACCCAATAATTAGACACACGTAAGGTAGGTAGTAGCTTATAGTCGCGTGAGAAGGCTACGGAGCTGACCCCGGCAGAGTGGCCTTCGAGCGTCCACTGTACTTTGCCCATAGCGGCGTCCCAGAGCCGCACCGTCTTATTGAGCGAGCCCGATACGACCTGCTTGCCGTCGCGTGAAAAGGCCATGGAGCTAACCCCGGCAGAGTGGCCCTCGAGTATCTGTAGTACAGTATTCCAATATACTTGTACTTTTGGTTTTAACTCAATCCAATCTAGGATATAATCCCCAAATCGCCTTCGAAAAATACTTGGTTTTAACTGAATCCAATATAGGATATAATTCTCAAATCGCCTTCAAAAGTAGTACTACTATACTTCCAAGTATATACTTTAATATATTACATATCTCTCGTTTCTCTTTATTCGAATATTCTAAAGAAATCGAGTTTTTGAGAATAGTAAGGTAAATCTCATTGAGGTACTTCTCTGGTACTATAATAGTATAATGGGGATATAAAATACGAAGTAATATATAGAGTAGAATGGGCTTCCACAGTGTGGGATCACAGTATACGAGTAAGGAGTGAAATTAGAGAGTGAAGGTTGGTTTATTTCTAAGAACTAAGAAGGAGAGAGGGGTAATATAAGCGGACTGCGGACTGTACGGATGTCCGGAGGTCACATGACAGAACCACGTGACCAGGGGATAAAATCCCCACTACAATAGCACTACTACTGCCGCCCTTAAGAATTATATCTAGTCTCTTTAGTACAAATCGCTTTCCTTTACAGATAAACCGACATGCCATTACCGCCCAAATAAAGAGGCTACAAGTATATAGAACTAGCTGTCCCAGAACTACTTTGCCTAACTAGTATATTCTAAGACTTTACTCCTGCCTAATTATCCCTAGATTATATTCCAGAAATAAAGAGATATTATAGTTAATAATTATAAGCGGTATATTATAAAGTATAAAGTCTTCGTATTTAGCTTATAGAATATATTATATACCGTATCGGATTAGAATTTCGGGTCTACTCATTAGAAAAACTCGAAGTCATATTATTTTTAGTAATTAAGCCTTAGCTAAAAGCTCTAGAATAATCTGGATATTATTATTACCTTTATACTTATTAAGCGTATTAATAACAAAAATATAGAACTGGTAGGATTTCTCTAGCCTTAATAGGGGACCGAAAACAAGCTAGTACCACTAGTCTAATAGGAACAGATTCGCAATATTACTCCGCTCTCTTATAGTATTACGGATATAGGTTTAGAGAGATGGCATGGCATATGCAAGCTATACGGCAAGACTCATAAAGAACTTAACTACATGGCTCATATCTCCGCCACCCTTTAAGAAGAAGAAGCTGGCTTCAAGACGCTTCTGCTTATTATATTTGCGGGTAATAGTACGGGCGACTATTAACTTTCCCGTTCTAGCTAGGCCGTTTAGCCAGAAAATATATCGCTTATCTTGTCTGTCTGTTCTATTAGCCCAATTATAAATCTCTTATAGAAGGTCAATATATATATTAGGGAGGCAGGCAGATTTATATTACTGGTCGCGGGAATTAAACGGCACCTGTATTGCAGACAGAAGGAGGCTGAGGGGGTCTTCTCGGCCTATTATATGTCAGTTTATAGTAAGAGTCTTCTTTATACTTGCAAGAAGCTAACTAGTATAATATATATTTCCAAAATGGGCTTTTATGCCTTTATTAACCCGAATATTTCGGTACTAGTTACTAGCCCAACCTGGCTGCTCGGGATCTGACATTGCAATCCACCGTATAAGCTAGCTGCCGTAAAGTAGAGAAAGCGCTTGCGAGAGCCTATAGCCCTAGTCAATTAGTTATATAGTGCAAAAAGCTCTACCTTCTCTCGCAAATCGGTACTAACACGATCTCGTTATTAATGAGAGGCACAATGCATTTGCCCTATAGCGGAAAGGTCACTAACGAGCCTGGTCACATAAGTCTGTGTTTTTCAGGCTATCAGGCACACTTCACTCTAATTAATTCACGACTATATTATATTTAATTAGGAGTTGACTATCTATAATGCTTCATTAGCATCTGAACCCAATACTTCTGCTTTAGAATCAGCTTATTTATCCAATCTTATAGTATCCTGTTCCATTCCTCTAGTACTATTGCTTCCATCTCCGCAACTGTAGTGGGTTAATGCCTTTGTCTGTATAATACCGACTTGATTCTCCTCTAATACTTCTCAATTAGATTCATATTAGGGCTTATTAACAAGTGAGGCATTAAAATAATACCATATATAGTACGATATCGAGCACAGCAGTTTCTCGTCGACTTGTGACCGTAAGCTGAGTTGCCGTCTTCCATAAATAAGGGCTTGACAGAGGGGCAAAAGAGATGGGTTACAGCCGCAAAAGCCTCAAGAATTGGCTGGATATATTCGAGAACTTGAGAGAGATAATTCTTTTGCGTAAAGGCACCCTTCTTACTAGAACCGTAGATAAATATTAAAGGACTCTTATAGCTATATCCAATCGCTCCCTATACATTAACTAGTACCGTACCGCCGTAGTAAAACTGGTATTATATACAAGTTGGATGTGTCCGCTCCGACTTATTTCTTATTACTTTACACTTCACTGTCCTTCCCCCTACTAAGAATGTGACCTCGTCCGACCAAAGTACCTTTAGCCATTCCTCGTACCAAAATATATATATAATCGCCCAAAGTAATCGACCAAGAACTTGTGCGGCAATAAGGTAAGGTTTTTAACAAGCGATACAGCGAAAATAGCCTCTTTAGTGGAGTCGTTTCTATAATATAGAAGCCGTGCATTCCAATTCTAGCTCGTCAACCAGAGCTTAATAGTCCATAATTCTTTGTTCCCAATTCTTAGCGCAATATTCGATAATCTTGTTGACTCGCGCGTCCGTCAAAAGCTGTAATCTACCGGTTCGACCAGAACGAGCTCGCTCCGGCGCATTATACTCCAAAACGTAATAAATAGTGGTTTTGCCAAGCTTATAGCGCTCCATTAGCTCTGCAGTTAACTTCTCTCCAAAGCCATAGAGCTGGCATATCGCCTCCTTATGTTTCGTATCAATTTCAAAGCCTAGAGCGTGGTTAAATACAAGTAGTGGGGGGGTAGTAGGTATATTGGTGGGGTTGTTAAAATTGGGAGGTGCGCTCGCTAAAACAGCCTGAAAAATACAGACTTATGCAACCAGGCTCGTAAGATAATAAGGCTGCGGCTGAAATTCTGGTAAAGACTTCCTACTAACTCTCTCCCTCAACCTCTAGTATATCTCTTGCATTACCATTAATCTTAACAATGGCAGAGCCGTTCGGCATTATCTCCGGTGCCATTGGCATTGCATCTGCTTTCACTGCTTGTATTGACTGCTTCGAGTACGTCCAGTTTGGCCGCCACTTCGGTCGAGATTTCACGACTAGCCAGCTTGCTCTCAACTACGCGAGCCTCCGTCTTATATAATAGGGCGAGTCTGTCAATATCTACGACGATCCTAAACTAGGCAGGCAGGATACTACTATAACCGAGATCTAACTTGCAAAGGATATATTACTCCAAATTCTTATACTCTTTGCGGATACCGAGAGCATCTCCAAGAAGTACAAGTTGACTATAAAGGCTAGTAAGGATCTCTTAGTATATTTGACAGGCAATATGGATCCAAAGATAGTTATACTAGATAATAAGATAAAAGGCTTGGCTATATAGCATTAAAAGAAGGGTTGATTCTTAAACCTTGCTAGCTGGGCTCTCTATTACCGGTCCACTCTAAAAGACCTTCTCGAACAGATCGTCTTATTTATTAACAAGATTGAAAAATTATTCCCTATACCTCAGGCCCAAGCCATGCTTGTCTAATAAGAAGCAGCAGAGATTAGCGACAAGCAGTCTCTCGAGCTAATTGAGAATATAGCTATAGATATTAATGGCCTGCTTCAAAAAACGGTAAAGGAAGTAGTTGCAAGTCACTAGTACTCGAATATTACGCTCGGTAGTAAGGGTCTGGCCGGTAATGCGTATAGTAGTAATTAGAAGGGCGGTGCAATTAGGGCGTCTTATAAGTATAACGGTATTAAAGTGGAAGAGTATAAAAAGGGTCTGCTAGAGAACAAGTATGGCAGGAAAGACTTCTTTAATAATTAAGTATGTCTGTCTGTAATAACAACTATACTAGTAATAGAACTATTTCTGATATTTAGTCACAGTAATATGAGCTGTTAATCTCAGAACTCTATACTACAAATACGTCTGAAGTTACTATCCCATAGCCTACCTCTCTCCCTGTATCTGTAACGGCTCGAGTAGATCTTGTTCCTCATATAAATCGAAACCAAACGAGTCCTGGAAAGCGTAAGGGCTGCTCAATTATATCAGATTTCGAGAGTATTATAAAGGACAACGCTCGGCATACGGCAGGGTGCCGTTTGGAGGGCTGGCAGGCAACTGTCGACGCGGCAGACCAGTTGCTTAAATCCGTGTATCCTTATAAGTGAGCCTGCCAGCTTGTTAGTAATCGAGAAATCATTACTTCCGTACCTTATATAGAGATGGGATAAGAATTGGAACGACTGAGTGGCAACTCAGAATTAGAAAAATGCCACTCTGCGCCACACTTTCACGTAACGTATAAAAATATGTAATAAAATACGACTAGCGTGGCTGTAAATACAATATTGGGTAATGGTGCTAAATCCTTCCTCGTTTATTAAGATGCTTGGCATTGGCGTGCCTCCCACTTTTATCCGGATAAATTCAGTAGCAGATTTCCTTATACTCTGTGTCTTCAAACTTTAGAGTTATATTTGAACTTAATAGAAGCTCTATGCCACGGCCCCGAATTCCGGGGACAGATTAATAGTTATGATAGAGCAGGGGCTAACAGCTACAGCAGCTTTTCACGCTCTCAGCAGGACGATCGATAATATAGCCAAACTATAGTATTTTTCTAACTGCAAGTCAAGCCCTTGTCGAGAAATAGCTAAAGAACAACAGCAAACAGATTATAGCTTTATATATTTATATAGTTGAGTTTTAAGACCCCTAAACTATAAATTTTTTCGGCACACCGGTTTTTTCGGCACGCACGGATAGACGTTATACAAAACGCAAAAATATTTGCTCGCTTAATCACGTGCATTATATCTCCCTTAATAATAAAGATATTATAATTTTGAGAATATGAAATTAATTCCTAGAGTATATAGTATACTTTTAATTAATACGATTTATATCAATTAGTGTTGTGGTGGTTTTGGTTTTTTTTGTCGCTTTTGGATCGGACCAACTGTATAACACCTGTTGCATCCAGGAGGGCTGTCTCTGCTGCGCTTGCTTGTGTAGTTAAAGCTAACCCACTGAGTGTCTCGCCACGGCATGCTCAGGCAATTGAGAAGGCATTGCCTGAAGAAACGACGGTCGGAATTGTGGTCTCACTAAACTGCAGGAAATATGGAAGTTCATTAGTGCATATTGCTTAGCGCATCCTCGGCAGAGCTTCCGACAAGGGGGTGGATTGTATCGATATCGATATCGATATCGCTGAGGAAGGACGGCCCCTGAACATTGCGCTACCTTGGAGCAATCGTGGTGCTGTACTCGTCGCGGCTTCTTGGGTTGACCCAACTGGCCAACTGGCTCAGCGCCTTATGTGCCAGGCTTGGCAACGATTAGCGTTTTTAGCAATCGATTACAATCGATGCTATAATCGTAAGGTATCGATTAAATCGATTAATAATCGATTATAAGCGAGCAAATCCCCGCCCACGCACCCCCTTTTCTAATTCTGGATTGTTAAGGAGTTTAGTAAAGCATTATACTATATATAATAAAGGTAAGGCTGTCTTTTATTTATATATTTAAAGAAAATATTTAGAATTTTACTTCTCTTTTAGTACTTAAGGCCCCCTTTCCCTCTAAAGTTACATAATTTACCTTAATAAAAATCGCTATATTTGTATATTATTGCTTCTCTCCCTTCTCCCTAAGCCTTTATTATTACTTAAAAGGAAGCTCTTTATATATTATAGAAGCTATCTCTAGTAAATTATCCCTAGTAAGCTATCCCCAGGAAGTTCTTTCCAGGGAGCTCTTTATATATTACAGTGAGTTGTCTCTCAGTGAGCTGTCCCCCAAGAAGCTCTCCCCCAGGAAGCCCTTTGCGTATCGCAGTGAGCTGTCTTCTGGGGCACTCTTCCCCAGGGAGCTATTTCCCAAAGAGCTCTCTAGGGGAGAGCTCCTTGGGGAACAGCTCACTGCGAGACAGCTCACTGCGATACGTAAAGAGCTTCCTGAGAGACAGCTCACTGCGAGACAGCTCACTGCGAGACAGCTCACTGCGAGACAGCTCACTGCGATACGTAACGAGCCTGCCAAGATAAGTCTGTGCGCTTCAGGCTAATTTTCAGGCTTCGGAAAACCAAAGCCACTCACTTTACTTTAAATTCCCTAAATAACCACAAAGCATTATTATTTATTATTTAATACTATAACTAAGAAGAAGCTAAAGTGTATTATCTGATAATAATTTGGGCATTTCTGATAAACTTTAAAAAGTCAAAAATTTCTTACGGGGCTCGTTAGTGAGCAAATGGCTTGAAGCGCACAGACTTATCTTGACAGGCTCGTAAGGAGCTTCCTGGGAGACAGCTCATTGCGATGCGCAAAGGGCTTCCTTCAATGCTTGTAAGTTGCGGGGAAAAGGAAGCCCTATAATTATAGGCTACTTATTGCTAAATTTTAGGGCCACGGTCGCTAAATTATAGGCTATAGGTACTAAAAATTTAGTGCTTGGTGCGGGGTATTACTATCCCCTCCCTTGTGTGACGGCAGGAACAAAGCAATGGAACGATGCTCAAAGATCAATGATTTCCAATGTCCTACAGAATCTAAAGCTAAGGAGAGAAGGAGTGAGGTGTGGCAGTGGATAAGTAGGTATGGCCAAGACCACTGAAACGCCGAGCTTTGGAAGCGAGCTTGGTTTGAACCATAGCTTGGAACCTTAGCTGAAACCAACCCCTTTAGCTGAAACCAACCCCTTTAGCTGAAACCAACCATGTGACACCAGCCGTCACACCTTGAATAATTACGAGTGGGTCCAATATTCGCCACACTCTCATGCCACGATTCATACCACTAAAGGCACGCAATCGAGGGTCTATAGCGAATAGCGGCTCTCGAAAGCACCTGATATTTCCTAATTCGGGGATACTGACGAAGTTTCAGTGTGGCGTTACTAAAGGACCCACTCGTAATTATTCAAGGGGGGGGATAGTAATCGTTTAGTAATCGATTACTAATCGATGCGGTTCGATAGTATTCGATTGTGCGCAAAATCGATTACTAATCGATTGCTTAGCAATCGTTGCCAAGCCTATTATGTGCGCAACTGTTTGCCATAATCTATATGTTTTAAATAAAACGTTACATGACCCGATACAATAATATTGTAATCGTGTTCTTTTACCTTCTATTTACTAGCGGTGAGCTCACTGTCAATCGTAATCTCTCTGCTTTCCGAGGTCGTGCCCTAAACCCACGTTACTAACTACTTGAGATCTCTTCTTTTAAGCTTTACAGTTATATCGCCTTATTAGATCCTCTAATTTTTCGCTTAAAGGGGCCGTTAATTGTAGAGATTTTATCTTAACTATAAGTAATGAAGGACTAATATAATACCTTTAGTAGACTCAAGAAATTTCATTCTTGATACTTTCCGAAAGCAAATTAGGACTCGTAGCTTCCAACACAGTGTTCACCTCCTCAATACCTAGGCTTTTCCCCAATCTTCGTGCGAGAAGCCTACTGGTCTTGACAACGTTCTTAATCTGGCGACCGTTCAGGTCAATCTCTGCCAGTTTCATGATCTCAGCCTCTGAGATGGAAGTCAGAAGAGGAGCATGTGTTTCCACTCGAGTGTGGTGCGAATCAGGTACCAGGGTTTGCACATCTGACGTCGTGCCGGCTGCTTTGGGGGGAGCAGAAGATTCGGACACTGAAATATCAGGTGCCAAAGGCTCAGAGGGTTTTGGCTTGTTGGGTGCTAACAACAGGAAGTTGCGCCAGATCTGAGAGCGTGCAGAGGAGGAGAGTGGGGGATAGTTGATCGTGATGTGGATACGAGATTGGAAAGCAGAATCAAAAGCAGAAAGGCGGTTAGTGGTTAGGAAAAGAATTCCTCTGTAGTATTCCAACATTCGGAGGAAGACTTTGCTCGTTAGCTGATATTATCACGGGTACACGCCGAAGGAGTACTTACTTGAAACAAGCTTATTTCTCTCTAGATGAGAACTGCTTCGTTGTTCGAGAAAAACATCGGCCTCGTCTAACAGAAGCACCGAATTCCATTTTGTGCTTATTTCTAGAATCTTGGTGAGAGATTCCTCGAGATTGGTTGCGTCTAGACTTAGTTCGCCGGCTGTCATGGAGTAGAGTGGGGCTCGCAAAGTCTCGGCGACTAAAGAACAATGAGCTATCAGTTGCCATGTATCGATGCTCTCTAGAGCCTTACCTGATTCAGCAGTCAATGTCTTTCCAACACCTGGAACACCAGCTAACAAGATTATAATTCCTCGTCCTTAGAAAGTCAGCACTGCGCTTGGCATAGAAACGTGTGCATAGGATATTTGAAATCAGACCTTTTCCTTCGATCACGTCATCAAAATCGTCCTTGTAGTGGAGTTGTCCCTCCACGAAAGAGAGGATGAGTTGTTTGTAGTTCGATGGTAAGACCAAACTTTCAAAAGCATTCTCGTCCCACTTGATGTTGCTAATATCTGCCACTGCGAAGGATGCTAGACGACATGAGCTTTGTTGTAAAGGTAACCACACAAGTGTTTACTCACCCCAGTGCTTCGTCTTTAGTGAAAATCCTCTGACCGACTGCGTGCACAAGATCAACTCATTATCTGTCAGTGGACGGCTCGCTATTCAACTAGTCAGTTCTCAATTATTTCAATATCATGGAGCCGCATTCACCTGAGACTATCTTGAGCTTCTTTCCAACTTTTAGTCCCGCCGTATCATACTCGTCTGAGTAGCGGTAGGGCTTAGTCACTTCGCGAGGGGTTCTATTGTAACTTCCGTAATGTGCATCGTAGGAAGATGTAAAAGTCGAATTATGAATATCCGTATTTTTCAACATGCCCGGTATCTCGAGTAGTTTTCCTTGGTCGTCCAAAGACTTCAGCGATTTTACTTCATGCGGATTGAAGCGGAAATACGAGCCAGCATCCACAATTATTCGACCTTCGACCTATCCTTATATCAGTTGCTAGTGGAGCAAAAATTTCCTGAGAGGCCTACATGTCGAGTTTCACTGCCAAAAGACCAGACGCCAGCATTGGCTTCGACAACCATGCCTCTATGGGCCATGTAGTGAAAACCCTGCAGTTCTTCGAACTTTTTCCCTTTCATCACCAGAGTAGCCTTCACCCCGTCCAATCCCGGATCGAACGAAGCTGGATACCCTTCTAAATCAGTAATCGGCCTGGTTCCATCAAACTTTGGGATTGAGATTGTTGCTCTGTCATAGCCGAATTGGGTCCCATCCCAATCGATGAACCTTACCCAAAGAGTGAAGCCGCCGGAATTGCCATAGTCTGCATCGTTGAGGAGAAAAATGCGGTCTTTCTCAGTTCTGATCATCTCTCCTGGAGTGAAGAGGGCCCAAAGATACTCGAAAGTGATTACTTTGTGAGCCACGAGATCCTTGAATATTTCGACTGACTCTTTGAGCTCGTTGTTGATAATCTCGTACAATAGCTTTGTTTGATAAAGCGCTTTAGGGTCATCCCGGTTCCTTGAACCTTCTTCAAGACGATCGAGTCGCCGAAAAAATGCTTGAAAAGGAGCTGCGAAAGAGAGATTGTCTAGGCCAGTTGTGATGCCGCTGTAACCTTCAAAGACCTCCTCAAGGACGACTTTGAGAATAGAACTCTGAATGTCGATTGAATGAAGTACTAGAGGTTTGTCGCCCTTGTGATTTCTCATGTACTTCGTCACGATAGCGTGCTGTTTGACTTCATTTGTGGCTAGTAAGTTCTCTCTCAAATTGTCTGGGTATTCTTCTACCCAATTGATGCAGCAGGAACACTTCTGTGGGCCCTCATACAACTTTTTGACGTTGTCCTCCACGCCGTATTTGATACGATTAGGCACCATAGGGTCGTACCATTTCTTGGATTTTGAACTTGAAGAGTCTAGGCTTGCTAACACATCTTCGATGTCTTCATGTGACTCTTCAGCGGATTGCTTTGCTGGTTCTTTGCCATTCTTGGTCCGCTTCCACTTATGTGATAGCATGGTCAAGTATGTTCACCTTGGACAGTCGTCGAAGAGTCGATGTATTGTACCGGGGATGGCAGAGTCAAACCTTAAACCTTGTGTCTTTGATTCCAAGAGAGGCGCTAACGTAAAATCAAATAAGTTTTGGAAAAAGAGCAGCAACCTCAAGAAGATTTCAATGGAACAATGTAAAAACGTTGCTGGTTTTGGGAAGATAAGTTAAGTGGAGCCTATTAATGCATCGAAATTTGAAATGAATTTCCTTTTTACCGCCGGGATTTGTGTTCGCCGATCATTCGACGCCCGATATGCACGAATCCTTCGCAAGTCGGGCGGAATGATACGGCTTACATAAATATAAATACGACTGGGCCTCGTGGAATGCCTTGCGCACAATCCTCAGCCTACTCTCAGACTGTAGGAGTTGCTGACCCATCTCGATTTCGGAACTTTTGACTTCAGCCTCGTCTTTGCTTTCCCCAAGACCAAGCTAGCTTTGCATGGTAGGATTAGCTATGGCAGAAAATCTCTTCAATCGTTTAGTACAGAACAATCATCTCAATGAAGTAAGACGCCTGCCAGATGCCGTATGGGGTGATGACCCCTTTCACCTGCGGTTCATGGACTTCTCGGCACGACAACGAGAACCAGGCTCTCGATCCGACCCAACTATCCAATTTCTCGAACGCTTCTACTCCAACGTGACGAATCGCGATGGTCCTGCCTTTGCGCTGGGCCTGCCGCTTCCAGCATCCAATGACCCAGACTGGGAAGCCATCCCCGACGAGGCTGGCGAGCATACCGACGAGTCCGGAGCTAGCTTCAGGGTGGTGCTTCGAGACAAACCGGGGAAGATAAAAAGAGAAGTTGACTACGCCTTCTTTCTGGGCACAAATATTTTGAGAAATGCATCTCGCTGGATATATTTTAGCACCAATGGTGATGAATTTGAGAAAGCTCAGATGGATGATCTTGTACTCACTGTTATCGAGCGTATGCGAGAAGATAGGAGCGCAGAGTCCTATGAAGCCCAAGCCGAGATTATGGAGTCAAGTGTGCTATACGATGACGTCGAGGGTAGTTCTGCTATTCGAGATAGATATTCAGCTATCTATCGGCCATTACCGCGAGGAACGGGAAATATCCGCTTACTCGTGCTTCTACCTTCTCAGGAGAAGTCTGCAGATTTGAAGTGCATACTCTGCGCTGCTTCCCTCCAAAAGGAGCCCAAATATGAAGCTCTATCGTACACATGGGGAGATCCTCAAGAAACTTTCCCTATCCTGCTGAACGGAGAGGTCTTTCATGCTACAAAGACTTTAGTTGGTGCCTTACGGCACCTGCGTTATACAAAGGAAGGAAACGTCAGGGTCATGTGGATCGATGCCGTGTGTATTAATCAGTCCGATATTGAAGAGATGAATCACCAAGTCGGGCAAATGTCCCAGATATACTCAGCCGCAGAGAAGGTCGTTATTTGGCTTGGACCAGAGACTAACACTACTGAAGACGCGGTAGCATTCATGACATATGTGGTTCAGCATGGAGAAAGCGACGACGCTGCATTTGCCATGGCGGATTGGATCAGACGAAAATTCGAAGATGCGAGTCAAGCATTCGTATTTGAAGCGCTCAAGAATCTGTTTCTCCGCCCGTGGTTTAAACGAGCGTGGATTGTCCAAGAAGTTGTCCTTGCTAAGACCGTCACCGTGAATTGTGGAAGCTTTTGTTTTGATTGGAAGATCATCGAACGCTTTTCCAATATCTTCATGCATGCTGCAGGACAATTAGGAGATGCGAATCAATTGGAGAAATCCAAGTTCGCCATTTCATGCATACTCAATATGTCTCCACTCATCCACGCATTTCGATCCTGCGACGTTTTACAAGCGTTGAAGAATGAGTTGGCGGATTCTGGTCCGCCGCCACTGGCTACAATTCTTAGGAAAATGAGGAGGCAGAATGCAAGTAACCCAAGAGATAAGGTTTATGCCGCGCTTGGCATAGGACCAGCGTCCGAGAGGGAGCATCCAGCATTGCAACCGGACTATGGATTATCCATGGCAAGGGTTTTCATCCATACGTCTTGCTACCTACTACTCAAATACCAAAACCTCGATCTTTTCTCCGCGAAAGCGCTGGCTCCTGATCTCTCTCCATTCGACACCAATTTTATTCTTCCAAGTTGGGTAGTCGATTGGACGGTTCAAGATGAGCTGTTTCCCTTGGCAAATGGAAACTATGCAGGGCCGGAGGTGCACAAAGAGCACGCCCCTGAACCACTTTATAAAGCTGGAGGAACAGTATCACCTACACCATACACCTTCTCCTCTGATTTGAGGACCATAGGTATGGGAGGGTACTGTTTCGACGAGATCGTCGACGTGGGTGCATTAGCTTCGGAGTCCCAAGAAATGTTGCCGGTTCCGGGAGCAATGAATTCATGGCGAGGATATCTTGTCGGCAAGGAGTTCAAGGAATACATATCTGGGGGCTCCTTAGTTGAAGCTTTCTGGAGAACAGTTTTGTGTGATATCTGGCCAAGTAGAGAGAGGAAGCTCCAGCGGATCGGGGACAAACTATCGGACATTGATTCATTTCCTCCAGAGACTCCGGAAGAGGAGAAAGTTCTTATGGTGTGGGCAAGGATGAAAATTGGAAGTTGGCTCAGATGGAGGAGACTAATCGTCACCAAGAAGGGGTACATCGGGATGGGCCCAACCGGAGTGAGAATAGGAGACACAGTTGCGGTTTTGGAGGGAGGCGTAACACCATTTATATTGAGGAAGTACGGTTATATGTATAGGCTTGTAGGGGAGAGGTAAGAAAGCTTCGCTGACTTCGAACAAGACTAACCATGCATATTAGTTATGTTCATGGAATTATGGATGGAGAGGTTCTAGAAATGGCCGAAAGAGGCGAGTGCACGCTTGAGGGGGTTTTCCTTGCTTGAGGCTGTAATACGAGTTTGGAAATGGGACTCTAAGAAGGGAGAACTTGAAAGGAACGAGGTAGTGGGACAAATAGACTGAAAACCATCAAGTACACGCCACCGAGGAGAGGGTCTTTGCACCGAAGCAAGCTCGCCCTATGTAAGAATACAACATACGACGCTGACGCAAGGAGACTAGATGATGAAAACGGATATTTACTTGTACATTGCATCTTGCAAAGCTTCACTGTACAAATTTGGGAGTAAAACTGGCCGAACAGGCAAACAGTTGCCAATCACGTTCACTGATGTGACATTAAGAAACCCGATATTGAATTTCACCCTAAATACGAGCAGTGTTTCTCTGCAACTCCTCTCTAATTTCCTTCAAAAATTGGCCACTATCGAGGCCAGGACCTTGGATTCGATACTGGTAAAAATCAAGAAGACCAGAGAAGGAGAGTACAGCGTTTGTAAGATGACTTTAACTTGAGCCGAACTATAAAGCTGGTGACTATAAGACGATCTATTCGGGGAAACTTTAATTTAAAGATCTTCTTACGGCAGAGGTGTAATTTGTTGAGGTCAAAGACCTGAAAGTCAACTACTAAGTTTATTACTCTTCTTAACTAGAGAATAACCTAATATATAATAAAAATACTCTCATAAAGATTTTAGAGGAATAGAAACCGATTTAGGGGGAGCAACTTACTATTATAAATAAAATAAGTATTAGAGTTAAATAAAGATCTTAGAATTTTAGTAAATACTTATAATAGTAAGTAATTAATATAAGACTAGATATTTTAAGATATAATATAGTTAGAAATTAACTTAAAATTAGAACTTCTAACTCCTTGAAGTTCTCTGCTCTAGTTTGAGAAGCTGTTATTTACTTTCATATCACATTCATAGGAGACTATAATATTGGAGGGTTCCCTCAGAGATCTTGTCTCTGAGGTACCATGAGACGGAAATCCATTCTACGTAATGTGCATCCCCAATTTGAAGTCACCCATAACCACCCTAAGTCCAACATAACACAACCTGAACGCCAGTTCCACCCCCAGCCACCGAATAATGAAGTGTTATACAGTTTTGATACTCCCTATACGATTCCAGAAACCCATCCTACTCCCTGCTCTATGTCACGAGCTCAGCCGTAGCACTTGAAGCTTGGCTCATCCCCACATCAGAAGTCGCCGGCACAATAAACTCCTCCAGTGCGTTCTCATCTACAAATTTCCTCTCACTAACATGCTCCTTTGCACTGTCCGCTGTCCAGACTTTGTCCTCGAACTTTCCTCGCTTCTGACCATCGACGTACTTGAAAATGCAATTTGCCTTAGGCAAGGGTTGAATTTGCACTCGACCTTGCTGTGCAAGAACTTGCATTGTGTGAACGATATCTTCGTTTAATTGGTTTGCTAAATCAGCCACATACTGCATCTCTTCGTCTTGTCGCTGAGAAATAGTGAGAGTAGGAGCAGAAGAAGCAAAAATCGCGAGAGCGAAACCGGAAAGAATAGTGATTGAGAACTGCATTTTGAATAGGTTACTCGAAAGGGAAGAGCAACGATATTGAGATAAGGTGATTGATGATGTTTAAACTATTAGGGTTAATTATATGCTATTATAAGGCCGGCGTCATAACTCCAGGGGGCTCAAATTGGCTACCTAGTAATATTATTAGAATTAAGGTTCAGCAGTTATTTTTAGTATATGTCTTTATTTGGCCCCCTTAGGAAGGGCCAAATCCGGTTCCCTGTCTAATATTCGGCAATGGAAAGTCACGTGTTTGCCTTCGATTCAAGCACAACAGAAATCATCTTAAGCGAGGAACACTAGCATTACACCCCTTACCCTGAGATCCTTTTTCAGTATTATTATATTATTAGGTGTTATTTGTGGAAGTTCTTTACTAAGTTACTTTTATGGCATTAACTCTTCCTCTGGAACTGAATTATCAGTTTTTCAAAAAAAAAAAATCAATTTTATAATTATAATACAAGTTAGTTACAGGATGTAATCTTATATTCGAGTTAGATCTGAAACTTTAGAATGCATTTCTTATCTTAAAGACAAAGCACTTCAATATATTAATCAAGATAATAAAGGATCGAGAATCTCTTGCAGATACCCTCTTAAGTCAATTCCTCTACTTTACTCGAACCGCCTTCCTTTACACTCAACTATTTATCCCACCACTTCCTTATTAAGTAGCAGAGAGGTCTTAGATGCGTATTATAGTAGTATAATATCCTCTTATTATAGTGCTCCCCTATCTATAGTAACTGCAGGTTACAGATATGGCAGGAATATATATATAAATCTCTTTCTTCTCTCTCTTCCTGCCTTTTTTATTTCCAAGAACCGGTCCTTATTAACTAAAATAGTAATATATATATTATATCTATTACTAGTAAACTCTGTAGCCCTTCTACTTCAAGAAAGAAGAAATCCGAGAATTGCGAAAGGTAAATAACTATTTATATATACTATATAGTAATCTTAAGTAGCTACTATAATTATATTTCTAATTTTATAAATTTAAGCCATTAACTGCTTCTATATCTATATTTACTCTAGAACTAATATAATTCGGAATAGAGATAGAAGTAATCTACTTTTATTATTAATATTTAATTAATATTTATAATTATTTTTATTTTTATTTTCAAAGAATTTCTGAGAGATTAAAGAAAAATAAACTTTATTTAATAATATATAGTTTTCTCGGGCATTCTTATTAGGCTCTCAATAATTCTATAGGCTATAAGATATATCTCTAGCCTAATATAGAAATATTAATATAGCCTTTATAAATATATATCTATTTCTAAAAAGATAATATTTCTAAAAGTATTTTTAATTCTTACTATTTTAATAGTAAATACAATTTGTATTATTATTAATATTTATAATATATAAATACTTATATATTAATCTGGGCTAATATTAATTATAAACTTTGTATTTCTACTATTTAGATATTATATAAGGCTTTTATATAAAAGCAGTAGCCTTTTATTATCGGATTATAATTGTATTTATTATTAGATAGCTAATATCTCAATTATTAAGGCTCTAATATATTTAGTTATTACTATTATTTTAAAGATAAAAAAGGCAGATACTATTTTTTAAATAATAATTTAAATAGTCTATTTTATCTCTTTTATTATAACTATAATCCAATTAGTATTATAGGTATTCTTAATAATTATTATTATACTTTTATTAATATTTACTATTTCTATTAATTATTATTATAAGGTCTTTATAATTATTTATTAGTTCTTAATAGTAGTAATTATAATAATAGTTTGAATCTATATAAGAATAAGAAAATAAAATATAATTCCTATAATATATTTACTAGATGCCTTTAGTATTTTAATAATTATATAATATTTTTGGCTTTTTAGAATTATATATCGAAATTTAAGAATTAGAAACAAGCTTATATAAGTAATAATAGAAAAAAATATAAGATTATAATTATATCTATTATACTTTTAAGGCCTTGAAATTTTAAGGCCGGCTAGTATATTAAAATCTATATACTATATCTGAATTAAAGTTTTTATTTATAATAGTATTCTTTTTACTTCTTATTATATAAGCTTATTAATAGTAATATAGTTATTTGTCTAATAATTAGAAAGAGAAAAGGATTTATAATATTACTTATAAGTAAAGAAACTCTAGAAATACTTGCCTTAATTAATAGTTCTTATAATAAAGAAATTCAATTTAGAACTTATAATATAGTTTTATTTTTTATTAGTAAAATCGGAATTATTAAAATATTATTATATATTTATTAGGCTTTAAAAAAATTATATATAAAGAATTAGCTACTACTATATATATTTCTTCTAGAAGATTAATAATAATATAGCCTATAAAAATATAATAAACTTATATTTTTATAAATTATTATTATATAATATAAATAGAAATATCTCTAATTTCATTTATATTTTAATTTAATTTAAATTCTCGGTTTAACTAATTAATATAAGACTTAATATAGAAAAGAAAATCTATTTAATTATTAAAATAGTACTAGATAGTATTATAGTTTTAAATAAATTTTAAAGAATTTATTAATTTACTATACTAATTATAATATAATATATATTAGCTAAAAAATAAATAAAAAGGCTCGAAAATTATAATATAATCTCTTAAAAATAAAAGTTTATCTTTTTAAGCTTGAGTTTTATTTAGAGTTAGTATTTAGAAATAAAAAAGAAAAGCTAGAAAGTTAGAATAATATTTATTTCTATATAATAAAAAATTTAGTATATTAAAAAAATTTCAAAATTTCAAAATTTCAAAATTATTATATTAATAGAAATAATATAATAAATCTATTACTAATTTTAAATATAATTTTTTTTAATTATAATTAATTTAAAAGAAAAATTATAAAGAAAAATTCGTAATTCTTATAATTTTATTAGTTATTTTTAATATATTACGTTTTTTATTATCTAGAAATATATATTAGTTAATAAAACTTTCTAATATATAGGCTTATATTAATTAATAAATTATAGAAAAGTTGCTTTATTAAAACTATAACTCGAGTACTTATATAATATTTTCAAGATATTAAAAGATATAAAGTTTTATAAGTAGTTATATATAATAAAATAAATATTAGAACTATATATTAAGTAAGATTTTAGAAATACTATTATATTATATAATTAATTCCTTAATTTAAGTATTATTTTTAAAACTATTTTATATAATATATTATATAATACTATAAGAGAGCTACTTTTAATAGACCTCTAATAATTAGCCTTTATTTTATATCTTTATTTTTTAAGAAAATCTTTAAATCTGGGCCCTAATAAATTATTTCAATTTCTATTTGAAATTCTTAAAATAGTAATTTATATCCGGTTATAGCCTAATTTATAAAAGAATATATAATTAAATTATTAAATATAATATTTTATAATAAATAAATTATAATAGTACTATTAATTTATATAATATAAAATAATATTATAATTTATTATCTTAATAATATTAAAATATAAAAATAAAAATAAAGTAATATAAATTTTTATAAAAAATATTTTAAGATATATATTTTAAATAAAATTAGAATAAAATTATTTCTTTTATTTAAAATAAAACTATCTAATCTAATTTCTATTAAATTATAGATTTTATAGATTTAGAAATAGAAAATAATACTTTATTATATAATATTAATAAGAAGCCAATTTTTATTTTATTCTAATATATAATAAGGCTTTATAAAAATAATAAAAATAATAAAAATATTAAGAAAGAAATAATAAATCTTATTAAATAAAGGGAATTTTAGGTAATTCTAAATATTAGAATTTAAAATAAACTTTTATATATTATATATAAATAATTTATAATAAATATTAGATATAAAGAATTAAATATTAAATATTTTATTAATATTACTTTATTTTTAATAAAATAAAAGAATAAAGTCTATTAATTAAATAATAAAGCAATTTTTATTAAAAATATTATATTCTTATATTATAGCTAGTTAAATATATTATAAAATATTTATAAAAGTACCAGAATTAATAAGCTATTTATATTTTATAACTTTATAATATTTATAAATACCTTAAGCTTTCTTGAGATATTTTAGCTTATTATTTTTTCTTCTTATATTTTCTAGTATTACAAGTTATATATAAACCACGTAATTATATATATCCTTATATAGTAGAATAGCTAATAAGGCTTCTAATCTTATTATTATGCCTTTTGGCCTGCTTACTTATATTATAAAGCTATTTCCCTATATATATAATTATATATTTAATTAATTTATAATAGAATAATAAGGTTTCCAGTTTTTATATATCTGAAATTTAAGCAAGTAATTACTTAAGCAAGGCTATAAAGCTGAAACCGACTAAGTTTACTCTGAGATTACATTTTATATATAGCCTAATAAGCTACTACTATAATAAAATAGGGCAAGAGCCTAGGCTAGCTAGTAATAAGAACTTTTATAGTTTATATAAGGTTATAGTTAATTATATAAGTTCCTTTCTTTAATAAAATATCCGAGTTAAAGCTCGGAAATAAGCTTTCCTAAAAGGAAAAGGTAATATTACAAGTTATATACGAATTATATAATTATATATACCCTTATATAATAGAATAGCTAATAAGGCTTTTAACCTTATTATTATGTTTTTTAGCCTGCTTACTTATACTATAAAACTATTTCCTTATATATATAATTATATATTTAAGTAATTTATAATATCTAATAGCTAGAAGAAACTTCTAATAATATTAAAATATTAGACTATAAACTAGTTATATAATATAGTATTCTATTTTCTAATTCTGCTATTTTATATATTTTAATAAAAGCAGATTTAATTCTTTATAATAATAATAAACTATTAAATTATAAATTAATCTTGCCTTTATATATTAGCCCGAACTTTAATTAGAGCTTCTTTAATAAAAATAATATTATTAAGATCTTTTAATTTAGTTCAGAATCTAGTAATAATATATTAATTAATAAGCTAGCTTTATTATTTATTTTCTATAATACTAATATAATAAATAAAAAACTTTATAGCTATATAATTATTATTATAGTTTAGGATTTCTATAAGGTATTTATTAATAGGTAATAAGATAATAAAATAAATTAGTAAGTTATAAAACTATAGTATTAAATTTAGTATAGAACTAATCTTTATTTCTTCTATAAGGTTCAGGAAAGCCCCCTCTAAATAGGAGGCCCCGATAGTATATATATAATTAGTAATTTATAAACCTAATATATATAATATAAATAGTAATTAGTTAGAATATTAAAGGGCTACTAATCTCTCTAATTAATACCTATAATATTCGAGGTTTATTATATACCCTTAAGTTATATATAATCCTATATATATTATAACTATATCCTCTTTCTAGAATCTTGTTCTCAAGATCTATTAATTTATCCTAGTAAATATTTAATTAATTAATTATTTAATTAATATAAACTTCTAGTATCTTGGGAAATGGTTTTACTAATATAATCTAAATAATAAATATAAAAATCGTCTAATTAGATTAGAGCTAAGTAAGTAAGAAGAAAGAGTAATTATATTCTAGATATAGGAACTAGCTAGTAATTATAATTTTATTTGGGATCTGAGTATTCTAATTAGCTTAATCTAAAATACTAAAGTATTATTCTATAAAATTAATATTACCTATTAGATCTTATATTAGAATAATCTAAATAGCTATATAGAAAGAATTTAATAAATATTCGTATAAGAAACTTATATAAATATTTCTAAAGTCCTAGAAATTATTTATAGACTTCTGGAAGTATATATTAATTAGTTATACTAAATTCTAATTAGAACTAGTATAAAAACTAGTAATTAATTCAGATAGTTCTCTATTTCTATAAAAGGGCCTCTTTATATTACTATATATTCTTTTCTTTTCTAATAACTATATATATAATAACTTCTTCTATTATTGCTTTCTAGTCTTTTCTTTTATCTTTCTCTAAGTTTTTTTTAATTATTTTTAATTAATTTCATAATATCTTCTTCTAGCTTTATTATTTACTAATATAATTACAAGTATAAAAGTAATCTTATAGCTTCCTTTTCTATTACTAGTAAATACTTGAAATATTTCAAGTATTTATTTATTAATTCCTTTACCTTATATACTATAGTATCTAGTAAGAAGAATTATAACTATTATAATAAGAGTTCTAAATCTTATATATTAGTAAGTTCTTTAGTTTTAATATCTATTAAAGCTAATACAATTTCAGATTCCTTATTACTTATTAGAGGCTTACTAGTCCTAGAAAGATATTATTATAACCTTTAAGAAATTTCTTAAAAAATATTATATTAATATAAATAATACTATTAATTAGGTTTTTAAAGACTAGAAAGATATTAATAAGCTTCGGAATTCTTTTTCCTGTTTTAATAAGATAAAGAATAATACTATTTAGGTTAGTATCTTAAAAATAAGTTCTTTCTAATATATTTAGGTATTTACTAATTTTTTAAAGAAATATTATAAAGTCTATTTTTAAAATATTAATCTTATTACTAAAATTATTACCGAGATTACTAAGTAGTCTATTACTAGTATTTTAAATACTAATAATATAATACTTATAGCTATTTAGAACCTGACTTTAGAAGTTCAGGCTTTCTATAAGATATATATAGCTATTATAAGTTTCTTATCTATTTCTCTTAATATTCTTAATACTAATATTATTATAGTATAACTATATTCTACTAAGAGATAAGTAGATTCCGGAAAATATTAGCTAATTCTTTACTAAGTCCTAAATAGGGCTAGTATTTAATATTCTTGTTTTAAGAATTAGAAATTTATAGGAATTAGAGTTTATTTATTTGAGATACCTATAGCTAGTTTACTTATAATAAATCTTTCTTAATCCTGAATCTTTTTTCTAATAATTTAAATATAATTCTTATAAGCCTTAATAAAATCCTGGAAAATCTTTATAAATAAAAAAACCTAGAGAAAAAATATTTCTATTATTATTCTGGGCCTTTTTTTAATTATCTAGATCTTCTTTTTCTTTTAAATAGCTTTTTTCTTAATAATCTAAAATTCTTTTTAATTTTAAGAGATTATTAAAAAATAATTTCGGATTTTAAGCTATAGTTTTAATTATATAATTTTAGAAGTTTCTTGAAATTTTCAAGATTAGAAAAAGCAAATAACTAGATATTATAATTTTTAGGCCAGGCTTTTTATTTAATTAAATACTATTACTTCTTACTTCTATTATCTTATTAGTAATTAATAATAGCCTCTATTTTCTATTCTTATTCTTTATTATTATTTACTAATTCCGGAAGTTTTTTAAAGAAATATAAATATAGCTTCTAATTCTTTTTTATTATATATTTTTTAAGAAGGAAAATATAGAAAGTTAGATATAAATAATTATATATATTTAATAATTCTAACTTATATACTAAATTACTAATATATTTAAGGATCCTAAATAGACTTATAAATTTTAGCTTAAGCTTCCCTATTTTAAGTTTAATATTTCTTATTAATAATATTATCTAGGCTTTTTTAGAATAGTATTTAGCTAACTTATATTTATTATAATAGATTTCCCGGTTATTTTATATATAATACTATAAATTCTTAAGCTTTTTCTATTCTATTTTAAGGATTTCTAGCTTTCTATATATAGCTAATATCTTTCCTATAATTCTATTTTCAGAATTCTATAGAAGTTAAAAGTAATATCTATAATATATATAAAAAGATATATTTTATAAAACCTAATATTTTGAATTATTATATATAAATTCTATAAAAAACAACTTCTTAAATTAGTTATTTTTTTAAGTATTATAATAATATCTCAAGTAATATTTCAGGACCTAATTCTATTTTTCTATCTAATTATCTATTTAAGAATAATAAACTATATTCAAATACTATTTATATATTAAATAGAAATAGAAAGTAAACTAGAACTAGTTAGTAAATACTATTTCTTAATTAGAAATAATTCTATTAAAGGAACTAAAAATTAAGAAAACATATTTCTATATAATTTTAGTAAGCTCTAAAGAGTTAATAGTTTTATAATATATAATATATCTTACTATTTTAGAGTACTAGTTAATAATTATAAGAATTATATTAAAATCGGGACTTTCTACCAGATTCTTATATAGTAATAGACCTATAATAAAATCTATAAAGATCTTATTCCAGGGTCTTTTAGGCTATAATAAACTATTAAGTAAACTATATAATAAATGTCTCTTTACTTTAACTCTCTAGCAAATATTATATTCTTAATAATAATTATAAATATTTCCTTTTATATTCTCCTAATATCTGGCTATTAGGTTATTATAATAAAGCTTTATAACTTCTTAATATAAAGTAAAATTATTAGGTATAATAATTCTTAAATAGTACCTAAATAGGCCCAAATTATTTTTCTAGATTTCTTTTCTTTTAGTATTTTTCTTATTAAGCCTCTATTTTATAATATTTTAATATTAAGAATTATTTCTCTAAGCTATCTAGATAATATCTAGAAGAAATTCAGATAAAGAAGCTAATTCTATAGCTTTTTTAGTAGCTATATATATCTATATATAAGAAATTAGATATTTATAACTATCTAATTTAAAAACTCAGAAAACCAGAAAGTTTTTGGTTTTATTAAGTAATATAGTTATAGATACCTCTATTACTTTAGCTATAGTAGTAGAGCTTTTAAGGTATTTTCTTATATCTTGCTTCTTAACTAATTCTATAATTAAGAGATCTATAAAATAATCTATTTATTTGTCTTATAGTAAATATTTCTTTTTAGTTATTATAAATATAACAAGTATTAAATAATACTTATTTCAAAAAGGAAACTTTTTAGATATTTATAAAAACCTCTAAATTATAACTATAAAAGCTCTTTTTAGCTTATTCTAAAAGATTAGAAATCAAGTTATATTAATAGGATCTTCTTTATAATTAGGTCTTTTACTAGATTTATTTACTAGATTTAAGATATTTCTATAGTAAATAATATTAAAATTATATATTATAAAATATATTACCTAATATATTTAATAATTCTTTAGATACTTTATTTCTATAAAATATTAGAGGTTATTATAGTCTATAATAACCTTAATTATAAACCTGAACTTTTTAAAGTAATAGTACTAATATTTAAAGGCTTTAATAATTATAAGTAGCTTTCTATTATAGGTATTATAGTTATATTTAGCTTCGGAAAGTTTCCGGAATTAGAATATTACTAGATACTAGTATTTTTTTAGGCTATTACTAGAATTAACTTATTATAAAATAGTACTAGTAATTATGAATTTTAATATATTAGTTTTAATATAAATTTTCTTAGAAGAATTAAAATAAACTAGAATAGATATTATAATAAAAGCTTTTTTTAAAGTCTTAAAGCTTTTAGCTACTTTATTTATCTATATAAAAAGACTAGATTTCCGGCCCTTTTCTATTTCTTTTAAGAGGTCTATTAAGCCTATAATTACCTAAAAGTAATAGTAAATAAACCTATAATAGAAATTAGTAAATCTAAGAAATACTTAAATATTATAAAATAATTCTAGTTCTAGTTATTTAATAATATTATAGACTTATTTAGGATCCGTATAAATACCTTCTATTTTAATAAAAAAGCCCAAAAATTCGACTTTCTTAATATTAAATTTATATTTACTAAGTTTATAAAACAGGTTATTTTTATATAGTCTAATAAGTATCTAGTAAATATAATTATAATATTTACTTTTATTTCAGAAATAAATAAGGATATTATTTAAATAAATAACTATAAAATAATTTAGAAGCCTTATAAATATAATATTAATATATATTTAAAATATAGCTAGTATATTAGCTAGCCTAAAAGATATTATAAAATATTCAAAATGGCTATAATAGGTTCTAAAAGCTATTTTTTACTTATATTTTTTATAAATTCTTATCTAATAATATCTATTCTTAAAGTCTAGCTTTATAAAGATCTTGGCTTCTTAAAGCTAATTAAGGATCTTATTAATAAGAGAAAGCAAATACTAATTCTTAATTATAACTTAAATAAGTCTATAATAATTAATATAAAGATATAGCCCTCTATTCTTTTTAAGAATAAAAAGAATAGATATTTCTACTAGGCTTTTACTAGGCCTTATCTAATATTTATAAAGCATATTCTATAAATATAAATATAATACTTCTAGTTAGGTCTTTAATAAATTATATAAAGATTTATATAAGACTATACTATCTATATTAATAGAATATTTAATACTATTAAGATTAGGAAATTCCGAAGCTTTATTAGAATTAAAAACCTTTAAGAAATCTTTATATTTATTATTCCGGAAATAAATAGGTATCTTTAAGGCTTCTTTCTAGAAAGTATTAATTTATTATATTAAAAACTTCGATTTAATATTACTAAAATTATATAATAAAGCAGAAACCTAGTAATTATTATAAATATATAAAGCCTATTATCTAGGATAGTTATATTTGCCTTTAATTAAGAATAAGACTTAAAATACTAGTTTAGAATACCGGTTAAGCTTTTTATTAAATTCTTTTAATATTAGAATCTTAATATTATTAGGCTATATAAATATATATATCTATTATTTCTTAATATAGTTTATATATTATATAAGGGTTACTTTATAAAATTCTATACTAAAGATAAGGCTATAAGAGCTAATATTCTTATATCTATAGAACAAGAGCTTAAAAAAATATATCTTACTATAAGTTTAGGGCTATTTTACTAAAATTATTACTAGTAGCCCTATATAAGCTCCGGAACTAGTAATAATTTTGCCCTAAACTTATCCCGAGTAGCTTTAAATAATACTTCTTAGTAATAAATTTTTTATAAATTATATAAGAAAGAAAATAGCTTATAAATATATATAATTATTTATAAATAAGCTAAAACTATTCTTTTAATTTATATTTTATATATAATTTCTTTTAAATTTTAAGTTTAATTAAATTTCTTTTTAATTATTATTAAAATATTTAATAAAATTATTTAAAATATAAACTTTTATAATATAATTATATATAATACTAAATTATATAAAAAATTCTTAATATTTTTAATTATTAAATTTTAATAATATAAATATTTTAAATAAAAACTAAAAAATATTAATTTAAATATATATAAATTATTAAAAAAAGAGTTATTAGATTTTATATAATATTTAAAATTAATTAATTATTATTTATTTATTTATTATTTATTTATTATTTATTTATTATTTATTTATTATTTATTTATTATTTATTTATATTTTAATAAAGAAACTTTTATTAAAATATTTAGCCTTTTATTTTATATATTAGACCCGGTTTGCTTTCTTATTTTATTCTTAATATATATTATATATAAAGAACTAGCCAAAGTCTATAAAAGGCTTTTTTTAATTATAAGAGAAATAGTATTACTTTTATAGGCTTTTCTGGAACTTCTATAAGCTCTTTTAGCTCTCTTATAGGCTCTCTTAAGCCTTACTAGTTCCTATAAGCCTTTTACTACCTATACTTTTACTTATAACTTCTTTTCAAGTCTTATTCTCACTTATAAAGCTTTTCTTTTCTTTCTATAAACCCTCTTAAGCCTTATTCTTACTTATAAAGCTCTTTCTTTTTTTCTATAGATTCTTCCAAGCCTTATTCCTATTTATAGAACTCTCTCTTTTCTTTTATAGATTCTCCCAAGCCTCACTTCTACTTATAGAGCTTTTTCTCTTTTCTTATAAGCTTTTCCAAGCTTTATTCTTACTTATAAAGCTTCTATTTATAGAGCTTCTTCCTATTTACAGGTACTTCCAAGCCTTACTTACTCTAAAATTAAAGCTAATAATTATTATTATATTTATATTTATTTATATATATTTTCTCTTACCTTTTTACTAGTTTATAAGCCTGCTTTTTCTCTTGCCTTTTTCTCTTCTCTTATACTTCTTTCTTTTATACTTTCTTCTCTAGCTACTTTGCCTATCTCTTTTTCTTTTTTCTTATTTTTCTTCTTATATTCTATTTCTTTTTTAAATACTTATATTCTATTTATTTCTTTTTTTTATTCTCTTTCTACTATACCTTAAACTCTTCCTCTTCTAGAAACTAGCTGGCCCTCTTATACTTATAGCTCCCTTATTTACTTTTTAGGATCTGCTTCCTAAATTCTTCTTTATATCTTTCTATTCTTATATTACTATTACTAGTTCTAGAGCTCTTACTTCTTCTCTTAGGTTAGCTCCTATATATAATTATTAACTATAATTACCTAATATCTAGTAAATCCTCTCTTTTTCTTACTAGTAGCCTGCTACTAGTACTAGATATAATTTATAAGCTTAATATAAGTAAGAGAAGAATTTGGATTCTAAGTATAAGATTAATAATAATTCGATTTAGTATTCTAGTACTAATAAGACTTATAAATAAGAAAGTAGCCAAGATTACAAAGTTATAAGTAGCTAAAGTAATAGGTTTATAAGTCTAGAAGAATTAGCCTGCCTATAAATAGGTCTATTAATTTATCTATATACTCTTCTTTCTCTTACTCTCTATTTCTCTTTTATTCCTAAATTACTATATAATATAAGGCCTATTACTTTAGATATAAAGTATATATTATGGTTTACTAGCTATTCTTAAGAAGGAATTAGAAGATTAATCGAGAGTAATAATACCCAAAGTAATAAAGTTAATTTAATAAAAATATTATATATTATAAACTTAAGTAAAATAGAATATAAGAAATTTAAAAAATATAAGAAATATAAATATCCAGAAGTTTTAATATTCCTATATAGATTTATTTATATAATAGTATTGGGTTTTATAGGTCTAAGCTTAATATAATAGAAAAAAATAATTATTTATAATAAATATCTTAAGATTATAGGCTTAATAAATCTTGAATCTGTTTTTATAAAAGGTTATAAATTCTTAGTTATATTTAGATAAGGTAATAAAGTCTTGGCTTTAAGTCTAATTATTATTAAGGAAGTTATAATCTAATCTAGTATTATTAAGTCTATTATATATCTCTAAGATATTTATTTCTAGCTATATTAATCTTATTTAAATAATTATATAAAGTAATATATCTTTTTTATTATAGCTAAAATTATTAATATTTAAGATTTAGTCTTCTCTTTTTCCTGTTTTTTAGAAAAGTCTTTTCTTAAATATTTCTCTATAATAATAGTATTAACTTACTTTTATAAATATCTTAACTCCTCTATAGTTTTGGCCTTATTAGAATTCTATTAAGTTTATTTAGTATATTTAAAATATTTTATATTTCCTAAGAAATGTTTTTTCTATTTATAAGTTTAATAAACTATATCTAAAATAGAACTAGTACTTTATTAAGGCCTTAAAGAGACCAAAATACTATTTGAGGTTTTCTTATATAATTTTCGGAACTTATTTTTTCTTTTTTAATAGCCTTATAAATTAGAATTTACTAAGTTAAAGTTCTTGGGAATAGAATTGCCTTTACTAGACTCTCTTGCCTTTATTTTCCTTAATTTAGAATAAATAATATATTTTGCTTTCTGAGCTTTTTTAAGCTATTTAGAAATAAATACTACCTTATTTCCTGAGAAAATAAATACAAGTATCTAATAAGTCTTATAATTAGATAAAGTAGTATTAAGAATCCGGACCTGATTTCTTTCAGGATATAGGTTCTAATTAATTTCGAGACTAATTATCCAAATATATAATTTAGTAATTATTTTACTATTTTTCTAATAAAGATCTTAAAGTTCCTTAAAAAAATCTTATTAATAGATTTGAGATACTTAAAGTATATTAGCTAAATAGGCCTTAAATTACTTCTAATAAACCTTATATAATAGTAGGCTTTATTTTATTATAGCTTCTTAAATATTATAAGGTTTATTTCTAAAAGTACTTATAATAGAGTTAATTTTAGAAAAGTATTTATTATAAATTCAAGATTAGGTTCTAAAGACTATTTTTTAGGAAAATATAAATATTCTCTATTTTTTAAAAAAACTTTCTATAATATAAGTCAGATATCCGGATCTTAAAAAGCTTTTTTTGGTTTAAATATATCTTTAGGATATTATATAGTAGCTTCTAATAAATAATATTAAGATTACTCTTAAAGCTTATTATATTAGGAAAGGAAATAGGTTCTAATTCTATTTCAGGAAATTCCCTAATAAGAATTACTAAAAAAGAGAAAATAGACTTATAAATAAAGTTTCTATAAAATATAATAAACTATAAGATATCCCTAAAACTATTCTTATATTACTTTAATTATAGAATATACTAGTTAATTATATTTACTAATTCTTGCTTTTATTAGAGTACTTCGATTTTAGTATATAATCTCTATTTTATAGTTTAGGTAATAGTAATTTAAATATTAATCTCGGTATCTTAATTATTACCGGAATTATTTCTATTATTATTACTAGCTCTCGAAGGCTTCTAAAAGGCCGTATTAAAAGTATTAGATAAGCTTTTACTATTACCTATATTAGAATTAATCTATTTGACTTCCTCTATAGAAATAGCTCTAGTAAGAAATTATATATTTTATAGATTTCAAGATATAACTACTTATTAAACTACTTCCTTTAAGGGTAAGGAGATTAGCTTATAAGGTATTTATTAGTAGGTAATAAGATAATAGAATAAATTAGTAAGTTATAAAACTATAGTATTAAATTTAGTATAGAACTAATCTCTATTTCTCCTATAAGATTTAGGGAAGCCCTCTCTAAATAGAAAGCCTTAATAGTATATATATAATTAGTAATTTATAAGCCTAATATATATAATATAAATAGTAATTAGTTAGGATATTAAAGGGCTATTAATCTCTCTAATTAATACCTATAATATCCGAGGTTTATTATATATTCTTAAGTTATATATAATTCTATATATATTATAATTTCTAAACTATTTTTATATTTATAAATTCTTTAAAGACTACTTTTAGTAATAAAGAGGCCTAATATTAATTAGTAATATATTATTCTTTTAATATATAAATTAATAAAGAACTATTATAACTATTTATAAATATAAAGTTTTAAGTTAAAAGAATTTATACTATTTACTAAAATTTATTATAGCTTTTTAAGAATCCTATATTTATATAAGATTAATTAAAAACATTTTAAAAAAGTATAATAAAATATTATAATCTTAAAATAGCCCTAATCTTTATATCTGTTTTTAAAATACTATTATAGCCGAAAATAGAAAAAGAAACTATAAAAAGAAATAGACTTTTTTTAATAATTCCCGAAAAATCTAAAAAAAATAAACTAAATCAGAAAAAGAAAATAAAGAAAAGAAAAATAAAACCGGCTAAATAAAGTTTAAGATAATAGATCTATTATTTCTTAAGCTACTTTATATTTTTAAGAAATAAAAATTATATAAAATAAAATATTATTTAAATATAATTCAAGTAATTAGCTAAAATAAGTTTTAAAAATAGACTAAAAAAAGCAATTTAATTCTAGCTAATATTTTTATAATTATTCTCTAAATAGCTAAAATAATAAAAACCTTTTATAAATATTCCGATCTAATATTATTCTAATTAATTTCTATTTAAATAAATCTAGTATTTTTTAAGCTTGCCTTATAATTCTCGAAAAAAAACTATTTTACTAAAACTATTTTTCGAATATAGTATTAAATAAAGGATATTCTAGAAAGAATAAAAGTTACTAAAACCAAATTCTTATTTATAGTTAGTACTTTTACTATTATTTTTAATAATATTAAAAGTAGAGAAATACTTTATTAAATAATTTACTAGTTTAACTAAAATAAAAAATATAGAACTTTTTTAGCCGGATTTATATTAATAGAAATTTCAGGTAAAAATAAAAGAGGCTAGTAATATAAAGTTTATATTATATATCTATTTTATTATTTAATATTTTTTTAATCTAAAACTAAAAAATAATATTATATTAAATATTTATTATTAGTATTAGCTAATAAGTTCTATTACTTTCTTTTTCTTTATTTTTTTCTATTTATTTTTTTAATTACTAATCTTTAAGTTCTTTTTTAATTATTATAGCTATAATATTTATATTATCTATTTTAATACTATTTTAAATTAAATAGAAAATATAAATAAAGCCCTAGTTCTAATATCTTATTATTAAAAATAATTAATAACTAAATATTAGCTAGTAGAAATTAGCTAAATAATTTTATAATAGTATTCTAAATAATATATAACTATTTTAAGATTTATATTTTTACTTATATTAAACTTTCTATATTAATTCTTTTATAATACTTTTATTTTTCTTAATTATATTTAATTTATATAAGATTAGCTTTTTATTAAATAATTAAATTAATTTTACTTTTAGTATTTTAGTATTAGTTATAGAAATAATTAATATTATACTTATATAAATAATATTAATAGAATTAAATAATATTATATTTATTTAAGTTATAAATTATATAAATTAGTATTTTTAATTTAGTAGCTTTAATTTAGTATTTCTAATTTAGTATTAATATTTAGTAAGATTTCTATTTCTTTAATTAGACTTTTAATAAATCTCTTATTTTAATATATCTTTTTAGAATATAATATTTAATTTTAGATTTAAATATATTACTATTAATTTTCTTTTCTAAATTTATAAATATTTTCAAATATATTTAAATATAAAGAACTTATTTCTTTAAGAACTATAAATATTATAAGCTAGGCTTTATTAATTAAAATACTAATATATATATTTCTTATATTATAATATATATAAAATTATATATAACTTAAGAGTATATAATAAATCTCGGATATTATAGATATTAATTAAGGAAATTAAAAGCCCTTTAATATTATAACTAATTATTATTTATATTATAAGTATTAGACTTATAAATTACTAATTATATATATATATATATATTATTAGAGCCTCTTATTTAGAAAAGGCTTCTCTAAATCTTATAAAAGAAATAGAAATTAGTTATATACTAAATTTAATATTATAGTTTTATAATTTACTAATTTATTCTATTATCTTATTACTTACTAATAAATACTTTATAAATTAATCTCTTTACTTTTAAAGGAAATAGTTTAATAAGTAATTATATTTCGAAATCTGCGAAATATATAACTCTTTACTAAAGCTATTTCTATAAAGGAAATTAATTAAATTAATTCTAATATAAATAATAATAAAAGCTTATTTAATACTTTTAATAGAGCTCCTTAAAAGCCTCTAAAAGCTAGTAATAATAACACAAATAATTCTAGTAATAATTAAAATACTAAAATTAATATCTGAATTATTATTATTTAAGCTATAGAATAGGGCTTATATATTAAAGTTAAAATACTTTAATAAAAGCAAAAATTAGCAAATATAATTAATTAATATATTCTATAATTAGAATAATATAAGAATATTTTCAAGAATATCTTATAGTTTATTATATCTTATAGAAACTCTATTTATAAGTCTATTTTATCTTTTTTAATAATTCTTATTAAAGAATTTCCTAAAATAAAGTTAGAACCTATTTCCTTTTCTAATATAATAAGCTTTAAAAATAATCTTAATACTATTTATTAGAAACTATTATATAATATCCTAAAGATATATTAAAACTAAAAGAAGCTTTTTAAGGTTCGAATATCTAATTATATTATAGAAAGTTTCTTAAGAAATAGAAAATATTTATATTTTTCTAGAAAGCGGTTTTTAGAATCTAATTTTAGACTTATAATAAATATTCTTTTAAAATTGACTCTATTATAAGTATTTTTAAAAATAAATCTTATAATATTTGAAAGGCTATAATAAAGTAAAATCTACTATTATATAAGATTTATTAGAAGTAATTTAAGGCCTATTTGGCTAATATACTTCAAGTACTTTAAACCCATTAATAAAATGCCTTTAAGAAACTCCGAGATCTTTACTAGAAAAATAATAAAATAGTTATTAAATTATATATTTAGATAATTAGTCTCGAAATTAACTAGAACTCATATTCTAAAAAAAAACCGGATCCGGACTCTTAATATTACTTTATCTAATTATAAGACTTATTAGATATTTATATCTATTTTCTTAGGAAATAAAATAGTATTTATTTCCGAATAGCTTAAGAAAGCTCAGAAAGCAGAATATATTACTTATTCTAAATTAAGGAAAGTAAAAATAAAAGAGTCTAGTAAAGATAACTTTATTTTTAAGAACTTTAATTTAGTGAATTCTAATTTATAAGGCTATTAAAAAAGAAAGAGAAAATTCCAAAAATTATATAAGAAATCCTCAGGTAATACTTTAGCTCTTTTAAGGCCTTAATAAAGTATTAGTTCTATTTCAGGTATAGTTTATTAGACTTATAAATAGAAAGAATACTTTTTAGAAAATATAAAATATTCTAAATATATTAAATAGATATAATAGAACTCTAATAAGCCTAAAGCTATAGAAGAATTAAGGCATTTATAGAAGTAAATTAATACTATTATTATAAAAGAATATTCTAGAAAAGACTCTTTTAATAAATAAAGAAAAGAAAAAACCAAATCTTAAATATTAATAATTTTAATTATAATAAAAAAGATATATTATTTTATATAATTATTTAAATAAAATTAATATAGCCAGAAATAAATACTTTAGAAATATATGGCAGATTTAGTAATACTAGATTAGATTATAACTTCTTTAATAATAATTAGATTTAAAGCCAGAACTTTATTACTTTAACTAAATATAATTAAGAATTTATAACCTTTTATAAAAATAGATTTAAGGTTTATTAAGACTATAATTTTAAGGTATTTATTATAAATAATTATAATAAGATATATTTTTTTAAATTCTAATTCTATAAATATAAAAATATTAGCTCTTATAGCTTTATTTTTAGTATAGAATTTTATAAAGTAATTCTTATATAATATATAGACTATATTAAGAAATAATAAATATATATACTTATATAGCCTAATAATATTAAGATCTTAATACTAAAAGAGTTCGGTAAAAAGCTTAACTAGTATTCTAAGCTAGTATTTCAAGTTTTATTTTTAACTAAAAGCAAATATAACTATTTTAAATAATAAACTTTATATATTTATAATAATTACTAAATCTCTATTTTATTATATAATTCTAGTAATGCTAAATAAGAGTTTTTAATATAGTAAATTAATATTAAATTAATATTTTCTAGAAAGAGACTTTAGAAATACCTATTTATTTCCGGAATAATAAATGCAAAAATTTCTTAGAGGTTTTTAATTCTAATAAAGCTTTAGAATTTTCTAATTTTAGTAATATGAAATATTCTATTAATATAAATAGTATAGTCTCGTATAGACCTTTATATAATCTATTAAAAACCTAACTAGAAGTATTATATTTGTATTAATAGAATATGTTTTATAAATATTAGATAAGGTCTAATAAAAGCCTAATAAAGGTATTTATTCTTTTTATTTCTAAGAAGAATAGAGGGCTATATCTTTATATTAATTACTATAGACTTAATTAAGTTATAATTAAGAACTAGTATCTATTTTCTCTTATTAATAAAATACTTAATTAGTTTTATAAAGCTAAGATCTTTATAAAATTAAATCTTAAAGATATATATTATTAAATAAGAATTTATAAATAATATAAATAGAAAATAGCTTTTAGGATCTATTATAGCTATTTTAAATATCTTATAATACCTTTTAGGCTAGCTAATATACTAGTTATATTTTAAGTATATATTAATACTATATTTATAGGACTCCTAAATTATTTTATAATTATTTATTTAGATAATATTCTTATTTATTTCTGAAATAAAAATAAATATTTACTAGATATTTACTAGGCTATATAAAAATAACCTATTTTATAAACTTAGTAAATACGAGTTTAATATTAAGGAAATCGAATTTTTGGGCTTCCTTATTAAAATAGAAAGTATTTATATAAATTCTAAATAGGTTTATAATATTATTAAATAGCTAGAACTAGAATTATTTTATAATATTTAAGTATTTCTTAGATTTATTAATTTCTATTATATATTTATTTACTATTACTTTCAAGTAATTATAGGCTTAATAAATCTTTTAAAAAAAATAGAAAAGGGCCGGAAATCCCGTTCTTTTATATAAATAAATAAAGTAGTTAAAAGCTTTAAAACTTTAAAAAAATCTTTTACTATAATATCTATTCTAGTTTATTTTAATTCTTTTAAAAAGATTTATATTAAAACTAATATATCGAAATTCATAATTACTAATACTATTTTATAATAAGTTAATTCTAGTAATAGCCCGAAAAAATACTAGTATTTAATAATATTCTAGTTCCGGAAACTTTTCGGAGCCAAATATAATTATAGTATCTATAATAAGAAGCTATTTATAATTATTAAAGCCTTTAAATATTAGTACTATTATCTTAAAAAGTTCAGGTTTATAATCGAGGTTATTATAGACTATAATAACCTCTAATTCTTTATAGAAATAAAATATCTAGAAAGCTATTAAATATATTAGATAATATATTTTATAATATATAATTTTAATATTATTTATTATAGAGATATCTTAAATTTAGTAAATGAATCTAGTAAAAACCCAATTATAAAAAAGATTCTATTAATATAACTTGGCTTTTGACTTTTTAAAATAAGCTAAAGAAAGCTTTTATAATTGCGATTTAGAGGTTCTTATAAATATCTAAGAGTTCTTTCTTTAAAATAAATATTATTTAATACTTACTATATTTATAATAGCTAAAAAGAAATATTTATTATAAGACAAATAAATAAATAATTTTATAAATCCCTTAATTATAGAATTAGTTAAAAAGCAAAATATAGGGAAATGCCTTAAAGGCTTTACTATTATAGCTAAGATAATAGAGATATTTATAATTATATTACTTAATAGAATTAAAAACTTCTTAGTTTCTCGAGTTTTTAAATTAGATAATTATAAATATCTAATTCCCTATATATAGATATATACGGCTATTAAAAGAGCTATAGTACTAGCCTCTTTATCTGAATTCCTTTTAGATATTATCTAGGTAACTTAGAAAAACAATTCTTAATATTAGAATATCTTGAAATAAAGATTTAGTAAAAGAGATATTAAAGAAAAAGAAATCTAGAGAAATAATTCGAGCCTATTTAGATATTATTTAAGAATTATTATATCTAATAATCCCGCTTTATATTAAGAAGTTATAAAGCTTTATTATAATAATCTAATAGCCGGATATTATATAATAAAGAAGACTTTTGAGTTCCTGAGAAAATTCTAGTATTAGAAGAATATAAAAGGAAATATTTACAAGTATTATTAAAAATATAATATTTGCCAGAAAGTTAAAGCTAAAAGGCATTTGCTATATAGTTTATTTAATAGTTTATTATAGCTTGAAAGATCCTGAAATAAGATCTCTATAGATTTTATTATAGGTCTATTATTATATAAGAACTTAGTAAGAGATTCCGATTTTAATATAATTCTTATAATTATTAACTAATATTCTAAAATAGTAAGATATATTATATATTATAAGATAATTAATTCTCCGGAACTTACTAAGATTATATAGAAATATATTTTCTCGATTTTTAACTTTTTTAATAAAATTATTTCCGATTAAGAAATAGTATTTATTAGCTAGTTTTAGTCTATTTTCTATTTCTATTTAATATATAAATAATATTTAAATATAGCTTATTATTCTTAGATAAATAATTAAATAAAAAAATAGAACTAAGTTCTAGAATATTATTTGAAATATTATTATAATACCCTAAAAAATAACTAGTTTAAGAAATTATCTTTTATAAAATTTATATATAATAACTTAAAATATTAGATTTTATAAAATATATCTTTTAATATATATTATAAATACTATTCTTAACTTTTATAAAATCCTGAGAATAGAATTATAAAAAAAATACTAGCTATATATAAGAGGCTAAAAACTCTTAAAGTAAAATAGAGAAAGCTTAAAGATTTATAATATTATATATAAAATAACTAGTAAATCTATTATAATAAATACTAATTAGCTAAATACTATTCTAAAAGAGCCTAAATACTATTATTAATAAAAAATATTAAATTTAAGGCAGGAAAGCTTAAGCCAAAATTTATAGGTTTATTTAGGATTCTTAAATATATTAATAATTTAATATATAAATTAGAACTACTAAATATATATAATTATTTATATTTAACTTTTAATATTTCTCTTTTTAAGAAATATATAATAAAAAAGAATTAAAAGCCATATTTATACTTTTTTTAAAGAATTTCCGGAATTAATAAATAATAATAAATAATAATAATTAAAAATAGAAGCTATTATTAATTACTAATAAGATAATAGAAATAAGAAATAATAGTATTTAATTAAATAGAAAACTTAGTCTAAAGATTATAATATCTAATTATTTACTTTTCTTAATCTTGAAAATTCCAAGAAACTTCTAAAATTATATAATTAAAACTATAGTTTAGAATTCGAAATTATCTTCTAATAATTTTTTAAAATTAAAAAGAATTCTAGATTATTAAAAAAAAGGCTATTTAAAAGAAAAAGAGAATCTAAATAGCTAAAAAAAGGGTCTGAAATAATAATAGAAATACTCTTTTTCTAGAGTTTTTTTATTTATAAAGGGTTTCTAGGGTTTTATTAAAACTTATAAGAATTATATTCAAATTATTAGAGAATATAATTAAATTAAGAAAGATTTATTATAAGTAGATTAGCTATAGATATTTCAAATAAATAAATTCTAATTCCTATAAATTCCTAATTCCTAAAATAAGAATACTAAATACCGGCCCTATTTAGGACTTAATAAAAAATCGAGTAATACTTTCCGGAATCTGCTTATCTTTTAATAAGATATAGTTATATTATAATAATATTAGTATTAATAATATTAAAAGAAGTAAATAAGAAACCTATAATAGTTATATATATCTTATAAAAGGCCCGAATTTCTGAAATTAAATCCCGAATAATTATAAGTATTATATTATTAGTATTTAAAGTATTACTAGTAATTTACTTAGAAATTTCAATAATAAGCTTAGTAATAAAATTAATATCTTAAAAGTAGACTTTATAGTATTCTTTTAAAAAATTAGTAAATATCTAAATATATTAAAAAAAAACTTATTTTTAAGATACTAACCTAAATAGTATTATTATTTACTTTATTAAAACGGGAAAAAGAATTCCGAAAATTATTAGTCTTTTTCTAGTTTTCGAAAATCTAATTAATAGTATTATTTATATTAGTATAATACTATTTAGAATATTTTTTAAGAAATTTCTTAAAGGTTATAATAGTATTTTCCTAGAACTAGTAAGCCTCTAATAAATAATAAGGAATCTGAAACCATATTAGCTTTAATAGATATTAAAATTAAAGAACTTACTAATATATAAGATTTAAAGCCCTTATTATAATAGTTATAATTCTTTTTACTAAATACTATAATATATAAAATAAAGGAATTAATAAATAAATACTTAAAATATTTTAAATATCTACTAGTAATAGGAAAAAAAGCTATAAGATTATTTTTATACTTATAATTATATTAGTATTATAATATATATATTATTACTAATTATTATATTATAATATTTCTTTAAAATAAGGCTATAATCTTTTATTATTATTAAATATATTTAGTAGCTACTTGCTTTATTTCAGAAGAATTATTATATAATATAAAATGCTTTTAGTTTTAGAAGCCTTTTTTCTAATATATCTAGAGAAATCTATATCTTTTTTATTAAAATATATAATAATTTATATTATTCTTTAGTTTTCCGAAAAGTATAATTTAGAGAACAGAAATAAATATATATATTTTTACTAGCTTATAAAATAGATACTAGTATTATTTATTTCTGGCTTAATAAATTCTTATTAGTTTATAAAGCAAGAACTAATATTATCTATTTCTGGCTTAATAAAAATAGAGGTATTAGATAATCTCTTTATACTTGTTTTTATACTAAAGGCTTAATTACTAGGGATTAAGGTAATATTAGTCTGAATTTAGTATTATAGAAAGATATTTTATTATTTTTTATAATTATATTAATTTTCCGGATTTTGAGATAATTACTTTTATAGAGTCTTAGCTATAGTATTAGGTAGGTATTTACTAAAGAATATAAAATATATTAATTTTTAAATAAAGAATAATATAATTTCCTTTTTTCTTATATTAGTAATATTATAAAAAATATCTAAAAAAAATAGTTCTATTTATAATATTAAAATTCCCAGAAAATTGAATTCCGGATACTTTAGACTTCTTTTTAGAATTAATACCGGATATTAGTTTCTTTATAGCTTATTTACTAGTAATTTTCATATTATATTTCTCTTCTAGCTAAGGTTTTAGATTCTTCTAATACTTAGTTAAAAGCCTTTCCCGGATTTTTCTAATCTATTTCTTATTAGGCTTGAATTTTATTTAAGTTTTATTTAATTTAATAATTGCAATTTCTATAATAATATAGCTAAATAGATCCTACTTATATTTAAAAGTCTTAGAACTCTTATAAAGATATTTATAATATTTATACTTATCCGAATTAGGTTTACTATTCGATTTTTTACTAGTTTAATTCTCGAATATAATAAAGATTATAAAAGCTTTTAAATACTTAATATTCTAATTTTCTAAAATAATTTAATTAAATATCTAGCTATATTATTTAAGTATAAGAATTAGAAGCCCTAGTTCGTTTTTACTATATAAATTACTAAGCTATTTTATTATTTAGATTAATACGAGTTTCTACTAAAAAGCTATTAAAAATACGATTATTATTAAAATACTTTTAATTTTAGTAATTTTAAAAGCTCTAGTTCTATTAAATATCTTTTCTTAATTAGTAAACTAGTACTTTAAACTTATTTCTTTTTTATTTACTTATAATAGAACCGAGCTATATACTTTTTAAATAATAGTAATTTATATTATATTTATAGAACTATATTTCATTAATAAAGCCTTAAGAATCTTATAAATAAAGCTTTATTTACTTTTTTTAAATCCCAAAATAGAATTTATAAGGATTTTTATATTAATTATTTAATAGAGCTATTACCTAATTATATAATAATATACTAGCTTATTTATCTAGTCTAGTTTCTTAATCTTATAGTCTTATAAAAGTACCAAATAGTAATTTCTAATATCCCCGAATATTATAAGCTATAGAGATACTAGTTTTAATTCTTTTTTAATTATAGATTAAGTATTCTTATTCCAGTTTTCTATTTCGACTTAATATCTAATATAATAATTCTCTATTTCCTTTAGTATAAGCTCGTTAATTATAGGGAAAGGCCTAGAAAGAGCTATTATATTCGTTTTAATTACTTTATTATTAAATAGATTAATCTTATTTCGGATATCCTTATTACTAGCTATTTTATATAAAGTATTAAACTAGTCTATTCAGGAATTGCGGTCTTTTAGAATAATAATCTTAACTATAGCTTCTAATATAATTATAATTAAGCTTATAGAAATAGTAAAAGCTATAGAAATGATTTCTATTAAGTAGTTAAAGACAAAAATATAAATTAAAATATGATTTTCGAAGAAATAAATTAAATAAGCTCTTAAATACTTTCTATAATATACTAATTAGAAAGCTTATTAGTATAAAACCGGGCTTATAACTAATATATATAAAGATTATAGAATAGAGAGTTATATTAAATAATAAAAGAATTAATTAAACTAACTAGAAAAGAGTTTAAATAAAATATAAAGCTTTAGGAAATAAGTATATAGATCCTAATTAAGTAAAGCAATTATACTAGCCCTAATTTAATAATTCTTACTATAATATTAATAGTATTAAATTTGGCTAAAGAACTTTTATTAATAAGTTATTCGAATTCTTACTTTCTATATATTTTAATTATTCTAAAATGCTTTTTTAAATAACTTATTATAAAAGAAGAAGCTTATAAGTCTAATTAGTTATATTCAAATATTCTTATATATTTCATTCTATTTTAAAGAGCTATAATAATATATTTAAAATCCGGAAAAGATATTTCAATAATACTAATTTAATTATATATAAAAATAGAAAAGGTTTATTCTAAATATACTATTATTAAAAAACTATAGACTTTAAATAAATTTAGAATATAGAAACAAAATATATAAAGCAAGAAATATTTTAGTAATAAAGATTAAAAAGCTTTAGTAAAAAAGAATATATATTATTAAAATAATATTTTCTAAAACTAGAAATAATATAAATAATATAAAGATTATTAATAGTTTTTATATATTAGTTCAAGAATTAGAAAATAACTTCTTATAACTAATATTAGAGAAATAAGCTTATAAATATAAGACTGGGCTTATTTAAAAGAATAAAGAAAGAATTATCTTAAAAATATAATTAAGATCTTCTAATTAAGATCTATATTAGATACTCTATTAAAAATTACTAGATTTTATAATAGTAGTATAAAAATTATTACTTTCTATAAAATAAAAGTAATAAAATATTATAATATTAATATATTACTAGAAATAGCTATTTGCTTTATTTATTTTTTAATAAATAATAAACTATTTTAAGAATATTAAAAAAGTCTAAAACAGATTTCTTAATAGAATTATAAAGAGATAATAAAAAATTAATAAGATTATTATAAAAGTTATAGAATTTAGGGTTTTAGAAGTATTAATTTTAAATACTATATTTTTTTATAGCCAGATTCTAGAAAAGATTATTTTAAGAAATTTTAGCTTTTAAAAATATAAGATTATATAAAATAATATTCGAGTATTTAAAGGTATTATTTCTTTTCTATTTATATTCTTTAAGGATATTAAATTCTTAAAAGCTTATATTAATAATATAAAGTAATTAATTATAGTCTTCTTAGATTAAATAGTTTTTATTATATTAAATAATTTATTTTTAAGCCAAAAAGAAAACTAATAGATTTAAATTATTAAAATAATTTTCTAGTCTAAAAATAAAAGCTTAGAGATTTATAATTACTTGCTTTTAATATATATAAGTATTTAAATCTCTTTAAATCTTCTATTAAAAAGAATCTGAAAATAATACTAAAAGCTAAAACTAATTAAAATATATTTTAATAGTTTGCTTTTCTGGCTAAATAATTAGGCTTTAATTCTTTTAAGATTAGAGTTCTAAAATAGCTCCTAATTTCTTTTATTATTTAAAATATTTAGGAATTTATATCTCTTTTTATTATAACTAGTTCGGAAGTAATTATTAAGTAAAAATATAGAATTTTATATATAGATAGCTTTAAAGATAATATAAAGTATTTATTTCTATATAATTTATATAAAAACAGAAATAAAAGTAATAAAGAAATTACTTTATTTTTTATTTTTAAGTTCTAATTTAAGGCTTTTTTCAAACTACTTTAGTAAAGCAAGCCAGAAATAAGTATTAAAAGTTCGAACTTTTTTTACCTATTAATTTTTTACTAAAATATTTATAGAAATATAAATATAAAATACTAAAGGCTATAAATTTCTAATAACTAAAACTAGAAACAGAAGTAAAAAAGTATATAAATCCGGTAAAAAATAGATTTAACTAAATAAATATAAAATATTATTAAGCTTATATAGTAAAAAATAAGTAGATATATAATTAAAGCTAATTAGAAACTCGAAATAAAATAGAAATTAGAAATATTTATTAACTAGCTTTTAGGTACTTTTCTCTTTTAATATATATTTTCTAGAATTAAATAAAGCTATAATATAGATTCAATTTATTAAAAAAGAAAATATTAATAGAAGTAATATAATAAAGTAGTAAATAAATAAATATAAGTTTATATAAGAGCTATATATAACTTATAGTAATTCAAACTCTTTTATTAAATAAATATTTAAAGAATATATTTAGAAAAATAAAAGAATAATTAATAAATATAAAATGCATTTATTTATAAACTATTATTATACTATAATAACTTAATTATATAATAAAAACTATTTATTTTTAATTCCGGATATTAAATTCTAAAAGAAAGTATTAAAGCTAGAAATATAAGATAATAAAAATCAAGTTATAATAGATCTAAAAAATTATAAAATATATTAGAAAAATATATAAGAGCTAGAAATCGAACTAGTATATATTACTAAAATATTAGAGAGAGAATATTAGGTAATTAAAGGCTAGAAAGATTATAAAATAAATAAATAATAAATAAATAAAAAGAAAATAATATAATAGCTAGATAATAAATAGAAAAGAAAAATAATAATATAATAGTAAAATAATAAATATAAGATAAAAATAATAGTAACTATAATTTACTAAATTAAAAAAAGAATAATACTATTAATTCTTATATTTTTAATAAATAAATTATTATTTATTTTAAAAAAAGAATAAATAGCTTATATAATATATTAAAGCTAGCTAAAATATAAAAGTAAATAGATTTGAATTTAATTAAAATACTAATTAGTAATCTCTATAATATAATTTATTAAATAGTAAACGGATTTTAATATAATAAATATTTAAAGCCTTATAATAAAGATCTTAAAAAACTAGAAAATAAGAACTATTATAAAATAATAGAAAATAATATTAATTAATTAATTTTCTTAATAAAAAATATCTTAAAAATACTATAATAGAAAGCTTAATATATCTTTATAAAAACAGATAAATTTAAAATAAATAGGCCTAAAACAAATAATATTATTTTCTTTATTTAATATTTTCAAGTTTTAAATTCTAATATTAAATATAAAAACCAAGTAATTTGAATTTTTAGAAATAATTTATAAAAATAAAATAGTAAAAGTATTAAATTAAATATATAATAAACTAAAAAAGCTTAGCTATTTTTAGTAAAAGAATATTTTATTATAAATTAGAAAAAATAAGAAAAAATAAGAATAATTAACTCGGCTTTTATTAAAGATAGCTAGTAGCTTATATAGAAATATTAGAAATAGAAATTAATATAAGATTCGAATTCAAATAATATATAATAATTAAATAATAAAATAGAAACATTATTTATTTAAATTACTTTTTTATAAAAAGAAACTTTATTTAAAAAATAGTAAAATTTATAAAAATAATATAATTTATTATTAAAGCTAATATTTTCTTTTAAGGAATTTAAAAAGTATAAATAATAACTTAAATTTAGTATTAAAGAAATAATAATTAGAAAGTAAAATATAAATAAATTATTAAATAGATTTTATTTTTTTTAATTATTATATATTATAATTAAAATATACTAGATTAGATAATTAATAGATATTAATATAGCTTATATTCTAAGAAATAAATAATACTTATTATAATTATAGATTCTTACTATATTTTAAACTTCTTATATTTTAATAAAAGAACTAGAATAGAAAAAAGCCAAATTTTATTTTCTAATTATAGTATTTTTATTCTAATTAGTAAGCCTTTAGTTTTATTACTATTTATTTAATAAGTTTTTTATTTTAATTAAATCTTTTTTTTTAATATTTTTTAATTTATAGCTTTTTAATTTCTAGTTTATTAAAGAATTTATTTTTTTAATATTTTAAAAAAATAATTATTTTTAAATATTATAAGTATTAGTAAAAAGTCTAGATTTTATTATAAGAATTATTTAGTATTTCTCTTATATAAGATCCTAATAAAAGTCTTTAATACTAATATTATATTATAAATATAAAAAGTAATATTTATAAAATATAAATATATATTAAATAAGTTATATAGCTTATTAATTTCTATTAATTTTATTTTATTTTTTAATACTAATAAAATAATAGAATTCTATATTTTTTATTTTATTAATCTAGTTAATTTAATATAATTTTATATTTTATTTATTAGTATTCTTTTTCGGGTTATTATTCTAATATTATTTTAATATTATTCTAATATTATTTTAATATTATTTTAATATTATTTTAATATTATTCCTAATAGTCTATTCTAATATTATTCCTAATATTATTTTAATATTATTTTAATATTATTCTAATATATTCTAATATTATTTTAATTATTTAAATATTATTCTAATATTATTCTATATTTATTTTAATATTATTTTTAATATTATTCTAATAATTATTCTAATATTATTTTAATATTTATTTTAATATTATTCTAATATTATTCCTAATATTATTTTATATTTTTTAATATTATTCTAATATTATTCTAATATTATTTTAATATTATTTTAATATTATTCTAATATTATTCTAATATTATTTTAATATTATTTTAATATTATTCTAATATTATTTTAATATTATTTTAATATTATTTTAATATATAATAAAGCTTTTTTAAAACTAGTAATTTTTAATTTAAATATTTAATTTTATTAGATATATTAATTTTTAAAAAATATTAAAAATCGGGTTTAAATTTAAGTTTAATAAGATTTACTAGCTAAATATATTAAATAAAATAAAGTTTAAACTAATAATTATTAAGAAATAATTTTAGAATTATATTAGATTTATTATATCTCGGAAAATAAAAATAAATCTAGTATAAAGTTATATAAATCTATTTTATAGACTTATTTATTTTTATAAAACCTATAAAGCTATATTATAAAATTTTTATATATTTCCGGAAATAAATAAAACTTTATATTCTAGAATTATATTAATTTTATTATTTAATTAAGCTTATTTAATAAAACTAGTTTTATTATATTTTTTTTTAATATATTTTATTAAAATAAAATAAAAAACTATTATAATTCTATATCTAATATAATTCTTTTATTATTTATTTATATAGATTTTAATATAAGTAATTCTAATATTATAAGATTTAAATCTAATATAAAAATATATATTTCTAATAAATATTAAGAAACTCTTATTAGTAATATTTTTTTAGAAATTTTAAAAACTAATACTAAAACCGGAATTCTATTTAAGTCTTTTAGTTTTTTTCTAATAATTAATAAAGATAATATTAAAATATATAAATAAGGTAAATTAGAAAAATTATAAGTTAGTAAATAAAATAAATCTAGTTAATAATTAGAAACTAATAGAAATTACTTTAGATTTTATAATACTAAAAATACTAGTAAAAAATATATAAAAGCTAAAAAAGAACTTTTACTTATTTTTATTAGAAATTTAAAGTTTTATAATTATTTTCTTTAAATATATAATACCGGAAATTAAATACTTTAGTTTTATTATTACTTTTAGAAAAGATAAGAAATAACTAATAAAGTCTAGCTATAATTAAAATTAGATTTCTAAGATAGCTTAATAAAATTACTTTTCTTTTAATATTATTATATCTTAAAATAAACTAATTTAATTAAGATCTTATAGTTTTTTATTTTTAAGTTCTTTTTTTTTATTTTATTATAAAGAAAATAATATTTATAATTCTTTAAGTATTTGAAAATTTATTATTTATTATAAATTCTAGCTTATAATATATATTTTAATATAATATCTAATTTAGTAATTATTAATATTATTATTAAATAGAATTTACTATATAATATCTCGATTTAAATTATAATTCTTATAATTAGAACTAAAAACTATAATATTTAAGCTATATATATAGAAATATTATTTAATTAATTAGACTATTATAATTTAGTCTGTTTTATTATCTTTTTATAGAGAAATATAGCTGTATTTATATTAGGCTAGTTCTTATATAAGTTTTAGAATATTTAGTTATTATATTTTATATATTTTTTTAGTTATAAAGATTTAAAATTAATAACTTAATATATATATCTATAAAAATAATTAAATAAATTAAGTAATCTAGCTAAGATCTGCTTTTAGAAAGAAAATTAAATATAAAAATAGCCTTTTCTTTTTTCTATCTTTTTTTTTTTTCTCTTTTTATTTATTTTATTATAAATATATTATTTTGCTTTTCTATATTATAAGATATTATATATGAGATTTCTATTATTAGAACCTGAAATACTTTAAGTTTAAATACTTATAATAGCTTATTTATTACTTAAAAAGAATTTACTTTTATTTATTTCGAGTCTATTTCTAAAATAAAAGAAAGCCCTTTTAGTTTAATATAGCTAAGTTTAAAAAAATAGTATATATAATTACTAAGGTATTCGAGATATATTTAAAGGCTTTCTATTTTTATTTAATAAATAATCTTTTAATAATATATAGAAATATTAGTATATAATAAATTAGAAACTTCTTTTTTTTTTAATTTCGAAGCTATTAGTAAATTAAATAAATTTACTAATCCGGTTATTTCTAGACTATAATAGAATATTAAAAACAAGTATTAAATTAATAATAATTATTATTTAATTTCTTAGCTCGAGTTAGAAAGCTAGTTTAACTTTTATTCTATTATATTTTTATTAAGATTAATTAATATAGTAATTATAAAATAAAGGAAATATATTAGATAAGCTAGTATTTTACTTTTAATTTATATTTTCTAAAAAATATAATAGAAAGCCTATAATTATATAGGCTTATACTAGTAAAAAAGCCGCTTATAAAAGTATTATAATTAATTATATAAATAGTATAATAAAGAATATAGCTCGTCTCTAATAATATTCTAGAATAATTATTATATTACTTATATCTAAAATTAAAAAATAAGTAATAATAAATATAAAATAGAATTTTTTAGATAATTTCAAATATTAATAGAAAAAGTTCGATTTTTATAATATTTCTAATATAAGTTATAGAGACTTAGATCTTAAAAATAGAAATAAATTTTAATTTATATTATAAACTATCTTAATTAACTAGAATTAGGCTTTTCTTTTAATATTTCTAAAAAGCTTAAATTTTTATAAAGCTAAAATTACTAATAGAAAATAGTAAATAACTATTTTTATTTAGAATATAAAACATATTATTAAATATATTAAAAGTACTATTAAGTAAATCGGAAACCTAAATAGCCTTTTTAAAAGACTTGAATCTAATAGTCTATTTATAAAGAAAAAGAAAATCTTTAATATAAGTTTTAAAGCTAATAATTTACTATAGAATATAATTTAAATTTTGGAAAATTATAGAATTAGTATATAAAATAAAGGAAATAAAAATAGCGAGAATAATAAGTTTTAATAATAAGTTTTTTATATATTTTCTTTTTAATATTATAAATATATAATAAGAAGAAAATTTTAATAAATAATAGTTTATAGGCTATTTTATTTAGTAAAAAGAATTAATAATAACTTAAATTAAAGTTTATAAATACTATATTATATTTTTTAAGGCCTATATAAAAATAATAGACCGAGATTTTATAATTTTTATAAAAAAGCCTATTTCTATATTATAGATATATTGAGACTAAATTAAATATATTAATAATTTATTAAAGAATAATTAAACTAGAAAAATATAATAATACCCTTAAAAAAAGTTAGCTTATTAATATTATAAATATATAATTAGACTTGTATTTTTTAATACTAGTCTAATATATCTAATCTTCTTTTTCAAGCTATAGTTTATAGAGCTAAAAGAATTTTATTAATTTAAATAGCTATTTTTTAATTTTAATTTTAATATAATCTAGTAAAATTTAAATATATTTATTAGAAATTCCGAATAGGGCATTTATTTTATAGAAACTATAAATTACTTCTTATATACTACTTATAGTTCTCTTTTTATAAGTCTAACTAATATATTTATTAATTTTATATTAGCTTTAAAAGTATTTATTTTCTGAGATAATTAGAAAAGAATAAGTAAATATTACTAAATTTCTTATAAATACTTATATATTACTCGAAAATATAATTAATTAAAAACCGGAAAGCATTTAAGCTATTATTATATATATTAGTTTCTAATAACCCAAATATTCTAAGATAAATAAGATTAAAAATAAGATTAATATATATTATAGATTTAGTTTTAAAAAAAAATTTATAAAAAGAAAGAAAGCTATTTTATAAGAAGTTTTATAGATATAAAATATTACTGAAATATAAGAATCTTTAAAGAAAATAGAATTATCTTAATAAAGAAGTACTAAAATAATATAGAAGCCTAAAAGAGAATATTATTAGATTTCGATTTAGAGATTAGTAAAGAAGTTTATAAAGTAGTAAATATATAGGCTCGATATATTTTAAGCTAAAATCTATAGAAATCTATTAAAAATCTAACTAGCTATAAACCGGTTAGCTAAAGTATTTAGTAAAGCAAATAAAGTAATTATCTTATAATATTTTATATTTAATTTTATATCTTTTTCTTAATAAACTAATATATATAATATAGCCTATATTTTTTTTTAATATAGAGTTATAGAGGCTCTAACTATCTTATTCTAATATATAATATCTTTTCGGGAAATATTTTATTTTATTTAAATAAAATTCTTTTAATTTATTAAATCCGGCTGTTTTCTTATAAGATTAATAGTAATAGATATTAGATTATTTAAATAGAATTCTTAAAAGGCTTTTTTAGTAATTATAAAATATATATATATATTAAATATAATAGAAAAATAAAACTTCTATTACTATAGCTAAATAGATCTTAAAAAAAGGCTTTTAATTTCTATAATTTATTACTTTAGCTAATAATAATTATAAAACAGTTTTTAGAAATCATTTCTAGTATAATTATTAATATCTCTATTAAATATATATTAATTCTAATAAGTAACTAGAAGAAATTCTTTAAAAAGTTTCTCAAAATATAGATATTCTATTATAAAATTATAATAAATATACTAGTTTTAGTAATAATAATAGATCTAGTAACTTTTATATTAGAAATAAAAAATAAAATAAAGAAAAGCTAATATAATTTAGTTCAAAAATATAAAAGAAATTTTATAATTAAATTAAGACTAAATATAAAACTTATAGAAAATATAGAAAGAAATATAATAAAATATAGCCAGAATATAAGTCTTTATTATATAAATTTAGTATTAGAAAAATATTTATTAGAATAATTATATTTACTATTTAATTAAATTATAATTATCTTTATACTAGTTTATTTTATTTCTATTAATAATAAAGTCTATATCTAATTACTAAATAAAAGTAGCCTCTAATATTACTTCTATTAATAATTTAATATAAAATACCTAAATATATTTCTTTATTACTATATAGTAATTTATATTTTAGATAATTATAGAAAGTACTATAATTAAATATTATAGCTAGAACTTATATATTTATTTTTATTATAGAAAACTATTTAATATAGAAGGCTATTATTTCTATATATTAATTCTATTAAAAGAATCTAATAATAGCCTCAAAAATAATTTACTATTTATAATTCTATATATTTAGTAAATATTAATATTAGTTAATATAATTTATAATACGAATTTCTATTATGAGTTTAAAAATATATTTAAATATATTAGTTCTTATTCTAATTTTATTTAATAAGAATTAAAATAGAACTCAAATACTAATATACTATACTTAGTTTAATTTTTAAATTTACTATAGATACTAAACCCGCAAATATATAAGAAAAGCCCTTTTATTAATTTTTAAGTTATTATATAATTAGAATTTTCTATTTTTGCTTCTATAATCTAGTAATATATATAGAAAAAAGAAATACTTTCGGGCTACTATTATTTTTCTTTTAATAAAGAGCTTATTTTTAAGCGGAAATATTATAATAAAGCTTACTAGTATTTTAATAATAATATATTTTCTAAGAAATATATATATTTCTTTTATAATATCCTCTAATTTTATAAATATATTATCTCTCTAATATAAGTATTACTAGTTTTATTAATTAATTGGATTAATAATGATCTCGTTATTAAATTTTCCTTTAATTATAATATTAGTATTAGCTAAAATATTAAAATTAAAAGAAATTATATTATTTTTAATATTTATAAAATTAATATTAATATTAGATATAATATTAGATCTAATATTAATATTTATACTATAATATTACTTATTAATTTTAAATAACTAGGGTTTAGGAAACTAAATTTAGATAAAAAGATTACTATTAATTCAGACTACTAGATTAATAGTAATATTATTATTTTACTAAATAGAAGAATTAGCCGAAATAGTATTATAGAAATAGATTCAATTATTACTAGAATATATTAGCTCTTTTCTTTATTTAAAGTCTAATTTATAAACTTTAAATACTAGTAACTTTTCTTTTTATTAAAAATATACTAATTTATTTTATATAAAATATACTACTTTATATTATTATTTATAGTAATTTTACTCGAGTTATTAAAGATATATATCTATTTTACTAGCTATAAAACTAGTTAATATTGCCTATTTTACTATTAGTCTAAAAGTATATAAATTTATTAATAATAGAAATATTTAAAATATAATTGTTTTATTTTATAATTTAATAAATAATAAATTCAATAATAATCTATATTATAATAAAATAATTATAATTAGCTATATTATAACTAGTAAGATAACTATAGAATTATAGTTATTATAATTAATAAATATATAGGCTATAAAAATTTCTATTAATTTCTCTAATTCTAGTTATAGTAATTTAGAAAAATAAGACTAAGAATAAAGCTAAACTAAATTATTAATTTAATTTACTTAAAAACCAGATATATTCTTATTTTTTACTATTATTTATAAATTTAAGAAATCTAATTATTTTATTAATAAGAATATAAAATAAGCCTCAAATAAATAAGCTAGAAATCTAAATATAGATAGATAAAATAAAATTTAAAAAGATTTCAGATTAATTTTACTAGTACTAATAAAATTAAATCTGAATTCTAATACTTTATAATTATATAAATATTCTTATATTAAATATTATCTAATTATTATTATAATATTAGCTATAAAGCTAAATATAAAAACTTCTAATCTATTACTTTCTTTATTCTTTATTTAATATTTTATTACTTCTATAACTTGCCTCGAAACTATAACTAAAATAATAAATTTAATTAATTTTACTATAAAAACTATAGCGTATTTAAATTACTATTTAAAATACGTTTTATTTTCTATTATAACCTTATTATATTTTAGTATTAATAAAGAATCTTTAAAAGTAAACTTTAATTTTATTAGTACTAAATTATAAATATAGCTAATAAGATTAGTAAATTAGATAAAGAAATCTATATTTATAATTATTAAAAAAAAAGAATATTTCTATTATAATAACTATTAAACTCTTTATATTTATTTAGCTAAATATAAACTATAATTTTTATAATTAAAGAAAGCTATTTATTTAAATATATTAAATCTACTAGTAAATAGAAATACTAAAATATTAGTATAATTTATAAAGCAAATAAGTATTTGCCTGAAATTCTATAAAATAAACTATAATTACTTATAAATAATATTAAAAGCCCTATAATTAAATGCTTTTACTATTCAGCTAAACCGATTTTCTTATTATAAAAAGTCGATTAAAGTTCTTTATAAGAAGTATATTTATAATATAATAGTCGAATTATAGAAATAAAGGCTTGAGATATTAATACTAGAATATAAATTAGTTCTATTTTATTTATAATTACTAGATTCTAATATATAAAGTTTCTTAAAAGTTCTAGTCTATTACTAGTTTTAGACTTCTTATCTAAAGCCATTATATTATTTACTATATACTAAATAGAAGTTATAACTATTACTCTAAAAATAATTAACTTTAAATCTTTTTTTAGAAATATATAAAAATACTTTTAAATAATCTATTTTAGAATATAAAAGATATCCGAATTACTATATAAGATTTTTTTAAAGTAATTATATTACTAAATTATATCTATTAAATTAAATAATAGTACTAAAATCTTACTAACTTTTATAACTAGTAAATATAAATAAAAGAAGGCGAATATATCTTATAATAAAAGAATATAAACAGGAAATATAATAAATAAATTAGATATATTATATTTTAGTAAAAGAATTCTTCTAAATACTATAAGTTTTTTATTAATAAGTTTCTTTTTTAATTATAGTTTATTATTACTTAATTCAGATATTAAATTAATAACCGAACTATAAGGTAAAGCTAGTTCTAAAGGCCTACTAATTTAGTTATAAGATATAGATAGAACTTTTTAGAGATATTAAAATTAAAGATAGTATATTTAAATATTATAGTTTAGAAAATATAAAGGTCTTAAAATATAATTAAAGATTTCCTAATATATTATTTTACTAAAATTTTTGGCTTATATCTATATTTAGTAAAATACCGGATTCGGTTACTAGTATAATTAACTATAGCAAATTTATATATTTTATAAAGCTAGTATTTCTATTTAATAGATTTATAACTTTAATTATAAATAATATTATATTAGATAAAAGTAATAGAAAGTAATTAATCCGCGAAAAAACTATAAATATATTAATATAAAATAAAAAAGAATTATAATTCGGTTTTTAATAATTATAGGACTTTTAAAAAATAGCTAGTTAATAAATAAAGGCTTAAATTAAATATATATATAGTTTTGAAACTTTATTAAAGATATTTTACTTTTATTTAATAAATATAGTTATATAAACTAATAGAATAATAAAATATATTTTAAAGTTTAAAAATAAATAGATTTATAATTATATATTTTATATTACTATTAATAGTAAAAAATAAAATAAAATTAATATCTTTATTTATTTATAAGCTCGAGTTTTTAATACTATTCTATTTATAAATTTGTTTTTTAATATTTGTAATATTATCTCAAATATATAATTAATTATTATAAAGCTTCTTTATAATATATTCGATATTCTTAATTTAATAAGAATTTCGGGCTCTTTATTATAATATTATTAGAATAAGTAATTTTATAATAATATAAATTACTAATCTTTTATATAATACTAGCTTTAATTTATTATATAACTAGAATCTTAATAAGAATATTATAATTAACTAAATCTATAGTTTTTTTAGAACTATTATAATATATAAAATAATATAATATAAAATATAATATTAAGTAATATATAAAGATATTTATTTCAAAAATTAATAAATACTATTAATAAATAGTTTAATTCGTTTTATATTAATATCTTTATTTTAAATATTTCCTTTTTTTATTATCTAAAATAATACTATTACTTATAATTTATAATTAGATATCTATTAGAATTATTATTTTAGATTTAGTATCCGGAATAAATTAAAGAAAACAGAATTAGAAAATATAAAATTTATATATTATAATTAAATTCCCGACTTTATATAGCCTCTTATATTAGTAGTATTAGAGCTTTTTAGTAATAGTATTATAGTAAATAAAAATACCTTAATATATATAATATAATATTAAAAATAAATATATAGATTTAGAATATACTTTTATATTTAAATAAATATTTAATAGCTTATAAATATACTTTTCTTATTAAAATAAATATTTAATAAATAGGAAATATATTATTTTTACTAAAATAAATATTACTTTTTAAAATAGAAATATATTTGTCTTTTAAATATAAGTTAGAAGTTGTTTTATTTTATATTTTAGAGATTAATATATATAGTTAATTTTAAATATAATTATAATAAATATATAAATAAAGTTAGAATTAATATAATATAGTAATTATTTTCTATAGCTATTTCTTTTTATATAAAATATACTAGATTTAATATATAATTTAAAATCAAATTCATATTTAAATAATTAAATATATAATAAAACATTTCCTATTATTTTCTTTTGATTTTATATATAAATTAATTAATATATTTAATATTTTAGTTTTTTATTTATTTTCTATAAATATATTTTAGAATATTTTATTAATTTCTAATTGAAATATATTAAATAGAAATAAGAAAAGTATTAATAATATAAATCTATATTAGTATAATAGTAAAATATAAACTATTTTATAAATTATAATAGAATTATTATAAATAGCTTTAAATAATACTTCTTAATAATAAACTTTTTAGAAACTTTTAATAAATTATATAAATAAAAAGGTTATAAATATATAAAATTATTTATAAATAAGCTAAAACTATTCTTTTAATTTATATTTTAATAACTAAGATTTAAAATTAAGTCTTTTTTAAATTATTAAATTTTAATAATATAAGTATTTTAAATAAAAATAAATAAGTTTAAAAAACTAAAGAAAATTAATTTAAAAAATTAATTTAAATATATATAAATTATAAAGTAATAAAAGTTTATTAAATTTATATAATATTTTTACTTATTTTAATAAATTCTTATTTTTAATCCTAAATTCTTTTATTAATATTAAATAATATTTTTCTTTATTTTTCTTTAAATATAAAAGTATATTTTAATAAATCTTTTAATATTTTAAATTATTTATAAGTTCTTAAAATAAATTATTATTAAAAGTTAATAATATTTATTTAATATAAGTTTCTTTAATATAAGTTTTCTTTAATATAAGTTTTCTTTAATATAAGTTTTCTTTAATATAAGTTTTCTTTAATATAAGTTTTCTTTAATATAAGTTTTCTTTTATATAAGTTTTCTTTTATATAAGTTTTTTTTAATATAAGTTTATTTTAAAAAAAATTTAAATATTAAATATAATTTTTATATAGTAATTTTAAAAGAAAATTATATTATTAAATATATTAAAAATATAAATTATTTTTAAATTGAAATATTAAAAATATATTTCTTAATTTAAAAGCTATTTTAATAAATAATTTAGGTTATATATTTCTTATATTATATATTTCTTATATTATATATTTCTTATATTATATATTATTTAATTAATTTATAATAAACTTTCTTTTATTAACTTAATTTATAAAAAAAAATTTATATTATATTATATTTTAAATAATTAATTTTATAAATTCTTAAACTTTAAACTTTAAATAATTTCTTTAAATTATTTAAGTTATTAATTATATAAATATTAAAGTCTTATATTTATAAACTTATATTTAATATATTATTTTTATTTTATTTTTATTTTTTATATTTAATATAAATTATATAAAATATTAATTGAAATTTATAAAAATTCTTTTTAATTATAAAAGAAATAATATTATTCTTTTAAAGCTTTTTATTTTTCTTTATAAATTATTATAGCTTTATTTATATATATAAAGCTCTTTTCTTTTTATATAGGCTTTTTTAAGCCTTATTTATATTTATAGAATTATTTTATAAATTATTTTAGTTCTTATTTTTATTTATAAAGCTCTTTTTTTTATAAGCTCTTTTAAGTCTTACTTACCTTTATAAATAACTTATTACTTATATTTTTATTTATAGCTTTTTTTTTAGTCTTTACTTATATTTATAAAGCTTTTTCTTTTTTTTTAATAAATTATTATAGCTCTTTTTCTTATTTATAATTTTTTCTAAATTATTTTATAAGCTTATAAAGCTTCTTCTTTTCTTATATAAACCCTTATAGCCTTATTCTTATTTATAAAGCTCTCTCTTATATCTATAGAACTTCCCTTAAGCTCACTAGGTATTAGGATTATAGTATATAAAGTTTTAGTATTTATTATATAACTTGTATTTTTTAGAAAATCCTGAGAGCTTATAAAAGCTTAAGAATTCTCCTTACCTCACTTCTCCCGAGCTTTAAAAAATCATAAGAAAAGCTCCTTATATTCTAGAACTACTAAAATAGGAAGAAAGATATAGTAGCTTCTTTTCTCTAATCCCTAGTTAAGGGCTAAGAATTTGGATATAATTATATTCTAATATATAATTTCCTAAAATAAAGTAATTCTAATATTTCTTATATAACCCGTTTTTTCTATAAAGCCCTATAAGCCAATTACTTAGGGTAGCCTAAATATAGAATAATATAGAAAAGACGAGTTTAGGGCCGCTTTACTAAAATTATTAATTAGCGGCCCTATATAAGCTCCGGAGCTAATTAATAATTTTGCCCTAAACTTATTTTGAGTAAAATTAGAATATAATAAAGGCTTTTAGCTAAATATATAAATTAGGTACGGACTCTTTATAAATCCTTTATAAATAATATAAGAAGGAAAATAGCCCGTAAATATATAAAGTTATTTATAAATAAGTTAAAAGCTAAATAAAACCTTATAATATTTCTGGATATACTATATTACTTATATAGTTTATATTAGGAAGTAAAAAAATATAAAGCCCTATTTATAAGGTTATCTATAAGGCTGCTATATAGAACTAGCTATAAGAAAAGACTAGAAACCATAAAGAGCTAATTATTTAAGGGTAGTCTAAATATAGGATAATATAAAGAAGTAACTAGGAATTATAAATTTATTTCTATTACCTCAAATAATTAGCCTTATAACTTATTAATAGTTATTATAAAAAATAAAGCAAGTAGAAACTACTTATAGAAAAATATAAAAAATAATTACTAATTTATAGACTAGAGCTTAATTTATAGAATTATTCGTAATTAGCTATTAAAGTTATTACCTAATAACTATACTCGAATTAAGAACTTCCTAAAACTATAAATTAATATCTATAACCTGTTATAAAACCTTTCTTATAAATAGAGATTCTATAAAAGTATTACAGATATACTAATCTTAAGTTATAGCTTGGAAAGAAGTAGACCTAGTAAATAGATATTCTATAGAATTTCTAGTAATAACTCTATAATCTCAGGATTTGCCTTATTTATATTAGCTAAATCTATTATAAAATATATCTATTTCTGGCCAGGAAATATATTTAGAATTATTTAGTTAAGCTTATAGACTATATTATTTAGGATTAATAGAATTATTTATTTATTAAAGGCCCGGTAATTATATAGGGCCTATAAAAGTTATTTTTATAAATAAATATAATTAATTAGGTCTATAACTAACTAGATATATAGAATAAAAGACAGGAATATAATCTGCCTATTTAAGAATAAGTTATATAGTAGATTACTAATCTAGTCTATAAAATCCTATTTAGATAGATTATTATAAACTTATATATTAATTCGTAATAATAACTAATAGAACTATAGCCAGATTTATATTTACTATAAGTAGGCCCGTATTATATTAGCCTATAAACTATATAGGATTACTAGTAAGATCTAAATAAAGTTCTTTCTAAGAATTACAAGTATTTTTCTAAAGAAAATATTATTTATAACTAATTATAAATTAACTATTAGCTAATATATTACCTTAAAGTAGTATTTATATTATATAAGTATCTTATTTTAGATAATTAGGTCTATAGATTATAAGAGAGCCCTAAGCTAGCTTATCTTAGTAATTATATTTATAGATAACTTATTAAGCTTAAGTAAAATCCGGAATTAGAAATAAGATATATATTTATCTAGAAAAAGAAAAGCTATAATATTTATTAATACTATATATAGAACTATTTTATCTTGGCTATAATAATAGTAATAGAAAGTCTTATAAAGAAATGTTTTACTAGTTCTATCCGGGCCTTATAAATAGAAATAAGTAGTTTATAAATTATTTATAATTACTATTATAATTATCTAAAAACAAGAATACTAGTTTATATTTAGCTAGGCTTATATTATAATTACTAGTAATATCTTATAAATATAATTCACCTATAGATTAGCTATATAATAGCTTATAATCTAGTTAAAGGTATTTTTAGATAGGGTAATATTTGCAAATATTTATTAGAGATTTATAAGGCTAAAATTAAATAAGAAAAGGCTATAATTATAGTAAGAATTAACTAAAAATAACAGGAAGTTAATTAACGGGTTATAGGCTAGCTTATAGGCTAAGTTATTACAGAAATACTTCTTATACTAGTCTTAGATTACTTATATATTTATAATTAGCTATTAGTAAATACTTATAAGAAAAAGTATCTATAAACTATAACTAGTTATTAATAAAATAGCCTTATTAAAATATAAGAATTATTTCTAATTATTCTTTACTAAGCTATAAGTAATATAGATAATATAATATATAGGATAATAAATGCCTTTAACTAAATAAAGCTTATTAAAAAATTGCAAACTATATATAATTATTAGTAAGAGCTATAAGTAGAACTACTTGCCTAAAACTAGACTATAATAATAAATATAGCTAATATTATATTCTTATTTATAATATTTCTATATTCGGGTTTTAGTAATCTATATAAAGTATTATAGGAACTTATAGTATAAATACTAGTAATTATTCTTATATATTATATTATATTTAAAAAAGGTTATTAAGATTAAGTAAATATTTATAGCTCTATTTATAATTTACTTAAATAAGAGATTATTTATAAAACAGACTATATATTATTCAGGAAAGTAAATTACTAAATACTAGACTAGGGGAAATTTCTAGTATATTAAATATTTAAATAGATATTAGAAAGCCTTTATAGGGCTTATATATTAAGCTTAAAAATATTAGGTAATTTTATTATTTATTCCTGAGACTATAATAGTTATATAGTTTATTTCTTTATAAATATACTTATAAATATACTTAATTACTTATATAAAAATATAAACCTTAATATTAATATAGGAATAGAACTTCTAGAGAAAATATAGGTTATATAGAATAATCTAGTAATTATTATAAATAACTTTCTGGCCTAGAAAGCCTAATTTATAAACTATAAATATATAACTATTATTTTAATACTAGTACTCTAAATACTTATTTTTGCAAATAATTATTATAATTATAAATATTTTAGGAAATCTTTTCTAGTATATAAATAAAGCTATAAGTATCTTATAAACTATATATAGGGCTTTTAGATTATTTTTAAGGCTATATAGTCTATAAAATATCTAATTAGTTATTATAGCTATAAATTTACTTATAAAATCTTATAATAGATCTAGAAGCTTAGTATAAATAACTTTATTAACTAAATCGGGAATTAAGAAAATAGCTTTTTTTCTAAGAAATAAAAATAAATATATATATAGAAAACTATATTTCTAGTACTTAATTATATATATATATAGCCTATATATAGTCCAAAAAGATAATTTTTTAGGTTTATAAATAGCTCTTTTACTTTTAATATAAAGACCTAATAAAAGAAATTCGGATAATTAATAGCTTATTATTTATTTAAGAAATAATCTATAATTTTAGGCTAGTATAGATTAGCTATAAAAGTAATAAAAAAGCTTAGCTTATTAAAGTATTATATAATAACTATTATATTTTAAAAGAGCTATTATATAAAATAATTACTATTTATAAAACTTAAGAAAAAAATAAAGTAATAGCTAATATTACTTATATAAATATTTTTATAAATTAGAATATTTATAAGTTCTATATATATATTTATATAAATATTTTACTAGTATAAATAAAGCTAATTAAATAAAGTAATCTTATAAGTAATATATATATTAATAATATATTACTAAAAAAAATAGCTAGTATAAAAAAGTAAAAAGAAAACCAGATAAATATAAAAGTAATACTAGTAAAAAACCTATTACTTTAATTATATTTACTAATAGATTCTATTATAGTCTTATAACTATAAATTATAATACTAGTCCGAATTACTATATAAGAAAAATAAGATATAGTAAAATAATATATATATGTAATAGGTACACGTAATAGCGTATAGATAGGTATTAGATATCGTGAATCTAGTTTCCTATTTTGGGTATAGCTTATAATCGGAATTATATAAATTATATGGGATTTCCTAATTAAGTAAAGGGCTTTGTATGCCTGGCTAAGTACTAGGGAATATATAGGGAAACGCTCCTAGCTCTAAGAGGGGTATTAATTAGTCTCTTATTAGAATTAATTCTTGGAATTAGTTATATTTATAAGTATTACTCTATAGTTTATTTACCTTAACTACTTATATATTACCCTATTATTACGTGCCTCATATTCTAATTAATTTAACCTTCGGGAAGTAGTTTATTATAAGGTAGTTAAGCCATTAATAGACAAAACTACTAATAGCTAGAGTATTAACTAGAAGAAGCGCCTCTACTATTACTAGGGCGACCTAGTTAGGTACCTAGGAAAGCGCCTAGTTAGCTACTTTAGCTACTATCTAATTAGGAAAAGGAAATAGAACTCAGATACCCCCAGAACTAGCTAGTAGAATAATAATAATAGAGAAGCTAATGGCGGCTCATTATTGCATTACTAAGTTAGAAGCAGAAATATAATAGAGGGAGGATCTAAAGGATCTAGAAGCTTAGATTCGCTATCTTGAGAAGATTTAGGTACCTATTATAAAACCTATTACGCTACCGGCGGTACGTTTGGTTTGCAAGGCTCCAAAAACCCGAGAATTACTAACTTATAAGGGGAAGAGTATTAAGAAAGCCCAGGACTTCTTCTATTAGGTAGAGCTGAAATAGTATAAAGATAACGGGATTACCTGGGCCACAAATATAGTAAAGTTATGTATTATACTTCCTCTTTGAGAATATAGCCAGGAATATCTGGAAGTATAGGGAGTAATTAGTAAGTATTAATATTACGGATTAGGAAACCTTTATTAAGTTTATAAAGAATTTTATCTTAAATCCGGAGAACTATAGTAATAACGCCCTTGCCAAGTTCAAGGATACAAAATAGTAGCCAGGTTAGAGTATCTAAAGCTTCGTATCCTACTTAGATAGCCTATTAGATAACTTGGGATATATGGGTTTATTACGAGAGCAGGATAACTTATTTAGTAGCTTAAGGCAGGAAATTCGGAATAAGATTAATTATTAAGAAAACGCTTTATAAGAAAGAGAAAAGCTTATTTCTATAGCTATAAGAATTAAGAATAACTTAAACCTATTTACTTAATAAGAATATAATAATAAGCTAACGGGTTAATAAAAGAAAGGAAATTAGAAAAAGGAAAAAGGAAATAATAAAGGAAAACGGAAGAGAAGTATATTCCCGTTACGAGATTCACATAACCGGGGTAGCAAAGGCATAGTAATAGGGTCTAATATAATACCCGTATCGGGATTTATAAGACCGGATATAACTTGCTTTACTTATTAGAAAAAAGGTTACTATATTATTACTTGCCCAAATTAGGGAAAACCGACTTACTATAACTATAATAAGTCTAGCTATAAGGCATATAAGTACCTAAAACTAAAGAAGCCGGGAAATAGGTATGCCCCGTAATAGTTATACTTATTTATATTATAGAGGGCAAGGCCCCTAAAATAAGAATAGTAATTAAGGTTATTATTAAGATAAGGAAAAATAAGTAAAGAATTAAAATATTAGTTAACTCGGGTATAAAGGCTAATTATATAAAGAGAAAATTAGCCTTAAATATAGATATTTTATTAATATTAAGGGCAATTCCCTTATTCTTACTAGAAAGAAAAAAAATTTATTTATATAAAGATTATATTCTTAAAATTATTACTAAGAATATACTAGGAAATAGAAAAAAGGCTAATATATATTTTATATTATATGATTTTAATCTAAACTATATTAATATAATACTTGGATTCCTATAGCTTTACTAGATTAATTCCCTAATTTCCTTTAGGAAAGTAATATAAAGATACTAGATTTAATTATAAAAAATTAAAGTTCTAAATACTAGGAAGTTTACTAAAGTAGTAAAGTATAAGATATATGTTTTTCTATTAATTACTTATCCTATAATAAATAACTAAAGAATTACTATTATTACTATAAATAAGATAGCTATATTTCCCAGAAAGTATTAGGACCTTTTTTAAGTATTCTCTATAGAAGCTATAAGTATATTACCCGACTACTATATAATAAAGCATTATATAGATCTGAAACCAGGATCCTAATTATTATATAGTCCTATATATACTTTATTAGAAAGAAAACTTAAAGTTCTTTGGGAATATCTTAATACTAGCTTAGAGAAGAGATAGATCCATTATTTTACTAGCCTAGCTAGTACCCTAATTATATTTATTTCTAAGAAAAGAGGCGGCCTATATTTATATATTAATTACTAGGGTCTAAATAGGATTATTATTAAGAACTAAATACTATTATTACTTATTAGTAAAATAATAAATAAGCTTTATAAAACAAAGATATATATAAAGCTAGACTTAAAAAATACTTATTATTAGTTATAAATACAAGAGGGCAATAAGTAAAAGATAGTATTTCAAATATATTATAAATATTTTAAATACTATATTATATCTTTTAGATTATCTAATACTCTAGTAATATTTCAGGTATATATTAACTATATACTAGTGAGCCTCGTAAATATTATTTATATAGTTTATCTAAATAATATTTTAATTTATTTAGAGAACCTAGAATAATATATAATAGTAATCTAATATATACTTGAGTAATTATAGTAATACTAGCTCTTTATAAACTTAGTAAAATGCGAGTTTAATATAAAGAGAATAAAGTTCCTGGAATTTATAATTAGCCCAGATAATATAGAAATAGAGGCTAGCCGGGTTATAGCTATTAGGAAATAGCCGGCCCTAAAGAATAATATCCAAGAAATCTAAGTATTTCTGGGTTTTACTAACTTTTACTAGAAATTTATTTATAAATATTTCAGGGTAATAAAAGGATTAACTAATTTACTAAAAACTAGTAGAAAACTACTATATTAGTTTAGCTAGACAAATAAGGCAAATAAGGCTTTTAGGAAATTATAAATTATATTTATAATAGTACTAATTCTTTATTATTTTAACCTAGCCTTAAAGATTTATATAGAAACGGATACTTTAGAATTCGTAATTATAAGTATAATTTCCTAGCTTTTTAGTAAAAGGGCAAAAGCCAGGTAATACCCTATTACTTTCTATTTAAAAAAGATAATTATAATTAAGAGTAAGTATAAGATATATAATTCTAAACTCTTAGCTATTATTCTAGTATTTTATACTTAGTAATATTACCTAGTATATGCCTGGTATACTATTATTATTAAGACAAATTATAATAACCTGAAATACTTTATAACTAAGAGAAAACTAAATAATTAATAAATAAGATAGGTAAAAAAGCTAGCTATCTTTAACTTTATCTTAAAATACTGGCCGGGATATAGTAATTCCGCTAACGGGCTATTAAGAAGGCCAGACTTTATAACGGGTATAGATAAAAATACTTTACTATTTACGCTTTATAATAAGCTATAGAATATAGAATAAAGAGCCTTATAAATAATAGTAATAAGACGCTATATTATTCCTATAATACTATAATATAAGGCCCAGGAAAAAAGAAATAGGCACTTCTTAATTAGTAAGATACTAAGGAATTCCGAAGAAGAAGTCTATTTTAGTAATAAAGTAATACCGGAAATACTATTACTTGAGCCTATTACTAGTATAGCTAGTTATAAATAATATATACTACGGATTCTAGCTATATGAGTAGCTAGGTCCAAAATAATATATAAGGAAAATAGAGAAATATTACTTAAACTACTATTATAATACTAAAGGCTTAATCTATTAGTATAATACTAGTAATATAAATAGTTCTTAAAAAAGACTTTTACTAGAGTTATTAAAACTTGGGAACTTAATATATCTGGGTTATTAAAATATTAGGGTACTATTTATATACCAAATAAGCTAGCTCTTAAAAAAGAATTACTATAAGCTAACTATAATAATTCTATAAGTAAGTATTTTGGTACTAGTAAAATACTAGAGATTCTCTAGAAAAAGTACTTCTAGTAAAATATAAGAAAAAATATAAAAAACTATATTAGAACTTATCTTATATATTAATAAACTAAAGTAAAAAGATATCTACTATATAGTATATTTAGTTCATTTCCTCTTTCCTCTAAGTTATAGCAAGAAATTACTATAAACTTTATTATAAGGCTATTTTCTTCTAGGTTTTATAATAAAATATATAATTTTATACTTATTATTATTAATAGATATATAAAAATAGTATAATATATTCTAATTATTAAGAAAGTCTCGGCTTCTGAGCTAGTAAAGCTATTTATATACTATATTATTAAAGACTTTAGTATGCCTGCAGGCATAACTTCTAATAAAGAATTTGTCTTTATAAGTAAGTTCTAGTTAAGTTTATATTTCTATTTAAAGGTTTAATAATAGCTAAGTATAGTATTTCACTCATAAACTAATAAATAAATAGAGAATCTAAACTAAACTCTAAAATAATACTTAAGGTACTATACTAGCTACTAGTAAAATAACTAGGTAATAAAGCTTACTCTTATAGAATTTACATATAATAACTTTATATATTTAATAATAAAAATATTCCTATTTTATATATTATATGAATTTTATCCTAATATAGAACTATATATTAAGAATAATATTCTAGAAAGAGAAGCACTAGTAATATATAAAAGAATATAAAGAATTCAAGTAAAACGGGAGGCACTAGAGAAGTAATAGCAAGAAATAGTAAATATATAGAAAAAGTACTATAATAAGAAATATATTAATAAGAAGTTTAAGATATATAATAAAGTCATGCTTTATATAAAGAATATTTAATAGCTATAACCTAGTATAAAGCTAGTAAATAAATATCTTAGCCCCTTTAAAGTTCTAGAAGTTATAGAAATATATAAATAAATATATTACTTGAAATTATTATTATTATATTAGATTTATAATATTTTTCATATTTCTTTCTTAAAACCATAGTACCTATAAGCTAGTACTATAGTAAAACTAGAACTAGTTAAGATTAAGGGCAAAAAGAAATTCGAGATAAAATCTATTATAGCCTATAAAAAAGGCAGAAAAGAAAGGAAGTATCTTATTTATTAGAAGAACTATTTACTAGTAAATAATATATGAGAATTATTAAGTAATCTAGAGAATATAGCTCAAGAATTACAAGAATACTTGGAAAAGAGTAATATTATAATACTATTAGCTAAATAAAGGCATAAAAAATAAATGCTTTTATTAGAAAACTATTAAAAAACCATATATTTATTCTTGGAAAAACCATACGAAAATTATTAAAAACTCTAATTTCTGTATCCTATAAATACCCTATTCTTATAACTACTTTTTACTATCCTTATTATTATTTTTATTAGAATTCTCTCGAGAAACAAATAATAAATTAGCTTATAAAGCTATTAGCTATTAGCAAGAAACGAGGAAAAAATAAGCTTACTTAATACTAAAGAATATTAACTATATTATTAAGAGTACTTTATACTTGCATTAAGCTAGTAAGAATTACTTAACTTATTTCTTAGATTATTAGGGAAATTCGTTAGCCTCAAATAATAGCTTTAATACGAGAAGTATATATAGTTTAGTATAAAAGAAAAGTAGTAATAGTCTTCTTTTTTTTGGGCAAAGAATAGGGAAAACGCTTGTATATATTAATAACTTAAAAAAGGTAGTTTAATTATACTATATATACTTAAGAAACCTTAAATAATATTAGAATAAGAAATAAAAGAAGGAATTTATAACTTATAGGATTATACTTCTTATTCTTAAAGTAATAGTAATTATATATCGAGTAATTATTACTCTTAATATAAGTAAGATTAGGGAACTTAGTAATATTCTTAGAATATTAAAGATAATAAAAGCAAATTAAGAATATAAGAGTATTAGCCAAACGGGTAGTAATAGGCTAATAAGTACTAAGAGAAGTATTTATCTTAATAAATAAAGAAGTAGAAAAGGGAATTAGAAAAAGACTTAAATAAAGCTTAAATAAGACTTAAAGGAGCTTAAAAAAGCTTAAAGAAAGCTTAAAGAAAAAAGGCAAGAAATAAGGAGAAGCTAAATATAATATTATAATTAAGGAAAAGGAAGATTAGTTAGTAAGAAAAGAAAGGCCTTTTTATAATACTTTTTTCCCGAATAATAATTACGAATTCGGAACTAGCTCTATATTAGGAATATCCAGAAAATTCTAAAGAAGGAATTCACGAATAAACCAGAAAATCGGATTAACTTTTCTAAGCTCTTGGGCCTATAAAGTAATAATTTATTTGCAAATAGAGGCTAAGTTAGGATTTACGAACTAATTAGGAGATTAGATAAGCTTTATATCTAATAGTATATACTATATTTGTACTACCTTTATAAGAGGAAATTACTAGAGGCAATTTGCGAACTAGCTAGGAAGAATTAGTAAACTATATCCTTAATTCTATTACCTAGTATAATAATAGGGCAATTATAGGAAGTTTTTAGGGAAAGCTAATAGCCAGGAAAGTTTTAGGGAGATATTTATAAAGCTATTCGCAGTTTTCCCAGGCCTCTTGGGAATAAGAGCCTAAAAAAAAGGTTAATATAATAGGCATACGTAATAGCGCATAAATAGGTATTAGATATCGTGAATCTAGTTTCCTATTTTAGGTATAGCTTGTAATTAGAATTATATGAATTATATAGGATTTCCTAATTAAGTAAAGGGCTTTATATGCCTGGCTAAGTACTAGGGAATATATAGGGAGATACTCCTAGCTTTAGAAGAGGTATTAATTAGTCTCTTATTAGAATTAATTCTTGAAATTAGTTATACTTATAAGTATTACTTTATAGTTTACTTACCTTAACTACTTGTATATTACTTTACTATTACGTGCCTTATAATATATTATATATATAATATTAATTATATATATTTATAAATATTTATAATTTATTTTATAGACTATAAGTACTAGATTATAGTAGCTTATATTTATATACTTATTCGGAATAAGGGCTATAATCTTATTATTTATTAGAAGATTCTTATAATAATAATTAGTACCTAATTCAAGAATTAAGTATATTTATAAATTAAATAAAATCCGGAAATTGGTTTACTAGCTTATAAGATACTTATAGGCTATCTTATAGATTATAATAAACGGATTATAATTCGTAAATATATTTATAAATTATAAAAGAATTATATAATCTAAGTAAGGGAAGTTAGTAGCTCGTATATTAGTTATAAAAAGCAGGTTATAAAAGAAAAGCTATATAAAGAAAAGTTCGGTATATAAAGCAGGCTATAATAGGCCTTAAAAATAAAAAAGCTTATTATAGATCTAAAAGTACTAGATTTTATAAGAGAAGTTAATCCGGGTATCCTTCTTATAACTAATTAATATAAAGGCAAAAGTATAATTATATATCCGGATATTTATTTAGAAGGCCTAGTAAAGCAAGTTATTACTTATAAAGAGGTAAGAAAGATATAAAAAAGGCTTGTGGATTAGAGGAAGTATTATATTACTCTTCTTATAATAGGCCTTAAAGTAATTATTTATATAGCTAAAATAGAGGGCTCTATAAGCTATATAGTAACTTATAAGCGGACCGGTTATATATACAGGAGCTAGCCGGAAGCGGGAGAGGAAAGCAGGAGGCCATATAGTAGGTGGGTTGGCAGGAGGGTCCTCTATAATATAAACTGGGGCCATAACGGACAGTTAACGGATCCGTTACTAGTGCTATAGGGCTGGCTTGTCCGCAGAGATATCCGTAATTAACTATTATTATTACCGGAAGGTAAAAAGGGTATTCGGATTAAGTTCTTGCAAGGCAGGGTACCGCTAGACATAATTAGTAGTATTTCGGGCCTATTAACTAGTAGTTAATTAAGCCAGAAAAGGGGAAGGATATAAACTCAATAGTAAGAGCAAGTTTTATATGGCTTAGCCCGCTCTGTAATAAAGTTAGAAGCAGGCCGGTTTTGCCTATAGGAAGTACAAAAGCGGGGAGGATCCATAGTAATAAAGAGAAGAAAGAGAGGAGAGTAATATAAGGCCAGGGTTTCTTTTCTTAGCGCTTTCTATGGAACCGCTAGCTTCAGATTTCCCCCTGAGCTTTAAAAAATTATAATAAAAGCCTCTCGTATTCCAGAACTACTCAAATATAGAGAAAGATACCTTAGCTTCTTCTCTATAATCCCAAGCTGAGTGCTAAGGATTTGGACATAATCGTGTTCCGATGCGTAATTCCCTAGAAGGGGGCGATTCTGGTGTTCCTCACGTGACCAGTTTTTTTCCAGGAGCCCCGAGAGCCAACCGCTTAAGGGTGGTCCAAACGTAGGATAATATAAAGAAGTGAAGGAAGTGAAGTGAAGTGAAGATAGAAGATAGAAGAGGAGGATTAGTACCAGAATGAATTCGCTTCCTTCTTTGACTTTATAAGGCTACGGATTCGTCTGGAGACAGTGCTATAATTATACTTGAACTCCCTAGCTATATCGGCATAATGAGTGAACTCCGTTCTTTGAATTGCGGCTACTGGCTGGTCGATACGACTTGATTTGATGAACTTATCGCGCATTTTGGTTGTGGTATTGAACGTGTTTTTAGCGTGTTTTGGTGCGGGACTTCGGTTACAGCCGTTCCGCTGCCGCCAGGAACGACTTTCGCTAAAAGTTAAGAATATCAAAAAGTCTCACATTGCGAACTTATTTTGACTAGTTAAAAATTTATACGAAGTAAAGAAAAATTTAGTTAATTATTTTGAAAAGAGTTATTTAGATATCTGAAAGAGGAGTTAAGTTTTATTATTTTTTGTGGCAAATTATTTGAGATTAAACCGAGGAGAAAATTCGCTTACGAAAGTTGTTCCTGGCGGCATTGGAACTGCTTGCCAAAACAGAAGTCTACGGAGTCACTTATTGATTATAAGATGAGAATGAATAATCACGACTTAATATTTGGCGTCTGAGAGGCAAGTAACTTAAGTATGATTTTATTAATTAATCCTTAAGAATTTGAAGGGTTGAAATTTTAAAAAATCACTAAAATTCCCTGTACGCACAGGCAAGTGGGACTAGGCCCATTACTCATTGCTGCAGTCAGCCCCGGAAGAAGGTATCCAATAGGCTTCTGACGGCGCTTGTGAACCTCGTCCAGACACTCAGGAACGCACTCGCGCTTTCATAAAAGACCCAGAGAATCCCTCATGCTCTCACACTCTCAGTAATCGAAACATGGCGTCCTCATCAGAGTGGGAGGAGGGGATTGAGGGAAACTTCCTACTCAATAAAGCTGTTGTCAGGGGTAAGCACGTCCAAGCGTTTCAGCAGCGGCCCGGCCCAGGTAGCCAGGTTGAGCTAAAATTATCCCCCCAACAGTCTTGCCTTCAGGAACCAAACCTCTTTCTGCAGAGTCTTGCGGGACATCTTCATGGACCAAGACCGCCAAAATCTCCGTTAACTTGCCAGACGGGGCTTTCAAGAGATACTTCCTCAAGGTACACAGCGAAGCCACTTTTCCATTCTATCAACATTGATCTAATTACTGATCGCTGGTCTGAAAGACCGCAACGGGGAATAGTGCTCGCGCACTGGCCGAGGGCGAGTTCCATTCTGTGTCCGCTATCGATGCCGTGGTGTCAGATCTGGTGCCAAAGGCTGTGGGCTGGGGACATTACCAGAACCACAAGTCACAAGATGTTCACTTCTTCCTGGGGGATTTCCATGATATGGTTCTGACCGAAGAACCGCCCGATCCAGCGCATTTCATGTGGCAGATAGCACAGATGCATCAAAAGGGAACATCCCCCAATGGAATGTTCGGCTTCCCGGTACCTGTTGTTTGTGGCATCATGGAGCGTACCGTGACCTGGGAAAAGAGCTGGGCAAAATCATTCACCCACCAGCTGAAGGATGTCATCAAATACGACAACCAGACGAACGGGCCATGGCCAGAATATGACGCTGCGTGCAAGCAACTCATAGATGTGGTCATACCGAGACTCCTGGGAGCCCTGCAGTCTGGTGGCCGCGAAATTAAACCCTCACTGATACACGGTGACTTGTGGGAACAGAATATCGGAATCGACATGGAAACAGACAAGGCGATCCTCTTCGATGCTGGCTGCACCTATGCGCACAATGAAATGGAATTTGGTACTTGGAGGTGCTCATGGGCGATATATTTCATGGGGCAGAAATACATGCAGCTCTACAAGAGCCATGTTAAGCCCTCCGAGCCAAAGGATGAGTGGGACGACCGGAATCGACTTTATAGTATTCATCCGTACTTAAATGATTCAGCAGGCCATCCAGGAAGTGTTTCAAGGCAACGGTCAGTGTTTCTTCTCAACGCTCGGAGAAAGTGCTGAATGAAACCTCTTACAGGGCGTACAATGATATGCTATATCTTTGCGAGAAATACGGCCCCTTGGAAACCCTCGGGAAGTATGATCCCAAGAAAGATATCAGCGTTACGGGTGATCATGTGCCATATGTTATAGAGCAGCTAAAGGATTGACATGCATATACCCCCACTTTTCCCCAGTTTCGTGCAGATCCCTTAAGGTGTACTGTACCTACAACTTCTAAAGGAGCCATTTCTGTCAGTGTAAATGGATAGAGAGTATCATGATTATCAACAAGCACCAGCACACTTGCAGTCGGATCAAGAAGGATATAGTTCCTAAAGTTTTGTCGACGTTGATTGGTGTCCTCTTTGCTTCTGAATGATTCGAGCATCCCAGAACAATCCACAGTCTGTAAGCGACTGATCCCCAACTGAAAACCCCACCCTCAAATCCACCTTCGAGTTTGCCCCTGCAGTCTGAATGCAAACTACACTTCTCAGCACCACAAGCCATCTCTTGCCATCATAAAGGCAAAGGTAAAGTCAGCCTTGCCCACACTCCTTTCCCTCTAGATTAGCAGCGTTATTTACGCGACGTTCTGCCTCCTGGCATGCACTTGCTCTACTTGTACTTTGGAACAAGTATCCGTCCATATTCTCCGAATCAATCTTTTTTTGGGCGGCAGGAATAGCCTTCGGGACAATGGATGACGAAAAAGGCAACGAGGAGAGCCAAGTCGCAAGAGAAGTGATCGATAGATACTCCCTCTTCACGACAGCAGAAAAATGGTGCATCATCGGTATGGTCGCTTACGCAGCATGGTTTTCAACTTTGAGCAGCTTCATATATTTTCCGGCGCTACACCTTCTCTCCGAGACCTTTGGGGTCTCAGTAGCAAAAATCAACCTGACAATCACTTCGTACATGGCAATTGCAACCATTGCACCGACACTGGTTGGAGACGCGGCGGATGTAGGGGGTCGCAGGCTCGTATATGTGATTACACTCAGCCTGTACATTGGAGCCAATATCGGCATTGCTCTGTCTAAGTCTTATCATGCCCTCCTTGGCCTTCGCGTCCTACAGGCTTTGGCAATTTCTGGCAAGCTTGTCCCGTGATTCTGGTTCAAGACTAATATCTTTAGGCACCTTTTCAATTGCGTATGGGGTAGTAAATGACATTGCTTCACCCGCTGAAAGAGGCTCTTTTGTTAGTGCGATATCTTTTGCGTACGTTCTTGAAACCCAAAAATGGAAGGTTCAAACTCACACAAAACTCACAAGCATAACAATTGCTCCAAGCATCGGGCCCATACTAGGAGGCGTCCTCACCTACGCCGCTGACTGGACCTGGATCTTCTGGTTTCTGTCCATCGCCGCCGGAATCGGCCTGACAACAATGATCTTCCTCCTCCCCGAGACTTCTCGGAACCTCGTAGGGAACGGATCAATCAGACCGGCAAAGTACTTGCGACTGCCTATATGTGGGCTGATGCGCCACTGGAACGAAAGTGATGTTACTGAAAACCATAAGTGGAGAACTCCAAATCCTTTCAAGTCTCTGAAGATACTTGCGAGGAAGGATAATATAGGGATTATCATCGCGTGTGGGTTCCTTTATACCGTCTACACTTGTCTCAACGTCTCGCTGTCAATCTTGTTCATTGACATTTACAAGCTCAATCAGTGGCAAGCGGGCTTGATATACCTTCCATTCGGTATTGGCGGGACCGTGTCCACGTTCTTCTCTGGCCCGCTTCTGGATACCGCATACCGCAATGCTAGGACAGCACGGGGTCTGCTGACAGACAAGGCGGTAGGCGATGACCTGGATAACTTCCCGGTCGAAAAGGCGCGCCTCGGTGTCATATGGATACCGATGCTTCTTACAGCAGCCTCCATTTTGACATTCGGCTGGGTCTTGCACTTCCACAAAGTCAGATTCCTCGTGCATGTCCAACAGGCCCAAAGCTGACACTTGTCAGCACATAGCCATTCCACTCTGTATCCAATTCATTGTAGGATTGTGCATGCAGCTCGATTTCAGCGTCAGTCCTCTTTCCCAACTGCAGCCTAGACTGATGATTAACAAGAAAATAAGATCTACAACACCCTCCTAGGCGACAAGAACCACCGAACACCAGCAGCAGCTCAAGCTTCTAGTAATATCGTCCGCTGCACATTCGCCGCCATTGCAATATCGTTTCTGCAAGGTTTAATAGATACGATAGGTATCGGATGGACTTTCACGATCCTGAGCGGCATGTGTTTACTTGCTATGAGCCTGTTTCTTTTGGATTACTGGAAAGGGACGAGGTGGAGACAGGAGAGCTTGCGCCGCTTGACGGAGTGACGGGGTAGATCTGATCTAGATTAAGACGGAAACCCTGATACCAAACAAGAGAGAATTCAAGAACAACATTCAAACTCGGGCTCTTGCAGAAATGAGAACATGGAGGCGACGATGGCAACAAGAAATGAAAGTTGGAAGACAAAATTGTCCGGATTCGGGTAAACACAGGAGCTGCCCAAAAGTCACGAGACCAACCTCCCAAATGAATCAGTCCCTTCTCCCAGATCCAATCTTCGATGGGAGATTATTGGAGATAGCCAGGCAGGAATTGATTGTCGGGTTTGTCGGGTTCTCAATATCGGTGGGTTCGGAATTCGATCTCCTTCTCATACCCGCGATATTCGTCATTCCCCGAAGACGAGCATTCATTTTCATCCTCAGAATCCTCCTTCACCGGGCAAGGTGCTCCAATAGGTCTACTCCAATCCCGTGCAGGTACAGAGCCCGGAGCGTTAATCATGCACTTCTCAATCCTGAGCTCCGTTCCATTTCCATTCTCATCTTCATAGCACCACGAGATGCGTCCATCGGCACTCATTCCCTCCTCAAATATAGCATCCGGATCATCTCGTTCTGCGTTGTCTGCACAATGATTCCGAACAAAGTTGTTGGCATCTTCAAGGGTAACGAAAGTGCTAAGAACATCTTCCCAGTGTTCCTCGATGCTGTCGACGAGGCCTTTTTCCATGACAATGTAAATATACGGCAGCCCGGTCGGTTTGTCCCTCTCGAATTCAAAGTTGGCGCTTTCTGTATCGGTCTCCGTACCTCTTTTCCGAGCAGCTTTGGGGATAATCCTTGCTGGGTGTAGATGGGACTTCTTCCGCCTGCTTGATAGCTTCGATCAAAGCTTCAGACGCGTCTCGAATGGCAGTTTTCGGCGATTTGGCTTCGATATTGACTCATTTCCTGGCGGGAGCCTCATTCTCAACCTCGTGCAGGGGTCTCTTTCGTGAGGTTGACTTTTCCCTAGCCATTGAGATCGACTCTGAAATTGAGAAGGAAAAGCGATTGGGAGACGCGACTCGCGTTCAAGATCCAGGTCCTCGTCAAACGGGGTGAGTTTAGCAATCTCTAAAATCAAAACAAGCCATACGCCCTTCCCCGTACCACAACTATTCCTCTTCTTCGCAACACTCTAAAATCCTCAATAGAAACCTATCATCTTCTCCTCCTTCTTCCAAGCAAATAAAAATAGAAAGGGTGCACGTATAACTAATCACTCGAAAGGCGCGTCACCTGACCTCATCGACCCCGCCATTCAGGACAGAAAGACCCCACTTCACCCCACTCCCTACCCTTCTCACCTCGCTCCTCCCCGTCCTCATCCGGTATTGACATTTGACATGTCCCTTCTCACACGGACTCTCCGCCAACAACTCAAACCATCACCCCTCACCCGCTCCACCATCTCAATCAGCAGAACTACGGGGAACAGGACAATGGCTTCAGCACCAGAAACAGAGAAGTTTGAATGGCTGGTCATAATGCCGGATCAGCCTGGAAAGTTAGCTAAGAGGATGGAGGTTAGACCGTAAGGAGACCCCCCTTTTCTTCGATCCATGTTTGACATGGGGAAAGGGCTGATGATTGATTGAAGGTCACATTTTGCGGGCTTGAAACCGAAGATGGATAGTGGGTTCTGGAAGATGGGCGGCGAGTTCCCATTCCTTTTCTTTAGATCATTGGTGGCGAGAGGGAAAGGGCTGATGAGAAACAGGGGCGTTGCTCGAGGAGGTCCCGAAGGAGGGAGAGCAGATGAAGATGCTTGGCAGTGCGATGGTTGCGTCTGCGAGTTCTAAGGAGGAATTGCTGGAGATCTTGAAGAATGACATCTATGCTAAGAGTGAGGTTTGGGATTTCGACAAGGTGAGTTTTGACTGAAGTTTTAGACGGGTGTCAAGGTGTGTTGCTGATTGGGTGTAGATCCAGGTTTATCCTTTCAAGTGTGCATTCAGGATTCCACATCCATGAGGGCGAGGATGCTGAGGGGAAGATGGAGAGGTTTACGTGTGAGAATGAGATGAGATTGGGGGTTCGAAAATCACAGCTTGCATGAAGTCTGTAGACATGGATTCTTTCAAAGCAATCAATTCCACCTGTAAAAAAATTCAAACCAAATTCATTTCGAGTTGTTGAAACCCGCGATCCGACTCATGAGTTCACCTACAAAACCGACAACGCATACCCATTTCCCCATCGATCTTTCGTAAATTCATCGCCTCGTCCCTTCTCATTCCTTCTCAAGCCAAACCGAACCACTTAACAGTGGGTCAAGTAAATACCACTCACCAACCCGAGGACACCAGGGTCAGTGGTCGATTGTGGCAGAACCCAGTCACACGACCCTGCTCCCAATTGATCCGGATCAAACTGCAACACAAACTGAACATGTCCATCCTCTCCGTTGCCATTGGCTGGGGGGGAGGGGAAGCTGCCGATGATACTGGATTGGCCACGTTGAAGGGTGGCAGCACCCCAATGGTAATATTGGATGACAGGTGGAGTTGCATCCATGACATCGGCATAGGTGACGTTTTCGGTGCTGGGATCCTCGCAGAGGGCACCCGGGATGAGTTTCATGATGTTCAAGGCGGGCAGGGCAGCATTGTTGTCGGTGGTCTTTTCGAAGTAGAGCATGTCGGCATGGTCCGCGATCTCCAGCTGGCAAGTGTTGGATCCAGCAGGAACCTTGAAGTCGACAAATTGGAGATTGTCCTGAGACTTGCCCTCTGTCCCTTGGATGTGTTGGAGGCGGACATGAGGAGAATCAAGGAGAGTGCGAAGCGGAGTATCTGCCTTGGCTGGTTGCATAACTGAGTTGAAAAAGCCAGGCTCTGGACTGAGGAGAGAGAAGAGAGTTGGGTAGACTGTGCCGCAAGCACGAGGGGGGAGGGTGGGTGATGCGGCAACAATTGCCAATGCAGAGAGGAGGACGGTGATTGAAAGACTCATAATTGCTGAGCTGAACTGAGTTGTGGAAGTTCAGGAAGTGGTGTTGGGATCTGGAAAGTTAAGCAAGGAGATGCTGCTTGAGGAGTTGAAGATCGAAGGGAGGAAAGAGAGGATAGTTATATGGGCCCCAATGGGAAAGCTCTTTGAGACATTACAAACGGAATGGGTTTCATTGACAGGACAGTATCCTTCACCAAAATTCTAAAGAAACTCATTTGCCAGACACTTGCCAGGCAGGAAAGTGCTCACCTGACTCCAAAACATATTGAAATGCACACAGTTTGAGACTTTCAATTGACCTTGCCCCGTTGGAGGAGAATTGTGTGGGTTGAGTGATGGCTGTGCAGAGAAACTTCTGGGGTATGTCCAAGCTAGAGGCTATGTACCTGTGCGGAAACGGAATGTGGTCAATGAACCCAAGAAGTTCCTGGTTCGGAATCACATCTGTGGCCATAGGATGAGGCTGAGGCTCCTACAATGCAGGTCACCGGCGGCGTAATCCGTTTGCATCTGTTTGGACAATGAGGAGAAGTTTCGGACGGAGCTTGGAAGTAGCTTGAATCCAGGCAGAAGGCTAATGAGACTCCGGGGGAAAGCCGTTGCAAACGAAGTGTTCCAGGCATCACATCCAGACCCTCATACAATCACGGGCCAAAATAGGCTCCGAGATCCAGAAATTCCTCATGAGCTTGCTTTTCTATGGAAAGCTACCCGACCAGCCAAATGTTGCACCGAGAGAAGACCGTGGCCATGCATTTGTAAGTACAGACAGGAAAGAAAGGAACCGCTCTAGTCGAAAAGACCGAAACCCATATCCTCGTCTGACTCCTCCTTTGCTGTAGAAGTTGTTAGTTTGGATGTCCGGATAGCGGCATAATACGAGGTAAATCGTACCCTCTTCCTTTTCTTCTTCCTTGGTCTCCTCAGCAGCAGCATCTCCTCCAGATGCGGCACCTCCAGCTGTTGGCGCAGCAGCGGCTCCACCACCTGATCCGACGTTCAACAGAAGGTCCTTGACATCCTTGCCCTCGAGAGCCTATAATTCCACGTATCAACACTGTCCTGTGGTGTATTATTCCCATTGAATTGTCCCTCATACCTTGGCGAAAAGTGAGCACCAGATAGGTTCAACATCTTCAATCTTGGCAGCCTTGATGAGTGTTTGTAATTTGTCGGCCTGTGTAAAATCAGCAACTTGCCCCACCGCTATCCTGACCAGTTCGCAGGGTCTCGAAGAAGGAGGAATCATACAGTGATATCGACACCGTCATCGGCGAGTATCAAAGCCGCGTAGGAAGTTGCGAGCTCAGCGTTCGACATTTTGAGAATCTATAGATTGGCAGCTGGGATCAGTACTTGAGCCCCTTCAGCATATTTTCCTGTGGTAGGCGACTCACCGACTGTGGGTTGTTGTCGGTGTATTGGTTTTCTCGTGAAGAATCTTGAGGAGCGTGGGTCGTCGCGATTTAAAGAAGTTCCACCCGATTTTGAAAATTGTTGGTGGTGTGCCGGCAGGGTGTCAAACCGCACATGATTGGCAGAAGAAGCGACAACTAGTGGACGAGGCACCGTGACAGTGCTTAGATAACGCCTGGCCCCGCCTGGTTATCGATGTTTCCCCGCTGCCCAGGATGTCATTGTAACTTGAGACCAGGCATTCTGCTGTCAACCTCACATTATTGCGCAGACTGTGCCTCGAAGACGGACACACGATCTTCCAGATATTGTTGAAGCTACAATCAATTGACAGATACACAACTCCACAACCTCGGCAACATGGCCGACACACCAACGCTTCCACCTCCCCTCGATCCGCGCGAAAAGCCCATACTCGAAAGTTTGCAGCGGATACGAGATGAATTGACCCTTCTGAAGACCGACAGGACGACATATGTCAAGTCTTCAGATGTCCTTCCTCTCTACGACAAAGTGGTTGATCAAGTCGAATTACTCAACGACGTTCGAATCGATAAGCCGCAGGAGACAAATCAAGGTTGGGCAAAGTTGAGCCATGTGAAGTCTACAGCGCCACTAACTCGAATAACTGTAGTTGACAGAGTCCTGGACGGGTGCTTCCAGCTGCTGTCTCTATTCTTCATGACCATTGGGCGAAATAACGAGGCTCCTGCTGCCTACGCCTTAAGCTCAACGATAAAACGACTGCTCGACCACTTGACCGAGGTAGATTTATACTCCGCCAAAGACCTCGTTCACCTCTCAAGTACTCTCGAGAAACTCAGAGTTATTGTCAAGAACGCAGACGGAACATATTCGGAGAAGCTCATCACTCTCCTCGCGAACAGAATCGAAGTATGCCAGGGATTGTTGTCAAATCTCCAAAGCAGACTTGACCGATTAGGCGGAGACCTACCATCGACACACGAGAAACTGATATCCATTCTTCGCTCTATATCGCTGGCAAATACGAAAACGAAGGTGCGCTTCGAACATCACATGTTAGAGATGTAATATTAACTCCGGTTAGTTCTCAACATCGGAAGTCCAGAAGTTGCAGGCCCAAGCAAAAGATATCGACGCACAAAGGGTTGATGGAAATTTCGCGACGGCCGCTGGAGAGGTGCCAGTTGGTAACGACGTTGTCTGTGCACTCCTCAACAAGTGCTTGATGTGGTCAGGAACTGTTCTTGAACGGTAGGTACATCCTAGTTTTCCTTAGGTCGGCCTATACTAATATCTACAAGGAAAGGAGAGATGCCCGAACCCTTCAGAGAGAGGTACCAAGTACTAGTTGACATCAGAAATAAGCTTGAGAAGCTCTCTCTGACGCAGGCTTGGTCCTTACGCGAGACTGATTTATACGATTACCAAAGACAATTGGACAAAATTGATGAAAGCCGAGTCGACGGCAATTTCGTTGATGCAGAGGGAAAGTTTGCTGAGCTTTATGTCCAAAGAGTATGAGCCTGAGAAAAGAGACATGTTGGCATATACTGATTCGTCGCAGACATTCCTATATTTGATCAGACGAAGTTATGCATACATCTACTACCTCATGGTCTCGTCCGAGCCTGTTTCTGAAGCCCTCCTGCCAGTGTACAATCAACTTCAGACTCTGAGACGATGTCTTATTGAAGTAAAAAACTCCGGAGGGGTCACTTCACCAAGAGAGCTGTACCCTTACAGCATGAAGGTACGCCATCTATTACTCAAATCTGAAGAGTAGCTAAATGATATCTAGCTCAATTCTATTGACAACATGAGAGTTGATGGCAAATTCATGGTTGGAGATGATGTACCAGAAGGGCAAGGCAGTGTGAATGATTTACTAGCGGAATGCTTTGAACTCAGTTACGATCTTCGAGTGGCTGCTGAGTCGGAGAATGAACCAGAGGAATAGGGTAACTTTCTGAGGGTGGCGTTCGGCTCCCACAGCGGAGGCGTTACGGGATCTGCTCTTTTGAATTTGCTATAGCCTTAGCATGGCTGTAAGATATCCGTGGGCCGGTAATTGGATCTGAAGGGAGACCTGAGAGGGGATGTGGGGTTCCGTGCGATCGCGGTACGGTAGATGCAGCGCAGAGAAAGAGCAATGAAGCCGGGTGCGGCCAAAATTGCTACAGTAATGGGAAATCGAGCCGATTTTCTTGCCCAGTCAACAACTTCCAAACGATAAATTGCCTCAGACTGAAGTGAATTCTCGTGCTTTTGTTGCAATGAAAGTTGTAGCAGGCTGGCCGTCCCAATCCGGCCAAGACCCATTGACACGGGATCGCGTCTCCAAGCGCGTCCGCCTTTCGACCTCAACTTCCTTCCTCGTCCACAACGACGGAACAACAACCCCAAAATGTTTAGCACATTCTCACCGCATGCTCACGCATTCACAAACTACTCACCGCATGTCCCGTCACCTCTTTCCTCTTCTCCACTGCGCAACTCGCCATCCCCGCTCTCGCCCCGCGATGTTAATCTGCCTGCGCGTGATCCTGAGGAGATGATGTCGAGTCCGACGCCCGCGTCAAAGACAAAGCCCAATCCAAAATCGAAATACAGCCCCGATGTCGAATTCAGCGAGACACCATCGTCAATGAAAACTGCACTCCCATCACCACCGCCCTCACGCGGCAGAGCATCAGGTAGTTCTAGAGAGAGCGTGTACAGCAAGCGTGTCACGAAGGCCAATCCGCTCATGAGCCGCAATGCGGATGAAGGTCGAGAGGCGAGGAGAAAATTGTTCTTGAAGAAGGTGAGGGAGGGAAGTGAGGAGCAGAGATGGCGGGAGAGGAATGGAGGGTTGGGCGCCGGGGACGATGAGGTGTTGAGGGTTATTTGGGTTGCGGAGGAAAGGAGACGGGAGGAAGAGAGACGAAGGGAGGCGAATGTTTTGGGGGTTGGGGTAGGGGAACTGGAGGAGGAGATTGTGGATGGGGAGGGGGCCAGCTTTGAGGATGAGCTTATGGTTGAGGTGGTTGCGATGGAGGAGGAGGAGGAGTTGGAGGCGTTGTTGGGGAGTTTGAGTCAGGATGATGCGGTGAATTCGATGCTTTGTGATGATCAGACGATGCAGTCACATCGGAATGAACAAACTCAGGACACGCCGTATGGAAGTGATGATGAGGAGTATGATCATATCTTCATGGATGTCATTGAGGAGGAGAATAGGATGGCGAGTCAGCAACAGCAGCAAATTCCCGGATATCTTGATACGGATTCTGAGATGATGGATATGAGCTAGAGCTGGCCATCATTCGATACCTGTTAGGATTATTTCTTCAGCGTAGGCGTTAAAGTTTGGGGCATAAGGATAAGACGGCGTTATGGTTATTGCTTTGGAGTCACAAGATTGGGCTACTGTATTTGGTGTCAATGATTCTTCATTGTGTAGGGCAACCTTCTTCTGGCGCCCCGAAAGCTTCTTGCGCTGCTTGCATATCTCCCACGAGATCAGCTGGAGGAGAGCCAGCTGCTTGCATCTGTAAACGTTTAGTACATAATCAATGCAAATAAAGTGTCAGTACCAACCTTCTGCATCCTGTCCACAATGTACTCCCTATCCGCAGCATTCTCATCCGTGTAAGTCTTCAACTCAAACCTCTTTACAATCTCCCTCACATATATCTGTTGCTCCTTATACCTCTTCATATCCGCCTCATTAACCTTCCCAGCGTTCTTCTTCATCCAATCTGGGAACTTATCATCTAGTTCCTTCATGGGCTCATACAAGATCTCCTTGTTTGTCAACTGCTCCATCATCCCCAATAACATTTTAGAGAAATCCTCTTCTCCACCTTCACCATCTAGACCGCCTGCTTGCATGGCTTTCATCATCTCTGCCATTAAGTCATCAGTGTTGTCTGATGTGGCAGCCGCTGTAGCTTGATCCCCACTTTCCCGCATCCGTTCCATTGTTTTCTTGATCGTTTCTTGAAAGGACTCTTCTGTTGCAGAGGCAGCTGCTGCAGGTCCTACTTTTGCCACAGGTTCTTTGGATGTTGATGCAGCTGAACCTGGTGCACCTAAGCCTGCGGCTTCTCCAAGAGCTGCTGCCCCACCAAGCTCCTTCAGCATGTTCTCAAGTTGTGCTTGCATGTCGGGTGATGTCTCTAATTCTCCCAGCAGCTCTGCCATCCCAGATTGTAGTTGTTTGGCAAAATCTTCATCGGAAAGGCCTTCTTCTATTGGAAAATCCGGAATAGGAGCACTGGGTCTACCTGGGCCGGTGGGGAGAGTTGGCTTTGCAGCGGAAGGGGTGGGCACGAATTCATCAAGCATATCTAGAGCTTGTTAACACGTGTTGCACATAATGGGGAGGACTGACCATCTAAATCGTCCAGGTCATCTTCGTCTGGGTCTGGGACATCCTCTGCAAGTACATGATCCTTTGACTTTGGCACTTCTGCTGATTCGGGGTCTTTTGGTGTTGGTATTGAAGCTGAGTCTTTCTCCATTGCCTTTCCAAAGCCCTCTGCCAGACCTTCTAAATCCCCTAGCTTCTTCTCCATATCTGCAGTATGCTTCTTGTGCAAAAATTACTCCTTTATTGTGTTGAGCAGGTGGATGGCTTGTGACAGCGGATATCAACTTGCCAGGTGCGTTCACGGTAGGTGCTATACAATGGGTGGTTCTAGATGGCAATGAAATAAACAAGAATCCTATCTGACTTCGCAAGCATTCAGAACGAAAGAGGGAAAATCTGTCTCTCCATTTTCTTGGAAGAAATTCACTGTTGAGCGAGCCCTGCCTCGCCGAGGCAATCAAGGACCCCTGTTCGCCCCTTCTTCCAACCAATCACAGCTCAACTCCATTCCGTGATACAAAAACCTCGCTCGCGACCCTTCAACTTCAGCCTCATCCTCGAAGCAAAAGTGAAGCGGAATCAGGCTCCGGTGCTCTACTCGCGCAAGGCTCTGGATTTTAAAAGCTATTCTTCGGCGTGCAAGTGTTTCTTCGCGACAACTGCATCTTCCCCCTCCCAACATTCCGCTCAGCCTCTATCAAGTCGCGATTCAACAGCCCTCCGTGCAATAGCACGACATGGCTCTGTGTCAAATGCGCCTCCAGGAGGAGAGGAAGCAATGGCGACGTGATCACCCCTTCGGCTTCTACGCAAAACCCCAGCGAAACCCGCAAACAGGTGTCCTTGATCTGAAGATCTGGGAGTGTGGCATACCAGGCAAGGAGAAGACTTTGTGGGAGGGTGGATTGTTCAAGCTGAGTGTTATCTTCCCTGATGGTGAGTCGCACAACACATCTATACATGCGATAGATAGGCTGACATATATTGCAGAGTACCCAACAAAACCACCCAAGTGTAAGAGTCCTATCTTGATTTTGTGACTGTAAAAGCTGACCGAAATAGGCAAATTCGTCCCACCGCTCTTCCACCCCAACGTTTACCCCTCCGGCACCGTCTGCTTGTCCATCCTGAACGAAGAAGATGCATGGAAGCCGGCTATCACCATCAAGCAAATTCTCCTCGGAGTCCAAGACCTGCTCGACGAGCCAAACCCCGACTCCCCAGCCCAAGCTGACGCTTACAACCTCTTCAAGAAGGATCGAGCAGCGTATGAGAGCAAGATCAAGCGGATCGTCAAGGAAAACCCGGCGCCATAGACTCTTTTTTGTGGGATTGCATATGGGTGGGTGGCATTGAGCACGGCGTTGGTAGGATCTGCTTTGGGGGCTTTACGCGGCGCGGGCAATAACTCTACAGGTGGCTTTTGATATGGGGTAGATGAGTTATTGAATGCAAAAAGAATATCAATCTGGGACGTAATGGGCTTGTGACACGTCAGTGAGGCCGCTTTTGCTGTTGAGAATGTGACTTCGTTCAAGATGGACCCGGGACACGCGAGTGCCGCCAGGGCACTCTCACCTGATTGCGGCCATGATACCCCACTCTGAGGCGCGTGGAAGAGGCGCGCGGGGGCAAATAGAAGCTGCTGGGTTTTGTCCTCTGAGTTTCAATCCCTCCATATGAGCCCTCTAAAGTCCCAGCAGCAGTGGTACGGATGACATTCATTTTCTGACAACCTTCGGAAAGAGTTGTAGCTTATCGCCCAACTGGTCCTGCATTACAGTTATATGCGAAAACTCCCTGTTTTAGCGAATTTTAGCCGCATCATGCACTTTTGGTACGCACCCCACCAAAAATTAATGATAATTAACAAAACTCACCCAATAATCGCACTACTACCTCCAGCACCATCCCAATTAGGCAATTTCGACTTTATTCGCAAGCTCCTACCATGGCACGTTTAAAGAGCAAAAAAATCGAGAAACCACCGCCTTTAGTAGGCAAAAAACGACAGAGAAAACCTATAGCTAAGGCCTCCTCTGCTCTAGTAGCTCCCAAATAGCCTAAAATCAAGCTCACGACTACTAGCAGGCCCCCAAAAGAGCCTTCTCCTAATACTAGTACTAGCGGAGCTAATCCCCAAAAGGAGCGTACTATTAAAATATCGTCATTATTATCTAGTAAGTCTCCAGAGCCCGAAGCTAAGACCCACGTGGTTACCATAAACTAGTAGGTTTACCTAAACCATAAGCTAGTTTATTCGGAGTCTTTTCAGGAGGATTTTTTATTAATTCTATATAATAGATACTAATTTTGGTAGGGCTAGGTTTAGATAAGGGTTAATAAAGCGGCAAAGACGAATAAGGAGATTAAAGCTAGGAGAAAATAGAAAAAAATATATAAAGCTTTAAGTAATTAATAGATCTTCTATATCCAAGATAAAAAGAGCTTTAAGAAATTCGAAAAAATAATAGTTTCTAGAAACTTAAAAAGCATTAATTACATTATTAAAGCTCGATTTATTACTAAAAAAGACCCCGAATTATTACCGGAACTAGAGAAAGTATTAGGAAAAAAAAGAAAAATACTAAATCCTCCTAAGCTAGTCTATTTAGATAATAATAGTAATACTAAAAAGAGCATTTCCCCTATTAAGAAGGCTAGGAAAATAGCTACTATTATTACTATTATATCTTTAGTCAAGAATAGGAAGATATAATTAAGATATTAGGAGAGATTAAGCCTACTTTTATAATATTAGAGATATAATAAGGGAGAAAGAAAAAAGTACCTAAATAGAAATTAATAGTATTTTATTTATAAAGGAAACTATTTCAGGATTAAATTAGACAACTTCTATAAATAAATAGATTAATAGAGAAATAAGCTTCCTAATAAGGCTAATACTACTACTATTCCTACTAATTTAATTATTAAATAGATACTATATAGCGAAAATTAATAGAGAATTAGTAGATAATAAAATAAGAGTAAAGAAAAAGTAAAAAAAAAAAAAAAAGTAAAAAATAAACTAAGAGAGGGCTTATCTTAATCTATTATTAACTATAATTACTATAGTAATAAATTCAAGGGAAAAGAGCCCTTTACTAGCTTATATAATATCCTATAGGTACTACTACCCCGTTATTTACTTATATATCTCGCTAATTATAATCTAATTCCCTTCCCTAAGTTCGTAGCTATTAAGTAAGCTTTATATTATTAAGCTAAACTCCTCTAGCAAAACTAGCTTCTTCCCTATCTATAAGCTAATTCGCCTTATTTTCAATATTAATAATCTTTTTCTCTTACTCTTTTATATTCCCAGTATTAAGATTATAATTATTAAGCTAAGTATTTCTCTAGTATCTTTAATTTATATACTTTATAAGAGTCTAGCCTAATTTATAAAGATACTAATATTAGAGAGAAATTAGTATTATTTAGGATATAACTAGATACTTACTTACCTCAAAATTAATGAGCTAATATTAGTAATTTAATAGCTATAGTATTAGAGAAGCAGATTAACCTAAAATAGCTAAAAATAATAGAGAAATTAGAGGCTAAAAAATATAGTATTCTATAGGGATTTCTTCTTATTATAAAGGATTAGGTTTTCCCTTAGTATACTATATAAAATTCGGAGGTTAATTAATCTTCTATATTAAATATAGGTACTCTAGTACTAATTACTAATATAGTAGCCCTCTCCTAAAGTACTATTCCGGATACCTAAGCAGGAAACTTGATTTAACTAAATATTATTTTTAGTATATATTCTAAAAACGAGATTAGCTTTTACTAGGGTATAGGTAACTTATAGAAGCAGGATTAGGAAAAGTTTATAATTCCTAGGATATTTAATAATAATTACGAATTAATTAGGGATTAGATAAAAAATAATATTTAGAATTAAGCCTTAATTTCCATATATTACAAGACTAGGGAAGCGAGAAATAAACTAATTAGATTATAGGATTTTAGGCTCTTTTAAAGAGATTTATTACTAGTATTATAATTATTATTTTTAGTCAAGATTATTAATATTTAAAGTTTTTCCCTTATACTAAATATTTTTATAACTATACTATAGGATTTTTATATATTAGAATAATTAAAAAAGCTATTTCCTATAATTCTAAATATGCTTTCGTTTTTTTAATAATAGTTATAATTATTAAGAACTATAGTATTTTTTAATTAGTATTAATATTAGCTTTCTAGTAAAGTAATAAGTAATTTTAGAACTACTTTTTATAATATTAAAATTACTAGAACTTTAAGTAATATTAAGTATAATAATTCTATTAATTTTATACTAATTCTATAGGGAAATTCTAATATCCTAAATTATAAAAATACTCCCTAGCTTTCCTAGCTACTTCTGGCCCCTATTTAAGCCTCCGAATAGTATTAATTAGATAATCTCTAAAGTCTAAATACTTCCCATAAACTTTCCTATAGTTCTTCCGTATATTAGACTTAATATTATAAAAGCTCTCCTTAATTAGGTTCAAAATTAGGTAATAAGAAAATAACTAGTATATCCAAATATCTCATACCCGGTATATATTAAGTATTCTCTAACTCTAGTATATACTATAGTTATCTATTATAATAATTGAATTTTTATCTAGCTATGAATTATATTACGGGAATATCTTATTTTCTATCTAATTTTTAAAAATCTCGGCTATAATATTACCTTAATAAACTAAAGAATTAAAATATCCATTAATTATATATACTAGTAAAAGAAATTATTTAGGAGATTACTTTAAGAATATCTTTATCTTTATAGGTAAGCCCTAAGGTACCTATTTATATTTCCTATATCCCGTATACTTATTAAAAGCTAATTTATCTATAGTAATAATCTAATCTGCTCTCTAAAATCGAGAATTATTATACTATTACTTAAGAAGCTCCTGGTTTTACTCCGCTACTACTACCTTAATTTTCTTATATATAATCTCTAATCTCTTTAAAAAATACAAGATTATTATTTAGTAAGGTTTAATACCGAATTCCTTATTAAGAAAGTTAATAATTTCCTCCTAGTAAATATTAATATATCTCAGAATATACTTTATTACCGCTTCTTCTATTTCTGGTATAATTATTAATTAATAGCCTGGTTTTTTCCGGGGATCCTAGCCAAGAGCTTTCCGAATCCATATCTAATATCTCTAATATTATATAGTTTCATAAGTAGTATTAAATCGGGTTATAATCTTATATAAATCGGAGTAATAAGGTTATGCGATAATAGCGTTAATAGCCGCGATTTCATACGGGCTTAGGTAAGGAGCCATAATCTGCTCTTATTATTAGTAAGAGCTACTTTAGGGAAGTAAATTAATCCACTTCTTATCTAATTCGGATATGGTTTAGTAGAGCAATTAGTAATTAAAGATAATTTAGGTAACTTTTGGTACACCCATTTTTAAATATACCGCTTTTCGTCAAAAACTCGCTAAAACAGGGAGTTTTCGCATATAACTGTAGTCCGGGATCGGCGTCAGAACCCCACCAAGCACTTCCAAAATTTCTGGCAGGAGTCACACTTTTGGAAGCTACATATACAACCACCATTCTGGGCCTCAATTGTTCTGGAAACGTACCCTTTGCCCTCTCTGAATCGTTGTGCCAAAAATCCCGGTGCAATTACAAGGCAAGAGTACCCATCCGCCTTCCCAGCACCCACCGCATCGTCAAAACCACTTGCAAAGAGAGAGCCTTGAACCACCTCAGCTCACGCATTTGACGTCGGCAAGATGTGTGGGATCGTGGGCTGTCAGTAAGTCATAGTTTCCTAGTCATCAATGCCCCAGAGCTCCCCCGAACAACGCATCGGAATGCACTGACTCATACTTTCCATAGTCATGTCCCAGACGCAAAGGCATTCAAGCCTACGGCTTTGAAAATGGTGAAGCAATGCAGGCATCGTGGGCCAGATTGGTCCGGAAGTTATATGGCCAACAGTACAAGTAAGGGAATCTACGAGAGAACGAGCATTGGGGACTGTGACTAACATCTCAAAGTTCTTGCCCACGAGCGTCTGAGTATTGTTGGTGTTGACAGTGGAGCCCAACCTCTTACCAACAAGGATGAGAGCATTGCTCTTGCTGTCAATGGTGAAATCTACAACCACAGGGTCATTCGAAAAACCTTGAAGACACCGTACCACTTCAAGACTCACTCCGATTGTGAGGTCATAATACCACTGGTAAGAGAACTCTTTGATGGTCAATGGGCAAAGGGCTGACTTGCATCTAGTATATGGAATACGATATCGATGTGCCGAAGTACCTCGATGGCATGTTCTCCTTCGTCCTCTACGACAAGACCCAGGATCGAACAATTGCAGCACGCGACCCAATTGGAATCACAAGCTTTTACCAAGGATGGTCGAGCAAGATGCCAGGAGCTGTCTTCTTCGCATCAGAGCTGAAGTGTCTGCATACCGTCTGCGACAAGATCATCTCGTTCCCTCCCGGCCATATCTACGACTCGAAAACGGATAAGATGACAAGGTATTATCAGCCGAAGTGGTGGGACCCCACCAACGTGCCTACTGCCCCTGTCGACTACAAGCTTTTGCGAGAAACATTCGAGAAGTCGGTTCGCAAACGGTTGATGGCTGAGGTTCCATATGGTGTGCTTTTGTCTGGAGGTTTGGACTCGAGTTTGGTTGCTTCAATTGCTCAACGAGAAACCTTGCGCTTGAAGGCTGTTGCTTTGGCTCAAATGGAGAGTACCAACGGGGAGGCGAAAGAGACGGAAGACAACGAGGATAAAGGAGAGGGTCTTGTTGGTATTGACGACGAGAACAAGTTGTCAACATTGACATACTTGCCTCAACTCAACTCATTTTCCATTGGTCTCCCCAACGCCCCGGATACCAAGGCCGCAAAAGAAGTTGCAAAATTCTTGGGTACCAAGCACCACGACATGACTTTCACTATCGAGGAGGGGTTGAACGCCCTGACAGATGTCATCTATCACTTGGAAACATTTGATGTAACAACTATCCGTGCCTCGACCCCCATGTTCTTGCTCTCGAGAAAGATCAAGGCTATGGGTGTGAAGATGGTTTTGTCTGGCGAGGGGAGTGATGAGATTTTTGGGGGCTACCTCTATTTCCATGCTGCTCCTGACAAGGAGGCTTTCCATACCGAGTGTGTCCGCAGAGTTCAGAATCTGCACCTGTCAGATTGTTTGAGAGCTAATAAGTCGACTTCGGCTTGGGGACTTGAGGCCCGTGTTCCATTCTTGGACAAAGAGGTAAGCAATCTGAGACGAGATACCAGCCCAATGCTGACCCAGGAAATAGTTCTTGGATGTTGCAATGAACATCGATCCAGCTGACAAGCTGATCACCAAGGAGAGGATTGAGAAATATATTATCCGCAAGGCCTTCGACACCTCAGATGAGCCAGGAGCGAAGCCGTATCTGCCAGACCACATTCTTTACCGACAAAAGGAGCAATTCAGCGATGGTGTTGGTTATGGGTGGATTGATGCATTGAAGGACAACGCCGAGCTGCATGTGACTGATGAGATGATGAAGAAACCAAAGCCGGAATGGGGAACTGATATTCCAGATACCAAGGAAGCGTGAGGTACACAGGTTTCGAGGTTTTCATATGACTGACTAATCACAGATACTGGTACCGATTGATGTTTGACGAGCACTTCCCACCGTACTGTGCGGAGACTGTGATGCGATGGACGCCGAAATGGTCGAAGCAGACCGACCCCAGTGGAAGGTGAGCAAGCTTTTTCTCGTTAGTTAACGACTCACACTGACTACAAACCAGGGCCATCTCTATTCACGCACAGAAATACAAGAACACGGAATGATCGAATTCTTCTCCATATGAGCAAATCTGTCAGGTTTCAGTCGTCGAGTCGGGGTTTTTACTTTGATAGGTGCTTCATTGGTCGCTTTTTCTCGAAACAAACGTGGCGTTACATAGATGGATGCGAATACCTGCAAATAGACTTGTTCTTCCACAATAGACCTCGTCCATCTCCGAGAAGAAAGTTAACTTTCTTACGTGAAAATATCTTCGCATGAATTTGAAGGTCACGATGTGCGGGCCCCCTTTCTCGTCAGCTGGTTGCGCGAGATTTTGAGCCAATCACCGACCTCACAAGCTCCTGCTGGTGCTGCAAGCTCCGGGACTGGCCGATACAAGGAAATTGTGCAAAGCGGGAAGCACCCGTATTGACAAACATTTTCTGGAGTGACACCTCCACAACCTCAGCAAAACAATCCAAATCTCAATTCATCTCACCACCACCCCTCGTCCATTCAAAATGTCCATCCCAGCGTTCTCAGATATCGCAAAATCCTCAAACGACGTAAGCAATTCCCCGGAGCTGATCTTTGATCTGTAACTGTTTGTGCTAACGTTCCGTAGTTGCTGAGCAAGGACTTCTACGTATGGCCAATCTCCCAACCCTCATGGATCTAACTGACATCATGCAAGCACCTGTCTGCAGCAGCTATCGAGCTCAAGAACACCACCCCCAACAATGTTGCCTTCAAGGTGACTGGCAAGAGCACACACGACAGCGCAACAAGCGGTTTGGTACGAAATTCCTCTCGCCGAGGAGACGATTCGAACATGCGAATGCAGACTGACTAGAAGAATGTGTACAGCTGGAGGGCAAATACACGGACAAATCTTCCGGTATATATTTCAAGCGATTTACAATCCATTCGGATTTCCCCTCTGGCTCTTATAGTCCCATCGATTTCTTGCTGGACTATAGTCAAGGACAAGCACATTTACTAATGTTCTATCGCCGCGCAGGCACAACAATCACTCAATCATGGAACACTGCCAACGTTCTTGATACCAAGCTTGAGCTCAATGACACTATTGCCAAGGGTCTGAAGGCCGAGTTCTTGGGCAACTTCCTGCCTGCCACCAAGGCCTATGGCGCAAAGGCAAACTTCCACTTCAAGCAGCCCAACTTCCACGCCCGTGCTTTCTTCGATATCATCAAGGGCCCTACCGCCAACGTCGATGTTGTTATTGGTCAGGATGGTTTCTTGCTCGGTGGATCTATGGGCTATGATGTCGCGAAGGCAGCGCTTACCAGCCACTCTCTTGCTGTTGGATACTCGGTTCCTGCATACACTGCATCTATCACTGCGACCAACAACTTGAGCGTCTTCTCTGCTGCATACTACCACAAGGTCAACGCGCAGGTCGAGGCTGGTGCGAAGTCTACCTGGGACTCGAAGGCCGGTAGCCAGGTCGGTCTTGAGGTTGCCGCCAAGTACAGACTGGACCCTGTTTCATTCGCCAAGGTAGGAGCCCCAGTCAGATATCTACATGAGCATATGCTGATACAGTCAACAGGTCAAGATCAACGACCGCGGTGTCGCAGCCGTCGCCTACAACGTTCTCCTCCGCCCCGGTGTGACCCTCGGCCTTGGCGCCTCCTTTGATACCCAGAAGCTCGACCAAGCTACCCACAAGGTCGGCACCTCCTTCACCTTCGAAGCATAGAGTACAAGATGCAGCATAGCCCCAGGGCATGATTGGCAGATGCTACGATAGAGAGCGAAGGCAAGACATACTGATTTTCGAACTGATTTCCTGGGCGTTTTTTTGCCCTTGCATGCATGCATTCTTTGCGAAGCGACAGTTGGGCTTGTATGTAGTATAAAAATTACCAGGAATGATTCTCCCACCCCATTCGCTGGAATCCGTTATCATGTTTCGTGTATTCTGGAGCTTGAGCCCATCTATCCACTACCTCTCTCCCCTCCCCTTCCCCTTAACCATCCTCTCAAACACAAAACTCGGCACAAAAATCCCTAAACCTATGATCCCCCCCACAAACAAAAAGTTCGCCAGCGTCGACCGTGGGCTCTCCCCACTCGGTACCCACTCCCCTGCCCTCCTCTTCTTCCACCTCTCACTATGTCTCCGCTGCGTATTCAAATGCCCCTCTCTATCAAAATGTGGAACATCATTCTCCTGTCCCTGACCAAACGGCGCTTGTCCAGTGCCCATTCCGCCACTGCTCGAAGTACCAGGAGGGGCTTCCGCTCCTGGAGCCCCAGAGTCCTGCGCTGCTTTCCGCTTGGCGCTCTGTTCACCCCATCCCCCACTCCTGTAAAAGCTCGGCGGTGGACCGTAGAACTGCGCTCTTCGGCGACTTAATCCGGATGCAGGGCGTCCTCCTGCCGGCCCGGAAGAGTGGTAGGAACCCTGGGGTCGGTGGTGGGAGACGGCGTGGTGCGAGGAGTGCAGGTGCAGCTCCCGGTCGTATTGTTGTCGTTTGGCGGGCGTGCTAAGAGTCGCATAGGCTTCGGAGATGAGGACGAAGCGCTTGGAGGCGTTGGGGTCGGAGGGGTTGCGGTCTGGGTGGTGGGTTTTGGAGAGAGCGTAGAAGGACCTGGAGAGGTGGGGGATTAGCTTCTGATTTTGGAAGGATATGAATTGGTAGATGGTAGTTAGGAAGAGGAAAGAGGAAAGTGAGGAAAGGGAACTGGGGGAGTAATGCCTCACCTCTTCACCTCGGCCGGACTGGCATTGATGGGTACCTGTAGAGTCTCATAGTGGTTCTGCTTGGGGCTCTCATCTCTTCGAGAAACACTGGTGTGGAAGAGCCGTGGGAGTCGTGTCCATACGAGAGAGGAGGAGAAGGGACGGAGTGGCATTCCTCATCCCGAATAGATGTTTCCGTTTCTTATGAAAAACGTAATTGTATAGGAGAGAGGATGTTCAATAAAGCAAGACCAGGTTGTTGATATCCGGTGACGGCATTAAGACCTAGAAGCTAGTCTAGTCCTAAAAGGGTAGTAACTTGACAAGTCAGAAAAGGCTTCGCCCCACTCAGCTTCCGCACTACTTCATCACCCCGCGATATGTCGAGATTTTCCTTTTCCGAAGCCAGGATTGTACGACACGAACTGGAACATTTGGGGAACTGAAACTCCAAACAAGTAAGCGATTTGATATTCGAGAAGAGAGAAAACCTCAGAGCGTGGCTCTGCGCAAGACAAGATGGCTGCGCAAGCTGCAGATGCGCTTGCAAACCTCAAGGGTGGGTGTCTCTGGTCGTGTGCAAGTGTTTGGGAAGAATATACTAAAAATTCCTACAGTGAAAGACCCAGAAGCCGTCATGGCATCGGCAGCAGCCGCGAAAGCCAACGGAAATGGCAACGCTCCTGAAGCTGACGAGGAGGATGACGAGGAGGATGAAAAGGGAGCCCCGGCCGAAGGAGGAGCGGACGGAGCAGCAAAGAAGAAGAGGAAGCGGAAGAGAAAGCCAAAGAAGGCTGGAGGTGCTGGATCAAATCCCACGAAGCAATCAGACCCTCCCCGAGTCCTGTTATCAAATCTCTTCCCAAGCGGAGAATATCCCGTTGGTCAGGAAGTGGAATACAGAGATGAGAACTTATATCGAACTACCAATGAGGAGAAGAGAGCCCTGGACCGGATGAACAACGATTTCCTCCAAGAATATAGACAGGGAGCGGAGATCCACAGGCAGGTTCGACAATGGGCGCAGAAGAATATCAAGCCCGGACAGAGCTTGACCGAGATCGCGGAGGGAATTGAAGATGGTGTGCGAGCTCTGACTGGCCATCCGGGTCTGGAAGAGGGCGACAATATCAAAGGTGGTATTGCGTTCCCCACAGGTCTCAATCTCGATCATATTGCGGCACATTACAGTCCAAACGCTGGAAACAAGACGCTTCTCAGCAAGGACAATGTCATGAAGGTCGATTTCGGAGTGCATATCAATGGCAGAATTGTCGATAGTGCCTTCACAATGGCTTTCGACCCTATGTACGACAACCTGCTTGAAGCAGTGAAGCAAGGCACAAATACCGGTATCAAGGAAGCTGGTATTGATGCCAGAATGGGAGAGATTGGAGCAGCCATTCAGGAGACTATGGAGAGTTATGAATGTGAAATCAACGGCAAGACGTATCCAATTAAGTGCATTCGAAACTTGAACGGACATGATATTCGGCAATGGCAGATCCATGGTGGAAAGAGTGTACCCATCGTCAAGAGCAACGATCAGACAAAGATGGAGGAAGGTGAAGTCTTCGCTATCGAGACGTTTGGAAGTACTGGAAATGGCTACGTTCAGGACGATGTAAGCCCCTGAAGATCCATCTCTCGAAACAATGCTGATTGGTATGCAGTATGAAACTTCTCATTACGCAAAGCGAGCAGATGCTCCAAAAGTAGGATTGGGAATTGGATCAGCAAAGAAGTTATTGAATGTGATCAACAAGAACTTCGGTACGCTGCCTTTCTGCCGGAGATATCTGGATCGCTTGGGTCAGGAGAAATATTTGCTAGGAGTAGGCTCTTAACCCCCGTTGATAAGTGAACTTGTGGCTGACAAGATGTAGTTGAACAGTCTGGTATCTCACGGTATCGTGGAGGCATATCCGCCCCTTGTAGACAAGAAGGGCTCATACACTGCTCAATTTGAACACGTGGGTCCACTCATTGATTTTGGATTGAAGCATTGCTGACTTTGCCAGACCATCTTGCTCCGACCCAACGTGAAAGAGGTAATTAGCCGAGGAGATGATTATTGAGATTTCGCATATTGGGGATATGGAGTTCGCATAAAAGCATAGCGAACCTCTTGTGTTCTATTCGTTGCATTTCGAGCTCTTCTGAATGAAAGCTTCGCTGTTTTCCAGCCTGAAATCTCACGTTTCTGTGCGTACTTGATCTTGATGTACGAAGAAGCCGGCCATCCCTTTGAATGATTCTTACCACTTCGAAGTCTCGAATCAGGATTAATTTCACGATCCGAGCGCCTCCATAGGAGCTCATATCCTGTGATTAAGTTGCACCTCTCTATTCGCAAACCTTCCATCTCGTTGAGATCCCTTGCACGACGCAGTTGAATCGTCCAAAGATCAGATAATTAATTTTCTATGCCATGACATGGAAAGCCTTCACCCCATCGATATTCGTTGCATGACGCACCTTAATCATCCAAAGATCAGATGGCTAAAATTATTTTCACCACATTAAAAACCTTTCCATCTCAATTCTTTCATTTATTAGATATTTACAAATCCATGTACAATTAAATTTATAGGTGAGAACTTCGCTGTATCCTGGAGGTTTCATCTGAACCCATGAAGTTTAGTGAAAAGGAAGCAAAGGCGATGTGCTACAAAACGTTTTCTGTCAAGTGGTGAAAGAGCTTTTCATCTACACCTCAAATACTCTTGCAACTACAAATTATTCTACTCTACTCTGTACGTAAGCGGTTTCTACTTCAGTATTGCTACTACTGGCCCGAAACCCTGGGATCATCTTTCAAATCAAACGCTCAAATGCAGGAGTTCTAATCTAAAAATCAATATCGAATATTTCGGCTTGCGCCGTTACCCTAACGCCTACTGCTATGAAAACTTCGCTTCAAATAAAAGCCAGACCAAGAAAACAAAAACGGTTGGATGCCCCGAGCCTCCAAGGGTAACACCATGTTGCGCGAAACTTCTCCGTTCGAGACTCCGAAACAATAAGGAGGATATCCTTTCCGCTGCCCTCCTCACAAAAACATCTCCGAGTCTAACGATTGCTGTATTTGTACTGTCGATTTTCATGTCAGCAAGGAAACGATATTTAGGGTACCCCTTATGTTGACCAACCTCTCATCCCATCCAGCGCCTCGTAAGCCGCAGAATAGTTCTCGAGACTCCCCACAACTACCCCCAGCGCCTGCCGCAAATGGCTCTTATACCCCTGCAGCACAATATCATCATCGCTATACTCATGACTACGCGATGCTTTGTGGCTGAGCATGAGCAAAGCGTAGCTGCATTGCATTGCGCAGCAGGCGAAGACGGGCATCGCGCGGGGGAGGGGGATGGGAGAGGGAGGGGAGACGAGCGGAGAGGGATAGGGCAGGGTGTGGAAGGAGTGGACTATGTTTAGAGCCGCCGTGCGGCAGATTTTTGTGGAGAGGGAGCGGGTGAAGGGTGCAGAGGGGTCGGAGGAAGAGTCTAGTGAGGGGGTTTTGGAGGTTGTAGAAAACACGGGGGCTTCGGGGGTGCAGCAGGAGAGGATTCCTATTCCTGCATCGTCTTGCGGTGGGGGGATGCCGGGAGCTGAGTTCATTGCAATGTCGGTTGAACAGCAGTCGAGTTGGGATATATGCTCGTTTGGAGGTGGTGATATTTTGGAAGCGGAAGCAGATTCCAGAGGTGTGTCGCAGCAGTCGAGTGTGCCTATGACACTTTCTCGCTTCTTCGGCGGCACTGGACTGGTGGGAAGATCGCAATGTTTCTGCGAGAAGATTGGGATGTTCATGAATGCTGTGTAGCGGTGGATTTTGATCCTTGCACTGTAAGCAGCACTGCCAGTTAGTATTCCTTCTCTCATTTGATTACGACGGCGGAAGGGGTCTTGCCTGTTCAGTCTGATTCGACTGATTGCCCTCATAGCTTTCCCAACAACGGCTTCATCTGCATCAGCCAGTAAGTTAGAGGGATTAGTTTCCGAATATAGGTCCGCTTCGTTGCACAGTGCCTCAAAAAGGGTCTCGAGTTCAGATTGCCACTGATAGATGTTCTTTTCGGACAGAGGTATGTTGTCTTCTAGACAGGCTTTCAGATCATTGGTGAACTGGTTTGCTACAATGATGGCTTGCTGGGCTTTGATGAAGAATTCGAAGACCTAGAATTCGGCCTTAATGTTATTAGCCACGGGAGGTTTTCGAGTAACACTTACACTTGGATCAGCAGCAACAACTGGGTACCCAATCTGGAATCGCGAGTCGTAAAGATCCATAGCCACGGATTTCAGGGGCTTTGGGGGAGGTCAGCAGTGGACCACGCAGTGGGGCTTCAAACTGACAGCGTTTTTAACGATCGCACCATGACATACACAAGCATACTAGAAATATCAGCTTCCCATTTTCCGGGGAAATCAGGGATAACCATACCGTCATCCACCACGCCCGCCTTCTCGCCTCAGCATATCGTTCACTCTCATCTTCCTCATCACAAATCCCCATATCTAGCGCCATAACCAGCGCCTGCCCAGCTCTCGTCCTCATCTTCGTCATATTCCCCCGTTGTGCATACTCATAAACCGTCAAAACCAGCAACGCAAGGATACTCTCAAGGCTCAACGGGACCCGAGGATGAAACTGCGCCCTCTCATGCTCAACGAAGTGTTTCTGCAGCGCATCTTGCGGCGAGATCATGGATTCGATGAGCTCGGTTTCGACGTCGATGCTGTTTAGACATGAGGTCGCGTAGTGGTGAGCTTGGTTCCTCCGCGCGGTTTTTGCTTCGGAGGATGCGGAGGCTGGGCCGGGCGAGAGTGGGATAAGGGTGAGGATAGCGGAGAGGGCGAGGCAGATCGGGGAGTAGGGTCTATAATCAGATTTGAGGCTCTCGGCTGCGGAGAGTGGATTATCGGCTACGATTTGCCAGACTGGTGGAGGCAGAATGGGAAAGACTGCGTGGATGTGGATGTAATATGCATTCAAGCTGCGATACAAAGTCAGCTGCCCATGAAGGATTCGGACACCGGATGGTTGCCAGGGCTGAACTTACATGGCGGCATCGCTTCCGTAGTGTCGAGTTCCTGGCAGAGGTTTTTTTGGTTGCCCCAGGTTCGATATCGCTTGGTACATATCCGCCGTAGACACGCTGGCCGTATTCGTGGATTTTTCTGGCTCTTTTCCTTTCGACGTTGCAGGTTGATCGAAGCTCTCCGGAGTAAACGAACTTGGGTCTGTGAAAAGTGCTTGACTACCAAAGAGGTCGTCAAATTTGCTGACATTGCTTGACTGTGAGGCTGGCGATATCGTGTTCATGTCAAAGCCCATATCCATGCCCAAAAACCTGCCATCTGGTGATATTACCCCTTGACCCACCAATCCATCGATGATGTCAAGTCCGGCGCCATCGGTTTGGAAGGTATTGGGGTAATAGAGGCCTTGATTAATGTGAGACTGCTGGTTTTAGATAGCGGAGATAGTAAGCTAGCTACCTTCTTCAAAATTGAATGGATTAGCATCCAGGGGGAGAATAGGGCTGTCCCCCAAGCTCGACGATGCGGCGGATTCGGCGGTTGTTCGATGTGGGCGAGCACCACCGCGCTTACTCTTTGTGTAGAGACATTCTTTGCCTCTGTCGAGGCACTTGAGTCGCTCAGGTTAATGTTCAAACCACCATAGAGCTCAGTGCTGTGTCTTACGTTCTTGCACTCTTGCCTGCCATCGCAACGAACCCGGGAAGCTCGACTAGATGGTATTTAGAGCGGTACATTGGGGAAATTCAAACTGCGAAACATAATCAGCTTACCAGGCTAGGCAAGCCACCTTGACTGGCGGCTTGCTGAACTTTCTGCGTGGCCCTTCCATGGCGTATTCATGGGGAAGCAATAGGGACGATGCGAAAAGGGGGAGGAGAAGTGTAGCGAGGACAGCGACGAAGGCATTCAGGCAACCACTTACGGCGGCGAGAGAGCCTCCCATATGTGGATTGATAAACCTTACCCGAATCATAGGTCTAGCAAGCGATTGCGGAGCCAATACCATATTTCATCCCCCGCTGAATAATGCTCATGCAGAGTGGCTGTGCCCCCGCGCTGCTTGCACGTGATGCTTATTCGACATGCGCACACGATGTCTCTCCCCTAACGTAATTCGTTTGGCGACAGATGGCTCTTGTCCCGATGACCCCAATCACTCTAGGAAAATGGTATATCGTCCCAAGGCCCCATTCCCTCTTGAGGTCTTTGAATCCCAGTCTGCATGAAGCAGTGAACTTGGAGCGGAACTCGCCACTGAAAACGTTGGCATAGCCCGCTACTGCAGCCGATTCAGAATGGAGTATTCACAAAAGTCGGCAAGATCGACTCTGTGATCGTAAATCAAACTCGGATATGCTGACGTTCGTGGCGATAGTTTTTTGAACCTGTGTCGGTTGCCGATTGGACCAAGGCCAAGACACGTTCTCGCAAGAGAGGATTCTCAAATAACCCCCAATACAGGCAAACATCGTATATCTCGCTAATGTAATCACCGATTCATGAGCCTTGAAGATCTGAACTGCACAAGATGGTAGCATTTCCATGAGGTAAAAGTGGGATGAGTTGAGGAACGGGTAGCTCTCCTTAGAGGGACCGCACTTGCGGCCGAGGGAAACGTAAAAATAACCATATTCCAGAATAAGACGCATGCGTGCATGCAGGTCTTACTGCCGATTTCTGACAATGCGGTTGGCCTAGGATTCCAGGGTCTCGCCAAGAAACCTCAACACGCCCTCCAGGAAATCAATGTACGCAGTCGAAGCTCAGGAGACCAACCCGTTTGAAACCAAAATGCGCAAAATAGTATGATTCTGACACCAAGAAGCAAGAACAAGATAACAGCAGATGGCGCAACAATGTCGATTCACCGAATCTTCTCCGTCGGGACAGAATCAGGGCGAAGCCTAAGCGAGACAAAAGCAATACGGCCTAGCCTCGTGCAAACTGCATGGTAATATGAAACCCTACCGTTCATACAGGCTACTGTGGATCCAAGATGCAAAGGCGCACTCAAATCGTTGTTGGCTGGAAAAGAAAACGCGGGTAATTGATCACGTGAGCGACGAAAAGGGGTAACGAGCAGCATCCCGATAATCGACATTTGGTAGAAATTTGAGGAGCAGTATATTAAAGTCTCGAGTAAAGCAAAAAAAACAAAATGAAAGTCAAAATTAAAGTGTATAGTAGATAAAATACCCAGGAGCATATCCTAAATGGACCGCAGTGAACAGCTCGAACAAATATTTCGAGGCTGAGCGAGACCACAACGTCAGAGAAAGCACTTGGCACACCAAGACTCGGAACTCTCCGACTTGTCTGAAAATGGTCATATCATTTGGATGCTCTAATTAAAAAAGTTCCAAAGTATACGCCAGAACTACCTCGCCCGCTAAAATGCTTTCGTGACTTCGTGAAGACATTTTTCGCTTGCGCAAGTAAGTATAATAATAACAAATTGAGCAGATCTGCTTTCTGTCCCAGACTCCCGCTCGTACAAACGACCAAATCAGCCTAAATGGTCTTCTCTTAATCTTCTCTCGTTAAGCTCACCCATCCAATAACCCAAGAACTCCAGAAATCAATATCCAAATCTCAAAGCGTAAAAAGTTTCACGCCCTCCCACAGTTACAATCTCGCCGATGCTCCTTCTGCCCACACCGCTCATGCTCGCCCCTCAACTGCTGGTACTTGCCCTCCAAATCCTCATACTGCTCCTTCAGATGCCTGACCTTTCGATGCAGCTCCTCCTGCTGCCTCGCCTGCCTCTCTCTGAATGCGCGCTGCGCCAGGCGGTTTTGCAGCTGCCGTTTCTGCTTCGAACTTGAATTCGACGTGGATTTCCTCCTTCCCGGGCCCGAGGATTCTGGTTCTGGTGTCATGTCGTACTGGCTTTGGTCGTCTTGGTATACGGGTTCTGAGGAATATTGAGTGGGAGAGGTGAGCGCTGATGGGTCGTAAGAGGTGGTATCTCCGGAGCAGTAGTACGGGATGTCGTCGGCTGTTGTTGGGAGGTAGGAAATTGATGGTCCTTCTGAGTCGTGGGAGTAATAGGCTGAGCTTGAAGCAGCTCCTTGTTGGGAGTAGGATGAGGCTGTGTAGGAAGTTATGTTTGCCGCATCCATGGGTTCGTAGTAGCCCTGCGAAGGAGAGTTTGACTGGGGGGTCTTAGCTCGTGCTTCCTTAGCTTGTGTAGGAAGACTTACAGAGCTTGACTCAGGCGAGCCACCATTCATCGCTGAGTTTTGCCAGTCATGATAAGGGGCTGGGCCAGGCCATGTTGACGTCTGGACCGCAGGCCATTGGCCACTAGTATAATACGCCATCTTCGTGTTCGTGTAACACTTGGTTGGAAAACAAAAGGTCTTGGGATCACCACCAAATCGCCACCAAAGTGGGAGTTCTCGCGCTGATATAACAGAACTCCAGAGTCCGGGAAATCATGGGTCTGACTGCAATGAGTATGTCCCCAACCAGGTTTATTCTATGCAAGTCGTACGATACTGACGTTACAAATCCCGAACATCAAGGCTGATCAGGGTTTGATTGGACGGGAGATCCCGTGACAAGCCCGAAGCGAGGCATTCAGGGGTTTTCGGGATTTGAGCTGGAACCCGAGGTCCCGTGACTTCACCGAAGTTGAACACGGCCAGGTGCGGCCAATTTTTTGCTCGAGGTGTTTGAGAGGGAATCTGATTTCTGTTCGTCGAGCGAACCTCGTACTCCAAATCCAGGTTTCCCGAATGCCACGTTTTTCGAGCCCCCGGACTCCCGGAACCGGCTACAGATGCCGACATATCTACTGTAATGATCTGCACTATGACTGCGTGGTAGGCATGACTCCTAAAGTCGCCAAAGTCACCATCAGTGGCTTGAAATTTACTTGGTATCCTGTAAGTCAGACATTTCGAATTCTCGGTGCCGCGGAAGTCATGTCCTATACCCTCAAAGTACCGTCAAATGCTGTCATGCACGATGATGCAATGCAAGTATGGACTCCACATGGGCTCATCCACGTGGCATCCCGGAACTACACGAGACGGATCTCCCGGAAAATTGGGTTCTGATACGTCAATTTGTTGAAGGTAGTCAGCTATATGCATAGAAGGTGCTTCTAGAAGACGGGCAAAAGACGGGCAGAAGACTTGGAAGAGCACATATGCAGGGCGTCACCGCAATTGCATGCAGAACTTGGTGTGTATTGAAGCACTCCTGCTCGACGGCCATGCAGCAAGGAGAGATTGAGAACACATATGCAATCGTTACTTCAATCACATGCAGCATTATTTGTGTATCAAGAGCAATTTTGCACCAATACCATGCATCAACCCCAACTGAGAAGGTGACACCAGGCCTTTATTTGATATGATATACCATAGTACTGGCCGTTCCCAACGCCCGAGACGGGTTGGAACAAGAAATGCCGCAATGTTTGAGACAATAACCCACTCACAATGGCAGCCCCACCAATTAATACTTGATATGACTCAGGAACCCCACCTCCACCAAGACTGAACGAAAGAATCGGATTACATGCATTAACACGACTACACCTCACATTGGGAGACTGCCGTTGGTGTGAGAGCTGATGGCCCGCAGTTTCTAGCCTGCTTGATTCCAACACTTTTCGAACCCAATCTCAGGAAGTCATCCAGGCTGCAAGGAAGACAAGGGAGAATGGAAGACATATGATACAAAACTCAGTGGAACAAATTCTTGAATCCCTCCTACAACTGCAATCCTGCACAGCTTAGAGACTCGGGAAGACTAGGGCGAACAGGAGGTTGAGGAGGCTAGATGCGGGCAATGAGATGGGAGCATTTCAGATCTCTTCAGGCGCGGGAAGACTGGCGCGAACTGGAAGTTGAGGATGCTAGATGTGGGCATTGAGATAGGAACCCTTCAGATCTCTTCAGACGCGGCACTGGATGTCTAAAAGCCAGATGGCCGTTCCACTGCAAGACTGAGGGTGTCGGGCATCGCGGGTTCGCGGAGGTGAGGAGGGACAAATCATTGAGCAAGTCTATCACGTGATAGGTGCTTCAACTCGGGATCGAGCCTGTCATTACTTTCATTTGTCCTCATTGCAAGCTGGTTTGTCTTGTCTCTCCCTTCATGGATTTATGGTGTGCGGCGAGGCGGCCGAATGGAGCGCATTCCAGTTTTAGCGGCATCGAGAAGGATTGAGCCAATCAAGAGAGGGCCTCCCGCCCCCAATCGACTTTGCACTGCAATTTTAGCGTCTAGGAAGGGGATAGAAATGTGTGGTGAAACCCATTTAGAGTACAGACCCAAACACACTTTTTTCGAGAATGTCTCATACGGCAACATAGAAGGAGAGCCGGCTAGGGAACTTCTTCGGAACTATGGGTGGAAAGCTTTTTGATATGCCCTCGCATCTGAGCTGGTGAAGCTGAACCTCAAAGAAGGAGGCGTTGTATATGAACTCAGGGGTAGCTGGAAACAAGGTGCCACTGCACAATTGCGGGTGTGAGAAGTCACAGCTCGGAGACTGGTGTATCTTGTCTACAAGTCCACATGAACTTCAGACTCATTTCGAACTCAACCTCAAGGCGGGGCGACATTGCAAAGCATAGAAAAACGAGGCGGAAGACACACGACGTACGCAATACCAAGAGAACACCCTGCCTCCACCCGTCGTAGAAGCAACACGCAGAGCAGGGAAAGGGGCTTGAGAGTGACAAGTGTTGGAATCGAGGTCAAATGTGGAAAGATGTAGAACATCGCGATCAACCAAACAGACAATAATCGTGGATCTCTTCCTTGTCTGCATAGACATGAGGCTCGACTTGCACTGCAAGAAGTTGAGGCTCCAGGGTTGATGAGAGTTTGATAAGAAGAAAAAACCTTATTGAGTGGGTCCATCACGTGGACGCTTGGGTGAGGCTGGTGAGGCGTGCTCCCGCTGGCCGCCACCCACTGCCGGCTCCAGCCACGCCAGCCCGCCCCGCTTTTTGTTCCGATCTCTCTTTCGACCTCTCTTCCAACCTCAGCTCGTCTCTGGTCTCGTCTCCTCTCTTCACCCATACGTTCTTCTCTGGCCCAAAGCATGTCATGTGACGGCCCCAATGGATGTAATCTGCCCGGCGACTCCGAAGCCGTTGGATGCTATTTGTGAGGCTTTGACGAAGGATTGCTGACTTTTATTCCCCAACTCGCGGCCGCCAAGTGCAGAGGCAGCCATGAGGCTATGCCAAGGTCACTTTCCCTCGGCTCAGAACCTTAACAGGCTTTCGCGGTCCGTTTCTGTCGTTCTAGCGCCTTGGGATTTGGCTGGGCAGTGGGTGGGCACTGGTGAGGACGTGCTCTCCCAATAAACGACTTCGCTCAGAGTGGGCAAAATCCGCGGGTGGACCCCAATTGCCTGTCCGCCAAGTGTCTTGGCTAAAAGCACCGTGAGATAAACGACTCCATCCGTCATTGCTGCGCCGCATGAGGAAGGTGTTTGTATGTATTTTGGCGGGGGAATGCAGTCCCTGCGCCCCAGCTCCAGCCTGACCAGGCGCTGCTCTATGAATCCCATGGCGCGCTAGCGTGCCTGCCATGATAAACTCAATAAAGGTCAATGACGCCCTTCCGCTTCAATCGTCTTCTTTCTTTCTGTCTGTCTTTCTTTCCATCTCCCATCACCCATTACCCATAAATCCAACCCCTCTGATTAACCAAACACGCTGCCCACGATGGCTGGTGTCAACCACAATGACCAGTCGTCCGACGAGTTCAGAAGTGACCGCGAGAAGAGGGACCACCTCCAAGATGTCAACATTGCTAGTCCCAGAGATTTCGATGAAGACACTCATCATCACCTCCACCGAGGATTGAAAGCAAGACAGATTACTATGATCGCAATTGGGGGTGCAATTGGAACTGGTCTTATTATCGGAACGTGAGTTTGGTCCTCCTCTTGGCAGCTGAGGTGATCGGCCGCCCGCTGACCTACATTCCCAGTGGAAAGTCTCTTGCCCAAGCTGGACCCGCCCCCCTATTCATCGGCTACACGCTTGTGGGGTTCTTGTGTTTCCTAGTTATGGCGGCATTGGGAGAGGTATGCAACGTTCCTCCCCTCTCCGAAGACCTGCATTTTGCCGGACAGTGTCGCTGATCATTGATATGCAGATGGCTGCTTGGTTGCCACTTCCGTCTGGCTTCACGGGCTATGCGACTCGCTTTGTGGTAAGTCTACTGTTCTCTTATTGTTCTGTTTTCCGTGAGGGCCGAGAGAGGAAGGTGGTTCAGGGGCTATCTTGACGCCTTTGTCCTCTTTGTCTCCTGGACCCAAACAGGAGAACGCTCAGCTCCGTCAAGCCCTTCTAGATTCCCCATGCTAATATATTTGACAGGACCCGGCTCTGGGATTTACGCTTGGATGGAATTATTGGTTCAAGGTTCGTGAAAAGCACCTTCTCGGATATGAAGAGTCTCCGACAGAGTGCAGTTTTGATGACCTGCTCTTTATTTCGGGCACCCTATTCCAAATCACAGCCTTGGCTAACAAGTACCTCAGTACATAATTGTCACTCCGAATAACATCACAGCGTTTTCGCTGGTCATCCAGTACTGGGTGCCTCGGACAAGGGTCAATCCTGGAGCCTTCATCACAGTAGCCCTCGTTGCCATCGTTCTTATCAACTACTTCGGTATCAAATTCTTCGGCGAATTCGAGTTCTGGTTATCGTCAATCAAGGTGATTGTCATCATTGCTTTGATTCTCCTCAGCTTGATTCTTGTATGCGGAGGTGGCCCAGATCATCATGCAACTGGATTTCAATACTGGAAAAATCCCGGTGCCTTTCATGCCTACATCTTGAGTGAGTAAATGGCCTCGTTGGGGAGAGTGAAAGGATACTGACAAAAATTCCAGCTGGCAGCGCAGGGAGATTTTTGGCCGTGTGGTCGACCTTCACCACTGCAGTCTTTGCGTATCTGGGAACTGAATTGGTTGGTGTTACTGGTATGTACTTGAAGAACGGACTCTCATTTACTTTGACATAATCGAATTTCAGAGTTCTGACTTGTTCTAGCTGGGGAGGCATCCAATCCTCGCCGAAACATTCCCAGAGCCATCAAGCTCACGTTTTACCGTATCCTCCTCTTTTATGTGGTTCTTGTCTTCCTCCTAGGAATGCTCGTCCCGTACAATTCCACGAAATTGATTGATGCCAACAAGGCTAACACCACGGCTGCTGCCTCCCCATTCGTCGTTGCTATCATCATTAGTGGCATCCCCACACTGCCGGCGATACTCAATGCGGCTATCCTTATCTTCGTCTTTTCAGCAGCAAATTCAGATCTCTACATCGCATCCCGTACCCTTTATGGGCTCGCACACGAAGGAAAGGCCCCGAAAATCTTCAAGTGGACAGATAGTCGCGGGGTCCCCGTCCCAGCACTGGGACTCTCCGTCTGCTTCTGTCTCTTGGCTTATCTTGGTGTTAATACCGCATCATACACCGTCTTCGGCTACTTCATTAACCTCGTCACCATGTTCGGACTATTGACTTGGATCTCGATCCTTATTTCCCACATTTTCTTTGTTCGAGCACGCAAAGCACAGAACATCCCGGACTCGGCTTTAGCTTACGTTGCACCCCTGGGCATGTGGGGATCAGTCGGAGCGCTCATCTTCAGCACCCTCATTATGTTCTTCAAAGGATTCGCTCTGTTCGCCTATAAGAAGACGGCAGCCAAAGGAACCCACCCCACATTCGACTCGAGAACCTTCGTCACGACCTATTTGGGCCTCCCAATTTACATTATTCTTTTCTGCGGGTATAAAGTTATTATGAAGTCCAAGCTTATCAAGCCTGAGGAGGCAGACTTGTATGGTGGAAAGGCGAGAATCGATGCTGAGGAGGCGGAGTTCTTGGCAGCGCAGGCCGAGAAGAAGGGTGGCCCAGAGACGAAGGTTGAGAGGATTTACCGTCTTACGCTCGGAAATTTATTCTAGTTGGGGCTTATAGGAGGGTGGATCTTCTGCGATCGAGGATGGGGAGTTCGAGGGTATTTTCTGCACGAGATATTCATTGCACACAATAGAGCCGGGAATGATTAATGCTTTCAACGAATAAAGCCAGATAATTGCAAATAGTATTTACTCATTTCCGAGAATCGTGACATTTTTTTGATCGTGTCTTAGGTTCTGTTGCTCAGGCCTTGCAGGCCCGTGGCATTGCTTGTACCGTTGAAATAGTCTCGATTGGGCGTCGTGAAGCGTGGCTTAGACTTTTCCTGTTCACCTCGCTCTCAGTAAGCGTGCCAGCCGCTGTCGAAGTTAAACTATTGCTGCACATCGACTCGATGTTCTAAAAGTTTGGGACATGGAGATTATTGCTTAAGAGTAAACAAACCATCGAAGTCACATTTTTGTTGCACAGGCATCAACTCAATGTCCGAGGTCTTGGATGTTGAGGTCGATGGCGTGGAGGAGTGTGAGTGAAGGTTTTCAGTTGAACATTGAATCAACATTCAGCATTGTTCTCCAATGTAACGCAGCATTCGATGTGGCTGAAGCTTTCCCCCTTCAACTCGGTAAGGTTTGGGGCTCATACTTATACTTCTCCTTTGTGTGCGGAATACTGGCACGCAAGCTACGTTGTTGGATGGGGATGAGAAGATTAGGGGGTGGGATTAGAGGACGTACGGGGATTGAGCTCAGCTTCTGAATGGCGCAGGCAAAAGTGGAGGGGAGGAGAAAGAAGGGACGGATGAGGAGAACACAGAGATACGGACTGGGCTTCAAAGAATCTCAGTATTACTGGCTAGAAGAAACTCCCGAGACGGAAGGGCATGATGAGAGGGGTCTAGTTCAAGGATGTCGTGCGTGATTTCGAGGGTTGTGGATTTGGGCCGTGTGGAGGGGAGAGATGAGAAAACAAGGCCGCTGCCAGGAGCAGTGTTTGAGATTAGGTATAGTCGGTCCGACATAACAACGACAAAATGAATTAATATAAATCGTACTAATCGGAATTATCGTATATTTTATATTAATTAACTGCCCATTCTCTGATTTTTAATATCTTTAATATTGGGAGAGCTATAAAACACGTGATTATTTTTATACGGGCTCGCACAGAAATTTTCGCGTTTTGTAAAGTTGAAAATCACCCCGAGATCGCACTTGATTAAAATCATAGACTTTAAATACTTTACACTCTCTTCAGTGGTAATTCTTAAAATTTGAGCTTCTGCTATATATAGTCAGCTTATAGAAGCTTAAGGGGCCTTATAAGTTTAAGTTTAATATGCTATTTACTTGGGCACATAATGAGCAGAGAGGATTTGGCGTCTATTTAGGGTCCAGATATTGCGCCTCAGTGGCTTGAGTTCAATGCGCCACGGGCGTTTGCCCCTGAATCTTAAGCGAGGAAGAGTTGTGTTTTGAAATATTTATTCAGAGATGTGTCAGCAGCTCACGGTTTTAAATGCATGGACTTTCACAACACTGCCAAATTGTTGTAACCCGAGAGGTTTGGCAGCACCCAGAATCTGGTCTGCCAAAAGAGCCCAATTTAACTTAGACTGCATTGCGCCTCTGCCTAGCTGTCCAGGCTGGTGGATAGTACGAGCTAGGTCTTCTCATTTGATCGTCGCTTCGCTAAGGCCCCTTTAGGCATGGGACACTCAGCCCGGCACAGTCTTCGATAGGAGAGATCCAGGTTTATTGTTGCTGAACTTGTCGTATCTTTGATGCTCGCCAGCCTTGGCAGAAGCATTCCTATGTAACTATTAACTTGAAAGTAATCCTCTCCTTCTGGAAATCTTCCCAAAGTCAACATCTCCGACTACAAGGTTTCATCAAATGGCCATTTCTCTCCCGTCGACAATGGTAACGACTTTGCACCTGCTGACCCCCCCCTCTCCATCGCCTCAGCCGCTTGCACAAGCATAAGCAACATTAAAACCGACTACAACACATTCAGTTCCTTCACCGACGAGTTCGGCATAATCCGCGAGACTCTCGTCTGCCCTAGCCTCGCGAACCCTAACCGCATACAGGCAAAATTGCCTTGTCGCCCCACAGCCTCTCATAAAATCTCGGAAAATATGGATTCTAATTTTTTATATTTTGGTCCTGTAGCTAGGAATCGTTCGCTAACTTGACGACAGGATGCTCAGCTCCCTACTTTTTGTTGCACTTGCCCTGCAGGCTTTCTCTTCTCTCCTAGCAGTGGCTGCACAACTCCGTATCACCATCGACACGTCCCATCAATATAAGCGCGTAGATGGCTTCGGAGTTTCCACCTCATTTCAACAAGCTCAGCAAATCTACGGGAAATATGGTCTCTCACCAACGAACAGAACAAAAGTCTCTAGATCTGCTATTCATTAAGACAACAGGAGCAGGCCTCACAATCATCTGCAATGGCATCGGCTCGGCCAATTTTTCTGCCCTCGACTACGTGAACAGTATCCAGCCCCTCTCACCAGGTTCCCCAGCTGCTGCACCGTTTTATAACTGGAATGGCAGTGACAGCGGGCAGCTCTGGCTCTCCTAGATCGCAGCTAGCTAAGGCGTGAAGACCTTCGCAACAGATGCATGATCTGCGCCATGATACGTGAAGACCGACTACGACGACATAAACGGCGACTCTCTGTGCGGAGTAACAAACACCTCTTGCGCATCAGGAGACTGGAGACAAGCCTACGCCGATTATCTGGTGCAATACCTTCTCTACTACAAAGCCTCTGGGATCGAAGTCACACACGTAGGATTCGTGAACGAGCCCGAATTGTGTGAGAGATACGCAAGTATGAACTCGAACGGCATGAAATGCGCAGATTTCCTACGCGTTTTAGCACCGACCCTGAAAGCAGCAGGTCTGGACACGAAAATCACCTGCTGCGATGCAACAGGCTTGAAATCGCAAGCCAGAATGCTTACCCGTATCCAAGCTGCTGGCGCAGAGAATCTTCTCTCAGTCGTGAGCTCTCGCGGCTACAGCTCGCCACTTAGCGGCACCTTAAACGCCACGCTGCCGGTCTGGCAAACAAAATGGTCTGATCTCTGTGGAAACTGGACGAATGACTGCTACTTTAACCATACGGCTGTGGGCGATGGCGTAGTTTAGTCGGTTTGTCAGACCTGGCGCGGTGAGGATTGATGCCAGTGGTGGGAATGAGGAGGTGCATGTTAGTGTGTATAAGAATGTGGATGGGGTTGTTGCGGTGCAGGTTATCAATAATTCAGCGGATGCTATGGATGTTGAGTTGACTCTCGACGGCGGGAAAGCTCTGTCAAGTCCAGGTGTTATCTTGACTGATAATGAGAGTGATTTGAAGGATTCGGGCCAGATTACTGCTGGGAAGAATGGGGCTTGGGAGAGAACGGTGCCTGCAAGGTCGATGGTGAGTTTGGTAGGGTTGTAGATGTAGTGATGGAGGAAAGGAGGTGCTGAACGCACGGTCCCCGGGCTAAAAGGCAAAATAAGATTAGAGGACGGGTCCTCGAAATGCATAGAATAACACAAATGATGATTTGATGGTACACATGGATTAACACTTTGATTGAAAACCCAACTCGAGTCACCCTAGCGAATGCTCTTGGGTGAGTCCGAGATTTCATGGATTTGTGGCGAATGTTCTAAACCCGTCTGGGACATTGAGCCGATCTGCAACAAAAGCTCTATGAGGAGAAAACTTAGCTCAGCGCAGACGAAGTCGATGTTCCTACTGTACTAACAAATACCACTATTGTGGCCACCTTCATTTCGTCCCCAAGAGTTGAGAAGAAAGGTCGTGGATGAGAAGATATATATAATCTCTCATTCTACTCCAAAACTTCGGATGAAGGATGCGATATGCAATGAAAGGCCACGTATCGAGGTTGAGGTTCACCGCCACTGGTTGACTTCATTTTATTGTACCAGAGCATCGAGGTTGTTAAACAAAACATTGGGAGTCTTGAAATCATGTTTTCTCCTATCGACAAAATCGACGGCCTCGATTCTAGATATACACAGGAAACTTGAATTTGGAAATTCACTTTCCACTTTAACCCCAATCTCAATGTCCCAGAAACTTTGGAACATTGAGCATGCAGCAAAAAACTCAACTTCGAATATGCACTCTCCACTGCAATGACAAGCTCGAGGCTCCAGAACCTGCACCGGCTTCAAAAATTCACTGTCAAATTTAAGAACGCGATCTCAATACAAGTATCCAGACCTTCTTGGAACATTGGGGCGATGTAATATTACTACAAAACTTAGACTGTAGGGATTTACTCTTAAATGACCTAGAATCTTTTAGAACATTGGAGCGATGTGCAGCAAACGCTGAGCTCGAGATTCACTACAAAGGAGATACTCCAGAATGTTTGAGAGCGGCTTGGTACATTGGGTTGCTGTGCAGTATTTTCCCTGGAGGCGGAGCAAGCCAGATGATTTGGTGCAGAGTGAAACTGTCTAGGGTGATATATCCGGCGAGTCAGCTGAGTGAGTTTGCTTCTCGTGTTTTGAATTTTCCCCATGTTGTGTGCAACCCGAGGCCGTTTAATGTGTATGATGTCGATATCAACCAAATGTGGGTCCAGATTGTTGAAGGAGTCTGATATGGCCTTAAAAAAGGGCCTCCGGATCTGGTCGATGAAGAGCTTCTTGGCTTCAAGGAGGTTCAAAGTGCAGGTGCAACATTGACCACGTTAGAAGGAAAACCATCCTAGATCATTTCTTGATCCCAAAGTATCGCTCCTTGAGAGGCTGCAAAGGCATTCGTAATGTTGATGAAGTTCGGATCGTGCCGAACGAGAGGGGTTGCCACTGTCGAACATTCTCGGACTTAGAAGATTCAACAGGCGGTTGCCATCTTATGAGTCTCGTTATTCACTAGTGTTCTCTTGAACAAATGAATCACTGACAGGGTTGCAGTGTTTGGATTTGACAGCTCATTTGTGCTTTTTATGGTTACGTTGTGTTACAGTTATATGCGAAAACTCCCTGTTTTAGCGAATTTTAGCCGCATCATGCACTTTTGGTACGCACCCTACCAAAAATTAATAATAATTAACAAAACTCACCCAATAATCGCACTACCACCTCTAGCACTATCCTAATTAGGCAATTTTGACTTTATTCGCAAGCTCCTATCATGGCACGTTTAAAGAGCAAAAAAATCGAGAAACCACCGCCTTTAGTAGGCAAAAAACGATAGAGAAAACCTATAGCTAAGGCCTCCTCCGCTCTAGTAGCTCCCAAATAGCCTAAAATTAAGCTTATGACTACTAGTAGGCCCCCAAAAGAGCCTTCTCCTAATACTAGTACTAGCAGAGCTAATTCCCAAAGGGAGTATACTATTAAAATATCGTCATTATTATCTAGCGAGTCTCTAGAGCCCGAAGCTAAGACCTATATAGTTACCGTAAACTGGCAGGTTTACCTGAATTATAAGCTAGTTTATTCGGAGTCTTTTCAGGAGGATTTTTTATTAATTCTATATAATAAATACCGATTTTGGCAGGGCTAGGTTTAGATAAGGGTTAATAAAGCAATAAAGACGGATAAGGAGATTAAAGCTAGGAGAAAATAGAAGGAAATATATAAAGCTTTAAGTAATTAATAGATCTTCTATATCCAAGATAAGAAAAGCTTTAAGAGATTCGAAAAAATAATAGTTTCTAGGGGCTTAAAAGATATTAATTATATTATTAAAGCTCGATTTATTACTAAAGAAAACCCCGAATTATTACTAGAACTAGAGAAAGTATTAGGAAAGAGAAGAAAAATACTAGATCCTCCCAAGCTAGTTTATTTAGATAATAATAGTAATACTAAAAAAAGTATTTCCCCTATTAAAAAGGCTAGGAAAATAGCTACTACTATTACTATTATATCTTTAGTTAAGAATAGAAAAATATAATCGAGATATTAGGAAAGATTAAGCCTATTTTTGCGGTATTAGAGATATAATAGAGGAAAAAAAAAAAAATACCCAAATAGGAATTAATAGTATTTTATTTATAAAGGAAACTATTTCAGGATTAAATTAAATAACTTCTATAAATAGATAGATTAATAAAGAGATAAGCTTCCTAATAAGGCTAATATTACTATTATTCCTACTAATTTAATTATTAAATAGATATTATATAGCGAAAATTAATAGAAAATTAGTAAATAATGAAATAAGAGTAAAGGAAAGGTAAAAGAAAAAAAGAAAGTAAAGAATAAACTAAGAGAAGACTTATCTTAACCTATTATTAACTATAATTACTATAGTAATAAATTTAAGAGAAAAAAGCCCTTTACTAGCTTATATAGTATCCTATAGGTACTATTATCTTATTATTTACTTATATATCCCGCTAATTATAATCTAATTCCCTTTCCTGAGTTTATAGCTATTAAGTAAGCTTTATATTATTGAGCTAAACTCCTCTAGTAAAACTAGCTTCTTCCCTATTTATAAGCTAATTTGCCTTATTTTTAATATTAATAACCTTCTTTTTCTACTTTTCTATATTCCCGGTATTAAGATTATAATTATTAAGCTAAGTATTTCTCTAGTATCTTTAATTTATATGCTTTATAAAAATCTAGCCCAATTTATAGAGATACTAATATTAGAGAGAAATTAGTATTATTTAGGGTATAGCTAGATACTTACTTACCTTAAAATTAATAAGCTAATATTAGTAATTTAATAGCTATAATATTAGAGAAGCAGATTAACCCGAAATAGCTAAAGGTAATAGAGAAATCGGAGGCTAAAAAGTATAGTATTCTATAGGGATTTCTCCTTATTATAAAGAATTAGGTTTTCTCTTAATATATTATATAGAATTCGGAGATTAATTAATCTTCTATATTAAATATAAGTACTCCGGTACTAATTACTAATATAGTAGCCCCCTCCCAAAGTACTATTCCGAATACCTAAGCAGGAAACTTAATTTAACTAGATATTATCTTTAGTATATATCCTAAAGACGAGATTAGCTTTTACTAGGATATAGGTAACTTATAGAAGCAGAATTAGAAAAAGTTTATAATTCCTGGAATATTTAATAATAATTACAAATTAATTAGGGGTTAGATAGAGGATAATATTTAGAATTAAGCCTTAATTTCCATATATTATAGGACTAGGAAGGCGAGAAATAGACTAATTAGATTACAGGATTTTAGGCTCTTTTAAAGAGATTTATTACTAGTATTATAGTTATTATTTTTAGTTAAGATTATTAATATTTAAAGTTTTTCTCTTATACTAAATATTTTTATAATTATACTATAGGATTTTTATATATTAGAATAATTAAAAGAGCTATTTCCTATAATTCTAAATATATTTTTGTTTTTTTAATAGTAATTATAATTATTAAGAACCATAGTATTTTTTAATTAGTATTAATATTAGCTCTCTAGTAAAGTAATAAGTGATTTTGGAACTATTTTTTATAATATTAAAATTACTAGAACTTTAAGTAATATTAAGTATAGTAATTTTATTAATTTTATACTAATTTTATAGGGAAATTCTAATATCCTAAATTATAGAAATGCCCCCTAGCCTTCCTAGCTACCTCTGGCCCCTATTTAAGCCTCTAAATAATATTAATTAGATAATCTCTAAAGTCTAGATACTTCCTATAGACTTTCCTATAATTCTTTCATATATTAGACTTAATATTATAAAAGCTCTCCTTAATTAGGTTCAAAATTAGGTAATAAGGAAATAACTAGTATATCCAAATACCCTATACCTAATATATATTAAGTATTCTCTAACTCCGGTATATACTATAGTTATTTATTATAATAATTGAATTTTTGCCTAGCTATAAATTATATTACGGAAATACCCTATTTTCTATTTAATCTTTAAAAATCTCGGCTATAATATTACCTTAATAAACCAAAGAATTAAGGTACCTATTAATTATATATACTAGTAAAAGAAACTATTTAGGAGATTACTTTAAAAATATCTTTATCTCCGCAAGTAAGCCCTAAAATACCTATTTATATTTCCTATATCTCGTATACTTATTAAAAGCTAATTTGTCTATAGTAATAATCTAATCTACTTTCTAAAATCGAGAATTATTATACTATTACTTAAGAAGCTCCTGGTTTTACTCTATTACTACTACCTTAATTTTCTTATATATAATCTCTAATCTCTTTAAAAGATACGAGATTATTATTTAGTAAGGTTTAATACCGAATTCCTTATTAAGAAAGTTAATAATTTTCTCCTAGTAAATATTAATATATCTCAGAATATACTCTATTACTACTTCTTCTATTTCTGGTATAATTATTAATTAATAGCCTGGTTTTTTCCGGGAATCCTAGCCAAGAGCTTTCCGAACCTGTATCTAATATCTCTAATATTATATGGTTTCATAAGTAGTATTAAATCGGGTTATAATCTCATATAAATCAGGGTAATAAGGTTATATAATAATAGTATTAATAGCCGCGATTTCGTACGGGCTTAGGTAAGGAGCTATAATCTGCTCTTATTATTAGCAAGAGCTACTTTAGGGGAGTAAATTAATCCACTTCTCATCTAATTCGGACGTGGTTTAGTAAAGCAATTAGTGATTAAAGATAATTTAGGTAACTTTTGGTATACCCATTTTTAAGTATACCGCTTTTCGTCAAAAACTCGCTAAAACAGGGAGTTTTCGCATATAACTGTATTTTGGGCCCTCGGGTGGCTTCGTCTCATAAAATTCGCTAGCTCGAAAGCAATTTAGGTTTGTGCTGTACCGAATCCTCGCACCCTTTCTCCGTTGTACCAAAGCATCAACAGTGCAATCACCATCTCGAGTCCACGACAATCAACAACACAATACAGGGACTATAAGACCCATTAGCTAGCCTAGACAAGCGATCTTCAGCAAGATGAACGTTCTGCTGCCCACGCATCCGTCATCGTTCTCCGAATTCCCACTTCATCATCACGACCAACATAACAATCCTGGTAAGCAAGCACACGACGACACAACGACGTAGGAGCTTTGTTACTAACAGCTTGTATCAGCCTCTCCTCACACATCCAGCTCAAGAATGGGATCTCGAAAGCGGAAGGCCGACGACGATGGCATCGACGACAGCATGAGCATCTCACCCCAGAATTCCCCCGCTTTTGCTCCTCGCACTATTGCTCGACCTGCGAAGAGATCAAGAGCCAACGAAGTCGCCGGCCGTCCCCTCGCACTCCCCCGTCTCCTCGAAACACTTGACGCCGAGTCTCTACGATCCGTCCTTCAAACAATATGTGAACGACATCCCCAGATCGGTGCTGAAGTGGTGGACTCAGCACCAAGACCTTCCGTTGCCGCAACCATCGACGTCCTCTCCTCATACCAAGAAAAGCTACGAGAAGCCTTCCCATTCGGCGGTAACGCTGGCTCAGATTATGCCTACAATCGAGTCAAGCAACCGTTGCTTGATCTCATCGAAGCCCTGACCGACTTTACGCCGCATTACCTACCCCCGCACGAAACCCAACCTACCGTCTCCCTCAACTACCTCGATAACGCAACGAAAGTCATTCACGACCTCCCGGAATGGGACAGTCAATCACATAAACACCACAAAGACAATGCTTACGACGAGATTTCGAGGGCTTGGGCTCTAGTCATCAGTGAGGCATCGAAGCGCGGAGGAGGCTTCCAGCTACATTCCGGCGGATGGGACCAGAGACTTCAGAAGCACAACGAGCAGAGCGGTGGTCGAATGCAGGTCGCTGTCAATGCTCTTGGATCGGAACTGAGTTGGATGGGCGGTGTGGGTGGTGGAGGCGGTTCCAGTGATCCTAACTCGATCCGCAACCAACTTCTGAATGGCACATATGGCGCACCTTCAGGTAATCTACCCGTCCGCGTAGGACTATGGTAGAGAGGTGACATGAGTGGTTCAGGATCATGATACCCGAGGCCCATTTCCATGGGGTACATACGAAGCAGCGAGATTGTCACATCGGTTCGGGATGCTATAGAAGGCAGCTGTTCACACATCGGCGTCTAGTGTTTATTACAGTACCTGCCCTACGGCAGTACTTACGAAGCTTACGAAGATTCCCATTTTCTTTTGTCAGAGCTCTTCGAGCATGCTTGGGAGTTGGGCTTCTCGGATGAATTTGGTTTTTATGCATTTGAGCCTTCATGCAAAGGCGGCAAATAATGTCAGGAGTACACTCTCTCTGCCAGAGCGAATTGGGTGTGGTAGCTTAGACTAGGACCATGGAGAGTGATTACAGCGATGTGAGGCAAGTGTCTGCATGTGATGATGTATTGATAAATTCTCCATGAAAATTTGAACAAAAGTGCTAAAGCAGATTTAACCGTAAATGCCAAATGCCAATGAAGAAACGGTGTATCGACTTGATTCTATACCATCTGATACTAAACACGATTTATTAGTGGCTGAACCTGGAACTGTAACGAGCCTCTAAGGTGGTAGTATTATTCTGTACGAGGATGGTCACGTGTCGAGGCGTCTGCCTTGAATTAAGGCGGCAAGGAATCGCGACTTCAGCAACTCCGCACGCGACGACCAACCATCTATCATCAACACCTCAATCAATGTAAACGCGGAAGCTTTGTCTCTTTGCTAAGTTATCACTTCAAGATGCCTGCGTATGCTCTTGCCCAACTTTACTAGATATTCATTTGCTAACTTCTGTAGCGTCGGCGACCAGCATCTCAATACAGGCGGGAAAACAATAACAAATCCCTTCGAAGACGTCAAGCCTCGAATCTCCGAGTACACAGCCCAAGAAATTGCTACGCTCCAAAGCCGACTCGAAAAGCAACTGGGCCCAGAATACATCTCCTCAAGAGCCGGACCCTCGGGACAAAAGGTACACTACCTAGCAGCAGAGAAATGCATCCAACTCGCCAACGAAGTCTTCGGCTTCAACGGCTGGTCCAGCCAGATCATGGACGTACAAGTCGATTTTGTAGACGAGAATCCGCAGACCTTTAAGGTCTCTCTAGGTCTCAGTGTTATTGTACGAGTCACACTGCGAGATGGAACCTTTCATGAGGATGTCGGGTACGGACACATGGAGAACTGCAAGGGAAAGGCGGCGGCGTTTGAAAAGGCAAAGAAGGAGGGCACGACGGATGCATTGAAGAGAGCCCTCAGGAATTTTGGCAATGTGCTCGGCAATTGCATTTATGATAAGGAGTATTTGAAGCATGTTACTAAGGTCAAGGCACAACCTACGAAGTGGGATGTGGAGAAGTTGCACAGACATTCTACGTTTGTGCCTACGCCGATGAAGAAGGAGCTGGAGCCGGGGTTTAAACTGTTGGAGGAGAAATCACAGAATGGAGCTGCTGGTGCGAGTATCTGTGAGTCTATAAACTCACTCTGGAAGGAGAGTAGCTGACTTCTGAAGCCACTGAGGATACCTTCGATGACGAATTTGGAGGTGAGTGTTGCACCTCGTTCGCGTTGTACTTTGTTAACAGTTTCTAGATTTTGATGAAGCAGACTTCAGTGTTGCAGACCCGGAATCCCATCCGGACGAGGTGGTTATTCCTCCTGAGCTACCTGCTGCATCTCACCATTTCAATGGTGTTCGAGGCCGCCCTTCTGCCCCAAACGGAGGCAACCTAAATATAAATAGGCCACCTGCCAGTCACCCTCCACCAGGGCCTGGCCCAGGAAAAGGTCAGCCTGTAGGCAACAATAATCAGGCACCTCAACCTCAAACGCCCAATAGTGGATTTACGAGGTCGAACAGCGGAGCAGGTCAAGCTATGCGTCCACCAGCAGATTCGGGACTTCAGTCACGCCCTCTTGTTGCTGGACGCGTCCTCAACCAGCCAAGTCGGAATGGTCCACCTTCAGCACCGGCCTCTCCAGCTCGACTTAACAGACCCTCCGACGACGCTGACGCCTGCATGCCTCCACAAGGAGCAGGCTTTTTCTCAGCCAGAGCAGCAGCCATGCTCCCCGAAGGCCAGACCACCGAGGGAGCCCCCGCACCACTACCCAGCCACCTCCCCGCCTTCAACCCACACGCCGAATCCCCATCCATCCGCAAAACTCCCGGAATCGACCACAAAACCTCCAAACCACTGACTCGAGATCTTAAACATATACCTGGTTCATCTCAAGCTGTGGCTGCCAGCCCTGGGCCAAAGACGACTAATATTGTGAACCCCCAGCTAGATGCGACAAGAAGGATTGGTGCACCTGGGAGCTTTAGTCCGATGGCGAATAGGGGATCATTTAAGCAGCCATTGAAGAGGCCGGTTGATAATGGAGCGAACAGGACGCCTTTGACGGATTTACCTGCCAATGGACCTGTGGGAGGTGATGCTGGTGGTGATACCAAGAGGCAGAGGATTAATGGTTGAGTTTTGTTACAGTCAAATAAGGGGGGTACCTTCAATGGCGTTCAGGAATGGCATTGTTACCAGATTGCTCCAAGGCGTTATGGACGAATGGGCGTGGGAAAGAAAGATACAAAGTCTTCTTCAATGTATAGGTCCAATTGCTAGGAGTTAGGAGTTATTATGCCGAGAGCTTTGCAATAGGAACTAATGCATTTGCTCACCATCAATAAGACACATGCTCGGGCACTTGCTCTCAAGAGAATAGAGACTCTATTTTCCGATTTGTGAAATGGTCAACGCTGAACTCAGGCGCCTATGCCTATATTCATCCTAGGACAGATGTCAAATCCGCAACTCCGTCCATGCAATATGCAGCAAATCACGCCCAAATGCCAACTCCGAGTCCCACCAGCAAAAGCCCTCCAAGACTACTTCACGATCAAAACCGCAGAAGGGATCAACCCCGCCTCCTTCAACGTTTTGCCAAAGTCTACAGAGCCAGAGAACGTCTTCTTGGGGTATGTCATGGTGAAGCTCTCAACCGGCACCCCTCCATTATCCCCTTCGAGAGCTTGAGCAACCTCAAAAAGCGTTGTCTCTACGGGGAAGTTCTTCATGACTACACCCCCCGCAGTCTGCAGTCTCAATCTCGCCTCCGTAACCTCCTTCTTGGGCGCACTTCCACTAGATGGAGGAGCGGCAGCTTGAGCGGCGGCAAGAGATGGATCAAGTGGCGGTGCTCTTCCTTCCCGCTCAGCCTTTTGAGCTTCAGCCTTCAGACGACGGGTCTCCTTGTCTGCTGCAATCTTCTCTTGAATCCGCTTCTTAGCTGCGATATCGTTGAGCTTCTCTTGGCGCTTTGCGGCAGCGGCTTTGATCTGCTCTTGTTGGGCGAGCTTTTCCTTGATATCTTGAACCTCTTTCGTAGACTTCATGCGGATCTTCTCGTTCTTCCGCTGCTCCTCCTTGTCGAGAATAGCTTGCTTGGCTTTCTTCTCTGCGTTCTTAGCTCTCAGTTCCTCGAGTTTTGCCTTCTTTTCTTCTTCGGTCAGGGGTGCGATCTCCTCTGTAGATTCGGAAAAATCGACGTGTTCGCTATAATATGAAGAATAATGGTCAGCCCACTCTGCTCAAGGATATACCCGTCTACCCCGCTTTGTGGAGATCATGACTTACGTCTTGGACGCATGGAACTCGGCCTGCGCCATGCTTCGGAACTTCTTGCCGCATTCATTGCAGACCATGGATCGTGCGACTTCACCTTCCTTCAGTGGGGCGGGCTCGATGGAGGGGTTTGTCTCGTCATTGTTCTCCTCGCCGGCGATCTCGTCGAGGGGTTTGTCTTGGTTGTCCTCGAGCCACTGGAGAGCTCCTTGTACTGTAGTCTTGTGTTAGACTTGTAGAAGAATATAGGCGGGGGAAAGTGACTTACAACCGCCAGTCTTCTTGACTGCCATGTCTGCTCGAGCCTTCTCGAACCCCATGTCAATGAGGACCTCTAGGTCTCCTGCCATGATGCTTTTTTATTGTGGTTGAATTTAATTAAAAGTTATGATTATGTGCGAGATTGTGAAAGGTTGTAAGGTGGTGATCGAAAAGAGCTCGAAGGGTCGAAAATCTTTCGTTTTTAGAATCAGGTCACCGCTGTCGCAGCCGTGTCAGTTTAGAACGACAATGACGTTGAAGTTTAGCGAGGCGAGATCTCACGGGCACGTCCGCGAGCGACCTCTTGTGATCAAGCCATCTCAAACAATCACGAATTGCCCTGCGTGCGATCGATCACCTTGAACCAACACCACGAGATACCTTTTGGTTGCAAATTGCGTCCTCTGCACATCCCCTCTCTTTGTGCTGTATGAAAGGCAGCTGCGAGGCTAGGTTGCAACTGCATTGTTGATTCTGTGCCTGCCGAAGTCCAACGTCCTTACAAAGCGAAACCCAACCGACACAATTTCGGATAACACAATCACTCGCAATGTCGGTCGAGATCGATCCCCAGGAGCTGGCGTTTCAGCGTAGGTACATCTGCTGCTGTGCGAGGAGCTGGACTGATGGGAATAGGGCCGTTCACCTCGGAGGTTTCGCAAACCCTCAAGATTAAAAATGCCAACCATACTCCTGTTGCGTTCAAGGTAAGCGCTCTCCGACCCTACAGAGGTTATGTGGAAAGATGCTGACGAGATGGGTGTGCTACAGGTTAAGACAACTGCCCCAAAACAGTATGCGCCGTCTCGTTTGCAGGCAGAGATCGGGTTATTAATGGGTGATATAGATACTGTGTCCGTCCGAACTCTGGAAGAATCGAGCCTGGAAAGGAGGTTGAGGTTGTTGGTACGTTCTATCTATAGGGGAGCACGTTGCATATGTCTTGGTGCTGACCATCTCGTAGTTCTTCTCCAAGCCATGAAAGTAGAGCCTCCTTTGGATGCAAAGTGCAGAGACAAGTTCCTTGTCCAATCTGTCGCGGTTACCTCTGACAAGGAGTTCACAAACATTAACGAAATTGTGCGTACTACAAATTCCAAGCTCATTTGCAGCCATCTGACACAAGACAGTGGGAGCATGTTGGCCAGGCTGAGAAATCCTCTGTCCAAGAGAAGAAGATCCGAGTTGTCTATCTCCCACCAGGAGTATCGGCTGCAGCAGCAACACCATTAAAGAACGGCATCAACGGCTTGACCAACGGCGCAGTAGGTTCCCCCTCATGTCTTTCTCAGCACTGCTAAGAATCCGCAGACCCCCGACACAGCACCCCCAGCTTACACAAGCCAGCGCTCGCCCTCCCCGGAAGAAGCAGCCTACACTCCCGACACCCGCCGCTCCGTTGGAGGCGCCCCCGCCGTACGACTTGAAGACGAGCCCTCCAACGCTCGCTCCCTCGGAGACGTCAAGTCCTCAGCCTCGAATCCCGCAATGCCTTCCAACCCCCCACCTGCCGTCCCCCTCTCCTACGACGAGCTGAAGGCGAAGTTGGCGGAGGCACAGGCCACGATTGCTTCATACGCACAAGAAGGCGGAATGCGGATGCGGAAGGTGGCGAAGGGCGAGACGAGCAGTGAGACGGTCAACCAGATTGCGCATCGGGTTCAGACGCCCCAGGGTGTTCCCTTGCAGGTCGTTGCTGCCTTGTGTCTAGTGAGCTTCTTGCTTGCCTATCTTTTCTTCTAAACTCCTTTTTGCCTTTGGGGTGGAGTTGGGAGAGTGGGTATGTAAGCTTTAGTGGGTGGCTGTGACCTTGCATTTTGGTGGGCATTTCCATTTCGAACCATGAAGGAATGGCCTTTCTTGATCGAGTCTCCTGGGCTTGGTTGAGAAGGAAGGAAGTAGAACGGCTGAATCAATGGCGAGATGGATGGGTATGGCATAGCACGGCGTGTTTCCTGACACAAACACAACACCAGCACATGAACGAAAGTCGACGATCTCTCTATCTCGCACCTGTACTCTAGTATTGCGCCTCAACGGATGGTTCTCTTTTCTTTTCTTTACTTTTCATACGAAGGTGGTTGGGAGTTGGATTGAGCTGAGCTGGACTGATGCTGATGCTCGTACTGAATCAATTGATGAGAGGAGATCAGGAGATGAGAGGTGGGGAACGTACGTACATTGGGAGAGCAAAGCAAGCGAATCGACGCAAATCAACTAACTTTCCTGCTTTCCCTTGAGTGAAGCACTTCTCGTGGAAGAAATTATACATGCAAGAAAAGGGCCGAGGAACGGGCGGAATGAGGGTCAGTAAGAATACTGATTAATTGATCCATTCTGAAAAGGACGAGTGATCGTAGGCGCGCTGCGGTATGTACAGTTCATGTCCTCCCACTTGAACGCCATTAATCATTTCTCTCCTTTATACATCTGTCATTTCTCATTACGCATTCTATCACCATCCACCCCCACCACATGAAATCAAGCCTCCACCTCAGCCTGACTCCACTTACTCCCACTTCCCACAATCCGTCCCCCCTCCTTCCTTTTAACCCTACAGGTCATCCCCACCTTCTCATCCATCACAAAACTCCAAATAACCCCCACCCAGCTCCGATGCCGTGGCAAATCTCGATAAAACTCATTCGCCACCCTGTTCACCTCCCACAGCCTGCTCCACGGCACGGCAGGGAAATCGTGATGTTCATTATGCAAGCCCACATTATACGTAAGATAATTGAGAACCCCGTAGTAGGAGAACGTCTCCGGAATAGACGTGTTTGTCAAGGGATCTTTGGCGGAGGAGGGCAAGGGCGTGAAGATATAGTGCTCGGCGATAAAATGTCCCGCACATGGATGCAGACTGCCGGCCAGGAAACTCGAGAGTATAAGATACCACAGAGAGTGGAGCGAGGTATAGCGCACAAGGATGACATCGAAGAGGCCCTGGGCGAATATATTGGCGAAGTGGATAGATGTGAAAGGCACTTTGTATACGAAGACGGGGCGGAGGGCGTAGAAGAGGATCTGGAAGGTGCAGAAGAATGCTTTTCCTAGCAAGGAGTCCAAGAACACGGCTTCGAAGCGTGTGGGGAGGTCGGTGTCGAGCCCGTCGACGCCGAGGGATTTGTGGTGCGTGAGGTGGTAGGGCTTCAATTTCTCTCTGTTAGCTTCATCTTCCCCCAAAAGGAACGGAGGGGGAACGTACCCTAAAACTCGCAGAATACGGAATCCCAATCGGCAGATTGGCAAACACAGCAAGCGCTCGATTCAGCTCCGCCTTCCTGAACGCCAGGTTATGGCTAATCTCATGGATGGCGAGAAACAGATTCTGGTTTGCCGTTGCGCCGATGATGTATGCGGTGCTCCAGAAGCGCAGGGACCAGAAGGGCGTGTTTTGTAGGTTGTAGGCGGCGAGCACTTGGATGGTGACGACGAGCAGGACGAGGTATTTTGTGAGGGGCTCTGGCCCGCAGAGCTTAGTTACCTGTGCCAGAAGTCACTGTTAACTCCCACTCTTTCACGGAAACCAATTGATGGGATGTAGATGGAGGGAGAAAGGAACGTACTTCAGGATGTGCTTTAATGATAGCCATTCGCCGCGTCCGGTGCGGCTCCTCCGTATACGTCCAGAAGAAATCATGTTCCTTGACCTCAAGGGGCGGGGCGGTCTCGGTGTCAGGGGAGCTGCGTAACCGTGCTGTCTTCTCATTTTTAGGGATGTTGGAGGTCGTGACGGTCGAGGTTGAGGCAGGCATCTTGAACGATTGATATGCCTGCGTCTCAATGGGTTGGAGAGGGGTGGAGGAGAAGTGGTGCGAGGTTCACTGTTTGTCTCTCGCATGTTGAAGTTAGTTTTAGTGGTTTTCGGGGGTCCAAGACAGCCCAATGAACAGCCCGGTCTCCGGAAAGGGGTTCGGTTCCTCTATTGTGCGGGTGCGCCAAGCCACAGCACACGTGACCAATAGCCGCTCTGCTCACTCTTGAAATTAGGGGCCTGAGGCCCCAAATAGGCTTAGTAAGCCCTGGAACGGAACGCCATGGGGCTGTGCACTATGGGGCTTAATACCCTGTATCCCTTCGTCCGGTGAGACATTGCCAGGCGCTAGCAAGGGGGGTGTGGCTGCACGCAAGCCTCACCTCGCTTTATTACGCTTCAAGAGGCTTGCGTGCAGCCACACCCCCCTTGCTAGCGCCTGGCAATGTCTCACCGGACGAAGGGATAGCTAAAATACCCTGTAATATGCCCTGTAAGGCTGAATCGGTTCAGCTGGCATAGGGTAATTAGTGCATGTGATTTAGGGCGTTCAGGGCTATATACGGGCTACTTACCACTGTAGAACAGCAGTCAATTCAGTATCGTTTACTTGGTTTACATTGCACGCACGTGACCCTAGCTTTATTAAGCTACCTTATAGGCGAGGCGCTAGGGCTCCGCATTATGAAATGTTTATGAAATAACTATAATTTCCGAAAAGAGTACTGTTTAATAGTAAATTCAAGTTTTAATTAATATTTAGTTATTAAAAGTAGTAAAATCGTGGTATTTGCGTAATCATAGCTAAATACTAAGCATGGGAAAATTTTAACCGTTAGAAGAGTATTTATCACGTGATATATCTCCTAAAGGCTAATATATATAAGTCCCCGCTTAGTAAGCTAAGCTAAGCTAGTGCGTAAGGACTTGTGACAGCGCTGGCTGGGGGCCATATGGGGGTGGCTATCACATGACTGGTTTCACCTAGCTAGCCGGCGTTTCAGTGGTTTTAGCTAGTACTTCCCTTCTTTTATCCCCTTTCCTTCTCTCTCTCTCCTTCTTCTCTTTAGCTTAGTATTCTCAATACATGGGATTTTCCTGGATCTTTGAGCCTTTGTACCATTGCCTCGATCCCGCCGTCACAGGACTCGGAAGCCTCCCACGAGCTTAAAAAACAACGCTCTCAAAGAGATAATTGAAGAATTAATTGATTTGAGCAAAGTTACTCCTAAGTACCCTTTGCCCCCTCCTCTATTACCCGAGGTCTATCCCCTATAGGCTCTAGGGTATAGCTTCAGGCTCCTCGCTTCTGAGGGTGTGCAGGCGTGTAGGGGTATTCTAGGCTAGCAGGGGGAAGCGAGGCGCTAAGGCGAATCATTAACAACTTTTTAATCATGGAAAAATTTAATTATGGGAAGGTTCCCATTAGTGATCAATACGTCTCACAGCTCCACGTCTAAGAAGAATTCCACAGTGGGCTTATAGGTACTTCATAGTGCGGACCTCTGGTGCTTCGCCTATAAGGTAGTTCAACACTCACCCTCGCTTCACCTCAACCTCACCTATCCTCACCGGCCTCCATTATGCGCTCTCCACCGCCTCACCTCTGCTCACCCGTCTTGCCTGGGTGTGCTCATCCCCGGTCGCGCGGCTGTCGAAAGCGTCAACTCCTGGCGAGAAGGATTCACGGGAGCCAGAACGGGCTCCGAGGGACCATAATGAGCACCTAGTATGAGGATGGGCTTCTAGACCTACTATCCTGGTATTGAATATTAATGTTATTACAGAAATAGAGTTAGAATTTTGCTTTATAATACACTTCTAATTCTACCAGTGTGTCAAATGAGTAGAGTAAAGTAGAGTAGTGGGTCCTACTTGTCACGATTCATCAGATGCCCAGATGCCTGGCCAGATGCCAGATGCCTCCACGTGACGCGGCCGCCTCGCTAGGGAAGTATGCTTGGAATGCACTGGAGATATTTAGAAGGCTAAGCCCCTTCGGGACTAGCGCACTGCGGGGTGCATATACTCCCTCGCAGCCTCCTGTATTCTAGTTTTCTCTTCCTTAGCTTTGAATCGTCTTTGTAAGGAATCTTCTACCTTGCTTTCCAAGCCCTAAATACCGTACCTATAATAGTATTTAAAGCTTACTTCTTTTAATTTTATAGAGGATTTCAAATAAACTAATTTAGAACTATTAGAAATATAAATATTATTAAGATAATAGAACCTTAGAAATACAAGTAATAGACTCTAGAATAATAAAAGTAAAAAGCTTTAGAACCCTTAAAGAAATCAGGTATTTATATTTTTATAAATATATATTAATAATATATTAGAAACTTCTTTTAAAAACCCGAAAATTAAAGAACTTTAAATAAAGGCTATTCTTTAATTAAGTTCTAGAATAATAGATACTTATAGGCTAGTAATCTAACTATTACTTTTAAGTCTTATTCTATAATCTTATAGGCCCTATATATATACTAGTAATAAAACTATTAGAGAGAATATAATAAAGAAAAATATAATAGGTTAATTTTTTAGAATATTATATAATTCGAAATAATATTAACTTTTTCTAAGGCATTTATTAGTTTAAGTTATTTTATTAGTAATTCTTTTTAAATTAAATATTCTATTAATATTTCTAGAGAGTTTTTAAATAAATCTATATTATAAAATAGTAAGGAATAGTAATTTATATAAGTGATTATCTAATTAAAAGAAGCTCTAAAAGAAGCCTCTGGATCTAGCTAAATAAAAGGGGCCACTGAGTAAGCGAAGCTAAGCTCCCTAGTACCCGTATATATAATATACCCCCCAGAGGCTTCTAATTCTATATATAAAAGAAATAGCTAGTAAAGTACTCCCACGGAGTACCCCTAGCCAAAAGAAGTATGTGTATAGTCTATCTCCCCTAATTAAGAGCTAAGAAACCGTTATTCCCTAATGCCTTATATTAAGCTAATAGAACCAAAAGAAGTAGGAAGCAGAGTGTCCTCAGATGTTTCCGGTAGTATACTCAGTTCCCAAAAAAGCCTAGCTCCAGCCCCGGACGGCTCCGCAAGCCCAAAGCCAGGAAACTATATTATATGTACTATTAGTATTCAAAATGCCCTGGTAGCTTCGTTCCCTTCTTTATCTAATCCTTCTTCTCAAGCTATCCATATAGCTTCTTGTATCCCTTTACTACGAGATGTTCTCGTATATCCTTTAATTGCTCGTCCGTAGGCTATAGATTAAGTTTCCTAGTACAGGAACTAGTGGTTGCAAGCTCTAGAATAGAGCAATTAACGGGCTTCTACGGGTGCTTTTCCGCTCTTGTTTCCTTATAAGGGTACGAGTGGCCTTGCGAATCAGATCGTCTAGTAAGAGAAGCAAAGATCCCAAGTAAAGAGTATTCGTTTTGCTGAATTAGGGCCTCAAAGATCCTTCCGTATTACTCGAGTATATAAACGGGCTCTCCAAGTATATTAGCCTCAATTACCAAAGCGAGTTACTGTACTCCCCAAATAGGTATAAACTTGGCTGCTACTACTTGAAGAAAGTCCTTAATTACCAGGAATCCTTCGACTTCTGTAACTCGGTAGGTTTGAGCTTATACGAGAGCTTGGTACTAATTATTAATCCAGGCTTTGGGAGATTCTAAACCTATTCTGCTACAATCCAGAATTCTGTTATAATCCTCCCTTACTTGTTCTTGCGTATTGTTCTCCGATGGCTGGAATTTATTACAAAGAGCTCGTATAATATTCTGAAGAGAGAGCCTTTGCTAGGAAACGAGTAACTCAAGGTATAGTGCGAGCAGAGCCGGTTTAATCGTACGGTATACCTAATCCCAGATATTCTAATACCGAGAGCTTTGCATTAACTAATTCGATTACTTAATAGTATACTTCTTGAGCCTGAATGAGTATTCTTTCTTAATATTATTAAAACAAGCTGGATATAGAGCTTTTAGTTATACTTCCTTTTCTGCTTCTGGCCTCCTATTCGTATCCCATATTACTAATAGAGTATTTCGCTCGATATTCGATTACTCAATTATTTAATTAATTATGAGAGGTAGAGAGGGCTCTATAGAGAGTAGGTGAGGAGCTTCTGAAATATTAGGATTAACGAGGTATTATATGTTTCGAAAGGTGGAATTAATTTTAAGCTCTATATACTATACAGGGAAGCTCCTGTAATTAGTAAGGCATATATCGGAGACTAGTAGAGCTACTATTCTAAAGAGAGAAATAAAGGATGAGAAAACCAGGTAAAATATATTTTTCTGGCAGTTATAATCGTAGTAAGAATAAACCGCAATTACTAGAATACTTACTAATTACTAATAGAGGTATATAGCTAGTATACCAGGCTTATAACTATTATAAAATAGTAAGGAATAGTGATTTATATAAGTGGTTATCTAATTAAAAGAAGCTCTAAAAGGAGCCTCTGGATCTAGCTAAATAAAAGGGGTTACTAAGTAAGTAAAGCTAAGCTTTTTAGTACCTATATATATAATAATTTATTAAAGAAAAGACTTATTTTTTTATTAAAAAACTCATATATATTAATTAGCTTATTATTATTAAAAAACTATATAAATAAGCTAAGAAAGCTAATTATTTATTTTTAAATATTAATTTAATTATTATTAGTTATTAGAAAAATCTTAAAAAAGCTATTTTATATTATAAATATAAAATCTAGAATCTAGAAAATATAATTAGACTATTTTTATTTTAATAATTTAAAACTAAAGAGAAAAGAAAATCTTAAAGAAATCTCGGATCTAAATAATTATAAGTTATATACAAGTTTATATACTAGTTTAAACTCGGAATTATATATAATTATTAGATAATTATAGATATTATATTTAAATATTAAATGCCTTATTTAAATATTAGATACTTTACTTAGATACTAAATATCTTATTAGTTCTAGTTTAATTCTTATTAGTATTATATATTATAATAACTATAATATTATTTCTTTTTTTAAAATAAGCTTATTTCTGACTTTTAAAAGTTTTTATTAAATTCTCAAATTATAAGTTATATATTAAAAATTAAAATTCTTTTATATATAATTTAAAGAATTTCTATTTATATTATATAGTTTTAATAATATATTATTTTTAATATAGTTTAATTAATAAAAGAGATTCTAGAATAGTTCTAGCTATTCGGGATTCTTATTATAAATATTATAATTCTCAAATACCTGGTATTTGAAATATCTTACTAGATACTAAATACTTTCTAGATATATATAATATAGCTACTATATTAGAGAAATATACTTGAAATATACTAGAAATATTTAGAAGGCTAGCTTTTTTAGAACTAGTATATTATAAAATATATATATTTTCTTATAGTTTTTCATATTCTAGTTTTCTCTTTTTTAGCTTTAAATTATTTTTATAAAAAACCTTTTACCTTACTTTTTAAGCCCTAAATACTATATCTATAATAGTATTTAAAGCTTACTTTTTTTTAATTTTATAAAGAATTTTAAATAAACTAATTTAGAATTATTAGAAATATAAGTATTACTAAAATAATAGAACCTTAGAAATATAAGTAATAGACTTTAGAATAATAAAAGCAAAAAGCTTTAGAATTCTTAGAAGAATTAGATATTTATATCTTTATAAATATATATTAGTAATATATTAGAAATTCTTCTAAAAACCCGAAAATTAAAGAATCTTAAATAAAGGCTATTCTTTAACTAAGTTCTAGAATAATAAGTACTTATAAGCTAGTAATCTAATTATTACTTTTAAGCCCTATCCTATAATCTTATAAGTCTTATATATATACTAGTAATAAGATTACTAGAAAGAATATAATAAAGAAAAATTATAATAGATTAATTTTCCAAAATATTATATAACTAGAAACTATATTAATTTTTACTAAGGCTTCTAATAAAGCTCTTACTAGTTTAGGTTATTTTATTAATAGCTTTTCTCGAACTAAATATCTTATTAGTATTTCTAGAGAATTTATAAATAAGTTTATAAAAATAGAATTCTTTATTTTTATTATAAAGATTCTAGAAACTAAAAACTATATTATTATTAAAGAATTATATAAATAGGCTAAGAAGTCTAATATCTTATTTTTAGATATTAATATTATTATAAAAAGCTATTAGAAAAATATTTATAATTATAATAAAGCTATTTTTAAGAATACTAAGTTTTATAATATTAAACTCAAGAATAATATTAAATACTATATAGCTATAATAAATTAGTTTATAATAGCTCTAGCTACTTCTATTAATTTTATAATTCTAGTATAATAAAAAACTATTTATATTACTTATATTACTTATAAATATTTATAAATAGTATAATATTTTAAAAATTTAAATAAAATAAAATATATATTTATAAATAATATAAATAATTATAAATAGCTATTATATAATAATAATAAATTAAGATTTATTTAATAATAATTAAATAATATAAGTATTTATTAAATAGTTCTAATAAAAATAAATTAGGGCTTATATAAAACTAGCTAAATACTAATTTTTTATAATAATAAACTAGTTATATTTTTAAGATCTTAATTTTTCTTATTTTATTTACTAAATAATACTATTACTTAATTAAATAAAAATATAATACTAGAATAATACTAGATAAAAGACTTATCTTATTAGGCTAGTCTATTATATATATTTATTATATAATATAATATGGCAGGCCATACTTATTAAAAATTATATTATTTTAGTAGTTTTAAAGTTTAGGTCATATAGTAAAGGCTATAGTCTTTTATATATAACTTATAGAAATTATATAAGAAAGCTAGTTTTTCTATAAACTTAGAAATAATCCTTTATAAATATTTAATTAATTAAGCTTTTATATATTATATACTATTTATACTTTACTATTTATGCTTTTAATTTATTATTTTACTATTAAGTTATATTTTATACTCTAATATACTTTATATAGGTTTTTGTTTTATTATAATTTCCCTCTTATATATTTTATAATAAGTAATATAAGAAGAATAGAAACTTTATAATTAAGGTAATACTTTTATAAAGTTCTAAAAAATATTTATAAGGCGAATTATTAGCTTAGTAAATTAGAAGAGAAAAGGGCTATTATAATACTTTAAGCCTAAGATTAAAATATTAAGGATATATAAGTATTAATTTTAGTATCTTATATTAATTTCTAATATATCTAGTAACTTAAATACGGATTAGCTATAAGATATAATTACTAGTATAATATATAAGAATAATAGAAATAGAAGCTAATTATAAAAGGAAAAGAAATAAAGGAAATAAAATAAGAAAAATTATACTAAAATAATATAAGTTAGACCTTAGTTAGAATTAGATTTTAGTACTCGGAAATAAAATTATATTATTAATTTATATATTATTTTTAGTTATAATAAAAATCGGAATTAAAATAGCTTTAATCTTAGTAATAAAGCTTATTCCTAAATCTAAAAAGAATATCTAAAATAGAAAATATCCTTAATTTCAAATAAGATAATAAATAGAAATTAGAAAAAATTAAAAAAAATCAGAAATAAGAAATTATATAAATAAATTAGAGAAATCTCTAGAGAAAAGAAAGATTACTAAATAAAGATAATAAGGAAAATTCAGAAAAATCAGGAAAAATAATAGAATTAGAAAAATTATTTTTATTATTATTATTTTTATTATTATTATTTTTATTATTATTATTTTTATTATATTTATTAATAATATTATAGAATATACCTAGTTTAGTAAAAATAAGGAGAAATACTATAGATATTAAGCTAATAGAATAGAAAAGAAAATATAAGTAATAGAAATAAGACTAGAAAAGCTATTACTTTATTATTACTAATATTAAAACTCAAACCTTAATTATATTTATTATTATTAACCAGTTTCTTTCTAATTCCGGTTCCTAAACTAAAAGATATACTTAAACAGGAAGTTAGTTTTTTAGGAATCTTATTAATAGAAATCTTAGATATAGAAACTTTATAATTAATTATAAAAAAAAGTATTAAAATTAATATAACTAAGAATAAATATATACTAATACCGGATTTAAATCTATTATTTATAAGAGTTCCTAGAGTATTATAGTTTTAGGAAAGTAATATCTCTATATTCTTAAAATAATATATAGATATATATAAGAACTATTATATTCCTAATAATACTAATAAAAAAAAGAATTATTTATTATATTTCTCTTATTTATAAGAATTAGATTAAGGCTATACTAGAGTACTATATTAATAACCCAGGAGATTACTAGAAAACTAAGTTCTTTAAGGCCTTATTAAAGAAATTCCGAGAATATAACTAGGAAATACTTAAAATTAGCTATAACTTTCTTAATTAAATTATTATATAAGCCTAGAATAGAGAAATTCTTTCCAAGTCTTATATTAATATATTTAATAAAATATTAAAAGAATTATTAAAAAAAAAAGAAATAAATAAAATTATTTAGTACTAAGAGTTTATAAAAGAATTATTTATTCTAGTAAGAAATTATATTCTTAAGAATACGAATTTTGAGCCTATAAATATTTTTACTTATAAATATAATAAGATATATAAAAAAGTAATAATATCCTATTAATATAAAAAGAAGAAATATTATTTTAATATTACTAATAATCTAGATATATTTAGATTTAGATAAGAATACTTAAATATAATAGTCTATAATATAATTCCTAAACTAGAAAATAATAATTTTTTACTAATTTCTTCTATTATATTTCCTAAAGCTATTATAGGTATAAATAAGAAAAGAACCTAGCCTATAGCTAATTATATAAAACTTATTAAAAATAGTAAACCTAAAAGAAATAATATTAACTAGCTAGTAAGAAATCTAGAAAAACTATTTATTATTATTATAACTCAAAAAGACTTATAAAAATAACTTAATATAATTATTATTATAATTCGGGAAAATATTTATAGCCTATTTATATAGCCTAGCTAACTATAATAAATATAATAGTATTAATAGCCTAGTAAGTATAATTCGAATCTTTAGGGTAAATATACTAGAAGTTATAATAGAGATTATAAAGAATACTATAATAGCTATAGTAATTAAGCTAGAATAAGTAAAAGATCTAGATAATTATATTCTAGAGGAAATTAGTTTTAAGTATAATTACAAAATACTATTTAAGTTAATATAGCCTATAATATAGACCTAGAACTAAGAGAATAAATTTACTATAAGTACTATAATAAGAATAAGAATAATAATATTAATCTAGAATATATCTATATTTTTTAGTTTTATTACTTATTAATAAAAGAACTTATAAATTATAAATATACTTACTAATTTAATAAAAAATAATATAAAGAGCTATTTAAGCCTAGATAAAAAAGTATTTTCTTTTTTCTTACTAATAAATACTAGTAGTTTAACTAAATTATTTCCTAAATCTAAAAAAAAGAATTTAATTATAACTTAAATACTTGACCTAAAAATATCTAGAAATTAATAAGAAATACCTAGTTTACTAGGCAAGAAAGAGAAAAGAAAACTAGCTAATTAGAATCTATATATAAAAATAAATAAGTTATATCTAGAGAATTTAAATAACTACTTTACTTTAGAGGAAATTATATTAGAATTACTAATACTTTAGGTTCTGAAATTAATAAATAGTACTAAGATTTAGCTATAAATAGTATTTCTATTAATATTATAATAGGTTTCTTATTAAAGAAAAAAGAAAAAGAAATAAAAATAGCTAAAAAGATTTTCTGAAAATAAGCCAGAATAGAAAAAAAACTACTTTATATAAGAGGCTAAAAAAATACTACTTTAAGAAATAATAAATAAGGAAATAGCCTAGCTAAGAATATAGATATTAATATTTCCGGAAATAAACTAGATAAATTAGGAACTTAGTATACTTTTAATTATAATAAGTATAAGACTCCTAAAATTAATAATATTTTAATAAGGTTACTAAAGAAAGTAACTATTCTATTCCCAAAAACTTAGAAAGAAATAAAAATACTTATTAATACCTTAAAAACACTAGATCTAGCTACTATATTTTAGAATTAATAAATTAAGAATAATACTTCCTATTTTACTATCTTATAAATAGGAAATACTATTATATTAAATATAATTAAATATATTAGAAAACCTGCGGAACTAATAGCTATAGCTTATATAATAAATAGAATATTTAAGAAATTAGAAATACTAGTTTAGGTATTTAATATTAATAGAATTATTTAATTTAAAAGTAATAGTATTAATATTCGAATATTACTAGCTTATAAATATATTATATAATTATTATATCTCTAATTTATATTTTAAGAACCTTAAAAAAGTATTAAATATAAAAGAATAATTAATACTAGAACTAAAATTAATATTTTCTCTAAAAATATTTCTAGAAATATTAGTAAAATAATATATAATATTATAAATTATTAAATATTTATTATTACTAGGGCTAAATTTGGATTTATAGAAATAATAAAGCTTAGAGCTAAGGTTATAAATAAAATAGGATATAAAAATATATTTTTCCTAATTAAAGAAGTTCTAAAAATCCTATTTAATTAATTATTCTTAGTAAAAATAAAAATAAATATTATATATAAAAGTAATAGTTTATAAAATAGAAGATTTACTAATTCTAAAAATAACTAGAATACTTATACTATTATAATTATTTTATTTTTAAAAAATATTAGAAAATAGAAAAAAGTAATAGTTTAAAAATATTAAGTTTCTAGAATTAAGAAATTAAGTAATATAGAATAGGAAACTAAAAGTAAAAAAGAAAAATAGAATCTAATATTATAACTAGTAATAATATTAGAGAAAATAGAAAAATATTAGGATTTTTTATAAATTCTTTTATTTTGAGTTTAGAAATTCAGGAAATTAATAATATTTTTAGAGAAACTAAAGCAGAAAAGATTCTAATTAAAATATTATTAAAAGTAATTCCGGATTTAATAAAAAAGAAAGTAAAAAAAGTATTAAATAAAGATATTTCTAAAAAAGAAATAAAGTAATATTTCCTAATAATAAAGAAATATATTCCCGAAACTAAGAAATATTAAACCCAAGACTAGAAAGAATTCTGGAATATATAAAAGCTTAAGAAAAATATATTAAAATACCGGATAAAAAAGTACTTTTTATATCTAACTAGAAAGAAGCCAAGTAAAAAGATTATAAATTCTAGAGATTAGATAAAAAGAATACTAGAAAAAATAGTTATAGTTCTTAAAGAAAAAAATAATAACTATAGTTTATTTCTAGTTATAAGAGTATATAAAATAAAGAATAAGAAAATTTAATTAGTAAATACTAATAATAGAACTAAAAAAGGCCCTAGTAAATATCTAAACTAGTTTAAGAAATCTAAAGCTAGAGAATACTTATAGAAATATACTAGGAAATATAAGAACTATTTTTTATTAAAAATATTAGCTATTTTAAAAAGTTTATAACTTATTCCGGAATATCTTAAATAATTAGATATTAGTAATTAGCTCTAGGAAAAAAAACTAGCTATATTTCAAGAATTAATAATTAATTAAAAAAATATAATTATATTTAATTAGAAAGAAATAGGAAAAGTCTATAAAAATATTAGCCTATCTATTCTAATTAAGACTATTAAATATAAAGCCTAATAAGAGAAGAATTTCTTATATTCTAAAGCTCTAGTATTAGTAATAATAAAAATATTATTAAAATATCTAAATTATAAAATTCTTAAGAAATATAATAGACCTTACTAAAATTTATAATTCTTAGTTATAAAAAAGATTACTAGAACTTATAAACTAATTAATACTATTATAAAGATAAATTTAGTAATCTTATAAGATACTAACTTATTCCTATTTACTAATAAAATCTCGGAAGAATTTACTAGATATATTTATATTTCTCTAATTAATTTCTTTTCTAAATATAATTAACTTATACTAGATACTCGAAATAGAGATTTAATTATATTTATAATATTTCTAAGGCTATTAAAAATAATTATATTATCTCAGGGAATTACTAATTCCGTTATATAATTTATATGAATTATTATAATTATTCTGGAAAATCTATTTCCTAAAATTACTATACTATTTATTAATAATATTAGAGTTAAGAAACATTATATAGACTATAATAAGTAGCTTATTTTACCTGGAATTCGGTATTTTATATTTAAATACCTTTAAAATCTAGATATAACCTTAAATAGAATTAAATAAGCCAGAACTTATTATGGGTACGGCATTTAGGGCTTGGAAAGCAAGGTAAAAGGTCCCTTATAAAGACGATTCAAAGCTAAGGAAAGAAAAACTAAAATATAGGAGGCTGCGAGAGAATATATATATCCTATAATATACTAGTCCCGAAGGAGCTTAGCCTTCTAAATATCTCTAGTATATTCCAAGCCTACTTCCCTAGTAAGGCGGCCGCGTCACGTGCGTCTAGGAAGTAATAAGATATAAGTAACGGAATATGGGCAATTATATTAGCTAATAAAGTTAAAAGCTAAATTATAATATTATTTCCCTCTTTAGAATAAGCTTATTCCCGAGCTTTATAAAAGCTATTAATTTATCTAATTTCGTATTATTTTCCTTCCTAAAATAAACTAGTATCTCGGATATAGATATTATATATAAAAGGCCGGCGCCTTTACTATGTCACTTAGGAGGATTTATTATTATTTCCATATAGTTCTAGATAAGTATTATTTTTTATATAGTCTAGCTAATATTATAGGTTTTATAGAGATCCTAGTATATTAATATTATTATTATAAAAACTCTATAAAACCAGGGGGCTATTACTTAGTACCAAAGCTAGATACTATACTAGATTCTTATCCTAACTAACCTAATAAATTCTATACTTTAGCCTATTTCTTACTAGCTTAATTATAATAACTCGCTTAATATTATACTCTTATTTACTATTCTCTAGTATTAATAGGGGCGGTTCCGGGTTTGCTTAACCTAGTAAAGGATTCTAGGGATCTTTTTATAGCTTCTCTATATAAAAAACTAGGTATATCTTTATAGTTTCCGGTAGTTTTAGGAGAAACAAGTAGCCACGCTATTCTAGAATCTCAAACGGGCCTTCTATTTAGTTCCCTAGCTTCTGGCTCGGATAATTGGATTTCTAGTACTTTATAGTAACTCATACCTTGTCTCCGACTTTGAAATTAATCTAATAGTAATATTTATTAGCTTATACTATATATTATTCTTGTACTTACTCTATATTACCTTAAGCAAGTTACTATAATTCATGTAATTAATTTACTAATACTTTAGCTTTATCCCTATTTAGCTTCTCTTTAAGTGAGTTAGCTTTAATAGGAAAGTTCTAGTCTAGAGAAATACGAGGCTCATAGCCCTTTTTAGTTATAAACGGGAACTAGCTAATAGTTTTATACTAAAGGGAGGCTTATTAATAATTAATTATAGTAACCTATTTATTCTAGTTATCCTAGTAATAGTTAATATATAGACGTAATTTCTAATTAAAGTACTAATTAATAATCTCTATTTATCTATTTATTTGGGGATAATTAGCTATTAAGAGCTTGAGTTTTATATTAATTCTTATATAGAATTCGCTTCAAAAATCGGATATGAATTAGGGTCCCTAATCTAATATAATTATTTCTGGAATACTTACTTGGCATATTATATAAAGTAAAAACAGAGGCACTAGTTACTTGGCTATAATTATATCTCATACGGGAATTATAATTAGATACTTAAATAAGTAATTTACGAATATAATAACTATATTATGGCCCGATTTGCTTTCTAGGTAGCTCTTAAAGTTCACGGTAATATATTACTAGGGGTAATTAGAAACTAGAAAAAGATAAAGCAAACTAGGCTTCTTATTTCTAGGTATATGCAATCTCCTATAAGTATAGTAATTACTATAATATTAATTAATATCCTTGCCTATAAATAGCTAGTAATATTACTTCTTTAGTAATTAACGGAGCTTTATATGTCTAGGATATCTAGAAAGGGGTTTATTATATGCTTTACGGATTAGGGCGGTCCGCAAAAATAGTTCGGGAATTATTTTATCCTTCGTAATATAGAGTCTCTCATAATATAAAAGAAGGCTATCTTATAATATTTAGATATTACTTTTAGCTTAGGCTATTATATATAGCTTCTCTAGATCCGGTAATATATAATTATTTTATAGGATCTTATTTACAAGTTATAAACTACTATACTCGGCGGGAGCTTCTAATAGTACTTCTATAGGGACTACTATAGCAGAGTTTACTAGTAAAGCTTCTAAGAGAATACCTTCTTTTAGGGGAATTATGCCTCTAATAAAGATATTCTTTTCCGGAAAGTTTTTAGTATATACTTGGTTTTTAGGGCCAAATTCCGGATTAAGTAAGCTAACTTTATAAAGTATTACTATAAGCTATAAGTTATGGATAATCTTCGGATTAATCTTATCTTTAGGGAGAAGTACTTGGGTTTATAGCTTTTTCTTAATCTGGCCCTAAATATCTACTTTATCTTATTTTTATAATAAAGTATCTACTTACTTATTTAATTTTCCAGAATAATATATAAGCTTAAAGTAATAGCAGGATAAGAGCTTAGCCCATCTCGCTTATTAAAAAAAGAGCTTCTTAGTAATTATAAAGTACTTTAAGGCACAGTAATTAGAATAGACCTTAAAGGAAATATCCTAAAAGCCCTCTAGCTTAGCTCTTTATTTCTCTAGTACTTGTACTATAGTAAGTATTTCCTTATTATATATATTATAATTAAGCTTTATTAGGAATATGATTTTGGAAAAATAAGCTATAGGATACTAAAGGCCTGTTTCCGGGTCTTATTAAGAAAATAGGCTAGTAACTATTTCTTTAGATATATCTATTTCTACTATTATAGGCAGATCTGGATTATAATATTATAGAACTAGGGTAGAAATTATAGCTTTCTTTAGGCAAGTAAAAGCCTCTTAATATTACTCGGACTACTTAAAGAGAATTCTCTTTTTTATAAGTAAGATAAGAGATCTAGTAATTTGCCCATACTCTCTAATAAAGCATTTATAAAAGTTATAGAAGCCGAGAAAGAACTATATACCCTTAACTATCTTTAGGGATTACTAGTTATATATTACCTCGACTTTATTAAGATCTACTTTAATACTAGATATAGAGATAATAAAACTCAAATACTTTATATATATGACTTTAAATTCCGATTTCTTAATATTTACTTAGAGGCCAGTAAAATATAAATAATCTAGTACTTTTTATATATACTATTTATACTTTACTAGGTCCTCTAAGTAAATAAGAATATTATTAAGGTATATTATATAAAAGTTATCTAGATACTCGAAAAGCGTATTATTTATATAGTATTAATATATAGCCGGGCTATTTATAAGGCCTTCCTAGAAAACATTATATTTATATACTTTATAGCGGGTATAAAATATTATTAGCTTCTGAGAATTCGGGTCCATAGCTATATAATAGAAAGCTTAGTAAATATCTAATTTAATATAGATCTTGGCCTTAGATAATTAACTTAAAGTCTTATTAATAAGTAAAAAAGGATATTAATTCTTCTAGATAATATTATTTAGGTAGCGGAAATTAATATAGAAGCATAAACCTCCGTTTACTTTCTTTATAAAAAGAACTAGTAAAGTAAAGAGAGCCTAACTAGCTTTAATAAAGCCCTTAGCCAGATTATTTTCTAAGAAATACTTGATTTCTAGAAGTTCTTAAGTAAATTATTACCAGAGGAATTAATATCTAATACTCTCGGTTTCCTTTAGGCCTTTAATCTAAATCTTATAATTATATAGTCTATAAAAAAAAAGAATATTAGATTCCTTCTTCGAGAAAACAGAGGCATATTCCTTAAGTTCCGGAAATAATATTCTCTATAGCTACTAAAGCTCTATTTCTCCCGGTTATTAATTCTCTAGGCCAGGGATAGCTTCTTTTTTCCGAGCTTTAAGCTCCTTATTAATCTTATAGATAGAAATTTAACCAAGAATATTATTTTCTCTCTTGGCTATATAATTAAATACTATAGAAATAAGAATAGCTAGGTCTAATATTTGCTTTTTATTAAGAACCTCTTCTCGTTTCTTTGGCTTTTGCTTAGGTATTATATCTTAATTAGGCTATAGAAGCTCCTTTTCTATAATCTTATATAATTTCCTCTAATTAGTCTAAAAAAAGAAAAACTACTTAAGAATAAAAAATTTCCAGAAATAGCTTATAATAGAATCTCGTTAATTAGCGTCTTTTTAATACTTCTTATTAGGTTGCTTCTCTAACTATTATTAGGAAGTACTAATAATATAACCGAATTATATAGATTTAGGCTTATTCTTTAGCTATATAAGCCTATATTTTCTATAATTAATTAGAATATTAATATATATTACCTATTTTCTATTAAGAATAATATTGTAATCTCTAAGGTTTAGGATAATTATAAGTATATTAATACTTCGTCTATTAATTAGAAATAAGACTTCTATATATTTCTTAGTAAACTTAGCTAGCTTTCTATTAAAACCGCATATAATATAAAATAAAGGAAAGGGTTATAGTTCTATCCCTAAGAATTACTCTATAAGCTAAGTAAGCTTTATATTAATAAAAGCATAACTATTAGCTCTAGTATTAATAAGGGAAGAAAACTTAATTCCTAATTTATTTATACTAATAATATAGGGCATTATAAGAGTATTTCCTTTTATTAGACAAGTTAAGTTAATCTCTACCAAATTCATACCATAAGCCCCTAAAATAAAGACTTTCTTTAGAAATACTCGTTTTCCGGTCCTATTTTAGAATTAGAGTTCAAATCCTCTAAATACTTTACTAGAATAGTATATTCTAGTAAAATGAGAACTAAGCCTGGCTTAATTCTAGAAAAAGCTACCTTAGTTTCCTTACTATATAGAACCGGACAATATCTAATATAGTAGCCAAACTCGTTATAGTTATAGTACCTAATAATTGAGAGATCTTTAGTCTTTATAGGATATTACTTGTACTTGTAAGAGAGTATATACTTAACAAGAGTAATTAATATGGGCTCCTTAGGCTCCTTCTTAGGAATGTATTTCTTAGGAGCATACGGGAATATAGTACTAGAAGTGAACTTGGCTAAAATAGCTCTTGCCTTCTTATATTCTTTAGTCTTCTCATATATAGCCTTAATCTACTAGTTATTAGTAATATAATACTAAGCAAAGCAAGTAGTATTAATAGAAAAATTATTATAGTATATACGTACTAACTCCTAGAGCTTTGGTAAGAGCTTCTTATTTAGTTCATACTTAATATCTTAAAAACTAATACCGCCTTCTATAAATAGTTATAAGAAGAAAGTATAGAACTCCTAAAATACTTAACTAGAGTACATTTAAAGCTTGCCAAAGTTGCGGCGAGCATTCTATATCTTATTAGGGTTAGAGAATAGCTCCTTTAAGTAAGAATAGAACTCTAAGAGCTAATAGTACTAATTCGGACTATCTTTATTCATATGAGAATTAGTTAAGGCGAGAATATTACTAGTAAGTCTACTAGAAATATAGATAATCTTGAGATCTTCTAAGGAATATGAATTAGTATTTCCTTATAGCTTATTCTTAATCTAAACTAGCTAGTTATTAAAGATAGTATAATCTCTAATAAAGAGAGTTAGATCTGGGAGCTTAGTAACTCTAGTACCTCTAAAGAAAGCATAAGATATAGGGAATCCTAGATAAGAATAAGCGAGAGATAATTCGGAATTCTTTTAAGAAAGGTTTAGAGTAGCCGAAGCAGGAATAGCTAGAGCTATTATAAATCGATCTACTATGGCCATATAGTATTTAATTTTATCCTCGAGCTTAGTATTATAAAGCTTAGTATTCTCAAGAATAGCTTTATTATAACTATAGGTATTCTTATATAAAATAGCTCTTTAAACATTCTCCCGGTAGCTCTTTATAATAATATTAATATTTAAAAGCAAGATATTAGGTTCCTTGGCCTATTTATATAACTTTCCGGTAGTAATATAGTTATTAGTTTTCAAGAGCTTTATAATAAAAGTAAAGAGTTCTATTTCCATAGACTCGTCTATAAATTCTTCAGGAATACTAATAAGATGTTTGGTTCGGGAAGGGCCGCTAATAGGATAACCTGAACTAGTAAGAGCTTTACTAGAGGCCTTAGCTAAAGCCGACATGGTTCCTAATCACGTAATGTCCTGGGATATTAACCTATTATACTTTTCCTTTACTATATCCTCCCTAATAGTCTCGTTACCGGCATATATATAGGGCCTATAAGGTTATAGGATAGGGCTTGAGAGTAATAGTCAGGTTACTAGCCTATATATGCCTATTACTCTAGAACTTAGTTAAAGAATAGCCTTTATTTAAGGTTCTTTAATTTTCGGGTTTTCGGGGGAATTTCTAATATACTACTAGCATATATTTATAAAAGTATAAATACCTAATTCCTCTAAGGGTTCTAAAGCTTTTCGCTTTTATTATTCTGGAGTCTATTACTCTTATTTCTAAGGTTCCGTTATCTTGGCAATATCTATATTACTAATAATTCTAAATTAGTTTATTTGAAATTCTTTATAGAATTAAAGAAAGTAAGCTTTAAATACTATTACGAGTACAGTATTTAGGGCTTGGAAAGCAAGGTAGAAGGTCTCTTATAAAGACGATTTAAAGCTAAGGAAGGGAAAACTAGAATATAAGAGGCTACGAAAAAGTATATATATCCTATAATACGCTAGTCCCGAAAAGGCTTAGCCTTTTAAATATCTCTAGTATATTCCAAGCCTACTTCCCTAGCGAGGCGGCCGCGTCACGTGCGTCTAGGAGGCAATGGGACATGAGTAACGGGATATAGGTAATTATATTAGCTAATAAAGTCAAAAGCTAAATTATAATAGAACTAGTATTAGAGAAAAATTATAGTTCTATTATAATAGTATAATTATTATTAGCTTTATTTATAAAATACTTAAAAGAAACTCTTTAAGCTCAGAAATTACTAAAATCTTAAAATAGAAATATTATAATAATATAACTAAAAGTAAGGCATTTATTAGAATTATTATTTATTATTATATTTAAATTAAAAACTTTATAATTATTATTAAACCCATTTACTATTTAATAAGAAAGAATATAATATAAAACTAGAATAATAAATAAAAGCAAGCTATATAAATTCTTTAAGAAAAGCTTACTATTATTTTAATACTTTATAAGTTATACTATAATTTATTAAAAAATTAGGAAATAATTATATTAATAATAAATACTAGCCTAAATAAATAAAATAGAATTCTTAGTTAATATAATAATAAAGAAAAAAAGAAAATTATATAATATAAGTCTAGAATTTGAAATAATACTAAATAGAAATATAATATTACTAAAAGAAAATACTAAAGGCTAGTAAAATATTTATAGAAAGTATAATTCTGGCTATATAAAGTTTATTTTATTCTTAAACTAGATACTAATATACTTATTATATAGCTAAGTAAAGTAGCTATAAATCTTTCTAGAGCTCTAGTTACTTACTAGCTAGTATAAATTTAATTATTTAATTTTAAAATCAAGTATATTAAGGAAATTAAACATATTATTACTAACGGATTATTAAGATACTTATAATAAGAAAGTAATACCGAAAATAGCAAGAATATTAATAAATAATTAGTAATAGAGCTTAATATTATTAAAATAATACCTATTAAATAAAAAATTTAATTAAAAAGTAGTTCCGGTTTAATTATATAATATTATTTTAAGAAATCCGACTTCTAAGCCCTTTATTAGATATTTAAATAGTAATATCCGGTTACTAGAGACTAATAATTAAAGCCTTACTATATCTAGAAGCAAATTAGTAATATTAAAAAATAATAAAATCCGGAAGTTATATAGTAAAGACTATAGCCTTTTATATATAACTTCCGGTAAAATAATAAATAATAATACTAACTCTTATAATTTATTTAATAATTCGATTATTTTACTATATTTCTTAGATAATAGCTATTTTAAATAATACTAGAATATTATATAATATCTTATAATACTTTCTAGACTAGAAGAAATATTTAGAACCAAATTTCGAAAATTAAATAAAAAAGCTTTAAATTATAGTATAAGAGGTTAATTACTATAGAAAGTAATATCTAAAATATACTTATCTTAACTTATTATTAATAATTAAAAGTAAAGGGAAATTATTATTAAAGAGTTATATAATAAGATTAGATATATTAGAAAAGAAAGTATCTTTTACTTAGTAACTAGCTACTATTACTATAAAGATTACTATAACTATATATAGAAATATATTAATACCTATAAGATTTATTAATATAAGAATAAAAAAAGATAAGAAAAAGCTCTATATCTAATAAAAGCTATATCTCTTTTCTATTACTTTAAAATTAATATAATTAAATTACTAGATTATAAAAAATATAACTTATTAGTTATTACTAAAGACGACTTTTTAAAATAGATTAAGACTAGATCTTTAAAGAATTCAACTAGTAAGAAAATTACTAAGTTTATTTAGGAAGAAATTATTTATAGGTATAGTTTATTTAGATAGCTTAAGGTAAATAGCAAATCGGAATTTAAAAAAGTAATAATTCAGGAACTTAATAAGCTAGGAATTAATAGAATTATTATTTTAGTCTATAATTTCAAAAAAATAATATAATTAAAAGAAAATATTAACTAATTATTTAAGTACTTATTATACTTATAATAAATAAAAAGAAGCCTTAGGTAGATTTACTATTATATATTCTATTTACTAACCAAGTTACTATATATAAACTAACTAGATTTTTATTTATTTATATAGTTTATAATAAAGAAGCTATATTACTTATAGAAATATATTTTCTAATCTAGAAAATACTTAAATAAAATAAAGTCTATAATAAAGAAATACTTCTAAAAATATATATAAAGCAAATATAAATAAGAAATAAAAATATTAAAGAAGCTAGAATAAAGAAAAACAAATAATATTAAGAGAAAAAAAAATTTAATACTATTTACTAGATTTATTTAAAACCTATTTCCGAAAAAGATCTAGTTCTTATATATAATATTAAATTAATAAATTAAAATAAGTTAAGAAATATAAAGCTATTATATTACTAGCTTGGCTTATATAGAATAAGATATATAAATTAACTAAAAAAATATTATATACTAAAAGAGTTTAATAGTATTATATTTTAAAAAATATATACCAGAAATTAATTTAAGTAATTTATTAAAAGAAATGAATTCTGGTATTTCCCTAAAAATAAAGTTAATAATAAATATATATTTATAAATAAATACTTTAAAATAGATATAGAACTAGAAAAAAAGCAATTATAAAATACTATAAATAAAATAGTATTTAGGAAATCAAGAAAGCTACTAGTATTATTATATATATTTTAGAATTACTAGAATTAGAAAAAATAAAATATATTTCTTTTATAAAGAATTAGAAAAAAATATCTAATAATAAAAATTCCTTTTAATCTAAAATAAAGCTTATTACCTTTAATTCTTTATATATCTTTTGAATTTTCCTTCTAATTATTATTTATAACTTTTAGAAAATATTATTATTAAACTATTATTCTAGAAATTAAATAAACTTTATTATTATTTATTTCTTATTATTATCTAACTACTATTACTAGATAGTATTTTTAATATATAAGATTTTATTACTAGATCTTAGGAATTAAATATAAAGAATTTCTTTTAGTATAAAAATAAATAAGAAATTAAGAAATTACCTTATAGATTCTTAATTCTAAACTATAGTAATAGATAATAACTATATTTAGAATTAGGGAAAAAAGAAAAGAAAAAAGGAAATCTTTTATATATATTTTACTAAGATAGAAATCTTTTAAAAACTCGATTTACCTTTTTAATTAGCTATTCTTATAGCTTATACTAGTCTAAAGCTTAACTATAATAACTATAAATCTCGACTTTAACTTGAATTACTATTATAAGTTTCCTTATAATATCTAAATAAACTTCCTAATTAGGAATTATATATAAACAAAATAACTAAACTAGAAGCCCTATAAGAAAAAAGAAAAACCTTATTAAATTCAATAATTATTTCCGAAAATACTTAATAATATATAATTCTAGAAATTTATTAGATATTAAATAAACTAGATCTATTTATTTAAAGCCTATTTTATATTAGAAAACCTACTTCCTTTTTAATATAATTATAATTGTTTTTAAAACTAATACTGAGGCTTAATTAGTATATTATATATTTCTATTTCTATATAAAGAGAACTTCTCCTATATAAAACCTATTTCCTAATTAAAATACTATTTTATTACCGGAAATTAATTACTTCTTTAAAAAGCTAGTATAATTTACTAATTCTTACTATTAATCTATTTCTTACTATTAAATATTATCTAAATAATTTCTATATCCTTAATACTAATTCGAAATACCTAATCTTTCTATATTCTATATTAACTTTAATATTAATTATTTTAAAACTTAATAATAATACTATAAACCCTATTTATATTATCTTATAATTCTCTTTTCTATATACTCTAATATCTTTAGTATTACTTTTATTAATATAAATATTATTTTAAAATCCCAAATAACTAAATAGTTTTATACTATTTAAAGTTAATTCTAATAAATACTAAATAAATATAATTAGCTTTCGGAAGAAATATAGATTAGTTTCGGAAAAAGTAATACCTTATTCTAAATTATTTTTTAATTCTATTATTCTAATTTTTTTTTTATTAATACTTACTTTATATTTTCCCTAATATCTTTAATATATTTATATACTTTATTTTTTTATATATTTCTTATATTATTTCTCTTCTTTTATACTATTTTTTGAATTAATAAAAACGTTTCTAAATAAATAAGAAATCAGGATATATTTATATTATAAAATTTATATTATTTTCTTTTATATTTTAATACTTTAAATACTATTACTATATTTATATTTCTATTATATTACCTTCTTATTTCTTTATTATTATTATTTAGTTTAATTTACTTTAATTATTTCCTTAATTATATTTTTTTAGATATATATATTTATATTCTTTTTTATAATAGAAGCCTAACTTTATATTTTATCTTTTATAATTATTCCTAATTCATAACTATATTACTTTAAATATATCTAATTATTATATCTACTTTCCCTATTATAAGTACTATTATTTCAGCTTTATTTTCTTACTAAAAAAAAAGAAAAACTCGAATATATATAATACTTTTATATAATCTAAAACTATTCTAATTTATTTTTTATTTTAAAATATATTTAAAAGAAATTTTTATAATCTCGAGAACTTTTAACTTTATAACCTATAATTATTATATTAATAATATTTTTATAACTAATTAAGAATAATAAAATAGCCAAAATATAGATTTCTTAAGCTAGTAAAATATAATAACTAGTTCTTATAAGCCATAATATTATTAAAAGCCTATAAATTAGTAATATTAAAGTTCAAAGTATTAAAAGAGCTTGGGTAGTTATAAAAAGCCTACTAATACTAGAAAAAATAGCTATAATTACTAAATTTAATACGAATGTCCTAGATAAGCTAAGTAATATATATAATAAACTCTTGAAATAGAAAACCTTTATTAGAGACGAAACTAGACTAGAATTAACTAAGAAAAAGCTAAAGAACTATTAAGCTAATAATAGGGAATTCGAGAATATTATTAAAGGTATTTCTAAAAATAAATAAAAGAAGCTTAATAAGATTAAAACTATAATAAATAGTCTAGAAACTAAGGATTAGAATAGAATTGTACTATATAATAAAGCCTTTAGCTAATATATTAATAATATCTATAATAATCTTAATAAAAACATTTATAAAAAGTTATACTCTTTCTTTAAAATAAAAGCTTTAGTATATAAAGCTATTTAGTTAATTAATAAAACTACTTTAGAGTATATTAAGGACAAGAAATATTAGAATACTAGTATATTTACTAAATTAGATATTACTAAAGTACTTAAGTATATAGAAACTATTTCGGAATTTAGAAAATTAAAGTTTAAGCTATTATTAGCTAATAACCTTAAAGCTAGATAATATATTTTTAATACTTCCGGAATTCTAATTAAGAAAGCTTATAGTAATAAGCCTTTTCCTGCTTTCCAAAATAAACCTAGAGAATGAGCCTTTATTATAATTTTAGTTTTAACTTAATCGGATCTAACTAAGAAAAATAGAGCTAATTTAATAAAGCCTAATAAGAAAACTACTAGTAAAGCTAGTAGAACTAGTAAGACTAGTAAAACTAGTATAACTAGATAAAAAGAACCTAATAAGAATAGAGAGTAAGCTAAGCCTAAGATTTCTAATAAATAATAGAAATCTAAGTACTAGACTAAGTATAAGATTAGTAAAATAAAAGAAAGTAAAAAAAAACCCTTTATTCCAAAGAAGAAAATACTATCTAAAAAAACTCCCTTAATTATATCCAGAACTAAGAAGCAGAAAACTAAGGATATTAAGTCTAGAGAACTTAATAATAATATTAAATATACTTATAAAATACTAGCTAAATAGAAATTAATACTTGCTTAATAAAATAAATATACCTTTAAGGAAGTATATAGTAGTATTTTAGGACCTATCTATAAGCGAGAATACTATAGGATTAATAATAGATTTCTTAAAGCTCTTTATATAAGATATATTTAATAACTTACTAATATTCTCTTTATTAATATATAAGATATTAAGGATACTCTAAAGCTAGTTACTAAGATCTATAAAGTTACTAAAGGCAAGAAGTATATTTCTATTACTTGAGTAAATAAAGAAATATAAGATTTCTTTTTTAAGATATAAGAAATTAAATAATATAAATACAAGTATTATATTTCTAATTAATTCTACCCTAATTTATAATTCTAATTTAATATTATAGTTCCTATTCTTGAGTCTAGTACTACTAATCTAGATATAAATAGCTATATTTATAAGAAGAATTACTTGAAATAAATTAAAAAGCTTAGTATTTAAGAACTCTTAATAATAAAAATAAAGATATTATAGTTCTATTTCTAAAAAAAATAATATATTAATATATAAAGATTTAGGTAATAGCTACTTTACCTTAGCCTCTTAACTTTTAATAATAGATCTATTAATATAGCTCGGATTCTATAAGGCATTAAATAAGTATTTTATTTATCTAGTTACTTACTTTTAGTTAGCCCGATATTTTATTTCTAGAAATATTAATTATAATTAGTATAAAAGTAATACTAAAGATCTAGCTATTACTAAAGCTTTAAATAGCAAATTCTATCTTAGTAAAAAGTATTAGAATATTAGCTATATTTTCCTTATAAACTATAAAAAGGCTACTATCTTTAATAAGAAGTTCTTTAAAAACATTAATTACTCTTCTATTTCTAATAAATTTAAGCCAGAAATAGCTAAGAAATTAAATAAGTATTTACTAAAGATAATAAGAGAAAAGACTTTGAGTATAATCTATATAACTAAATAAATAAATGCCTTTAGCTAGGTAATCTATAAGTCTAGAATTATAAGAAAGTATTAATTCTCGAATAATATATAAGTTAAAGAATAACTTAATAATAATTTACTATTTAATAGGCCTTTTACTATAATTCTAATAAGTCTAATTACTATTAAGAATAAAATATACGAAAATAAAGTCTTTTATAAAATTATTAAAGCCTCTTATCTAGAGCTTTCTTTACCTGCCAAAGATTAATTTAAAAATATAGTAAATAATACGAAATTCGAAAAAGTTATTTATTTGAAGTATATTAGTATAATTTATAATATAATTTATTATAATAAGCCTTTTTAATATCCTATAGTAAAGGCGGAAATTAAGTAATAATTAAAGGCAGATACTAATTAATATAGAGAACTATATTAGATTTAGTATAAAAATATGGCTTAGCGAATTCGAATTGCCTTTAAGCAAGTTCGGGAATATAAAATAAAACTATTTAAAAGTAATAAGTCTTATTTTAGATATATAAAAGAGAAATTAAATTAACTAATAAAGAAAAATCCTAAATATTTTATTATTTCGGACTCTAAATAGGATTTTTCTATTATTTTTAGTATTTAGGAAATAAGTATAAATAAATAAGGGGTCAGATATAATATAATAGGCTATACTTATTAAAAATTATATTATTTTAGTAGTTTTAAAATTTAGGTTATATAGTAAAGGCTATAGCCTTTTATATATAACTTATAGAAATTATATAAGAAAGCTAGTTTTTTTATAGACTTAGAAATAATTCTTTATAAGTATTTAATTAATTAAGCTTTTATATACTATATACTATTTATACTCTATTATTTATACTTTTAATTTATTATTTTACTATTAAGTTACGTTTTATACTCTAATATACTTTATATAGGTTTTTGTCTTATTATAGTTTCCCTTCTATAATAAGTATTTACTTATATTACTTATATTATTTATAAATAGCTTAAATAAAATATAAGTAAAATATAAGTAAAATATAAGTAAAATATAAATAAAATATAAATAAAATATAAGTAATATAATAATTAGTTAAATAAAGTATAAATAAGACTCATTACTTTATTTTACTTTATTTATTTAATATACTATATAATTCTAGTTATTTCGAATTTTTTTTTAAAGAATTCCGAACTATTTCTTATTTATTTTTATTTAGAATTCTTTATATTTTATATTTTTTTTAGAAATACTAGAATTACTAAGCTTTTAAATCTAACTTTTTTTACTAAAGATTATATTATCTTTAATAACTAGCTAGTTATTATAGTAAGAATTACTAAATTAGGGCTAGTATAATTACTTTACTTAGTTAGGATCTATATACTTATTTTCTAAAGCTTTATACTTTACTTAAGCTTTTTTCTAGTAATTTAATTAATTCTTTTACTATTTAATATAACTTCCTATTCTATAATCTTTATATATATTAGTTATAAGCCCGGCCTTATACTAATAAGCTTTCTAATTAATATATTATATAAAGTATTTAAGAGTTTATTTAATTTATTTCTTTAAAAATTATATTTTAGTTTATATTTCCGGTATTAACTAATTAATAAAACTTATTCCTATAATTCCTATAGTTTCTAAAAGCTTAATTATAATTATATTAGAAGCTATAGTAAAAATCATTATTTTAAAGAACTATAGTTTCTAGGTAAACTAGTTTAATACTTTCTATAAAATAGCTAGTAATAAAAGTATCTAAAATAAAATTAATTTATTTAATAATAAAATAATTAAAATAAATATAGTAGCTTTTCCCAGGCTTCTCCTTATAATTAATAAGCTTATACTAAAGGAAATAGAGAATTACTATACTAGATACTAAATTAAAGCAAAGAATTAGAATAAGAATACTTAATTTATAGCTAAAAAAGAATTAAAACTAGTATTTTTATAGCCTATAATATTTAGAGATATTAGAGATTACTATTTAGTATTCTTATAGGACTATAAGATTAAGAAACTAGACTAGATAAATAAGCTAGTATATTACTATATAATTAGGTAATAGCTTTATTAAACTATTAATATAGAGATTCTTATAAACTTTACTTTAGAACTAAAAGAAAGCAAGTAAAACTCTATTTATAAGATTCTTAAGGCTTTATTAATAAAATACAATTCTATAAATATAATATAAATTACTATTACTCGGAAAATATATAGCTCGGTCTTACTATAAGTAAATAAAGAAAAAGTAAGCTTAAAGTACTAGTTTACTAATTAGGAAAAGATATTTAACTAAACCAGAGCTCTTAAAATTACTGAAATTAAAGGTACTCTAGTAATAATTAAGTTCTTAATAGCCTTTTAGTAAAAACTCGTACTAACCTAAATAATAGAATAGCTTAGTAATTTATATAATAAAGATAAGCTAGAACTTCTAATTCTTATACTTAAATAATATAGCCAGGTATTTAATTGAATTATTTTAGAAAATTAGAATATTAAGTATTTAGGAACTTCTATAATCTTTATTATATTCGGGAATTAAACTAGTAAAGAATTAGATAGTAAATCTAATTTAAATAAGAATAAATACTATAAATATCTTTATAAAGGTTCTAAAACCTATAAGTATAAGTAAAATCTATTTAGCTATATTACTATAGAAATTATAATTACCGGATTAAGTAAAACTTAAATAAAATTTAAGCCTAATAAGAAATAAATTAGAAAAATCCGAGAAAGAATCTTAATTAAGTATTAAAAGAATCTGAAACCTTAGTTAGAAAAGAAATATAATATGAAAATTACTAGTAAACAAGCTATAAAGAAGCTAATACCTAGTACTAGTTCTAAAAAAAAGCCTAAAATATCCGGAATCTAATTTTCTAGGAACTTTAATACTATTTTAGTAAATCCCATACTTATAATCTAGAGCCCAAGTTAGGAAATCTATATAATATTTAATTTCTTAAAATATCTACTTTCTTAGAATATCTTACTAGATAACTATAATATTATATATCTAGTTAATAGTAAGAATCTAATTAATTCTAGTACTTTTATTAAGGCAAAAATTAATAATTATATAAAAGTAAAAATAACTAGTTTTCTAATTACTAGATATAATACTTATATAATTAAAAACATAATTAATAAACCTATAGAATTATATACTAAAGATTTAATTCTCTATAATATTATAGTTATTAAAAGATTTTATATAAATATTATTTCCGAAGCTTGCCTAATAAAAAAGAAAGCTTAGTATTATAAATATAATCTTATAGTTAGACTAGAAAATTATAAAGAAAATATAATATTAATATAATTAGAATATAGATTTAATTTAGTTTTCCTTAAATATAAGCTATTTTTTATTTATTCTAATATTTTATTTAAAATTTCTACTAGTACTAGTAATATATTTATATTTCTAATATTTAAATATTTAATTAGAGCTTAGTATAAGAAATTAAAAGAATATCTTAAACCAAAAAGTAATTTAGAAAAAATATATATATAAGAATAGGATATTTAGCTTATAAAGTTCTATAAAAGCTTATTAATTATATATATAATATGAAAATTAATAAATTAATAAAGATTATATACAAATTTTATATTTAGATATATACTAGATAAGTAATCTTATATAGGCTAATTAAGAAAAAGTTTATTTAACTATTTTAGAGAATTTTATAAAACTTATTTAATTACCTAAATAGCTATAATAATTTAAACTAGATTTTAATAATTAAAAACAAATTTAGTAAAAAGCTTTTTAGATACTTTTTACTAAATAAGAAGAATTTACTAGTATTTAATATAATTAGGAATTTTAAGTAATAGATATATAAATAATATAACTTTTTAATTATTTATATTAAATATAATTAAAAGAAAGTAATTATTCTAATTCAAGAAATATTAGCCTATTAAATTTAGGTAAAGAAATAAGGTATTAAAATTAAGCTTTCTTTTTTATATATATATAAGCCAAATAATAATATTAAATAAATAGAATAGAAAATAATAAATAAGACTATTATAATATATTTAATAGCTAATTTACCTGAAAAGCTATAGCTAAAGAACTTTATAGCTATAATTTACCTATATAATTAGAGCTTCTTATATATATTATAATATAGTAGGCTATATTTATTAAAAATTATATTATTTTAGTAGTTTTAAGATTTAGGTTATATAGTAAAGGCTATAGTCTTTTATATATAACTTACGGAAATTATATAAGAAAACTAGTTTTTCTATAAACTTAGAGAATAATTCTTTATAAGTATTTAATTAATTAAGCTTTTATATATTATATACTATTTATACTTTACTATTTATATTTTTAATTTATTATTTTATTATTAAGTTATATTTTATATTCTAGTATACTTTATATGAGTTTTTGTCTTATTATAGTTTCTCTTTTATATATTTTATAATAAGTAATATAAAGAAAATAGAAATTTTATAATTAAGATAATATTCTTATAAAATTCTGAGAAGTATTTATAAGGCGAATTATTAGCTTAGTAAGTTAAAAGAAAAAAGGGCTATTATAATACCTTAAGCCTAAGATTAAAATATTAAGAATATATGAGTATTAATTTTAGTATCTTATATTAATTTCTAATATATCTAGTAATTTAAATATAGGTTAGTTATAAAATATAATTACTAGTATAATATATAAAAATAATAGAAATAGAGGCTAATTATAAAAGGAAAAGAAATAAAGGAAATAAAATAAGAAAAATTATACTAAGATAATATAAGTCAGATTTTAGTTAGAATTAGACTTTAGTATTCGGAAATAAGATTATATTATTAATTTATATATTATTTTTAGTTATAATAAAAGTCAGAATTAAAATAGCTTTAATCTTAGTAATAAAGCTTACTTCTAAATCCAAAAAAAATATCTAAAATAAAGAATATTCTTAATTTTAAATAAAATAATAAATAGAAATTAGAAAGAATTAAAAGAAAATTAGAAATAAAAAATTATATAAATAAATTAGAAAAGCCTCTAGAAAAAGAAAAAATTACTAAATAAAAATAATAAAGAGAATTTAGAGAAATTAGGAAAAATAATAGAATTAGAAAAATTATTTTTATTATTATTATTTTTATTATATTTATTAATAGTATTATAAAATATATTTAGTTTAATAAAAATAAAAATAAATATTATAGATATTAAACTAATAGAATAAAAAAGAAAATATAAGTAATAGAAATAAGACTAGAAAAGTTATTATCTTATTACTACTAATACTAAAACTCAAATTTTAATTATATTTATTATTATTAACTTGTTTCTTTCTAATTCTGATTCCTAAATTAAAAGATATATTTAAATAAAAAGTTAGTTTTTTAGGAATCTTATTAATAGAAGTCTTAGATATAAAAACTCTATAATTAATTATAGAAGAAATTATTAAGATTAATATAACTAAAAATAAATATATACTAGTACCGGGTTTAAACCTATTATTTATAAAAGCTTCTAAAGTATTATAGTTTTAGGAAAGTAATATTTCTATATTCTTGAAATAATATATAAATATATATAAAAACTATTATATTTCTAATAATATTAAGAGAGAAAGAATTATCTATTATATTTCTCTTATTTATAAGAATTAGATTAAGACTATACCGGAATACTATATTAATAATCTAGGAAATTACTAGAAAACCAAGTTCTTTAAAGCCTTATTAAAGAAATTCCGAGAATATAACTAGGAAATACTTAAAATTAGTTATAATTTTCTTAATTAGATTATTATATAAGCCTAGAATAAAGGAATTTCTTCTAAGTCTTATATTAATATATTTAATAAAATATTAAAAGAATTACTAAAAAGAAAAGAAATAAATAAAATTATTTAGTACTAAGAGTTTATAAGAGAATTATTTATTCTAGTAAGAAATTATATTCTTAAGAATATAAATTTCGAGCCTATAAATATTTCTATTTATAAATATAATAAGATATATAAGAAGATAATAATATCCTATTAATATAAAGAAAAAAAACATTATTTTAATATTACTAATAATCTAGATATATTTAGACTTAAATAAAAATACTTAAATATAATAATCTATAATATAGTTCCTAAATTAAAAAATAATAATTTTTTTACTAGTTTTTTCTATTATATTTCCTAAAACTACTATAGGTATAAATAAGAAGAAAACCTAGCCTATAGCTAATTATATAAAACTTATTAAAAATAGTAAACCTAAAAGAAATAATATTAACTAGCTAGTAAGAAATCTAGAAAAACTATTTATTATTATTATAACTCAAAAAGACTTATAAAAATAACTTAATATAGCTATTATTATAATTCGGGAAAATATTTATAGCCTATTTATATAGCCTAGCTAACTATAATAAATATAATAGTATTAATAGCCTAATAAATATAATTCGAGTTTTTAAAATAAATATACTAGAAGTTATAATAGAAATTATAGAAAATATTATAATAGCTATAGTAATTAAACTAGAATAAATAAAGAATCTAGATAATTATATTCTAGAGAAAGTTAGTTTTAAATATAGTTAGAAAATACTATTTAAGTTAATATAGCCTATAGTATAGACCTAAAACCGAGAGAATAAATTTACTATAGGTATTATAATAGAAATAAAGATAATAATATTAACCTAGAATATATCTATATTTCTTAGTTCTATTATTTATTAATAGAAGAACTTATAAACTATAAATATACTTACTAATTTAATAGAAAATAGTATAAAAAGCTATTTAAGCCTAAATAAGAAAGTATTTCCTTTTTTCTTACTAGTAAATACTAGTAATTTAACTAAATTATTTCCTAAGTCCGAAAAGAAGAATTTAATTATAACTTAAATATTTAATTTAAAAATATCTAGAAATTAATAAGAAATATCTAGTTTACTAAATAAGAAAAAGAAAAAAGAACTAGCTAACCGAGATCTATATATAGAAGTAAGTAAGTTATATCTAGAGAATCTAAATAGCCGCTTTGCCTTAAAGAAAATTATATTAGAATTACTAATATTTTAGGTTCTGGAATTAATAAATAGTATTAAGATTTAATTATAAATAGTATTTCTATTAATACTATAATAGGTTTCTTATTAAGAAAAAAGAAAAAAGAAGTAAAAATAACTAAAAAGGTTTTCTAAAAACAAGCTAGAATAAAAGAAAAGCTATTTTATATAAGAGATTAGAAAAATACTATTTTAAGAAATAATAGATAAGAAAATGGCCTAGCTAAAGATATAAATATTAATACTTCCGGAAATAAACTAGATAAATTAGAAATTTAGTATATTTTTAATTATAATAAATATAGGACTCCTAAAATTAATAATATTTTAATAAGGCTATTAAAGAAAGTAACTATTTTATTTCCAAAAACTTAAAAAGAAATAAGAATACTTATTAATATTTTAAAGATACTAGATCTAGTTACTATATTTTAGAACTAATAAATTAAGAATAATACTTTCTATCTTACTATCTTATAAATAGGAAATACTATTATATTAAATATAGTTAGATATACTAGAAAACCTATAAAACTAGTAGCTATAGCTTATATAATAGATAGAATATTTAAGGAATTAGAAATACTAGTTCAAATATCTAATACTAATAGAATTATTTAATTTGAAAATAATAGTATTAATATTCGGATATTATTAGCTTATAAATATATTATATAATTATTATATTTCTAATTTATATTTTAAAGACTTTAAAGAAATATTAAATATAAAGAAATAATTAATATTAGAACTAAAATTAATATTTTTTCTAAAAAGATTTCTAGAAATATTAGTAAAATAGTATATAATATTATAGATTATTAAATATTTACTATTACTAGAGCTAAATTTGAATTTATAGAAATAATAAAGCTTAAAGCTAAGGTTATAGATAAAATAAAATATAAAAATATATTTTTCCTAGTTAAAAAAGCTTTAAAGATCCTATTTAGTTAATTATTCTTAGTAAAAATAAAGATAAATATTATATATAAGAATAATAGTTTATAGAATAAAATATTTACTAATTCTAAAAATAACTAAAATACTTATATTATTATAATTATTTTATTTTTAAAGAATACCGGGAAATAGAAGAAAGTAATAGTTTAAAAATATTAAGCTTCTAGAGTTAAGAAATTAAATAATATAGAATAGGAAACTAAAAATAAAAAATAAAAATAAAGCCTAATATTATAACTAGTAGTAATATTAGGGGAAATAGGAAAATATTAGGATTTCCTATAAATTCTTTTATTTTGAATTCAGGAATTTAAGAAATTAATAATATTTTTAAAGAAACTAAAATAAAAAAAGCTCTAATTAGAATATTATTAAAAATAGTTCCGGATTTAATAAAAAAGGAAATAAAAAAGGTATTAAGTAAAAATATTTCTAAAGAAAAAGTAAAATAATATCTCCTAATAATAAAGAAATATATTTTTAAAACTAAGAAATATTAAATCCAAAACTAGAAAGAATTCTGAAATATATAAGAGTTTAAGAAAAATATATTAAAATACTAGATAAAAAGATACTTTTTATATCTAACTAGGAAAAAGCTAAATAGAAAGATTATAAATTCCGGAGATTAAATAAAAAAAGTACTAGAGAAAATAACTATAGCTTTTAAAGAAAAAGATAATAATTATAGTTTATTTCTAGTTATAAAAATATATAAAATAAAAAATAAGAAGATTTAACTAGTAAATACTAATAATAGAACTAGAAAAGGCCCTAGTAAATATCCGGACTAATTTAAGAGATCTAAAGCTAGAGAATACTTATAAAAATATACTAGAAAATATAAGAATTATTTTTTATTAAGAATATTAGCTATTCTAAGAGATTTATAACTTATTCCGGAATGTTTTAAATAATTAAATATTAGTAACTGGCTCTAGAAAAAGAAACTAGCTATATTTCAAGAATTAATAATTAATTAAAAGAATATAATTATAATTAATTAAAAAGAAATAGGAAAAGTCTATAAGAATATTAGCCTATTTATTCTAATTAAAACTATTAAATATAAAGTCTAGTAAGAGAAGAATTTCCTATATTCTAAAGCTTTAGTACTAATAGTTATAAAAATACTATTAGAATATTTAGATTATAGAGTTTTTAAGAAATATAATAGATTTTACTAAAATCTATAGTTCTTAGTTATAAAAAAGATTACTAGAATTTATAAACTAATTAATACTATTATAAAGATAAATTTAGTAATTCTATAAAATACTAACCTATTCTTATTTACTAATAAGATCTCAAAAGAATTTACTAGATATATTTATATCTTTTTAATTAATTTATACTAGATATTTGAAATAGAGATTTAATTATATTTATAATATTTTTAAAGCTATTAAGAATAATTATATTATTTTAGGGAATTACTAATTCTGTTATATAATTTATATAAGTTATTATAACTATTCTAGAGAATCTATTTCCTAAAATTACTATATTATTTATTAATAATATTAGAATTAAGGAATCTTATATAAATTATAATAGGTAGTTTATTTTATCTAGAATTCGGTATTTTATATTCGAGTACTTTTAAAACCTAAATATAACTTTAGATAGAATTAAATAAACCGGAACTAGTATTAGAGAAAAATTATAGTTTTATTATAATAGTATAGTTATTATTAGCTTTATTTATAAAGTATTTAGAAGAAGTTTTTTAAACTCAGGAATTACTAAGATCTTGAAATAAAAGTATTATAATAATATAACTAAAAGTAAGGCATTTATTAGAATTATTATTTACTATTATATTTGAATTAAAGGCTTTATAATTATTACTAAATCTATTTACTATTTAATAAGAAAAAGTATAATATAAAACTGGGATAATAAATAAAAGCAAGCTATATAAATCCTTTAAGAAAAGCTTATTATTACTTTAATACTCTATAAGTTATACTATAATTTATTAGAAGGTTAGGGAATAATTATATTAGTAATAAATACTAGCCTAGATAAATAAAACGGAACTTTTAGTTAATATAATAATAAAGGAAAAAAAAGAATTATATAATATAAGTCTAAAATCTAGAATAATATTAAATAGAAATATAATATTACTAAAAGAAAATACTAAAAGCTAGTAAAATATTTATAGAAAATATAATTCTAATTATATAGAGTTTATTTTATTCTTAAACTAGATACTAATATACTTGTTATATAGCTAAATAAAGTAGCTATAGATCTTTCTAGAGCTCTAGTTATTTACTAGCTAATATGAATTTAATTATTTAATTTTAAAGTTAAGTATATTAAGGGAATTAAATATATTACTATTAATAGATTATTAAGATATTTATAATAAGAAAATAATACTAAAGATAATAAGAATATTAATAAATAGTTAGTAATAGAGCTTAATACTTATTAGATAGAAAGTTTAGTTAAAAGAAGTAGTTCTAGTTTAATTATATAATATTATTTTAAGGAATCCGATTTCTAAGTTCTTTATTAGATATTTAAATAGTAGTATCCGGTTACTAGAGACTAATAATTAAAGCCTTATTATATCTAGAAGCGAATTAGTAATATTAAAAAATAATAAAATCCGGAAGTTATATAATAAAGGCTATAGTCTTTTATATATAACCTCTAGTAAAATAGTAAATAATAATACTAACTCTTATACTTTATTTAATAATCCGACTATTTTACTAGATTCTTTATATAATAGCTATTTTGAATAATATTAGAATATTATATAATATCTTATAATATTCTCTAGATTAGAAGAAATATCTAGAGCCGAGTTTCGAAAGTTAAGCAGAGAAGCTTTAAATTATAGTATAAGAGATTAATTACTATAGAGAATAGTATCTAAAATATACCTGTCTTAATTTATTATTAATAATTAAAAATAAAGAGAAATTATTATTAAAGAGCTATATAATAAGATTAAATATACCAGAAAAGAAAGTACTTTTTACTTAGTAGCTAGCTACTATTACTAGAAAGATTACTATAATTATATATAGAAATATATTAATATTTATAAAATTTATTAATATAAAAGTAAAAAAAAATAAGAAAAAGTTTTATATCTAATAAAAGCTATATTTCTTTTCTATTATCTTGGGATTAATATAGTTAAATTATTAGACTATAAAGAATATAACTTTTTAGGATAAGTTAAGGCTAGATCTTTAAAGAACCTAATTAATAAGAAGGTTACTAAGTTTATTTAGGAAGAAATTATTTATAGATATGATTTATTTAGATAGCTTAAGATAAATAGTAAATCGGAATTCAAAAGAATAGTAATTTAGGAATTTAATAAACTAGGAATTAATAGAATTATTATTTTGGCCTATAATTCTAAAGGAAATAATATAATTAAAAGAAAATATTAATTAATTATTTAAATACTTATTATATTTATAATAGATAAAAAGAAGCCTTAAATAGATTTACTATTATATATTTTATTTACTAATCAAGTTACTATATATAAACTAACTAGATTTATTTCTTTTTATATAGTCTATAGTAAAGAAGCTATATTACTTATAGAAATATGTTTTCTAATCTAGAAAATATTTAGATAAAATAAAATCTATAATAGAAAAACGCTTCTAAAAATATATATAAAGCAAATATAAATAAGAAATAAAAATATTAAAGAAACTAGAATAAAGAAAGATAGATAATACTAAGAGAGAAAAAAGTAATTTAATATTACCTACTAGATTTATTTAAAGCCTATTTCCGAAAAGAATCTGGTTCTTATATATAATATTAAATTAATAAATTAAGACAAGTTAAGAAATATAAAGCTATTATATTATTAGCTTGGCCCATATAAAGTAAGATATATAAATTAACTAAAAAAATACTATATATTAGAAGAGCTTAATAGTATTATATTCCGAAGAATATATACTAGAAATTAATTTAAGTAGTTTATTAAAAGAAATGAATTCTAATATTTCCCTAAAAACGAAATTAATAATAAGTATATATTTATAAATAAGTATTTTAAAATAAATATAGAACTAGAAAAGGAAATAATTATAGAATACTATAAGCGAAATAGTACTTAGAAGATTAAGAAAGCTACTAGTATTATTATATATATTCTAGAGTTACTAGAATTAGAAAGAGTAAAATATATTTCCTTTATAAAAAACTAAGAAAAAGTATCTAATAATAAAAACTTTTTTTAATCTAAAATAAAGCTTATTATTTTTAATTTTTTATATATTTTTTGAATTTTCCTTCTAACTATTATTTATAATCTTTAGAGAATATTATTATTAGACTATTATTCTAGAAGTTAAATAAACTTTATTATTACTTATTTCTTATTATTATCTAATTACTATTACTAGATAGTATTCTTAATATATAAGATTCTATTATTAAATCTTGGGAATCAAATATAAAGAATTCTTTTTAGTATAAAAATAAATAGGGAATTAAGAGATTACCTTATAGATTCTTAATTCCGAACTATAATAATAAATAGTAATTATATTTGGAATTAAAGAAAGAAAAGAAGAAAAAAAAAAGTCTTTTATATATATCTTACTAAAATAGGAACTTTTTAGAAGCTCTATTTGCCTTTTTAACTAGCTATTTTTATGGCTTATACTAATCTAAAGCTCGATTATAATAACTATAGATCTCGACTTTAACTTGAATTACTATTATAAGTTTCTTTATAATATCTAAATAAACTTCCTAATTAGGAGTTATATATAGACGAAATAGCCAAACTAGAAGCCCTATAAGAGAAAAGAGAAATCTTATTAAATCTAATAATTATTTCTAAAGGTATTTAATAATATATAATTCTGGGAATTTATTAGATATTAGATAAACTAGATTTGCTTATTTAAAGCCTATTTCGTATTAGAAAACCTACTTTCTTTTTAATATAACTATAGCTATTTTTAAAACTAATACTAAGGCTTAGTTAATATATTATATATCCTTACTTCTATATAAAGAGAACTTCTCTTATATAGAATCTATTTTCTAATTAAGATACTATTTCATTACCGGAAATTAATTACTTTTTTAAAAAGCTAGTATAATTTACTAATTCTTATTATTAATCTATTCTTTATTATTAAATATTATTTAAATAATTTCTATATCCTTAATACTAATTCGGAATACCTAATCTTTTTATATTTTATATTAACTTTAATATTAACTATTTTAAAACTTAATAATAATATTATAAACCCTATTTATATTATTTTATAGTTTTCTTTTCTATATACTTTAATGCTTTTAGTATTATCTTTATTAATATAGATATTACTTTAAAGTCCCAAATAACTAAATAGTTTTATATTATTTAAAGTCAATTCTAATAAATACTAAATAAATATAATTAGCTTTTAAAAGAGATACGAATTAGTTTTAAAAGAAGTAATATCTTATTCTAAATTATTTCTTAATTCTATTATTCTAATTCCTTTTCTATTAATACTTACTTTATATTTTCTCTAATATCTTTAGTATACTTATATACCTTACTTTTTATATATTTCCTATATTATTTCCCTTTTTTTATATTATTTTTTGAATTAATAAAGATATTTTTAAATAAATAAAAGATTAGAATATATTTATATTATAAAATTTTTATTATTTTCTTTTATATTTCAATATTTTAGATACTATTATTATATTTATATTTCTATTATATTATCTTTTTATTTCCCTATTATTACTATTTAGTTTAACTTACCTTAACTATTTCCTTAATTATATTCTTTTAGGTATATATATTTATATTCTTTTCTATAATAAAAGTCTAATTCTATATTTTATTTTTTATAATTATTCCTAATTTATAATTATATTACCTTAAATATACCTAATTATTACACCTATTTTCCCTATTATAGGTATTACTATTTCAGTTTTATTTTCTTACTAGAAAGAAAGAAAAACTTAAATATATATAATACCTTTATATAATCTAAAACTATTTTAATTTATTCTTTATTTTAGAATATATTTAAAAGAAATCTTTATAACTAATTAAGAATAATAAAATAGCCAAAATATAGATTTCTTAAGCTAATAAAGTATAATAACTAGTTCTTATAAGCCGTAATATTATTAAAAGCCTATAGATTAATAGTATTAAAGTTTAGAGTATTAAAAGAGCTTAGATAGTTATAGAAGGCCTGCTAATATTAGAAAAGATAGCTATAATTACCGAATTTAATATAAATATCCTAGATAAGCTAAATAGTATATATAATAAGCTCTTAAAATAGAAAACCTTTATTAGAAATAGAACTAAACTAAAATTAACTAAAAAGAAGCTAAAGAATTACTAAGCTAATAATAGGAAATTCGAGAATATTATTAAAGGCATTTCTAAAGGCAAATAAAAGAAGCTTAATAAGATTAAAACTATAGTAAATAGTCTAGAAACTAAGAGTTAGAATAGAATTATATTATATAATAAAGCTTTTAGCTAATATATTAATAATATCTATAATAATCTTAGTAAAAATATTTATAAGAAATTGTATTTTCTTTTTAAAATAAAAGCTTTAGTATATAAAGCTATTTAGTTAATTAATAAAGCTATTTTAGAGTATATTAAGGATAAGAAATATTAGAATATTAGTATATTTATTGAATTAAATATTACTAAGATACTAAAGTATATAGAAGCTATTTCGGAACCTAGAGAATTAAAGTTTAAGCTATTATTAGCTAATAATATTAAAGCTAAATAATATACTTTTAATACTTCCGGAATCCTAATTAAGAAAGCTTATAATAACAAGCCTTTTCTTGCTTTCTAAAATAAGCCTAGAGAATAGGCTTCTATTATAATTTTAGCTTTAACTTAATCGGATTTAACTAAAAAAAATAGAGCTAATTTAATAAAGCCTAGTAAGAAAGCTATTAGTAAAGCTAGTAGAACTAGTAAAACTAGTAAAACTAGTATAACTAGATAAAAAGAACCTAGTAAGAATAGAAAATAAGCTGAGCCTAAAACTTCTAATAAATAATAGAAATCTAAATACTAGACTAAATATAAGATTAGTAAAATAGAGGAAAATAAAAAGTAATTCTCTATTTTAAAAGAAAAGATATTATCTAGAAAGATTCTCTTAACTATATCTAGAATCAAGAAGTAAAAGACTAAAAATATTAAGTCTAGAGAACTTAATAGTAGTATTAAATATACTTATAAAATACTAGCTAAATAAAAATTAATACTTATTTAATAGAATAAGTATATTTTTAAAGAAGTATATAATAGTATTTTAGAACCTATTTATAAGCAAGAATACTATAGAGTTAATAATAGATTCCTTAAAGCTCTTTATATAGGATATATTTAGTAATTTACTAATATTCTTTCTATTAATATATAAGATATTAAAAATACTCTAAAATTAATTACTAAGATCTATAAAGTTACTAAAAATAAGAAGTATATTTCCGTTACTTAAATAAATAAAGAAATATAGGATTTCTTTTTTAAGATATAGGAAATTAAGTAATATAAATATAAGTACTATATTTCCGATTAATTCCGCTCTAATCTATAGCTCTAATTCAATATTATAGTTTCTATTTCTAAGTCTAGTACTACTAATCTAGATATAAATAGCTATATTTATAAAAAGAATTACCTGAAATAGATTAAAAAGCTTAGTATTTGAGAACTCTTAATAGTAGAAATAAAGATATTATAGTTCTATTTCCAAAAAAAATAATATAGTAATATATAGAGATCTAGGTAATAGCTATTTTATCTTAGCCTTTTAACTTTTAATAGTAAATCTATTAATATAGCTCGGATTCTATAAGGTATTAAATAAGTATCTTATTTACCTAGTTACTTATCTTTAGCTAATCTAATATTTTACTTCTAGAAATATTAATTATAATTAGTATAAAGGTAATATTAAAGATCTAGCTATTACTAAAGCTTTAAGTAATAAATTCTATTTTAGTAAAAAGTATCGGAATATTAGCTATATTTTTCTTATAGACTATAAAAAGGCTATTACCTTTAGTAAGAAGTTCTTTAAAAATATTAATTACTCTTCTATTTCCGATAAATTTGAACTAGAAATAACTAAGAAATTAAGTAAGTATTTACTAAAGATAATAGGAAAAAAGACTTTAAATATAGTTTATATAACTAGATAAATAAATACCTTTAGCTAGGTAATCTATAAGTCTGAAATTATAGGAAAGTATTAATTCTCGAATAATATATAAGTTAAAGAATAGCTTAATAATAATTTACTACTTAATAGGCCTTTTACTATAATTCTAATAAGTCTAGTTATAATTAAGGATAAAATATATAAAAATAGAATCTTTTATAAAGTTATTAAAGCCTCTTATCTAGAGCTTTCTTTACCTGCCAAAGATTAATTTAAAAATATAGTAAATAATACGAAATTCGAAAAAGTTATTTATTTAAAGTATATTAGTATAATTTATAATATAATTTATTATAATAAGCCTTTTTAATATCCTATAGTAAAGGCGGAAATTAAGTAATAATTAAAGGCAGATACTAATTAATATAGAGAACTATATTAGATTTAGTATAAGAATATAGCTTAGTAAGTTCGGATTACCTTTAAGTAAGTTCGGAAATATGAAATGAGATTATTTAAAAGTAATAAGTTTTATTTTAGGTATATAGAAGAGAAATTAGATTAACTAATAGAAGAGAATCCTGAATATTTTATTATTTCAGACTCTAAATAGGATTTTTCTATTATTTTTGGTATTTAGGAAACAAGTATAAATAAATAGGAAATCGGATATAATATAATAGGCTATATTTATTAAAAATCATATTATTTTAGCGGTTTTAAGATTTAGGTTATATAGTAAAGGCTATAGCCTTTTATATATAACTTATAGAAATTATATAAGAAAGCTAGTTTTTCTATAGACTTAGAGAATAATCCTTTATAAGTATTTAATTAATTGAGCTTTTATATACTATATACTATTTATATTTTACTATTTATGTTTTTAATTTATTATTTTACTATTAAGTTATATTTTGTATTTTAATATACTTTATATGGGTTTTTATCTTATTATAGTTTCTCTTCTATAATATATAACTAGAAAATACTAAATAAAGTACTTAATTTATAATTCTATAATTATTTCTATTAGTATAACTTAGAGCTTATAATATAAATAATAGTTAATCTCAGGCCTAATTAGAATAAGATTTATATATATAGTTCTAGGATATATTTAATAATTAAGAACTATAAAATAGAATAGAATAAGAGAGTATTTAAAGTTATATTATATAAATATATTAGATATTTAGTTAGATATATTATATCTAATATTTATAAAATCTGAGTTCCTATATTTAATTAAATAATTATTATATATAATATTATATTTAATAAAAATATTCTCTATAAAAAGAATTATAAATATATAGAAGGCTATTATATAAAGATTATAAAAGATATAATAGAACTATTTCTAGAGAATAAGATTTAGGATACTAAATTAATCTTTAATAATAAGGAATTATAATATAATAACTTATTAAAATAAATAGAAAATAAGCCTAAACTAAAGAATAATAAATAAATAAACTAATAATTAAAAGAACCTATAAGTATACTAATTAGTTATAACTCGGAAATAAAAAGCTTTATAATCTTACTAAAAATAGAACTTATAACTTTATAAAATATTCTAGAACTAGAAAATATACCAGAATCTAGAAATAGTAGAAATAAAAATACTAAGCTTTTAAAAAGGCTTAGTACTATAGAAAGAGATATAATAGAGTATATTAGAACTATTAGGGAAGTATATTAAACTAATAAAAGTAGAGAAAAATCTTTTTAGAACTAGTAATAAGGTTTATTAAAAGCTTCTATAAATAAAGCAGAAAGCTTACTTATAGAATAAATAAATAGCTTAATAGAAATAAGAGAATTTTCTATAGAAAAAGTAAATAGCTTAACTAAAATAGAAAATTAAATAGTAAAACTAAAAAGAAAATAAATAAAAAAGCTAATTATTAAAACTAGAAATAGACTAATTCAAATATACTTATATAAGAGAAATAATTAGAATAGAGATTCAAGTAAAGCTAGTAGTAATATAATTACTATAATAAGTATATTACTATAAATAATAAGTAAATCAAATCAGATTAATTATTTAAAGTTTCTTTTAGGATCTTTCTAGCCTAATTAGCTAGAGAATTATAAGAAGGAATTTAATTATAAGATAATATATACTATAATTATAGTAATAGTTTAATTAAGAATATATCTAGAATAGAGAACTTCGGGTAATATAATAATAAGAAAAATTCATATTAATAATTTTCCGAAAGCTTTAAAAATATAAAATAATCTAGAGAAGTATCTAGCTAGGAAATACTTTAAATCGAATACTAAACTAGAGATTAATAACTTTAAAGCTCAAAATTACTAGAGAATTATTTCTAGTAATAAAGTAAGTATATTTCTAATTTCTTTAAAATAGGTATTTATATATAAAATCGATTTTAATAAATATATTACTCGATATTACTTAAGATTAGTAATTTATAAAAATCTTTAAAAAAAGGTATTATTTCTATTTATATATATTACTATACTTATAGTAAGGTTCTTTTAAATAGCTAGTATAATTATAGCTTATTTTAATCTAAAAATAAAATAATTCGATATTATAAATATATTTATTAATATAAAAAGAGATTCTAATAGGCCTATAGTAATATATAAGCTACTAGATAGTTTTAAGATACTAGGCTATATAGTAGAGATAAATCGAGTTCTATATAAGCTATAAGACTTTCTTATTTTATAATATAAATACTAAATAAATATTCTTAAAAGAATTAGATTTTCTAGATTTAATAAAAAGTCCTATATTTATATAAATATAGATTATAAGATCTTTATTATTTTCTATATAAATAACTTTTAAGTACTTTATTATAAGAATAATAAAACATATATATAATTAATTATTATTTAAATTAAAAAGATTTATAAGCTTTATAATATATAAAATATAAAGTAATTTCTAGATATTTATATAATTAGAAATTAGAAAACTAAAAAGCTTTAGCTAGTTCATAATACCTATATTAAGAAAATTACTATTAGTTTATTAGTAATATATAGTATTATTATATAGATATAAAATACTATTTATATAAGATTAGTAAAGTTATTATTTAGAAGTAGGAATTATAGTATTATAATATTAATATATAATTCCTAAATCTACTAAGCCTAAAAAAGTCTAATTTACTAGTCAAGTTATTAATAGAATATAAGGTTATATAACTATATTTTATATTTTATATTTTATATTTTATTACCTATATTTTATTACCTATATTTTATTACCTATATCTCATATCTTATATCCCGTATTTTATATCTCGTAACTATATATATAACTTCTAAAGAAATAGCTATACTAATACTAGAAACTTTCTAAAAAATACAAAAAATAATATCTTTTTCTAATTATATATAAATTCCCTAATTCGGTCTAATATTAGATTCCTAAATATTTTATATATCTATATTATTTCTAAGGTTTTAATTATATACTAAAGGCTATAATCTTTTATATATAACTTCTTTTCCTATAATATTCTTTTATTTTATATATTTATTTTTCTATTCTATTTATACTTAACCTATTTCTCTATATCTAATTATATAATATTTATATTAATTAGGTATTTGAAAGTATTTATTAACTTTAATTTTATTATAAAATTAGTAAAATTCGATTCTTTTTTAATCTATTTAATTTCTGTAATCTCTTATTATTTATATATCTAGTAAAGATATATTATATTAATTATTAGATGCCTTTCTCAAGTAGTTCCTAATTTAATAAGATATTTATATAATAACTTCGAATCTATATAAACTACTAGTAATAGTTCTATTTCTAGTACTTTATTAATTATAAATTTAACTAAAATACCTATATTAAAACTATAAGCTATATTATAGAGTTCCGAAGCTAGAATACTTCTAGTAACTCTCTTATATTTAGTAAAGAACTAGTAGATATTATTAGTATATCTAGTTCCGTTTACTAGAACTAGAATATATTTGATTTAAGAAAAAAGATCTCTATTATTTGCAAATAAAGCATTCGTAAAAATAATTAAATATAAGAATTTCTTTACTAGCTTTACAAATCTTAGTTCTCTAGTAATATTCTCAATTTACTATTAAATATATTTATTAAATGCCTTTATATTAGTTTCCGAAAGTTTAATAGCTTAAATAGTAATTAATAAATTATATAAAGCTTTTAGTTAATAGACTAATATAATATATACTTTTCTAGTATATTAGGTAATATATTAGTTCTTAATAAAGAGATCTTAATAAATAGTACTCCTACTACTTATAATAGAAATAATTTAGAGGTTTTTATATTAGTATTTCTATATAAAAGTAATTCCAGTAGTATTTATATAAATAATATCTTTATTAAACTTGAGGTTATAATTAATAATAAGATATTTATATTTCTTAGTTAAGAACTTAGCTTTATAGAGCTTTAGTTACTTTGCCTCTATAAAATTATTAATTCTAATAAATAGAATATTATTAGTTTAAAGGCTAATAATTCCGAAGAGTTATTTACTATAAAGGAAATAAGAGTTATAAGTTAATTATTTTATAGAAAGCTTATTAATATAATAGAAATAGTAAGTCTTAAACTAGTAGTTCCTAGCTTCCGGTATATTATATAGTAGTTTTATAACCTTTAGAATCGAATTATTATTTAGATTTAGTTTTCTAGTTACCTTATAAAATAAGTTAATATAAAAATTATAGTTAAATAAGATTATTAATTAGATATAAGCTTATAAGATATTATATAAATATAGTTCTATAATATCTATTATTATAGTAGTAATACTAAGAATAATTCTCTAACTAATATATTAAATAATAAGTAATTATATTAATATTATATATTTCTTATTATTATTATAAGCCTAAATAACTAATCTCGATTTCTTAAACTCTCTCTTTATATTCTTATTCTTAATTTTATTAATAAACCGGAAATTAAAAATATATATCTTTTTTAGTATCTAAGATCTAGAAATAACCTTAAATATATTCTTTTCTAGAAAACTAGTAACTTTAATTTAATAGAAGTTCTTATATAGGTTATTATCCTAAAAAAATACTATAATATCCGGAGTTTTATAAAAGTATTCTCTATTATACTTTAGTAAAATAGCAGGAATAGTAAAAGAAATTATACTTATATTACTTTTAGTCTTATTATAAAGTTCGGAAATAGTTTCAGGTTTAGGGCTATTAGTAGTAACCTTAATATCTCTTATATAAAAGGGTTTTATAGAGATTAAATAGAAAGTAGTATTACTATATAGTAAAGCTAGTATATAGTTCTTTTTATTAATAGCTACTAGCTTATATAGTTTATTTTAATTATTAGATTAACTAGTATTTCTTTTATATTATATAAGAATATTTAAATTCAAGAGAAGTTTATAGATATTAGTAATATTAGAACTATTTTGGGTATTTAGGATATTCGTAATCTAATATCTGGCTTAAAGCTTTTTAATTTCTATTATTGCCTTTTTAAGTATTACTAATTACTATAATATAATTAGTAATAAGGTATTATATTTAGTTATTTAAAGTAAAGTATTATAAACTAAGAGAATTAGGATAATATTATTAAGTCTAGTAAAATTATTCATAGCCTTAAAAGCTATTTAAAATATAGTATTCTTATTAACTTTATTAATTTTAGTTATAATAATAAAATAAATATATTAAATTAGGCTATAGTAATATTCTATAATTCTAATAGAATTATAAGCTTTTATAGAAATAATTTTAATCTTAATTTCTATAATATTTATAAGCTAAATAAATTTCTTACTAATAAACTACTTTCTGGTATCTATTATAACCTAATTAAAAGAGCCTAAATAGATATTAATCTAATACTATTTTAGAATATCTCAAATATATAATATATTAATATTTTAAAGCTATTAGCTAGCTTAATATTAAGTACCTTTATTAATAATATAAAATATAAGCTTATTAGAAATATAGAAAATAATAATAATAATAAAGTAATTAAAGCTAATATTATCTCTTAGGTTAAACTTAAATTATCTTAATAATTATCCGAATTTCTAATATTATTTATAATACTTTATAAGATACTTAAAGGCTTCTATATTAATATTATAGCTTGCTTATTCTAGTATATTTTGGAGCTTACTAATAAATAAATAACTAAAATAGTAATATAGATATTATAATTTAATCTTTATAAAAAAGCAGGAATTATAAATAAAGAATTCGGAAATAAAGCTTTATAAAATAATATTCTAAAATAGAAAATAATATCTAAAATATTATATTATAAATATAAAGTATTTATTAGAAGTAATAAGATAATTAATAAGATTATTAAAATAAACCTCTAGCTTATTTATATTAACTAAACTAAATAGAGATAGAATCTTTATAAATATAATATAGAATTATACTTATCTAATTAATATTCTTACTATTATAAATTTAATAAAGAATATAGATCTAATACTAAACTAGATATTAATTTAATCTTTAGTAGTTTTATTAAGTTAGATACTATTATTAGTTTATTATAAAGCTTGGAATTAGTTAGAACTAGTAATTAAGAATCTAGAAACTCTAGTATTAATTATAATTCCATAAAAGTAATAAATATTATATCTTAATATACTATTAATTATAAATATCTGAATATCTTTTATTTATTTAATAGGCTTTAAGATATAGTTTTTACTTATTATCTAGTATATAAGAGAAAGAAATATAAGGTTATTTATAAGAGTATTAGTTATAGGAATAGTAGAAATAGAAGCTATAAAAGTAGCTAGAAAGCTTTTAATAGAAATAAAATAGAAATTAGAATAATATTTCTTTTCTTTATTTATTTCTATTAATAAAGCTTTAAAAATACTACTTATTAATTTATTCTTATTATTCTTATTATTCTTTTTTCTTTTAAATTTAGTAATATATTATATATAAATATTACTAAAGTATTTATTAAAGTTATAGGTATTTCGGGATTTAAATTAGTAGATATTTCTATCTTTAAATTAAGTTTTTTTAGCTTTTTATTTTTCTAATATATATTTCTATAAATAGTATTTAGGTCTCTTATATATAAAACATAATTTCGAAATATAATTATTATAATTATAGGACTTAAAATAATTATTACGGATTCCGAAGTTATAGCTGGGTCTATATTAATAATTTCCGGATAAATAGTAATTTAGAGGGTTTTAAGAATAGTATTATTAATTAGTAAAAAGAATCTAGATATTAATCTATTATTTCTTCTTATAGATAGTAATAGATAATTAGAGCTTATTAATAAGCTAGCCGAGATTATTAGAAGAGTTCGAAACTATATATTAATATACTAATAAGCCTTAATAAAAAGTAATAATCTTATTATATAGGAATTTAATAGTTTATAAGATAGAAATAAGGCTATATTATAATTTATATAGGTTATTAATTAGTATTTAGACAAGTTTAAATATTGTTTTTTTAGGGTCTTTTATTATTATAGTTACTAAAGTAATAGTATTCTATTTATCTAAATTTTAATAATAGTAACTAAAGTCTTTAAAGAAACTATAAATATTTATATAGGCTTCTTTATATATATATTAAGAGAGCTAGTTATTATAGAAGTAGTTTTATACTAGTTCTTTTAATATAATAGAAAAAGCTCTTACTAATACCTTTTTTAGAAGCTTTATATATTAGTAAATATTAAGGAAAATAGTAAGTTTTTAATTAAAACTACTATTAGTTCTATTATATTTCTATATCTTAGTATATATTTTTACTATTTCTCTAATTAGCTTTATAGTAAGAAAGCTAGCTAAAGAGCTATTTAAAAGTAGTAAAAGTAATAGAAATAATAGAAATCCGTTATTACTAGTTCTTTATAGTCCGGTACTAGTAGAAGTAATAATAAATAATAAAAGAATATAAGTAATAATTAGTTTAGTTTATTAATTTCTTATAATATTATTATTAAGAAATATATATAATAAGATAATAGAGCCTATATTAAGGTCTAGTCTAATAATAATAATATTAGCTATAGTTTAGATATATTGCTTTTCTTCCTAAATAATATTAATTAAAAACTATATAATAGTAAGTCTCTTATTATTTTATTTAATATCAATACTACTATATTATAAAATAGCTTATAATTTATATAATATATATTAATCTAGATAATTAAGTACTTCGAGATTAAAATTATTAAAATTTTTCTTAAATAATTCCTAGAAATAATTATTAATTAACTTCTTTATCTTATACTAGAATAGTCTAATATTAAAATAATTTAGAACTTTCTTATTATTATAAATAATTAGATTAATATTATTTTTCTATTTCTTTATTTATATATATCTATTTTATAGTTCTATTATACTAAATCCCTAGAGCTAAGTCTTTCTTAATATATATATATAATTTATAGTAAGAGAGGTTTAAAAATAAGGTAATTTATAAAAAGAGTTTAGTAATAAAGGTATTTAGATATCTAGTTTAAATACTAGATACCTAATTAAAATACTAGATATCCTAGATATCTAGAGGTATTAAAGGTATTAAAATAAATATTTTACTTTTAAATATTTCGTTTATAATAAGAAATTTAGGAAATAAAATATTATAATTCTAGAAGAGTCTAAAGCTTAAAGAACTCGATTTAATAATAAAATCGAAATAGTAATTAAAGAGCTTTAAGGATATATATAAGATATATATTCTAGAGAAAGTATTTTATAAATATAGGTATTATATAAATAGAAAAGATAGTTTCTAAGAAAGTAGTTTTAGAACTAGAAAAAGTTACTTTTAAAAAAATAATAAATAGTTAAATAGATAAATAATTAAATAACTAATTATTTATTAATTAGTAAGAACTAGAATCTTTTTTTTAGGCTATTGGATATTTTATAAAATTAATAAGTAATTTCCTTTTTTAATAAAGTAGTTATTAGTTCTTAGTAAAAACTAGCTATTTTCTTTCTTAGGTTACTAGATACTTTATAAAGTTAATAAATAGTTTCTTTCTTTAATATAAACTAGTTTAATTTTACTATAAGCTACCGGATACTTTTTTAGCTTAAAAAATTCTATTCTCTAATCTATATATATAAACTAATTAGTATTAATTTACTAGTAATATATAGTACTATTATATAAATATAAAATATTATTTATATAAAATTAGTAAAGTTATTATTTAGAAATAGGAATTATAATATTATAGTATTAATATATAATTTCTAAATCTATTAAGCCTAAAGAAATCTAATTTACTAGTTAAGTTATTAATAAAATATAAGGTTATATAACTATATTCTATATCTTATATTCTATTACCTATATCTTATTACCTATATCTCATATCTTGTATCCTATAACTATATATATAACTTCTAAAGAAATAGCTATATTAATAATTACTAAGAAATTTAAGATAATAAATAAGAAGTATTCTAGTACTTTATTACCTAAAATTAATTTTTGGAAATATAATAATTAAGCTTATCTATATTAAATTAAGGTATATTAGAAGAAAATTAGATTACTATTTTATATTATAATTATAATTAGACTAAATATAGCTTTTATTACTTTAGTACTCTTTTAGTTCTTAATAAACCCAGTTCTAGAATACTTTATAGCTATAGATTAGGCTTTCTAATACTTATTTAGAATCCGGTTTTTAGTAATTTAGTATAATAGGAAATATAGAGAAATATAGCTATAAATTATATCTAATATTTTATATATAAATAATCTAGATATATAATAATTAAGCTATAAATATATAATTTTCTTATTTAGAGATTTAATATTATAGAAAGCTACTTAATAAAGTATTATAACTATTTCTTTAATTAAATTAGAAATATATAAAGTCGCTTATATAATAAAGGAAACTATAGCTTTTTAAAGGCTATTTAAGAATTTATACTTAGATCTTAAAAAGCTCTGAACTATATTCTATAATAATAAGTAAACTATTTAACTAATTATTAAAGAAAATAAAAGAATTATTATAAAGCTCTATTATATTAATATCCAGAATATATAGCTATATTAAAAATATAGTAAAAGTATTTTTTAGGTTATATATTTCTATATAAATAATATATCTATAAATAGATTTATAAAAAATTTATTCTAATTCAAATTCGAGAACTTTAGAGCTTTATTAAATCTTTAGAATATTAGAGTAAAGATTAAAATAATTAAATAATATAAAAAGAGGCTTTTATTTATATCTTTTATTTATAAAATCTATTAAAATAATAGAGCTTAAAAGCTAATAGTAGGAAATCTAAAGGCATTTTACTATAGTATTAATAAGCTTATATAGAAAGCCCTTTATCTAATTAGACTATTTCTTATTTCTATTAATAGCCTCTTAAACCTTAGTAAAAAAGCTTTTATTACTATTTTCTTTATTAGATTTAGTAATCTCAAATATAATATAAATAGAATATCTAAGAATAAATAAATACTTTAAAAAAGTTAGAATTTATAAAAGAGAATTAAGAAAAGAAAGCTTATAATATCTTTAGTAATCGGATGTTTTATAAGAAAAAGCTATATAATAGAAATATAAGAGATTAAAATAACTAAATAAGAATAACTAGAAATATATTTCTAGTAATAAGAATCTTAATTAATAGTATTATAATAAGAACTATTACTTTTATTCTTTAAAGTAAATAAGACTATATTAAATTAAAATAAGCTTTAGAATAGTATAGAGAACTTATAATAACCTATATAAGGGATTTTTCTAAAACTAGTATAAATAGAATAAGAAATATAAGGCTTTAATATAAATTTCTTTATTTTTAGTAAAGAAATACTAGAAGTATTAGAAGATATTATAGGAATCTAAACCTTAATATTCTATTAAAAGTAAGCTTTATAGTAATAGTTAAGAGCTATATTTTTAGTAGACTTATAAGCTATTTAATATTATCTAAAGTTAGTAAAAAGTAAAATAAGAATATATTTTGAGTTAAAAATACTATGGATTTATAAGCCGGAATTAACTTAATAATAATATAAGAAAAGATAAAAGCTATATTTATAATAATTAGAAGCTTAGAAAGGAATTTCTAGAAAAGTATTAAAAAAGAGTATTTAATTAAAGGTTCTAGAGTTAGTAAAAAAAAGGGATTTATATAGGAATTCCCTGAAATTCAATAATCTGGAAAAATAATATATACTAAGCCTATTTAAATTAGAATATTAATATAGCTCTATAAAATCTATATATTAGATAAATTTTACTATTTTAAAGTTCTCTAATTAGATAAAATAGATAGAATATAGTATTATACTTTCCTAGAAAATGTATTATAATAAGAATTACTAAATTAGGGCTAATATAATTACTTTATTTAATTAGGATCTATATATTTATTTCTTAAAGCTTTATACTTTATTTAAGCTCTTTCTAGTAGTTTAATTAACTCTTTTACTATTTAATATAATTTCTTATTCTATAATCTTTATATATATTACTAGTCTAGATTAAAAATAAGTTATAAAGAAATACTAATTTATCTTTATTTAAGAATCTTAAGATTATTTATATTTCTAGTAAACTTGTTAGTAATATTCTTATTCTAACTAATTCTTATATAAATAAAAATAATTCGAATTAGTATTATTAGTTCTTAGAGTTTTATTCTTATTTAAAGAAGCTATATTTTAATTCTAATAAGATATAAAATACTTGCTATAACTTTAGTAAGCTTTAAATATATTCTAATTAAATATTTTAGGAATTCTATATTTTCTTTTTATAATTATTTATAAAAGATAATATTAGTCTTTAAGATATTAAATATAAACTAAATAAAACGCTTTTATTAAAGCTTTAGAAATCTATATATATATATATTATAATAATTCTTTTATTAATACTACTTGCTTTATTTAGTACTATATTTACTAATAATTAGTAAATTAAGGCTATATATAAGAAAACTAAGAAATATAAGAAAATAGAAGCTATTCTAGTTAAGTTTATTTCTAATATTATATTCTTATATATTTCTAAGAAATATATTTTTAAGAAAGAGCCTAAGAAACCTATATTAACTATTATAAGTATAGTATTTAGGACTCAAAAAGTAAAATAAAAGGTCTTTTATAAAAATAATTTAAAACTAAAAAAGAGAAAACTAGAATATAAGAAACTATTATTATAAACCTATAAAGAAAGCCTATAAATAAAGTACTTATAAAAGAACTATTTATTAAGAAAACTAAGCTAAAAAGAAAAGAAAATCTTAAGCTAAGGTCCTTTAAATATTTATAGTTCTTTGCTTATAGCTTGACCTAATAGGACTTAATATCCTAAATTTTCTAGAATATAGCTTTCCTTAGCTTTATTATATATAACTATTATATAACCCCAGATATTAGATATCTAGATACTAAATACTAAATCTTAGACTCAGATATTAAATACTAGATACTAGACTCAGATATTAAATACTAAATACTAGACTTAGATACTAAATACTAGATACTAGTCTCAGATACTAAATACCAGATATTAGATTCAGATATTAAATACTAGATATTAGACTTAGTAAAGTATAAAATCGTAATATTATTTCTCTTTTTAGAAAAAGCTTATTCTTAAATAGGTAAATATTATAGAATTATTATCTAAATTATTATAGTTCTTTATCCTATTTTCTTAGGCTTATATCTAGTTAACTAGCTTCTTTAGTAGGCCTGGCTATTATTAATTAGCCAAGTAATAGTCTTATAGCTTATAAGAAAAGTATTTCAGATTAGAGATTAAATACTAGTTAAGGTCTTTACTATATCTAATCTAACTAACCCTATATAGAAGCTTTTTCTACTTTGCCTTTAATACTAAAATATTCTATATTTTATATTTTTAGTTTATTATTACTTAAATTAATAGAAATAATTTATTCTTTTAGCTAGATAGTAAATTATTAGTAGCTTTATATAAATAATCTAGGGAAAATATATTATAAATTTTAATACTTTTAGGTAATTTAATTTTATAGAAGTTATTAACTTAATATAAGATTAGATAAGACCTGGCTATTTAATAATCTAGTTTATAACTAGAATATTATATCTTTTACTTTTTATTAATATATATATTTTATTTCTTACTTTAAAATCTATAAAATAATATTTAGTATTAATATATTTCTCTATTTTCTTTTATACCTGTTTTATATTTTCTTTATTTCTTTTTATAGTATTCTTTATTTATTTAGTAATTTATTAAGCCTTTATTTTATTTAGCTTATCTTAGGATATAATTATTAGAGTTAACTAGTTAAAAGAGGTTTATAGAAGCCTATTATTAAGGAGTTTATATAGGGATATACTAATAGAACTATATAAAAGAATAAATTAAATATAATTAATTATTAGTAAATATTTATTCTAGTTATTTTAGTAATAGATAATATATAAATATAATTATTAATTAATATATTAATTTATAATTTCTATTTATTTATTAGTTTATAGATAATATATTATTAATAGCTTTAGCTTTATATCTAGAATTCTATTAAATTTCTTTTAGAATACTAATATAAATTATAGATTATAATTAGAAATAATAGAGGCTAGAAAACTATAATAATAATAAATAGTTTAGAAATATATCTTTATTATATTTTCTATTATAATTATCTTATAATAAGATATAGAAATAGCTTATTTATTTAATTAGTTAATTATAATATATATAATATTATAGCCGAATTTTAATTAAGATATTAACTTGAAATCTATTATAATATATTACTATAAGTAGTTCGGAACTAGTAAAAGATAAAGTAAATTAGAGATCTTATTTTTTGGGATATTTATTTATTTATATAATTAGTAATTATAAATATATTAAATAATATTATATTATATATTCTTTTAATAATACTATAGCTATAATAGCTTATAGGTCTTATTTTTATTAGAATATACTATAAAGACTTAGTTATAAGCCTTATAAATTAAATTTATATATAACTATTTTTCTAGTATTACTAGTTATTTATAATAAAGTAATAACTTATTTTCTATAGTAAAGTTAGTATTATCTCATTTAGCCTATTTATAAAAGGCTTATAAAGAGAAGGCCTTATAGTTATCTTATAAGATTTATTTAACTAAATTATTTGTTTTATTAAGATTATTATTATTTTTTTAAAAAAATAAAAAAAATTAACTTTAATACTAAAGTTCTAGAATATTTTTAGATTAATTTAGTCTTAAGAAAAAAAGGCCTTAATATAATATTTCTTTTTTACTTTATTTTACTAGATAATTTTATTATTTTAATATATTAGAATATTAGTTTTTATATTTTATTTACTAGATTTATATTAAATAATAAAGTAATATTTAGTTAAGGCTTTAGCTTATCTAGTTTATTTACTTATAAGCTTCTTTATTATTATAAAATATTCTAATAAATAATAGTTTATATAAATCTGGATTTAATAAATAGTTCCTTAAAATTCCGGGTATTATTAATTTAAAAACTATATAATAGTAAGTATTTCTTTATTATATATTTTATAATTATATTTTATAATTATATTTTATAAATATTATAATTTTTTAAAAAAAATACTATAGGATATTACTTATTACTATATTATTAGAAAAGAATACTAGTAATAATACTATTTAAAATATTAGTCTTAATTATTAATTATTATTCTGGATTATAGTAATAAAGTAGAACTAATAATATAAGATAGGCTTTAAGCTTTTTAAAAGTATTTTAATAAATCTTATTAAATAAAAAAAAATATCTATATATATAAGATTTAATAAAGGCTTAGTAATCTTACTATAATTATAAATAAACCTCTTATAAAAGTTATAGAATTCTAGAAAGGCTTATATTTCTCTTATAATATACGAAGCTTTCTAATTCTTTATAATAGTAATTTTCTTAGAATTAACTTTAATACTATTTATAAAGATAATAAAGCTAAGGTATTTTATATATATAATATAAAATTCGTATTTCTTAATATTTGCTTATAAGCCTATATCCTAAAGCTATTAAAGAATCTTTTTTATATAAAGTTTATATTCTAATTTATTATTAAAATAAATAAGAATATTATTTAGATAAGCTATATAAAAGTTATTTAGGTAATTAAATAGAATATTATTTATATAGTACTAGTAAATAGCTAGCCTATTAGTTAATTCGAAAAGTAAAACCTTATATTTATATATCCTATAATATATATAAAATATTATTAATTTCTCTAATTCGGGATTTATATAAATTTAGTAAAAAGCCTAATAAATATTAAGCTTTATAAAGATTTTAGCTTTACTAATTTTAGCTAAGGTCTTATTAATAAGGAAAAGAGAATAATAATTCTTATAAGTAATCTAGTTAAGCTTCTAGTAATTAATATAGAACTATAAGCTACTATTAGACTTTCTTATAAAAAGAATAGAAGCTATAAATAGTAATTAACTAGAAATAATAAAACTCTTATTAAGATTCTCTAGGAAATATTTCTTTATAGCCTCTAATTTGGCTATTATTATCTTATATAAAGAGCTATATTCCAGATATTTCTTTATTTCTTTTTTTTTAATTATATCTTATAATTATATAACTAATAAAAAAAATATTAGAGGTTTTTTTAGAGAAAGCTTTATTAAACTTAATATATTATTCGGGAATAATAGAATCTTTTATATTAGCTTCCGGAAAAAGCTTTCTTTATTATTTAAGGAGGCTATTAATCTTATAAAGGCTTGTAATAAAGGCTTTATTTTCGGATTATTAAAGGTTATAATATATACCTATAAAGCTAATACTAGTAATCTTAATAGCAGGAGCTTTTATTAGCTTTCTTTCTATATATAGTTTTTTCTAATATAAAATATTTATAGAATAAATAATACTAGCTAGAGAGTTTTCTATTTAGTAATAGCTATCTTAAGTATTCTATTTATAAGAATATTTAATCTTTAACTTTTAAGAAATAAGAATAACTAGTATTAGTTTAGGTTCTTTATTCGGATCTAATTCGGAATTAATAAAATTATACTTAGAAATAGTATTATTAGTAAAGCTAGTATATAAAAAGAAATTAGTAATAAAGTTATTTTCTATATTATAGTTCTTAATAAAAGCTTATTTTCTAATAGCTTATTATTAGTTCTTTTTATTAAATATATAGTTTCTGGCTTTAATATCTATTTAATAATTAGAATAAGAAATATATCTCGAAATAAGAAATAAAGCTTCTCGAGATATAGAAATCTTTTATATAATCGAGAGTAATAAAAAGAAAAGCTCGAATTATATTAAATATTAGTTTTGGATATTAAGAAGCAAGTTAAAGTATTCTAGCTATTTATAGCCGAGAATAAGATTATAAGATTTAAGCTTAAGAATTAGTAAGAAGATATTATATTATTATCTCTAGTTAATAATAAGATATATTTTTAAGAAATAAATAATACAGGTTCCTAGCTTATTATTATATCCTTTAATATTAATAAGCTTAGGTAAATACTAGAACTTAAGATTAAAGAAAATAATAATATTTATAATAAGAAAAATATTAATAAATACGAAACTATTTACTCTAGAATTAGTAAGAGAAAAGATATTAATTAAATATCTATTATAAGATAAGCTATAGAAGATAATTAAATATAATTCTCCTATTAACTAGTTTAGATTAATTTCTATAAAATTAATTCCAAGTTTACCTAAAAAGAAATCTTTTTCTAAATATTCTTATTTCCCGATATATTATTTATATTAGCCTTTATAAGCTTATTATTCTTTTCTAGTTCCTTAATATTAGTAATATACTTTAATATTAGATAGTTATAGGCTATATAACTAGTCTAAAAGTAGTTAAAGTAAGTTAAGATTAAAATAAAAGTACTTTTTCTCTTAATAGCTAGCTTATTAATAATTAGAAGTATTCGAGTTAGTATAAAGATATAAGAAGTTATTATATAAAGCTTGGGAATAATAAATATAAAGATATTAGAAATAGTAAAGATTAGAAAAATAATAGTAGTTCGAGCTTTAATATATTCTCTAAGGCTCTTATAGATCTATAGTATCTTTATCTCGGAATTAACTAATAAGATTATATAATATAGGTTATAAAGTATATAAATAAAATAGTACTAGCTTATAAGTTATTCTTAAAAAGAAAGTATTAGCTTATTATATAGTTTATTAAAATAGTTTTATAAATAAATTCAAGCTTTATTTACTAAGTAAATAAATTTAATCTTAAACTTATAAAAGATCTAAATCTTATTTATTTATAGCTTCTTATATTTATATCTAGTTTTATATATATAATAAGAATTAATAAAGTATTTACTAAAATAATTAATTATTTCTATAACTATCTTAAAAAAGGTAATAATATTAGACTTATATTAAATATATAAGTAATATTAGATATTATTTTCTATATAATTAAAAATATAATATATATAGGTATTCTTATTTATATAATAATCTATATTAATTTTAAATTTATTAATAATCTAGATTTACTAATAATTATAGGTTAGGTTTTTATTATTATTAAGCTTTAAAAGATCCGAAATCTTTATAAAACAGAACTTATTATATTTAGGAACTTTTCTAGCCAGATATATTTATTTAATAAAAGAAACTAGAAAGTTAGATACTATATTATAATATTTAGATTAGAAATAAATACTATTTAAAATATAATTTCTACTAATAGAATATTCTTAGGAAAGCTTTTCTATATTAAATAAGTAAACTAGACTAGTAGCTAAGCTATTTAGGGTTATATAATTAGTCTAGATATTTATCTGGATTTTAATTTGGGCTTATTATAATATAAGTATATTAGAATAAATATTAGATAAAATAAATAATTTTTTTAGAATAAAAAGTTCTATTCTAGAGATATTCTTAGTACCGGATATAAGAAATAGAATTACAGGATATAAATAAAGACCCTTAGAAAGGCTATTAGTATAAAAGACTATATTAAAAATATTAGATATATATAATTTATATATAAGAAATTATTTTTTAGAAATAAATAATTATTTTAGAAGAAATATTCTAAACCCTTTCTAAATAGAAAAAATAAGCTTAGTTTAATATTATAGACTTATAAAAAGAGCCTATAAATAAGGCACTTATAGGAGAACTATTTATTAAGAAAACTAAACTAAGGAAAAAAGGAAGTTTTAAGCTAAAATCTCTTAAATATTTATAATTCTTTACTTATAGCTTAGCCTAATAGGGCTTAATATCCTAGATTTCCTAAAGTATAGCTTTCCTTAGCTTTATTATATATAACTATTATATAATTCCAGATACTAGATATCTAGATACTAAATACTAGATACTAGGCTTAGATACTAAATACTAGATACTAGACTCAGATATTAAATACTAGATATTAGGTTCAGATATTAAATACCAGATATTAGACTTAGTAAAATATGAAATTATAATAGCTATAAGAAAGTATATATATCTTATAATATACTAGTTCTAAAGGGGCTTAGTTTTCTAAATATCTCTAGTATATTTCAAGTATATTTCTCTAATAAAGCAGCTATATTATATATATCTAGAAGGTATCTAGTATCTAATAAAGTATCTTAGATACTAGATATCTAGAAATTATAATATTATTTCTTTTTTTTAGAATAAGCTTATTTTTAAACTTTATAAATATTATTAATTTATCTAATTTTATATTATTTTCCTTTCTAAAATAAACTAGTATCTTAGATATAGATATTATATATAAAAGACTAATACCTTTATTATATAATTTAGGAGAATTTATTATTATTTCTATATAATTCTAGATAAATATTATTTTTTATATAGTTTAACTAATATTATAGGCTTTATAAAGGTTCTAATATATTAATATTATTATTATAGAAATTTTATAAAACTAGAAAGCTATTACTTAATACTAAAACTAGATATTATACTAGATTCTTATTCTAACTAACCTAATAAATTCTATATTTTAGTTTATTTCTTACTAGCTTAACTATAATAACTCACTTAATACTATACTTTTATTTACTATTTTCTAGTATTAATAGAAATAGTTCCGGATTTATTTAATCTAGTAAAGAATTCTAGAAATCTTTTTATAGCTTTTTTATATAAAAAACTAGATATATTTTTATGATTTCCGGTAGTTTTAGGAGAAATAAATAGCTATATTATTCTAGAATCTTAAATGAGTCTTTTATTTAGTTCCCTAGCTTCTGGCTTAAATAATTGGATTTCTAGTACTTTATAATAACTTATATTTTATTCTCGACTTTAAAATTAATTAGATAGTAATATTTATTAGCTTATATTATATATTATTTCTATACTTGCTTTATATAGCCTTAAGCAAGTTACTATAATTTATATAATTAATTTACTAATATTTTAGCTTTATTCTTATTTAGCTTCTCTTTAAGTAAATTAGCTTTAATAGAGAAGTTCTAGTCCAGAGAAATATAAGGCTTATAGCTCTTTTTATTTATAAACGAGAACTAGCTAATAATTTTATACTAAAGAGAGGCTTATTAATAATTAATTATAGTAATTCATTTATTCTAGTTATTTTAATAATAATTAATATATAAATATAATCTCTAATTAAAGTACTAATTAATAATCTCTATTTATCTATTTATTTAAAGGTAATTAGCTATTAAAAGCTTAAGCTTTATACTAATTCTTATATAGAATTAGAGTTTCTAATCTAATATAATTATTTCTGAAATATTTATTTAATATATTATATAGAATAAAAATAAAAGTACTAGTTACTTAACTATAATTATATCTTATATAAGAATTATAATTAGATATTTAAATAAGTAATTTATAAATATAGTAATTATATTATAGCCCGATTAGTTTTCTAGATAGCTTTTAAAGTTTATAATAATATATTACTAGAAATAATTAGAAACTAGAAAGAAATAAAATAAACCAGGCTTCTTATTTCTAAATATATATAATTTCTTATAAATATAGTAATTACTAGAGTATTAATTAATTTTCTTACTTATAAATAGCTAGTAATATTACTTTTTTAATAGCTAATAAAGCTTTATATATCAAGAATATCTAGAAAGGAATTTATTATATATTTTATAAATTAGAGTAATTTATAAAAATAGTTTAGAAGTTATTTTATTTTCTATAATATAAAGTTTTTTATAATATTTAGATATTACTTTTGGCTTAGGCTATTATATATAGTTTTTCTAGATCTAGTAATATATAATTATTTTATAGGATTTTATTTATAAGTTATAAACTATTATATTTAGTAAAAGCTTCTAATAGTACTTCTATAGAAGCTATTATAGTAGAGTTTACTAGTAAAGCTTCTAAGAAAATGCCTTTTTTTTAGGGAAATTATATTTCTAATAAGAATATTTTCTTCCAGAAAGTCTTTAGTATATATTTGGTTTTTAGAGCCAAATTCCGAATTAAATAAGCCGACTTTATAAAATATTATTATAAGTTATAAGTTATAGATAATTTCCGGATTAATCTTATCTTTAGGAAAAAGTACTTAAGTTTATAGCTTTTCCTTAATCTGGCTCTAAGTATTTACTTTATTTTATCTTTATAATAAAATATCTACTTATTTATTTAATTTCCTAAAATAATATATAAGTTTAAAATAATAGTAAAATAAAAGCTTAGCTTATCTAGCTTATTAAAAAAAGAGCTTTTTAGTAATTATAAAGTATTCTAAAGTATTCTAAAATATAATAATTAGAATAAACCTTAAAAGAAATATTCTAAAAGCCCTCTAGCTTAGCTTTTTATTTCTCTAATACTTATATTATAATAAGTATCTTCTTATTATATATATTATAATTAAGTTTTATTAGAAATATAGTTTTAGAAAAATAAGCTATAGAATACTAAAGGCCTATTTTTAGATCTTATTAAGAGAAGAGGCTAGTAACTACTTTTTTAAATATATCTATTTCTATTATTATAGGCAGATCTAGATTATAGTATTATAAAACTAGAATAGAAATTATAGCTTCTTTTAAGTAAGTAAAAGCCTCTTAATATTATTTAGACTATTTAAAGAAAATACCCTTTTTTATAAGTAAAATAAGAGATCTAGTAATTTATTTATACTTTCTAATAAAGTATTTATAAAAGTTATAAAAGCTAAAAAAGAACTATATATCCTTAATTATTTTTAGAAATTACTAGTTATATATTATTTCGATTTTATTAGAATTTACTTTAATACTAGATATAGAAATAATAAAGTTCAAGTATTTTATATATATAATTTTAAATTCCGATTTCTTAATATTTATTTAAAGACTAATAAAATATAAGTAATCTAATACTTTTTATATATACTATTTATATTTTACTAGATCTTCTAAGTAAATAAGAATATTATTAAAATATATTATATAAAAGTTATTTAGATATTCGAAAAATATATTATTTATATAGTATTAATATATAACTAGGCTATTTATAAGGCTTTTCTAAAGAATATTATATTTATATATTTTATAATAAATATAAAATATTATTAGCTCCTAAAAGTTCGGATCTATAATTATATAATAGAAAGCTTAATAAATATTTAATTTAATACAAATCTTAACTTTAGATAATTAATTTAAAGTTTTATTAATAAATAAATAAAAATATTAATTCTTTTAAATAATATTTATTAGTATAACTATTTTTTTTAGGAATTATATATATAGTTACGGGATACGAGATACGGGATATAAGTAATAAAATATAAGTAATAGAATATAGAATATAAAATATAGTTATATAACCTTATATTTTATTAGTAACTCGACTAGTAAACTAAATTCTTTTAGGCTTAGTAGATTTAGGAATTATATATTAATATTATAATACTATAATTCCTATTTCTAAATAATAACTTTACTAATCTTATATAAATAATATTTTATATCTATATAATAATATTATATATTATTAATAAACTAATAATATTATTTAGATAATAAAAATTAATATAGAAATATAAATCTCTATTTATTTTCTTTATAAAAAGAACTAGTAAAATAAAAAGAGCCTAACTAGTTTTAATAAAGCCTTTAGCTAGTTTATTTTCTAAGAAATATTTAATTTCAAGAAGCTTTTAAAGAAATTATTACTAGAAAAGTTAATATCTAATACTTTTAGTTTCTTTTAGGCCTTTAATCTAAATTTTATAATTATATAATTTATAAAAAAAAAAGTATTAGATTTTTTTTTAAAGAAAATAAAGAAATATTTTTTAAGTTCTAGAAATAATATTTTCTATAGCTATTAAAGCTTTATTTCTTCTAGTTAATAATTTTCTGAATTAGAAATAGCTTCTTTTTTTAAAGCTTTAAACTTTTTATTAATTTTATAAATAGAGATTTAATTAATAATATTATCTTTTCTTTTAGTTATATAATTAAATATTATAGAAATAAGAATAACTAGATTTAATATTTACTTTTTATTAAAGATCTTTTCCTATTTCTTTAGCTTTTATTTAAATATTATATTTTAATTAGGCTATAAAAGCTTCTTTTCTATAGTTTTATATAATTTTCTCTAATTAGTCTAAAAAAAGAAAAATTATTTAAGAATAAAAGATTTCTAGAAATAGCTTATAATAGAATCTTATTAATTAGTATTTTTTTAATACTTTTTATTAGATTACTTCTTAAGCTATTACTAAAAAATACTAATAATATAACTAAATTATATAGATTTAGGCTTATTTTTTAATTATATAAGCTTATATTTTCTATAATTAACTAGAATATTAATATATATTATTTATTTTTTACTAAAAATAATATTATAATTTTTAAGATTTAGAATAATTATAAATATATTAATATTTTATTTATTAATTAGAAATAAAACTTTTATATATTTCTTAATAAATTTAGCTAGTTTTCTATTAAAATTATATATAATATAAAATAAGGTAAAGAATTATAATTCTATTTTTAAGAATTATTTTATAAACTAAATAAGCTTTATATTAATAAAAGTATAATTATTAGCTCTAGTATTAATAAAAAAAAACTTAATTTCTAATTTATTTATATTAATAATATAAGATATTATAAAAGTATTTTCTTTTATTAGATAAGTTAAGTTAATCTTTACTAAATCTATATTATAAGTTCCTAAAATAGAAACTTTCTTTAGAAATACTTATTTTCTAGTTTTATATTAGAATTAGAACTTAAATTCTCTAATTATTTTACTAAATTAATATATTCTAGTAAAATAGAAATTAAGCCTAGCTTAATTCTAGAAAAAGCTACCTTAATTTCCTTATTATATAGAACTAGATAATATCTAATATAATAGCCAAACTTATTATAATTATAGTACTTAATAATTAAGAGATCTTTAGTTTTTATAAAATATTACTTATATTTATAAAAAAAATATATATTTAATAAAAGTAATTAATATAAGCTTTTTAGGCTTTTTCTTAGAAATATATAGAGATATAATATTAGAAATAAATTTAACTAGAATAGCTTTTATCTTTTTATACTTTTTAGTTTTCTTATATATAGCTTTAATTTACTAATTATTAGTAATATAATACTAAATAAAGCAAGTAGTATTAATAAAAGAATTATTATAGTATATATATATAAATTCCTAAAGCTTTAGTAAGAGCTTTTTATTTAGTTTATATTTAATATCTTAAAGACTAATATTACTTTTTATAAATAATTATAAGAAAAGAATATAGAACTTTTAAAATATTTAACTAAAATATATCTAAAGCTTACTAAAGTTATAGTAAGTATTCTATATCTTATTAGAATTAGAATATAGTTTCTTTAAATAGAAATAGAACTTTAAGAACTAATAATACTAATTCGAATTATTTTTATTTATATAAGAATTAGTTAAAATAAAAGTATTACTAGTAAGTTTACTAGAAATATAAATAATTTTAAAATTCTTAAATAAATATAAATTAGTATTTCCTTATAGCTTATTTTTAATCTAGACTAGCTAGTTATTAAAAATAGTATAATTTCTAGTAAAGAGAATTAGATCTAGGAATTTAGTAATTCTAGTATCTCTAAAAGAAATATAAGATATAGGGAATTCTAAATAGAAATAAATAAGAGATAGTTCAGAATTCTTTATAAAGGAATTTAAAGTAATTAGAGCTATAAAAATAGTAAGAGTAAATAAAGTAAAAGTAGCTAGAGCTATTATAAACTAATTTACTATAGCTATATAATATTTAATATTATTCTCGAGTTTAGTATTATAGAGCTTAGTATTCTCGAGAATAGCTTTATTATAACTATAAATATTCTTATATAAAAGAACTTTCTAGATATTTTCCTAATAGTTCTTTATAATAATATTAATATCTAAAAATAAGAAATCGGGCTTTTTAGCCTATTTATATAACTCTCTAATAATAATATAATTATTAGTATTTAGAAGCTTTATAATAAAAGTAAAGAGTTCTATTTCTATAAATTTATTTATAAATTCTCTAGAAATACTAATAAAATACTCGGTTCGGGAAAAGCTACTAATAAAATAACCTAAACTAGTAAGAGCTTTACTAGAAGCTTTAGTAAAAGTTAATATAATTCCTAGTTATATAATATTCTAGAAAATTAACTTATTATACTTTTTCTTTATTATATCTTTTCTAGTAATCTTATTACTAGTATATATATAGGGCCTATAAGGTTATAGGATAGGGCTTAAGAATAATAGTTAGGTTACTAGCCTATAAGTACTTATTACTCTAGAACTTATTTAAAAAGTAGCTTTTATTTAAGGTTTTTTAATTTTTAGGTTTTCGGAAAGAATTTCTAATATATTACTAGTATATATTTATAAAAATATAAATATCTAATTTTTCTAAGAATTCTAAAGCTTTTTGCTTTTATTATTCTAGAATTTATTATTCGTATTTCTAAAGTTCTATTATCTTAGTAATATTTATATTTCTAATAGTTCTAAATTAGTTTATTTGAAATTCTCTATAAAATTAAAGGAAATAAGCTTTAAATACTATTATAGATATAGTATTTAGAATTTAGAAAATAAAATAAAAGATCTTTTATAAAAATAATTTAAAGCTAAAAAAGAAAAAACTAGAATATAAGAAACTATAAAGAAATATATATATCCTATAATATACTAGTTCTAAAAAGGCTTAGCCTTCTAAATATTTCTAATATATTTCAAGTATATTTCCCTAATAAGATAGCCATATTATATATATCTAGAAAGTATCTAATATCTAGTAAAATATCTCAGATATTAGATATCTAGAAATTATAATATTAATTACTTTTATTAAATATATATTTTCTTATAAATATAAATAATATCTTATAAAAACTAAAGATTTCTTAATTATTAAATATTATAATTATAATAAATTTAGCTACTATATTAGATATTATTTAGTTTTATATAATAAGGAAACTAAAATAGCTTTTTCTAGAATTAAACTAGATTTAGTTTCTATTTTACTAGAATATATTATTCTAGTAAAGTATTTAGAGAATTTAAGCTTTAATTCTAGTATAAAACCGGAAAATAAATATTTCTAAAAAAAGTCTTTATTTTAGAAGCTTATAATATAAATTTAGTAAAGATTAACTTAACTTATCTAATAAAAGAAAATACTTTTATAATACCCTATATTATTAATATAAATAAATTAGGAATTAAGTTTTCTTTTCTTATTAATACTAGAGCTAATAATTATACTTTTATTAATATAAAGCTTATTTAGCTTATAAAATAATTCTTAAAAATAAAACTATAACTCTTTATCTTACCTTATATTATATATAGTTTTAATAGAAAGCTAACTAAATTTACTAAAAAATATATAGAAGTTTTATTTTTAATTAATAAATAAAGTATTAATATATTTATAATTATTCTAAATTTTAGAAATTATAATATTATTCTTAATAGAAAATAAATAATATATATTAATATTCTAGTTAATTATAGAAAATATAGGCTTATATAGCTAAAAAAAAAAAAAAATAAGCTTAAATCTATATAATTTAATTATATTATTAGTATTTCTTAATAATAGCTAAAGAAATAATTTAATAAAAAGTATTAAAAAAATATTAATTAAAAAATTTTTATTATAAGCTATTTCTAGAAACTTTTTATTCTTAAGTAATTTTTCTTTTTTTAGACTAATTAGAGAGAATTATATAAGACTATAAAAAAGATGTTTCTATAATCTAATTAAAATATAATATCTAAATAAAAACTAAAAAAGCAGAAAAAGATCCTTAATAAAAAGCAAATATTAGATCTAGCTATTCTTATTTTTATAATATTTAATTATATAACTAAGAGAAAAGATAATATTATTAGTTAAATCTTTATTTATAAGATTAATAAAGAGCTTAAAGCTCAGAAAAAGAAGGCTATTTCTGGCCCAGAAAATTAATAACTAGAAAGAATAAAGCTTTAGTAATTATAAAAGATATTACTTCCGGAATTTAAGAAATATACTTTTATTTTCTTTAAAAAGAAATCTAATACTTTTCTTTCTTATAAACTATATAATTATAAGATTTAAATTAAAGGCCTAAAAAGAACTAAAAGTATTAGATATTAATTTATTTAATAATAGTTTATTTAAAAGCTTCTAGAAATCAAGTATTTCTTGAAAAATAATCTAGATAAAGGCTTTATTAAAGCTAGTTAGATTTCTTTTATTTTACTAGTTCTTTTTATAAAAAGAATAAATAGAGGTTTATATTTTTATATTAATTTCTATTATCTAAATAATATTACCCGAAAAAATTAATATTTTCTTTTACTTATTAATAAAACTTTAAGTTAATTATTTAAAGCTAAGATTTATACTAAATTAGATATTTACTAAGCTTTCTATTATATAGCTATAAATCCGAACTTTTAGAAACTAATAATGTTTTATATTTACTATAAAGTATATAAATATAATATTCTCTAGAAAGGCCTTATAAATAGCCCGGCTATATATTAATACTATATAAATAATATACTTTTTAAATATCTAAATAACTTTTATATAATATATCTTAATAATATTTTTATTTACTTAGAGAATCTAGTAAAATATATATAATATATATAAAAAGTATTAGATTATTTATATCTTACTAGCCTTTAAATAAATATTAAGAAATCGGAATTTAAAATTATATATATAAAATATTTAGGCTTTATTATCTTTATATCCGGTATTAAAATAGATTCTAATAAAGTTAAAGTAATATATAACTAGTAATTTCTAAAGATAATTAAGGATATATAGTTCTTCTTTAGCTTTTATGTTTTTTATAAATATTTTATTAGAAAATATAAATAAATTACTAGATCTTTTACTTTATTATAAAAAAAAAATTTCTTTAAATAATCTAAATAATATTAAAAGGCTTTTAGTTACCTAAAGAAAGCTATAATTTCTATTCTAGTTCTATAATACTATAATCTAGATTTACTAATAATAATAGAAATAATTACTAGTCTACTTTCTTAATAAAACCCAGAAATAGGCCTTTAATATCCTATAGCTTATTTTTCTAAAACTATATTTCTAATAAAGCTTAATTATAATATATATAATAAAAAGATATTTATTATAATATAAGTATTAGAGAAATAGAAAACTAAGCTAAAAGGCCTTTAGAATACTTCTTTTAAAATCTATTCTAATTATTATATCTTAGAGTACTTTATAATTACTAAGAAGCTCTTTTCTTAATAAGCTAGATAGGCTAAACTTTTATTTTACTATTATTTTAAGCTAATATATTATTCTAGAAAATTAAATAAGTAAATAAATATTTTATTATAAAAATAAAATAAAGTAAATATTTAGGGCCAGATTAAGAAAAAGTTATAAACCCAAATACTTTTTCCTAAAAATAAGATTAATTCAGAGATTATTTATAACTTATAGTTTATAGTAATACTTTATAAAGTCGGTTTACTTAATTCGGAATTCGGTTCTAAAAACCAAATATATATTAAAAACTTTCTAGAAAAGAATATTTCTATTAGAAATATAATTTCTCTAGAAAAAGGCATTTTCTTAAAAGTTTTATTAGTAAACTTTACTATAATAGCTCTTATAGAAGTATTATTAGAAACTCTTATTAAATATAATAGTTTATAACTTATAAATAAGATCCTATAAAATAATTATATATTACTAGATTTAGAGAAGCTATATATAATAGTCTAAGCTAAAAGTAATATCTAAATACTATAAAATAGCCTTTTTTTATATTATAAAAGACTTTATATTATAGAGAATAAAATAACTTCTAAATTACTTTTATAAATTGCCCTAATTTATAAAATATATAATAAATTTCTTTCTAGATATTCTAGATATATAAAGCTTTATTAGCTATTAAAAAAGTAATATTACTAGCTATTTATAAATAAAAATATTAATTAATATTATAGTAATTATTATACTTATAAGAAATTATATATATCTAGAAATAAGAAGCCTAATTTACTTTATTTTTTTCTAGTTCCTAATTACTTCTAGTAATATATTACTATAAACTTTAAAAACTATTTAGAAAATAAATCGTATTATAATATAGTTATTATATTCGTGAATTACTTATTTAAATACCTAATTATAATTTCTATATAAGATATAATTATAGCTAAATAGCTAGTATTTCTGTTTTTACTTTATATAATATATTAAATAGATATTCCAGAAATAATTATATTAGATTAGAAATTCTAATTTATATTCGACTTTTAAAATAAATTCTATATAAGAATTAATATAAAGCTTAAGCTTTTTATAGCTAATTATTTCTAAATAAATAAATAAATAGAGATTATATTTATATATTAACTAGAATAAATAAATTACTATAATTAATTATTAATAAGCCTCTTTTTAGTATAAAATTATTAGCTAATTCTCGTTTATAACTAAAAAGGGCTATAAGCCTTATATTTCTCTAGACTAGAATTCTTTTATTAAAGCTAACTTGCCTAAAGAGAAGCTAAATAGAAATAAAGCTAAAGTATTAGTAAATTAATTACATAAATTATAGTAATTTACTTAAGGCTATATAAAGCAAATATAGGAATAATATATAATATAAGCTAATAAATACTATTATTTAATTAATTTCAAGGTCAGAAATAAAATATAAGATATTATAAAGTACTAGAAATCCGACTATTTAAACTAGAAGCTAGGGAACTAAATAAAAGGCCTATTTGAAATTTTAGAATAATATAATTATTTTTTTCTTCTAAAATTACTAGAAACTATAAAGATATATCTAGTTTTCTATATAGAAAAGCTATAAAAAAAAATCCCTAGAATTCTTTATTAGACTAAATAAATCCGGAACTATTTTTATTAATACTAGAGAATAATAAATAAAAATATAATATTAAATAAGTTATTATAATTAAACTAATAAGAAATAAGCTAAAGTATAGAATTTAGTAAATTAGTTAAAATAAGGATCTAGTATAATATTTAGCTTTAGTATTAAGTAATAGCTTCCCGATTTTATAAAGTTTTTATAATAATAATATTAATATACTAGAATCTTTATAAAACCTATAATATTAGCTAGATTATATAAAAAATAATACTTATTTAGAACTATATAGAAATAATAATAAATTCTCTTAAGTTATATAATAAAGATACTAGCTTTTTATATATAATATTTATATCCGAGATACTAGTTTATTTTAGAAAGAAAAATAATACAAAATTAGATAAATTAATAGCTTTTATAAAGCTCGGAAATAAGCTTATTCTAAAGAAAGAAGTAATATTATAATTTCTAAATATCTAATATCTAAAATACCTTACTAGATACTAAATACCTCCTAGATATATATAATATAGCTACTTTATTAGGGAAGTATACTTGAAATATACTAGAAATATTTAGAAAGCTAGCTTTTTTAAAACTAGTATACTATAGAATATATATACTTTCTTATAGCCTCTTATATTCTAGTTTTCTCTTTCTTAGCTTTAAATTGTTTTTATAAGAAACTTTTTATCTTGCTTTCTAAGCCTTAAATACTATATCTATAATAATAGAAGCTCTAAAGAACTAGAGTATTATTATTTAATAAAAATACAGGATATTATTCTAGATCTGAATTTTATTCTTTTTACTAAACTTAGTATTTTAGCTTCTTATAAAATAACTTTACTACTAATATTTCTTGAGTTTTATACTTTATTTCTCTATTTTATAATTCTAATAATAAAGGCTTTGAATTTGCTTATTTAGAAAAAGAATTACCTGGGTTTTTATATAGCTTTTCTATATAAAATACCGGATATATTCTTATTAATTCTAGTAGTTTAAGCCTAAAGAAATATTTTATTATTTTAGAATTTCATATAATTCTTTTATTTAATAGGCTAGCTTATAGCTCAAATAATTATTTTTCTAGTATTTAGTAATAATTTATATTTTATTTCCTATTTCAAAATCTACTAGTTAGTAGTATTTATTAGCTTAAATAATATAATATTCTTATATTTATATTATATTTCTTTATATCTTTTATTATAATTTATAGAACTATATTACTAGGGCTTTTACTTTTTATTTATTTAGCTTTTTCTTTGGGATATCTAATTATATTTAGGTTTCCTAGTTAAATAATATTTGTAATTTATAGCTCTTTTTTATAAAAGACAGAAACTAGCCTATAATCTTATAAATTAAAGCTATTTACTAGTAATTAATTATTACTATTTAGTTATTCTAATTATTTTAATAGTAGTTTATATAAAAATATAGCTATTAGTTAAAATACTAGTTAATAATTTCTATTTAGTTATTAGTTTAGGAATAATTAGTAATTAATAACTTAAGCTTTATACTAATATATTTATAGAACTTGCTTTAGAAATCTAATATAAACTAGAGCTTTTAATTAAATACTATAGTTTCCGGAATACTAATTTAGTAAATTATATAAATAAAAAAAAGAAATATTAATTCTTTAGCTATAACTATATTTTAAATAGGAATTATAATAGAGTATTTACCTAGATAATTAATAAAGATTATTATTATATTATACTTATTTCTATTTTCTAGATACTTTTTAAAATTTACTAATATATATTACTAGAGATAATTAAGAACTAATAATAAATATAAGAAATCTGGCTTCTTATTTCTAAAAATATAAGATTATTAGTAGATATAATAATTATTTTTATATTAATTAATATCTATTTCCTAATCTAACTAGTAATAATAGGCCTAAAGAAGCTATTAAAGCTTGGCTTTTTCTAGATATTTTATTAGAGGCTATATATATATCTTTTAAATAAAAGTAATATATAAGAATATCTCGAATATTATTATATTATTAAATATAAATAGTTTATTATATTATAAAAAAAAATACTTTATAATATTTAAGTATTTTTCTTTTTATTTCTTGCCTTATTCTATAGCTTTTCTAGTTCTAATAACTCTCGGTTTTTACTTAATAGCTTGTTTATAAACTAGATATTATTATATTAGATTTCTTTTTAAGTCAGATTTATTAAGAACTTAATTAGAGCTAATTAGAGATCCTATATAATATTATTATTAATCTTTTATTATAAGAGCAGAATTTGGGTTTAATAGGCTATTATTATTTTATTTTAGATAATTATATTCTTATATTTTTTATTTAGGGTATTTACTTATTTATTTAATTTATTTACCTAATATATAAATCTAAAATAATAATAATAGAAAAGATATTTTATTTAGTGAGTTTATTTTATTAAAAGTTTCTTTATAATTATAAAATACTATTACGATAAGGTGGTTATTGCAGTAGTAGTAAAGAGCTTGAATTGAGCTGAAGGCTGTCTGCCGGGCTAAAAGCACTGGCTACACGCTAAGTCACGTGCAGTGGTACCACGTGACTGGTACCACGTAACAAATACTTAAAAGCTTAATAATCTAAATAAATTATAAAAAATGCCTCTTATAGGCCTTTTAGCTCTATTTTTTATTTAGTTAAAAAAAGAATAATAGTAAATATTTCTTTATTATAGATATTATAATTTAGCTTTATTAATTATATAATTTTAGAGAAAAATACTATTAGATACTAGAGTTTTATCTAGAAATCTTATTATAAGAAAATACTAGTTATAACTTTATTTAATATATTTATTTTAATTATAATAAAAAGATTCGGGTTATAATAATATAGAATTAGTACTAAGAATATAGCTTATTTTAGTTTAGTAAAATCTTTTTAATATTAACCTATTTATTTATACGAAATTCTTTTATATATTAGAGCTATTAAGGGCTTTATTATATAGCTATATTCTATAATAAAGTATTAATAAAAATTATAAAAGCTTAGAAAGCCTTATATTCTTTTAATTATTATTAGTAATTACTAGTTCTTAATAATTACTATTTTATCTAAATCTATTTTAATATCCTTAATAAAAATAATAAAGTCTAGATATTTTATATAAGTAATTTTAAACTCTAATTTCTTAATATTTGCTTAAAGGCTAATATTTTATATATAGTTTTTATAGTTCAGGAAATTATTTAAATAAATTAGAATATTATCTAAATAAGCTATATAAAAGATATTAAGGTAATTAAAGAAAATATTATTTATATACTTCTAATATATAATAGAATTATTAGTTAGGCTTTTTTAAAGAACTTTATATTTATAGGCTCTATATCTTATATAAAATATTATAAGTTCTTCTAATTCTGGATTTATTTGAATCTAATAAAATACTTACTAAATATCTAGCTTTATATAGACTTTAGCTTAAGCTAGCTATATAAGGGTTTTATAAATAAAGAAAAAAAAATTCTTTTATATTAAGCTATTTAACTTATAATAATTAATATAGAATTAGAAAGCTCTATTAGCCTTTTTTATAAAGAGAATTAGAGATATAAAAGGAAATTAGCTTGGCTTAATAAAGTCCTATTAGAAGTTCTTTTTAAGGAAATATTTAATTTTCTATAGCTTATAGGTTAACTATTAATAAAGCGGGAAATACTCTAGGCTTTCCGAGCCTTTGGAATTATTAATCTAAATCTTATAATTCTATAATTAATATAGAAATAAGATATTTAATATTTTCTTTAAAAAAACATTTATAAAATTCTTGAATTTCTCTAGTAAGATTCTTACTAGCTACTATAGCTCCGTCTCTTCTAGTTATTACTTATTCCGGAATAAACTTATTCTTTTACTATAATTCTAGCTTTTTATTAATTTCAGAAAATAATATTATAAAGAAAATATTCTTTTTCTTTTATAGGTTTATTTCGAAAATAGCTAGTAAAATACCTATAATATTAATTATAGGCCTTAACTAGATCTTATAGCTTTTCTTTAAATAATATAGTTTTAATATTTCTGTTTTTAGCTTAAAAAAAACTTTTATATTTTCTAAAGCTATTTATATTTCTTTATAAAATCGAGTTTAATTCTTTTATTATATATAGCTTTCTAAGCCTGGCTTAGGAAAAAATAAAGGGGTTTTCTTTTTATAATTTAAGGTTTCTAGAACTTATCTATAGCTATAGCTTTATTTCTTCTATTTATATCTTTTTAGTACTAATTACTTTTCTCAGATTTCAAGTTCTTATATATAATAATTAGAATCTTATTTTAATCTTTTTTTCTAGGCTAATTATCTAGCTAGATTAATCTTCTATTCTTATAATTAATTAGAATACTAGTATTTATAAACTACTATTATCCTAAAATTATATTATATTTGCCTAATTCTATAACTAGTATAAATACTAGAACTTTCTATTTATTAATTAAAAGTATAAGCTTAATATAGTAAGTAATAAACGCGGCCTACTTACTATTAAATCTTCTTATATTATAGAATAATATTAATTAATTAGGCTTAATATCTAGAAATTATTTAATTATTTTTATAAACTTAAAATTAATAAAAGTATATTTTATTTATTCTAATATTAATATAACGGCAGAAATAAAGCAATAGAATAATACTTAAAGATCTATAATTCCAATATCCTATAGAATCTAAAGCTAAGGAGAGAAGGAGTGAGGTGTGGCAGTGGATAAGTAGGTATAGCCAAGACCACTAAAACGCCGAGCTTTGGAAGCAAGCTTGGTTTGAACTATAGCTTGGAACCTTAGCTTAAACCAATTCCTTTGGCTGAAATCAATTATATAATACTAGCCGTTATAATTAATAAAAAAAGAAGTTTTAATATCTAATCTATTATTACTAATTATATAAGGAAATATAAATACTTTATTTTCTAATAACTAACTTAAATTAACTTCTATTATATTAATATATTATAGTTCTAAAAAAGAAATTTCTTTTAGGGATTTTTATTTCTTTATTTTATATTTTTAAATAGCTTATTTATAGTAAATACTATTAGTTTAGCTACTAAGACTTGTTTTATATATTTTATTTTAAGCTCTAGATAATTCCTAAATATATAACTAAATTTATTATAATTATAGTATTTGAAATTAGAGAATTCGGGCTTTAAGATAATAGACTTATCTATTACTAGGGTCTTAAAAGCAGGCTTTATATAAGAAATACCTCTAGAATTTAGCTTATTTATATCTTTATTAGCTTTCTTAAATATCTAGTCTTTTTTTTTATAATAAGCTCGAATTTACTAGTTATTTATAATATAATACTATATAAATTCTATAATATAAATAGTAGAATTATTATAATATATAGCTATAGTTTCTTAAAGCTTTTAGGTAAGCTTATTATTTAGGTTATTTTTAAGGTTTATAGATTAATATTTCTATTTACTATATATCTTAAAAATAGAATATAGAATTTCTAGAAAATCTAATTCTTTTTTATAAATAATTCTTTAAATACTTACCGAGTATTATATTTCTTATTCGAATTACTATATAGCCTCTCTAAATAAATATATAGTTCTCTAATAGTCTTATATATATATTAATTATTCTAATTTAGGTAAGAAAAGATTAGTATAAAAATATAGCTACTTATATAACCGGATATATAAATAATCTTAAGATTCTTTATCTAGTAAATATTAGAATTACTATAGAATTAATTCTTAATCTAAACTAATTAATTATTAAAAATAATACCGTTTTTAGTTATATTTTTAAAAATAAAAGAATTAGAGAATTTAATTAAGTATTTATTTTCTAGAATAAGAGAACTAGTTATTTTAGTAGGCTATATAATAAGCTTTTTAATAATAGCTTTATTCTTTTATAAAACTTATTTAGTTTCTTTTAGCTAATTATAATAATTCTTGCTATAAGCAAGAATATTATATGTTTTAGAATTAGCTTAATAATCTTTTTATATAAAGCTTCGGAATTCCGGAATAACTCTTGAAATTCTGCCTTTAATAAAACAGGTTTCTTTTTTTCATTTATTCTTTAAAAGAAAGTATTTTTTATATTATAAGTATTAATAAAATATTTGAACTCTTTAGAAAACTTAATAAAAGACTCTAGTTTATTTTCTAGTAATATATTAATAGTATCTTATATTATAGCTCTTTCTAATTTACCTAGTTATTTCGGGACTTACTTTCTTATATTTTCTTTAGTAATAAGGTTACTAGCTTATTTGCTTATCTAGCCGGTCTAGGGCTTTCTTTTATTCTAATATTAGTTAACTAGTATAGAAATAGCTATAATATATTATATTTATACTTATTAAAAACTAATTAAATAAATTATTATTTAAATTCTCTATTAAATTAAGAAATAGATAAGCTTTAAATTATATTATAAATATAAGATCTAGGGCCTAGAAACTATAATTAGACTATTTCTATTTTAATAATTTAAAACTAAAAAGAGAAAAGAATTTTGAAAGAGCCTCGGATTTAAATAATTACAAGCTATATATAGGCTTATATACTAGCTTAAATTCGGAGTTATATATAACTATTAGATAACTATAGATATTATATTCAGATATTAGATACCTTACTTAAATACTAAATACTTTACTAGTTCTAGTTTAATTCTTACTAGTATTATATATTATAATAGCTATAATATTTTATATAAAATAAATTATAAAAATACTAAAAGCCTTTTTGAGAATACTAAGTTTTAGAATATTAAACTCAAAAAAGATATTAAATATTATATAGTTATAGTAAATTAATTTATAATAGCTTTGGCTACTCTTGCTTTTATTAGTTCCTATTTTATTTATTTATATTCCGAATCTCTTTCTAAAAAACTCTAAACTATTTTCTATTTATTTCTGTTTAGAATTCTCTATATCTTATATTTCCTTTAGAAATACTAGAATTACTAAGCTTCTAGATTTAACTCTCTTTATTAAAAATTATATTATTTTTAATAATTAGCTAGTTTAGATTAAGAATAAACTATAAGAAAATACTAATTTGTATTTCTTAGAGAATTTCAAGATTATTTATATTTCTAGTAAATTTACTAATAATATTCTTATTCTAACTAATTCTTATATAAATAAAAGTAATTCGAATTAATACTATTAGTTCTTAGAATTATATTTCTATTTAAAGAAGCTATATTCTAATTCTAATAAAATATAAAATATTTACTATAATTTTAATAAGCTTTAAATATATTCTAATTAAATATTTTAGAAGTTCTATATTCTTTTTTTATAATTATTTATAAAAGGTAATATTAGTTTTTAAAATATTAAATATAAATTAAATAAAAAGCTTTTATTAAAGCTCTAGAAATTAGTATATATATATTATAATAATTCTTATATTAATACTACTTACTTTACTTAGTATTATATTATTAATAATTAATAAATTAAGGCTATATATAAGAAAATTAAGAAATATAAAAAGATAGAAACTATTTTAGCCAAGTTTATTTCTAGTATTATATTCTTTTATATTTCTAAAAAGAAATCTAAAGAGTATATATTAATTACTTTTATTAAATATATATCTTCTTATAAATATAAGTAATATTCTATAAAGACTAAAGATTTCTTAATTATTAAATATTATAACTATAATAAATTTAGTTATTATATTAAGTATTATCTAGTTAGATATAATAAAGAAATCAAGATAGCTTTTTCTAGAATTAAGCCAGGCTTAGTTTTTATTTTACTAAAATATCTAGGTTTTATTTAAATAAAGTATTTAGAGAATTCAGGCTCTAATTCTAGTATATAACTAGAAAACAGGTATTTTTAAAGAAAGTTTCTGTTTTAGAAACTTATAATATAAATTTAGTAAAGATTAATTTAATTTATCTAATAAAAGAAAATACTTTTATAATATTCTATACTATTAATATAAATAAATTAGAAATCAAGTCTTTTTCTTTTATTAATACTAGAACTAATAATTATATTTTTATTAATATAAAACTTATTTAGCTTATAAAATAATTCTTAGAAATAGAATTATAACCTTTTTCTTTATTTTATATTATATATAGTTTTAATAGAAAGCTAACTAAGTTCGCTAAGAAATATATAGAAGTTTTATTTCTAATTAATAAATAAAGTATTAATATATTTATAATTATTCTAAATCTTAGAAATTATAATATTATTCTTAATAAAAAATAAGCTATTATTAGTTTACTAGTAATATATAATACTATTATATTAAAGTTAGTAAAGTTATTATTTAGAAATAAGAATTATAGTATTATAGTATTAATATATAATTCCTAAATCTAGTAAACCTAAGTATAAAAGAAACTAGTTTATTAGTCGAATTACTTATATAATACAAGGTTATATAATTATTACCTATTACCTATATCCCATTACTTCTAGTTACTTCTATATTATATAACTATATTATATAACTATTAATAACTATAGCTATACTAATATTAGAACCTCTCTAAAAACGCGAAAAATAGTACTTCTCTCTAATTATATACAAATTCCCTAATCCGGCCTAGTACCAGATTTCCCAAATACTTTATATATTTATATTACTTTTAAGGTTTTAGTTATATACTAAAGGCTATAGCCTTTTATATATAACTTCTCCTCTTATAATATTCTCTTATCTTATATATTTATTTTCTATTCTATTTATACTTAATCTATTTCTTTATATTTAATTATATAATATTTATATTAATTAGATACTTGAAAATATTTATTAGCTTTAATTTTATTATAGAATTAGTAGGATTTAATTCTCCCTTAATCTATTTAATTTCTATAATCTTTTATTATTTATATACCTAGTAAAGATATATTATATTAATTATTAAATACTTTTCTCGAGTAGTTCTTAATTTAATAAGGTATTTATATAATAACTTCGAATTTATATAAACTACTAGTAATAGTTCTATTTCTAGTACTTTATTAATTATAAATTTAACTAAAGCACCTATATTAAAGCTATAAGCTATACTATAAAGTTCTAAAGCTAGAATACTTCTAGTAACTTTCTTGTATTTAGTAAAGAACTAGTAAATAATATTAGTATATCTAGTTCTATTTACTAAAACTAGAATATATCTAATTTAAGAGAAGAAATTTCTATTATTTATAAATAAAGTATTCGTAAAAAATAATTAAATATAAGAACTTCTTTACTAGCTTTACAAATCTTAATCCTCTAATAATATTCTCAATTTTCTATTAAATATACTTATTAAGTACCTTTATATTAGTTTTCGAGAATTTAATAGCTTAAGTAATAATTAATGGGTTATATAAAGCTTCTGGTTAATAGACTAATATAATATATACTTCTCTAGTATATTAGATAATATATTAGTTCTTAATAAAGAAATCTTAATAAATAGTACTCCTATTACTTATAATAGTAGTATTTTTTATAGAAATAGTTTAGAGGTTTTTATACTAGTATTTTTATATAAGAATAATTCTAGTAATATTTATATAAATAATATTTCTATTAAACTTAAAATTATAATTAATAATAAGGCATTTATACTTCTTGGCCAAGAACTTAGTTTCTTAAAGCTTTAATTACTTTATCTTTATAAAATTATTAGTTTTAATAAATAGAATATTATTAGTTTAAAAGCTAATAATTCCGAAGAGTTATTTATTATAAAAAAGATAAGAATTATAAGTTAACTATTTCATAAAAAGCTTATTAATATAATAGAAATAGTAAGTCTTAAACTAGTAGTTCCTAGCTTCTAGTATACTATATAGTAGTTTTATAACCTTTAGAACCGAATTATTATTTAGATTTAATTTTCTAGTAAGCTTATAAAATAAATTAATATAAAAATTATAATTAAGTAAGGTTATTAATTAGATATAAGCTTATAAGATATTATATAAATATAATTCCGTAATATCTATTATTATAGTAGTACTACTAAGAATAATCTTTTAGCTAATATATTAAATAATAGGTAATTATATTAATATTATATATTTCTTACTATTATTATAAGCTTAAATAACTAGTCTCGATTTATTAAACTCTCTTTCTATATCCTTATTCTTAATCTTATTAATAAACCGGAAATTAAAGATCTATATTTCCTTTAATATCTGAGATCTGGAAATAACCTTAAATATATTCTTTTCTAGAAAACTAGTAACTTTAACTTAATAGAAGTTCTTATATAGGTTATTATCTTATAAAATATTATAAAATCCGGGTTCTTATAAGGGTATTCTCTGCTATACTTTAGTAAAATAGTAGGAATAATAAGAGAAATTATACCTATATTACCTTTAGCCTTACTATAAAGCTCGGAAATAGTTTCAGGTTTAGAGCTATTAGTAATAACTTTAATATTCCCTATATAAAAGAGCTTTATAGAAATTAAATAGAAAGTAATATTACTATATAATAGAGCTAGTATATAGTTCTCTCTATTAATAGCTACTAGCTTATATAGTTTATTTTAATTACTAGATTAACTAGTATTTCATTTATATTATATAAAAATATCCGAATTTAAAAGAAGTTTATAAATATTAGTAATACTAGAACTATTTCGGGTATTTAGGATATTTGTAATCTGATATCTAGCTTAAAGCTTCCAAATTTCTATTATTATTTTCTTAAGTACTATTAATTACTATAATATAATTAGTAATAGGATATTATATTTAATTATTTAAGATAAAGTATTATAAACTAAGAGAGTTAGGATAATACTATTAGGTCTAACAGAATTATTAATAGTATTAAAGGCTATTTAAAATATAATATTCTTATTAATTCTATTAATTTTAGCTATAATAATAAGATAAATATATTAAGTTAGACTTTAGTAATATTCTATAATTCTAATAGAATTATAAGCTTTTATAGAAATAATTTTAATCTTAGTTCCTATAGTATTTATAAGTTAAATAAACTTCTTATTAGTAAACTACTTTCTGGTATCTGCTATAATCTAATTAGAAGAACCTAAATAGGTATTAATCTAATACTATTTTAGGGTATCTCAAATATATAATATACTAATATTTTAAAGCTATTAGCCGGCTTAATATTAAGTACCTTTATTAATAATATAAAGTATAGGCTTACTAGAAATATATAAAATATTAATAATAATAAAGTAATTAAAGCTAATATTATCTCTTAGATTAAACTTAAATTATCCTAGTAATTATTCGAATTTCTAATATTACTTATAATATTTTATAAGATACTTAAAGGCTTTTATATTAATATTATAGCCTGCTTATTCTAGTATATTTTGGAGCTTACTAATAAATAGATAACTAAAATAATAATATAAATATTATAATTTAATCTCTATAAGAAAGCAAAAATTATAAATAAAGAATTCGGAAATAAAGCTTTATAAAGTAATAGGAAAAAATATTTAAAATATTATATTATAGATATAAAGTATCTAGTAAAATTAATAAAATAATTAGTAAAATTATTAAAATAGACTTCTAGCTTATTTATATTAGCTAAGCTAAGTAAAAATAGAGTTTTTATAGATATAATATAGAATTATACTTGAATTATTATTCTTATTATTATAAATCTAATAAAGAATATAGATCTAATACTAAACTAAATATTAACTTAACTTTTAGTAGTTTTATTAAGTTTAATACTATTATTAGTCTACTATAAAGCTTGGAATTAGTTAGAACTAGTAATTAAGAATCTAAAGGCTCTGGTATTAATTATAACTTTATAAAAGTAATAGGTATTATATTTTAATATATTATTAATTATAAATATCTAGGTATTTTCTATTTATTTAATAGACTTTAAAATATAGTTTTTATCTATTATCTAGTATATAAGAGAAAGAAATATAAGGTTATTTATAAGAGTATTAGTTATAGAAATAATAGAAGTAGAGACTATAAAAGTAGCTAGAAAGCTCTTAATAAAAGTAAAATAGAAATTAAAGTAATATTTCTTTTCTTTATTTATTTCTGCTAGTAAGGCTTTAAAAGTATTACTTACTAGTTTATTCTTATTATTCTCGTTATTTTCTTTTTCTTTAAATTCGGTAATATACTATATATAGTATTACTAAAGTATTTATTAAAGTTATAGGTATTTCGGGATCTAAATTAGTAAATATTTCTATTCTTAAATCGAGCCTTCTTAGCTTCTTATTTCTCTAATATATACTTCTATAAATAGTATTCGAATTTCTTATATATAAAATATAACTTTAGAATATAATTATTATAATTACGGGGCTTAAAATAATTATTACAGGTTTTAAAGTTATAGCTAGGTCTATATTAATAATTTCTAAATAAAAAATAGTTTAGAGGATTTTGAAAATAGTATTATTAATTAGTAAAAGAAATCTGGGTATTAATTTATTATTTCTTCTTATAAGTAGTAATAGATAATTAGAGCTTATTAATAAGCTAGCCGAGATTATTAGGAAAGTCCGAAACTATATATTAGTATACTAGTAAGCCTTAATAGAAAGTAATAATCTTATTATATAGGAATTCGGTAGTTTATAAGATAGGAATAAGGCTATATTATAATTTATATAGGTTATTAATTAGTATTTAAATAAGCTCGAATATTATCTTTTTAGAATCTTTTATTATTATAGTTACGAAGGTAATAGTATTTTATTTATCTAAATTTTAATAATAGTAACCGGGGCCTTTAAAGAAACTATAAATATTTATATAAGCTTCTTTATATATATATTAAGAAAGTTAGTTATTATAGAAATAGTCTTATATTAGTTCCTTTAATATAGTAGGAAAAGCTCTTACTAATGCCTTTTCTGAGAGCTCTATATATTAGTAGATATTAAGGAAAATAGCAAGTTTTTAGTTAAAACTACTATTAGTTTTATTATACTTCTATATCTCGATATATATCTTTATTATTTCTCTAATTAGCTTTATAGTAAAAGGGCTAGCTAAAGGGCTATTTAGAAGTAGTAAAGGTAGTAGAAATAGAAGTAATAGAAATCCGTTACTACTAGCTTTCTATAGTCCGGTATTAGCAGGAATAGTTATAGGTAATAAAGAGATATAAGTAATAATTAGTTTAGTTTATTAATTTCTTATAATACTATTATTAAGGGATATATATAATAAAGTAATAGGGCCCGTATTAAGGTCTAGTCTAGTAGTAATAATATTAGTTATAGTTCAGGTATATTACTCTTTTTCCTAAATAGTATTAACTAAGAACTATATAATAGTAAGTTCTTTATTATTTTATTTAATATAAATACTACTATATTATAAAGTAGCTCGTAATTTATATAGTATATATTAATCTAGATAATTAAGTACTTTAAGGTTAAAATTACTAAAATTCTCCTTAAATAATTCCTAGAGATTATTATTAGTCAACTTCTCTATCTTATACTAGAATAGTCTAGTATTAAGGTAATTCAGAACTTTCTTATTATTATAGGTAATTAGGTTAATATTACCTTTCTATTTCTTTATCTATATATATTTATCTTATAGTTCTGCTATACGGAATCCCTAGAGCCAAGCCCTTCTTAATATATATGTAATTCGTAATAAGAGAGGTTCAAAGGTAAGGTAGTTTATAGTAAGTTCGTAAAAAGGATTCGGTAATAAAGGTATCCAGATATCTAGTTTAGATACCAGATATCTGATTCAGATACCTAATTAATATACTAGATACCTGGTTAAGATACTAGATACCTGATTAAGATACCAGATATCTGGTTAAAATACTAGATATCTAGTTAAGATACTAGATACCCCAGATACCTAGAAATATTAAGGGTATTAAAGTAAATATTTTATTCTTAAATATTTTATCTATAATAAGAAATTTAGGAAGTGAAATATTATAATTCCGGGAAGATCTAAAGCTTAAAGAACTCGACTTAATAATAAAATTAAAGTAGTAATTAAAAAGCTTTAAGAATATATATAAGATATATATTTCAGAGAAAGTATTCTATAAATACAGGTATTATATAAGTGGAAAAGATAAATTCCAAGAAAATAGTCTTAGAGCTAAAAGAAGTTAGTTTTAAAGAATAGTAGATAGTTAAATAAATAAATAGCTAAATGGCTAATTATTTATTAATTAGTAAGAACTAGAGTCTTCTTTTTTAGGCTATCAGATACTTTATAGAATTAATAAGTAATTCCCCCCTTTAATAAAGTAGTTATTAGTTCTTAGTAAAAGCTAGCTATTTTCTTTTTTAGGCTACTAGATACTTTATAGAATTAATAGGTAATTTCATTCCTTAATATAGACTAGTTTAATTTTACTATAGGCTACCGGATATTTCTTTAGCTTAAAAGATTCTATTCTCTAATCTATAAGTACTAACTAATTAGTATTAGTTTACTAGTAATATATAGTACTATTATATAAGTCGTGAAATACTATTTATATAAGATTAGTAAAGTTATTATTTAGAAATAGGAATTATAGTATTATAATATTAATATATAATCCCTAAATTTACTAAGCCTAAAGAGATCTAGTTTACTAGTTAAATTACTAATAAAACGCAAGGTTATATAACTATATCCTATATCTTATATCCTATTACCTATATCTCGTATCCCGTATCCCGTAACTATATATATAATTCCCAAAGAAATAGTTATACTAATAATTAGAAATAAAATATAAATTATTATAAAATACTAGAAATCTAATTATTTGAATTAGAAGCTAGGAAATTAAATAAAAAGCCTATTTAAAATTCTAGAATAATATAGCTATTTATTTTTTCTAAAGCTATTAGAAACTATAAAAATATATTTAGTTTTCTATATAAAGAAGCTATAAAAGAACTTTTAGAATCTTTTATTAGATTAAATAAATCCGGAATTACCTTTATTAGTACTAGAGAATAATAAATAAAAATATAGTATTAAAAGAATTATTATAATTAAACTAGTAAGAAATAAGCTAAAATATAAAATTTAGTAAATTAGTTAAAATAAGAATCTAATATAATATCTAGCTTTAATATTAAGTAATAGCTTTCTAATTTTATAAAGCTTCTATAATAATAATATTAATATACTAGAACTTTTATAAAACCTATAATATTAGCTAGATTATATAAAAAATAATACTTATCTAGAACTATATAGAAATAATAATAAATTCTTCTAAGTTATATATTAAAAATACTTGTCTTTTATATATAATATCTATATCCAAAATATTAGTTTATTTTAAAAAGAAGAATAATATAAAATTAGATAAATTAATAGCTTTTATAAAGCTTAGAAACGAGCTTATTTTTAAAAAAAGAAGTAATATTATAATTTATTAGATATTTAGATATCTAGTATCTAAAATATCTAGCTAGATATTAGATATTTTCTAGATATATATAATATAACTAGCTATTTTATTAGAGAAATATATTTGAAATATACTAGAGATATTTAGAAAGCTAAACCCCTTTAGAACTAATATATTATAGGATATATATATTTTATTATAGCCTCTTATATTCTAGTTTTCTCTTTTTTAGCTTTGAATTATTTTTATAAAAAACTTTTTATCTTATTTTCTAAACCCTAAATATTATATCTATAATAATAACTATTTCTATTTATAAAATATTAATTATTACTAGTATATTAAATAATTAGATTAGATTTAATTAGACCTCTTTATTTAAATTAAATCAAGTTAAAATTAAACTAATTAAATTATATTTAATTATAATTAAAAATAATTAAAGATAATTAAAGATAATTAAAGATAATTAAAGATAATTAAAGATAATTAAAGATAATTAAAGATAATTAAAGATAATTAATTAGATTTATTATATAATTATATATATAATTCTAGAGTTTTGGAAGCCGAGATAAGATTAAAATAAGGTCTGGGCTAGCTATATTTAGTATTACTAAAAGCGCTTTTTATAAAACCAGGCCTAGTATTAATTAGTAAATAAAGCTAAAGATATTAGAATTTTCTTAATTTCTAGTAATTTCTTATTACTAATAAAAGAGCTATAAATAAATTTTTATAATAATTAAAGAAAAAGAAATAAGAAAATAAAAATAAAAAATAAAAAGAGATTTCTAAAAAAGAAAACTACTAAAATAAAGTAATATTATAATAGTAATAAAGAGCTTGAATTAAGCTATTTACTAGGCTAAGGAAATACTAGCTATATACTAAATTATATATAATAGTACTATATAACTAGTACTATATAATAAAAACTAGTTTATTATTTTAGATTTAGACTAATTTTATATTCTTATATATATTTTATAGATTTTATTTATATCTTATTAATATAGCTACTAGTTATTTAATAATCTTTAAAAATGCCTAAGAAAGTATACTTTTATATTATTACGTAATAATTATAGTTAATTATAATTAATTATAATAGAAATCAAGCTAATTAAATTATACTTAATTATAATTAATTCTAATTAATTAGCCTTGATTATTTTTTAATAGACTGGTTACTACGTTTTGGTGCCATAGATTATCATATACAGGGACTAGGGAAGAGCTCCGTGCCAGAAGCAATTTCCGGCGTATCGTTTATGATTAAGAGCAACCTGTGCACTCGATTTTCGATAGAATTGGTCCTCCGCGTTGAGGTTTCGGGTTCTGATCGGCCGCACTTGAGCATTGTGGACCTGCCTGGACTCATCCACTCCGAAACTAAGCAGCAGTCTACTTCCGATGTCGAGCTGGTACAAGACGTTATTCAAGCCTATATAATGGAACCCCGGAGTATCCTTCTCGCGATCGTCTCGGCCGAGAACGACTATGCGAACCAGATTGTATTGAAGCTCGCCCGCGCCGCTAATAAAAGGTGTAATCGAACTTTAGGCGCTATTACGAAGCCGGATATCTTGGTTGCCGGTTCTAAGAGTGAGGCCATATACGTCTCTCTTGCGAGAAACTAAGACATGGAATTTCGTCTTGGATGGCACGTTCTAAAAATATGGACTCTAAATCGGGAGTGTTTTCATTGGCCGATCGCGATGCCTAGGAAGAGAAATTCTTCTCCCGGGGGATATGGGAGGATCTGTCTCGCTCGCTCTTGGGCGTCGACAAGCTCTAGAAGAGGCTGAGCAAAGCCCTGCTCTGACAGATCGCTGCCGAACTACCCAGCCTAGTGGATGAAATCGAGATCAAATCCAAAGCCTGCCGCAGTCGGCTCGATAAGCTTAGGGAACCTCGAGCGACCTTGGAGCGTGCAGGTACTTATACCGAGCGTTCAGCCATTCAAATTGCTGCCGCCAAGGCAGCCGATCGTCTCGATGGGGAACAAGAGCTGTCCAGTTGTTCGGGCCCGGGTTCTCGACACACCAAAGTCATACTTTCAAAACAAACAACTCTTCAAGAACGACTAAGTCGAGACTACTAGACAAATGGTGTGCTATGTATCGCGTTCAAGAAGAAGTTATGTACTTGTATCCTATTAGACCTTTCCACTTCGCAAACATTTCTTTATCTAAATCAGCATTTACATGCCCGCGACGGTTTATAGATACACACTCTATTAATAAAGCAGAAAATTATAGCAAGGCTTTTAAGCTATATACCACATAAGCCGCTACGACTACTTTATAAACGCTTATCTCTTTTAGGACATTAGAACCAAATCCTCGGGAGCAAAGTTGTCTGCTCGAGCCTCGCTTCTTCTGGCTCTACCACCCTCATCTATATGATGGTGAACTTCATTAATATAGGCCTTGAACGACCTGGACAACTTGACCACCGCTTCGAGATGCTTTGCCTCGAGAACAATTTCGACCATGTTTTTGTCGCTAGCCTCCTTTCTAGCAAGAGCTACAGCGGTCTGAAATGCTAGTGAGATTGTTAGTTTGTCTTGAAGTACTAGTAACTAAATTTTCGGAAATACCTACCATTTCGGATTTCGCGACCATTCCACTTGATAAGCCGCAATCCCTCATCGTATCTGGTATAAATCCTTGTAGAGTCGGGAACCTTGATATTTGAATCCTTCTCGAGTCTGCGGAAGTTGTTTTCCCAAATCAAAACTCGATCACGATCTACCAGTGGAGGATAGTAGAGAGCTACATGAATACGTGAGATGAAAGCATCGTCGAATGTTCCAACACGATTTGTGGTGATGAACAAGATTCCTCGGAAGTATTCCAAGGCTCTGAGAAAAACTAGAAATTTTTTCCAAATCAGTTTAATACTACACAATATCGCATAGGAGAATACCTGAGACAAGACTATTTCTTTCGAGTTGGTCTGGGGCGCGCTGCTCGAGGTAGATATCGGCCTCATCCATTAGAATGACAGCTCCCCAACGTTCCCCCAGCTCGAAATACTTGGTGATATTTTCCTGCACGTCTGACGCTGTAATACCCATGTCACCACAGGTCAATGGCAGTAAAGGGCGCTTCATATAATCAGCCACGATTTCTATAATTATGTCAGCTAATGTGTTCAACCACCAGAACGAGCGCCAATATTGGCACAAATCACTTACCTGCTGTACATGTTTTCCCTACTCCTGGGGTTCCATGTAACAAGAATATTTGTCCTTCGCCCTTCCCCTGAATGAAATCAGCAGACCACGCTTTAACCTCACTCCCAGGCTGCTTGTAACTCCAAACAATGGATTGTATTGTGCTCTTTATATTGTCTCGTAGAATTAGATTGTCAAATGGCGATTCGTCAACTCTCAAGTCCTCGACGTAATCGATATGGAATGATACTAGAATTTGGCTCTTGTTAGTGGTATATTTCTGCAAGAAGGAAGGGAGGAAGGAAGGCGGCCACCAAATTTAACTACTTACACCACTTTCTCTCTTTGAGGGCGTAACCGCAAATCACATAATCGCTAAGAAAGTATAGTTGAGGGTTGCCTTCTGTTTTCGCCATGCTCGCAAGTATAGGAGCAAAAATCGGATCTGATCTCTCTGTTCTAGTGGTCAATGATCCGCACATCTGGCATTCGCACCCCCTAGATGATGGTAATTGCCTCCAAGAGTGAAAATCATGCCTGTCGTATTCGCTGAATTTGTCCTCAACTTTGGTATCCTCTAGTTGGTGTTGATTATAAGCATTGAAATCGATGACAATACGGCCATTGAGCTTAATGGACTGTTAGCTATGGAATTTAAAGTACAAAGGTCTAAACCCTAGAATTTCGGTACAAACCTCTACTCGTGGATGATTGCAATCTGCGATCGTGGTGCCGACGTACTGTCTGTACGCAGGGCCACAAAATTCCCAATACCGCTGCCCCCTCTTTTGTAACTCTTGTTCATAGTCGGGTTTATCATGAAACTCCTTTGGGTAGGCTTCAAGAGAGAAGATCTCTTTCTCGCCATCGAAGGTGTTGACAAGACAAGACCGACTCTGCGTTGTAATTTGGATGCCGTTGCAACTGACACCCCAGCCTTCGAGCTCCACAAATGGGCCACGACGAGAACCTTGAAAGCTCCCAATTCTCATCGGAATAGCTGGCTTATTTTCCCTGGCTTTGATGTATACGTCCTGACCTGGTTTGAACAACATCCAGAGGTTCTCAAAAGTTGCTGATGGCGGAGACTTTCGATAGCGCGCCTGTTCTAGTCGCAGAACATCTCCATATGTCTTGTCTAGGAAATCTAGTAAAACATCAATATGATCGTTGCAGACCTCCCTGAATTCAGAAGAATGAGAGGCAGGATGGTTGTTCTTGTGATTTTTGAGTGCATCCATATGATGTACCAGTACCGCATACGGCTCTGTCAGTGTCACGGGATAGGCAAGTAAGCTTAAACCAGGCCAATACTGAACAACGTGTTGTAATGCATTAATGAGAGGCGCAGAGTAGATTTTCAACTCGTTCCTTGTCATTGGTGGACGGTACATCCCAAAATGGTTAGAACTGGTCTTCGTGGTCAGAACTTCCAGTACGGTTTCATCAGTGAGGGTTTTTGCGACGCCAGTCTCATCTCGACGAGGGAATGGGTGGGCGCTCTCAATGTTTTCAATAACTGTGCCTTCGTGGTCTTTACTAATACGATGGTAGAGTATTTTCGGTGGTGGTGTCTTGATATCCGAGGAGGCTGCTCTGGTGAGGGACTCGAAATCATCAGGAGTCTGTGGATTTACGGTAAGGTGTGGATCAAGGAGCTCCGGCTGTTTTGCCAATGAAGTGGGCGCCTGATTCTTTCAGTCATCGCATTCATCGTAAATTAAGAAAGACGTGGGATCATACTTGAAATTCTCTATCGACCTGTTCGTGCAATCTTTCTTCATGTTGTTGAAATGCCATTATATAGGGAGCCAGACAGCTTATAAAACAATAAGCGGAAGGTACAAAATGGCGAAGCCCCACGAACTTGTGATGGATGGTGTAATTGAAGATAGAAAATGAAGTTTTCAGGCAGGGACCACAATAAATCGTCTTAATAACACCAAGATGCAGATAGCCTATTTATATCAATACCATGCAGTGATAGGGATCAGAATGCCTAAATTCTCGTGTGGCACTGACCCCAAGGCAGATACGGCAAGTACTAGCATACAATGCCGCGCCTTGTGAAGATCGGGCATTGCGAGTCCGCCTTGTGTTATCCCTGAGGAGGAATGCTTTTACGTGACAAGACATGATTCGAGAACGTACATTTTGGGATGGAAAGAAGCTTAGAGCATGCATGCCTTACCGTGTGCTGTTTGCATAATACGCAGAAGAAGGACGAATCATTTGGCGTTTTATTAGACACTCATGCAGCCATTTTTCGCCCAGCGTGGCAGTGCTCCCAGCGTGGCATTGCTCCCAGCGTGGCAGCGCTCCCAGCACTGCCCACTTGCTCGCCAATTTGCGCACAACGAACGCTGCATGTAAAACCAAATCAATCACCACGTTTGTGCTGAACGAGAATTTCCACAATTACTCGCCCCGGAAATTGTCCCATTTGAGTTCACAATCGATGCGAAAACGAGGGAGCAATTTATCAGATCAGTCACAAACGACCGGCTATGAATTTCGCTAATCCAGAATCTGCCAACGCAGAATCCTCTGCTTCGCATTCTAATCTAAATGAAATTGCTCTACATCGTGGGTTAAACGCCCAGGTCTTGTCGCAAAATCTAAACCAACTAGAGCAACAAGCAGGGGGCAACTCCTGGAGGTCGTACTACGAGGATCCAAATTGTGAAGAAAGGTGATTCGCCTTTGCTATATTTATAACGCAAGAGCAACAGCTGACAAGCTAAAACGATAGCTCCCCACTGCGAATGACGATAGCTTTTGAGTGCGATTCGTTGAAGGAGGCCTGGATAGCTTTCACAGATGAATCTCAGGACAAGCAAAGTACAACGTTCACTAAAAAGGCAAACCCGCTAGAATGGTGGGATAATATAACCATTGATGACTTGAGGAACTCCGTTCGCTCAACGGCAGAAATACTAGACAAGAGCCATGGAAAGACTCGCTATTATTTCGATAAGTTTTGCAACAGTCTCAATTCTCATTCAATGATACTCGAATTCCTTCCAAATCAGAATCAGTACTTGAGCATATTTTGTGGCGCAGTGAAGACCCTGCTACAGGTGATTATATCTGGCACGGATCGAATAACCGACTAATCCTATATCAGGCTTCATATACGTATCGCAAAACTATGGAAGGTCTCAGCAAAGCTCTATCTGAAATTGGAGACTGCATTATGCTGTCCATCGAGCATGCTAAACTCGTCAACACTATCGAGATGCGAGACGCTGTCGGTCAACTTTACGCCACTGTCTTCCAATTTTTACGAGAAGCAATGTTATGGTATAGAGCAAAAAGATTTAGTAGGCTTGTAAAAAGCTTTGATCAGAATCTCTACGACAAATTCTCTGATATCCTAGACAAAATGAAACAGAGAGCCGATCAGATTCACATGAGGGGAATCATTGCGCACCACGCAAAGACCACCGACATTATATATACGACAAATGTTATCGATAGGAAGCTTGACCATCTAATCCAAAAGAATGAAGAGGACAGAAGGAAATTTAGTGAGCTGCATATGTCTCAAGTCACTCACGATGCTTTCGATATACAATGTTTGAGTACAAGCATGCAATGCTACACTGAAATCAATGGTAAGTCTGCCATTTTACCTATCAGGACTTCATATTCTTTGCTAACAGCAGCTAGGAAGTTCCAACATGTATATCCAGAATATCAAGAGTGATACTCAGAGTTTACCAAATCCTCTTGCGTCTAACAAAAGACCTTCGGGAGGTGAAAGTGTCTCGTCTAGCTCATGCTATTCCAAGCCTGACCTACAACAAGCTTTTCGAAAGCTAGAAGTTCACGCACCAGATTGTATCGCATCTGCAGAGACTGTCAATTACGACTCGGCTTACTTCGATAACAAAGTGGTGTTTGCGATTCGAGACTGGAATTCATCCCCTGCATCTCAAATATTGCACATCGAAGGCCCCCCCGAAACAAAGAATACATCAATCACCTCCAAGGTAGCTTGTAGTGTAGCAAAAGTTTTGTCTGACCTTAATCTACCCACAGTATACCTCTTCTGTGGATGGGCTTCTAAATCCGGAGAGAATTGGATGATCAGTACAATATACCGGTTGATCAAGCATTTGGCCGAGCACCTTGATGTTGTAGAGGGAGAATATCTGGATTTCGATTATGTTAGAATTCAAGAGCTCGACGGCACCCTGAAGACATGGGACGAAGCTCTGTCAATATTTTCGAGCCTTTTGGACTATGCGCCTCCAAGTTTATACGTTATAATCGATGGAATTGAGCGTCTAGAGAACATGGATGGCAATGAAAAATACGTAAGCAGTCTACTACGACTTTTGCTGGACCGCGTTACTAGAGAAGTTCTTCGCAATGGGAATGGGAAGCATTTGAAGGTCCTGCTTACTACAACTGGCTCTATTTCGAGCTTGAATCAGTTGGAGGATAAAGAGCTCAGAACTGTGACGCTAAACAGACAGAATACAAAGGGAAGACCAGGGGATTCTCGGCTAGGCAGGTCTCAGATTGTATTAAAGGTCGAAACCTGCGCGAAAGAAATGTAAAGATTGGCGGCATTCATGGTTCCGCGAGATAGATACATCACCATTGCGACCCGTTCGAGCGGGCAACCAAGTTAACTAGGGGGTCTATAGAGGTAGGAGAAGATCTAAAGCAGGGAAGGGGGCGACCTTGTAGTAAGCCTCCATGCAATCCAAAGCTTCGGAACATGCAAAGCGGTTTATGTCGGGTTCCGTGTGTTGCCCGAGAGCTGCCACGAGCGGGCGGAGATCCTTGTGCCCGTTGAGATACACGGAATCAAGGGAGGGGGCGCTGAAGAAGACCTTGAGGATCCTTGTGTACTTATCCTTGCTTCGTTCGTTCCGGACCTGCTAGAGAGCTTTAGTGAAATAATGGTTATGTAATGGGATTACCTTTCCGATGCGGCGTTAGCAGCTCGGTGCTCTTTGCGTCCAGGGTTCCTAATAGCTAGTTCAAAGCAGGCTCGAAGATCCTTTGGAAGAGGGCTTTGGAGGTTGCAGTATTAGCGACGTAGGTGGTTGTGAGACTGAGGAAATCCTTAGCAGCCTTCCAAACCTTTTCGATGTGGCCCCCGGGTAAGCGCTTCCCAGGGAGATGCTTGTTCCCGGAACAAATCTGCCACGATTATGGGTTGAAGGTTCTTGGCAACTCTCGTGCCTTAGTCCTTCGCATCAGGCTTGGCGATGTTCCACCCTGGAACGTTCCAATCGTTCCAAAATTGCAGGGGTAGTGTGACGGCGGGATCGAGGCAATGGCCTAGGCTCAAAGATCCAAGAATCTCATGTATTGAAAATACTAAGCTAAAGAGAAGAAGGAGAGAGAGAGAAGGAAAGGGGATAAAAGAAGGGAAGTACTAGCTAAAACCACTGAAACGCTGGCTAGCTAGGTGAAACCAGTCATGTGACAGCCACCCCTAGCCAGCGCCGTTACAGGTAGAGCAAAAATAACAGGGGTAGGTTTACCCCACCTGTCTTGCCTCAACTTCCTTCTCCTTCCTTTATTAATACCACTACTTATACAAGAGCCTCTTATTACTTTTTACCTCTTATAATTATATCATATAATAATAATATATTAAATAATCTAGCCCCTAGTAATAATCCCTTGCCTAGCCTTTTACTTCTAATAAGGCCCTTTTACTTTACCTCTTGTTTCTAATTCTATAAACCCAAACTAATAATAAGCCTCTAATCCTTAATTCTACCTATTATATAATAACTAATATCTTTAAAGGCTTATTTCTTTTATTACTTTTAGTATTAGTAATATTTCTAATTTTAATATAAACTAGCTTCTTTCTTAAAACTAATAAATAATAAATATTAAAGGCTAATAATTTTAAGAACTTTAATATTATAATATGTATTTAAATTAATAATATATTATTATAAAGTTTTTAAGCTCAATTTTGATATAATAGTATTTATATTTATTATAGACTAGGCCTTTAATATAAAGAAAACTAGTAGTTCTTAATATAAAGAGAATTTATTAAGAAAAGAAGCTAAAATCAAGCCCTGATTTCCTGGAAAATAAAGAAATATAATTATTTAAAAGTAAGCTAATATAAGTACTATATATTAAATATTATTAGTATAGCTATTTCTTTGGGAGTTATATATATAGTTACGGGATTCGGGATATAAGATATAAGTAATGGAATATAAGTAACGGGATATGAGATATAAGATATAGTTATATAACCTTATATCCCATAAATAACTTAATTAGTAAACTAGATCTCATTAGACTTAGCAGATTTAGGAATTATATATTAATATTATAATACTATAATTTTTATTTCTAAATAATAACTACTTTACTAATTTATATAAATAGTATTTTATAACTATATAATAATATTATATATTTCTAATAAACTAATACTAATTAGTTTATATTTAGATTAAAATAAGATCTATTTATATATATAAATTAGATAAAGAAAAGAATTAAACTATATTTATTTAAGATTTAATTTCTTAGAAATAAAGTTATTATTCTATATTAAAAAAAATAACTATTAATTATCTTTATTTATAATTCCGTTCTATAAAAAGAGAAAGGTACTTAATTTTATTAAGGCTTAATTAAACTATATTAAAAAAGGAAATAATAGTTGCCTTTATTTATAATTCGGTTCTATAAAAAGAAAAGATACTACTTTTTACTAATTACTAAATAGTTAGCTATTTAATTATTTAACTATTTTATAAAACTATTTTCTTTATAAAAAATTATTCTCCTTATAATTACTTAAATATCTGGGGCTTTTAAGCTTTAGAACTATTAAGTTCTTTTGAAATCTCGATATTTTATTTCTTAAATTTCACTTTCTAAATTTCTTATTATAGACGAAATTTTTATTTCGGATATAATAATAACTTTTATAAATTACTTATCTTATAAACTATTTTTCTTTTTATAAATCTATTCTTTTTACGAATTACTATATCTCGAACTAGATATAAGCCTATAAAATATATAATAATAGAACTTACTATAGTAAATAATTTCTTTATTAGATTTATCTAATCTAATTATTTAATATTTATAAGAAATAATAATTTTAAGGAAATAGTAATAAAATAGAAATATAGAATTAGTTTAGATATTATTATAGTATAAGAAATATCTGAGTTCTTAAATACTAAGCTATTTTAATATATTTTCTATAAAATAATTAATAATAATTTTTGGGAATTATTTAGATATAACTTTAAGAACTTTATTTATTAAAGGAACTTTAATAAATTTAAATTTCTAGAAATACTATATTTATATAAGATCCTTTAATATAATAGTATATATATAAAATAAAATACTAGTATTCTTATTACTATAATTATTCTATTTTCTATTATTAAGAAAAATATATAATATATTTAAATAAACGAGAATTTATTAATAGCTAAACTAGATATTATAAAAGAACTAATCTTATTAGACTTTATTACTTTTATAAAAAATAAGTATTTAAAACCTATTATTTTTAATATTTTCTTTTTTATTATTATATTTTATATTTTTACTAGATTTATATACTAGTATAAAAATTCTAGAAATAAATAGTATACTTTTACTAGTTTTACTACTATTATTATAACTATATCTAAATACTTTCTAATTATTTTCTTTATTTTTAATTATAAGACTTATTAGAAAACTTATTAAGATTTATATTAAAAAATAAAAATATAATAGATTTAATAATAATTTTAATTATAAATTTACTATTTTTCTTAATATTTACTAATATATAAAGATTTTATAAAAAATACTAATACGAGGTTTTTTTATTAAATTAAAGAAACTAGCTTAAAACTACTTTTATAATAATTATCTTTTTAATATATATATAAAAAGGCTTATATTAATATTTATAGTTTCTTTAAAGACTTTAAATTCAAATATTAAAATTTAAATTAATGAAATATTATTATATTAGCTTTTATAATAGTTAAATTTATAGAAAAGATAATATTTGAAACTATTTAATTATTAATTAATAAATTATATTAATTATAATATAGTTTTATATTTAATTTATAAAATATTTAATTTCTTTATAATAAGATTATTATTTTTTATTAAGGTTCCCGAATATATAAATATATGATCTCAGATTCTCTTATAAATCTCGGCTAGCTTATTAATAAGTTCTAGTTATTTATTATTATATATAAAACAAATAATAAACTAATTCCGAAATCTTTTTTATTAATTAATAATACTATTTTTAGAATTCTTTAAGCTATTATTTCTTCGAAAATTATTAATATAAATCTAGCTATAATTTCGGAATCTGTAATAATTATTTTAAGGCCTATAATTATAATAATTATATTTTAAAGTTATATTTTATATATAAGAAACTCAAATAGTATTTATAGAAATATATATTAAAGAAAGAAGAAACTAAAAAGACTCGATTTAGGAATAGAAATATTTATTAGTTTAGATTCTAAAATACTTATAATTTTAATAAATACTTTAATAATACTTATATATAATATATTATTAAAATTGAAAATAAAGAAAATAATAAAAATAATAAAAACAAACTAGTAAATAATACTTTTAAGGCTTTATTAGTAAAAACAAATAAAAAAGAAAAATATTATTCAAATATTTATTTAATTTTAATTAAAAGGTTTTTAGCTATTTTTATTATTTCTATTCTACTAATAATTATAATTAATATTTCTATAAATAACCTTATTTTCTTTTTTCTTATATATTAGATAATAGGTAAAAACTATATCTTAAAGCTTATTAAACTTTTAATAAAAAACACCTAAACTTTTGTAATTAATACTAGAGTCTTTAGATATTTAATTACTAGTTTTAACTAATTCCAAGCTTTATAGTAAACTAATAATAGTATTAAATATAATGAAATTACTAAAGATTAAATTAATATCTAGTTTAATATTAAACTCATATTTTCTATTAGATCTATAATAATAAATATACTAATTAGGCAAATATAATTTTATATTATACTTTTAAAAACTTTATTTTTATTTAGCTTAACTAATATAGATAAGCTAGGAATCTATTTTACTACTTTTACTAGAAATTATATATCTATAATATAATATTTCAAATACTTTTTCTTGCTTTAAAATACTATATTATAAGGCTTTATTTCTAAATTCTTTATTTATAACTCCTGCTTTCTTATAGAGATCGAATTATAATATCTATATTATAGTTTTAGTTATTTATTTATTAGTAAACTCCGAAATATACTAGAATAAGCAGGCTATAATATTAATATAAAAGCCTTTAAGTACTTTATAAAGTACTATAAGTAATACCAGAAATTCGGATAATTACCGGAATAATTCAAGTTTAATCTAAGAAATAATATTAGCTTTAATTACTTTATTATTATTAATATTTTCTATATTTTTAATAAGCCTATATTTTATATTATTAATAAAGGTACTTAATATTAAGCCGGCTAATAGCTTTAAAATATTAGTATATTATATATTTGGGATACCCTAAAATAGTATTAGATTAATACCTATTTAGGCCCTTCTAATTAGATTATAGTAAATACCGGAAAGTAGTTTACTAGTAAGAAGTTTACTTAGCTTACAAATACTATAGGAACTAAGGTCAAAATCATTCCTATAGAAGTTTATAATTCCGTCGGAATTATAGAATACTATTATAGTCCGATTTAATATACTTATTTTATTATTATAGCCGAAATTAATAGAATTAATAAAGATACCATATTTCAAATAGCTTTTAAGGCCATTAATAATTCCGCTAGACCTAATAGTATTATTCTAATTCTCTTAGTTTATAGTACTTTGCCTCAAATAACCGAATATAATACCCTATTACTAATTATATTATAGTAATTAATAGTACTTAAGAAAGTAATAGTAGAAATTCAGAAGCTTTAAGCTAGATACCAGATTACAAATATTCTAAATACCTAAAATAGTTCTAGTACTACTAATATTTATAAACTTCTTTTAAATTCGGATATTCTTATATAATATAAAAGAAATACTAGTTAATCTAGTAATTAGGATAAGCCATATAAGCTAGTAGCCATTAATAGAGAGAACTATATACTAGCTCTACTATATAATAATACTACTTTCTGCTTAATTTCCGTAAAGCCCTTTTATATAGGGAATATTAAGATTATTACTAATAGCCCTGAATCTAAATCTATTTCCGAACTCTATAATAAGGCCAAAAATAATACAGGTATAATTCCTCCTACTATTCCTGCTATTTTACTAAAGTATAGTAAAGAATACCTTTATAAGAACCCGGATTTTATAATATTCCTATAGGATAATAACCTATATAAGAACTTCTATTAAGTTAAAGTTACTAGTCTTCTAGAAAAGAATATATTTAAGGTTATTTCCAGATCTCAGGTATTAAAGAAAATATATATCTTTAATTTCCGGTTTATTAATAAGATTAAGAATAAGGATATAGAAAGAGAGTTTAATAAATCGAGACTAGTTATTTAAGCTTATAATAATAGTAAGAAATATATAGTATTAATATAATCGCTTACTATTTAATATATTAGCTAGAGAATTATCTTTAGTATTACTATTATAATAATAGATATTATAAAGTTATATTTATATAATATCTCGCAAGCTTATATCTAATTAATAACCTTACTTAACTATAATTTTTATATTAATTTACCTTATAAGCTTACTAGAGAGCTAAATCTAAATAATAATTTGGTTCTAAAAGTTATAAAACTATTATATAATATACCGGAAGCTAGAAACTACTAGTTTAAAACTTACTATTTCTACTATATTAATAAGATTTCTATATAATAATTAACTTATAACTCTTGCCTTTTCTATAGTAAGTAATTCTTCGGAATTATTAGCCTTTAAACTAATAATATTCTATTTATTAGAACTAATAATTTTATAAAGGCAGAATAACTAAAACTTTATAAGGCTAAGTTCTTGGCTAAGGAATATAAATGCCTTACTATTAACTATAATCTCAAGTTTAATAAAAATATTATCTATATAAATATTATTTATATAAATATTACTGGAATTATTCTTATATAGAAATATTAGTATAAAAACCTCTAAACTATTTCTATAAAAAATACTACTACTATAAGTAATAGGGGCACTATTTATTAAGATTTCTTTATTAAGAACTAATATATTACCTAATATACTAGAGAAGTATATATTATATTAGTTTATTAACTAGAAGCTTTATATAATCTATTAATTATTACTTAAGCTATTAAATCCTCGGAAACTAATATAAAGGTATTTAATAAGTATATTTAATAGCAAATTGAGAATATTACTAAAGAACTAAGATTTATAAAACTAGTAAAAGAGTTCTTATATTTAATTATTTTTATAAATGCTTTATTTATAAATAATAGAGATCTCTTTTTCTAAATCGGATATATTCTAGTTCTAGTAAACGGAACTAGATATACTAATATTATCTACTAGTTCTTTACTAAATATAAGAGAGTTACTAGAAGTATTCTAGCTTCGGAATTCTATAATATAGCTTATAGTTTTAATATAGGTACTTTAGTCAAATTTATAATTAATAAAGTACTAGAAATAGAACTATTACTAGTAATCTATATAAATTCAAAGTTATTATATAAATGCCTTATTAAATTAGGAACTACTTGAGAAAAGTATCTAATAATTAATATAATATATCTTTACTAGATATATAAATAACGAAAGATTACAGAAATTAAATAGATTAAGGAAGAATCAAATCCTGCTAATTCTATAATAAAATCGAAGCTAATAAATACTTTCAAGTACCTAATTAATACGAATACTATATAATTAGATATAAAGGAATAAATTAAATACGAATAGAATAGAAAATAGATATATGAGATAGGAGGAAAAGTTATATATAAAAGGCTATAGCCTTTAGTATATAACTAAAAACCTTAAAAGTAATATAAATATATAGAATATTTGGGAAATCTAATACTAGGCCGGATTAGGGAATTTGTATATAATTAAAGGAAAGTATTATTTTTCGCGTTTTTTAGAAAGTTTCTAGTATTAGTATAGCTATTTCTTTGGGAGTTATATATATAGTTACGGGATACGGGATACGGGATACGGGATACGAGATATAAATAATAGGATATGAGTAATAAGATATAGAATACGGGATATAGTTATATAACCTCGCATTTTATTAGTAATTTGACTAGTAGACTAGACCCCTTTAGGCTTAGTAGATTTAGGAATTATATATTAATACTATAATACTATAATTCCTACTTCTAAATAATACCTTTACTAACCTTATATAAATAGTATTTCATACCTATATAATAATACTATATATTATTAGTAAACTAATAAATATTAATATAAAAGCCCTTAAATATCTTATAAAGTATTAGAAATAATATTAGAAATATAACTACTTATTTAAATAATTTAAATTTAATCTAAAAAATAATATTAGCTTTAATTATTTTATTATTATTAATATTTTCTATATTTCTAATAAGACTATACTTTATATTATTAATAAAGGCACATAATATTAAGCCGGCTAATAGCTTTAGAATATTAGTATAATATATATCTGAAATATATTTAAATAATATTAAATAAATAATTATTTAGATTCTTTTAATTAGATTATAGTAGATATTAAAAAGTAATTTACTAGTAAGAAATTCGCTTAGCTTATAAATACTATAAGAATTAAGATTAAGATTATTTCTATAAAAGCTTATAACTTTATTATAATTATAAAATATTATTATAGTTTAATCTAATATATTTACTTTATTATTATAGCTAAAATTAATAGAATTAATAAAAATAGTATATTTTATATAGCTTTTAAGGCTATTAATAACTTTATAAAACCTAATAATATTATTTTAATTCTTTTAGTTTATAGTATTTTATTTTAAATAACTAAATATAATATTTTATTACTTATTATATTATAGTAATTAGTAATACTTAAAAAAGTAATAATAGAAATTTAGAAGCTTTAAGCTAGATATTAAATTATAAATATTCTAAATATCTAAAATAGTTCTAGTATTACTAATATCTATAAACTTTCTCTAAATTCGAATATTTTTATATAATATAAAGAAAATACTAGTTAATTTAATAGTTAAAATAGGCTATATAAGCTTATAGTAATAAATAGAAAGTCTTATATACTAGCTTTATTATATAATAATACTATCTTTTATTTAATTTCTATAAAGCTCTTTTATAAAAAAGATATTAAGGTTAATACTAATAGCCCCGAATCTAAACCTATTTCCGAACTTTATAATAAAACTAAAAGTAATATAAATATAATTTCTTTTATTATTTCTATTATTTTACTAAAATATAATAGAAAATACTCTTATAAGAACTCTAGTATTTCTATAAAATAATAACCTATATAAAAACTCTTATTAAGTTAAAATTACTAGCTTTCTAGAAAAAAAAATATTTAAAGTTATTTCTAGATCTTAGATACTAAAAGAGATATATATTTTTAATTTCCGGTTTATTAATAAGATTAAGAATAAAAGTATAAAAAAAGAACTTAAAAAATTAAGACTAATTATTTAAACTTATTATTATAGATATAATATTTAGGGCTTAAAAAGTAAGATAAAAGATCTTTTATAAAAACAATTTAAAGCTAAGAAAAAGAAAACTAGAATATAGGAAACTATAAAGAAATATATATATCCTATAATATACTAGTTCTAAAGAGGCTTAGTCTTCTAAATATCTCTAGTATATTTCAAGTATATTTCTCTAGTAAGGTAGCTATATTATATATATTTAGGAAATATCTAGTATCTAGTTAGATATCTCAGATATTAGATATCTGGGAATTATAATATTATTTCTTTCTTTAAAATAAGCTTATTTCTAAGCTTTATAAAAGCCATTAATTTATCTAATTTTATACTATTTTCTTTTCTAAAATAAAACTAGTATCTCAGATATAAATATTATATATAAAAGGCTAGTATCTTAATTATATAACTTAGAAGAATTTATTATTATTTCTATATAATTCTAGATAAGTATTATTTTTTATATAATCTAGCTAGTATTATAGGTTTTATAAAGGTTCTAATATATTAATATTATTATTATAGAAACTTTATAAAACCAGGAGGCTATTACTTAATACTAAAGTTAAATACTATATTAGATTTTTATTCTAATTAATTTACTAAACTCTATACTTTAGCTTATTTCTTACTAGCTTAACTATAATAACCTATTTAATATTATTATAGTAAGAATTACTGAATTGGGGCTAGTATAATTATTCTATTTAGTCAGGATCTATATACTTGGTTCCTGAAGCTTTATACTTTACTTAAGCTCTTTTCTAGCTAGTTTAATAAACTCTTTTACTATTTAATATAATTCTCTATTTTGTAATCTTTATATATATTAGTTATAAGCCCGGCCTTATACTAATAAGCTTCCTAATTAGTATACTATAAAGAGTATTCAAGAGCTTATTTAATTTATTCTTCGAAAATCATATTTTAGTTTATATTTCTATTATTAACTAATTAATAGAAACCATTCCTATAGTTCCTATAGTTTCCAAAGCTTAATTATAATTATATTAGAAGCTATAGTAAAAGTTATTATCCTAAAGAACTATAGTTTCTAGGTGAACTAGTTTAATACTTTCTATAAAATAGCTAGTAATAAGGGTATCTGGAATAAGATTAATTCATTTAATAATAAAATAATTAAAATAAATATAGCGGCTCCTTTTAGGCCTCTCTCTATAATTAATAAGCTTATACTAAAGGAAATAGAGAATTACTATACCAGATACCAAGTTAATATAGAAAATTGGAATAAAGATACTTGATCTATAGTTAAGAAAAGATTAAAACTAGTATTTCTATAGCCTATAATATTCGGGGATATTAGAGACTACTATTCGGTACTCTTATAGGACTATAAGATTAAGAAACTAGACTAGATAAATAAGTTAGTATATTACTATATAATTAGGTAATAGTTCTATTAAATAGTTAATATAGAGATCTTTATAAACTCTATTTTGGGACTTAAAAAGAGTAAATAAAGCTCTATTTATAAGGTTCTCAAAATATTATTAATAAAATATAATTCTATAAATATAGTTCAAATTATTACTACTCGGAAAATATATAGCTCGGTCCTACTATAAGTAAATAAAGGAGGAGTAAACCCAAAGTACTAGTTTACTAATTAGGAGAAGGTATTTAATAAAGCCAGAACTCTTAAAATTACTGAAATTAAAGATACTCTAATAGTAATCGAGTTCTTAATAATTCTCTAGTAGAAATTTATACTAACCTGGATAATAGAATAGCTTAGTAATCTATATAATAAAGATAAACTAGGGCTTTCGATCCTTATACTTAAATAGTATAGCCAGGTATTTAATTGAATTATTTTAGAAAATTAGAATACTAAATATTTAGGAACTTCTATAATTTTTATAATATTCGGGAATTAAACTAATAAAGAATCAGATAGTAAACTTGATTCGAATAAGAATAAGTACTATAAGTACTCTTATAAGGGTTTTAAAACCTATAAATATAAATAAAATCTATTTAGCTATATTACTATAGAAATTATAATTACCAGATTAAGTAAGATTTGAATAAAATTCAAATCTAATAAGAAATAGATCGGAAAAATCCGGGAAAGAATCTTAATTAAGTATTAAAAGAATCTGAAACCTTAACTAGAAGAGAAATATAATATGAGAATTACTAGTAGATAAGCTATAGAGAAGCTAATACCCGGTACTAGTTCTAAAAAAGAACCCAAAATATCCGGAATCTAATTTCCTAGGAACTTTAATACTATTCTAGTAAATCCTATATTTATAATCCAGAGCCCAGATTAGGAAATCTATATAATATTCGATTTCTTAAAATATTTGCTCTTTTAGAATATCTTATTAGATAACTATAGTACTATATATCTGGTTAATAGTAAGGATCTAATTAATTCTAATACTTTTATTAAGGCGAAAATTAATAATTATATAGAAGTAGGAATAACTAGTCTTCTAATTATTAGATATAGTACTTGTATAATTAAAAATATAATTAATAGACCTATAAAACTATATACTAAAGATCTAATTCTCTATAATATTATAGTTATTAAAGGATTCTATATAAATATTATTTCCGAAACTCGTCTAGTAAAAAAGAAAGCTTAGTATTATAGATATAATCTTATAGTTAGATTAGGAGATTATAAAGAGAATATAGTATTAATATAATTGAAATATAGGTTTAATTTAGTTTTCTTTAAATATAAGCTACTTTCTATTTACTCTAATATTCTATTTGAAATTCCTACTAGTACTAATAATATATTTATATTTCTAATATTCGAATATTTAATTAGAGTTTGGTATAAAAGATTAAGGGAATATTTTAAGCCAAAAAGTAATTCAGAAGAAAAATAATATATAAAAATAGGGTATTTAGCTTATAAAACTTTATAAAAGCTTATGAATTATATATATAATATAAAAATTAATAGACTAATAAGAATTATATATGAGTTTTATATTTAGGTATATATTAGATAAGTAATCTTATATAGGCTAATTAAGAAGAAGTTTACTTAATTATTTTAGAGAATCTTATAGGACTTATTTAATTACTCAAATAGCTATAATAGTTCGAACTGAATTCTAATAATTAAGGACGAATTTAGTAAAAGCTCTTTAAATATCTTCTATAAAATAAAGAGGGTTTAGTAATATTTAATATAATTAGAGATTTTGAGTAATAGATATATAAGTAATATAACCTTTCAATTACTTATATTAAGTATAATTAGGAGAAAGTAGTTATTCTAATCCAAGAAATATTAGCCTATTAGATCTAGATAAAGGAAAAAGGTATTAAAATCGAGCTTTCTCTTTTATATATATATGAGTCAAATAGTAGTACTAAGTAAATAGGATAAGAGATTATAAATAAGGCTATTATAATATATTTAATAGCTAATTTACCTGAAAAGCTATAGCCGGAAAGCTCTATAGCTATAATCTATTTATATAATCGGAGTTCCTTATATATAAACTACTAGAAAATATTAAATAAAATACTCGATTTATAATTCTATAATTATTTCTATTAGTATAACCCAGAGCTTATAATTCGAATAATAGTTAATCTCAGGCCTAATTAAAATAGAATTTATATATATAGTTCTAGGGTATATCTAATAATTAAGGACTATAAAACAGAACGGAATAAAAGAATATTTAAGGTTATATTATATAGATATATTAGATATTTAGTTAGATATATTATATTTAATATTTATAAAATCTGGGTTCCTATATTTAATAAAGTAATTATTATATATAATATTATATTTAATAAGAATATTCTCTATAAAAAGGATTATAAATATACTAAAAGCTATAGTATAAAGATTATAAAAGATATAGTAGAACTATTTCTAGAGAATAAGATTTAGGATACTAAATTAATCTTTAAGAATAAAGGATTATAGTATAATAGTTTATTAGAATAAATAGAAAATGAGCCTGAACTAGGAAGTAATAAATAAATAAACTAATAATTAGAAAAGCCTATAAATATACTAATTATTTATAATTCGGGAATAGGAAGTTCTATAGCCTTACTAAAAATAGAACTTATAATTCTATAAAGTACTTCAGAGCCAGAAAGTATACTAGAGCCTAGGAATAATAGAAATAAAGATATTAAACTTTTAAGAAAGCTTAATACTATAAAAAGAAATATAATAGAATATACTAGAACTATTAGGAAAATATACTAAACTAATAAAAATAGAAAAGGATTTCCTTAGGACTAGTAATAAGGTCTACTAATAGCTTCTATAATTGAAGCGGGAAGCTTATCTATAGAATAAATAGATAGCTTAATAGAAATAAGAGAATCCTTTATAGAAAAAGTAAATAGCTTAACTAAAATAGAAGATTAAATAGTAAAACTAAAAAGAAAATAGATAAAGAAGCTAATTATTAGAACCAGAAATAGGCTAATTCAAATATATTTATATAAGAGAAATAATTAGAATAGAGATCCAGATAAAGCTAGTAGTAATATAATTACTATAATAAATATATTATTATAAATAATAAATAGATTGAATTATATTAATTATTTAGAATCTTTTTTAGAGTTTCTCTAACCTAATTAGCTAGAGAATTATAAGAAGGAATTTAATTATAAGACTATATATACTATAATTATAGTAGTAGTTTAATTAAGAATATATCTAGAATAAAGTATTCCGGATAATATAATAATAAGAAAAATTCATATTAATAATTTTCCAAAGGCTCTAAAAATATAGAATAATCTAAAGAAGTACCTAGCTAGGAAATACTTTAAATCGGATACTAAACTAGAGATTAATAACTTTAAAGCTCGAAATTACTAGAGAATTATTTCTAGTAATAAAGTAAATATATCTCTAATCTCTTTAAAATAGGTATTTATATATAAAATTAATTCTAATAGATATATTACTTGGTATTACTTAAGGCTAGTAGTTTATAGAAATCTCTAAAAAGAAGTATTACTTCTATTTATATATACTACTATACTTATAATAAAGTCTTTTTGAGTAGCTAGTATAATTATAGTTTATTTTAATCTAAAAATAAAGTAATTCGATATTATAAATATATTTATTAATATAAAAAGAGATTCTAATAGGCCTATAATAATATATAAGTTACTAGACGATTTTAAGGTACTAGACTATATAATAGAAATAGATTAAGCTCTATATAGGCTATAAGACTCTTCTATTCTATAATATAAATACTAGACAAATACTTTTAAGAGAATTAAACTCTCTAGATTTAATAAAGAGTCTTATATTTATATAAATACAGATTATAAGATCTTTATTATTTTCTATATAAATAACTTTTAAGTATTTTACTATAAGAATAATAAAATATATACTTAATTAATTATTATTTAGATTAAGATAGTTTATAAGCTTTATAATATATAAGATATAAAATAGTTCCTAGGAATTTATATAATTAGAAATCGGAAGGCTAAAAAGCTCTAGCTAGTTTATAATACCTATATTAAGAAAATTACTAAGAAGTTTAGAATAGTAAATAGAAAGTATCCTAATACTCTATTACTTGAAATTAATCTTCGGAAATATAGTAGTTAAGCTTATTTATATTAAATTAAAACATATTAGAAGAAGATTAGATTACTATTTTATATTATAATTATAATTAGGCCAGATATAGCTTTTACTACTTTAGTACTTTCCTAGTTTTTAATAAACCCTGCTTTAGAGTATTTTATAATTATAGATTGGGTTTTCTAATACTTGTTTAAAATCTAGTTTTTAGTTATTTAGTATAATAGAGAATATAGAGAAATATAGCTATAAATTACATCTAATATTTTATATATAAATAACCTGGATATATAACAATTAAGCTATAGATATATAATTTTCTTATTTAGAGGTTTAATATTATAGAAAGCTATTTAATAGAGCTCTATAATTACTTCTTTAACCGAATTAGAAATATATAGAATTACTTATATAGTAAAGGAGACTATAGCTCTCTAGAGGCTATTTAGAGATCTATACTTAGATCTTAGAAAGCTCTAGATTATATTCTATAATAATAAATAGACTATTTAACTAATTATTAGAGAAAATAAAAGAATTATTATAAAACTCTATTATATTAATATCCAGAATATATAGCTATATTAAGAATAAAATAAAGGTATATTTCAAGTTATATATCTTTAAATAAGTAATATACCTATAAATAAATTTATAAAAAATCTATTCTAATTTAAATTCGAGAACTTTAGAGCTTTATTAAATCTTTAGAATATTAGAATAAAGATTAAAATAATTAAATAATATAAAAAGAGGCTTTTATTTATATCTTTTATTTATAAAATCTATTAAAATAATAGAACTTAAAAGCTAATAGTAGGAGATTTAAAAATACTTTACTATAATATTAATAAGTTTATATAGAAGGCCTTTTACCCGATTGAACTACTTCTTATTTCTATTAATAATCTCTTAAACCTTAATAAAAGAGCTCTTATTACTATTTTCTTTATTAGATTTAGTAATCTCAAATATAATATAAATAAAATATCTAAAAATAAATAAATACTTTAAAATAATCAGAATCTATAAAAGAGAATTAAGAAAAGAGAACTTATAGTATCTTTAGTAATTAGAAGTTCTATAAAAAAGAACTATATAATAGAGATATAAGAAATCGGAATAGCTAAATAGGAATAACCAGAAGTATATTTCTAGTAATAAGAATCTCGGCTAATAATATTATAGTAAGAACTATTATTCTTGCCTTTTAGAGTAAATAAGACTATATTAAGTCAAAACGAGCTTTGAAATAATATAGAGAACTTATAATAACCTATATAAGGGATTTCTCTAAAACTAGTATAAGTAGGATAAGAAATATAAGGCTTTAGTATAAACTTCTTTACTTTTAGTAAAGAGGTACTAAAAGTATTAGAAGATACTATAGGAATCTGAACTTTAATACTTTATTAAAAGTAAGCTTTATATTAATAGTTAAGAGCTATATTTATAGTAGACTTATAAGCTACTTAATACTATCTAAAGTTAGTAAAAAGTAAAATAAGAATATATTTTAGATGAAAATACTTTGGATTTATAAGCCGGAATTAACTTAATAATAATATAAGAAGAGGTAAAAGCCATATTTATAATAATTAAAAGCTTAGGAAAAGATCTCTAAAAGAATATTAAAGAAAAGTATTTAATTAGAAGCTCTGGAATTAGTAAAAAGAAGAGATTTATATAGAATTCCTCTAGAATTTAGTAATCTAGGAAAATAATATATATTAAGCTTATTCGAATCGGAATATTAATACGGCTTTATAAACCCTATATATTAGACGAATTTTACTATTTTAAAGTTCTTTAATTAGGTAAAACAGGTAGAATATAGTATTATATCTTTCTAGGGAATATATTATAATAAGAATTACCAAATTAGGGCTAATATAATTACTTTATTTAGTTAGAATCTGTATATTTGGTTCCTAAAGCTTTATATTTTACTCAAGCTCTTTTCTAGCTAGTTTAATAAACTCTTTTACTATTTAATACAATTCCCTATTCTATAATCTTTATATATATTAAATATTATACTTTTATTTACTATTTTATAGTATTAATAAAAATAGTTCCGGATTTATTTAATATAGTAAAGAATTCTAGAAGTTTTTTTATAGCTTCTTTATATAGAAAACTAGATATATCTTTATACTTTCTAGTAGTTTTAGAAGAAAAAAATAGCTATATTATTCTAGAATCTTAAATAGGCTCTCTATTTAGTTCTCTAATTTCTGGCTCAGATAATCGGATTTCTAATATTTTATAATAACTTCTATTTTATTTCCGACTTTAAAATTAATTAGATAATAATATTTATTAGCTTATATTATATATTATTTATATACTTATTTTATATAGCCTTAGATAAGTTACTATAATTTATATAATTAATATACTAATACTTTAGCTTTATTTCTATTTAGCTTCTTTTTAAGTAAGTTAGCTTTAATAAAGAAGTTCTAGTCTAAAGAAATATAAGACTTATAGCCTTTTTTAGTTATAAATAGAGACTAGCTAATAGTTTATACTAAAGAGAGGCTTATTAATAATTAATTATAATAACTTATTTATTCTAGTTATTCTAATAATAATTAATATATAAGTATAATCTCTAATTAAAATACTAATTAATAATTTCTATTTATTTATTTATTTAGGAATAATTAGCTATTAAAAGCTTAAGCTTTATATTAATTCTTATATAGAATTCGCTCTAAAAATCAGATATAAATTAGAATTCCTAATCTAATATAATTATTTCTGAAATATTTATTTAATATATAATATAAAATAAAAATAGAAATATTAGTTATTTAGCTATAATTATATCTTATATAGGAATTATAATTAGGTATTTAAATAAGTAATTTATAAATATAGTAATTATATTATAGCCCGATTTATTTTTTAGATAGCTTTTAAAGTTTATAGTAATATATTATTAGAAATAATTAGAAACTAGAAAGAAATAAAATAAACTAGGCTTTTTATTTCTAGATATATATAATCTTTTATAAATATAGTAATTACTATAATATTAATTAATATTCTTGCCTATAAATAGCTAGTAATATTACTTTTTTAGTAATTAATAAAGCTTTATATATCTAGGATATCTAGAAAGAAGTTTATTATATATTTTATAAATTAGAGTAATTTATAAAGATAATTCGGGAATTATTTTATTCTTTATAATATAAAGTTTTCTATAATATAAAAAAAGGCTATTTTATAGTATTTAGATATTACTTTTAGCTTAGGCTATTATTTATAGCTTTTCTAGATCTAGTAATATATAGTTATCTTATAGAATCTTATTTATAAGTTATAAATTATTATATTTAGTAAAGGCTTCTAATAGTATTTCTATAAGAACTATTATAATAAAGTTTACTAGTAAAGCTTCTAAGAAAATATTTTCTTCTAAAAGAATTATATTTCTAATAAAGGTATTTTTTTTAAAAAAGTTTTTAATATATATTTGGTTTTTAGAACTAAATTCCGGATTAAGTAAGCCGACTTTATAGAATATTACTATAAGCTATAAATTATAAATAATCTCTGGATTTATTTTATTTTTAGAGAAAAGTATTTGAATTTATAACTTTTCCTTAATCTGGCTCTAAATATCTATTTTATTTTGTTTTTATAATAAAGTATTTACTTATTTATTTAATTTTCTAGAATAATATATAAGCTTAAAATAATAGTAAAATAAGAGCTTAGCCTATCTAGCTTATTAAAAAAAGAGCTTTTTAGTAATTATAAAGTATTCTAAGATATAATAATTAGAATAGATCTTAAAGGAAATATTTTAAAAACTTTTTAGCTTAGCTTTCTATTTCTCTAATACTTATATTATAGCAAGTATTTCTTTATTATATATATTATAATTAAGCTTTATTAGAAATATAGTTTTAGAAAAATAAACTATAAGATACTAAAGGCCTATTTCTAGGTTTTATTAAAAAAATAAACTAGTAATTACTTTTTTAGATATATTTATTTTTATTATTATAAGTAGATCTGAATTATAGTATTATAGAACTAGAATAGAAATTATAGCTTTCTTTAGATAAATAAAAGCCTTTTAATATTATTTGAATTATTTAAAGAAAATATTCTTTTTTATAAATAAGATAAGAGATCTAGTAATCTATTTATATTTTCTAATAAAGTATTTATAAAAGTTATAGAAGCCAAGAAAGAATTATATACCCTTAATTATTTTTAGGAATTACTAGTTATATATTACTTTAATTTTATTATAATTTACTTTAATATTAGATATAGAAATAATAAAGCCTAAGTATTTTATATATATAACTTTAAATTCTGATTTCTTAATATTTACTTAAAGGCTAGTAAGATATAAGTAGTCTAGTACTTTTTATATATATTATTTATATTTTATTAGATTTTCTAAATAAATAAAAATATTATTAAGATATATTATATAAAAGTTATTTAAATACTTGAAAAGTATATTATTTATATAGTATTAATATATAGCCGGGCTATTTATAAGGCTTTCTTAAAGAATATTATATTTATATATTCTATAGTAAATATGAAATATTATTAGCTTCTAAAAATCCGGGTTTATAGCTATATAATAGAAATCTTAGTAAATATCTAATTTAATATAGATCTTAGCTTTAGATAATTAATTTAAAGTCTTATTAATAAGTAAAAGAAAATATTAACTCTTTTGAGTAATATTATTTAGATAGTAGAAATTAATATAGAAGTATAAACCTTTATTTACTTTCTTTATAAAAAGAACTAGTAAAGTAAAGAGAACCTAACTAGTTTTAATAAAGCTTTTAGCTAGATTATTTTCTAAGAAATACTTAATTTCTAGAAGCTTTTAAGTAAACTACTATTAAAGGAATTAATATCTAATACTTTTAATTTTTTTTAGGCCTATAATCTAAATCTTATAATTATATAATTTATAAAAAGAAAAAGTATTAGATTTCTTCTTAAAGAAAATAAAGATATATTTCTTAAGTTCCGGAAATAATATTCTTTATAGCTACTAAAGCTCTATTTCTTCCGGTTATTAATTCTCTGGACCAGAAATAGCTTTTTTTTTCTAAGCTTTAAGCTCTTTATTAATCTTATAAATAGAGATTTAAATAATATTATTATTTTCTCTCTTAGCTATATAATTAAATATTATAGAAATAAGAATAGCTAGGTCTAATATTTATTTTTTATTAAGAATCTTTTTCTATTTCTTTAACTTTTATTTAGATATTTTATTTTAATTAGGCTATAAAAGTTTCTTTTCTATAGTCTTATATAATTTCCTCTAATTAGTCTAAAAAGAGAAAAATTATTTAAGAATAATAGATTTCTAGAAATAGCTTATAATAGAATCTTATTAATTAGTATTTTTTTAATACTTTTTATTAGATTATTTCTCTAGCTATTATTAAGAAATACTAATAATATAATCGAATTATATAGATTTAGGCTTATTCTTTAGCTATATAAGCTTATATCTTCTATAATTAACTAGAATATTAATATATATTACTTATTTTCTATTAAAAATAAAATTATAATTTCTAAGGTTTAGAATAATTATAGATATATTAATACTTTATTTATTAATTAGAAATAAAACTTTTATATATTTCTTAGTAAACTTAGCTAGCTTTCTATTAAAACCATATATAATATAAAATAAGAAAAGAAGTTATAGTTCTATTTCTAAGAATTACTTTATAAACTAAATAAGCTTTATATTAATAAAAGTATAATTATTAGCTCTAGTATTAATAAGAGAAAAAAACTTAATTTCTAATCTATTTATACTAATAATATAAAATATTATAAGAGTATTTTTTCCTATTAAATAAATTAAGTTAATCTTTACTAAATTCATATTATAAGCCTCTAAAGTAAAGACTTTTTTTAGAAGTACTTATTTTCTGGTTTTATACTAGAATTAGAGCTCGAATTCTTTAAATACTTTACTAGAATAATAACTAGATATTCTAGTAAAATAAGAACTAAGTTTGATTTAATTCTAAAAAGAGCCATTTTAGTTTCCTTACTATATATAACTAGATAATATCTAATATAATAGCCGAACTCGTTATAGTTATAGTACTTAATAATTAAGAGATCTTTAGTTTTTATAGAATATTACTTATATTTATAAGAGAATATATATTTAATAAAAGCAATTAATATAAGCTTTTTAGGCTTTTTCTTAAAAATATATAAAGATATAATACTAGAAGTAAACTTGACTAGAATAGCTTTTATTTTTTTAAACTTCTTAGTCTTCTTATATATAGCCTTAATTTACTAATTATTAGTAATATAGTACTAAGTAAAGCAAGTAGTATTAATAGAAGAATTATTATAATATATATATATACTAATTTCTAGAACTTTACTAAAAGCTTCTTATTTAGTTTATATTTAATATCTTAAAAACTAATACTACCTTTTATAAATAGTTATAAAAAAGAATATAGAACTCCTGAAATACTTAACTAGAATATATTTAAAGCTTACTAAAGTTATAATAAGTATTCTATATCTTATTAGAATTAGAATATAGCTTCTTTAAATAAAAGTAAAACTCTAAGAGCTAATAATACTAATTCGGACTATTTTTATTTATATAATAATTAGTTAAGGCAAGAATATTACTAGTAAGTTTATTAGAAATATAAATAATCTTAAAATCCTTAAATAAATATAAATTAGTATTTTTTTATAGATTATTTTTAATCTAAACTAGCTAGTTATTAAAAATAATACGATTTATAATAAAGAGAATTAGCTCTAGAAGCTTAGTAATTCTAGTATTTCTAAAAGAAATATAAGATATAAGAAATTCTAAATAGAAATAAATAAAAGAGAATTCGGAAAAAGATTTAAAGCAGAAGTAACTAGAGCTATTATAAGCCAATTTACTATAGCTATATAGTATTTAATATTATTCTTAAGCTTAATATTATAGAGTTTAGTATTCTCGAGAAGGCTTTTAGTATTCTTATAGCTTATTTTATATAAAATAGCCTTCTTAAGATTCTTCTAGTAGCTAATAATAATTAAATTAATATTAGTAAATATATAATTAGCTTTCTTAGGCTATTTATATAGTTCTTTAGTAATAATAAGCTAATTAATATACAGGAGCTTTTTAATAAAAGAAGAAGTCTATTTCTTTATAAGTTTATTTAAAGAACCTCCAGAAATATTAATAGGGTATTTGATTCGAGAAAAGTTACTAATAAGATAACCTAAACTAATAGAAATCTTAGAAGAAATTAATATTATTTCGGATTATATAATATTTTAGAAAATTAATTTATTATATTTTCCCTAGTAATCTCATTACTAGTATATATATAAGGCCTATAAAGTTATAAAATAAGGCTTAAAAATAATAGTTAGATTACTAGCTTATAGATATCTATTACTCTAAAGCTTAATTAAAGAATAGCCTTTATTTAAAGTTCTTTAATTTTCGGGTTTTCGAGAAAGTTTCTAATATATTATTAATATATATTTATAAAAATATAAATACCTGATTTCTTTAAGAATTCTAAAGCTTTTTGCTTTTATTATTCTAGAGTTTATTAGTTATATTTCTAAAATTCTATTATTTTAGTAATATCTATATTTCTAATAATTCTAAATTAGTTTATTTGAAATTCTCTATAAAATTAAAAAAAGTAAGCTTTAAATACTATTATAGATATAGTATTTAGGGCTTAGAAAATAAAGTAAAAGATTTCTTATAAAAACGATTTAAAGCTAAGAAAAAGAAAACTAGAATATAGAAAACTAGAATATAGAAAACTATAAGGAAATTAATATACGTAAAGATCGCAGAGTAGGGAGTTATATTAAATAGTAAAAGAGTTTATTAAACTAGCTAGAAAAGAGCTTAAGTGAAGTATAATGCTTTAGGAAATAAGTATATAGATTCTGACTAAGCAAAGCAATTATACTAGCTCTAATTCAGTAATTCTTACTATAATATACTCCCCAGGAAGGCACGATACCGTATTCTACCTGTTTTGCCTAATTAGAGAGCTTTAAAATAGCAAAATTCGTCCGATATATGAGTTTTATAGAGCCGTATTAATATTCCGATCCGAATAGGCTTAGTATATATCGTTTCCTCAGATTACTAAATTCCAGGGGATCCCTATATAAACCCCCCCTTTTTACTAACTCCAGAGCCTCTAATTAAATGCTCTTCTTTAATACCCTTCTAGAAATCCCTTCCCAAGTTTCCGATTATTATAAATATGACTTCTACCTTTTCTCGTACTACTATTAAGTTAATTCCGGCTTGCAAATCCAAGGTATTTTTAACTCAAAATACGTTCTTGCTTTATCTTTTACTAACTTTGGATAATATCAAGTAGCTCGCAAGTCCGCCATAAGTATAGCTCTTGACTATTAATATAAAGCTTACTTTTAATAGAGTATTAAGGTTTAGATCCCTATAGTATCTTCTAATACTTCTAGTACCCCTCTACTAAAGGTAAAGAAGTCTATACCAAAGCCTTATATTTCTTGTCCTACTTGTACTAGTCTTAGAGAGATCCCTTATATAAGTTATTATAAGTTCTCTATACTATTCCAAAGCTTGTTTTGACTTAATATAGTCTTATTTGCTTTAAAGAGCAAGAGTAATAGTTCTTGCTATAATACTATTAGCCGAGGTTCTTATTACTAGAAGTATACTTCTAGTTATTCTTATTTAGCTATTCTGATCTTTTATATCCCTATTATATAGCTCTTTCTTATAGAACTTCCGACTACTAAAAACGCCGTAAGTTCTCTTTTCTTAATTCTCTTTTATAGATTCTAACTAGTTTAAAGTATTTGTCTGCTTTTAGGTACTCTATTTATATTATACTTGAGATTACTAAATCTAATAAAGAGGATAGTAGTAAGAGCTCTTCTACTAAGGTTTAAGAGACTATTAAGAGAAATAAGGAGTAGTCCAATCAGGTAAAGGGCCTTCTATATAAGCTTATTAATACTATAATAGAGTACCTTTAGATCTTCTGCTATTAGCTCTTAAGCTCTATTATTTTAATAGATTTTATAAATAAAAAATATAAATAAAAGCCTCTTTTTATATTATTTAATTATTTTAATCTTTACTCTAATATCCTAAAGATTTAATAAAGCTCTAAAGTTCTCGAATTTGAATCGGGATAGATTTTTTATAAGTCTATTTACTAGTATACTATTCGTTTAAAGATATATAACTTGAAATACGCCTTTACTATACTCTTAATATAGCTATATGTTCTAGATATTAATATAATAGAGCTTTATAGTAATCCTTTTATTCTCTCCTATAATTAGTTAAATAGTCTATTTATTATTACAGAATATAGTCCAGAGCTCTCTAAGATCTAAGTATAGATTTCTAAATAGCCTCTAGAGAGCTATAGTTTCCTTTACTATATAAGCGACTCTATATATTTCTAATTCGGTTAAAGAGGTAGTTATAAAGCTCTATTAAGCGGCTTTCTATAATATTAAACCTCTAAATAAAGAGATTATATACTTATAGCTCGATTATTATATATTCAGGTTATTTATATATAAAGTATTAGATGTAATCTATAGCTATATCTCTCTATATTTCCCATTATACTAAATTACTAGAAACCGGATTCTAAACAGGTATTAGAAAGCCTAATTTATAGCTATAAAATACTCTAGAGCAGGGTTTATTAAGAACTAAGAAAGTACTAAAGTAATAAAAGCCATATCCGGTCTAATTATAATTATAATATAAAATAATAATCTAATCTTCTCCTAATATGCCTTAATTTAATATAAATAAGCTTAATTACTATATTTCCGAAAATCGATTCTAGGTAATAAAATACTAGGGCACTTCCTATCTATTATCTTGAACTTCTTAGTAATTTTCTTAATATAGGTATTATAAACTAGCTAGAGCTTTTTAGCCTTCCGATCTCTAATTATACGAATTCCTAGAAACTACTTTATATTTCGTATATTATAAAGCTCGTAAATTATCTTAATCTAAGTAATAATTAATTAAGTATATACTTTATTATTCTTATAATAAAGTACTTGGAAGTTATTTATATAGAAAATAATAAAGACTTTATAATCTATATCTATATAAATACAGGGCTTTTTATTAAGTCTAGAGAGTTTAATTCTCTTAAGAGTATTTGTCTAGTACTTGTATTATAGAATAGGAGAGTCTTATAGTTTATATAGAGCTTAATTTACCTCTACTATATATCCTGGTATCTTAAAACCGTCTAGTAGCTTATATACTACTATAGGCCTATTAAAATCTCTTTCTATATTAATAAATATGTTTATAATATTAAATTACTTTATTTCTAGATTAAAATAAGCCATAATTATACTAGCTACTTAAAAAGACTTTACTATAAGTATAGTAGTATATATAGATAGGAGTAATGCCTTTTCTTAGAGATCTCTATAAACTACTAGCCTTAAATAATACCGAGTAATATATCTATTAGAATTAATTTTATATATAAATACCTATTTTAAAGAAATTAGAGATATACTTACTTTATTACTAGAAATAATCCTCTAGTAATTTTGAGCTTTAAAGTTATTAATCTCTAGTTTAGTATCTAATTTAAAGTATTTCCTAGCTAGGTACTTTTCTAGATTATTCTATATCTTTAGAGCCTTTGGAAAATTATTAATATGAATTTTTCTTATTATTATACTACCTAGAGTACTTTGTTCTGGGTATACTCTTAATTAAACTACTACTATAATTACGGTATATATAGTTTTATAATTAAATCCCTTCTTATAATTCTCTAGCTAATTAGGCCAGAGAGATCCTAAAAAATATTCTAAATAGTTAATCTAATTCGATCTATCTATTATTTGCAGTAGTATGCTTATTATAGTAATTATACTACTACTAGTTTTACCTGAATCTCTATCCTAATTATTTCCTTTATATAAGTATATTTGAATTAGCTTTTCTCTAGTTCTAATAATTGGCTTCTTTATTTATTTTCTCTTTGGTTTTACTATTTAATCTTCTATTTTAGCTAAGCTATTTGCTCTTTCCGTAGAGAATTCTCCTATTTCTATTAAGCTATCCGCTCGTTTTATAGGTGAGCTTCCTGCTTTGCTTATAGGAGCTATTAGTAGACCTTATTACTAGTCCTAAGGAGATCCTTTCCTGCTTTTATTAGTTTAGTATACTTCCCTAATAGTTCTAATATACTCTATTATATCTCTCTCTATAGTACTAAGCCTTCTTGAGAGCTTAGTACCTTTATTTCTACTACTTCTAGGCTCTGGTATGCTTTCTGGCTCTAGAGTACTTTATAGAGTTATAAGTTCTATTCCTAGTAAGGTTATAGAGCTCCCTATTCCCGAGTTATAACCTATTAGTATACTCGTGGGCTCTTCTAATTATTAGTTTATTTACTTATTACCCCCTAATTTAGGCTCATTTTCTATTTGCTCTAATAAGCTATTATACTATAATCCCTTATTTTTAAAGATTAATTTAGTATCCTAAATCTCATTCTCTAGGAATAGTTCTACTATATTCTTTATAATCTCTATACTATAGCCTTTAGTATATTTATAATCCTTTTTATAAAGTATATTCTTATTAAATATAATATTATATATAATAATTACTTTATTAAGTACGGGAACCCAGATTTTATAAATATTAGATATAATATATCTAACTAAATATCTAATATATCCGTATAATATAACCTTAAATACTCTCTTATTCCGTCCTGCTTTATGGTCCTTAATTATTAGATATGTCCTAGAACCATATATATAGATCCTATTCTAATTAGGCCTGAGATTAACTATTATTCGAGCTATAAACTCTGAGTTATACTAACGGAAATAATTGCGGAACTATAAATCGAGTACTTTATTTAGTATTCTCTAGTAATTTATATATAAGGGGCTCCGATTATATAGGTAGATTGCGGCTATAGAGCTCTCTAGCTATAGCTTTTTAGGCAAATTAGCTATTAAGTATATTATAATAGCCTTATTTATAATCTCCTGCCCTACTCGCTTAGTACTACTATTTGGCTTATATATATATAAAGGAAAAAGCTCGATTTTAATACCTTCTTCCTTTACCTAGATCTAATAGGCTAATATTTCTTGGATTAGAATAACTACTTTCTCCTAATTATACTTAATATAAGTAATTAAAAGGTTATATTACTTATATATCTATTACTCAAAATCCCTAATTATATTAAATACTACTAAACTTTTTTTACTTTATAAAAAATATCTAAAGAGCTTTCTACTAAATTTGTCCTTAATTATTAGAATCTAGCTCGAACTATTATAGCTATTTGGGTAATCGAATAAGTCCTATAAGATCCTCTAAAATAGTCGAATAAACTTCCTTTTAGTTAGCCTATACGAGATTACTTGCCTGATATATACCTGAATATAAAATTCATATATAATTCTTATTAGTCTATTAATTTTCACGTTATATATGTAATTAATAAGCTTTTATAGAGCTTTATAGGCTAAATGCCCCGCTTTTATATACTATTTTTCTTCTAAATTACTTCTCGGTTTGAGATATTTCCTTAATCTCTTATACCGAGTTCTAATTAAACGTTCGAGTATTAGAAACATAAGTATACTACTAGTACTAGTAGGAATTTCGAACGAAATATTAAAGTAAGTAGAGAGCGGCTTGTATTTAAGGAAAACTAAATTAAACCTATATTCTAATTATATTAATACTATATTCTCTTTATAATCTCCCAATCTAATTATAAGATTATATTCATAATATTAAGCTTTCTTTTTCGCTAGGCGAGCTTTAGAAATAATATTTATATGGAATTCTTTAATAACTATAATATTATAAAGAATTAGATCTTTAGTATATGGTCCTATAGGTCTATTAACTACGTTTTTAATTATATAAGTACTATATCTAATAATTAAAAGACTAGTTATTCCTGCTTCTATATAATTATTGATTTTCGCCTTAATAAAAGTACTAGAATTAATTAGATCCTTGCTATTAACCAGGTATATAGTACCGTAGTTATCTAATAAGATACTCTAAGAGAGCGGATATCTTGAGAAATCGAGTATTATATAGATCCCCTGACCTGGGCTCTGGATTATAAGTATGGAATCTACTAAAGCAGTATTAAAATTTCTAGGAAATTGGGTTCCAGATACTTTAGGCTCCTTTTTGGAACTAGTACCGGGTATTAGCTTTTCTATAGCTCGTTTACTAGTGATTTTCATACTATATTTCTCTTTTAGCTAAGGTTTTAAATTCTTCTAATACTTGGTTAAGATCCTTTCCCGGATTTTTCTAATCTATTTCTTATTAGGCTTGAATTTTGTCCAAGTTTTACTTAATCCGGTAATTGTAATTTCTATAGTAGTATAGCTAAGTAGGTCCTACTTGTACTTGTATATTTTGGAACCCTTATAAGGGCATTTATAGTACTTATACTTGTCCGAATCGGGTTTGCCGTCCGATCCTTTACTAGTTTAATTCCCGAGTATAGTAAAGATTATAGGAGCTCTTAAGTACTTGGCATTTTGGTTTTCCAAAATAATCCGATTAAATATCTGGCTATACTATTTGAGTATAAGGATTAGAAGCCCTAGTTCGTCTTTACTATACAGATTACTAAGCTATTCTATTATCCAGGTTAGTACGAGTTTCTACTAGAGGGCTATTAGGAACTCAATTACTACTAGAGTGCCTTTGATTTTGGCGATTTTAAGAGCTCTAGCTCTATTAAGTACTTTCTCCTAATTAGTAAACTAGTACTTTGGGCTTACTTCTTCTTTACTTGCTTATAGTAGGACCGAGTTATATGCTCTCCGAGCGGTAGTAATTTGTACTATATTCATAGAACCGTATTTCGTTAATAAAGCCTTGAGAACCTCGTAAATAGAGCTTTACTTGCTCTCTTTAAGGCCTAATATAAAGTTCGTAAAGATCTCTATATTAACTATTTAATAAAGCTATTGCCTAATTATATAATAGTATACTAGCTTATTTATCTAGTCTAGTTTCTTGATCTCATAGTCCCGTAAGAGTGCCAAATAGTAATCTTTAATATCCTCGAATATTATAGGCTATAGAGATACTAGTTTCGATTCTTTCTTAACTATAGGTTAAGTATCTTTATTCCAATTTTCCGTATTAACTTAATATCTAGTATAGTAATTCTCTATTTCCTTTAGTATAAGCTCGTTAATTATAGGAAGAGGCCTGGAAGGAGCTACTATATTCGTTTTAATTACTTTATTATTAAATGGGTTAATCTTATCCCAGATATCCTTATTACCGGCTATTCTATAGAGAGTATTAAACTAGTTTGCCCAGGAATTGTGGTTCTTTAGGATAATAATCTTTACCGTGGCTTCTAATATAATTGTAATTGAGCTTTAGAAACTATAGGAACTATGGAAATAGTTTCTGTTAATTGGTTAATAACGGAAATATGAACTAAAATATGATTTTTTAAAGAATGAATTAAATAAGCTCTTGAATACTCTCTGTATTATACTAATTAGAAAGCTTATTAGTACGAGGCCGGGCTTATAACTAATATATATAAAGATTATAGAATAGGGAGTTATATTAAATAGTAAAAGAGTTTATTAAACTAGCTAGAAAAGAGCTTGAGTGAAGTATAATGCTTTAGGAAGTAAGTATATAGATCCTGACTAAGCAGAGCAATTATACTAGCCCTAATTTAGTAATTCTTATTATAATAGAAATATATATATCCTATAATATACTAGTTCTAAAAAGGCTTAACCTTTTAAATATCTCTAATATATTTTAAGTATATTTCTCTAGTAAGATAGCTATATTATATATATCTAGAAAATATCTAATATTTAGTTAAATATTTCAGATATTAAATATCTGGAAATTATAATATTAATATAATTACTAATTATCTAATATATTAGCTAGAGAATTATTCTCTATATTACTATTATAATTATAGGAATTATAAAGCTATTATTAGTATAGCTATAGTTATTAATAGTTATATAATATAATTATATAATATAGAAATAACTAGAAATAATAAAATATAGGTAATAATTATATAACCTCGTATTATATTAGTAACTTAACTAGTAGCTAGTTCTTATTAGGCTTAGTAGATTTAGGAATTATATATTAATACTATAATATTATAATTCTTATTTCTAAATAATAATTTTATTAACTTATATAAATAGTATTTTATAATTATATAATAATATTATATATTTCTAATAAACTAATACTAATTTGTTTATATATATAAATCAGGAAAAATTAAGTTATATTTACCTAAAATTCGATTATTTAGAAATAAAGCTATTATTTTAGTAAAAAAAAAATTATTAATTCTATTATTTATAATTTGGTTATATAGATAAAAAAGATATTTAATTTTACTAAGATCTAATTATATTATATTAAAAAACGAAATATCTATTAGTTCTATTATCTATAATTCAGTTATATAAATAGAAAAAGTATTTAATCTTACTAAATACTAAAATAGTTAGTTATTTAACTATTTTATTTTATTTCTATTTAACTTTTATAAAACTCTTTTAAAAACTACTTTTTTTTAAATTCCTGGAACTCTTAAGTTTTAGAACTATTAAGTTCTCCCGAAATATTAATATTTTATTTCTTAAATTTCACTTCCTAAATTTCTTATTATAAATAAAAATTTTATCTTAAATATAATACTTTTTATAAACTACTTATCTTATAAACTACTTTTCTTTTTATAAATCTACTCTTTTTATAAACTACTATATCTCGAACTAGATATAAGCCTATAAAATATATAATAATAGAATATATTATAATAAATAATTTCTTTATTAGATTTATCTAATTTAATTATTCTATAAATAATAATAATTATAAGAAATTAATAAAAAAGTAAAGATATAAAATTAATCTAAACTTTACTAGAGTAGATAAGATAATTAAGTTCTTAGATACTAAACTATTTTAATATATTCTTTATAAAATAATTAATAATAACTATTAGTATAGCTATTCTTTTAAGAGTTATATATATAATTACAAGATATGAAATACGGGATATAAATAATAAAATATAAATAATAGAATATAAAATATAGGATATAGTTATATAATCTTATATCTTATTAATAACTCGACTAGTAAACTAGACCTTTTTAGGCTTAGTAGATTTAGGGATTATATATTAATACTATAATACTATAATCCCTATTTTTAAATAATAATAACTTTACTAATCTTATATAAATAGTATTTTATATCTATATAATAGTACTATATATTACTAGTAAACTAATACTAATTAGTTAGTACTTATAAATTAGAGGAAGACCTAGCTAGTCGGAAAAGCATTTGGTAGCCTAAAATAAGTAGTTTACTTCTAGTTAAAGAAAGAAACTACTATTAACTCCGGAAAAGTATTTAGTAGTCTAAAAAAAAGATACTAGCTCTTATTAATTAATAAGTAATTAGCTATTTAACTATTTATTTAACTTCTATTATCTTTTAAAACTAACTTCTTTTAGTTCTAAGACTACCTTTTTAGAAACTATCTCTTTTACTTATATAATACTCGTATTTATAGAACTCTTTCTCCGGAATATATATCTTATATATATTCTTAAAGCTTTTTAATTATAACTATAACTTTAATTTTTCTATTAAATTAAGTTCTTTAAGCTTTAGATCTATCCGGAATTATAATATTTCACTTCTTAAATTTCTTATTATAGATAAAATATTTAAGGATAAAATATTTACTTTAATATCCTAATATCTAGTATTTTAACTAGATATCTAGATATCTAAATACTTTTACTACTAAACCCTTTCTATAAACCTATTATAAACTATCTTATCTTTAAATACCTCTTATTATAAACCAAATATATATACTAGAAAGAGACTAAACTTGGTTTAGTATAAATAATAAAAAGAAGAAGAAATTAATTAAGAAATAGAAGAATAGAATTAATACTAATAATATTATAAAAGTAGATTTTCGGAAATATTTAAATATTAAGCTATATTAGTATATCTTATATAGAATTTCTAATAAGAACCTATAGGATTTATTTAAAAATAATTTTAAGAACTTTAGTAATATAATTTTTAGTTAATATAGCTATACTAAACTATAAATCCTTTAAAAATACCTTTAGTATAGTAGTATTTATATTAAATAGAACTATATATATCTTATTATAATATAGTTCCTACTTAATATTATTTAGAAGAAAATAATATATATTTAATATAAAGCTAATATTATTAAAAATAATTTAATTAGAATAGATTTTCTAAAAAAATCTATTATATTAGTTTATTTTACTTTAAAGGAAACTAGATAAAAGAAAACCAAGTATTTTTGGTTAACTAGCTAGTTAAATTAAGGTATCTATTTACTTTCTTTAAATTAAGATTATCTATTACTTTTATCTTTATTACTATTACTAGATTTATTATACCTAAAGAACCCTTAGTTAATTCCTACTATTACTACTAGGAAGCTTATTAGAGAAATAGTAAAGATATATATTAAGATATAGAAATATAATAAAACTAATAATAGTTTTAACTAAAAACTTATTATCTTTCTTAATATCTACTAATATATAAAGCTTCTAGAAAAGGTATTAGTAAGAGCTTTTCCTATTATATTAAAGGAATTAATATAAAACTACTTCTATAATAACTAGCTCTTTTAATATATATATAAAGAAGCTTATATAAATATTTATAGTTTCTTTAAAGGCTCTAGTTATTATTATTAAAATTTAGATAAATGAAATACTATTACCTTAATAACTATAATAGTAAAAGACCCTAAAAAAACAATATTCGAGCTTATCTAACTATTAATTAATAATTTATATAAATTATAATATAGCCTTATTTCTGCCTTATAAACTACTAAATTCCTATATAATAAGATTATTACCTTCTATTAAGGCTTACTAATATACTAATATATAATCTCGAATTCTTCTAATAATCTCGGCTAGCTTATTAATAAGCTCTAATTATTTATTATTACTTATAAAAAGAAATAATAGATTAATATCTAGATTCTCTTTATTAATTAATAATACTATTCTTAAAATCTTCTAAATTACTATTTATTTGGAAATTATTAATATAGACCTAATTATAACTTTAAAACCTATAATAACTATTTTAAGTCTCGTAATTATAATAATTATACTTTAAAGTTATATTTTATATATAAGAGACCCGAATACTATTTATAAAAGTATATATTAGAAAAATAAGAGACTAAAAAGACTTGATTTAAGAATAGAAATATTTACTAATTTAGATTCCGAAATACCTATAACTTTAATAAATATTTTAGTAATATTTATATATAATATATTACCGAATTTAAAAAAGAAGAGAATAATAAAAGTAGTAAGAATAAACTAGTAAATAATACTTTTAAAGCCTTACTAATAGAAATAAATAAAGGAAAAAAATATTATTTTAATTTCTATTTTACTTTTATTAAGAACTTTCTAGTTACTTTTATAGTTCCTACTTTTACTATTTCTATAACTAATACTTTTATAGATAATCTTATTTTCCTTTCTCTTATATACTAGATAATAGGCAAAAACTATATCTTAGAACTTACTAAATAAATAGAGAATATCTAGATATTTATAGTTAATAGTATATTAAGATATAATACTTACTACTTTTATAGAATTATAATTAATATCGGAGTCTCTAGATTCTTAACTACTAGTTCTAACTAATTCCAAGCTTTATAATAAACTAATAATAGTATTAAACTTAATGAAATTACTAAAGATTAAGTTAATATTTAATTTAGTATCGGATTTATATTCTCTATTAAATCTATAATAATAAGAATACTAATTAAGTAAGTATAATTCCATATTATATTTATAAAGACTTTATTTTTATTTAGCTTAGCTAATATAAATATACTAGAAATCTATTTTAATAATCTTACTAATTATCTTATTATTTTTACTAGATACTTTATACCTATAATATAATGTTTTAAATACTTTTTTCTGTTTTGAAATATTATTCTCTAAAGCTTTATTTCTGAATTCTTTATTTATAACTTTTACTTTTTTATAAAGGTTAAATTATAATATTTATATTACTGTTTTAGTTATTTATTTATTAGTAAGCTCTGAAATATACTAGAATAAGTAGGCTATAATATTAATATAGAAGCCCTTAAATATCTTATAAAGTACTATAAATAATACTAGAAATTGAGATAATTACCGGAATAATTCAAGTTTAATCTAAAAGATAATATTAGCTTTAATTATTTTATTATTATTAATATTTTATATATTTCTAATAAGTCTATATTTTATATTATTAATAAAGCTACTTGATATTAAGCCGGCTAATAGCTTTAAAATATTAGTATATTATATATTTAAAATACCCTAAAGTAATATTAGATTAATATTTATTTAGGCCTCTCTAATTAGATTATAACAGATATTAGAAAGTAATTTACTAGTAAAAAGTTTACTTAGCTTATAAATACTATAGGAATTAAGATTAAAATTATTTCTATAGAAGCTTATAATTCTATTAGAATTATAGAATACTATTATAGCCCGATTTAATATACTTATTTTATTATTATAGCCGAAATTAATAGAATTAATAAGAATATTATACTTTAAATAGCTTTTAAAGCTATTAATAATTCTATTAAACCTAATAGTATTATTCTAATTCTTTTAATTTATAATACTTTATTTTAAATAACTAAATATAATATTTTATTACTAATTATATTATAGTAATTAGTAGTATTTAAGAAGGTAATAGTAGAAATTCAGAAGCTTTAAGCTAGATACCAGATTATAAATATCCTAAATATCCGAAATAGTTCTAGTACTACTAATATCTATAAACTTCTCTTAAATTCGGATATTCTTATATAATATAAAGAAAATACTAATTAATCTAGTAATTAGAATAAGCTATATAAGCTAGTAGCTATTAACGGGAAGAACTATATACTAGCTCTACTATATAATAATATTACCTTCTATTTAATTTCTATAAAGCCCTTTTATATAGGGAATATTAAGGTTATTACTAATAGCCCCAAACCTAAACTTATTCCCGAATACTATAATAAGACTAAAAGTAATATAAGTATAATTTCTCTTATTATTCCTGCTATTTCACTAAAGTATAATAGAGAATACCCTTATAAAAACCCGGATTTTATAATATTTCTATAAGATAATAACCTATATAAGAATTCCCGCTAAGTTAAAATTACTAGCCTTTTAGAAAAAGATATATTTAAGATTACTTCTAGATCTCAGATACTAAAAGAAATATATATCTTTAATTCCCGGTTTATTAATAAGATTAAGAATAAGAGTATAGAGAAAGAATTTAAGAAATCGAAACTAGTTATCCAGACTTATAATAATAATAAGAAATATATAGTATTAATATAATTACCTATTATTTAATATATTAGCTAGAGAATTATCCTTAGTATTACTATTATAATAATAGATATTATAGAACTATATTTATATAATATTTTATAAGCTTATATCTAATTAATAACTTTACTTAACTATAATTTTTATATTAACTTATTTTATAAGCTTATTAGAAAGCTAAATCTAAATAATAATTCGATTCTAAAGATTATAAAACTATTATATAATATACCAGAAGCTAGAACTACTAGTTTAAAACTTACTATTTCTATTATATTAATAAGCTTTCTATATAATAATTAACTTATAACCCTTGCCTCTTCTATAGTAAGTAATTCTTCGGAATTATTAGCCTTTAAACTAATAATACCCTATTTATTAGAATTAATAATTTTGCGAAAATAGAATAACTAAAGCTTTATAAGGCTAAGTTCTTAACTAAGAAATATAAATACCTTATTATTAACTATAATCTCAAGTTTAATAAAGGTATTATCTATATAAATACTACTTGAATTACTCTTATATAAGAATACTAATATAAAAACCTCTAAATTATTTCTATAAAAAATACTACTATTATAAGTAATAAGAATACTATTTATTAAGATCTCTTTATTAAGAACTAATATATTACCTAATATACTAGAGAAATATATATTATATTAGTCTATTAACTAGAAGCTTTATATAATTTATTAATTATTATTTAAGCTATTAAACTCTCGGAAACTAATATAAAGGTATTTAATAAGTATATTTAATAGTAAATTAAGAATACTACTAGAGAACTAAAATTTATAAAGCTAGTAAAGAAGTTCTTATATTTAATTATTTTTATAAATACTTTATTTATAAATAATAGAAATCTCTTTTCCTAAATTAGATATATTCTAGTTCTAATAAATAAAACTAGATATACTAATATTATCTACTAGTTCTCTACTAAATATAAGAGAGTTACTAGAAGTATTCTAGTTTCGGAACTCTATAATATAGCTTATAGCTTTAATATAGGTACTTTAGTTAAATCTATAATTAATAGAATACTGGAAATAGAACTATTACTAGTAGTTTATATAGATTTAAAGTTATTATATAAATACTTTATTAAATTAGAAACTACTCGAGAAAAGTATCTAATAATTAATATAATATATTTCTATTAGATATATAAATAATAAAAGATTATAGAAGTTAAATAAATTAAAAAAGAATTGAATTCTACTAATTCTATAATAAAATTAAAGCTAATAAATATCTTTAAGTATCTAATTAATACAAATACTATATAATTAGATATAGAGAAATAAATTAAATATAAATAGGGCAGAAAATAAATATATAAAATAGAAGAATATTATAAAAAAAGAAGTTATATATAAAAGATTATAACCTTTAGTATATAACTAAAACCTCAGAAATAATATAAATATATAAAATATTTAGGAAATCTAGTACTAGGCCGAATTAGGGAATTTATATATAATTAGAAGAAAATACTATTTTTCGCGTTTTTTAGAGAGTTTCTAGTATTAGTATAGCTATTTCTTTAGGAGTTATATATATAATTACAGGATATAAGATATAGAATATAGGTAATAAAATATAGGTAATAAAATATAAGATATAGGATATAATTATATAACCTTATATTCTATTAGTAACTTGACTAGTAAACTAGACTCTTTTAGGCTTAATAAATTTAGGAATTATATATTAATATTATAATATTATAATTCCTATTTCTAAATAATAACTTTATTAACTTTAATATAATAGTATTTCTATACTTATATAATAGTATTATATATTACTAGTAAACTAATAACTATTTTATTATCTAATATAGATCTAGTAAATAAAATATAAAAACTAATATTCTAATATACTAGAATAATAAGATTATCTAATAAAATAAAATATAAAATAAATACTATATTAAAGTCTTTTTTAAAACCAAGTTAATTTAAAAGTATTTTAGAATCTTAATATTAAAATTAACTTTCTTTTTTTCTTTTAAAATAATAATAATAACTTTAATAAAAATAAATAATTTAATTAAATAGATTTTATAAAATAATTATAAAGTCCTCTTTTTATAAGCCCTTTATAAATAAGCTAAATAGGATAATACCGACTTTATTATAAAGAATAGATTACTATTTTATTATAAATAACTTATAGTACTAGAAAAATAATTATATATAGATTTAATAATTAAGACTTATAATTAAGTCTCTATAATATATTCTAGTAAAAACAAGATATATAAACTATTATAGTTATAGTATTACTAGAAAAATATATAATATAATATTATTTAATATATTTATAACTACTAATTATATAAATAAATAAATATTCTAAGAAATAAGATTTCTGATTTATTTTACTTTTTACTAGTTCCGGACTACTTATAATAATATATTATAATAGATTTCAAGTTAATACCTAACTTAAAGTCTGGCTATAATACTATATATATTATAATTAATTAATTAAATAAGTAAGCCATTTTTATATCTTATTATAAAATAACTATAATAGAGAATATAATAAAGATATATCTCTGAATTATTTATTATTACTATAGCCTTTTAGCTTCTATTATTTCCGATTATAATCTATAATTTATATTAGTATTCTAGAAAAAGTTTAATAGAATTCTAGATATAAAGCTAAAGCTATTAATAATATATTATTTATAAACTAATAAATAAACAGAAATTATAAACTAATATATTAATTAATAATTATATTTATATATTATATATTACTAAAATAACTAAAATAAGTATTTACTAATAATTAATTATATTTAATTTATTTTTCTATATAGCTTTATTAATATATTCCTATATAAATTCCTTAATAATAAGCTTTTATAAACTTTCTTTAACTAGTTAATTCTAATAACTATATCCTAAAATAAGCTAAATAAAATAAAGGCTTAATAGATTATTAGATAAATAGAAAATACTATAAAGAAAAATAAGGAAAATATAAAATAAATATAAAAGAAAATAAAGAAATATACTAATACTAAATATTATTTTATAAATTTCAAAATAAGAAATAAGATATATATATGAATAAAGAAATAGAAAACATAATACCCTAGCTATAAGCTAGATTACTAAATAGCCGGGTCTTACTCGATTTTATATTAAGTTAGTAACTTTTATAAAATTAAATTACCTAAAAATATTAAAATTTATAATATATTTTCTTCTAATTATTTATATAAAACTACTAATAATTTATTATCTAGCTAGAAAAATAAATTACTTTTACTAATTCAAGTAATAATAAACCAAGAATATAAAATATAAGATATTCTAGTATTAAAGATAAAATAAGAAAAGCTCTTATATATAATTAGTTAGGTTAGATATAATAAAGACCTTAACTAGTATTTGGCTTCTAATTTAAAATACTTTTCCTATAAGCTATAAGACTACTACTTGGCTAATTAACTATAGTTAGGCTTACTAAAAAAAACTAGTTAACTAGATATAAGCCTAGAAAAATAGGATAAAAAACTATAATAATTTAAATAATAATTCTATAATACTTATTTATTTAAAAATAAGCTTTTTCTAAAAAGGAAAATAATTTTATAATTTTATATTTTATTTAGTCTAATATCTAGTATTTAATATCTGAGCCCAGTATCTAATATTTAGAATTATATAATAATTATATATAATAAAGCTAAAAGAAGCTATATTCTAGAAAATTTAGGATACTAAACCTTATTAGGCCAAGTTATAAATAAAGAACTATAAATATTTAAGGAATCTTAGCTTAAGACTTTCTTTTCTTCTTAGCTTAATTTTCTTAATAAATAGTTCTCTTATAAATGCCTTATTTATAGGCTCTCTTTATAGGTCTATAATAATAAGTAGACTATAATATTAATATAGAAGCCTTTAAATATCTTATAAAATACTATAAGTAATACTAGAAATATAACTAATTATTAGAATAATTTAAGTTTAATCTAAAAGATAATATAAGCTTTAATTATTTTATTATTATTAATATTTTCTATATTTCTAATAAGCTTATATTTTATATTATTAATAAAGGTACTTAATATTAAGCTAGCTAATAACTCTAAAATATTAGTATAATATATACCTGAAATATACTTAAATAATACTAGATTAATAATTATTTAAGCCTTTCTAATTAGATTATAATAGATATCGGAAAGTAGTTTATTAGTAAGAAGTTTACTTAGCTTATAAATACTATAGGAACTAAGATTAAGATTATTTCTATAAAAGCTTATAACTTTATTCGAATTATAAAATACTATTATAGCCTAATCTAATATATTTATCTTATTATTATAGCTAAAATTAATAGAATTAATAAGAATATTATACTTTAAATAGCTTTTAAAGCTATTAATAATTCTATTAAACCTAATAGTATTATTCTAATTCTTTTAGTTTATAGTATTTTATTTTAAATAACTAAATATAATATTTTATTACTTATTATATTATAGTAATTAGTAATATTTAAGAAAGTAATAGTAGAAATTCAGAAGCTTTAAGTTAGATATTAAATTATAAATACTTTAAATACCCGAAATAGTTCTAGTATTACTAATATTTATAAACTATTTCTAAATTCAAATATTCTTATTTAGTATAAAAGAAATACTAGTTAATCTAGTAATTAGAATAGACTATATAAGCTAGTAGCTATTAATAGAAAGAATTATATACTAGCTCTATTATATAATAATATTATCTTCTATTTAATTTCTATAAAGCCCTTTTATATAAGAGATATTAAAGTTATTACTAATAGCCTTAAATCTGAATCTATTATTATAGATATAGTATTTAAGGCTTGAAAAGTAAGATAAAAGGTCTCTTATAAAGACAATTCAAAGCTAAAAAAGAGAAAACTAGAATATAGGAGGCTATAAGAAAGTATATATATCCTATAATATACTAGTTTATAAGGGGCTTAGCCTTCTAAATATCTCTAGTATATTTCAAATATATTTCCTTAATAAGGCAACTATATTATATATATCTAGGAAGTAATAAAATATAGGTAATAAGATATATATAACGGAATATAAGTAATTATATTAGCTAATTATATTAGCTAATAAGATTAAAAGCTAAATTATAATATTACTTTTTTCTTTAAAATAAACTTATTTCTAAGTTTTATAAAAGCTATTAATCTATTTAATTTCATATTATTTTTCTTCCTAAAATAAACTAGTATTTCAAATATAAATATTATATATAAAAGACTAGTATCTTTACTATATAACTTAGAAGAATTTATTATTATTTCTATATAATTCTAGATAAGTATTGTTTTTTATATAGTTTAGCTAATATTATAGATTTTATAAAGGTTTTAGTATATTAATATTATTATTATAGAAATTTTATAAAACCAGGAAACTATTACTTAGTACTAAAGCTAGATATTATATTAGATTCTTATTCTAACTAACTTAATGAATTCTATACTTTAGCTTATTTTTTACTAGCTTAACTATAATAACCCGCTTAATACTATATTTTTATTTGCTATTCTCTAGTATTAATAGGGGTAGTTCCGGGTTTACTTAACTTAGTAAAGAATTCTAAGAGTCTTTTTATAGTTTCTTTATATAAAAAACTAGGTATATCTTTATAGTTTCTGGTAGTTTTAAGAGAAATAAGTAATTATACTATTCTAGAATCTCAAATAGGCCTTCTATTTAGTTTCTTAGCTTTTAGTTCAGATAATTAGATTTCTAGTATTTTATAATAATCTATACTTTATTTCCGACTTTGAAATTAATTAGATAACGGTATTTATTAGCTTATATTATATATTATTCTTATACTTATTCTATATTACCTTAGGTAAGTTATTATAATTTATATAATTAATTTACTAATACTTTAGCTTTATTTCTATTTAGCTTTTCTTTAGGTAAATTAGCTTTAATAGGGAAGTTCTAGTCTAGAGAAATATAAGGCTTATAGTTCTTTTTAGTTATAAACAGGAACTAGCTAATAGTTTTATACTAAAGAGAGGCTTATTAATAATTAATTATAGTAACTTATTTGTTCTAGTTATCCTAATAATAGTTAATATATAAATATAATTTCTAATTAAAGTACTAATTAATAATTTTTATTTATTTGTTTATTTAGGAGTAATTAATTATTAAGAGCTTAAGCTTTATACTAATTCTTATATAGAATTCGCTTTAAAAATCGAATATAAATTAAAGTTCCTAATCTAATATAATTATTTCTGAAATACCTATTTAATATATTATATAAAATAAAAATAAAGATACTAGCTATTTGGCTATAATTATATCTTATACGGGAATTATAATTAGATACTTAGATAAGTAATTTACAAATATAGTAATTATATTATAACCTAATTTACCTTCTGGATAGCTTTTAAAATCTATTATAATATATTACTAGAAGTAATTAGAAACTAGAAAGAAATAAAGTAAACCAGGCTTCTTATTTCTAAATATATATAATCTCCTATAAATATAGTAATTACTATAGTATTAATTAATATCCTTATTTATAAATAACTAGTAATATTATTCTTTTAATAGTTAATAGAACTTTATATATTTAGGATATCCAAAAAGAAATTTATTATATATTTTATGAATTAGAGTAATCTATAAAAGTAATCCGGAAGTTATTTTATTCTCTATAATATAAAGTTTTCTATAGTATAAAAGGAGGCTGTTTTATAGTATCTAGATATTACTTTTGGCTTAGGCTATTATATATAGCTTTTCTAGATCCGGTAATATATAATTATTTTATAGAATCTTATTTATAAGTTATAAACTATTATACTCGATATAAGCTTCTAATAGTACTTTTATAGGGGCTATTATAATAGAGTTTACTAGTAAAACTTCTAAGAAAATACTTTCTTTTAGAGGAATTATATCTCTAATAGAAGTATTTTCCTCTAGAAAGTCTTTAGTATATATTTTATTTTTAGAATCGAATTCCGGATTAAATAAGCCGATTTTATAAAGTATTACTATAAGCTATAAGTTATAGATAATCTCCGGATTAATCTTATTTTTAGAAAGAAGTATTTGAGTTTATAGCTTTTTCTTAATCTAGTCCTAAATATCTATTTTATCTTATTTTTATAATAAAGTATCTATTTATTTATTTAATTTTTTAGAATAATATATAAGCTTAAAATAATAGTAGAATAAAAGCTTAGCCTATCTAGCTTATTAAAAAGAAAGCTTTTTAGTAATTATAAAGTATTTTAAGATATAGTAATTAGAGTAAACTTTAAAGAAAGTATCCTAAAGACTTTCTAGCTTAGCTCTCTATTTCTCTAGTATTTATACTCTAGCAAGTATTTTCTTATTATATATATTATAATTAAGCTTTATTAGAAATATAGTTTTAGAAAAATAAATTATAGGATACTAAAAGTCTATTTCCGGATTTTATTAAAAAAGTAAACTAGTAATTACTTCTTTAGATATATCTATTTCTATTATTATAAGCAGATCTGAATTATAGTATTATAGAACTAGGATAGAAATTATAGCTTTTTTTAGGTAAATAAAAGCCTCTCGATATTATTCGGACTATTTAAAGAAAATATTCTTTTTTATAAATAAGATAAAAGATCTAATAATCCGTTTATATTCTCTAATAAAGTATTTATAAAAATTATAGAAGCCGAGAAAAAACTATATATTTTTAATTATCTTTAGGAATTACTAGTTATATATTACTTTAACTTTATTAGAATCTATTTTAATACTAGATATAGAAATAATAAAGCCTAAATACTTTATATATATAATTTTGAATTCCGATTTCTTAATATTTATTTAGAGGCTAGTAAGATATAAGTAGTCTAGTACTTTTTATATATACTATTTATATTTTACTAGGTCTTCTAAGTAAATAGAAATATTATTAAGGTATATTATATAAAAATTATCTAGATATTTAAAGAATATATTATTTATATAATATTAATATATAACTGGACTATTTATAAGGCCTTTCTAGAAAATATTATATTTATATACTTTATAGTAGATATAGAATATTATTAGCTCCTAAGAGTCCGGATTTATAGTTATATACTAGAAAGCTTAGTAAATATCTAATTTAGTATAGATCTTAGTTTTAGATAATTAATTTAAAGTCTTATTAATAAGTAAAAGGAAATATTAATTCTTCTAGATAATATTATTTAGATAGTAGAAATTAATATAAAAGTATAAATCTCTATTTGCTTTCTTTATAAAAAGAACTAGTAAAGTAAAGGAAGCCTAACTAGCTTTAATAAAGCTTTTAGTTAGATTTTCTTTCAAGAAATACTTAATTTCTAGAAGCTTTTAAGTAAACTATTACTAAAGAGGTTAATATCTAATACTCTTAATTTCTTTTAGGCCTTTAATCTAGATCTTATAATTATATAATCTATAGGAAGAAAGGGTATTAGATTTCTTTTTAGAGAAAACAGAAATATATTTCTTAAGTTCTAGAAATAATATCCTCTATAGCTATTAAAGCTTTATTTCTCCTAGTTATTAATTCTCTAGGCCAGAGATAGCTTCTCTTTTCCGAGCTTTAAGCTCTTTATTAATCTTATAAATAGAGATTTAACTAATAATATTATCTTCCCTCTTAGCTATATAATTAAATACTATAGAAATAAGAATAGCTAGATCTAATATTTGCTTTTTATTAAGGACCTTTTCTTATTTCTTTAACTTTTATTTAGGTATTATATCTTAATTAGGCTATAAAAGCTCCTTTTCTATAGTCTTATATAATTTCTTTTAATTAGTATAAAAAAAGGAAAATTACTTGAGAATAAAAAGTTTCTAGAAAAAGCTTATAATAGAATTTTATTAATTAGTATTTTTTTAATATTTCTTATTAGATTATTTCTTTAGCTATTACTAAGAAATACTAATAATATAACCGAATTATATAGATTTAGGCTTATTCTTTAGCTATATAAGCCTATATCTTCTATAATTAACTAGAATATTAATATATATTACCTATTTTCTACTAAGAATAATATTATAATCTCTAAAATTTAAGATAATTATAGATATATTAATATTTTATTTATTAATTAGAAATAAGACTTCTATATATTTCTTAGTAAACTTAGCTAGCTTTTTATTAAAACTATATATAATATAGGGTAAAAAAATAAATTATAGTTTTATTTTTAAGAATTACTTTATAAGCTAAGTAAGCTTTATATTAATAAAAGTATAACTATTAGCTCTGGTATTAATAAAAAAGAAGATTTAATTCCTAATTTATTTATACTAATAGTATAGAGTATTATAAGAATATCTTCTCCTATTACATAAATCAAGTTAATCTTTATTAAATTCATACTATAAGTCCCTAAAATAAAGACTTTCTTTAAAGATACTTGTTTTCTGGTTTTATATTAGAATTAGAATTCAAATCCTCTAAATATTTTACTAGAATAGTATATTCCGGTAAAATAGAAACTAAGTCTGGCTTAATTCTAGAAAGAGCTATCTTAGTTTCCTTATTATATAAAACCGAATAGTATCTAATATAATAGCCGAACTTGTTATAGTTATAGTATTTAATAATCGAGAGATCTTTGGTTTTTATAGGATATTACTTATATTTATAAGAAAGTATATACTTAATAAGAATAATTAATATAGGCTTTTTAGACTCTTTCTTAGAAATATACTTTTTAGAAATATACTTCTTAGAAATATATAGGGATATAATACCAGAAATAAACTTAATAGAAATAGTTTTTATTTTCTTATATTCCTTAGTCTTTTTATATATAACCTTAATTTACTAATTATTAATAGTATAGTACTAAGTAAAGTAAGTAGTATTAATAGAAGAATTATTATAATATATATATATGAACTTCTAGAGCTTTAGTAAGAGCTTCTTATTTAGTTTATATTTAATATCTTAAAGACTAATATTGCTTTTTATAAATAGTTATAAAAAAAAATATAAAACTTCTAAAATATTTAATTAGAATATATCTAAAGCTTACTAAAATCGCAGTAAGTATTTTATATTTTATTTAGGTTAGAATATAGCTTCTTTAGGTAAAAGTAAAGCTTTAAGAATTAATAATACTAATTCGGACTATTTTTATCTATATAAGAGTTAGTTAGGATAAGAGTATTACTAGTAAATCTACTAGAAATATAGATAATTTTGAGATTCTCGGAAAGATACGAATTAGTATTTCCTTATAGCTTATTCTTAATCTGGACTAGCTAGTTATTAAAAATAGTATAATCTCTAATAAAGAAAATTAGATCTAGAAGCTTAGTAATTCTAGTATTTCTAAAGAAAATATAAGATATAGGGAATCTTAGACAGAAATAGGTAAAAGATAATTCGGAATTCTTTAAAAAGAGGTTTAGAGTAAATAAAATAGAAGTAGCTAGAACTATTATAAACCAATTTACTATAGCTATATAATATTTAATATTATTCTCGAGTTTAGTATTATAAAGCTTAGTATTCTCGAAAATAGCTTTATTATAACTATAGGTATTCTTATATAAAAGGGCTTTCTAGATATTCTTCTAGTAACTCTTTATAATAATATTAATATCTAAGAGTAAGAGATTAGGCTTCTTAGCCTATTTATATAACTCTCCGGTAGTAATATAATTATTAGTATCTAGAAGCTTTATAATAAAAATAAAGGGTTCTATTTCTATAAACTTATTTATAAATTTTCCAGAAATACTAATAGGATATTTAGTTTGGAAAGGGCTACTAATAGGATAATCTAAACTAGTAGAAGCTTTACTAGAAGCCTTAGCAGAAGTTAATATAGTTTCTAGTTATATAGTATCCTGGGAAATTAATCTATTATACTTTTCCTCTATTATATTCTCCCTAATAGTCTTATTACTAGTATATATATAGGGCCTATAAGATTATAGGATAGAACTTAAGGGTAATAGTTAGGTTACTAGCCTATATATATCTATTACTCTAGAACTTAGTTAAAGAGTAGCCTTTATTCGAGATTCTTTAATTTTCGGGTTTTTGAGAGGATTTCTAATATACTACTAGTATATATTTATAAAAGTATAAATACCTAATTTTTCTAAGAGTTCTAAAGCTTTTTGCTTTTATTATTCTAAAGTTTATTACTTATATTTCTGAGGTTCCGTTATCTTAATAGTACCTATATTTCTAATAGTTCTAAATTAGTTTATTTAAAATCCTTTATAAAATTAAAGGAAGTAAGCTTTAAATACTATTATAGATATAGTATTCAGGGCTTAGAAAGCAAGGTAAAAAGTCTCTTATAAAGACGATTTAAAGCTAAAAAAGAGAAAACTAGAATATAGGAGGCTATAAAAGAGTATATATACCCTATAGTATACTAGTTTATAAGAGGCTTAGTTTTCTAAATATCTCTAATATATTCCAAATATACTTTTTTAGTAAAATAGCTATATTATATATATCTAGAAAGTAATAGGATATAAGTAACGAGATATAAGCAACTATATTAGCTAATTATATTAGCTAATAAGGTCAAAAGCTGAATTATAATACCTATTCTCGAACCTAATAATAAGACTAAAAGTAATATAGATATAATTTCTCTTATTATTCCTACTATTTTACTAAAATATAATAGAGAATACTTTTATAAAATTCCGGATATTATAGTATTTCTATAAAATAACGAATTATATAAGGATTTCTATTAAATTAAAGTTATTAGCTTCCTGAAAAAGAATATATTTAAGGTTATTTCCAGATCTCAGGTATTAAAGAAAGTATATATCTTTAATTCCCGGTTTATTAATAAGATGAAAAATAAGGATATAAAGAAAAAACTTAAGAAATTAAGACTAGTTATCTAAGCCTATAATAATAGTAAGAAATATATAATATTAATATAATTATTTATTATTTAATATATTAGCTAGAGAATTATCCTTAGTATTATTATTATAATAATAGATATTATAGAATTATATTTATATAATATCTTATAAGCTTATATCTAATTAATAACTTTACTTAATTATAATTTCTATATTAATTTATTCTATAAGCTTACTAGAGAACTAAATCTAAATAATAATTTAGTTCTAAAAATTATAAAACTATTATATAATATATTAGAAACTAAAAACTATTAGTTTAAGATTTACAATTTCTATTATATTAATAAGTTCTCTATAAAATAATTAACTTATAACTTTTACTTTTTCTATAATAAATAACTATTTAGAATTATTAGTCTTTAAACTAATAATATCTTATTTATTAGAAATAATAATTTCATAAAAGCAAAGTAACTAAAGCTCTATAAAGCTAAGCTTTTAGCTAAAGAATATAAATACTTTATTTTTAATTATAATCTCAAGTTTAATAAAGGTATTATTTATATAAAAACTACTAAAATTACTCTTATATAGAAATACTAGTATAAAAACCTTTAAATTATATTAATTAAGAATACTATTATTATAAGTAATAAAGATATTATATATTAATATCTCTTTATTAAAGATTAATATATTATCTAATATACTAAAGAAATATATATAATATTAGTCTATTAACTAGAAGCTTTATATAATCTATTAATTATTATTTAAGCTATTAAATTTTCGGAAACTAATATTAAAATACTTAATAAATATATTTAATAATAAATTAAAAATATTACTAGAGAACTAAAATTTATAAATCTAGTAAAGAAGTTCTTATATTTAATTATTTTTATAAATATTTTATTTATAAATAATTAAGATCTTTTTTCTTAAATTAAATATATTCTAGTTCTAGTAAATAGAACTAGATATATTAATATTATTTACTAGTTCTTTACTAAATATAAGAGAGTTATTAGAAGTATTCTAGCTTTAGAACTTTATAGTATAGCTTATAGTTTTTATATAGGTACTTTTATTAAATTAATAATTAATAAAATACTAGAAATAGAACTTTTACTAGTTATTTATATAAATTCGAAGTTATTATATAAATGCTTTATTAAATTAGATATTACTTAAAAGAAATATCTAATAATTAATATAATATATTTTTACTAAATATATAAATAATAAAAGATTACAGAAATTAAATAAATTAAAAAAGAATTATATTCTACTAATTCTATAATAAAATTAAAATTATTAAATACTTTCAAATACTTAATTAATATAAATATAATATAATTAGATATAGAGAAATAAATTAAATATAAATAAAATAGGAAATAAATATATAAAATAGAAAAATATTATAGAAAAAAAAGTTATATATAAAAGGCTATATCCTTTAGTATATATTTAAAACCTTAAAAAGTAATATAGATATATAGAGTATTTAGGAAATCTAATATTAGGCCAGATTAGGGAATTTATATATAATTAGAAAAAAGTACTATTTTTTGTATTTTTAGAGAGGTTCTAGTATTAGTATGGCTATTTCTTTAAGAGTTATATATATAATTATAGAATTCGGGATATAAATAATAGAATATAAATAGTAAGATATAGAATATAAGATATAATTATATAATCTTATTCTTTATAAATAACTTAACTAGTAGCTAGTTTCTATTAGGCTTAGTAGATTTAGGAATTATATATTAATATTATAATACTATAATTCTTATTTCTAAATAATAACTTTACTAATCTTATATAAATAGTATTCTATAACTATATAATAATATTATATATTACTAGTAAACTAATAATAAAGCTTATAAGATTATAAAATAAAGCTTAAAATTATTAATTATAAATACTTATTACTTTAGAATTTAATTAAAAAATAGTTTTTATATAAGATTTTTTAATTTTTAGGCTTTTTAAAAAAGTTTTTAATATATTACTAATATATATTTATAAAAATATAAAAATCTGATTTCTTTAAAGGTTTTAAAGCTTTTTACTTTTATTATTCTAAAGCCTATTACTTGTATTTTTAAGGTTTTATTATTTTAGTAATATTATTATAAAACCGGGTTTCTAAACTTAGAAAATAAGATAAAATAGCTTTTAATTCGAGAATTCTAAACTAAAAAAGAAAGCTTATAAGTATAGAAGCTTTAGTATTCTAAATACTAGCTAGTTATATGCGTTATTATAGTTATATAATACTAAATTTACCTATAAAGTAATAAAGTATAATAAATATTTATATTTCTAATAATTCTAAATTAATTTATTTAAAATTCTTTATAAAATTAAAAGAAATAAGCTTTAAATATTATTATAAATATAGTATTTAGGGCTTAAAAAACAAGATAAAAGATTTCTTATAAAAATAATTTAAAGCTAAAAAAGGGAAAACTAGAATATAAAAGGCTATAAAGAAATATATATATCTTATAATATACTAGTTTATAAAAGGCTTAGTTTTTTTAAATATTTCTAATATATTTTAAGTATATTTTTCTAGTAAAGTAGCTATATTATATATATCTAGAAAGTAATAGAATATAAGTAATAGAATATAAATAATAAAATATAAGTAATTATATTAGCTAGTAAGATTAAAAGCTAAATTATAATAATTAAACTAATTTAGTTAGAAATTAACTCTATTTTATATAAGTAATATTAAGGTTTTATAAGCCTATCTATAGAAAAAAGTAAGTCTTTTATTTTATAAACTTTAAAATTATATAGTTTTAAAGTTGGGAGGAGTTGAAGTCACGTGACGAACATTCCTTAGAGTCGATTGTAGCTTGCTAAGCGAGTCGGCTCTAGGTTGTGTCACCTTTTAAAAAGTTGCGGACGTTTGTACTAGACTTATAAAGTCGATCAGCTGCTCTTTCTTCCACCCTGCCCACCCCTACCTCTACCCTTGGTGAGTCTACGGTACCTCCCCAAGATTCTTTGCTGCGCTCGTGTTTTCAAAGCTGTGAGGATGTTTTCAACTCTCGTTGGTCACTCCGGTCGCGAGTATGTGCGCCAAAAGTTACTCCAGCGTCATCCTACGAAACTGGCGCCTGATATGCAACTTACACTATAAGTTCAAGAATCATTTTCGATCTTGGTATTCTCGTCAATATTATAACTGACTAAATGAAAATAATTCTAGCTGCAATGGCAAACTCTTCATTCTAAAGCCTGTTTCCCTGTCAATCTTTGATCTCTTGCAGGAGTTCAAAGACGAGTTTGGTAATAATCTTCGCCTCCGAATCCACACAGACGGCAATGAAAATAAAAATGTACTTGTTTACGAGTACTTCAAAAGCGATTTGCTTTCGTTGGTAGAGAATTATCCAGCCCTTCAGATAGAGGCAAGAAAGACAATTCTGAAAGAGGTTGGCTGGGGCTAAACGATATTCATACAAAGCATTGGATACACTTAGGCATAATACCGTCAAGATTCGGTTGCCCTTGCCCATAATTGTCCGCTGACCTATCCTTCTCTAGACGTCAAGCCTAATAATGTTTTTCTCAATTGGTATGTGGACAGTGTGGGAAATGAGTAGAGTAGAGTAGAGTAGTGGGCCCTACTCATATTCTACTCAAATAAATTTCTCACTACTCATACTCTACTCAATACTCTACTCAACTACTCTAGAATATTTTAGAGTAGTTGAGTAGTACGCACGTGACGTTACACGTGGTGTTGCACGTGACATGCTGGTCTAATTGGGTAAGGCTCTGGGGTGGCCCGAGTCTAGCGCCACTACACTGCCCAATCAAGTAGTGGCAAGGCTTGGTAAGCAAGGTAGAACCATAATATATTCTTAGGCTTCCTCGGCTATTAAGGGCAAACTCTTCTCTCAAGGTGCTCTTATTATATCTAAATTATATAATAGACTTAATAAGAGTACTATTAAGATAATATCTTGCTTAAAAAGCTGGGGGTTATTTAAAGACGAATTAGAAGAAGGAAAAAGAGAAGGAAAAAAGAAGGAAAAGAAAGATTCCGAGGAGGGAAATCTGTTTTTTATAGAAAAAAAGTAGTATTTAAATAGCCTTATATAAGCTCTAGTTTAAATTATATACTGCTACTTAATGGGTATCTTATTTATTTATTAATAATTAAATAAATACCGATTTACTACATTCACGTGACTACTCTTAAGTTACTCTAGAGCAGTACTCTACTCTACTCTACTCTACTCAAGTACTATATTACGCTACTCAAACTCTACTCTACTCTACTCAAGACTACTCTAGAGTAGCTTGAGTAGCTTGAGTAGTTTTTGCCCACCCTGTATGTGGACGAAAAGGGTCAATTCCAGCTGGAAAAGGTGGCATTGGGTGATATGGACTGTGCTTTGAAACTGGAAGGCCAAAAACTCCTAAACCAAAGGATGGGGAACGTCATGTGGCGCAGCACGGAAGGGGAATTAGGGAAGGGTGTTGGGAAACCTTCGGAGGTATTCTCTTTTTGCACTTCTAGTGAGTCAACCTTTGGTTTGGCCAGACCAATCTTGCTAATCATGCATCTTAGTGTCTCTACGTAATCACCGGCGCCCAACGTTTTCACCCGGACTTTGAGAAACTTGATATTGAACCCGAGCCAATAATTTTGTTCAAGTTGCTTTCGGCCTTCGGCCGCTCCCGGATGCGCTCGTGAAGCATACCAACGACGAGGAAGCGGGAGCGCTCTTAAAGGGCCTGTGGCAGAAGACGAATCAAACGAAGCTTTTGAACAATGGTCTGAGGAAATGTTTCCCAACCTTGACAACGAGGCAAAAAGGTTGATATTGAGGATGGGAATCTCGATCCAGCGAAAAGAGCATTAATGTCAGATATTATAATGGATCTTTATTGGAACTGAGTTGGGGAGTTCCCATGGTATTGATAGGATTGCAAACCAGCAAGGTAATGACCCAGATTGGTTGACAGATGCACTTGTAGCGCCGCTTTTATACCTTTATCATTAACTATGTAAAATCATTTTGTCGCGCGCGAATTCCTGTAGTATCTCAGTTAAATAAGCTCTTAGAAAATTGAAGTCGTATACTTATATACAGGTTGGGTTATTTGAGGGGAGTTGAAGAGAGGTTGAGAAGGGCATTAAGCGAGGCATCTTCGGCTATGAAAGGGGCCCAAATCGGCTCCGATAAGGACCATTAATAAATATAACAAGGGACGGAGGATGGCTACCGTTATGGTATCTTAATAGGCTTAGAGAGGTAGCCATGCTGTAGCTAGTAGAATCTGCAAAATTCTATATATAGATAATATAAAAACTGTAATCGATTCTTAAGGGAGCTATAAGGGATCCCCTGAGCGTAATTCATCTACTTACCTTCGACTTACCCTTACTCGCTATAACTCACTAAATATTGCCGGCAAAGCAGCTCTGCTCGCCTTTCCAAATAGAAACGCATTTCTTCATGCTAGGATTGGCGTGTAATAATGACCTATTATAGTTACACTTGTCTCACTTTTCTCACTTCACGAAACTTTTAAAACTTTGTTATTTCTACTTTCAGCACAAGAAAACTTGTTTGCAAAACAAATTGCTTTTTTGGTGTTCTAGTCTAAACTAGAGTGGTACATCAGCGCAGCGCTTGATATCGTTATCGGAAGCCTGGTATCACGTTTCTTCGGTATGCATCCTCTCGTCTCTCGCCAAAGCACAAATGATCTCAACCTGCCCGTCCAGTATCGATCAGAAGCACCAATTAGGTCCAGATTGCAATCACATCAACCAAGACCAAACAGCTTGCTAGTCGAAAGCCTAACAAGCAAACATTCGCCACTCCGAAAAGAAAATCATCGACCAAACTCATGCTTGACGGTTTGGAGATCTGCCTGCCAAACTGCTGTTAAGACGGGATTGCAGCTTGGTTTGAACATTCTCACCCTGGCGAACAGGTGACAATGCGGTTCTCTGTTGCGGGGAGATAGCACTGGCACCATGGCCTCTGGAAGGAGAGAATGGTGTACTGCTAGAATTGAAATTCAAATCAGAGCCTGAAGACCCAGTTGACTTGTGGCCACGGTACATGTCTGGTCGAGGCGCAAAGTTGGCTGGCGGTGTTTGTTGGAAATGTTGAACATTTCCCTGCCTCGCAGGAGGACTCATCATTGGTGGAATTGTCATTAGTGGAAGTACCGGTTGAGCTACTTGGTCCTTGGGGAGACCAGTAACTTCCATGAAGTGGCCAGGATGCATAGGGTCCACAACAAGAACGGTCTGTAAAGCCGGGGGCACGATCGGGGCATGAATCGATGGTGGCGATGCAAAAGCATTACCAAAAACCTGCGGAGGAGCATTTGCATAAAAGGGATAAACTGGATGCGGAATCGTGGGGATAAACGTGGTCATTGGTGCTGGTCGTGCTCCAGGGACCGGAGCGTGAGCAACAGGCTCATTCGCCCACCTGGAAGCCTTCAGACCGGGGGCACCCTTCAGGTCCTTGTTGGTGATATTCTGCAAGAATGGCAATGCCCTTTCAGAGATTTGTGGCGCTGGTAAAACCGTTTCGGGAGTGTTCGCATTGTCGCTCATCGGTGTCGCTGCTCTTACTTGGTTCAAGTTGGCCAACTCATCGATCACCGTGAGGTCGATTTTGGACTCATCCTCCGGTTGAACCTCAAATTTTAAAGGTGTTGGTTCTCTCTTTTTAGCAACTGGTGGGTTGACAGATGAGAGATTGACGTTTGGACTCTCTGTCTTTACTGAATGCTCTAGAGGGAAGGAGGGAGTAGAACTCGGGATCGCAGGTGCCTGAGCAATTGGTGATACTAGGAAAGCCGCTGAATTCTCAGTCTTTACCTCCGCGGTATTGGTCGCAGCCAAAGTTGGAGTAGGCGGGACCGAGTCAGTATCAGAATTGACTGTGTTGGCGACACAGTTTGACAGTGCGGTCGATGCCCTTGGCATAGGACGAGAAAACAAAGTTAGGGGCGACTCTAATGCTTCCTTAATCTCCTCATACAATGTGAGAGGCGATGCAGGTGGAGGCGGATCCTTAGAAGGAGATTGAATAGTACCGATGGACATATCAGTGGCCGCAATAGGTTGAGAATTTGGGGTTGATGTTGCTTCCTTCAGCTCCTTGCTCAAATTCAGCCCTTCAAATGTTTCAGCAAGCCTATCACACTCGGAATTTGTTGGGACATGTCCACTACCCCGTGGAGAAACCAGAGGTGTCTGTGGCTTCGTGTTCGACAGTCCTTGAATCCGTCTGTCTCGGACGGTTGTAATCAATGCACCCCAGAGGGCCGTATCAGTCTCCTGTGTTTGAGAGGGATAAGCCGGCTCCGCTGGAGACGCCACTGGCTTAGTCTTGACAGGCGTAGATACTCCGAAAGTATTGGCTGAAGGAGTACTTTGGACCATTGGCTTCTGAGTAGATACTGCCACGGGTTGACTACTGGGACGTCCATTCACTGGTCGTGTATTGGGTGAAGGCTCCGCTGGGTCTCCAGACTCTGCGACAGAGTATGCTTGCCAACCTCTAACAGTTGTGGTCGGCTTGAAAGATGGTCCGCCAACATTGTTACGGTCTGATTGTCTTGCCAATTGATCTCGGCAGGCTACAATTGGAAGACCATTCTTAGTTGGTCCAATGATGTTTGCTGGGTTGATAGACTTGGCTCCACCTGGCAGTTGAACAACGTGGCCGACTACCTCTCTCTCAACGTTCTCATGTCTGAAACTGGAAACATTCTGTCGAAGGCTGAGAAGCTTTTCAGCGGAATAAGTGACTCGAGGGCCATCTGCCTTCAGCTTGCCGGCCGTGTTGGTAGTATTTGGCTGCTCCAGAGCCTGGACCGTGACCGGATCAGCGCGATACTGCGAGAGACTCAGTCCATTCTCAGGTTTCTCGAAATCTGGAAGAATTTGGGAGGCTACACCATGTTCAGTCATATTCCGACTCTCACGATGAGCAACAGCCTTCTTGAGAACCTTTCTGGCCTTCTCAGAAGTGTAATGGATAGTAACAATATCAGGCATCATTGAGAATGTCTCCGAGAGACAAAGGCGACTTCCAACAAGGCTCTCTGAAGCTTCTTGGTATTTTGGTGACGACAGTATCTCCCCTCCGGTCAAGCGGAACGCTGGTGAAATATTATCCATGGCAACCATGTTTGAGAGTTGGTGTAAAAATGGTCCCTCTAGACTCTCCTCGAAGTGATCGAATGTGGTCTGAATAAGATGAGTATCATCCATATTCAGGAGAGCTTGAATCCACGGAAGAATAGGTTCGGGTTCAGGTTCAGGTTCAGGTTCATGCAGTGAAACAAGTGGCCGGAAACCTGCAATCTCATTCATTTCACTCAAGGCTTGACTGCTAATCCTATAGCTGCCTCCGGGCTGATACCTATCAAGAAGACCCGCCGATGAGGAGTCTGCCATTGGCTGGATCAAGGGCCACTCCGATGAAGGAATTCGCTGAGGCGAGTAAGATGGTTCTAGAACTTCTTGTCGAAGGTCCAGAGAGCTATCTGAAATGCTCATTGGACCACTGCCAGCAGAAGCCGCAGTGCTCCGGGTATCAGCATCCACGGCTGACTTAGGAAGCCGGTTTGCATGCCCAGGCTGCAAGACCGCGTTGATGGCTCGAATATTCTCCGGAGCATTTAGAGAGACGGATTCCCGAGCCTTAGGTGCAGCATCTGATTCCTCGACAGGCATGGGTTGTTCGTTATGAGTGTCAGCGGCAGAACTTGTACCAGACTGGAAGGCCGTGTTATCATCGGGCTGCTTATGCCTATTGCGGGCATTAGGATTGGAGGCAACTGCGTTGTAGAAGGTCCAGGCTTGATACGGCATTTGGAATTTGATACCCCAAGTAACAAGAGGAGTTGGCGCAGATCCATCTTCAACTCTCTCTGATTTGTATGTGAGGACCGTACTCTCACAGCTGAAGGAGTCATCGTCAAGAATTTCCTGCTTCAGGACACTCTTGCCCTCAACATCAAGTTCAATTGTGAAGTATCTGTCCTTCTGAGGATTGTTCTTTACGAGCCGAACCGTACCACGAGTGAATTTACTGCGGCCCTGGGTGACTTTAACTTGGTTCTCTCTCAAAACAGTACGACCATATGTTGCGAGAGTATTGGCTTGCAGAACCGGGGATGGGGGTGCCGCTGTCGTCGATGGTGTTCTCTCAGCCACAGGGCCTGTACTGGCCCAACGTGAGCCTGCGAGGCCAACATCTCCATTTTGGATGGTGTGGGGCTGGTTCTCCTCGGCCAAAATATCATGAAAGGCAGTGCTCTTTGCCTCCGCAGCATTACGCTGAACATTTTGCTGAGCTGGAAGCTTTGTAGGTAATGCAATCTGAAATGCTAGCGGAGGACGAGCCTTTGTTGGGCCGACCGGTGCTTCGTGAATTTCCTTGCTGGTTACACTTGGAGAAGATAGACGAGGTTGTAATTGCGGAGTGCTTGGTGGGGCTGGCTTTGCTGGTGGGGGCCTATTGAACCCAGCATATGCCAGAAAAGCATCTGAGCTGGCGAGGGAATGTTTAGGCATAGTAGTAGGCGCTTGAGGTCTCTTTGAGGCGCAAGCACTGGCTGCTGATTGTTGGCGTTGCTCAGTGATCAGCGCGTCTGCTCCCTTCTTCTGCGAGCCTTGGTATTCGGCGTCAGCTTTGGTAGCTTCTGCACGAAGTTTAGCAAGCAAGTTGTCGATGCGCGCGTGATTATTCATGCCGCGTCTGGCATCATTGAAGTAAGTCTTCGGCGTTCGACCAGAACGGTGTGAGGCAACACTAGAGGTGAACATATTAGTCGTGACTTCGTGCACCTTCTGAGCTTGAACACACTTTGGTATCTCAGATCGTCCTGTCTGTCCAGGATTATGTCCACCTCTGCTAGAGCCGCCACGGCCACTGCCACCTCCTCTATTTGCTCCACCACCACGGCCACGACTAGGGATTCGACCACCTCGGTCGGAGAATCCTTGTTGGTGCGAGTTACTCATTGCCTCCTTCCTCAAGCGATACAGCTGTCCGTCGTACATGCTATCAAGCTCGGCTTCGGCCGGATCGACATCATCAAATTGGATATCTATAAAATGTTAGAAGGCGGTCCAGGAGAGTTGGCTAGGCAGGCTTACTTCTCCATCGGGCTGCCGGATCATTTGGATCATCTGCAATTTGCTTCTTGACCGGCTTGCTGACCTGTATTTGTACACCTTTATCATCGAGAGGCAGAGTGTCCTTGCGGCCAACTCCAAGCTCCTCCTGTTGCTTCAGTTAGCAGACGCGACCTTCGGACGTGTTTGAGGCTGGTTTCTACCATCATAGCAGCATGGATTAACGCCAACTCCGCATCCGACCACTTCTTCTCCTTGGGTGCCTGGCCCGGGGGACGATCTCCACCAATTGAATTGGCCTCCATGTTGACTTTGGGCACCAGAGCGCGATTGACCGAGAGCTCCTGGCAATGGCGGTTGTAGGGATTCTCTGCTTCCCCTGCAAGGTGGAGAGTTAGTGATCGAATAGAGGAAGGGCGCTTTGTGTGAAGGTAAGACAACAGGTGAAATGCCAGTGGTGACCGAAGTGCAAGGCGAGGTTGGAACAATGAGGCAGGATAGGGAAACGTGGGATACGAACAGAACCAAGCGTGATGAGCTTTGATATCTCGAATATGTGGAGATGGTGTTTTTGAAGCGCAGTTCAGGAGTGCGTATCAAGGTGATGGAATTAGGTTGCAGTGGAAGAAGAGGTGGGACGAGTCAAGTCGCTTTGTTTTGTTTGGGAGCTGGAGGTGGAAAGCCCAGAGGCTAGGCGAAAAGAGCTTCCAAAAGCGGCCACTCGGAAATCGGCTCCTTCAGCCTTGTGTACTCTATTAATCGGCTTCTGAGACAAGTACGTTAAGATGTCCATGCCGTAATAATAGCAGTGATCCCAGCGCTCTTGGAAATGCTATGGTACCATGCTCTCTCCGTCTCCTTGCAACTTCCTTGAAAGGCCTAACTTGGTATGAAAAGTGCTTGAAACAACAGAGAGAAAGAAGGCAGCTTTGCGAGATTTCTCGAGGAAGTGCATCGCGGATCAATGGTCCTCTTCCACGCTCGTTCATTTGCAGCAAGCAACTCCCCTTCATCAGCTAAAAGCTAAGGCTAGACTGACGGTATACTATAGGTCTACCATGAAATAGGTTGCAACATCGCTCGGCCGTTCTTCCTTGGAATTGATTTGTTCGAAACAAATACCAAAGTAAACCCTGGTTGGATGCCATATACATGGAATAATCACCAATCTTCCATTGGAGGAGCAATGGAAACTGCAAGGAAATCCGATCTTCAAGCCCAGCCACAACCGTGAGACTTCATTGCCTCGGCACTGTCCTGCATCGGCTAGCGCGAAGCAGCAACCCTAAGTAGAATCGAGTACAATCAGTTGGGCTAGAAGCCTTCCTAGCTATCTCTTCCGGGCCCTCAACGGAACATATCGAAAATTCAAAATCAAGCTTTGAAGCCTGTCATTAGACGCGGAATAGGAGCCCTAGCTCTCAACGAAAAACTCGAAATATTGCAAACAATCCAAGAGCCTCGAACGAAGTGCAACAAAGGCAATTGAGGCCATGATGGGATAGCCTCTATCAACTAGGCTTTGGAGTGGGATCGTCAAACTTTACGTCCCAGGGATGCGTGGGACCACTGAGCCCTGGACGGCTCAATACTCTTTGTTCTCTTCACCACTGATACTTGAGCTATGGCGAAAGTCTCCCTACTTCTAAATAGAGACAAATTGTGTGCTGCGGAGAATCCAAAGCTCGTTGAAACTGAGGGGGCTGGCTCCCGGGCACAGGCAAACTTCCTCTGCCTTCGGCCCTTCAGCTAGTCGAACGCCATTTTACGGCTCTTTGTACTTAGTAACAAGTGTTATGGATTACTACAGTGGTAGCATGGCACGGCAGTGATTACAGGAAGGGGTAGAGGTTCACAGAATTGATTGGAGTTCTTCTTAGTGTCATCTCCGCCTGCCGGATTTTCGTTTCTCCAGCCAATCGGCGTTGTTCCATTTCAGATGCCAAAAGTTTTCCCGATATCGCTGTTTTTGTGTTGATCTTGTGCAGAATTTCTCTCGCTGACACTCTCCACTCCACATTTCAACACTCAGCAATCATGAGGGGCGGACTTCTGAGTAGTAGCAGGTCTGCTATTAGGGTATATGCCTCTCCCCTTCGGCCAGATTCTAGCTAACTGACCTGCAAACAGAGTTCGACTCCAGTGACCCGCCCCAGGGCTCCATGTACACGAAACCTTGCGACTGTCATTACTAAACCTGCAGCCTCATACAAACCTGACATCGAATCAAGAACTCCTCCATATCCCAAGCTTCTCAAACGATTGCACGAAGTACGACGGGTGCTAGGGTCTTCGAGGCAGCTCACTTTGGCTGAGAAGATCTTATACTCGCATTTGGACAACCCCGAAGAAGCACTCCTTTCGAATACGGACAATGGGCTCAATATCAGAGGCAATGCAAATCTCAAACTCAAGCCGGATCGGGTGGCTATGCAGGATGCATCGGCGCAAATGGCACTGCTACAATTCATGACTTGCAATCTACCTTCCACAGCTGTTCCAGCTAGCATCCATTGCGATCATATGATTGTTGGAGAGAGGGGTGCAGATGTTGATCTTCCGGAGTCAATTAAGGGCAACAAGGAGGTCTTCGATTTCTTGGAGTCCGCCGCGAAGAAATATGGTATTGAATTCTGGCCACCTGGAGCTGGAATTATCCACCAAACGGTGCTAGAAAACTATGCTGCACCTGGCTTGATGATGCTGGGAACCGACAGTCATACCCCAAATGCGGGTGGATTGGGAGCTATTGCAATTGGTGTTGGTGGTGCAGACGCTGTGGATGCTCTCGTGGACGCACCATGGGAATTGAAAGCCCCAAAGATTCTGGGAGTCAGATTGGAGGGTCAATTGAGCGGCTGGGCTTCACCGAAGGATGTTATTCTGGCTCTGGCAGGGAAGTTGACAGTCCGTGGTGGAACTGGCTACATCATCGAGTATCACGGACCAGGAGTGGACTCGTTGAGTTGTACAGGCATGGCCACCATGTGCAATATGGGAGCTGAAGTCGGTGCCACAACTTCTCTCTTCCCATTCTCAACACGCCATATCTCATACCTCGAATCGACCCACCGACGGTACATTGCACTCCAAGCACAGACTATCGCTTCGTCTTCCTCAATACACAACCTACTCAGAGCAGATGAAGGCGCTCATTATGACGAAGAGATCACTATCGACCTGTCCACGCTCGAACCTCACATCAACGGGCCATTCACCCCTGATCTATCGACCCCATTATCAGTATTTTCAAAGGCAGTCAAGTCAAATAATTGGCCAGAAACTGTATCCGCAGGACTTATTGGTAGCTGCACAAATAGCTCCTACCAAGACATGAGGCGTGCTGAAGATCTTGTCAAGCAAGCGTCAGCAGCAGGCCTGAAGCCAGCAACTGACTTCTTCATCACACCGGGAAGTGAACAAATACGAGCTACGCTCGATCGAGATTCCACCTTGTCAACTTTCGAAGATGCTGGAGGTATTGTACTTGCAAATGCTTGCGGACCTTGCATTGGACAATGGAAACGTACAGATAACATCTCGAAGGGAGATAGCAACGCCATCTTCACCTCGTATAACCGCAACTTCCGAGGCCGCAACGACGGCAACCCAGAAACCATGAACTTCCTCGCCTCCCCCGAAATCGTAACCGCAATGTCTTATGCGGGCACCACATCTTTCAACCCCTTAACCGACACCATAACCACACCCTCAGGAGACCTCTTCCGCTTCTCACCCCCAGGCGGCGCCGAACTCCCAGAATTTGGTTTCGAAACCGGAAATCCAGACTTCCTCCCAACGTCTGGAGCTCCCTCGCCGTCAACCCAGGTCGTCGTCTCCCCCACTTCTGACCGTCTTGCCCTCCTTGAGCCCTTCGCACCCTTCCCAGATCACGACCTGCACGGCCTCAAAGTCCTATACAAAGTGACTGGAAAGTGCACAACAGACACCATCTCCGCTGCCGGCCCCTGGCTGAAATACAAAGGCCATCTCCCTAACATTTCAGCCAACACTCTTATCGGCGCCGCCAATGCCGCCACTGGAGAAGTAAACGTCGCCTACGACGTCGATGGTTCTACATCCGGAATCCCTGAGCTTGCACAAAAGTGGAAGGATCAAGGTATCGAGTGGCTTGTTGTAGCGGAAGATAACTATGGTGAAGGATCAGCGAGAGAGCATGCTGCGTTACAACCTCGATTTCTTGGCGGAAGGGTGATTCTCGCGAAGTCTTTTGCTCGTATTCATGAAACGAACTTAAAGAAACAAGGTGTCGTCCCGCTGACGTTTGCGAATGGGGAGGATTACGAGAAGATCAATGCGTGTGATGAGGTTAGTACGGAGGGATTGTACGATGTGTTGAAGAGTGGAGGGAAGGGAGAGGTGAAGGTGGTGGTTAAGAAAAAGGATGGGAGCGAGGTGGTTATCAAGACTAAGCATACGCTCAGCGAGGATCAGTGTGGTTTCATACTGGCAGGCAGCGCACTGAATTTACTGGCGAAGATGAAGCGGACTTGATCAGCAATGATTAGATGTAGAGATACAAAGGTCGGAAATGATACCGAGTTTACTAAAGGGCCCATTGTCCAAGCATTGCGTGAGACGATGGTGCCGCCGGGGGAGGAAGGAGCACACGTCCAAGTCAACAATAACCTTACTTAAGGCCGCCGTTCCCCAGCCGTCATTCTTCTTCTTTCTCCATCATCAATGTTCCCAACCGCTGCGAACAACCATCAAGATCAAGATCAACACCGATTCAATCACCAACCATATCCGCCCCTACAAACTCCTCAATAGTGCGTAATTGTTCCACTCACAAACCTAAACTTTCGCCGATATGTCTTCCACCCTGCCCCTCCAGATCTCTTGGCTGATTGCAACGACGCATCTTCCCGCATCGCAAACTTTGGGCCCCAGGCCCCTATGGATGTAACAGTGAGCACCACAGGAATAACACCCTGTGCAATACCAACAAATGACAGTGAATGAAGCATATTGAAAGGAAACAACGGCTGGCTTCGTGAGTCGCTTTGGTAACTGGTACGCTGGACAGAGGGGCCTTTGAACCTTTGCTTCGGGATTGGAACCGGTGAAGTTGGGAGAGGAGATAGATGAAGTGGTTCATTGATGTGAAAAAGAATTCCTGGGTATTTAAATGATAGGGGTTGCTGCTTAATCGCATGTAGGATAAGCCGGAATTGAAAGGGGGATCTGTGTGTAAATAGACTAGTTCGGGATGCAAACTAGAATTGGTCACCAACTTTGATCTTTGGGCCTGCTTACCAGCCATTTCACCGTACCATGTCCAAATCTCTTTGGTGTTCGGCTGGAAGTCCAGACGTCCCTTTTTGATGAGGAACACTGGGGCCAATTGGCCTGCAGCGCTTCCATGGGACGGGGAAGAGGTTCAGGGGTGAAAGTAAACAATACTTGAGCCGACCTTTCCATTTATCCAGATGCGAAATGGGCTTCGGGGATGAAAAAACTTCTCATTCCAGACACTCATCACATAGGGAACCACAACAGTCATTCATTCAAGGGCTGTCTTGTCAGGCTCCGATAATGGTCAGTGGAATTGAACATTGGGGGACGATGCCACTGCACAGAGCTTCAAGAGACGGCAACCTCGCTGAGATCTCGCAACTCTTCCGCCTATCGCTTGAGGATCTCAACACCCATGATGAGAACTTGATCCCACTTCACATTTGCACTCAAAATAATGATATCCCTGCTGTGGAATTATTACTCAGCTACGGCACAGACCCAAATCTCCAAGTCACAGATGACCACAGCGAATTCGTGTCGGACTCCAACTTGGTATCTTTGGCAACGTGTCAATGATACATTGATATTATGAAGCGCCTGATCCAACACGGCGGTTCCGTGAAATCAAGAGCATTGAGAACCGCTGCTGAATGTGGAAGGTTGGATTGTGTCAAATTTCCCCTTTCTTGGGCGCACGAACACGATGTGGGGAAGTTCGCCGATGGGGTTGTGGATGAAGGAAGGGTTGGGAGGAGCTTTGTGTGCGGCATCTTTGGTCTGGAGAGATGAGATCGCGGAATCTCTACCGAATCAGGACAAATTAATCAAGTAGCAATGAACAGACCATTGCACACGGCTGTTCTCGACGAAGAGGATTTCGATGATCTTGATTCTGTCAACGCCGTTTTCAAGAGTTCCGATGAAGGGATGGAAAAGCGGTTCGAGTTAGTAAGATATGCTGACACGGATATCAACTCGAGGGATGAACATGACGGATCATTTCCTCACTAAAAGCTGTCATGCTTGGAAGTCGAGCAAGGGATGTTGTCGAGTTGTTATTACAAAAAGGAGTAGATGTCAACAGGTATGATGAGGATGGGAAGACGCCACTTTTTATGCAGTGCAAAGAGATGATTTGAGCATAGTGAAGGGACTCATTGAAAGGGGATCTTCTGTGGACGCCATAGACCACCACAATGGATACACACCACTTCACGTTTCAATTCGCAACACAACCTCGGCATGCCAATGCATCATGTCCTTCTTGCTCGCAAAAGGCACAAGTCCAACAGCACAGGCAGCAGAAAAAAACGATGCTCCACTTCACGACGCATGCCGGAATGGAAATCTGGTAGTTGTGAAACTGCTATTAGATTTCGAACCTGAGCTGATAGAAGCGAAATCCTCTAGAGATTGGATGGCACTTCATTCCGCTGCTTGTGGTCCGACAGCCGAGCGATGTATCGAAGTCTCCAAGCCACTGCTTGCTCGAGGGGCCGATATTGAAGTACTGGATGTGACAGGTTGGACAGCCCTCCACCATGCAATAGCTGGTGGCCTCTCGGATTTCATCGATTTCATCTGGTTCTTGGTGGTAGACAAGAATGCTGCTGTAAATGTATCGCAGAATATTGCCGGTTCTGGATGCGACACGCCGCTGCATCTTGCCGTTGTCCGCGGAGACGTAGATATTGTCAGGCTCTTACTGGATCATGGTGCCAAAATGGAAGCAAAAGACAGCTTAGGCAGAACGCCGTTACTGAGAGTTAGTCCAGCAGATGAAGGAGGTGAAATCAAATCAGACATTGTAAGAGAGTTGTTGGAGAGAGGTGCCGTTGTTGGGGCTAAAGACAAGAATGGGCAGGGACTTGACTGGGATGAGAGTTTCGTAGCGGATTTGATGGAAAGGAAATGGTGTTGAGTTTCTTAAGGAGATTGAAAGTGTTGGAAAGTTGAGATGGCAGTATTGGCTTCCTTTCTCAGCTCTTCAAATCGACCACATGGAGTTTCGGAGTTTCCCCTCTTTGTTTGTGACATACTTTTACACGCACCCAGTTTCATGACAGTTTCATCACTTTAAGGCAAGATGCTCGGTATTCTAGATGAAGCTACAGAGCCCAACTCACTCCTGTGCACACAGAATATCCAAGCCAGAGAGAAGGACAGGAGCTCCCAACTCCAGGACTCCACTTGTAAAAATCAGTCGATGTAATTCCAGTCCCAGTAACAATCTCTCCACATTTGTCCCCTGACATGACCTGCTTAACTTCTTTCAATTCCTCACCATTCCAGGTTGAACCGGAGTCGGTATCGAAATCCCGTTCCAGCTGTTATGGTAGGCTTCTGAGCGGTTGTGTTGGTACCTGCTTTGCTTCCGGTGGTTTTATACAGACGTAGGTAACAGCTCATATTGTGGAGTAGGATGCTCCGACAGCTGGATTCAATGCATAAAAAACCGAGGGGGAGATGCCGCTTCCGGAAGCAATAGTGGCACATCCATTACCAGCTTGGACATTATAAAAGCCAGTGCAGTTTGTTGCCATCCCGGCCTGGGTTGGTAACGGAGCCACAATTCCATCCCCACTAGTAGATGTTGTTTTTGGAGGATCTCCCGAATTTTCAGTAGTAATACCAACACAGACATATATTGATAGACAAAGAGATGTGCAAGAACTTCCCACGGCCGAATTCCAGTGTAGAATTGACTTGATGTAATGCCGTAGGTTGCCAGTATCCCGCTACAGGAATCTCCCGATTGAACAAGATAAAAAGTTTTGCAGTTATTGGCCATTCCGGCTTGAATTAGCGAAGGAGTTGCAATTCCATTGCCAGGAGCACGGTCGTCATAGGCTTTATGGTGGCCGATGTTGCTGGCCCAAAAACGTAGTTCTCCTCCAGGCAGTATGAATTCCCTGTGACTAGCTTACACGATATCCCTACAGAACAATTCTATTATAAGTGAGTATATTGCTCTTCGAATAATCGAGTTGAATGCTGACATATGTCTGGAAATTAGCAGAACTGATACTCCAGGTACTCGCAAATCTTGTACAGGTGCTTCCTGAAACTGCAACATCCCAACATGAACAATCTTGAACAGCAACAGGAGCGGCTGTCGTTAGAGAATCCACCAAATAGCCACTTGTTAGGGGGATTATAAGTGCCACAATAGCTACCACAAGTGTGTTTGTTTTCACAAGAGGCAGAAGTAAAAAAGTCATTATAAGAAAACTTTTCTCGTAGAAACCTTGATTTTTGGACAGCGAATTTCAAGAAATATAAAATCCGATGTGAATCCTAACAATCGGCTACGGTCCGTAACTAAGCAGTTTTCATGGGGATAAAATTGACATTTGCTGCGGCACCCAGGAGTGGTTTATCCTAATTATTGGGGGAGAATCCTATGAGACACAGCACCTAGTTGCATACAAGTGGGGCAAGATTCGCCTCAGAAGAGGTAGGAACTAAAAACCTCCTAGTTCTCATGCGGCTTGCACCAAATACTATAGATGATTGTACATTTAATTACCTTCCTTGGCCTCGCCGGGTTTGCGAATTAGGGATCTCTCTAAATAACTCGCCTTTATTCAGCTGTTATTGGTATGAATGGAAGTGATGTTGAGCCTAACATAATTTCACCTGATTCCGTATCGCCGTATCCTCTCTCCTCTCATATTTAGGTCTCAGGGGCTTCTCGCTTACTTCATTCAGAACACTTTCCAAATAATAACCTTTCCGGAATTGCTGCGAGTTTGGTTTAAAGTAATGTTAGTGTCTAATTGGTTCTATATATGGTTGATTAGGATTTTTTTTATTTTTACATGTAAGCAGTTGTTTTGCAAATTTGAAGTGATGCTTTTGGAATAAGCGAAGCGACGTTGGGGAGCTCGAACGGATATAATTTCATTAACTCTGTACCAATTCGAGAATAAACCATTTGAATATTGAAGAAAGACTCATGTTCTAAAGGTTGACCGAAATTGTTTCTGCTGGCTTGCTTGCAGTATTTCTTCCTGCAAATGTTGTATGTTCTTCTGTGCCGATATTGTTCCAATTCCCCTGAGCCGGAAGCAGAGCCCTACTATCGCTTAAGCTGTCTAATACTATTAATTAGCGCAGATGCCCTTGAATTTTCCATAGTAGTGACTAACTTCTTGCATATGCTGGACCTTAAGATTAACTCTCGATCGGGTCTGGCTGACTGTGCCGAAGATCGTCCTTGATATATCGGTCTGCCCATGGTTGTTCCAGCGAGACCAGGTACTGAACAGCAGTTTCACATCGAACTTCAGAGCTGGGGAGACAGTTTGTAGGAAACCCGCTATGTTGCTTCCACGTCTCTAGCCTATATTTTTGATGTCCGCCATTGAGGCGATACAATGAGATTGACCTCAACTATGGCCAGCCAACACTAACACTAACAAATCAATATGCTGCTATTAGGCGGGACAACTGGAGGCGGAATCCACGGACTGGCATGTATGATAGGAATCCCAATGTTCCCAACTAGAAAGAATTATACAGAACTTCAATTAGGGCATATTAATATTTTCCGAGGGTTGCACTTGTACGAAGTTCTGCTTTCGGTGATGGTGAGAACTAGTGCGTTGGGGTGGGGTGATGGAGGTATTGGAGTTTCGACAGTGTGAACAAAGTTAGCTGGAATAAACGTAGAGTAAATTATTCCGCTTTATTAATGTAGCTAAACAAATGAATTGTTCGTGGGCTGAGGCACAAGCTCTATCTCGTCGTAATTACAAACTCCTCGGAACAAAACCTCCCAGAGTCCTAGCCCCCCTGCCCCCTCCACGATTTAGTGATGCGGTGGCAGCATATTTTGGTTCTGACCATTTGAACTTGAAATTGCCCTAAGCTCACAAGCCCTAGTATCGAATCAAGAAATGCCATGTTCTCACAACAAAGCCGCCGTCTCCTTCTCGTCCAGTTCCAAATCTCCCATTTGCAGTCTCCCAGATTGCCCTCTCTCCATCCTCTCACTGTCGCTAGTGAACGCCTTCCACAACAAAAGATAAGGCACAATAACCATGCCAGCTATTCCAAGTACAATAAGTCGAAGCCATCGTGGAAACCAAGGCAGCTTGGAAAGGATGTTTTCGACAAGCAACTTGTCTGCAAGACGCTCGGAAAAGACTGTTGCAAAACCTAGGATGATCGAGAGAACGAAAATGGCCCCGAGGGTAATAACGGGGTTAGAAGGAGCCAGAAGAGTAATGGCGTCATTGTCCTTTCTTTCCCCAAAGCGTTGATGAGAGATAAGAGTGTCTAAATTTGTGCTGAGCTGGCGGTTTCGATTGCGTACAGAGAGTTGGCTTCAGCAGAAGAAGTAAATATGATTGAGAAAGGAATTATGAGGAACGGTGAGTTTTGGAAGACAGAAACTTCATTTCATCATTATTGTAATATATTCGTAAATGGAATGGTTGGTGGAGTTGGAACCATAGATGGCTCCAATGCTATGTCTCTTCCGGCTAGGCTCTGCCTCAACCTCCGTCACCACACACCAATCGATCCAGAGATGGCCTTTTTTCAAGAATCCCTTGCACCATGACTTCGGGCTCCACATCACCACCAGCATAACCTCACTCCCTTCCCGAACTCAGCCTCGTAAACCATCTTGAACTATTTCAATCGTGCCTGTCGGTGATAAGCCCGAAGCGAGCCACCCCCTTTCCAAAGCCCTGCAAAAGGCACATCAATACGCCAGCAAACATAAGTATTTCGTGTCTCTCACGAGTTGCCGCCACCTTTGGAGCGGCCAAGTGCAATGCACCAACACAAGATCAAGAGTGGAAGCACAAGGCAGAGACCGATGACAATGAGAGCAATAACGATGTTTGGCGCGAGTCCCATTTTCTGATGACCTCTCGTTTCGTTTCGCCGTCTTGACTTTTGATAGGGTTGTTCGCTTGAAGAAGGAGTCTGTGGGAGGTGTCTATTGATAGTGGGAGGTTTAGAGAGATGTGGAAGAATTTAGAGGAGACTGGGGACCTTTTATAGGGCATTGCAAGGTAGAGGGGTTTTGAATGACTGTTCCTGTGGAAACATCGGGGAGTTTTCTGACTTCTGTGATTCTGACCAAGTAACCGGGAAGATAGATGCGCTGAATGGGGAGTCTTACAAAACAGGAAGTAGATTTTATGCCTGAATAACAATCATTGAGCAACTTCGTGGTTTAAATTCTTGATCTGCAAGCCTTCCTTTTGTGGGGGGTGGGCGCGGATATTTCTGGTAAGGAGAACACCATTTGAACACCAGAGCCCTACTATACTCATAATCCTTACTTGTTGTATTGGTTTGGCATTCGTCCTGCTGCATATGTGAAGTGTAGTCGATCCTGCTGCGTAGGGTTAGTCCCACCATCTGAATCAAAATTCCACGACGTCCCTAGATAAATTTTTTGAAACCCTCTCATATTCTTTCCCCAAAACCTTCATCCCCTCCAAAAGTTCTTCGCTCTCTCGATTTTTCATCAGGTCACGCAGATCAACAACAGAGGTCCACACGCGTTCCACACCTTTATTTCCCCTCGCACAATTTGTCACGACTCCCTCACCCAGGTTTAACCAACATACCCACCACCATCATGCCGGAAACTGCCCCATCTACCTCGTCGACTTCGTCTGCCTCCTCACAGTCTCTACCGCTGTCTCTGCGTCGCAAATGCCATCTGCAAAGAGCCGCAAGTCTTGAAATGGGAGGCTGGGAAGATGGATTAGTTTGTCTGATTTTGGGTGAAAGGAACAAAGAAGGGGGTTGAGGGGTAGAAAGGGACATTTGTCTTGCAGTGGAGGAGCAGATGTGTATATTTTTCACATTCGAGAGTACATGGGGTTTCAAAAGTCCGGAAAATCTAGAATTGGGTATCGACAACAATAGGGACACTACAAACTCGGATCTTCTTCCTCAGTTCCTTTGCTATTGCGCATGGGCTTCTGAGGTCCGCAGGTGTTGTCTTCAAGAACGAAGCCTACTGGCCACCCATAACAGGGTAAATCCTTGGCTCCCGTCTCCTCTTCCTCCTGCCCGGTCCAGTCTGCGGTTCTTCGGGCTCAAGCTGCTCAATCATCACCAGTCTCCCATTTTGAATTCCCGGAACACAGTTGCCCAATCCTTCCTTCCCGAAAAGCTCTTCCAGTCGACGGTCCATCTCCTTGCACTCCTCTTCGGATCGCCACTCACTTGTCTGATGGATATTCCAGCCCTTATCCGCTCTCTCCTTCCGCACTTGTGCCGTGAGAATCTTGCCGAAGTTAGCTTTCCTTCCACCACGAGCTTCAATTTCTTTGATCTTCTCTTGTCTCTCTTCTTCTGTCATCTTCCTTGGCCAAGCAACACGAGGATCAATGTGGCCCCAGATCTGAGTACTGAGTAGCTCTTTACTCGTGGGTTGCTCGTCAGATTGAGGTTGAGCTTGCTTGAAGAGGAACGAGTCGAGCTCTGTGGTGTTAAAGTTAGCCGCTCGTTGGGCACGTATCGCTTCTATTGATATGGGTGGCGGTGTTTCATCGTGTGTGCCTATGAGCCGCTCACGACAACTCTCGGATTCCGGATGAGGTGGATCAGATTTCTCCGGCTCTTCTGCGTCAGAGGAGACGTTGGCAGAATATGTCGAAGAACTTGGGCGGCGAGCTGGAGGAGATGCGCTCTTGTAAGGCGAGGAGGGGTGTTCTGAGGCGAGTCGGTCAATCAAAGCGAGAGAATCGGGGTCTAACATCTCTTCATCATCGTCCGATGGGTCCCGAACTCGAGGAGGTTGATATGGATGTGCATGGCTGGCCGCTATCTCTTCCTCGATTGACGGAAGCCCGGCCATTCCAAATTCCAGTGAGTTGGACTCTGATGCGTCTTGCTGACTTGCTGTCGCTGCCAACTCCTGTGCAATCTGAGAACCTGGACTGTCGTCTCGATGATCAATACCGGTCCAAGGATTGGTGTCATCGGCCACTTCCGGGGGAGGCGGCGAATAATCAGGCGAGTCTTGGGCCACAATTTGGAGAGTTTCACGAGCTGAATTTAATCTGTATTACCGTTAGGTCCTAGCTAACACACCAAAGTTTAAAGGCCTTACCCTGAAAACAAACTTCGTTGCCAGCCTGTTGTCGGTTCAATCGGAGACTCTGCCATACTTGCAGAGCTCAAAGATCGATTTAGATCATCAACGGCTGTCTCAACTTCCCTCGGGCTTTTCAGTTTATTCGTTTGCCTTCCATTCTGTTCTGGAGTCCGTTTGAAGGCTGATCTGGGGGACGGTCTAGTGGGAGTCGGTGGACTTCGAACGGGTTCTGGAGCCTTGAATGTAAACTCCGAGCGTACTGGGGGCTGGAAAGCGAACATGCTCTGTTCCTGGCCCATGTCTTGATGACTCCCGCTGCTGGAACGCTTTGCGACCGGACGCTTCCTCTTTAAAAATGGTTTATCATCCGGTTTGACAGGATATAACTTGTCTTTATTGAAGGAGCGAGGCGCCGGTGCCGGTTTCGGCGGCGCTGCCTTTGCTGACGCATGTCGCTCTTCAATTCTGTGCTTCGGGCATAGAGGGCGGGATCCGGACTGGTGTATGAAAAGGAAAGTAGTGCAGCTATCAACCTCACACTGTATTTTAGGATTCATTCCTAGTGTCTTCGGGGACTCTTTCGCAGGTTCTAAACCGACACTCTTGGAAGCGGGATGGGAGCTAGCATAGGGAGAGGTGTACGGCTGGGTTGAAAATTTTGTTGATGACTGCGATGTAGAGAAAGCGGCCGCGATCTTCTTCTTGTTTTCTTGCTTGTCCTTGCAATGTTTACAAGTCCACGGCGCGCTGAAGTAAGTCAGTGACTGGAGGATTAGCAAGGGATATGCTGAATAGGCTACGCTGGTGCTCTCCGACTGTCCAGTGGGACAGAGCAACAAGCAGGAGCGTGTTTCGCAGTCCCAAAAAGTAGGCAGAAGAAATGTAAACGTACTCGCAGTCTTCTATGTATGGGCTAGCACAGCCTTGATGGATCTTCCATTTACATCGGGTACATTGAACCAAGCGTTTGACGACCGACCCCTCCCCTTTGCATACCATGCAAAGGGTTGCTTTGCTCGCTGACGACATCGAGGTAACGGAGCTGGAATCATCAAACCCTTCAAATTTCTGCAAATGCTGGTCAGTATCGGGATACTTGACTTGATATAAGTAACATCGGAGAGATAGGATATGTCTCAGGTCTTTTCAGTTTTTGATAGTCGTCAACCTGCAGGCTCGAGCGGCTTCGAATCTCGACTCGGACCTTGAAGAAGATGCCTCCACTAAGACCAAACAATTCCAAGTAGTCGCTTTTGGCTTTGCTGTGATAATCGGATAGGGAACCTTTCCACCGCAGCCTTTGGTTGTGTGTCCGGGAGAAAGACGAGACACAACTCCTGATAGCGGTAGTGCCAATGGCAATAATTTGTCCCACATATACACCACTCTCACTTTGCTCGCATGAGAGCAGTCTTGCTGCTGGATAGCCAAGTGAAAACAAAGGAATTATTGAGTAAAGTATCCTCAGCTGTCACCTCTCGAACTGAGTCTCGATCCAGAACCAGAACAAGCTTTGAAGCAGTCGGACCTTTTACCAGAATGCTCATCATAGACATGATATTAGAAGCTGTAATGAAATGCCACATACCTTCCCTATAAACAAACTCTCAGTGCCGCCATGGGATTTGTTTGTCGGAAGGCTGCCCGCAGGGGGGTGAAGTGGTGACCCTTGATCCATTGCTTTCTCGGAAAGAGTGACAGGTCATTTATGCTAGCATCAGTTCGAAGGAAGGGTCGGATATGGGTTCTTGGGTTCAGCCTTGTAAAGAGGATAGACAGCTGGATTGATATGGTGAAGGTGAGGGACGTGAAAGCGAGATCGTTGTCGGATATTGTGTTGAATTGAAATATTGTTCCATCGGTGACATGGATGAAGTCAACATAAGATAGTAGTGAACTCTCCTGTCTCAGGGATGCCGAAGGATTTTGAATCTTTTGTGAAGTCGTGATATGAAAATGTTTGAAGCAATCCACGCTCACGAATTCATGGGACGTGCTCCTGAAGATGCCCCACTGAAACTCCTGACCTGTCGGCACTAGCGGCCGCTGAGAGAAGGCTACCAAGATCGAAATGCCAGATGTTCTCGCATGACAACTGCAAATAACACAATCATTTGGCATCCTTGTGCTTTCTTCGTTCTTCACTCTCTTGATGGATTTTCTCAAATCTGCTGTAGCCTCAGCAATATCAAAAGGGCCTCCATTTCCCTACACCTTCGGCGATCGAGTCGATGTTGACACGAGCATCTGGAATCTCTTCAATGGAACTAAACGCGTAGGACAAGGACCCCGCCAATGTTGAGGACTGTACTGATAAGGTGATACAGGAAGATGGGTCGAATTGCAGTATTTTCTCCTTCGATGTCACAGCCAACAAATCCCGTCTGCCAATGGCAAGGAATGCCGTGAAGAAACTCCGAACATTACGACATCCGGGAGTTATCAAAGTGCTTGATACGGTCGAGGTATGGAACAGGAAGGCCATACGAGGAGGACAAGTTATTGATCGCTGGATAGACCGAAACCTACATTTATATTGCGACAGAGAGGCTGGTACCACTGAGATGGCATATCACGCGGAAGAGCATGAGTGCAGAGACACTGAAATGGGGACTATGCGGTGTAGCTGTAAGTATGCTCTTTACGTATGGGATACAGGCCTCTGACTCTAACCTCCAGCAAACAATCAAATTTATCAATGACGATGCCTCCTCAGTCCACGGCGCTCTGCGAGTTGGGTCAATATATACCAGTGAAAGTGGAGAATGGCGAATTGGAGGCTTCGAAGTCTTGAGCAGCATGAAGGATGACGAGGCAATCATATACGTATGCTACCAATTGCAAACTGGACCTACACATAACTGATGATCCCTAGAATTATGGCAGCCTCGTCCCTGACTCTGGTCGATACACACCACCTGAGCTGGCAAAATCTGGCTGGGATGCAATCAAGAAGAATCCCCTGGCAGCAGTCGACGCATACAATTTTGGCACATTAATACTCGAAGTGTTTAATGGCGATTTCATGGGACCAGATCAGGCTGGGCAGACGAAGAACATTCCTCCTTCAATGCACTCGAGTTATAGGCGGTTGGTCAACAGTAATCCCAAGGCCAGAGTCAGTGTTGGAAACTTTTTGGAACAAGGACGGCGGAGTGGTGGCTTCTTCAACACACCGTTGATTAAGCTTACAGATGGGGTAGACAATCTTGGGATGAAGAGTGAGGAGGAGCGAGAGGAGTTCTTAAAGTAAGTCCTCAATGTATGTGGGTTCAGGAGCGCTCATCTAACCAGAACAGTGACTTGGATCAATTATCGGATGACTTCCCGGAGGACTATTTCAAGATGAAGATTCTTCCTGAGCTTCTTAAGTCCGTCGAATTTGGAGGCGGCGGACCGAAAGTCTTTGGAGTGGTCATGAAAATCAGCAAGAAGTTGACAGACGAAGAGTTTGAGGCTAAAGTTACTCCTGCTGTTGTTCGGCTTTTCAGCAGCCCGGATCGAGCAATTCGAGTTTGTCTGCTAGACAATCTACCACTAATGATTGACCGATTGCCACAAAAAGTTGTCAATGATAAGATATTTCCTCAGATGGTATTTCACTTGTCCAGAAAGGCGTTTACTTAGCTGACGAAGATAACAGGTTACTGGATTTACGGATGTTGCGCCAGTGGTACGGGAACAGACTGTCAAGGCTGTTCTAACCATTATTGGTAAACTATCTGACCGGACAGTTAATGGTGAGCTCTTGAAATACCTTGCCAAGACTTCAAACGATGAACAACCTGGAATCCGTACAAATACCACGATATGTTTAGGGAAGATCTCCAAAAACCTCAGTACCAGCACGAGATCCAAAGTCTTAATTGCAGCATTCACACGTTCTCTCCGTGACCCCTTCATCCACGCCAGAAATGCAGCCCTCATGGCATTAGCAGTCACATCGGACGCGTTCAGCGAAGACGATATTGCCAACCGAATACTGCCATCTTTGTGCCCCTCCCTAATTGACAAGGAGAAGCTCATTCGAGATCAAACCAACAAAACAATGGACGTATATCTCCAAAGAATACGCAAATTCGCCTCCACAATGGCAGATACCGTCTTGCCACCTCTAAACGCCGTAGAATCCTCAACAGCGACACCCCGGATGGGTACCCCACAACCCAGCGAAGCCGCCTCCTGGACCGGCTGGGCCATCTCCTCCTTTACCAACAAAGTCTCCACCGCGGTCGGTGAAATAACCGCCGAACGGAACGCCGCGTCCAACCTAGCTCGTCCCTCCTCCGCACCCCTCACCACAGAATCCCGCAAGCCTCCAGGAACAGCCTCAGCCTCTGCCCTACATCGCCAAGCCGTCATCTCCCCTCCTGCAACATCAGCGCGAACATCAACATCCTCAAACGCAAACGACTATTTTCACGACGCCGACACTGGACCCGTCGAGATCGACATAGATGACGGGTGGGGTAATATGGAAGAAGATTCTTTCTTTGATGCTCCTGCTGATGCTTCGAAAGCCAAGGCTATGGGGGGAGCGAATCCATTTGAAGATAATGGGGAGCCGGACTTTGCGGGATGGCTAGCGGCGCAGGCGGGGAAGAAGGCGGGTGGGAAGCCACTTCCTAAGGGGTTGGCGAAGGCGGCAAATGGGAGTGGAAGTATACGGCCTGTTTCTGCAAGGTCGGCGAGCACGGGTGATGGTGTGGCAGCAGCAGGAGTGAAGAAAGCTGCTGCTACTACGGCGCCTAAATCCAAGCCGGCGGCGGCGAAGAAAATTGATACGGCACCTAAGGAGACGGGTGAGGATGATGGGTGGGGTGATGGGTGGTGATGACTATATGGGGAATGTCAAGAGTGGCCTTGGAGTCTGGAAGAATAGGACAGGCATTGCGAGGTGTTATTGGGTGGGATACCAGGCTATGTGTGATGTGTGTACGTACGCAAATGTATATTTCTGGTTTGAATCATGATTCACTACGTGTCCAAGTCGACGGGCTGAATATAAATAAGCACCAGTATATTGATTCCTGATCTTCAGCCATCTGCTTCACCCTGAACTTGGAACGGTGATAGAGATCGATGATAAGCTCCGAGTCTCCAGTTTAAACACTTGGGAACTGCTAGGTGCTGGCACTTTTCATAACAGGAGGCACCTCCTGCGTAGGTTATCAGTGTGCTCTCGCCATTGCACGGAAGCACCCCTCCTACCAAATCACTATCGCCTCCCGCACCGACAACGGTTCCGCAACCACCATCAACAACTTCCTCGACCAAAAAAAGACACCACCTTCCACCCTCTCGACCTCGGCTCCATCTTCAACATCCGCGCCTTCGCCACGCACTTCTCCTCTTCAGACCGCCCGCCCATCTCACTTGGTCTTAAACGCAGTCCTGCAGTCCACATAGTGAGATCCATAAAACAGTTGATGGATTTGAGACCACGTTCGGCATCTCGCACATTGGGCATTCCTTGTTGTTCCATTTACTATTCCCGTACTTCGCGAAAGAGGCGAGATCTCGTATTGATAACCACGAGCGGGACACACGGCCCAGATCAGAAAACAGAGATGTTGGATGCGAATTTCACGAACGCGGAAGAGATTGCAAGGCCAAATGCAAAAGAAGCGGGTATTGTGAAGGGGAGAGGAAGCTACACCACGACGAAGCTATGTCATGTCCTCTGGACTTATGCTCTTGCGAAACGCTACTCCACCCTTTCCCAGCAGGGCGGGGGCCGGAGTTAACAGCAATAACCTTCAATCCTGGCCTCATGCCAGGCACGGGACTTACGCGAGCATCTTCTGCGATTGGGAATTTCCTGTGGCATAAGGCGATGCCGCATATTCTGCCGTTGCTGCGCTTGCTACTCGGAAACAAGAATATCCATACGCAGGCTGAGAGCGGGAAGAATATGGCGTTTCTTGTTCTTGGCGAGGGAGACATGAAAGGCACTAATGGCGTGTATTTTGAGAATCACGGGGAGAAGAGGAAGATATCGCAGAGTGTAAGGAACAGTGATTGCACAAATGGTTGTCTGATTAAAAGAAGCTCTGAGGGAGCCTCTGATCTTGCTAAATAAAGGGGAGCTGCTGAGTAAGCTGAGCTAAGCTCCCTAGTACCCGTATCCATACGACAGAAGAGTAGTCAGGTTAGTTATGAGGAGGGGGAAAGGGAAGAGCTTTGGGAGTGGACGATTAAGACGGTGGCGAGGGATGGAGAGGAGAGGAAGGCCTTTCATATTGGGAAGTGAGGCTGTCAAAGTGAAGTGAAGTTTGTGCTTTGTGAGGTTTGGAAGGTGGTGTTCGCGTCTTCATGCTTGATCGCATATTTCATCGAGCAGTGGAGGAATTTTGGAAAGTACTTGTAGGATAGGAGTTATCAGCCACCTTCGGACCTTGACCACAGGTCGTCATCCGACTTTGGATTCTGCCACCGCTTCCTTTTTCATAAATGAGGAGGTTGGTCATTTTCAACGAATCAAAATTGTCTTTGCTCAAATTAGCCTTCCCCCTTTTGAAAATGAGGAGGTTGGACTTTTTCAACGAATCAAAATTGTCTTTACTCAAATTAGCCTTTCCCCTTTTGGGAATGAGGAGGTTGGTCATTTTCCAGCCAATCACACCGCTCAATCTCGCAATGAAAGATTTGGGGGAAATGGGCCAGGTACGGTATGCTCATGCTCGTGGTGTGCGAAATAATGAAATCAAAGAGATGTAATTAAAATGCACCGTGATATTCTTCATTCATGAAGCCGGGAATGAATCATCCGGTCGTCTCGCTATGCTATCAGTATCCTTAAGAAATTCATCGCAAAGAAACGCCATCCTCCCGCCATGCCATTGCCAGAACACCATGCCTGAACGCCAAGCTAAAGCAGTTCAGCGAGCCTCAGAATAATCATTGAGCGCAACGCAGACTAGTCCCCGATGATGCCCGTTGTATTGCCGAATAATCGACTCACTGTGCAGCTCCCACAATCTCGCATAGTGGTCCGAGCAAGCCGTTACTAGGTACGCGGAATCTGCGCTAAACGCACAGTCCCAGACCCATCGTTGATGGCTTGCGAGCGTGCTTTCCAGCTTGAACGGCTTTGGTGTCTTGTTGTCTGGTTGAACTTGGCCGGGACCGGGGATCATGGATTCGAGGTCCTTGACTTCCCAGATCTTGGCCGTGTGGTCGGCGGAACAGGTTGCTAGGTGCTTGACGTCGGGGGAGAGGAGGACGCGGGTTATGTAGTTTTTGTGGGCGGAGAAGTGGGTTATTGGGATTAGGGTTGTCTTTTCGCGGTATTGGAGGAGGTGCCAGACGTAGACATTTCCCTAAGATCACGTTAGATGCTGCAAAGAGAAGTGTGAGGGATGCTTACTGAGTTTGTGCCAGCGCAGAGAGTCGAGCCATCACTTGCCACCGTAACGCTTGCAACAGGAACATCTTCCTCAGGGATTAGCTGATGAGAGCAGTTGTTCTCTGCAAGATCCCATATGCGCACGCTGCCTCCACGGTCACAGGCAATGATCTCGCCTTGGTTTGGGTGGATGACTACGTCGTTGACAGGGGAGCCATGGGAATAGCTCCGTTGGACAGAACCGCTCCTAGTCTCCCAGATTTTGACTGTGCCATCTTCAGAGCTTGTGACCATCCATTTTCCTTCGCAGTGAAATGCGACACCTGTGACATTGCCTGTATGGCCTTCGAATGCGAGGAGGGGGTTTGGGTTTGTGGATTTGATGTCGTAGAGTTTGACAGTGTGATGACCAGCAGCGGCAAGGAAGCGTTTGTCAGGGGAGATACAGAGACGGTTAACTTGGGAGTCAGAATGTTGGATCGTTCGAGAGCAGATGCCAGAGAGGGCTTCCCAGAAGCTGGATGGAGAAGAGTTAGCAAGGCTTCTACAGCTGGTGGGAAGAAAGCATACCGTATTGTGTGGTCGTAACCAGCTGTTGCCAGGATACAAAGGCCTTCGTCAGCTTCTCTCATTCGGTACGCCATGGTGGGGGAGCGGGTTGATAGGAACTTGAGGCGCAGAGGGGTTCATGGTGGGGTTGAAGGGATGAGGAGGGGAGGATAGCGATGCAGGAAGGAGCGGCGGTGAGCACTTACCTGTGCAAAGAATTACACTCATATCTTTCAGATGGGCAGATTCTCTTTATCATATAGATTCCAACATTTGCAAAGACAAATATCGACTCCAAAAGCTCTGTCGTCGATATTCTGGTTGCGCCTAAATATTTCTGACGTTGCAGCAGCCACTGAGCTCTGCGCTTCTCCAGCAGTTTGCAGGGGTGGCCCTTCAGGCCATTGGAGACTTGGCCAATTGGAGCTTGGTGGCCGCTCGCTTCAACTTCCTCTTCGGAGCTAGCGAATTTCATTCCGACTCGCGGCCGATATTTGATGCTCCTCGCCTGAATTCGATTTCAACCTCTTCATACCTCCACCAAGAGACAAGTCACACTGCCTCTGCTTCCCAATTGCACTCTTCGCTGCGAATGGGACTACGCATCTGCTTCTCGCACATCTCATTTCGTGCCGAGCGCAAGCAAGCCTTTCGCTCACCTTCATCTGAGCTGCCGCCTGATCAGCTACGTCAAACCTCTTGCCTTTTATCAGAGGATATTCGTCCAGGTCACAGCTGCAACAACTTCTACCGAGCTCGCCAGCGGCCTATATAGGTCGGGAGGTATATCAAGATGGGTCATGATCAAGAAGATGACCCTGGCAGCTCATGCTACATCAAGCGAGAGCCGGCCGATGAAGGTATTTATGCTTCTACACGGCGCGAGCGCACTTTCGCAGAGATCTTCGGTCCTTTTGAGACAGAATCTGGGCTTACACTGCAACCCATGATACAGTCTTCTGATCCGAAGCCTACCCATGCTCCGAGGTCACTCACCGCTGCTGAACAGAAAGAACTTGATGAGCTTCTCGGCTGGGGTTCTGAGCCAGAACTGCCTCCTCAGGAAGACCATTCATTTTCTCAATTTCTGTACGACGACGCCGATACGCACCCATCTATTTCCGGTCAGCAACCGCCGTCATTTGCGGAGTACTGTCGAGTTTCTCAACCAGAGAAATCTGGACCACCAACATCATCGGTAAGTGCTTTACCCTCTGGCACGACCACGGCTAAACCACGACAGCAACCATCACAATCTGATTGCTCTGCATTGGCTTCCTCACTCGGAAAGAGACAGCGACCTTCGGATCCAAGTGCGCCTCCCCCAGATCAAGGAGAACAATATGCAGCGCTCACATCACTTGTAAGTACTTCACCCTCCCGTACGAACAGAGCTAAAACGTCACAGCAGCTGGCGCAATCTAATAGCTCTGCATCGTCACCAGGCAAGCGACAGCAACTTTCAGAGTCGTTGGCACCACCAGATCTCCGAGAGCAATGTATATCTAGAACAACGTCGGTAGGTCATCCGCCTTTCTCTGACACGAATAGAACTAAAACATCACAACAGCCATCGCAATCTGATTGCTCTGCATTGACTCCGCCACCAAGCAAGAGACAACGACTTTCGTATCCATCTGCGCCTCGTCCAGATCAAGCAGAGCAACGACGTGAATCGCGAACACCATCGGTAAGTCCTCCACCTTCCGCCAACAAGAACAGAATTAAAGGTTCAAAACAGCCAGCCCAATCTAATGGCTTTGTATCTGCGTCGCAATCACCAGCAAGATCAGAGACACCACCAACCCCAATTGACGACGATTTCGTTCTTTCGGAACTTTTCGGCGATTTTGGACAAGAGGAAGTCTCAGCAGGGGTAGAGCACCGACAACGCCCTCTAGCTACCGACGTGATATCCCCTCAAAGTCAAACCCTCGTCGGCTCTCTTCAAGCTACGGAGAGAAATCTCGCAAAACCCATCCCAGTTGTAGATCTCACCGACGAGCACGTGACAACTACCCGCTCTTTACTTAGCAACGACCGAAACAACCACGCATTAAGAGCTTCATTCCATACACCAATACCATCGATTGAATGCAATACCCGCGCCGATTCGACACAGCCAACGACATCAAGCAATCCACGTGGCAGCCAGCCCTCATCACAACCAAATGCAAATTCTGAAGCGTTCACTTACCGAGCAAAGCTTAACGACTATCTCGCTCACAAGCAAGAGCACAAGGGTAATCGTAGCAGCCACACAAGCAAAAACCCTTCACCAACCAGATTCGATCCTTCCATGTTACACAAGTTCTCAACTTTCATGAAACTTCGCAATTCGCTGCCAATCTCAGCAATTATGGCGATGATGGCACCCCCGAACCAAACCCAAGTCCTTGCAGCCCTTACAGAACTATCCAGCTTAGAAAAATCGCCTGGCGTCACTCAACCCGCGACCCATGAGATACCAGCTGAGATGCGAGCAATGCTCGATAACCTCAAGCGGAAGTTCAACTCAGATAAGTCGTTCTTGAAGTCGGTCATTATCTACGCAACTGAGCAGTTGATCGGCAATGGTAGGTTTTTCTCCCCGAAGAATATTCATCTACTTACATCGCTTCCAGATCAAGGCGAAGGCAAATCTGTCGACCGCGACAGCGTTCTCAGGATCGGTCTCAATGGACTGACTACCGTTGAAGAAACACGGGAGCAGCTTTTCAAAGAGCGGTCTCACTACCACGAAATCTTATCGAACCAGGAGTACGTGATCAACCGCCTCAAAAAAGAAATCGGTAAATCAACGGCATCCCTCACTCGCAACACTCCCGGCTACAATCCCGGCACGTCTTCAACTACCCACCTTGCACCAACTTCCTCGCCACAAACCACCGCCACTGAGCCGCAGCTAGAGCTCAACGGCGATGGGCCAATCAAGAACAATCCGTACTGGGTCTGTAGTCATGTGATGTTTGATGGATCTGGCTTGCCGTGTAATGGTATCAATCAAGAATGGTACCGTCCTCATTCCCAGCGACAAGGTATTGCGCCCAAATGGACCCAGAGACAAATCTGCGCCAAGTGCAGTCGGCCAAACAAAACCAATCGCAGATATCTCACAGATACCGAGGCCAGGATGTTCAGCACACTTTTTGCAACTGGCCAGCAAAAGCAGGTACCCGCCGCCACGGTCCACCAAACTATGCTCCAGCCGGCAATGACGCCTCCTATGGCCCAGTATCCCATGGTACAATGGATGCCTGCGATGATATCTCCATTCGTTCAGCACCCCATGATGCAACCAATGCCTCCACTTGCCCAGAACCCATTGAGACAATCGACGCCAGCCTATACGTCGCCGTATGTTGCTCAAGCTGCGCCTGCTCCTCGAAAGCGAAATGAAACCGCACCAGCCCCGCCTTCAAAGCCTCACCCCGGATTCGCCATAACACCTGCGGTACAACAAGCGATCCGCCGTGAGTTGCCAATGAAAGAATGGATGAAAGAAAAGGGGACTATTCAGGTACAATCTGATGAATCCGGTGCAGCGGACGACGACATGGCATCACTGTTTGGAGAAGATGAAGAAGTCAGTAATGCAGACTTGGAGGCGGAACTTATTGCAGCACTTGACGAAGCTCTTGCTTCTTAAATGTAATTAGATTCTCTCGAACAATGAAAATTGCACTTGCACAATTTCAAATTTGGAATCCACGTTGTGTAAGTGAAAACTTGTGCTGAGCCTCTTAGTTCAATGTACCAACCAAGCAGGAGACAACGTTATAATTGATCAAAAATGATCTTATACCCTTTCCCTTATTGGCATTGTACGAATTCACGTTGGGACCGTGTTCTGATTAGCCTGGAATTGACCAAATTTCTTAGTGTATTTAATTTCAAGCGCATTGTACTACCAGTTCATCACGGACTAATCGCATTATCTCCTTTATGAAATATACGGATTGATCGTAGAACATTGAATCCGGATGTACGAAATTAGCATGGAACAACTACGTTAGTCTTATTCATAGATTGTACGGATTCAATATTGGACCTTGTAATCTGTTGTACATGATTATCACTGTACAATAATTACCTTTTCTTATAAATCTATTGTACATATTCGGCATGGAACATTTGCCTTGTCTCGCGAATTATTCGGGTTCGGTACTGGACAAAATTGCCCGTTCTCATGATTTCGTTGCATAGATTCAACCGGGACAATCTTGGGCTTATTACCCAAGGTCCAAAGTCTTCCCTTGTTCAATTCTCGAAAAATGAGCTGCCTTCTCAATTTCCCAAATCCAAAATTCCTATTTGAAATGGAACAATTGCCATTTCTTACTAATATGCTGTACACATTCATCTCGGACAATCAACTTCTCTCATGGATCTATTGTATGGATTTATGACTGAATAATTATGTTTTGACATATGTATATATATATATATCTTGTAGTGGTTATCACAGAACAATCGCTCCTTGCTCAAATCTGGGGGATGATCCGAACGATGGTTATTTTGGAATCAGAGAAATATACGCTACTCTAGATTCCTTCAAGTTGACAACTCGAGGGTTATTTCAGCATAGATGCGTGGAGAGCACGCAATGCGCTTCCTGATTGAGGGACTGGAGACCACCTGGGCAGGTCTGAAAGGATGAAAGTTATGCGGTTATGTGACGAGCGGACACCCAACGCGACGTCCAAGCCTCACTTGCAGAAGACATGCTGGCGGAGAAAGAGTTCAAACTCGGGAAACAAAGATAACAGGATGCCTGGCTCAGATGCCCGGGATGCGGTGAAAGGCAGACAGGGAGAGGAGGTTGAGGCAAAAGCATTGGCAATGGCACTGATGCGGCATCAAATGCCTTGCGTTTGCAGATCTGAGTGAGGATACCGTGTGTATCGTCAAATCTCACTGCCATCCTCATGGTCACGAGGATAGATTGATTTCCAGTGTTCTGGATCGCTCTTAATCGCGTTTCTTCCGTCGTGTCCGGAACGCTGAAAGGAGGGGTTGATGATGGAAGACATGAACTTGGAAATTGTGGTTAGCGGGGTCACTAGAAGTGAGCGCGAATTGATGCAGGTCATTGGACTAAGCGTAAATCGTGGAAGTTATTCTCAATGAAGTCAGCGGTCCGTACCTTAGGAATGAGTGGTTTGTCGCTGGCGTGGGCTGAGGTGAAATGGACTTTTCTGATTGGTCAAAAAATTCCAACCTCTCCCTTTTTCTCATTGGCCAGAAAAGGTCCAACCTTTTCATTTTCCAAGGAAGCACTTTTCCCATGCCACTTACATGCTGCCTGAGTGAATGAGTGAGTGATGAATTGGGCCTCTCTTTTCCACCTCAGCCTTACGACAGCAGCCAGGAGGCAGGATGACGTCAGCCGTCACAAGCCATGTGAACCGATCCGGATCAACAGTTTCGCCGCAGCCGAAACACTTGGCGAATGCATAAAAATAAATCTCCAACATCTCTCAGCCGCCTAGATCCACTCCACAGAAAACATCTCCACCTCCCTACGTCCCCGTCCTCTCCCCGCAAAGACCCCGCCATGGCAGTCACACTGCGGCGGCGACACCTGCTCGACCTCCCCGACGAGCTCCTCATCCAGATCCTGTCAGTGCTGCCTAGCCAACACGACCTCTTCTCCGTCTGCCTTGTCTCGCGGCGGATGAACTCGCTCACCGACCCAGTGCTGCACAAATCCATCCTCTTCGACCAGCCTAAGCACCACCTCACCTTCTCTGAATCGCTACTCACGCGCCCGAGACGTGGATCCCTCATCCAAAATGTCCGGATTGAGTACCCGAGCTCCGAGCTCAGTGAGTTTATGTTCTTGACAGAGGAACGGGGGCCGGGACAGGTGGATCGCTTTTCGCACACGCTGTCTACGATGAGCAATCTTGAGGATTTGGTCATTTCGGTCCCAGACACTTTGTGTAGGGCGATTGGGAACCTTTTTAATCATCCTTTTGATCTGGCTTGCTTGAAGTCATGTGAGACCCCTGTTCAGCCCTGCAAACACTGTACTGACATTCTTGGGAAGGCGAGTTGTATTATCACTGCGAGGGAGGTGCATACTGGGACCTCCAGGAAAACATCCACATCTTCTCGCACCCAACTCTCGAGACTCTAACCATCAGGCATGCACGGCTGGATGAGCGAGGTTTCGATTCCCTGGAAAAGCCCGAGGAAACCGCCCTCCAATATCTCCACCTTCTAGATTGCGACATCAATGACGAGGCCCTTACCGATATTTTACTCCACCCTGAAACGCTGAAGGAAATCACCATCACCCAGAAACCGCATCCAAGCCCCGAACTCGAGGAATCTCCAGAGGATGTTGGCGAATTCATCTTCGCCCTTGGCTCAGCCCACCACTCCCTCGAGAAAATAACCGTCGATTTCCCAACCTTGGGTTCCAAGTCCGCACTCCGTCTCCGCGATTTCGACGCAGTAACCGAACTCCAGCTCATGGATTATCAACTCCTCGGCATTAGCAATGGCAAACCAAGATTACATTCCGTTGGTTTGCCACCTAATTTGGAGATCTTGACGTTTCCTGGCAGGGTGAGTGACGATGAGGAGATTCTGGATCTGCTGGAGTATATGATTGAGAATAAGGAGGTTTTGGCGCGGAAGTGGCGGATTTTGGAGGTGGAAGGGGATGAGGAAGGACTTCCGGGGAGGATTAGAGAGGCGTGTACGAGGGCGGGGTTGCAGGTTATGGGGTTTGAGAGGTAGTAGAGAAGGAGGTACTGATGCGATAGATGCGATATGAATATCCTGGATCAGGACTTGGGTTTCTCGTTGCGAGCGAGGGGTTTTTGACGCCAAAATGTACAACACGGGACCTTACGAGTTGGGGGAGGATGCTGGACACATCACCGGTGTTCCGCACATTGCGGTGGCTAGATTTGGTTGACGAATACCCTAGATGCGTTGATCGCGGACAGATCACAAAACTGGACACATGACAGACAGAGCGCGAGATTGCATAGACAAAACCTGGACACACCGGCACTGGGTATGCTAAATACACCGAGCGAGACTTTTCATAGACTCGGAGCTAGACTGGATAGACTGCGAGACCTTCGATAGATAGACGCACGATACACAGAACTGGATAGAGCGGAATAGAATGTGACTTTGTAGCATTATCGAGATCTATTCTCATCGTCCAATAATGAATGGCTGTGCAATTACTTCAGGTGAGAGTTGTGCAGGATTTGTTGCAAAGAGTCGACGACATGGAGCAGCGCCCCGAAAGTATCTTCACAACCCCAACATCAAAGCTCTCAAGCAATTATAAGCCTAAGCGTGCAATTTAGATATTCGGAGCAGGTCAATTCCGAATGATGGATGGTATATCCTTTAGTATCTTGAGGGAGGAAGGCTTGGATTCGCGGAACTCATCCACCCCTGCCTTGCCTGGGGCTTTAGCGTCAGACCCTGCCTGTATTTCAATTTCAAATTCTCAGCGACTCCCTTCCTTCCTTCCTTCCTTCCTTCCACAGCACACTCACAAACACGACAGGAAACAGAATCCAGTCAAGCTACGAAAGATAGCAATACGAATCAATGATGATCGAGATACTTAGAATGCGTCATCCATCCTTCATTTCTTGGCATGGGAACGTGGCTGACCTCACACCTCACCATGGAGCTGGCCCGTCCACTGCTGCAACCTTGCTTACATGGGGTGATAGATATCCAGGGGAAACATTCGAAGGCTTGTTCTGGATTGTGGCCAATTATTCGGAAAATCCGAGCATGCATCGAAAGCCTCATGAGACCGGAGGGCGAACCCAGGTGTGTCCATGAGCAGCCAAACTTGATGATGTAACACCTCACTCCAGTGGACCGGTTATCGCTCCTTCGGCCAGATGATCACGGTAACAAAAACTGCCAGGATGAGATCTTGGCTGTGCTCCCAGCATCTCCGGAATTCGAGGTCGCCTCGTCTCTCGCCGAAGGATCTTTCTTGATGCAGATGAGGGTTGATCACCTGCTTGCTCCTTCTTCGACTCTCACGGTCAGATGCCCAGCTGACTTTCTATGCGAATAGTCGACTTCAGCAGATCTCACTCTTCTGATCAGAGTATTGCTTATTGATGACAGGGCATTACCCCATCACGGTACACTTTTTCTCTCAGGATGGAGCCTTCGGAACCGTTCATCGGGACTTCAAGCCTCGCCTTAGAAGACTTCTACTTTGAGATGGAACGGAGCCTGCAATTTCTTACAAAACAGATCAACCAGCACGCGTCTGTCCGGTACTTTGCACGGGATGTTGCCACTGCTGATACCCGACCCAAGCCTGATACCCACCCAACGCCAAACTTGCCATGCTGAAGAAAATGGCAAGGAAAACCCCAGTGATCGTGGCCATCATAACATATCTCGGCGCACTCCTTCGCTCAAACCATTTCTCCATTCCTCTCGGAGTGGGATTGGTCTGTTCTTCGTATAAGTCTGCGAGATGAGAAGCGAAGTAGTGATAAAGAATTGGTTCCGGGTGGAGTGGATCGCGAATTGTGGATGAGTCGTACCGCAAGACGTCCGTGTCGAAGTTTTGGGTCGTTGTTGAAGTCAACGAGAGGAGCAAAGCCTTAGATTTGGCATCTGTGAGGGGAAAGAGAATCGTTTGGAGGGTGGCTAGAGTCTCGAGGGCCAGGGGGCGGGGCAACGCGCCTCTATGTGAAATGTCAAGGTACGTTCACGATATATGAGTCATTTCGCTTACAGTTTGATAGAGTCTGCGATGGACATACTCCGGGGCTGGTCTCTTGTGAGCCTCAGCTGCTCCTTTAGAAACGCTGTGTGATGGAAAATTTCAACCACAGCTCTTTTCCGATCTAGCCTTAAATGGTTTCTCAAGTCATTTGTTGGCTCAAAACTTAGTCGCGCTCGTTTCTTCAACTTCGTTGCCTTCAGATTCGCTTTGATGTGATCGATACTGGGATGGTCTGTCTTCGGGAAGATGCTGGTAATGAATTCCGAGAATGGAACATCATTTCTCCAAGGGACATCCTGATTTCCATACTCTAGAAGTATAGATGATTGTCGCGACATGGAACAATTGACCATCATCATCACGCGAACTGCTATGTTGATCGCTCTCTCCTGATCGTTTCGAGCAGGTCGACTCGTGAACAGTTTCTCGAGGAGTGCCTCCCTCGTCGTTTCCGGATTCGACTTCAACTCCTCAATTATCATTATCAAATCCTCGTGGGTTCTCAGTCCCGGTTGCTGGCCAGGTTTCACATCAGCTTCATATGTTGCAGTTACTTCTTTGTAGAACTGGAAGAATTGGTTGAGTATCGTTGATCTCTGCCAGGGACATTCTTCTGTATGGCAAGGCTTGCCAGAAGAACATTCAGTGCATATAGACCAAGACCATAAGGCTCGAGTGAGTCGCTGAAGTTCAGCTGTAGTAGCTTTGCTCAAGGGGAAATGCGAAGCCATTTTCGATTGTACAGTGCGACCTGGGACAATCGTCTTCCAGTATCCTATTTGTTTGTCCACGAAAAGCTCTTCTTCAACGAACAGCATGTAAGGTTGTTCATTGTCCTTAGGCTTGTGATCGAATGCAACAGCTCGGCTGGGGCTGTGCATCTGAAATGCAGAGTTGCTCGCGCAGTGGCTTAAATAGCCCAATCATCAATGTGCGGAAAAGCTCAGCCCCTTCATCTGCACCACACCTCATTGTTTGACCATTGCCTCGAACATTTTGTGAATTGAACAGACTCCGATAAGGTTCAGATCCAATATCGCTTCATTTCATCGGCCTCATACCAGGGAACAAAATGAGCATGACTTCCATTCTTCCCCTCAGTACCGCGGATAGTGCTGCCTCGTCTTCGACAGCAAAATTTGATGCCGAATCCTCTGAGCTCGCCGAGGCTGTGGCAGCTTTGAAGGTAGGCCGAGCAACACCGCCACCTAAACGGCCTTTGATAGATGCCATAAAAGTTGGGAACAATGGCCAGGTTGACTCAGGATATGCGTCGCACAGCGGATCAAAGACTTCTACCCCTGGTGATTCCACGTTCGTCGATGGTGGAGTGGTTGTGGTCAAGGCTCCCCGATGGTCCATTGCTGGGCGGAAGAAGACGAAGCTCCTACACTTCGAAAAAGACATACCTAGGTTGACTCAAAATCGGTTTGAAGATCTGCGAGAGTTGCATGCCGACAATCTCATCAAGTTGACGCGAGGGCTGTCTAGGTGCAGAGGCATTTTGATGAGCTTGAAGGTCTTGGGCGAGAATGAGTCAACGGCAGCACCTTGGGTCTTTATTCAATGCGACAAGGCAATCGCGGGCAAAGTTCGACGTTTCTTCAAGCAGCCTTTTGTTGAGTCAGACTTCAAACCTGCACATCCAAATGCGCACACACCTAACTTCGAGGTATACGTTTACGAGATGCCTCCTCTCGCGCTGGGTTCTAATTCGCAATGCCCTCCCATTGCTCGACCCGACCCCTATGATACCCGCGAAACGCCAGAATTATACTTCAAGGAGAAGATACCCGGGTCCTTATGTGGGTCCAAAATCATCGTTTCAAGTAGTGGACAACGACGATCGGCCACAATTGGTGGCCTAGTCTCAATTCAATGGAAAAGTGGCGACTGCCAGCTACTAGGATTAACCGCTTGCCACTTCCTTGCCCAGGAACAACATTTGGAAGACTTGGAGGAGGAGGAACATACAGACGATGATCCGGACGAAGGGCCTTTTGAAGATGGCCAGGAGTTTGAACTTGATCTGGGCTCATTAAAGTATGGGGCTCCAGCACTTCCAGCAGAAAATGCTGCTCAGCATGAGATGTCAGAAAACCTTGGGGCTGTTTTTGGCCATATCTTTAAGACTTCACTGGATAGTCTTCAGGATGGACCGAATCTCGATTGGGCCTTATTTACAGTCGAAAATAAGTCGCTGCTTGCGCCAAATTTTGTTGGACAAGAAATCACTCGAGTCGCCCATCCAGACCAAAATGAAACCCAGCAAGCAGTGCTTCTATCAACTGCCACGAGCGGACTGGTACTTGGAACGTTGTCAAGTTCATGGTCATACCTTATGCTTGCACCTGGAAAGAGTTTGGTAAGAACCAACGCTCTCAAAATTCGGGATCATCCAGGTTGGTTCCTTTTCCCCATATACCAAGATAACTGCTAACCAGATCGAAGCACTGATGTCAGGCGACAGCGGTGCCTGGGTCGTCGACTACCTTACTGGCGAACTGTATGGCCACTTGATTGCTTCCGATGTGTTTGGTGTAGCGTACGTTATCCCAATCAACGATATATTCCAGGACATCCAGCTTCGACTATCGCTAGAGGGGGTCAAACTTCCTGCTAGCCACCAAAGCTTAGCAGGTAAAGCTGAAGACGTGATCAAAGTTCCTGTTCGTAAAAAAATCTTAGGGTATGAATATGAACTGGGGGATAGGATGTTGGGCTCCAAGGTATCATCATGGATACGCCGCCTCTGGCGTCGCCATCCCTCGCCGGACGCTTCACGGTCTGATTCCGGATATTCCTCAATGAATAGTACCCCCCAACGCAGTCCACCTGAATCTCCCTTATATCCAGGGAGTAAGATTCAAGGACGGGAGGGATAAGTAAAGATTACTTATTCGAGTAAACTACGTCCGGATACAACTCCGAGGCGAACCGAGTAATCTTTCTTCGACCGCATACTGATAAAATTAGTGAGAGAGTGGGACGGGATCTTATATAAGGGTAGGAAAGAGAGCCCGCGGCCGCGGTGGTGCTGGGGGGACTGGGGAGGGGGGAAAGGTTCAATACAGGCGTTGGGGGTGACTTGATATCGGCTTTCGAGAGGACGTAATACGTGAAAGATCTGTAACACTCGCTACATGATCCTACATCCACACAATGAGTTTAATGACTTGGGAAAACGTCAAGTCAAGTGGTCTACAATGGAAACGAACGTTGGAAATCAGCAACAGGAAAGAGGTACAATCTACAAATATGCTGAAAAGAACTCTGCTCAACTCTAATCTAAAGCCAGAACAGCTACTACCTCTCCTCCCACCTTCCGCATCAACACTGAACCTGCTCTCGACGACCCGCTCGTCATTCGCACTAGCACGATCAGTACCCCACCTACGGATACGTACTAGGCAGCAACTCCTTCTCAAGATGCCACAGCGTCCCCGTAACACCCTTCCCCAACGATTCAGTCGCTAGGCAACACAAGAAACAGCGCCCCGCAACAAGCCGTCGCATTTACCATCATAGCAGCCCAACACGGCACCCCCGCTGCACTCAACTGCACCACGATCAAGCTGCCGAGCGTTCAGAAGATCAAGCCGTGGAGCAAGTAGATGGTGAAGGTGTGTGGGAAGATCCACATCAGGATTTTTGAGGAGAGTAGTTTTTGCTTAGTGGGTGAGATCTCGGTGCCGAGCTGAACGACTGAGGCGAAGACTAGGTCATTGAGATGGGACTCGAAGTATGCTGGGTAGCCTCTATTCTCCGTTTGTGCTATTGGGCGGCCGGTTTTGAGGTCGGGGTGGATCCCACGCTCGAGGGCGAGAGGGATCCCGGCGTCGATGAGCAGGGCGTCCCAGGTTAGCATTGTGAATGCAGTGAGAAGACATGTGATGAGCAGAAATCGCACGTAAATGTATTTTCTGTATCTGTAGATTACGTCGAGGTCGAGGCCCGCCCAGAATTACGATCCCCATTCCCGGACGTGCCAGTTCATCAGTATGTAAACTGTGTAGTAGCCGAAGCGCTTCCATGGGGTTTTGAGCTCGCAGATTATCATCACTCCGAGGATGGATATCCTCGAACCTTGAAGAGTCACGGGAATTGCCCAGAGACCCCGGTGCAGTAGTTGATTGTTATTTGGGGTGCGGCGTTGGAGTAGTTCCAGCAGCTCGTTAAAAAAATTCTCCGAGAGTTTTTGTAGCGGTCTGAATATGGCCAAGTGGACCAGGCTACGGAAAGGAGGTATTCGAGCTATTGCGCTGCACCGCAGTCGATGAAGAAGTACTCGAGAATGGCGATGCCGGCGACCGCGATGATGAGACGGAATGGTCGAATTACGGTCCTCTCGGCGACGATTCAGAGATTTCCGGAGCGCAGGTAGCCGACTGTGAGAAAGCGGGTTGAGATTGTGAAGAAGAGGCTGAGCCACGCTGTGTTCGGGAAGTATGTGCAAGTGCCTTCTCGCCTCAGACTTCACACTTGTAGTGTGCGTTCTATCCGGAGTCCAATGCTGGAAGGAAGGTGAGAGCATAGCGGATGAGGGTGACTATCAGAGCACAAACAACCACAATTCCTGCCATGTAACCGGTACGTGGCTTCCCACCGTGAAAAAGCACGGCTGGTGGGGCTCTTGATTCAACTTCGGTTGTTGTCACCATGACCATCTTCCCATCCTTTGATTGTACTGCCTCTGCCTTGATGACGGCAGCTTTTCAAATCTCACTTTATTTCGCAGGATCGACTTCAAAGGAAGCGAATTTAAGTTCTTGATGCTCATTTCGCTCAACCGGTGAGATCGTGAAGTCTTCGTAGGGGAAGATCGTGGTCTCGTTAAATTGTACGATTAGAGCATCGGTGAGCAAATGCAGGGTTGCGCTGTCATAGAATCCGCATGGACAGTCCCTGTTCAGTGTAGATGGAGCTCTAGGACTCTCTGTCATGAGACTGACATCTCCCAAGAACCAACAAAAAGAAAAGTAAAACAAGAGATTTGCAACATTCCAAAACGGCCATGTTGTGCATAGAATGATCTCTGCATGCATTGATTCCAACTTCAACAGCACTTAAAGGGACCGATCAAGTTGCTCCAGAGGGGAGGTGGGTTAGGCCGTGAGACTGAGATACGTTGACTGACCGTGAGCATGATTTGATATTTTACTTATCAGCACCAGCTGAAGAGCTATCGGGATCCTCCCATGGTATGCAGACCCCACAAGGATCCTCCCCGACAGCTGAGCACTGGAGCAGAGCCTCGATCGAGCCACTTGGCTTCGGCAATTGCCTTTGGAGGCGGCTTCGGAGAGACGCCGATCCGAAAGATGTAGCTCCCATCCTAGACTCCATACACATGGGAGGCATTTTCGTCTGGGCATGGAGTATTGAACAGGCAGCTCTACCTAGATTCGAGTGCCGACAGAGGAGATGGAAGGTTGAGAAAGAGCGATGTTCGGCTGGTACTGGGATAGGCGTTAAATTAGAGTTGTTCTAGCGCCTTCAGGGGTGCCGAGCTCGCTAATTTAGCCTGGCTTACAACGTCTCTAGGGAAATTAATGTAGCGAGAGAGCCAAGACAAGGGGTAAAAGCCAATTAAAAGTTCGTATTGTTTGCTTTCTGGTCCGTGCCAGCGCGGAACACCCCTGTCTCGCTACATTATTTTCCCTAGAGACGTTGTAGCTTGCTGGTTCTCCAAAGCCACACGCAATTTGAGAATTTGTTGCCGCTATTCCACTCCAGGCCGGATCTGCAGCCGGATCTACACGCAAGATTTCAACATGTGAAAGCAGGCATCGATGATGTGTCGACTTCTGCGACAGGGCCTACAGCGACGCGGGATGGTCTGGATGGACCCTGTCCAGACTTCGGTTTCGATAACGACAGAGCTATTTGGCCTTACGATACCCAACCCCATGGGTCTGTGCGTACAGGGCATTTTCCGCACAATTTCAGGCTATGCGAAGACTATTTCAGGGTCTCGAACAGCAAAAGTCTTCACAATCACTTAACTGTTACAAGACAGCAACAAATAATTACGGCCCACGATCCGGGCTTTGAGAATTAAAATAGGTAAAGTATAGTTCTATTAATTAATTCTCAAAATTTAAAAGTTCTAAAATACTCGTTATCACTAAAATGCCCTGTACGCACAGACCTATGAGGTTGGGCTCGTTAGGTACCTTGGTAAGAGTGAGTGTGCTGTGTAATGCAAGATACATGCGTTTAATCTTTTGTCTACTTTGTTTTGCTTCTGGTTGTGCTTATCCTTGAGTTCTGTGCTGGTAGCAATCTGTCCATTCTTTTTGTATTTTGGTTTTCAATCTTTTTTCCTACACTCACTCATTCGCTATGTCGTCCGGACTACGTAGGAAGTCGGCGCTCACCATCACTGCTATCGTATTCTGATATTGGACCAACACCGCTGTCATCATCCCCTCCCTCACTCTTCGGGAAATTCGAAACCAAAACTGAAACGAAGACCTTCACCGTTGACATCGAAGCACCGTCTGAATCTGAACATGGAGGAGAGAAACGAGAAGATGCAACCCGAAAGCCCTCCCTGTCGTTCCGAATACCTGAACGTATCTCTCTCTCTCTGGGGATTACAGTGAGTCGATTTATTCTTCCGGTCGCATATTTCGTTTCTGTATTTCTGTACATTGTCCTCCCAAAATCGGCCATTCAAGTCTTCTGGTTCTTCTATATTGTTGGGAACACTGTCATCGAGGCCTGCCTAAGTCTCACACCTATCGAACAGGCACAAAAAGTTGTCAAGAAAATCGAACAAAACAACTGGCGTTTCCTAACAAACGACAAAAATCTGCCGATGATCGATATCATGATTGTAGCCTATCTGCCGAACGAGAAAGATATTATCATAGATCGCATCGCATCCTACACGCAGTTCAACGAATTATCATAATTGCCATCTTTGATTGCGGCCACTACCCTCACCCGTATGGACCTCGCTGGTCTGCTGAGCGTTTCTGCCAGAACAAGAATGTGGAGATTGTTCAAGGGCGATGTGTAGTTTTCAACGCTGCGGTCTCATTTCCGACTAGCATGATCGCGGTCGAATTCGACAATATTTATGACGTTTCACATCCTGGCCGTGCAGAGATGTGGTAATTCGGTTTGTTCTGTGGTTCTAATGGATATTGTAAGGCAACCAGCTTGGTTGATATGAGGCATTGCTAATTTCTTTAGGCAAAGCAAATATCCCTCGCGAGATTGGCATGGATGATAGCATATTAACAGAAGACGTTGACTCGGTTCCGTTGACACAACCTTACTTTTTTTTTCCATCCAAATTCGAGTGATTACTTTCTAGGCCATGATTCGGTGATAGACCTATCGATCTCCTTCTGGTGCTTGGTAAGCTTTTAGTCGGTCTTGATAGTCTCTCCACTCTCCGCCTTGTTTGTTTCTTTCCTCCCCTCTCCGTCCGTCTTGGCAACTTCCTCATTGCATGTCTTGTCGTTCTTCTTGTCGTCCGGAGGCAGAGGCGGCGGTCCACGATTCGAGCTATTTTCAGGCACCCTCGCCTTCCGCTCCTTATATCCGACCATAAATTCGTCCAACTTGGAAGTATTCGCCGTCTTGACCGGAATTTCCTCATCTAGACCTTCCACTCCTTCCTCCTTAAACTTCCTCAGAACCCAAAGAACAGCTTCATGCTGCTGCCCAGCTGCCTCCGCCATGATCGTCGTCCCATCAAATTTCGTGCACTGAAGCTCTGCCCCCTTCCTAAGGAGCCATGCAACCGCTTCAGCATATCCCATCGTACAAGCACCCATCAAGGGACTACCACAAGGTCCTCCAACCAGGTTAATCTTTGCCCCTTTCTCAACCAATTTCTCCATAATTGGGATATGACCAATGGAGGCTGCGCGATAGAGCGGTGTCCCCCGATCGCAATACAGATTGACGTATTCATGGACGCCAGCTTCAGGCACCTTCTTCAAGAGCTCGTCAACGACGTCCTTGTTGCCCGCAAATGACGCCGTGTTGAGGATACTCCCATGTTCTTTAGAACGAACGTTATCGACTTCCGGGAGATGCTCGAGGGCAAATTGTTCGCGGTAAAAAAGTGTGATCTGGATAGGAGTGGTTCCCCAATTGTCCACATGAGTTATATCTAATCCGGCTTCTAACAGTAATTCGGCGGCTTCGAAATGATCCGTCTCGGCAGCATGATGGAGTGCTGTTCTGCCTTGGGTGTCCGTGGCATGCAAGTCCAAACCGTGCTGTGCCATGCCAATCAGATGTTCTACAACTTCCAGGTCGTCTCTGTCCGTGGCCATCATCAAAGGTGTGTATAGCTCACTATTCCGAGCATTGAGATTGGCACCGGCCGAAATCAACAAGCCGAGTATATCTTTATACCCATCGACCACAGCGAAGCTCAGCGGTGTCCACCCATATTCCGATCGAGCCTCAAGATCAGATCCAGCCCGAAGCAAAAAATCGACGGCCTCGATCTTTCCATAAGAGACAGCAAAATGAAGTGGACTCCCCTTCCCAAAAGACTGACTGAACGGTATATGTCGCGGTCCAACATCGAGTTCATCCAAGCCTAGGTTCCTTGCTTCAAGGAAGAACGTTTTATCCTTGGCGCGGTCGAATAGAAGTTGGATGACTGGCATATGCCCATTGCGGGCGGCAAGATGAATGGGTTGTACGCCTTTCTCTGATACAATGGGATTCCTGTTGAGGATACTCTTGCATAATTCAGCGTCTCCAAATGCTGCTGCAAGGTGAAGCGCAGTAAGTCCTCCGCCATGCTCCTGTTTCGAACAAGTCACCCAATCGACGGAAGCCCCAAGCTGCAATAAATATCCAGCAATATTCAACCGGCCCTGCGCACAAGCTTGGAGAAGGAGAGTACACCCACACCCATAGGTTCCGTCGATGCTGAATCCTCTTCCAATCAGCTCTCGACAAAGTTTCAAATCGCCTTTACTTATGGCATTAGACAGTGCTGGAGATATCTTTTCATTCTGAGGGTTGGCAGACTGGTTTTCTGGCTTGTTTGCTAATCGTGAGTCAGCATATATATCCGCATTAAATGAGGCGTTTAGGTAACTATACTCACGCTGTAACTCTTCGGCCTTTTGTATTTGACTCGAAATGTCGAGGTGGCCCCGCTGCAAAGCAATGATACTGGGTGTAAGCCCAGAAGCATCCTTAGCCCAAGGGTCTGGGAACGTAGAAGTCAGCATTTGCTAGGACAGAAGTCCGGGCACAATCGGGTCGCCTCCTCGAAATAGAACAGTCTATTTTGGAAATGAGAAAGGGATGTCTCCCTCTACGTACCGGCCCCATGTTCAAGGAGACTTCCAACAATTTGTGGATCCCCTAGCTGAGCTGCAAGATGAAGCGTGGTCCACCGGGTTGGCTTGTAGATACTATCCGGTTTTGCACCCTTTTCAAGGAGGTACCTGACAACATCATTTTTGAAGGCGAATATTGCCAGGAACAGTGGTCGAATCCCATAGTCAGCCTCAGTATCAATATCGACATCTTTACAATGTTCAACGACATATTGGAGCACTTCAAGATATCCTTCCACAGCGAAATGATGAAGCGGTGTAACTTTGCGCACATCGCGAGAAAACCAGACACCCGCGCCTTGATTGGTTGTAAACCCCGGCACGAATTGACCGAGGAAAGTGCAGTCTGTTCTCTCATTCCAGTTGCTGATGCCTCGTTCAATCAGCAATCTGCAGATGGCCACATTTGGGGCTCGCGAGATCAGAGCAGCCATCAAATGGTCCCTGGGAGAGCAGCAGCTGTCCATCTTCGCACCACTGTCGAGAAGTAATTCGACGGTTGAGGTGTGTCCTTTAGATACTGCCAAGCAAAGTGGAACCAGCCGCTCTTTGGATAGTATGTTGACATCGATTCCTCCATCAAGCAGCTCTTTGACTACCTTTGTGTGGCCGAATCCGGAGGCAAAGTGAAGCAGACTCATCTCAAGGCAAATCAGAGTTAGCGTACTTCTTTGAGATATTTTCAGGAGTAGAATATCCCAAGGGCCGTTGGACAATGCTACAAAATGAATCAGTACTCTAAGAAGCTGGGACTTACCCCCTCGAAGTCAAGCTCGGAAATATTCTTGCAAGCTTTGATAAGCTTTCTCAGAACCCCGAGATCCCTCGCCCCCAGAATACAAAACACTTCCAACGGAGACCGGCTAGCTGGGGTGCTGTCGCGTTCTTCCGTGTTGACACCCAGGTTGTACAGCTCTTGGATTAGCTCATCATCTTGAAATATAATAGCCAGGTTGAACATTCGGCTGCCATCAGGTAAAGGTCGGTCTAAGTCTTCCTTTCCACTCAAGCTTAGCATCTTAATAGCTATCTTCCTGGTTTGGACGGAACTGTCTGCTTTAGTCAAGTTTCTAAAGAATGCCTGAAGTGCAGTTTCTTTGAGTTTATCAGAAATATCCACTCGGGCAATGTTCGACTTGTTTGAAGAACATTTGGGTTCTTCGATCTCGATCTTTGGAGAGGTGAGAGGAGGTAGCGGGGCAAGTGACCGACGAGGAAGAGGGGACCGACTTCGTGCGACACGCACACCGGATCCCGCATGGACAATGGGTGGACGACTGGGTGGTGGGGGAGGAGCCGACAAAGGGGTCCCGGAGAAGGTAGCTGCTAGCTCTTCTGCTCCAATAAGATATGCAATGGCTTGGGATGTGTACTTCGAAATTGATACGGGATCGCATAAATAATGAAGTGCGGTGCGCCCAAAGACGTCTTGCGCGTTTGTGTCAACGCCTCGATGAAGCAAGTGCTTTATTGCGAGACGAAGGTCCCCGTTTCGGGGTTCATTCGAAAGTCGGCTTGCTAGAGCAATTAAAGGTGTTTTCTTCTCCCTATCGCGTCGCTCAAGATCGATACCAACACGTGATACTAGAGCTTGAATCATTTTCCGATGACCGCGATTGAATGGGTCAGCGGACAGCAGCAACTGGAGGGGCGTCTTTCCACCAGAACTTGTAGGTAGATCAAGACGACGGCCACTGACAAAATCGTCAATGGACCAAGTTCCGTCGGAACCTTGCAAACCTGGACGGGGTTCGATAAGCGTGGGATAAGCAAAGATGGTTTGAGTGAGCGAGACTCGGTCAATATAGTCCAACGTGACGCGAAATAATTCAGCGTTGGAGGCTTTAGCAGCGCAATGAAGGGCGGTAAAGCCTTCGCTGGTCTGGTCGTGGTGACAAATTCCAGCGTCCTGGATCAAGGAAAACATCTTCGGGTTCCCCGACATTACGGCGTAATGAAGACAAGTGTGACCGTCGTCAGTTTTGCTCAGGATCTCTGACTGAGTTGACTTCTGGAGTATGAACCGCGCTGTCTCAAGAGAGCCACCTTCTACAGCACACAATAGGGCCGTCCGGCCATTTTTGCTCCTCGTTGAAAGTGTCCGCGTAAGCCTGGTACATTGAAGGAAATATTGCAAAACAGTGAGAGAGTTGCTAGCTGCAGAAACGTGAAGAATCGTTCGGCCATCCTCAGTAACCGCGTCGATATTGCTGCCTCTTGCTTCCAGATATTGAACGACATCTAGGAACTCTGAACTGGCGGCATCAAGAAGAGGGGTCATTCCCTCGTTATCAGCAATCTCGATTACTGCTCCATGTTCAACTAGCAGTTTCACGACCTGGAGGTGCCCGTTTTTGCAAGCCCAGTGAAGTGCTGTTCGACCTTCCAATTTAGGGTCGGGGAAATCTATGTTTATCCCGTGCTGATCAAGAAGCTCTTCCACGACTTGTGTCTGACCAATCGCCGCAGCTTTCAACAGTGCGGATGGATCTTTGATAGAGACGCTGTTGGATGCACCGTTTGCCCTCGACATTATTGCCACCGCTTGGTGACGAGTCTTTTCCATCTGGAGTGCCACATTAACGTATCTAGATTTATTAAACACTGCCGTCAGCGTATTCTGATAAGGGTGAAAATCCAGAAAGGACAAGAACGCTCTAGTACGTTAATAATTGAAATGAATAGCAATATCCACTACGAGGTGATAATCGCTCAGAAGGTAGATGAGATGCCCGATTGGCAAGTCTCTAAATGGGCCTCCAAACTAGACTTATACAAGAGGTTGGAGTAACTCACTTTGACCTTATCTGCTCATCAATGTTCTTGTCGGATACTTCCAATACGAAGCTTAGAGCCGCTTCATCACCTCTCTCGATCATATTTTCAACCTCCTCTAAGCATACTTCATCCAATATAGCACCTCTATCGAGAAGATAATCCCAGCCAAATTCGATATTCAAGGCTAGGGCCAAAGGCGTCATAACTAAGTTAGGATGGACCCTGATGTTGTCAATTCTTGCCCCTGCGTTCAACAAGCACTCGACTGTTCGCTGTCTGTTTTGGTCGTAAATTACCTTCTCGTCTCCTATTCTCAAGAACTCGGGGTCAGCATATATCTTCAGGCATTTCATAGTAGATTGTTCCAGGAGCTGTTGGACATTGCTAGTAAAATGTTCCGGCAGCTGCTGAGCATTGCCACAAATGAGATTGTCCTCCGAGAAGTTGGGACATACCACTGTAATTCCTTTCGACATCGGGAGGAAGCACGAATAAATCCTCAGCTGTAAGCGCACAGTAGAGTGGAGTTCCAATGCTACTGAGTTTGTCCAGATCAGCGATGGGGCAATTTTCCTTGATAAGCCACTCGCAAATATCATAGAATGATAAAGCCGCTGCGAAATGGAGAGTTTCGGTGTTAGAAATCAGCTCCAGATCGACATCATGGGCTTTGTTCCAACTCCAGACGTTACTCCAAGAGAGAAAGTTGCCGGTCTTAGAAGGATCAAAAAGAACTTTGACTAGATCTAACAAGCCTTCGTCATGTCGATAGGCAAGCGCATGTTCTGCCCAGTACTTCGCACAATAACGGTAGAACTTATAATTGACTCCGTTCCAGATGACTTCCAGCGCCTCCTCTGTCCCAGTACACTCAAGATCCTGAAAGTCGTTGAACAATAAATAGGTCACGCAAAGCTTTGCCAAAGCAAGATCCTGATCTTCAGGAGATATTTTATATCTTGCATAAGGGCTATTTAGCTCGTTGGCGTCAATTTCTAGGAGGAATTCCTCGACTGTGAAATGAGCTAACTCGAGCCTGTCACCGTTAGGTGTTCTTCTAACGAGACTGCTACACCACCTGAGAATGCCTTCCTCATCTGGCATCGCGTCAGAATCCAGCTCGGTATCGCCCTCACTGATCGAGACAGCCTCCAAAAGCTCCTCTGTTGACAGTGGGTCTTTCGAACAGATGATCCATGTAAGCACATTCTGAACGAGCCGTTGAGTGTCGGCATTGCTGGCATTGACTCTGTCCAAGATTCTTTCGTAGGTTGCGGAGAGTGTAGGTGGAAGCGAGTTCAAGGCTTTCCGTATTGCCTTGTCCGTATTCAATTCACAAAGATAATCCATTTGGCAAGCTACCCATCGGAACATGCCTTCAGCGCCCTCCACCAGTCGGTCCATAATTTCCTTTTTGAGATCCTGATCCCTTGTTCGAAGCAGCTTTTTCCTAGACCGACTCTCGATCTCTGACGCAACATATAATCTCAAATCACTGCTTGTGGCTGCAATGCTGATCTTTTCGTACGAGTCGAGGTGAAATTCGATATCTGTCTCCAATCTTGAAGTGAAGAGTGTCTTGATGTTGAACCCGTCAGCGTTAAGGCTCGCGAGGAGTTCCATAACTTTGGATCTATCGGTTCCGCACTCATCGAGGGCATCAATGATAACTATTACCTCATCAAAGAAGGTGCTCAAGGACTGTATGAGTATACACAAATCCTCTGGAGTAACTGAGGGTCCTGTTGTCGACCTAGACTCTCGATAATGAAGAACATAGAATTTATCCAATGTACCAAAACAGCGTGGATTTTGAATCGCAAGCTGTCTGACAAGGGCACCTAGGATGATGAAGGGGTCATGCGTCTTCGAATCCTTGTAATCACAATAGAAGTATGCTATTCCTAGTGAAGCATTAGCTTGCTGTTGCATATTCAATGTCAAAAGTTAAATTGACTTACCGACTGCTGGTTCTGCCTGATTTCTCGCGGCCTGGACAATCGAACTCCTGCGTCCTGTTAACTCTTGTCGCCACGAATGAAGATGTACTCACGTTAAGACGGTCTTTCCGGCTCCGGGAATACCATAGAGCCACAACTTGGCATTCGGGGTTTCAAGCCAATGTTTGAACTGAGGCCCTTCAGTGAAGAAAACACCGGTACCTGGCTGGCGAAGTTTGATTGCAGTATTTTGGTGGCCGCTGGGGTCAAAAGAGCCAATCGTGTCGAGGATTTTTTTTCTCTCATTGCCTATGAAGCCAGACACTTAGTTTGGACCCAATACTCAAGGTTAGAAGTGCTGTAGACTTACTGAGTAATGAGAGAGCCTGCTCGGCTCTTTGAGCACGAAGATTCTCCCGGATTTCAGCAATATCCTCACCTTGCGCTTTTTGCAGACTCAAAGACTCAACCAAGGTGTTCATGCCGTCAGCGGCTAATGCAAGACTAAGTGTCGCCTTTTGGTTCGCAACCTCCGCGATCAATTCCTTGGTCTCCGTTGATGAGAATGGCCAAATCAGAGTTCTGCCTACCGTTGAAGCCTTCTGTCGAAAGGGAGATTTAGTCTCATCTACCTGACTGGGATCTGCTTTGTCTAGCCTGTCTTTGATCTTCTCGAGAAGTGTGTGACAGGTATGAATGTGTTGCGACTGCATGGTGGAATCGAAATCCTCATCTTGGTACCGAGAGGCAACGAGTCGTAGACTATTCAGTATCCCAAAGAGATCGGTAATCTCTTCCAAGAGCTTCTTGACCTCTTTTGAAGCACCACGGGCATCTTTGATGTATTTGTAACTTCTGCCCGCAATCATGTCCGTGATTGAAATCAATCCAGCAATGCTGGCGGAAATGGAGAGAGGATCCATCGTGGAGAAACGGAGAACGGACGATCGGGACTCGTTGGCAGCGTCGACCTGGCCAAAAATCGACGGGGACGTGGATCTCCCTGAAGCTGAGGATGAGGGTGTTACCTGTGAAGCATGAAGACTACCTGAAAAATGGAGGTAAGATAGTTAGTGTCCATAGTTTTCTCTGCTCCCAAAATACGCAGTGCAAGCAGTCGTGTCAGGAACCCGAAGTCGTGATGAACAAACGAAAAGATGTAGGAAAGACGGAGGAAGGCTGGCGGCGCAGAAATGGTTTTTGGAGGTAGCCGCTGCAGGAAGGCGGTCGCCATTTCTGAGGGGGTAAGAATGCCCTGTCAACTGCCGGAGCACTGAAACCAGTCTCTTGGCCAAAACAACAGCGCCGATTGGTGGTTATCTTTGTAGTGGTTTGCAGCAACGTTGGGCTGTGGGGCGCAGTCAAGCCGAAGGATGCATGCGGGACGATTCTCCAGGATTGAAGATCGGCTTCACGGGGTTTGAGAAGGACGTTGCACATTGGTCGCAAAAAGAGAAGACTCTGTACACATAATGTCGAAAGTAGCACTGCTGGCAGACGCTTAGACACCCGTTTCAATAAAACAGCAGCAATGAATGGATGGAGGATTTTGATTTGTAGCGCTTGCTATGATTCGATCTTCCGCAACACGCATTGAGCCACGTATCAAATAAATTCGTTGTAAAAGAGTCCTCAGGCCCAAGAGTGTTCTCTCGGGAATTCCGCACAGTAGCACTGGACGTTGATACTCGTTATCGAAGCAATATTGTCTCCGGGGCAGCCTGTGGGCCTTCACTGACCAGCTGCAATAGGTGATCAATTCCAGCTCACATTCATCATACAACAGCAATCCAGTTTTCAAGGACCGTGGCATCAGGAAGCTCTCCATCTTTCCTTGATTGTCAGACCCGATCCATTCTGCTTCCAGATCAGCGGAGTTGCCGAAGGCGATGGTGGTCAGGATCGTCGTAGACTCGGACAATAAGGGAAACATTCTGGACCTGTCCAAGTAAGATTTAGAACAGACGTCAAAAGCCTGCTCACGGGTCCCTGGCCAGATCTTTAGCTGCTCCATAAAATGACTTTCCGAAGGACTCAGAGTAGTAGGACTGGGATACACAGAAGTTCAAGAATCTTGTTCTTCCAGAACCAGTCCAGAATATCATCTAAGGTGTAACTTTACTCTACCTCAAAGACCATTGTCTCGGTAGTTTCTCATGCCCAACAGGCCCCATCTTCTTCAACACAAATGGTCTTAAGTAAGCTTCAGAAGAGCTGTGATGGACATTGCTACGGCCATTGGCTACTCGAGGTAAGGTGTAATATCATATGCAATGATCAACACACACGGTCATTAGAATTGGCTCATCGTAATCTTACAATGTTCAGCACAGTTTTGGAATATTCAGATGAGTGTACAGGAGGAAGAAAACCTCTTTGTACTTTTGGGGTGCTAGGATAGTAACTCAAACTTCAATTGCCTTGAAGAACGCCGGACTCTCATTGCCTTCCACTACAGATGCCAGTGGCATGAGGTGCGCATTACTGTCTGCTCCACCTTGAAGCTGACGGACGTACGACTGAGCAACATTCAGCCACATAGCCTTCTCCGCTTTGCTGGCCTTAAGTCCACGCCAGACCCATATGGCACTGCCAATATCAACGAGAAAGACATCATTGCCATCAAGGTCTCTTCTCTGGATCGGTGTTCCATCCTTGATAAGATCAAAGGACAACGCTCCCGACGCATCACTGAGGCGAAACAGTCTATGAGGGCGACCGCTACTGGCTACATTTGAAGACGACACGGGCCTGGGAGCGTGGAACTCTGTCCGGCCGGCATCTTTACCTCCCAGTAGATCGACCACCAGCCTCGACCTCGAATCCGTCTGTGCTAGAACCTCGACATCAATGTGTTTGGCGATGGTCAAGTCATTCACAACCTGCGCAGCTTTGGCCTTCTCCATTGGCGAACATTTCTTCCCTTGCCAGACCCAGATCTTATCTCCCTTGTCCAGAACGAATACGTCTTCCTCATTGAGACTCTGCCATGTCGGTTCCACCTCGATGACAACCATAGAATCGGCTCGTCCTGTGCCAAGATGCTTGAAGATTCGCAGGAGGGTGGACATCTCTTTCGACTCAGCATCTTCTTCGACATGGCGGAATCCAGATTGTACGCCTCCAGAGAGGATCTTGAGGCGAGGAAACAAACCCATGAATTCGCCTGAGGGAGACTGCTGGATCTCTCGATGCTGCGTCGCTACCCCCTTCAAGAACTCGTCCAGCTCGACCGTCTTGTATGCCGCCGTGCCTGCCTCGTCCTGCGACGTCTTGCTCCCGAGCCAAAAGAATATGTCATGAATCAGCTTCTCCTTCCCCTCTTTCTCCCCGACCTTAAAAGAATGCAGCACAATGTAGCTATCTCCATCATAGAACTGGCCCGCCTTCTCCTTCGGCCAAACCACGACCTCGAAATCCTCAATGCGCCAAATGTACAGCCCAGCTACCTGTCCCACGGTTCCATTATTCCAGGCCGGCTCAGTTGCTGCCGAATTGTACTTGACTCTGTGGTCAATCTCGGTTCCGATCAGCTCAATGTTGCTGTCCTTGATGTCATATTCCTTTAGATGCGTCAGTCCTTCGTGCGGCGGCATTTTTTCTCGTTATGATTTCCTAGTTCGATCTGCGGAGTGTGAGGGATAGATGAAGCTGTCATGTGTGAGGGATCTGCCAAGCTGCATCGTTGCAAGCTCCTGCTGCACCGAGGCACAAGGTGAGGGCTGAAACACACTTCGTTTGGTGGTTGCGGTCGAGATCTGAAGTTTCAGGTACCATGCGTACATTTGAGCACAATGCGAGAAGTATTCAGACCATAGAAACCATCCAGCCGTGGCGGGCGTCAAAATGTTCTGGTAGAAGTTAGAGGGCGGCCGAACTGCAATTTATTATGCATCATCATCGTCCGTGTTCTGTTCTGTCCATGTTCTCGCAAGCCTGCATTCATCCTTATGCGTTTATGCAAACCATCTGGAGTTTTCCCATGGATGAAAGTGCTCGTCCATCAAAAGCAGTTGCTCCGCCACAGCCCCTCACTTCATGACCGTTCCGGGGCCCTCGTACTCTCTTCCGGCGGACAGAGCGTTTGACACCGGGGCAGACGACGGCGGGTCGTTCGTCATTTCGCAATCGTTTGATAAGATCTGATTCCTGAATCAAATCCATCTGATGTTCTGATTAAGGGAGACGTTCGAAAGCAGCACCCTTTGTTTTGGAGTGCGCCGCACGTGCGTGGTGATCATGCATTGTTGAGCGTGTTCATAATTCCATCAATCAGATCCTGGGCCTGGTCGGAGCAAGCGAGGACACAGCTGTTTTCATCGCTTCGCTTCAGATCAAAAACATCTCGGGTTTCCAGTCGGACACCGCAAAACCCGTCATTTGGGAATCAGGCAGCTCGTCGCGGACCATAAAACAAGATCTCCACTGGTATGAATCGACAAGCGCCGTAGTGCCATCTGGTAACCTGGCCTTGTCGGATGTTTTCGTCCAATCCGGGTTAAGTCTGGATGGCCTCAAACCAAATGTTAGGGGCGAGATTGGCCCATATGCGTTCTAACTCTATTCAGACGATCCGGAGTTGGCGAGGAGAGGCTGAGTGAGGGGTTTCATGGCCGCAGACATGAGATGGGATCTTGGGATGGCCGACCGGTGGTGAGCATATATAGCTTCAGGACCTCCCTCGAGGCACAGATTTCTTTCTTCATCCCATCTTCGTTCTTTTGAGCTCGCTCACACATTCTTTAATGTTCTGAGAACTTCGCATTCTTTCCACACTCATTATCAACGTTATTGCATCGGCCGGTCCCCATTTTATACCCTTCACTTCACTGTCCGCCCTTTTTCAAGACTGAGCCAATCAACCAAAATCATCAAGATGTATACACAAACCGTTCTCATCGCCCTTCTCGCGGCTGTTGCTGAGGCTCGGTAAGCACCATTCCAATAATCTCAATAACACAAAACATCAGCTTACCCCATTTACAGTTTCGGCCAAGAACAAGGAAACGGAGCTATCGCTGCCATCTCAGCGCTGTCCGACCTCGGACAATCCGGCCAAGCAGCCACCCTTGCCGGAGGCTCCATCCAGTTCCTCCTCGCTGCTGCCAACCCATGCGGCAAGCTCACCCAAGCCGATCAGATCGTCGCTGAGCTCGGAACCAGCGATAGAGCTATCGCTGCTGCTCGCGGTCTCGTTGCCGCCGAGCAGAACTTCAACCCCTTCGTCGTCAGCATCCCATCCATCTGCTCCGACCCTACTCTCCCCGCCACCGCTGCTCTCCGCGGTGTTGTCCCTCTCATAGATCCTGCTGTTGGTGGCCAAGACATTGAAAACGCCAACTCGAAGACCTCAGTCACGACTCCTTTCTCCGCCGATGGCTTGAGCGTCGCCCAAGTCATGGTTGCCCAAGGTTTCTCTAACTTCACTGCCGTCGATCTCGCTGGAAACAAGGTTGCTGCTTCAACTCTTGGCTCCTCTGCCAGCTCTGGTACCACGTCAAATAACACAGCTGCCGTTGCTGTCAGCTCTTCCCCTGCGGCAGTTGCCACGCCCCCTGCTATCGCCTGCGGTGGTACCACTCTCACAACTGTCACCCGTGCTGTAAGTCTACTCTTCTCCCTACACCAAACTTCACTAACACAACCCAGGCCACCTCTGCCGCACCAGCCGCCACAACCCCAGCAGCCGCCGCGACTGCATCAACCTCTACCGCCTCATCTGGGACCGGCGCCGCAGGCACTTGCACCGGCTCAGGCAGCACCCTCCTCTGCACAGCACCCAGCGTCGGTTCTGGCGCCGTCACTAACGCCGTCACTGGCAACTTCGGCGGCTTCGTAGCCTCTACCATCGCCGGCCTGGACTTCGGACTCTGCGTCCCCACCATGAAATTCGAACCCGGGCTCGACAACCGCGCCACCACCGAATTCACCTTCCAAGCCCAAGACCCTCTCTGCAACAAGGGCCAAGAGGAGGCTCTCAACCCAGCCATCATTGCCAACCGCATCCACGACCAGCTCACCAATGTCTGTGGTGCCAACCAGGCCGCCAAGGATGCTGCAGCTGCTGCTCAGACAATGATCACCAACCTGGGTACGCGCGATAGCACCACTGCTGACGCGTGGAATACCGCTCTTGGCTTCGCTGGCACTGACTTGAACCCTGACAAGGCTCCGGTCACTGGCTTGGTTGGCCACGTCTAAATCACCATCATTTATTTGATAGATAGTTGTCTTCACGATTTCATTGTTGCGCTCTTGTTGGGGAAGGGGGATGAAACCCTCGGTGGCATTTGTACGATCAATGTATATACCGTATTATGACTTAACTGAATATATTGCTTGAAGTCTATCAGGTCTTCAGCTATGAACTTTTCCTGCCTTAGCCCTCCTCCATCACGTGCCAAACCCACCTTCCCTTTGTCCTTCCATATCTTCCTTGCGGACGTGACTCAAACCCCATCTGCATCAATTAAAGCTACAACTAGTTTCGCTTCGCTCCGCACTATCAGCCTGACCCTGAAGTCTTCCGACCCGAGCCATGGGAAAGGTTGAAGCCAGGATGGAGCTATTTGCCTTTCGGTGGCGGGCCGCAGATCCGTCCGGAGAAAAGTAGTGGGAGAAAGAGGATGTAGAATTGGTGAGGTGTGCCTCGAGAGGATATGTACAGTTAGTTGCCTCAGGCATCCCCCGTTTACGACTCCCTTTCTGAAATATCGCGCCCATGCAATAAAATACCCTTGTATAATTCAGCTAATTTATAATACCATAATTCCTTGATAATTCTCATAATACTGCCATTTCGAAAACTCTGTTTCCGTCCGTCTAGAAATACTTAGTAATACTTCTAAAACTCTATAACCATGCCTATTTCCTCTCTATTAGCTCCTATTAATATAACTCATGTTCTTTCCCTTCCATACGAAATCCCAAAATAGTCTAGTTAGAAATCCCTATTTATATACCTCGTAATTATACTTTATTATTTTCCTCGGTCCTTATAAAAACTTTACTACTCGAATTTAGAGTAGTCTAGTCATATAAGCCCCAGATACTATATGGAGATCTCGTAGTAATTAATAAGAACCCGTTTTATACCGGATATTTTAATATATAGGTAATTCCTGTTCTTTTTTACTAATAAGGTAATTTTCCCGAAATTAAAATTGCTTTAGGTAATCTTTATAAAATATTCTGGAAATAGGAGTCCTATAAATCTACTATAATATATATGATTTCTTATAATTTTCTCTATAGCTAGTAATAATAAATAGACCTCTTTATATAAGATATAGCTTTTTTCCTATTACCTTGGAATTATATAGTATTACTAATTATCTAGGACTAAATTTCTTTTTATATATTCCCTGATTATATTAATATTTTTCCTAATTCTTCCGGAAATCTAAAGCTTTAAGGATTTTCTTATGAATTCTTATTCTATAAGTAATATAGTAAAGTATTAGGTTTTCCTATTATTCTTTTATTAGAACGCAATCCCATTATACTAAAACTACTAATATAATCTCTAACCTATAATATTTCGGGTAAAACTATTTCAAGAATTCTTTAGATTAATATCCCTAATATATTTCCTAAGGAAAGTATTTTAGGTAAATAATTTCGTAATAATTAAGTTCCTTTACTACCTTTATTACCTATAAATAAAAGAGATATGGCTTGCCTAATTTCTTTAGAACTCACTAAAGCAAGTTATTAATTTTCTTAACTATACTAGTAGTATTCTTAATAGCTATAGGAGAAGTTATCTAGAATATTCCGAGTTATTATATAAAAGATTAGGTTTCCTAATTAAAATAGAGACTAGGATCTATATAGAAACTAATTAGTATTCTAGCCTTATTAAAGAGATTTCTTAGGATATTAATTATTTCCTATTAGTTATTAGAAATATAAAGATATACCTAATAGAATCTCGAAAAGTAATTAATAATTACGAGAATATATCTCTAGAAAATTCTCGGGAATTATAGAAATAATTCTATAAAATCGATTCCCTATATTTATATAAGTATATTTACTTATATAGGATTTAAGGTTTGAGATTAATAAGTAATTATATGTTTTATATAGGGCAAATATCCTAGAATATAATTAGTAATATTAATAGATATTTGAGGCTAGTAATATTCCCGTAATTTCCGAATTATAATAGCTTCTATAAAATAGCCGAATTTATTATAAATATAATATAAAATATCTATAATTTCGTTTTCCGTAATATAAAGCTAAAAAGTACTTTTCTTATTATATTAAAGCTTTTTATTCTTATAATAATAGAGAAAATATTTCCTTAGGAAAGCTTTTCTCTAAATAAAACCCAAATCTTCTAGTATAATTCTTATAAGAAAATATCTTATAATATTTTAATATTATTCGGATTTCTAATACTTTCTTATAAAATTAGATTAAGAAATATATACTATTCTAGCTAGATTTATCTGAAATATTCTGGGAATATAATTGGAATTAAAGTAGAAATATTCCTGAAATTATTTATAATTACTTCCCGTTTTATCCTATATTATTCCGAGGATATATTTGGCTTTTCTTATTTTATAATATAGTAATAAGAGAAATACCTAATTTATATATTTAGTTCTTATAAGAAGTTCTAGTTCGAGACCTATTAGTTAATAGAGTTCTAAATTACTTAAGGATTTCTCCTAATTCTTTAGAAAAGCTTTATAATTATCTTTTTTGTCTTTCTAAACCTATTATAATTCCCTAGAATAATCTGAGATAAGGCTATTATAGGCAAAGAGATTATTATTATAGTTCTTATCTAGGAAAATAGTTTATAATAAGGTATTAGTAGCCTTGTTTTTCTCTTTAGAAATATAAATAATTATAATATTGAGATTTCGAAGCTTATAAGCTTATCTAATACAGATTTCTTCTAAATATAAATATTATAAGAAGAAAATAATTAGCTTATAGTTTATATATACTATACTAGTTTTCGGGCTTTGAAATATATACTTATGCTTCCTAAAGAATTCCATAATAAATAAGAGTTCTCGTTTATAAATCTCGTAATTTTATTAAGGTTTACTAAATATAAATAAATTAAAAAAAATAGAAACCTGAACTTCTTTCTATTATTATATAATTATATATCCGGTAATATAGAGGCTAGTATTAGTATATATTTCTACTAGTAAAAGGAAATCCTACCCGTATATATTAATTACTACTATAGCCTTTTCTCAAATTATTTTAAAAATAATTTATTTTATAGAATTCTATTTCTATTTTATATTATTAGTAAAATAGTAAAGAAAATAATTAAGCTCTAAAAAGTTCTTAATCTAGTACCTCATAATTCCTATAGTACTATTAAATTTATATACCTCGGTTATATTTATTAAAACGAGAAACTTCCGTATTTTTTTTGCTTAATTAGGTTTTACCTAAAGAATTTCTCTAGCTTTATAAATAATTCCTAATACTAGAATCTAATCTATAAAGAGCCTAAGCTTTTTAAAAGAAAGTTTTAAATATAACTAGAGTAATTATAAAAAGAGATAGTTTTCTAAGTAATTATAGCCTTTCTTAAAAGTTTTATATTCTAAAAAGATATTATTTATATAGAATACTAAATTGAGAAGTTCTTCTAAAGAACTTAATACTAGTAAGGAGAATTCCGAATTATTAAATCTCTTTAAAATTACTTTCTTAGATTTCGGAATAACTCTTATTATAATATATATTAATTCTATTATTAAGAAAATAGTTATAATAGAATCTTATAATATTCTTATTAGTTAAAGCTATCTATATTCTAGAATCGAGAATATAAAGTAATATTAGTAAGATAAATAAATACTAATTACCTAATATACGTGTTTTATATTATACTAGAAAAAGTACTAATAAGCAGGATTTAAAAAATAGTTATAAACTTCCGAAAATAAGGCTATATAATATCCTAAATTAATTTCCTTTATATTCTAGTAATTAAAGGCTACCTAGTACTTATTTATAATTCCCGTATTCTCTTTTTTTACTAGAATTACTTAAGTATTCTAGTTAGATAATTCCCCGTTTACTATAATAGTTCTCTTAAAAAACTTATAGGCTATTTCTTTCTAGATAGTTTTATCTAGCTAGTATTTCTAATTAGGAGGCTATTTCTTTTATTATTAAATATTTCAGGGTTTTATTTCTAGTATTAGACAAATCTTATATTTATATAAATTAGTAAGAGGAATCTAACTTAATTTAGTAATATTTAGTTCCTAATATATATATAATAACCTCTTAACCTTATTATATACTTTATTATTCGGAATTATAAGGCCAAAAGTAATCTGAGAGCTTTAAAATTATTTATTAATAACTTTTTCGGGATTAGTAAATAATAAGAGGCAAGTAATTCTTCTTTTAGTAAGAAATCCCTTGGTTTCTAAAGTATTCTAATTCGGGAAAGTTCTTAGACTACTTCTATCCTAAAGAATTCTATCTAATTTATAAGGAAATCCAGTAATATTAGAGAACTTTACCTAAGGACTTTCTTTCTAAAGATCTCTTTCTAGAGCTATTATATAGGTAGTAATTCCCATAGTACTAAGGTAATATTAAATCCCGGAATTATATTTTATAATTCATAAAATACGGGAATATAAGTTAAGAACCGGGGAAATATCTTCCGGATCTAATTTATATTTAGCTAAGTAAATATTTTCTGGATTTTCTTATAAGGCACGTAATAGCAGGGGTAATATATAAGTAGTTAAGGTAAGTAAGCTATAGAGTAATACTTGCAAGTATAACTAATTCCAAGAATTAATTCTAATAAGAGACTAATTAATACCCCTTCCAAAGCTAGAAGCGTCTCTCTATATATTCCCTAGTACTTAGCCAGGCATATAAAGCCCTTTACTTAATTAGGAAATCCTATATAATCCATATGATTCCGATCGCAAACTATACCCAAAATAGGAAACTAGATTCATAATATCTAATACCTATCTATACGCTATTATATATACCTATTATATTAACCCCCCCTCTAGGCCCTTATTTCCAAGAGGCCTGGGAAAACTATAAATAGCTTTACAAATGTTTCCCTAAAACTTTCCTGGCCACTGGCTTTCCCCAAAGACTTCCCATAATTACCCTATTATTATGCCAGGTAATAGAGTTAAGGATATAGTTTACTAACCCTTCCTAGCTAGTTCGCAAATCGCCTCTAGTAATTTCCTCTCGCAAAGGTAGTACAAATATAATATATACTATCGGACATAAAGCTTATCCGATCTCCTAATTAGTTCGTAAATCCTAACTTAGCCTCTATTCGCAAATAAATTATTACTCTATAAGCCCAAGAGCTTGGAAAAGTTAATCCGATCTTCTAGTTTATTCATAAATCCCTTCTTTAAAATTTTCTGGATATTCCTAATATAGAGCCGGTTCCGAATTCGTAATTATTATTTAAAGAGAGGATATTATAAAAAGGCCTTCCTTTTCCTACTAACCAATCTTCCTTTTCCTTAATTATAATACCATATCTAGCTTCTCCTCGTCCCTTGCCTTCCTTCTTCAAGCCTTCTTTAAGCTTCTTTAAGCTTCTTTAAGTCTTATTTAAGCTTTATTTAAGTCCTCTTCTAATTCCCTCTTTTACTTCTTTATCTATTAAGATAAATACTTCTCTTAGTACTCGTTAGCCTATTACTACCCGTTTGGCTAATACTCCCATATCCTTAATTCGCCCTTACTATCTTTAATATTCCAAGAATATTACTAAGTTTCCCGATCTTACTTATATTAAGAGTAATAATTACTCGGTATATAATTACTACTATTCCAAGAATAAGAAATATAATCCTATAAGTTATAAATTCCTTCTTTTATTTCTTATTCTAATACTATCCAAGGTTCCTTAAGTATATATAATATAATTAAACCGCCTTCTTTAAGCCATTAATATATATAAGTATCTTCCTTATCTTTTACCTAAAAGGGAAAAGGCTATTACTACCCTTCTTCTATACTAAACTATATATACTTCTCATATTAAAGCTATTATTTAAAGCTAATAGATTTCCCTAATAATCCAAGAAATAAGTCAAGTAATTCTTACTAGCTTGGTATAAGTATAAAGTACTCTTAATAATATAATTAATATTCTTTAGTATTAAGTAAGCTTACTTCTTCCTTATTTCTTACTAATAGCTAATAGCTTTATAGGCCAATTTGCTATCTATTTCTCGAGAGAATCCTAATAAGGATAATAATAAGAATAGTAGAGAGTAGTTATAAGAATAAGATATTTATAGGGTATAGAAATTAGAGTTTTTAATAATTTTCATATAGTTTTTCTAAGAATAAATATATAGTTTTTTAATAGTTTCCTAATAAAAGCATTTATCTTTTATATCTCCGTTTGGCTAATAGTATTATAATATTACTCTTTTCCAAGTATTCTTATAATTCTTAAGCTATATTCTCCAGATTATTTAGTAATTCCTATATATTATCTACTAGTAAGTAGCCCTTCTAATAAATGAAATACTTCCTTTCTTTTCTGCTTTCTTTATAGGCCATAATGAATTCTATCTCGAATTCTTCTTTACTCTTAATCTCAACCGGCTCTGGTTCTATTATAATACTAGCTTGCGGGTACTATGGTTCTAAGAGGAAAACGTAAAAAATATTATAGATCTAATATAATAGTAGTAATTCCAAGTAGTATATCTATCTATATATTCCTATAACTTCCAGAACTTTAAAGGGGCCGAGATATCTATCTACTAGCTTTATACTAGGTTATAGCTATTAAATATTCTTTATATAAAGTATAACTTTATTATATATCTTAAACTTCTTATTAATATATTTCTTATTATAGTACTTTTTTTATATATCTATTACTTTTTACTATTATTTCTCTAGTACCTCCCATTTTACTTAAATCCTTTATACTCTTTCCTATATTACCGGCGCCCCTCTTTCTGAAATATTGTCCTTAATATATAGTTTAATACTAGGATAGAATCCGTATAAGGTATAAAATAGGGATATTCCTATTATTAAATATATAGAGTTATTATATGTGAATTCTATAAGAGTAAGCTTTACTACCTAGTTATTCTACTAGTAGCTAGTATAGTACCTCAAGTATTATTCTAGAGTTTGGTTTAGATTCTCCGTTTATCTATTAGTTTACGGGTAGAATACTATATTTAGCCATTATTAAACCTTTAAGTAAAAGTACAGACTTGACTAGAACTTGCTTATAAAGACAGATCCTCTATTAGAGGTTATACCCGCAAGTATACCAAAGTCTTTAATAATATGGTATATAAATAGCTTTACTAGCTCAGGAGCCAAGACCTCCTTAGTAGTCGGAATATATTATACCATTTTCGTATACCTATTAATAATAATAAGTATAGAATTATATACTTTACTATAAAACCTAGAAGGGGGCAGTCCCGTAATAAAGTCTATAGTAATTTCTTGCTATGGCTTAGAAAAGAAAGGAAATGAACTAAGTATACTATATGGCAGATATCTCTTTACCTTGGTCCATTAATATATAGAACAAGTTCTAATATAGTCTTTTATGTTCTTTCTTATACTTTACTAGAAGTACTTTCTCTAGAGAATTTCTAGTATCTTACTAGTACCAAAATACCTATCTATAGAATTATTATAATTAGCTTATAGTAATTCTTTTTTAAGAGCCGGCTTATTTAGTATATAGATAGTATCCTAATATCTTAATAACCCAGATATATCAAGTTCCCAAGTCTTAATAGCTCTAGTAAAGGTCTCCTTTAAGAACTATTTATACTACTAGTATTATACTAATGAATCGAGCCTTTAGTACTATAATAGTAGTTCAAGTAATATCTCTCCGCTTTCCTTATATACTATTTCGGACCTAGCTACTTATATAGCTAGAATCCGTAGTATATACTATTTATAACTAGCTATACTAGTAATAGGCTCAAGTAGTAGTATCTCCGGTACTACTTCATTACTAAAATAGACTTCCTTTTCGGAATTCCTTAGTATTTTACTAATCGAGAAGTATTTACCTTTTTTCTCCTGGGCCTTATATTATAGCATTATAGGAATAGTATAGCATTCTATTACTACTATCTATAGGGTTCTCTATTCTGTATTCTATAGCTTATTATAAAGTATAGGTAGTAAAATGTCTTTATCTATATCTGCTATAAAGTCTGGCCTCCTTAATAGCCTATTAGCGGAATTACTATATCCCGGCCAGTACTCTAAGACAAAGTCAAAGGCAGCTAGCTCCTCTACCTATCTTATCTATTAACTATTTAGTTTTCTCTTAGTTATAAAGTATTTTAAGTTATTATAATCTGTCTTAATAATAATAGTATACCGGATATATATTAGGTAATACTACTAAGTACGGAATACCAGAATAATAGCCAAGAGTTTAGAGTTATATATCTTATATCTATTTTTAATTATAGTTATCTTTTTTAAATAAAAAGTAATAGGGTACTACCTGGCTTCTGCTCTCTTACTAAAAAGCTAGGAAATCATACCTATAACTATAAATCCTAAAGCGTCTGTTTCTATATAAATCTTTAAGGCTAGGTCGAAATAATAAAGAATTAGTACTATTATAAATATAATTTATAGCTCCCTAAAAGCCTTATCTGCCTTATCCGTTTAGCTAAACTAATATAGTAGTTTTCCGCTAGTTTTTAGTAAATTAATTAACTTTTTTACTACCCTAAAGTATCTATAAATAAACCTCCGGTAAAAGTTAGTAAAACCCAGAAATACTTGAACTTTTCGGATATTATTCTTTAGGGCCGGCTATTCCCTAATAGCTATAACCCGGCTAGCTTCTATTTCTATACTATCTAAACTAATTACAAATCCTAGAAACTCTATTCTCTCTATATTAAACTCGCATTTTGCCAAGTTTATAAAGAGCTAGTATTACTATAACCGCTCGAATATATATTAGACTACTATTATATATTATTCTGGGTCCTCTAAATAAATTAAAATATTATCCAGATAAACTATATAAATAATATTTATAAGGCCTACTAGTATATAATTAATATATGCCTGGAATATTATCGGAGTATTAAATAGTTCAAAAGATATAATATAGTACTTAAAATATCTATAGTATATTCGGAATACTATCTTCTATTTATTGCCCTTCCGTATTTATAACTAATAGTAAGTATCTTTTAAGTCTAGTTTTATATATACTTTTACTCTATAAAGCCTGTTTATTATCTTACTAATAAGTAGTAATAGTATTTGGTTCTTAATAGTAATTCTATTTAGATCCCGGTAATTAATATATAGATATAGGCCGCCTCCTTTCTTTAGAACAAATATAATTAGGGTACTAGCTAGACTAGTAAAATAACGGATCCATTTCTTCTCTAAGCTAGTATTAAGATATTCCCGAAGAACTTCAAGCTCTCTTTCTAATAAAGTATATATAGGACCATATAGTAATTAGGATCCTGGTTCCAGATCTATATAATACTCTATTATATAATAGTCAGGTAATATACCTATAGCCTCTATAGAGAATACTCGGAGAAAGTCCTAATACTTCCTGGGAAATATAACTATCCCGTTTATAGTAATAGTAGTAATTCTTTGGCTATTTATTATAGGATAGGCAGTTAATAGAAAAACATATACCTTATACTTTACTACTTTGGCAAACTTCCTAGTATTTAGAACTTTAATCTTTTATAATTAAATCTGGTATCTCTATATTACTTCTCTAAAGGAAATCAGGAGATTAACCTAGTAAAGCTATAGGAATCCAAGTATTATATTAATATAATTCAGATCAAAATTATATAATATAAAGTATATATTAGCCTCTCTTTAGTTCCCTAGTATATCCTCGATAGTAACCCCAAGAATATAATCTCTATATAAATAAATCCTCTTTTCCTCTAGTAAGAATAAGAGAGTTACCCTTAATATTAATAAAATACTTATATCTAAGGCTAACCTCCTCTTTATATAATTAGCCTTTATACCCAAGTTAATTAATATTCTAACCCTTTACCTACTTTTCCTTATTTTAATAGTAATCTTAATTACTATTCTCGTTTTAGGGGCCTTGCCCTCTATAATATAAACGAGTATAACTACTACGGGGCATATCCGTTTCCCGGCTTCTTTAGTTCTAGGTACTTATATATCTTATAGCCAGACTTATTATAGTTATAGCAAGTCGGTTTTCCCTAATTTGGGCAGGTAGTAATATAGTAATTCTCCTTCTAGTAAGTAAAGCAAGTTATATCCGGTCTTATAGATCCTAATACAAGTACTATATTAGATCCCGTTACTATACTTTTACTATCCCGGTTATATAAACCTTATAACAGGGATATATTTCTCTTCCGTTTCCTTTTATTATCTCCTCTTTTCTTTTTCTAATTTTCTTTCTTTTATTAACCCGTTAGCTTATTATTATATTCCCGTTAAGTAAACTAGTTTAAGTTATTCTCGACCCTTATAGCCGCAGAAATAAGCTTCTCCCTTTCTTATAAAATATTCCCTTAGTAATTAATCTCGTCCCGAATCTCCTGCCTCAAGCTACTAAATAAGTCATCCCGCTCTTATAGTAAATCCGTATATCCCAAGTTATCTAATAGGCTATCTAAATAGGATATAAAGCTTTAGATACTCTAATCTGGCCACTATTTTATATCCTTAAACTTGGCGAGAGTATTATTACTATAGTTCTCCGGATCCAAGATAGAATCCTTTATAAACTTAATAAAGGTCTCCTAATCCGTAGTATTAATACCCACTAATTACTTCCTATACTTCCAGATATTCCTGGCTATATTCTCAAAGTAGGAAGTATAATATATAACCTTTACTATATCTATAGTCTAGGTAATCCCGCTATCTTTATACTATTTTAGCTCTACCTAGTAAAAGAAGTCCTAGGCTTCCTTAATACTCTTCTTCTTATAAGTTAGTAATTCTCAGGTTTTTAGAGCCCTATAAACTAAATATACTACTAGTAGTATAACAGGTTCTATAATAGGTATCCGAATATCCTTAAGATAATAAATCTGAGCTTCTAAATCCTCTAGATCCTTTCTCTATTATATCTCTGCTTCTAATTTAGTAATATAATAATGAGCCGCTACTAGCTTCTCTATTATTATTATCCTGCTAGCTAGTTCTAGGGATATCTAAGTTCTACTTCCTTCTCCTGATTAGGCGGTAGCTAGAGTAGCTAACTGGGCGCTCCCCTGGATACCTGACTAGGTCGCCCTAGTAATAGCAGAGGCGCTTTTTCTAATTAATACTCTAGCTATTAGTGGTTTTGTCTATTAATGGCTTAATTATCTTATAACGAACTGCTTCCCGAAGATTGGATTAATTAGAATATAAGGCATGTAATAGCAGGGTAATATACAAGTAGTTAAGGTAAGTAAGCTATAGAGTAATACTTGCAAGTATAACTAATTCCAAGAATTAATTCTAATAAGAGACTAATTAATGCCCCTTCTAAAGCTAGGAGTGTCTCCCTATATATTCCCTAGTATTTAGCCAGGTATGCAAAGCCCTTTACTTAATTAGGAAATCCTATACAATCTATATGATTCCGATTATAAGCTATACCCAAAATAGGAAACTAGATCTATAATATCTGATACCTGTCTATATGCTATTACGTGTGCCTATTACATTTCTAAGATAAAGTTCTTTTTATATAAGAATTCCGCAAGTTTTCCTAGATTTTTAATAGTAATTCCCGGTAATTCTTTATTAGAATAACTTAAATAGGAATATAAATATTATATAAGAGCTTAATAGGGCTCTTTATTCGAGAAATTATTCTCGTTTATTATATAAGATTTCTAATACTTGAAATAGTTAGAAGGCCTAACTAGTTTATATAAAGTTAATAATATTTTATAATAATAATTATAAAAGAAATATAAACTAGAAAAGGCATTCTCTAATCCAAATACTATAGACTTGTTTTATAAGTCTAAATAATAAAATTAGTAATATTATATATCTTTTATTTCTTAAGAATTCTATATATATAATTAATATAATTACTTTTAGTAGGATTTCTTAACTACCCAAGCCCTTTTCTAATATATTTAGGTCTAAGCCAAGAGTTTAGTTTTCTAACTTAGAGCTCTTATTATTAGTAGTATATTTCGATTTATTATCTGCCTTAGAGCTATTCGAATTAGTAAATTCTTTCTTAGAAACTTATATATTTAGTAATAGGAAATAAATAGAAATCTTTCTAGGTGCTTTCCGGGTATTCGGGCCCTTAGGATATAGAATTAATTAGTATTTCTTAGAAAGAACGAAAACGGGGCCTTATAAAGTAATAGGTTTCTCGCTAATTAATTAATTACTAATTTTAATAATACTCTAATAGATATAAATCTTTATATTAATATTATTTAACTAGGGAAGTCCGAGAAATAAATAAAGTTCTTTCTTATTTCTCTTTAATATTAGATAAATAAATATAAATACCTAATATTATATTTCGCTTACTTCTATTATAAAAGTAATATAAGCTAAAAGTAATAAGGAATCCCCGTCTATAGTATTTATTATAAGACTATTTTAGCCTTTACTATTTAGTATAATAATTATAAATCCTATTACTTTCCGGAAAGATTCGGAAATTAAATTCATATCTAAACCTTAATTCCTATAAGTTATACTAATAAATATAGAAACTTTCATATATTTTCCCTAGTAATAAACTCGGAAAATAATAGGAATCTTAAATATCTTATTATTAAAATAGATATTAGGGCTAATTAAGACATAAACTTTTAGGGAAAAATAGGAATTCTTAAGAATATTTAGGGAATCTTTCTTCTTCTTTTACTATAGCTTAGTAATTAGTATTCTAATCTTATAAAAACTATATTAAGTATTCGGGGAAAGCTAGAGGATTTTTAAAAGGCTCAAGTTATATTAGAATTAATTTATAAGATCTCAATATTTAATAGGGCTAAGGTTTTCCCGACCTATAATTTCATATAGTTTATAAACTCTATATTTGATTTTTTTAGGAGTAAACTTCGAATTCTTAGGACCTAGATAATTCTTAATTTTCTTATTCTTAGATAAGGTAATTTCTTTTATATAGTAATACTTTCTTTATAAGTTAGTTATAAAAGTATTATAAGAAAGAATCTTTATCTAGCTTTCTAATTTCTCTAATATATATCCGAATCTAAGCGAGATATTATTAGTATTCTAATAGGTTCCATATTTAGATTTAGTTAGTATAAATAATCCGGAATTAGTTTTTATTAAACTCGAAAACTTATTAAAGCTTATAGTATATTTAAACTAATTCTCGAATTTATATAAAGAAATATATAAATTATAGCCATATAACTAGGAAATATATTAAGAATTAAAGAATCCAGATTCCTAGAAAGAGTTATAATATAATATAATATTTCTATTAAATATAATCTATTTTAAATAACTTTATTTCTAGTATATAATAGTAAGATTTCTATAATCCGGCTTAATATAGCTATATTTTCTATATCTAATATATAATTTCTTAAAATAATTAAAGATCTCGAAATTATTAATAATTAAATAGCTAGATTAGGTAGCTAGTAAGAGAGATACTCGATTTTAATTTCCGAAATTATTTAGACGGGCTCTATTCTAGAACTATCTAGATATACTAGTATTTCGGGGTTATAAAGAATTCGGCTTTATAGCTAGAATATTCGGAATAGTTTAGATAGCTAGTTAGAATCCTAAAGCTAGCTAGTTTAGATACTAAAAGAACTTCTTAAAAATATTCGGGTTATATTAAACTTCCGCTAAAACTACTATTATAGAATAGCTAGTGAAATCCTATATTATTTTCTTAAGCTCTATTAATTAGTACTTACTAGCAAGAGCTTTCTTAACTTAATACTTTAAGGAAATCAAATATTAGGAAGCTTAAATTATTTCATAAGATTTCCAAAGTACTTTATAGGTAGCTATATTCTTATAAAAAGCTAAATAATAAAGTTTATTATTATGAATTTCCTTTATAAAAGTATTAATAATATAATTTAATATAGTAGTTTCTAAGCTACTAAAAGCTATTATAAAATTTTCCCGGGGCTTATTATAACTATAGGTTCTTTATAATAGGGAAACCATATACTAGTAATATATAGTAAGAGCTTTATTAGCTCCTTAGGAAAGGTTTTCGATTTCTGTCTAGATATCCGCTTCTATAATATCCTGGATAGATATAGGGAATTCCTTAGTAAGCTATTCCTTAATAATATTAATATTAGCTTGAGTTACTACTAATCTCTTATCTATAATCTTCTGAATTCGTAATATAAAATTGAGTCTATAAGCTAGTTCTCTTTCTAGAAGTATCTCGATTACCTCTAGAAATAGCTTAGGCTTTAGAACTATCTGGGAAGCCTTGCGGAAATTATAGGCCAAATAAGTAAGCTATTAGAAAGCTGGGATATTATTTTTATAGCGGCCCGAATTCTTGAAGTCTAGAAGGAAATCACCTTTCTCTTTATTAGAATCTCTTATTATAATGCGATTTGGTACTTCCAATTAGGTTCTAAGCTTCTCGAGTTCCTGGCAAAGAATAAGGTATTCCGATTCGGACGCAGGTTATTTCTTTATTAGGGAAAGCAAACCCGCGGGAATATTCAGGTTCCTAATTATTTAATTAAATAAGGTATTATATTCCAATTAGAAATCTAATAATAGGGAATTCTATATAGAGCTAGATAAATCTATATAGTTTATTATAGAGTAGGTATTATAAAATTCGGAACTCGGTAAGATAGTCTATATAGAGAAGTATATTTTTAATTAAACCTTCTGATTCTAATTAGATATATTCGGGAAATGCTTGGAATTATAGGGAATCCTACTAGAATAATCTGGGAATCTTTCAGGAAATCTGCAAATAGTTTTTAATAATGCTTTTAATACTTCTCGATAGGTAGGATTCGGGAATAGGGTATTAGACTATTCCATAGTCGAGGAACCGTCAGGGAATGCGTCTGCTTAAGGGGAGGGAATATGGTATTGAAATATGTTCCTGGAGGTATCTAGGATTAGAATCAAAGAGTTTTTGGACAGAATTCAAAGGATTAAAGGTATCTTTGAGGATTTCCGAGGCGGGGGAGGCGGGGTTAAGGTTAAGGGTAATAATGATTTACGATCGCGTTAATCGTAATTAATCGCACTAAGGAATCGACGATTCAGAAAACGGTAAGGTCGAGAAAACGATGGGGAGGGTATTCAGGAAGCGGGAGAGGGTATCGGAGGCGTGTGCAAGGCTTGGAATCAATCCCTGCGTTGCTTACCAGAAAAGTAGTGGGAGAAAGAGGATGTAGAATTGGTGAGGTGTGCCTCGAGAGGATATGTACAGTTGGTTGCCTCAGGCATCCCCCGTTTACGTCCGGTGCAGAATTGGGCATTAACGGAAGTGAGTTATGTTTTAGCGAGGATGGCGCAGGGGTGGAGAAGCTGCAGGTTACGGTGCGTTAGTTCCTGCTTAAGGGATGAGGGTATTTTGGAATTTGAATTTTGACTTGATGGGGATTGTAGATATATTGAAATTGCTTAGCTGAACCCATAACTTTTCGTTTCACGAGTACTAGTGAACGAGCTCCCTGTCTTCAGATATATATCCGGCTCGGTACGCGCTAAGTCACTTGCAGTAGTACTATGTAACTTGTACTACCTAACTTAATTTCACTAAGCGCTAAAAATATAGTAACTTTTAATAGGCGTATTAATAGAAACCCAGTGACCCTCGCTTAAGCAATTTTAAAAAAAGAACCCCTATTGATAGCAAGTACAAATGGCGTGGGCTTACCTAACATTACCACATTCACTGTGTATTTAGCTCCGGCTGTCCTAGCTACACCCCTCTTCTCGCCTAATCTTATATATAACTCTATAACTTAGCCTTTTGTACAATACTTGCAATCGCCTATAACTTTTTAAATTCTTTAATTATATGCTCGTGCTCTTAAGAAGAAGAAAATTAACAAAAGAAGGAGAATTAATTTCAAGCTATAAGAAATACAATAAGTAGAGTGTAATTTTAAGAGCGGGTTAGGAAGATGTTAGTATTCACTGCTTAAAATGGGCCAGTATCGACCCTGTAAATCAACTCGGGGAAGGGGGCTGGGGGTTGCGTCATTTCTCTAACGCCCCAGCCTGAAAAGAAGGAGGGGGTTGCGAAGTAGTAGCCTTTCCCGCCTTTCGGAATTTTCTCTTCCTGCAAGATTTTCACCACAAGTATGGCATAAAGTGCGGCCAAGTCTGATTGATATATGCACGACGGAGAGTGGGTGGGTTGATCAAAGGAGAATGTTTGTAAGCAGAGGGAATCGATCTAATAAATACATGGCAGCTCGTTTTTGAAGTAATTGGCCAGTCAACTATCCGTTCCATGACCTTTGCTCCGAAGCAGAAACAACATTCATGTGCCCTCAAAGTGTTCAAAACCAAACCAGATTAAAGAAACAATTTAGGTAAAGTGGTGGCTTCGCGATCTGCAAGTGCTTTCCATGCCTCGAAGTACTTGCTCTTCCACGTGCACATACATCTACTCGAAAGTCAAGCCAACTGTAATCACCCCCTCAATCCCCGGCTTCGCCCATCACATCAAACCAGCAGGTCGTGTCAGTGTTGGAATTGCGTTTCAAAATACCAATACCTTATTACGAACGATCCGACATGTACCGGGGACGGATGCACGCTAAAAGAAGCCGTGATTACTTGATTGCTTCTCAGATGATAATTGATATTAAGACACCCGAGCGCAGTCATAACTTATGATACGTAAGTCAGATTCGAAAATAGTTTGGAAATGCCTAAAGGGAGAAGAAAAAGAGATCTACATGCGATGATTAATCACTTGATCGGGAGATCAGTTTCGCGCGACCCCGACCTCGACTCGGTGCGAAGACACTTGAGAAGCGGAGAAGGGACTATTGAGAAATATATCGTTGCCTTGCTTATACAATATACCCATTTCTAGGCTATGCAATGCCCTTGAAGCTCATCTGCTCTCCATCTTGCTCTCAAAACCTGAACCAAGATATTTATATACAAGAAGGTTCCATGTCGTTTACATGTCCAAAGAGACAATCCAATGCCATGCGATCCAACGCCCGTCCCTCATGCCAGTATGTATGCACTGCTATTGGTCAGTCCCCAATACCTTTGCCCAAAAAGGATACCCAAACCCATATCCTTGGCCCTTTTCCATCTGAGACCAACAAAAGAGATGCTGCGGTTGACGCAATGCTCACGAAATCCAAATTAACTCCACAACCCCATCCTTATCATACATCCTCCACCCCTTCCCACCCTGCTCAAAGCTCCACCGCCAATCATCGCCCTTCCGAATATAAGTCTGTCTGACGCTCCCATCCTCCTCGACTCTACTCTCCTTTAACTCCCAGCTCGCCTTCCTCCCAGTCTGAATCAAACTCTTCCTTCCCGGCCCTAACATAAAGTCCATATTCCAACCATAATCGTCAGGCGCTGCACCAAATGTCCGCTCCATCTGATGAACACTGAAGTCAATTCCTTTCGGGTAGTGAGCGACAGAGAAACCGTTTGAGATGATGTAATTATCCCTCGTTTGAAATCGCTGCAGGAAACAGTCTTCGCCGCAAGCATGCATGATTTGCGCACCTTCATACGGATGTGCTTCATGCCACATGCCACCTTTGAAGTGATGGAGGGAAAGCGGCGCAATGCCAGATTCGTAGAATCCAGCCGGGTCGCCCACAATGTCGAGTTGGTGGAGATCACGCAGCAGTGTGAGGCGGACCTCGGTGTTTTCGTAGATGCATTTTCGGAGCAGGATGTCGCCTTGGGGTCCCCAGCCTGTGTCTGATTCTTGGATTTTCTGGCGTGTGCTGCACTGCGAGAAGAAGGAGGATATTTTCTTGGCAAGCGGAACGGAGAAGAAGACGCCTGCACCGCCGAAGGCTTGGGACCCGTGGCGTTCGATGTTGTTGATATCCTCGGAGAATGTACCCATGTAGAGATCAGTGGTGTGGTTGTAAGTAGTGAGAAGGTTGAGGAGGCGGTGCATGGAGGGGAAGAAGGTATCGTCGTCGCACATGACGAGGTATTTCCGTTTCTTGTGCTCTGACTCCTGGTAGAGTGCTGGGAGGAGCGACAGATACCGCTTCGCCATTTCGATCGAGCTGTCAGAGGGGAACACTTTAACGTCCATGCCCATCTCCTTCATCATTTGTCTTGTTGCTTCGATTTCAGCATTTGTTGCATCCACCAGACATAAGACCAAACCAGCTCCATTGGACTTTCCATTTCCATTCGTCAACCAGTGTGACCATTCGGTGATGGGACCCGTCTTTGGGTTACTGAGCCTTTGGAAGGTGGTGGATATGCCGAAGAGAAGATTAGAAGCATCCACAGTGCTGGGATATGGCGATCTTGCAACCGGAACGTCCAGCGGCTTTGGACAAGCAGTGCTCATAGGGGGGTTGTTGACCTTAATCGTATCGAAACCCTTCGGAAATAGGTCATTATCAATTTTGGTCATTGACGCTCGTGCGATGTTGTCGCGATGAAATCGTATGTACCGTCGTCCGTAGTCGACGTTCTCCCCAAGGCCGTAACGCCACTGTAATAACTGGAGGTGGGTTGCGTTTAGCGTGCAATCCAGAGGACGGCTTTGGTTGCTATTCTGCACATAGATTACTTCCGTTTCCGTTTCGAACGGTTCAATTCGGTTTTTAGTGGTCGTGGAACGAAAAGTGTAGAAGAAAAGAACGAGACAAACGAGTGTGAGCAAGGCAACTCGCGAGAAAGAGCTTCGTGGGTTGAGCATCGTCCCGCTTGCAGCTGTAGAACCCATAACGAGCGAGGTACTTCAACGCATTCAAGGTGGAAGAGAACAGCACTGGAGAGAAGAGTGGAAGATGTGAAGAAGGGAGGAATATAGAGGTTGGTCTAATTTGGAAACGAGAGTGATGTTGCAAACCCATTCCGGAAGGCGCGAAGGTGTAAGGCGGGTCACAAAAGCAATGCGACCTGACCCGCCCCTCCACTGGGAGAAGTCCGGAATTTCGCAATCACAGCCATATTGGCGTGAAAGGGGCCGTGTACCAAGGAGGATTGGGGTGCAGCATGTTCACAATTGACTTGCGTCTTTCTCTCGCCGCATCACAGGTCCTGTGGGGCTCTCGAGAAGCTGGTGTTGCAGAATCTGCAAACTACGTTGAAATATCCGGGGAAAGGCCATCTGAAGGTGTCCCGCACATGAAATCTCGATCCTTGAACGGCTAATCATAAGACTGGACGTGGGAGATTTCCGTTACGGAAAGCTACATCTGCAAAAAGGGTCGAGGCTCACGAGGGGACTTAGATTGCTTGTGCCCCTTTTAGTGAAGGCGAGCGAGCCTAGAGAGCTCAATGAAAAGGAGAACGACTATAGGGGTTAGCCTTGTCTTGAGGGCATTTTGCAGAATCGAGTTGTGATGTTCTGGGTCTGTTCAGGCGACGGAGTTAAAAGTTGGAAGATGGCCGTCGTTATTATCGGGTAAAGCTAAAATATCACATCAACGGTCACAAGCTTGTCTGATCTTGAATGACGCAGCGAAAGGATCTTTTGAAGATAGGAGAAAGGGGGCGGAGATCATCACGTGAACGTTGGAGCCCTCCCGTCTGCACTTGAAGATGATACGAAGATAGAATGAGGTTAAAAAGTAGGGGACAGGATCTGCGAGCATTACGAACGATTGGTCTGGCAGGCCAGACCGAACGAATCAAAACAAAATGCAGTCGAACCGGAGAGTTCTCCTTTTTGATGTGTCCCTGTGAGCCAATGAAAACCTGGACGAAATTGTCGCCTGAATTCGTGCCTCTGATTCAAGGCCTGATGAAGTCATCGTCAACATCAGGTTGGAAGAACGCGTGAGCAAAACCATCTCTGAACGCGTCAACAGACTCACATTGTTCGGAGTCGGCATGGCTAGGTAAGCGCTGTCCCCCTCTCACGGTCTTCTCGGCCAGTCGAGCTGCTAATCAACTCCCAGCAACATCCTCTTCCTGCCCTTCCGCAAAACGAACAGCCTTGCCTTATCGACTGCAATCAAGCAGTACATCTCCAGCAAATATGACCAGCATCCGGATATGTTCAAGCAGGACTTGGACGTTATTGATGCTCTAAGAAGGGATGCGGTTCACGTGCGAGAGCCGCATATCAGTGGAATCAAGAAACTCTCCGCCTATGCGGGGCAACTTTCTTGGATTGGGGGGAAATTTCCTATAGATGTGCGTAACCTTTTGTTGGCAAAACCCCATGCTGACACGATATTGCCAGATTGGTGTAGACTTCACATGGTACCCGGCACTTGGCTACAATACCGAAAGACCGATTTCTCAGAATAACCTCAAATTCGAACTGGCCAATGTCCTCTACAATCTTGCTGCCCTCTACTCCCAACTGGCAATGGCCTCGAACCGTGGCACAACTGAAGGACTACGGGCAGCATGCAACTATTTCTGTCTCTCTGCAGGGGTCATCTCCCACATCAAGAACGCAGTCATCCCAGAGCTCCGCTCTACTCCTCCCGAAGACATGGACGACTCCACTCTCGAATCTCTGTCCCAACTCCTCCTCGCACAAGCGCAAGAATGTTTTTGGCAAAAGGCTGTTATGGATGGATACAAAGATGCGTCAATAGCAAAGTTGGCTGCTAAGGTTTCCGATTTCTATGGTGCCGCTGGGGATTGGGGCGTGAAGAGTGAGGCGATAAGTTCGGAATGGATACATCATACTACAGCCAAGCACCATCATTTTGCTGCTGCAGCACAGTATCGACAGGCTTGTGATTGTTTGGAGAAGAGAAAATATGGTGAAGAGGTGGCGAGACTTCGGGACAGCATATCCTGTGTCAACGAAGCACTGAAGGAGGCCAAGTATCTTAATAAAACAGTGATGAATGATTTGAATGAGTTGAGGAACAAAGTCACTGAAGATCTCAAGAGGGCGGAGAAAGACAATGATTTGATCTACCTCAGTAAGTAGCTTGATCCTGGTATTTTCACGGGCTTATATTGCAGGTCCTGTCCCACCCAAATCGGAGCTCAAGACTCTCGAACGAGCAAATATGGCGATTGCCAAGGTGCCAAAACAAGTATCAGCACCTTCCGAATTTATTGGAGACAAGGGAGAATTTGGGCCTCCCCTGTTTGCCAAGCTTGTACCGTTCGCTGTTCATGTTGCTGCAAGCATCTATGAAGAAAGAAGAGATCGTCTTGTCAATACCAACATCATCGACGAACTCGAGATCTTGACAACCAAGATCCATGACACACTATCATCGCTCAATCTTCCCGGATCTCTCCAAGCGCTGGAGAAACCTCTCGGCTTACCACCAAGCCTGACATCTCATGCTGAGGAAATTCGTCAAGCAGATGCCCTTTCCAGACTCCAAAGATCATTCTCAGACACCAACAAACTCAAAGCCTCCGATGATGCAATCTTCAACGAAGGTAGAGAACTCCTTCAAGCAGAAGCAGCTGAGAACGACCGACTCCTCAAGAAATATGGCACTGACAGATGGACACGTCCCGACTCAAAATCTGCTGCTGCTAAATTATATGCCCAAGTCACCGAAATCGATGGCTACCTCAAGAGTGCAGGAAACAGCGACCAGCTCGTCGTCAGTAAGTTCCGTGAATGCGAAGACATGCTCCGTATTCTGTCTAGCACCGACCGCGACATTGGGAACTTCGTCCCCAGTAGCCGCCGTGTCGCCATCCCTCCAAAACTTGAAGGCGAGGTCTCACGTCTCCGCAACAGCCTCAACGAGGTGAGTCGTCTCGAGTCTCGCCGCCGACGCAAGATCGAAGCCCTTCGAGAAAAAGCAAAGAAGGACGATATCAATAACAGCATTCTCGCCGAAGCTGCACGACTTGAACGTGAATACCCTAGCCAAACATTAGTCCCCGCCCATTTTGAAGACTTTTTTGAACAGCGCCTCCAAAAGTACGATGTCGATCTCGCGGGCGTGAAGTCCGAGTCCGACGAGCAAGATCGCTTGACTTCACAACTCGAAGCCGCGAACACATCTTTCGTGGCAGCAAGGAAAGGTGACACCAGCTCCCGCGAACGCGAACAAGCATTGCAGAAACTAGAGAATGCATATTTCAAATACAAAGAAATAGTCAGCAACCTCGAGGTCGGGCGAAAATTCTACAACGATCTTGCCAAAATCGTCGGCAGATTTCGGGATGGCTGTAAAACATTCGTCTACGAAAGAAGAGAAGAGGTCTTAAGGATCGAAAACGACCTCTCGCTCCCTCCGCTGTCGAATTTGACACTTTCGCCGCAGCCACAGCAGCCGAGAACGTACAACACGCGCTCATCCTCCCATGGACCTCCACCTCCGAGTCAGAATCTGCCGCAGGCATATCAGCCGCCTATGATAAATAGCGAGAATATCCCTGCGCCCATACCGCAAAGGGCGAATGTTTCAAGTATGACGACACCGCCGATTACGCCGCAGACGTGGAATCCGGAATTGGGGATTAAGTTTGGTGGGCCGCCGCCGCCGCCGCCGGGGCAGGGGCCGGGGCAGGGGCAAGATCAAGCAGGACAGAGACCGGGTGGTGGTGGGACGTGGGATCCGAACAGGGGGTTTAAGTTCGGTTGAGGGGTGTTAGAGAGATGGAGGTTAGGAAAGGCGTGAAGGGAAGATGAATTATGATTAATGACCGAAGTACAGTATAGCATTTTCGGAGTCAGCAGGGCAGGAGAGCGATAAGCGGGAATGGATTCACAGGCAATTGCCGCAATCAAGGACTGTTTTAGGAACTGTAAGTTTTGGTTGTGTGCATCTTTGAGTCGCGTTTCATTTTGACTCGAGAAGTAGAGGTTCAAGTGAACCGTAGAGCAACCTCAAATCTCGCCCTCAACATTGTTGTACAACGCGGTTTGATGAGCGATGAAAGATGGAGCTTTCATCACATCTTTTACGACAGGTGAATCCCAAAGCAACTTTGTTAGTATCTATCGCGCAATTGAGCGGATGAAATCTCCATATCGTTGTCTCACCACACCTTTCAATATCCTTGCCTGGGGAGCAAGTCTTGCATGCCCGTATTTGCACGGGGAGCCACGAGGGCCTCCCCGATTGGGCACATTGCTGTTACACGCACTTTCTACCAACATGTAACCCCGCTCTCCGTTCAAAGACCGCGACACCTCCATATACCCCATCTCTATCGGTCTGTATAGGACCCCCTCAAACCGTACATGGCTTTCTCACGCGAGATCTGGACTTTGCTCGCTATCCTCCTAATAGGATATGCTTTCATATCAAGGCTCCGCACTTGGTTCCGCCTGCGCCATATTCCAGGCCCACCTTTCGCTGGGTTCTCGAAAGCCTGGCTCCTCAGGAAGGCAATAGGCGGTCGCTTCCATCTAGATACGGCTGAAGTGTGCGAGAAATACGGTAGCGGCCTCCTTCTCCCTTGCAAGAAAAGACTTTGCTAAAGTGGATTGTAGGTTCACTCGTGCGACTCGGCCCAAATGAGCTCTTCACGAGCGATCCCACAATTTTGAGGCGGATGTCCGCTGTTCGGTCACCCTATCGGAAATCGGAATGGTATGACGGTGCACGCCTTGAGCCGGAATACTTCTCCATGTTCTCGGAGATGAACGAGGAACGGCATTTGGAGCTTCGAGCAAAGTGCGCCGTGGGAGTAAGTCCGCCTTATCAAATTACGCGACCATGTGGCTTATAGAAATCTCTAAGTATGCCGGCAAAGATAATGAGTACCTGGAGATGTCCATCGACGACAATATCGCTAAGCTCGTGCAATTCCTAGACTCTAGATATGTGTCTACATCAATGGAATTCAAGCCCGCGGACATGGCTGCCAAGTTCCAGTTTCTTACTCTTGATATTATTTCTAAAATCGCGTTCGGGACAGCGTTTGGAAATCTAGAGGCTGATGATGATGTGAGCTCGTATGCGAAGACCATGGAGGATTTGTTTCCCTTGGCTACCCTGCTCGGGACCTGGCCTGCGCTCGCGAAGGTGTTCTTCTGGAAACCTCTCCGGCGGTTCCTCCCGAAAGAGACGGACACCGTTGGTATGGGCAAATTAATGGGGTTCGTATCTCCCTCGCTATTGACCCTCTCTCTTATTACTATTGGATAACGGCTCTCTGACTGTATGCTGTTATAATTAGGATTGGGAAGCAAGTAGTCGCGGAGAGATTCGGTCCAAATAAGAAAGTCAAGCGGGACATGCTGGGCTCCTTTCTCGCTCACGGCCTCACGCAAAGGGAAGCACGGTCCGAGTCTCTTCTCCAAATGTACGCCCCTTTCCCCCACCTTATCCTCACCCCTCACCCCTCCTCAGCCCTCTCTAACCCCTCTCCTTCATATGTAGAGTAGCAGGCTCCGACACCTCCGCAACAGCCATGCGCGCCACCCTCCTGCACATCATCACCAACCCCACCGTCCAAGCAAAACTCCTTAACGAGCTCTCCTCTTCCAACCTATCTTCCCCCATCACCGACGCCGAAGCCCGCAAACTGCCTTACCTACAAGCAGTCATCAAAGAAGGGCTCCGCATCTCCCCTCCCGCCACGGGCTTTATGTCGAAAACCGTGCCCATTGGCGGCGACACTCTTCGCGGGTTGTTCGTACCTGAAGGAACGATGATTGGCTGGAGTCCATTTGGAGTGATGCGGAATCAGATCTTGTGGGGGGAAGATGCGATGGTTTTTCGCCCCGAGCGCTGGCTTGAAGGGAACCCGGACCAGATTGCAATGAGAGAGTTTGACGTGGAGTTGTGTTTTGGGTATGGGAGGTATCAGTGCCTTGGCAAGAACATCGCGGGGATTGAGCTGAATAAGGTTTTCGTTGAGGTGAGTGAAATTTCTCACATTATATCAAGAATGACAAGAAAAGCATTCGGCTGGTGATATTTGGGGACAGGTTCTAACATGGTGATTGCATACTAGCTGCTACGTAACTTTGATTTCCAAATCGTGGATCCCACGAGCCCGTGGAAGTGCTTTAATGCTGGCTTGTTTCTGCAGAGTGATTTTTGGGTGAGGGTTACGAGGAGGGTGCCGAGTTTCTGACTTTCTAATTATTTGCTGGCAATGAGGTGAAAACTGTGTGCAATGCATATCTTTCATTGATGCGGTCGGTGGTGGCAATGCTTCTTTTCGAGTGGCGGGCGCGAATCTGATCATTTGGGAGCTTCGAGAGGAAGTGCAGCCCTCCTTTCGCTTCTTTTTCCAGCTTGCACTTTGCAATGGGGCTTCTTCCTGCTTCGGTATAGGGCTTGGTGAGATTCGACGAAGATAATGCTCTTTTTTCTTTTTATAAGTGCGTGTCTTAATCCGAAGCCTTAAGCTCGATGAGTGGAACCACGATCGCGATAATAGCCGACGAAGCAGATTAGTGTTTCGCGTTAAGCCAGGTTTAATCGGAATACCCAGTCTCGGATGGCTTCTACTTTGTCAATAGCTGTGGCTGATACGCTAGTAATGTCTCGCCGGACGAGGGGATAGTTTTAAAAAGTGCGGAGGAGTTAAAATTGCCCGGAGACAGGGAGTTTTCGTATATGAATGTAACGAAACTGGCCCAACCTGGTGATTTCGTTGTTGTCGAATTCAGCCACAATGACGGCCAAAGTCGAGTGACAATGGCCGGTCCAATTGCCCTGACACCGGAGATGTAACGTACACGACTAAAATTGGGGCAGTGGTCAAGGCCTTCGATGCATATATGACAGAAGCCACGCAGACTTTTGGGAAACTGAGAGCGCATGTGATTATATCCAACCAAACGCCGAATAATCCCTGGGAATCCGGGACTTTTAATTATGCAGCTAGCGGCCTTATCAGGGGTGCTGCGTTGGCAGCGAAGAATGTGGCGAATGGTAATATTACCTTTGTGGATCATGGGCAGTATGCTGCGAATGCTAATAAGGCGCTGGGAAAGGAGGCCGTGGGCGTGTTCTATCCGAATGACCATATACATACTTCGCCGGCGGGAGCGGATGTTGTAAGCAAGGATTTTGTGAAGTGTGTTGTTTGTGTGAATATTCTGTCGAAGAATTATGTTAAGAATGAGATGAGTACGATTCTGGGAGCTTGTATTTGGTCGTGTAATAAGATAGGAAGGCGCACATCTATATTTTTGTAGCCCGATGAATTCATAGGGTATATAGGAGCAGCAATATCTGACCCTGAGTACTGCTTTTGATGTGAGATTCTATTTTTTGGCGAAGAAGTGAGAGATCACCCGTACATTTTGAACTGCATTTCACCCTTCACTATTTGTTTGCGTACCACCCTACAAATGAGAAATGTCATATCTTCTTTTCGAGGTCCAGAGGGTGTTTTAAGACATCTCGTCCATCGAAAAGCAATCTGGGTATCCCTCTTAATGTGACTCATTCACCATTCATCATCCAACAAATAAATTAACCAAGAATGTCTTGGTTGGTTTCCCACCGCCGTGACCGAGCAAGATGTGGAAAGTCGGTATCGTTTGCTTCGATGCTGATAGCTCCACGAGCATTGTAGCCGACTCACCCTCGCCGGTGTGCTTTCTGCTTTGCCAGCATATCTCCTGCCTTGCCAACGGGTTGGAGCATAAGCCCATATTCAACCTGAAGGAGTAGACGGCAACGATTTATCTCTCCTTCGATCCGTTGCTGCACTTGTCGAACTCGTCCCTGTACTCGTAGGTGTCAAGCTGTACCCCGAGCTTGAACTGCTCCCAGTCTGCTCCTTCTTCAACACCAGTCCTAGCTGCTGCCACTGTCTTAACACATCCTGCCTCTGCTCCGCCGTCGCATTTTTCGCCTCTTCAAACCCTTCGGCAAAGTGCACTGCAAGAATGAAACTCAGCGTATCCGAACTCAGCTTCCTCCTGATAGAGGCATAAAGAGCACGCATGCCGTACGCTTTACCGCTTATCACCAGGCCTCGGGTTGGAAAGAAGAAGTTGAAGGCACCCTTCCCGAGTCCTTTGCCGAAGCCTTTCCAGCCGTCCTTTTTGGCGCCTTTGTATGGTTCATAGACAATCGCTGCTTTTGACTTGGCGACATTAACCGGCCAGTGCAGTATACCAGAGGCAATTGAACCCAGAGTCCCAAGGATGGGGTTGGCTCCAGTCGAGTTCGCAACCATGAAATGTTCTGCGGTCGGATATTCGCAGGGTCGATACAATTTCAATTGATTGACATCCAGAATGCCTTCTTCCCCTAGAACGGCCGCTGCGAAGGCGCTTAACTTGATGTCGTCGGTCTTCGATCCTTTGGTGGCGATCTGCCAGACAGCTACTCGGTTTGGAGCCATCATACAGCGCAGTCTAGGAATATGCAGCTGCTCGTGAAAGCTAGCTGCACCGGATTCACACCCATTTTCCTCGCGGATGCGCTCTCCGAGCTGCTTTGCTCGTTCAAGTGTTTCAGGTTTCAGAGCAACAAGAATGGCCTCAGCAAGCTTGTCCGCCGTGAGGTCCTTATAAGGCACGGGGGCAGGGCCAGCACCTGCACGTGCCACCATTGCTCCCCAGAAAGGCTGGTCGCCAAAGAAAGGAACAATGACAGTGGGACGGCCTAGAGCAATGCCTGCCGCTGTTGTCCCTGCTCCACCGTGATGAACAACACAGGACACGTGTTTGAAGAGCCAGTCGTGTGGACAGTTGCCGAGCATGAAGACACCCTCAGGTTTATCTAACTCATCCCCGCCCAAACCACCCCAACCTTTCGAAACCAAAGCTCGTTGCCCTGTCTTTTTGACGGCTTCGAAGATTAGTTTCGTCATGGCATTGGGATCGTCGACGACGATTGAGCCAAAGCCGATGTAGACAGGTGGGGGACCAGCGGCCAGGAAGTCGGCAAGATCGGTGGCAGGTTGGTAGTTGGACGCCAGAGAAAGGAAGTAGAAACCGGAAATGCTGATGTAGCGGCCCCAATCTTTGGGTTTGGGAATCAGTGCTGGAGACCAACAGTACGTATACGGTATTTGCAGTCGGTGAAGCACAGTGGTAGCCGCCGCTTGTGAGAGGGTTACCAAATTCAGAGTCTCTTCCCTGAACTTGTTGATGATGTCGCCCAGTCCTTGCCAGGTCATCATGTCAACTAATGTGTAGGTCAGCTCGTTAGCCATACTTCCACTAGCATTGGAAGATTTGATGTTCGCGATAGGATGAGGGAAATCCTGCGTTGGTGACCAGGGCATACTAATGACTCCCATCAATACTCCAATACTCCAATATTTCAGGTGGGACTTACGTGAACATCAAATGCAATGGAATCCCCAATTTCTCTGCACAATGAATATGCGCAAAACTCGGCGGATTTGCAATGATAGCATTTGCAATAAACGGGTTCACCCGGGGCGTTGTGTCATCATCTTCTTTAATCTCATCAGCATCAGCACAAGATTTCCAGCACCCCTGGAGAATCTCAGCCATGCCCTTACGCCTCTTCCCCACATCCCCAGCCTTCAGCGACTCCATCCCTGGTACAAGGCCTGGATTCTTGACCATAAACGCCATCAATTCGGCGGGGTCACCACCAATATTGAAAAACTCTAATCCATTCTCCTCAACGAACTTCTTGAACGTCCCATGTGTAGCTAGCCGCACACGGTGGTTGTATTTATTCTTGAGCTCTATCCCCAGGGCAACAAAAGGTTGCACATCTCCTCGCGATCCAACAACGTGTATCACGATATTTAATGGTGGAGGGGCGTCAGAGGATGAGGCAGCGGCATATGTCGTGAGTGGAGGGGTTGGGGTCTGAGCCTCCTGTTGGGCATCTAGTCGAATCCGTTTAATCTGATTCGCAAGCGCCGCATCGGTTTCGTTTATATGTATATCGACACGTCCGTCATCTGGCGTTTTGGTGAGTTTAAGTTATGAACAGACAATAATGGGCGAAACTCACCTCGCACTTGGGTCTGGGTGCTGAATCCATCTTGACTCACGTCCAAAACACCGGTGGAATCGTTATATGTTGGCGGCGCATTTCCGTCCGATGGTTGAGTGCCTTGCTCTGAGTAGGCAGGAGGGGTGTTTGAAGCCATGGAAGCTTTGGGTTCGTCCCAATCAGTCTGTGCGGTGTAGTGAAGGGATGCAGCTCCATGAACAACTATTCCGCGCCTCACAAGAGGAGATTTCGTCGCATGAGGTAGATGAAGCTGTAGCAGATACCACTTTATAGTGGGAAGTAAGAAAAGAGGCTTGAGAAAGGTGTATGTGAGGAAGAGCTCAAGCTCGAGCTCGGTGGAGATAAAGTTGGCAGCTTAATGTGAGGTTTCAGGGTTCTGAACTTACGAGGTTAGCGTGCGGAATCAGCATCCTGCATGCTGAATTGGGAAAACACGGCACCATTTCGACCAGGATCGAATCCCTGAGGCGCTGAAATCTAGCGACTATTCCCGTTTTCATTAAGCGAGCCCCAATTTCTCACGCCAGTCACAAAGGGAAAGATTTAAGATGTTAATATTTCTTGTTTTAATGAGTGTCGATAGTTGTTTCCTGACTAAAGTATCCCATTCAAAGAAATCCCCCTCAAGTCCTCCGCGTCCAAGTCTCTGCTCCTAAAACCAAGATATAGCAATATATCCCTCCTCAAAATGATCTGCAAAACCAACCATCCACAAATTGTATGGTCCAGCTCTGAACATAGAAGCTGACGGAGCGTCCAGCTTCTTCTTGGGTGGGCACCAACAGTCGCCGGTGCCGCTACAAAGACACATACCACGGCGAGCAAGATCAGACCGAATCCGGGCTCGGCCTACTTGTTATCAGGGCATGGCGCGTAGTCGCCGGTGCTTGATCAAATAGGTATACAGATTTGTCGTTCGAATATTGTGGCTTCAGGAGAGGTTGCGACTGGCGCAGCAAGCGCTGAGACGCCGAAGAGAGCGACGAGGATTGTGGGACGCATGTTGGAACTAAATTTGGAACTCCTAGAATCGGGAAGGGATGTAGGAGGGGAGGTTACTTGATGGGTGCCGGCTTTAGTTTACGTTGATACAAATGAGTTACGACTTTGGGAAGACTTTGAGTGTTATGAAGATGAAGAAGTCTGTTGGGTTGAACACTCGGTCTAATGAGTGACGGGCGTTGAATTTTATAGGAGAGATGTTGAGCTTCTACTTATGCAACTCAGTAGGACGAGGAGACAACTATGCCTCCCCCGCTCTTGCAAACCCTTGTTCACAACATTGCCGCAGTCCTCCCGAAGAAATTTAATTCTTGGCCAAGATGAGGGATTAACAGATTCGAAACTAGACCTCTAGCATACCTACCTGATTTGTAGGATTTTCGAGAGGTATTGCGCCATGCCCGGTACAACAACAAGGCTAAGACTCTATAACTAAAGTTAGTCCAGTCAACTGTCAGCTCTGATTCTTCATTTGTAAAGGGTGGTGACGAAAGAGTCAGAGCGGGAAAGCCGTTGCCGTGGGGAGTGGAGTGTTGTAATGACAACCAAGTCCTCCAATCTTGATGAAATTTCATCCTTTGTCCAATCTGAAATTATTAGGCCTCCTCTTAATTGTTAGCGCCTGGAGGAGTCCATTTAAAAAAGCTAAGAAACATTATTAGTGTAGACCTGTGTCGATATGGCACTCGGCAAGTCAATGCGGTTTCCGTTCCTAGCAATTAACTTCCTGCACTCCGAGAAGCCTTCAACTATCTTATCTCTAAAGCAATCTGCCTAAATGTTCATGGCTAAATCATGTGTTTTTTGTGCCTCTCTAATACAGTAAAAACTCGCTATAAGGATAGGGTTTTTGTCGCCGATTCTTAAGGATATACCAAGGTATCCTTATATCAAGGATCACGTGTAGAGATATATAAATAGAAATATTACTAGGATTTGAAGATATATACAGAACCCCTCCATTCTAAGGCCTCACAATGCCCCAATTACCTGTAGATAATTCAATTACAGCTTGCTGTACCTTACGCTGGTAGATTTGCGTGCTTCCATCGCCGTACGGCACGTCGATCGGCCTCTGTCATCGCTCTGCGCCTCTTTTTAGCCTGTTGGGGAGCCATAGGATCGGTGGGGGGGAGGGTAATAGGCTGTGAAGGCTCTGGAACAGGGAGATTAATGCTTAGAATGCGGGTTTACTGGTGCCTGAAGGCCTGACAGGAGCGGTAAATTAGCCCATCACGTGCATGATTATAAGGATAAAATACCCAAAAATCAAGGTTGGGATAAAAAATCGTAAGGATAATCCTTATAGTAAGGATATCCTTAGCTCAGGGCTAATTTTTATTGGGATCCTAAGGTAGCATCCTTATGTTGAGGATATCCTTATATTGAGTATCCTTTTAGCGAGTTTTTACTGTACCTACAAATGCGGGTTACTTGAGGTGACTGAGTAAGCTTGGAACAACTAACAAACTAGCAGGCTTACCCGATGCAAGTGGGCGGCGAGGTTTCCACTTAGTCGCGGATTTGACTACGAAAACTTCAAATCCCCTAATCAACAGCTAGACTGCTGCCTAAAATGAGACCAGCAGAGGGAGAAAAGGATCATGAAATGTCGTATTTTGCTTGCATTGACAAATTTCGACTTCGGAAATAACTGCAATTTTGAAGTGTTTGCAGAAAGGATTCGGGAAAAGGGATTACCCCACAGAGTCAAGAAATAAGAGGTAATATTTATTTCAAGTAATCTAGAAGATACCAACAAAATGGATGCTGGTTGTCTCTAGGTACATGTTTCTGTCCAACTCGTCTAGGAACCGTCGGATATCATTCATTCCTCTGCAAAGCAGACTGCCTCAACATTGTTGCCATCAGGATCCAAGATGAAGGCCGCTGTTTCAATTCGATCTTAGCATTGTGCAAAAAGCTGCGTATCAAGAACTGAACTTGGAAATAGAGTGCATACCATAGTAATTTGCCATAAATGTTCTCAAACCTGGGCCGCCATTGTCATTGCCCCCCGCCTTGATGCCTGCGGCGTGAAATTCATCCACTTGCTTTCGTGTCTTGGCGTAGAATGAGATGTGCACAGGGCTGGGTTTTACAGCATTCCCATTTGCAGCACTGGGAGTGTATTTCCTCAGCATAAAACAAGGAATCGGTGTCGAATTATCTGAGGGTCCTATTACTGTCACTGTAGGATACGTCTTTGTCGTATAGGAGAGCGTTGACAGCAGTTTGTCGTAAAACTTTGTAGCAGCCTCGACGTCAGGGACGCGGATTCCTACGTGGCCAAGCATGGTAGTATGTTGTTCGGTATAAGCACGTTTCTCGCCGCAAAAGTTTGAGATACAAAAGGCTGGCGCAGAAAATCTTGGGCAAAATCCTGGATGGAATCTTTGAAGCTCTTCGGCCAGAACGAGAGGTTTCTATCATGTCAATGGTAGAGTTTACTAGAATCGTTCCTTACAAATGGAACTCATGCAACGTAAGCATCAATTACCAAGCCTCGCATGAACTAAGCTGTTTATTGGTAACCAAGGCTGCCCGGTCTGAGCTTGCGTTTGTCTGCAGAGCCATTCCTCTGCCGACTCTGCCGACTCTGACCGTGATGGGTTAGTTAACATTGAAAGGCACTCCTGACTCGCAAACGGGGATTTGAAGATTGGACAATTATTAATCTTCCGTTTATCAGCTGCAGCGTTTGTGGGATATTGGGGTAGGAAATCAGGAAAGTTCAATCCAGCCCACGATGATTGGGGGGATTGACGCATTGTGGATCCTTACCATTGGCCCGATCAGGAAATATTCCCTCGCAATGCCAAGGCGCGCTCTCTAAAACAGAAATAGATTTCTAAGTCGTTCTACCTCGACAGATCTACCTGACATCTTCTCTTCTGCCTGGAGGTAATGATATTTGCTACTTAGAATGAAAAGCTCGTCCATATCACGTGGTGGAGTTGCAGGACACAATCTTCCGGACCAAACTTCATCTATGTCAATATTGTAATATATACTTCTTGGGATCCTGAACGGTAGTATTCAAGTTGGAAGAAGATAAGCAAAGATATCAAGAAAAGGAGTAGAACGAACTACATTATTTCTGCCCTTTTTCGTCTGCTACAAGTGTGAGAAATGAATAGATTAGATTAGATTAATAGCTATTAATCTAATCTATTCATGAAACATTCTCATTAATCATATTCTATTCACGAATTAATTAAGCTAATCATGAATATTCATGAATACCTTGATTGGTACACACGTGACCACAACACGTGATAGACTAAACCAATTAGGCAAGGATCTTGCTCTAGCGCTGACTTAGCGAGCTTTTCTCCCGACTATTTAGGAGCGCTAGAGCGAGATCCTTGCCTAATTGGATTAGTTTATCACGTGCTATGGTCACGTGTATACTAATCAACGTATTCATGAATATTCATAATTAATAATTATTCTAATCTAATCAAAAATTTAAGTATTACGTTAATCATATTCTAATTAACTTATTCATGAATATTCATGATTAATTTGATTAATGTGATTAATTTTTTCGCACACTGGTCTGCGTCGAGGGGCTTCGGACGTAACGAGGATTGGCAACCGATCATTCGGATTAGCATGCTGCGCTGAAGTCGCACGTCTTAGCCAGCCGAGACTCACTTGGCATCTGGCTTACAATCTTTCCTGGCGGCTCGCTTGTGGTGAACTTCTTACTTGGATCTTCCCTTGAAAACACGCTTTTTTTGAATAAAGGTAACATGAAATTGGTAGGCATTTCTACTTGTTCAGAGTTCGCAACCTTTTGCTTCTGGCTTCCATTCTGACAACGTGTTAGCTATGTATCTTTCGGTCATTTACATAGTCTACGTGGCTTCGAGAGCAGCTTTCCTAATCTCCTCGCTCATGCCGGATTCTTCCTTTCTAAGCTCTTCAAATCTGTCCAGCCAGGAGCCCCACTAGTCGGTATTATATGATAATTAGTATTTTTTTTATTTAAAAAAAATGAAATAATGAAAGTTAGAAATTTTAAGGTCTTAAGAGAGCCTGAAAATTTAGCAATTAAGCACCCGGAACTTATTTACTTCGTATTCAATAATTGCTTTGCTTATTCTCTCTTACCTCAAAACTAGAGCTCTTACATAGACTTCTTATACTTATATGAAGAAATCTAATTTTTTTAAAAATTTGATTAAGTAAGTACAAGCAACAAATTAGGCATTATTAAAACTCTAAAATCTATTAATACCCCTATTTGATCCCCGGGGGAGGGAAAGGGGAGTACAATTCTAACGCTGAATTGGTTCTTGAGTAATGAACTCGGGAAATGCCGAGCGCTAGGCCAAAAAAAAAAAGATTCTGCCATCGACATCCCCAATCGGCACCCGAGGGGTGTCGTTTTAGTTTTCCCCATAATTCGGTTCTGGATATCTCTCTCGGGTCACGGCCGTAGCGCACACTCCCTATGTCGTCGCGGTTTTTCCGCCGTCGGCCCGCATGTTTCAGGGACAATTGTTAAGTGGTGGCCTGATTTCTTCGTGTAAATATCGCTTTGGCACACGGGCTGAAATCTAATAATCCTAGTGGTCTACAGGCGGCCGGAGCTGCATGCCCGATGTGAAAAATTATTCTTGCACAATGCCAAGATTGGCTCGAATACGAGCATTATGCCATTGCTCCGTTAAACAGTGCCCAGGTGAGCTTACTCAAAAACTTGCACCCCGAGGTCCTGTTATAAGATCGACGTCCTCAGCTCGAGCTTGACCAAATGCTTTACTTGCATTGTCGGAATCAAATTGCTTGAATTTGAAAGCATTTAATTTTTTTTCCAGCCAACTCTCAAGAGGAAACATTTACAATGTCGCAATTCAACATGCACAGTATCAAACGTGCGGCCCGGAAGGAAGCATGGTACGCCGACAGTTGGAACCCATTCCGGAAAAATATGGGTCCGCGAAGAGCAACTACATGGACAACATCAACAGAGCCGATATCTTTTGAGGCAGCACTCGAAGCCAGTATAGGCAGGCCACAATCCGGCGGCACCAAGGCAGATCAGATTGGAACCACTATTTCTGATAGCGAGCTCAAGTCCTCAAAGCTTCTCTCCAGAGTCACAGAACCGGTGACAACTTCATACCAGCTCGAATCTGAAGAGACTGCTGTAGAAAGACAGTCTACTCGACCTATTTCTACTCGACCTATTTCTAAGCCTCACAGAACGACGTTCTACAGCAAGTTCCGTTCAAAGTCTATGGAGGCATGGCTGAGTATGACGACCCGGACTAGTGTTGTGGAGCATACGTTCTCCGAATTGGACTCCCAAGAACTCTTCTGGGATCCATTTGGATCCTTGTCAGAAAAGTTGACGAGTAATGGGTATCCAGATACTAAGGCTTCCCCTCCTGGGGCAACTATACAAAGCTCACTTACTACAGAGGCTTCTCAGAAAAGAGCGTAAGTTCAAGCCTTACCCTCAGACTCAACAGACTGCTTAACACAGATAGGCTTGAGCCTGGGGTTGCTATATTATCTAAAGGGACCCCGGGGATAGAGCGGCAGGCCCTTGATATTCATCGTTTCCAAATCAAGCCGACAGGAATTTTGCCTCTGGGACCAGTGCAGCAACTGTCCTATCTACGCAACAAATCCGCTGCCAATAGAATTGACAGTCCAGCTTCGAGCCTCTTCATTGTCGAAGAGCCCTCACCATCCCTTATCGAAACACTCAGTGAAGCTTTTGGATGCGGTATTGAAGTTTTCAATGGCCATTTGAAGCGAGCTAGCGAGGACGTTGAAATACTTCTTCCAAGCACAAGACGGAGTCAATCCCATGTGGTGATACCGTACAGAACAACTTACCAGCCAAGCTTCCGGAAAGAACTCCGTAACTGTAGAAACTTGCGAAGTTCTTTTTCTCACGGCGGTCTCGTTACAACTGAGGAACATGTCACTTACTGGTTGTCTCCTATCATTGATGGATCGTGGACTGGTCAGTATATGTAATCATTTCTTAGTTGCTATTCCACCAATTCCCTCTGACTACTAGTTTCCTTTAGCTGTGATAGTTTGCGACGGGAATCCCATACTGTCGGGCAATGCCTCATCAAGGGACGAATCTATGCGTTCTAGTTTCGAATCTGCGATAAACTCGGTCTCAGCTCCGGAACTTCTCGACGACCCTTATATGATTGTTCGAATTCTGCTTCGGCTAGTCAGCACTCGCTGGACAAGCGTAATTCGCGACCAGGAAGGCTACATGCTCCCCGGTCTTAAGCCCCAATATACGCTATCCGGCGGGACCGACGAAAGACTTCTCGAAAAGGAGTCATTTGGCGAGTATCTGAAGCAGACACTCGGGATGCTTAGAATGGGGCTGCAGATTTTCCGGTCACTGAGTACTAAAAGCAAAGCCTTTTCTCTGGCTCAAGACGAGCTTTTGGCCGACTATGAGTACCTGGCAAACAAGGTTTCACTGCAAATTAAACAGAACACAATGAGTATACCGGTGATCACAGCAATGATTGGAATAGAGGAGAGTAGAAAAGCAATTCAGCAAGCCCAGGACGTGAAGTAAGTCTGCTACCTAATTCTAGTTGTTTTAAAGTTGTCTGACAACGGTTACTTAGAGCGTTAACCACTCTAGCAACTGTCTATATTCCACTCTCATTTGTTGCCGGTATATTTGGCATGAACGTTACACAATTGAACCCTAATCCCCTTGTCAACATCCCACTCTGGCTTTATTTCGCGACGGCACTTCCTATCACTGCAGTATCAATGCTCCTTGTCTGGCACTGGGGCTGGCTGAAAGATGGTACTGTATTCATCGGGCGTAAATTGTATCTTCTTGTTAGAATACTGTCACGGAAGGATAAGACAAGCTCAACGGCTGATGCTTTGATACATGCTGGGACTGTTGGTATGGCGGCTGGAGCTTCGGATGCATTCATACCTCAGGAAGTTACCGGCCGAGAAGAAGTGTAGTTGTTTAGGGACGGAGCAAACAGTTTGGATTTAGTTCATTAGGTATTACCCTTGATCTGTTTTCGCGAAATGGTGTTACTACTGACATAAATTGTGACAATGTCTATACCACTGAACGAGGGTACTTTAATTTCACAGCTACTTTCTACCATTTTTTGTAATCCGTATCCAATATAAATACATTAATATCATCAATTCAGGTGAGGTGTCAGCTGGCGAAGCCGGCAGTTTTAATCTGATGAATAAGTTCTGAGGAAATCTGATAAGATCGTTGCTTTCTCCTACCAATGGGAGAGTACGCCTGAGTGCAGGCTATTTATAAAGTGTGATTTTGCAGTGATAAGCTAGGAGCTTAGGATAATGATGTTCTCAAAGTCATAAAATGTCCGAAACTCTGTCTGTAGAAACACAAATAGGGAACATAATCTTAATTCATCTGATGTCAAATTTCATACCTTTCCAGTTCCGTCTCCATCCATTCCCAGAGCTTCTCAGTCACGTCATAATTATACGCATAAGTGCTTCCCTTGCCCGTACCCCAATAGGCTCATAATACTCCCTACTCGTAACACCCTTCGTAGTACCAGCCCAAAATTGGGATTTAACTCCCTCAACTGGCACCTCTGTCAGGGCAAGTACAACTTTGCTCAATAAAGCAATCAACCAATGCCCGCCAATGGGCGTGAACATGCATATCGTTTTGAAAGTCAATTAAGACTTCGTTGTGCAGCCCCTCCGCGCAGCGTCCCTTTGCGGGGATTTTGCGAACGTTGTTAGTGTACTATATTGCGCAAATTCTAGGAGATTGCTTAGATGATTAAATTTCTGGAATTTTGTGACCGAAGCCCTTCGCAGCCTGAAGGCGTTGGGCCCAAACGCGCCAGGGTGTATTCGGCCATCACCTACGGAAAGCCGTAACTATCACTCGTCCAAGTGAGAAATGTGATTTCACGTTTGCTGTTTACTGTTTACCCCACCAAAATTCGTATTCTCTCTCTCTGTAGACCTTATAAGCTTTTTATTTATAGTATTTTTTCTTCTTTTTATTAGTATACTACTTAGTTCTTATCCTAGCCTCTAGTTTTCTAATTCTTTTCTTAATAAAAATAAGATTACTAGTAATTATAATTATAATAATGCGTTTGCAATTATTACTTCTTAGCTTTACTCTTATAAAATCATTACATTTTTAGAGAAATATTTGCGTGCTTTGGCATTTACAACTGCTTGGGCAGTTGCTCAACGAACATCACAATCTGAATGGACTCGGTTGTCTTTGGCGTTTGGGCCACTGGAAGAAGAAGGCTTCATATATCCCAGATGACATGGTGGTTATCCAGGAACCTTTATCTTGGGTCGGGAATCGAGGACAAATTTGTGGTGTACTCACTCTCAATTTGCCAACAGCTTGAACACATCCCTGGAAAGGGCAATCACAAGTCAAGAAGGGGCCCAGATTTCCCGGTTGAAGAGGGTGTATTTTCTACTTCTAGTCTTCGTTCTCTGCTCCTTCCTTCGTGTAAAGGAGGATACAACACCACAGCCGCTCTCGCGAGCGACTCGACTCGATTCGATGCGCCATCCCTTTCCTTTCCATTCCATTCTGAAAGATGCCCGGTTGATGGATCATCAAATGCATGTTGAACATCGCAAAATAAAGAGGTAAAACCCATCGCAAGCTTTTGTCTTTATGCCATACCAGAAAACGCCGATGTTGAGATCGTCTCCCCTCCGAGGCTTAAAAACACCGCATCAATTCATCAAAGATAAAATGTCAAATTCGTGAACCGTCATTTTGACGCCGTGGTGACGCCGAACAAAGGAAAGGACGGGCGTAAAATTGAGGACTCCTACTTGGAGGCATATTTTTGGCGGTAGAACTTGGCGGCGTTGACCATGTTGGTCAGGGCAGCCTTGGTCTCGGCCCATTGACGGGTCTTGAGACCGCAGTCGGGATCGATCCAGAGCTGCTCAGGCTTGAGGTATGCCAACATCTCTTCGATTCTGTCCTTGATCTCTTGCTCGCTTGGGACACGAGGAGAGTGGATGTCGTAGACACCAGGGCCGATGTGGCGAGGATAAGCCTCATCGACGAAGACCTTGAGGAGCTTGGCGTCTGACTTGCTGTTCTCAATGGAGAGAACATCAGCATCGAGAGCGGCGATGGCGTGGAAGAAGTCCTGGAACTCGGAGTAGCAGAAGTGGGAGTGGATCTGGGTAGAGTCCTTGACGCCGGACACGGAGAGACGGAAAGACTTGACGGCCCAATCGAGGTATGCCTCACGCTCCTTTCCAGCACGGAGAGGAAGACCTTCACGGAGAGCAGGCTCATCAACTTGAATGACAAAGACACCAGCAGCCTCGAGGTCAACAACTTCATCACGAAGAGCAAGAGCAAGCTGCTCGGCCTGAACGGACTGGTGGACATCATCACGGGGGAACGACCATCTGAGGCAGGTGATTGGACCAGTCAACATGCCTTTCATCGGCTTCTTGGAGATGGAGACGGCGTATTTCGACTCTTTGACGGTCATTGGTGCAGGTCGGGAGATGTCACCAACAACGATCGGTGGACGGACGCATCGGGAACCGTAGCTTTGAACCCAAGCATGTGTGGTGAAAGCATAACCGTCCAGACGCTCACCAAAGTATTGAACCATGTCATTTCGCTCAGGCTCGCCATGAACGTAGACATCAAGGTCAAGCTCCTCTTGGATCTTGACAACATCTTGGATCTCCTTTTCGATGAACTTCTCGTATTGTTCAGCGGTGATCTCACCCTTGGTGAACCTGTTACGTTGAACACGGATCTCCTTGGTCTGGGGGAAAGAGCCAATGGTAGTGGTGGGGAAGAGTGGAAGACCCAACTCCTTTTGCTGTTGAGCGATACGGATGGGGAACTCGGACTTTCGGTTGTACATATCAGGGGTGATCTTTGATTGACGATCCTTGACCTTGGAGTCGTTGGTTCGCTTGGAGCTGGCGCGCGATTGGATTGACTTGGCGTTAGCCTCAAGAGCTTCGCGGACTGCTGCTGGGCCTTCAGTGACAGCCTTTGCGATCACGGCAACTTCAACAGCCTTCTCGGAAGCGAAAGAGAACCAGTCGGCAATCTCGGGATCGAGCTTCTTCTCGCTAGCGAGCGTGTGGGGGGTGTGGAGGAGAGAGCTGGACGTGGCAACAATGACACGCTCCTTTCCAAGCTTTTGGATGGCAGTCTCAACGGTCTCAATAGCACGCTTCAGGTTGGCCTTCCAAATATTACGTCCATCAACGACACCGGCAGAGAGAATAGTCTTCTCGCCCAATGCACCAATGACGGTCTCAAGTTGCTCTGGGTTTCGCACTAAGTCAACGTGAACAGCATAGACATCTGTTGGCAGAGCATCGATGTTGTGGACGATATCACCGAAGTACGTGGCGAAGACAATCTTTGGGATCTTGTCACCGAGAGCAGCAAGCTTCTCATACGTTGGCTTGAACGCAGCCTTGGTCTTGGCGGGGAGATCGTAGACGAGAGTGGGCTCATCGATTTGGACAGTCTCGGCACCAGCAGCCTTGAGCTTGACAAGGTATTCCTCGTAGACAGGGAGGAGCTTCTCGAGGAGGTCGATTGGGTTGACGGTCTGGCCACGGTCGGCTTTGCCAAGGTGAAGGAAGGACACTGGGCCGACAAGGACAGGTCGGGTGGCAATGCCAGCCTCCTTGGCCTCAAGGAATTCGACAACAGCCTTTGGGTTGGAGCTAAGCTTGAAAACCTGGTTGTCTTGTAGAGTGGGTTTGACGTAGTGGTAGTTCGAATCGAACCATTTTACCATCTCCAAACTGGGAACATCGACGCCATCCTTCTGGTGCCCACGGCCCATAGCAAAGTATTCATCAATGGGATCGAGGCCGTGTGTGGTATATCTTGGGGGTGCCGCCTGTGCAGAAGGAAGATTAGCATTGCTGCGCTCTTGGCATCTTGGAGAAAACTTACTCCAAAGTCCTGGATTTGGTGCAGAACTTGATCGTAGAGAGCGAAGTCATTGCTGGGAATAACATCGACGCCGGCCTTCTTTTGGATGTTCCAGTGCTCGAGACGAAGTCTCTTGGCTTCGCTCAGGAGATCAGCTTGGGAGAGCTTGCCGCCCCAGTATGCTTCTGTCGCCTTCTTCAGGTCACGGTTGACACCCATACGGGGGAAACCGAGGATCGATCTGCAAAAGACATGTTTATCAGCATTCTGAAGATCTGCCATATGTCTGCCATGCTTGGGACTCACGATTGAACCATGATTGCGGCTTTGCAAATTCGTGGTGCTTTGCGAAAAATTGCGGTAAGCTCGGATCAGCAATCAATTGGGCGATTGAAAGCCTAGAGTGGTCCGGTGTCGGAGTCACTGGAATTGAGTGGGAAGGGGGAGATGGAAAGGAAGAGGAAACTGAAGCACAGTCTCACCGAAGGAATCCAAAGAAGATATGGGGGAGAGAGGTGAAGAAGTGTTGAGGTTTGGAGAGTGAAGCGGTGTGGAGGAAATTTGTTCAGATTGCGTCTTTGGTGGAAGAGGGGTACGAGGGGCGAGCTATCTCTAGTGGGGTTAGCGTGGCTATCACGTGAAGCGTAGCGACCTAAGAGTTTGCTCGAGACATCAAATCTTGGGTCAATATTGAGGCCGTTTTGTTTGAAGTCTCACGAGAATTGTAAACAAAGCTCTACAATCAAATGTAAAAGGATGGGTTTTGGAGGAGAGTTCCTCCCAGTTCCTCCCAGTTCCCAGTTCTACAGTGCATAAGGTATTCCTGGGTACGATTATTGTGGTGGCAGTTTGGTCAGGCACCAAGGCTCTTAGCTTAGTATCTTATCCCATCAGATTTTTTTTTCACGAAGTACGTTCGCTATAATTATAGGCTACCTTCGCTAAATTATAGCGCATACCTCACTAAATTTCAGCGCACCCTCACTACAGCGCACCCTCTCTACAGCGCACCCTCTCTACACCCTCCTAATCTAACGTATACCTTACTGAAGTCATAGAGTATACGCTAAAATTTAGTGAGGTATACCACAGTATACTATAATTTAGTGAGCTATGCGCTATAATTTAGCCAAGGTAGCCCATCGAACGTACTACTCAGGCGAAAGAAAAAAAACCGATAGGGTAAGATTACTAAGCGTGGCTTGTAAGTAACCTTTAGGGGCTCCGAGGTGTGCCTCACCAAACTGCCGCCATGATAATCGAACCCATAAGGTTATTTCCAGGCTGTTAAGCAAGCCCACCCCTGTCAACCCAAACACCAGGACGACCACTTGGATGAGCTGTGGTTGTATGTATTAAGAGCAACGCAGACTAAGGTCGAAATGGAGTTCTGCTGTCACGTGTAATTGTTTGGCTCAAGTGCAGGTGGCTGAAGAATGTTCCTCCGTGCCGGTCCTGCAGTAGATAATTTCAAGCCGTTCGAACGTTAAGGAACCCCCCCCGCCTCAGCCCTAGCCAACGCAGACATCTTGGCGACTAGTCAGGATTCGGCTGAACTTGCTCTCAAACAACCTTATTTCTTCCTCTCGGGAGACTCGAGGCGTTCAAGATCAGGAGATCGGTTGAATGACTGCCCTTGACTGCCCTTTCTTGCCTTGCTGGAGCCAATCATTGTCACTGAGAGCCATCTGAGCATGTGGACATCTTTCGCACACAAGGTTGCAACTCTTCAGCCCTCCGCCGACCACTCCGCCGACTCGGTGGTCCTCGTTTGGCTCTCCTCAGAACTTCGGTCTCTATCAACTCTGGCTTTGACCTTTTGAGCGTGGAGAAATTGAGAAGAACCAAACAACGTCGCTTCAATCAAGGCAAAGCAAGTATCAGCCCATCGCCACCCTTGCAAAGACAACCTTACACAGATCCAGCATCTGCATTCACACGCCACAATGTCCGCCATCACCTCCCGGGTGGTCATCGACCATTACTCAGCCCTCGCCCGAGAAAACGACACCAGGAACGCAGAGCACATCAAAAAAGTCGCCGAGTCCTTTGGTTATTCCGCAGAAGACCTGGCTGGCATCCCAGAAGAAGCAAACTTGGGGGTCAGCTGCGGTAATCCGCTTGCTGTTGCAGGTTTGAAAGCTGTAAGTTGCTTGGTGCCCTTCTCGTTTCTAAGCTCAATAGTCGGCGTCGTCTGATCACGTGCTGACTCTATATCTGAAGGGCGAGACAGTCATCGATCTTGGCTCCGGAGCAGGCTTCGATGTCTTCCAAGCCGCTCGCAAAGTCGGGCCAACTGGCCTCTCAATCGGGGTAGATATGAGCCAAGACATGCTCTCTCGCGCCGAGAAGAACGCCTCCAAGGCATCCATCACGAACGTCAAGTTCGTGCTCTCACCCATCACGAAGATCCCTTTGGAGTCTGAGAGCGCAAATTGCATCATCAGCAACTGCGTCATCAACTTGCTTCAACAAGATGAGAAGCCTGTCTGTTTTGGGGAAGTCTATCGTCTGCTGAAACCAGGTGGGCGGCTGGCGGTTAGTGATATACTAGCCAAGAAGGAGTTTACGGAGGAGTTGAAGAGGGACATGGGACTTTATGTGGGGTGTATTAGTGGTGCAAGTTTGGTGAGTGAGTATGAGGGGTGGTTGAAGGAGGCCGGGTTTGAAGGTCTGTATAAGACCCTCGTTCTCATAACTCACGTGCTGACATGAACAGATGTCTTAATCGTCGACAAGAAGAGTGACCTCAATATCTATAAGGAGAGGAACAAGGGCGGGGAAGAATCTTCGTGTTGTGGTACGGCTGACGAAAAAGAACCGGCGGCGTCTTCTTGTTGTGTTCCATCTGGGTCGTGCCGCTCCACCTCTGCCGAGAAAACGAAGTCAGAGAAAGAGGAGTTGGCGAAGAGAGTTGCCAATATCGATTTCAATGAGTGGGTCAGTAAGTATTTACTCCGTTCTACTGATAGGTACCGCACAGTAACAGGATTTTTAGGCTCCTTCAGCATCTATGCCGTCAAACCCGTGGCCAGCACTTAAACATGTCCTTCTTTTCGTTTGTTATCGTCTCGGAAACTGCCAATCCAAAATTCGTTAATGAACTATGTAATGACTAACAAAATTTTAAGTATTGAGGATGAGAAATCACAAAAATATTTCTTCTAAGTAGTACCATCGTAAACGATATAACAAAAAGCCAAGATCCTCCATCCATAACCCAAAAATATGCATTTTGAAAGTCAGAAGTCCACGGGCATCATCCCCCACACATCTATACTGACCTTTGGTTCCTTTGTAACTTCCCCAAACCGAGCCCCGTTGCCGCATACACATACACACACACACACACACACACACACACTATAACAAACTCCTCCAAAATCCCCGTCCCAAAATTGACCCACGGGTCGCTACCAGCAATCTTGGACTTCCCATCTTTCCCGAAAATTGCAATCAAACTCCACAGCAACCTCACACCCAAAACGGACCTGCTGCAATTGAGACCCAAACAACATCCCTCAATGTAACCGCCAGGAGTACAGCAGGCAACACATGCGCAGCCAGGAAGATGACGGCTCCCGCTTTCATGAAGGTGGGACCCTTGCTTGCGGACGAGGGTTCGATGGAGGCGGAACGGACGACGATGAGGATCTGAGCCAACTATATGACTCTCGAGCGTCGCGAAGCAGCATCGACTATCTCCACTACGACTCTTCCCAGCAGTCCTCCAACGCTGTGCGTCCCCACCATACCCCCATATACCCCGGTCCCAGCCTCCGGATCCGATACCACCATCTTCGTAACAAGATCCGTAACCCTCTTAAGCAATATCAGACTAGCTAGAAGCAAAGGAGAAAGCCGGATGGAGGAGCGGGCTGTGCCCCATTCTAGATCCGTGATGCTGAATGGGTGGTTTGCACTTTCGGTTTTGAAGACGGCGCCGATGATACGGATGACGCAGAAGATGGCGAGGTAAATCCAGCCGGATTGGCGGGCGAAGCCCGGCTAGATAAGGATTGCTCTGGTTAGAAAGAAGATAGGGACGTAGACACAAATTTCTGCTATGGCGATGGCTTCTGTTGTCTTGATCGTTGTGGTGCTTGGTTGAGTTTGAGGAGGAGAGGTGAATTCTTCTGAGGAGTAGCCCGAATGAGATTGATTGTATATTTTATAGGAACGTCTCTGACACAAAACTTGAAGACTGAAACCGAAGGAAACATTCCTTCCTCATTATGATTAAATAAGTCTCCTCTTATCACCCCCCGTAGTTTGGGGTGATGAGCTATAGACTACGTTGCTTGCTGCGCCGTTAGACTCTCAAGGCTGGTACATGTTGTGTAGCAGTGTATCTCAGACCATATAGTTGGAGTTAGCTGGCCACTTATGCGAGCAGACGCCCAATTGTTGGCTTTGTATCTTGTTTTGTGGCCTCAGAATATGGTGGCTTGCAGATGTTGTTGTGCCTCGTTTGTTTGACGAGTGCTAGTGTAACGAGATACTAATCCGGTTAGCATCACCTCAAAAGCTGGACGAGACGTTTTCGCATGCAGCGGCGGGGGCTGTACTTCTATATCTGATGCTGCTATATCTCCGTAACGTTCCGTTAAATTATAAGAGTTAATAAACTGCCGGGCATTAACAGTGTGTCAAATGAGTAGAGTAGAGTAGAGTAGTGGGTCCTACTCATACTCTACTCAACCAATTATAGCGCTACTCATACTCTACTCATACTCTCTACTCAAGCTACTCATGAGTAGTATGAGTAGTGTGAGTAGGTACCCACGTGACAGTTGCACGTGACAGGCTAGCCTAATTAGGTAAGCCTCCCATCTAGCGCCGCTCTAGCGCCAAGTTTCTACCCAATTAGGCAATGGCATTTGCTTAGTAAGCGAGCCTAAGGTCAGGGGGGAATGTGACGGCGGGATCGAGGCAATGGCCAGGGCTCAAAGATCCAGGAAAATCCCATGTATTGAGAATACTAATAGTCGGACTTAACGTCGCGACTAAAGGGGCCCAACCCTTTAGTCGGGGAAAGCGAGTTGTCCCTGGAAAGCGAGATGTCCCGCACCGGCCTTTTTTGCCTCCTAAAAAATAATTTTAGGAACTAGCTATAGAAAATCTAATTAATACGTTTTATTCGCAATCTTATAGTTACCTATCGGATACTTAAGGGCTAAAGTTTTAAGTAAAATAATAAAAAATTATAATTAAGCAAAAGTTGTAAGTTTAATACTCGCGAAACGGTCGCGAACAAATAATTCTTAACGATTTTTGTATTCCTTGCGATTTTACTACTAAAACCTTAATAACTCTCTACCCACATCTTTTTTTAAGATTTAGAGAATCGTATCTAGTTTATAAGGCTTATATTTTTAATTCTATTACTTAGAATTATTTAAAAAGATTAAGGTTTCAGGTTATTAAGGATTTTATTTGGTGCGGGACATCTCGCTTTCCCGGGACAACTCGCTTTCCCCGACTAAAGGGTTGGGCCCCTTTAGTCGCGACGTTAAGTCCGACTATTAAGCTAAAGAGAAGAAGGAGAGAGAGAGAGAAGGAAAGGGGATAAAAGGAGAGAAATACTAGCTAAAATCACTGAAACGCCGGCTAGCTAGGTGAAACCAGTCATGTGACAGCCACCCCTATATGGCCCCTAGCCAGCGCTGTTACAGGAAATCAAGATTCTAAGAAGCATAACTAGTTTATTATTATAGAAAATTAATATTTAGCTAGTCTTATACAAGTCCTAGCTTACCTTTACTGGGGCTACTTAATAAATATCTTTATTATTTAATTATTATTAAATAAATCTTAGTTTATTATTATTACGTAATGGCTACTCATTACTACTCATACTACTTATAAGTATATACTCTACTCTACTCAAATTTTTAGGACATTACGCTACTCATATTCCACTCACGCTACTTATGAATATTTATGAGTAGTATAAGTAGTATAAGTAGTTCTTTAATATACTGGGTATTAATTATTTGAGGAGCTAGCTATTAGCTAATACTAGAAGTTCTAAGACTTACTTCTATAACTTACGGCAGGTATACTTTTTCTCTATTTATACTAAAGTTATAATATATTAGCTTAGTAATAATTAAGATAAGATATAATAATAATAATAATAGTAATAATAATAATAATAATAATAATAATAATAATAATAATAATAATAATAATAATAATAATAATAATAATAATAATAATAATAATAATAATAATAATAATAATAATAATAATAATAATAATAATAATAATAATAATAATAATAATAATAATAATAATAATAATAATAATAATAATAATAATAATAATAATAATAATAAATAAATTAAAAAACTTATTATAAATTATTATAAATTTAAAATTTATAAAATCTTTTATAGGCTTTAATTTAATTTCTTTTATAATTATAATAGTTAAAATATTAACTTATAATTTTAGTATTATATATATATTTGAAAAAAAGTTTAATATTTCTTATATAAGAGCTAATTATATATAAAATTATCTTATTTAATATCTTTATATAAAACTTTATTAAATAAGTAAAAATATTTTATTATAAGAGCCTTTATATATAAATTAAAGTATATTTTAATATAAACTTATATTTTTAAGTTCCTTTATAATAATTAAGCTAGAGTATTAAAATAAAATATAAAGGTCTTTATTTCTTGTTTTTCAAATTCTAAAGCTATAAAGAAAAGAAAAGAGTGAGATATAATAGTAAATAAGTAAATAAGGCTAAAAATATAAAAATACTAAGCTTAGTTTAAACTTTAGTTAAAATTAATTTATAGCAGTTATAAAATAATAGCTATTATAACTTTTAAGAAAGAATTACAAACAAAAAAGAAAACGAGTTATTATTTTAATATCTTTCAATATAATTAAAATTAACTTAACTTATTTTATAATTCCTTAAAATATTTAATAACTTTTAGTAATTAGTTATTTCTTTTTATATATATTAATAATAAGTAATAAACGTTCAATTATAAAGCTTTAGTAAGCTGCCTATATCCGACTCCGCTTTTAAAACTCTCGGACCATAGCAACGAGATTAATAATAGTATCTAATTCGAATATAAGGCTTCTATTAAATAACAAAGAGAGCAAAGGACGATATCAAGCTCGTTTAGCGATGCCGCAGGTTTATGTGGTATGAAAAGATACTACAAATTGATCGCCGCCATGGGCAATTACTAGACTATCTACAGATCCGCCATAGTGAGTTCCACCTGCGAGAGTCCCTGTTCTTGTCCACCCAGTCGCTGTATCAACGATCTCCCAAACGAGCGGTTCAATATAGAGGTTGCTAATAGTAAAGGCAATAAAGTTTGTGGCGCTAACAAAGAGGTTCCAGGCTGATAGTCCTATGATTTCAGTGTATACTCTAGCTATATTGTCTGCAGCCAACGTATTGATCGCTCTCTGGCCATCGTATCTTTTGGCGATCAGATTGAAATCGCTAGACCTATCAAGGTTAGATCGAAAATAGTAATGACGGAAATGCTCACGGAAGGGCAATATCTGTGCCGGCCGACTCCAGCTCCTTGTTAACACTATCCAAATCGACGTCCAGGGCGCGATGCCCTACGGTCGATGGCGGCTTGCCTACTGGCGGCCAGGTGCCAGTCAGACACCTTGCATCGCTTGGATCAAAGATGAGGCAGTAACGACACCAGCCAAATTCCGGAGTGGCATTTTGGAGGCAAACTTTAAAACCATTACACTGCGAAGCCAGAAAACCACGGACATCGTCAATGTACAATCCGTCAATCGCTCTTACGCAACATAAGCGGGGCTGGGCAGACAAAGATTCTATGCCCTTCGCAGTAGGTGCTGCGCCTATAAGTAAAGAAAAAAGAAGAGTAGTAAAAGTAATAAGTACTATAATCATTATAATAATATAGAGAGTATATAATTAAATGAATATAATTAAACTTATAGCTAGAGATATTATAAGCATTATAAATACTTTATAAATTGTCTAGTAATATAAGCCTAGTATATTTATTATATTAAGCTAATTTAAATATAATAATTTATTAATTAAAGAAAGTTAAATTTTGTATTTTATTTAGCCTTATTATAATATTAGAAGCTCAAGCTTATAGTTTTAATACTTTATTACACCTTATAAAGCATTTAAATAAAACCTTTTAATATATAAATATAATATATTATATAAATTAAACTTGCTATTATATTACTAACTAGGCCAAAAGATAATAATATTTATAATTAAATCGCAAATATATTTAATATTATATATATATTTATACTTTATATATCCCGTAATTCACGTAATATATATTATAATAAAGTATTACTTATTATTTAATTAATAATAACTTTAATTGCATTCTTACTTTATTATTTTTTAAATATAATAATAAAGCTAAATAAGATATTAGTAAGTAATATAAAACTAATATACTTATTATATTAAACTAATTTAAATAAAGTAAATTTCAAATTAAATAAAAGTTTAACTTTATATATTAATTAGTAATATATAGCTTATATATTTAATATATCGGGCCGATTTAAATAAAATATTTTTTGAAATAAATAAAAGTTTAACTTTATATATTAATTAATAATATATAGCTTATATATTTATTATATTAAGCTAATTCAAATAAAAGTAATTTATAAAACAATTAGTAATATAAGGCTTATATACTATTATATTAAATACGGTTATATTATAATATATTCCGATTTTCTTTAGAAGAGAGATATAATATAGATAGCTAGAGCTAAATATAGTATATATAGTTACGTGAGACAAATATATATAACTAGCCTATAGTTATTATATAATATATACTTATTATATAGTATATATAGCAGGCTATATATAAGCTACCTTTAATCTCTAGAAAGATTCTTATATATTAGATTAAATTAATATTAATTATAATAAACTTTAAATAATAAGGAAAATTAATAATTATATAAAAGTAAATATAACTAGTTTTTTAAATATTAAATATAATATTTATATAATTAAAATATTATTAATAGATTTAAGAAACTATATATATAAGATTTAATTCTTTATAATATAATAGTAATTAAAGGCTTTTATATAAATATTATTTCTAAAGCTTATTTAGTAAAAAAGAAAGCTTAGTACTATAAATATAAACTTATAATTAGATTAGAAATAAAAAAAATATTATATTAATATAATTAGAATATAAATTTAATTCGGTTTTCTTTAAATATAAGCTAATTTCTATTTATTTTATTATTTTATTTGAAATTCTTACTAGTACTAGTAATATACTTAAATTTCTAAGATTTAAATAATTAATTAAAGCTTAATATAAGAGATTTAGAAAGTATTTTAAATTAAGAAATAATCTAAAGAGAAAATAAAATATAAGAATAAAATATCTAGTTTATAAAGCTTTTTAAAAGCTTATTAATTATATATATATAATATAAAAATTAATAAACTAATATAAACTATATATAAGTATTAGTTTATTAATAATATATAATATATTTTATTATTTATTATTATTAGTATAGCTATAATTATTAATAGTTATATAATATAGTTATATAATCTAAAGGTAATTAGAAATAATAGAATATAAATAACGGTTATATAACTTTATATTATATAGGTAATTCAATAAGTAGACTAGACTCTATTAGGCTTAGCAGATTTAGAAATTATATATTAATACTATAATACTTTAATTCTTATTTCTAAATAATAATAACTTTACTAATTTAATATAACTAGTATTTTTATATTTATATAATAGTATTATATATTACTAGTAAACTAATACTAATTAGTTTATATATATAAATTAGAGAAGATTTTAGATTAGTCCTAAAAGTATTTAATAGCCTAAAATAAATCTAGTTTATTTTATATTAAAAAAAGAAACTATTTATTAATTTCATAAAAGTATCTAGTAACTTATAAAGAAGATATCTAGTTCTTACTAATTAATAAATAATTAACTATTTAATTATTTATCTATTTAATTTCTATTATTTTTTAAAACTAATTTCTTTTAGCCCTAAAACTACTTTCTTGGAAACTATTTTAGAAACTATTTTTTCTATTTATATAATACCTATATCTATAGAACTCTCTTTCCGAAATATATATTTTATATATTCTTAAAGCTCTTTAACTATAACCTTTGATTTCTTTATTAAATCGAGCTCTTTAAGCTCTAGACTCTCCCGGAATTATAATATTTCACTTTTTAAATTTCTCGTTATAAATAAAATATCTAAGAATGAAATATTTACTTTAATATTCTTAATATCTCTAAATATCTAGGCATCTGATATCTCTATTAAATATTTAATATCTAGATATTTAAACCGGATATCTAGTATCTAAACCAGATATCTAAACCAGATATCTAGTATTTCTATTAGATATTTGAATATTCAAATACCTTTACTACTAAACTCTTTCTATAAACCTACTATAAACTATCTTATCTTTAAACCTTTTTTGCTATAAGCTATATATATATATATACTAAAAAGAACCTGAACTCGGTTTAATATAGATATTAATAAAAGAAAGAAACTAATTAAGAAATGGGAAAATAGTATTAATCTAGTAACTATAATAAAAAGTAATCTTTAGAAATATCTAATTACTAAAATATATTAGTATACTTTATATAGAAAGAGTAATAATAATCTATAGGATCTATTCTAGAATAATTTCAAGAACTTTAATACTATAGTATATAATTAAATTAATTATATATTCTTATAAAATCTTTAAACCTAACTTTAATATAGTAATATCTATATTAAATAGAACTATAAAAGCCTTACTATTATATAATTCTTTATTAACCTTATTTAAGAGAAAATAAAAAGTATATAAAATAAAGCTAATATTATTAATAATAGTTTAATTAGATTAGATTCTTTTTAGGAACCTATTATATTAGTTTATTTTATTTTAAATAGAACTAAATATAAGAGAACTAGATATTTTTAGTCAAGAAATCAAGCTATTTATTTATTTCCTTTAAATTAAGGCTATTTACTACTTCTATTTTTATTATTACTAGTATTATTACTAAACTCGAACTTCTATTAGTTAGTATCTACTACTATAGCTAGAAAGCTTATTAGGGAAGTAGTAAAGATATACTTTAAAATATAAAAGTATAATAGAACTAATAGTAGTTTTAATTATAAACTTATTATTTTTCTCGATATATATTAATATATAAAGCTTTTAGAAAAGATACTAGTAAGAGCTTTTTTTACTATATTAAAGGAACTAGTATAAAACTACTTCTATAATAACTAGCTCTCGAGCTATATATATAAAGAGGCCTATATAAATATCTATAGCTTTTTTAAAGGCCCCGGTTTCTATTATTAAAATTTAGATAAATAAAATATTATTACCTTAGTAATTATAATAGTAAAAAATTCTAAAAAACAATATTCGAGCTTATTTAAATACTAATTAATAACCTATATAAATTGTAATATAGCTTTGCTTTTATTTTATAAAATACAGAAATTCTCATATAATAAAATTATTATCTTCTATTAAGGCTTACTAGTATACTAATATATAGTCTTGGATTTTTTTAATAAACTTAACTAGTTTATTAATAAGCTCTAATTATTTATTACTAGTTATAAAAAAGAATAATAAATTAATACCGAAACTTATTTTACTAATTAATAATACTATTTTCAAAACTTTCTAAGCTATTATTTATTCGGAAATTATTAATATAAATCTAGCTATAACTTTAGAACCCGTAATAACTATTTCAAGTCCTATAATTATAATAATTATATTCTAAAATTGTATTTTATATATAAGAGACCCAAATACCGCTTATAGAAATATATATTAGAAAAATAAGAGACTAAGAAAGCTCGATTTAAAAATAAAAATATTTACTAATTTAGATTTCGAAACTTCTATAATTTTAATAAATGCTTTAGTAATATCTATATATAATATATTACCGAAATTAAAAAAGAAAAGAATAATAAAAAGAATAAAGATAAACTAGAAAATAATGCTTTTAAAGCTTTACTAGTAGAAATAAATAAAGAAGAAAAATATTATTTAGATTTCTATTTTATTTTTATTAAAAGCTTTCTAGTTACTTTTACTATTTCTGCTTCTACTATTTCTATAACTAATACTCTTATAAATAACCTTATTTCTTTTTCTCTTATATACTAGATAATAGGTAAAAATTATACTTTAGAGTTTATTAAATAAATAAAAGATATTTAGACATTTATAATTAATAGTATATTAAGATATAATACTTATTACTTTTATTGAATTATAATTAATATTAAAGTCTCTAAATTCTTAAGTATTAGTTCTAACTAATTCCAAGCTTTATAGTAGACTAATAATAGTATTAAACTTAATAAAACTACTAAAGATTAAGTTAATATCTAGTTTAGTATTAGATCTATATTCTTTATTAGATTTATAATAGTAAAAATATTAATTAAACAAGTATAATTCTATATTATACCTATAAAAACTTTATTTCTATTTAGTTTAGCTAATATAAATAAGCTAAAAATATACTTTAATAATCTTACTAATTATCTTATTACTTTTACTAGATACTTTATACTTATAGTATAATATTTTAGATACTTTTTCTTGCTTTAGAATATTATACTATAAAGCTTTATTTCTGAATTCTTTACTTATAACTCCTATATTCTTATAGAAATCAAATTATAATATCTATACTACTATTTTAATTATTTATTTATTAATAAGCTTCGAAATATACTAGAATAAGCAGGCTATAATATTAATATAAAAGTATTTAAATACCTTATAAAGTATTATAAGTAATACCAGAAATTCGGATAATTACTAGAATAATTCAAGTTTAATCTAAAAAATAATATTAGCTTTAATTACTTTATTATTATTAATATTTTTTATATTTCTAATAAGCCTATATTTTATATTATTAATAAAGGCATTTAATATCAAGCCGGCTAATAGCTTTAAAATATTAATACTTTATATATTTGAGATACCTTAAAGTAGTATTAGATTAATATCTATTTAGGCTCTCTTAATTAGATTATAGCAAATACCGGAAAGCAGTTTACTAGTAAAAAATTCGCTTAACTTACAGATATTATAGGAACTAAGGTTAAAATTATTCCTGTAAAAGCTTATAATTCCGTTAGAATTATAGAATACTATTATAGCCTAATTTAATATATCTATTTTATTATTATAGCCAAAATTAATAGAATTCATAATAATACTATACTTTAAATAGCTTTTAAGGCTATTAATAATTTTGCTAAACCTAATAGTATTATTCTAACCCTTTTAGTTTATAGTACTTTATCTCAAATAACTAAATATAATATTTTATTACTAATTATATTATAATAATTAATAGTATTTAAGAAAGTAATAATAGAAATTCAGAAGCTTTAAGCTAAATACCAGATTACAAATATTCTAAATACCCGAAATAATTCTAATATTACTAATATCTATAAACTTTCCTTAAATTCGAATATTTTTATATAATATAAAGAAAATACTAGTTAATCTAATAGTTAGAATAGATTATATAAACTAGTAGCTATTAATAGAAAGAACTATATACTAGCTTTATTATATAGTAATATTATCTTTTATTTAACCTCTATAAAGCTCTTTTATATAAAAATATTAAGGTTATTACTAATAGCCCCGAACCTGAAATTATTCCCGAACTTTATAATAAGGTTAAATATAATATAGATATAATTCCTTTTATTATTCCTGCTATTTTACTAAAGTATAGTAAAGAATACCTTTATAAAAACCCGGATATTATAGTATTTCTATAGGATAATAACCTATATAAGAACTTCTATTAAGTTAAAATTACTAGCCTTCTAGAAAAGAATATATTTAAAGTTACTTTTAGATCTCAAATATTAAAAGAAATATATATCTTTAATTCCCGGTTTATTAATAAGATTAAAAATAAAAATATAAAAAGAGAATTTAAGAAATTAAGACTAGTTATTTAAGCTTATAATAATAGTAAGAAATATATAATATTAATATAATTATTTACTATTTAATATATTAGTTAAAGAATTATCCTTAGTATTACTATTATAATAATAGATATTATGGAATTATATTTATATAATATCTTATAAGCTTATATCTAATTAATAATCTTACTTAATTGCAATTTTTATATTAATTTACTTTATAAGTTTACTAGAAAGCTAAATCTAAAGAATAATTCTATTCTAAAAGTTATAAAACTATTATATAATATACCGGAAATTGGGAACTACTAGTTTAAAACTTATTATTTCTATTATATTAATAAGCTTTCTATAAAATAGTTAATTTATAATTCTTGCCTCTTTTATAATAAATAACTCTTCGGAATTATTAGTCTTTAAATTAATAATACCTTATTTATTAGAACTAATAATTTTATAAAAGTAAAATAATTAAAGCTTTAAAAGGCTAAATTCTTAGCTAAGAAATATAAATACCTTACTTTTAACTATAATCTCAAGTTTAATAGAGGTATTATCTATATAAATACTACTAGAATTACTTTTATATAGAAATACTAGTATAAAAACCTCCGAACTATTTCTATAAAGAATATTATTACTATAAGTAATAAAAGTACTATTCGTTAAAATCTCTTTATTAAAAACTAATATATATTATATTAGTTTACTAACTAGAAGCTTTATATAATTTATTAATTATTACTCAAGCTATTAAACTCTTAGAAACTAATATAAAAGTACTTAATAAGTATATTTAATAGTAAATTAAGAATACTACTAGAAGACTGAGATTTATAAAGCTAGTAAAAGAGTTCTTATATTTAATTATTTTTACGAATGCTTTATTTATAAATAATAGAGATCTTTTTTCCCAAATCAGATATATTCTAATTCTAGTAAATAGAACTAGATATACTAATATTATTTATTGGTTTTCTACTAAATATAAGAAAGTTACTAAAAGTATTCTAGCTTTAGAACTCTATAGTATAGCTTATAGCTTTAATATAAGCGCTTTAATTAAATCTATAATTAATAAAATACTAGAAATAAAACTACTACTAGTAATCTATACGAATTCGAAATTATTATATAAATATCTTATTAAATTAGGTACTATTCGAAAGAAATATCTAATAATTAATATAATATATCTCTATTAGATATATAAATAATAAGAGATTATAGAAATAAAATTAATTAAAAAAGAATTAAATTCTACTAACTTTATAATAAAATCGAAGCTAATAAATACTCTCAAATATCTAATTAATATAAATATAATATAATTAGATATAGAGAAATAGATTAAATATAAATAAAATAAAAAATAGAAATATAAGATAAAAGAATATTATAAAAAGGGAAGTTATATATAAAAGGCTATAGCCTTTAGTATATAATTAAAACCTTGGAAATAATATAGATATATAAAGTATTTAGGAAATCTGGTACTAGGCCAAATTAGGGAATTTATATATAATTAGAAAGAAATATTATTTTTTGCATTTTTTAGAAAATTCTAATATTAGTATAATTATAATTATTAATAGTTATATAACCTTATATTATATAAGTAACTCAATAAGTAAACTAGACTCTATTAAGCTTAGTAGATTCAGGAATTATATATTAATATTATAATACTATAATTCTTATTTCTAAATAATAATAACTTTATTAATTTAATATAATTAGTATTTCTATATTTATATAATAGTACTATATATTACTAGTAAACTAATAATTATTTATATAAAAATAATTAAGGTTATTTTAGATTATATAATATAATTATACTAATATTAGTACTTTTCTTAAAATATAAAAAATATATAAAAAATAGTATTTTTTATTTATATATAAATTTTTTAATTTAATCTAGTATTAAATTATTTCTAAATATTTAATATATATATATTTTATTATTTATATTTAATCTATTTCTTTATATCTAGCTATATAGTAATTATATTAATTAAATATTTAAAAGTATTTATAAGTTTTAATTTTATTATTAAATTAGCTAAATTTAATTTTCTTTTAATTTATTTAATTTCTATAATCTTTTATTATTTATAGGCCCAATAAAAATATATTATATTAATTATAAATTGCTTTTTTATATAATATTTAGTTTAACTAAATATTTATAAAGAAATTTAAAATCTATATAAATAACTAATAAAACTTCTATTTCGAATACATTTTATTAATTATAGATTTAATTAAATTATTTATATTAAAACTATAAACTATATTATAGAATTTAAAGACTAAAATACTTCTAATAACTCTTTTATATTTCATAAAAAACTAGTAGATTATATTAGTATATTTAAAGCTATTTACTAAAACTAGAATATATTTAATTTAAGAAAAAAAGTCTTAATTATTTATAAAAATAATTAAATATAGAAATTTCTTATTTAGTTTTATAAAATATAATTCTCTAATAATATTTTTAATTTACTATTAAATATATTTATTAAAAGCTCTTATATTAATTTCTATAAGTTTAATAGCTTAAATAATTATTAAATAATTATATAAAACTTTTAGCTAATAAACTAATATAATATATATTTTCTGAACTTATTAGATAATATATTATTTCTTAATTATAAGATTTTAATATATATTATTTTTATTATTTATTATAGTTATATTTTTAATTATTATTTCTATAAAAGATATTAATAGAATTAATATAAATAATACTTTTAATAAATTCAAAATTATAATTAGTTATAAAATATTTATATTCTTTAATTAGAAATTTAGTTTTTTAAAACTTTAAATATTTTATTTTAGTAAAACTATTATTTTTAATAAATAAAATATTAAAGAAATAATTATTATAAAATAAATATAAATTATATATTAATTATTTTATAACTTTTAATATTAAACTAGCTTTTATATTTAGTTAATTAGTAAATTTAGAAAATAAATTAATATAAATATTATAATTTAGTAAAATTAATAATTAAGTATAAGCTTATAATATATTTTATAAATATAATTTTATAATTTTTATAAATATAATAATAATATAAAAAATAATTCTTTAGCTAATTTATTATAATATATATATTAATAGCAAATATCTAGCTAGATTTAGTAGCCTAATTAGGCTAGTATTTATATGAAATCGCATTCCCTAATTAGAACTAATACTTTCGTATATTTAATAGAATACTAGGTAATATATATAAAGATATATAAGCTTTAGAAATAAGTATTAATTAGTTTTTTAATAGAAACTAGTTCTTAAAATTAATTATATTTCTATACTTTATTTTATACTTTATCTTATATTCTATTTCTTACTTTAATTACTTATATAGTATTCTATTATTATATGTCTTATATTTATTAAATAATTAGTAATTAAATTAATATTATATATTTCTTATTATTATATAAGTTTAAATAACTAGTTTTAATTTTTTAACCTTTTTATTTATATTTATATTTTTATTTTATTAATAAAATAAGAATTAAAAATATTTTTTCTTTTAGTATTTAAAATTAAGAAATAATCTTAAATATATTCTTTTCTAAAAAAAAACTAGTAATTTTAATTTTAATAGAAATTTTTATATAAATTATTATTTTATAAAAATTATAATATTTTATTATTTTATTAACAAATTTAGTATTATATAATTATAATAATATATATAGCTAGCTAATATTTAGAATACTAAAGTTTTTATATTTAGAGCTTTTTTTCTTAGTTTAAAATTCTTAGAATAGAACTATTTTATTTTATTTTCTAAATTTAGAAACCCTGTTTTATAATATTATTTTAAACTTATTTTTATTTTTATATAGAAAATAAAACTATTCTTATATCTTATATATAAATATAATTTTATAGTAATTTTAATAATATTATTATTAATCTCTTAATTAAGTCTATTAAATAAAAAGAAAGCTAGTATTTAACTATTATATAAAACCAATATTTTATTACTATTATATAAATAATATAATTTATAATATATATTTATAATTAATATTAAGCTAAAACTATAAGAAATAAAGTTATAAATATATATTAGATATTATATTTATATATAATTTATAGCTATTTTAAGTTCTTTTAATTAAGCTTTATTTAAAGAGCTAGTATCTAATTATTATAATAAGATAATTTAATAAGCTTTATTTATTCTATAAATCTTTTTTTTTCTTTTCTCGATTTCAATTATAATAATTCTTTTCTATAAGTTTAATATATATATTATAATAGAAAAAAGAATATAGAAAAAAGAATATAGAAAATATATATATTTCTAATTAGACTTCCTTTAACTAAGGCTAATTAAGCTTTAATTCCAAGCCCTTTATTTTTTATTTCTAAATAAAATACTAATACTTAAATATAAAACTAGCTAAATATTTTAATAAAATTCTTCTTTTTATTTTTAGTTCTAATATAAAATAAAGCTTTATAAATTATCTTTTTAGAAACTGCTTTTCTAATATGTATTTCTTTAGTATTTATTTCTTTAGTATTTATTTCTTTAGTATTTATTTCTTTAGTACTTATTTCTTTAGTATTTATTTCTTTAGTATTTATTTCTTTAGTATTTATTTATTTAGTATTTATTCTTAATATAATTACTATAGCTTCTTTTATATAATCTTTTTTTATAACTTATTTCTCTATAAGCTTAATTAATTTTTCTTTTATAGCAAATATATATATTATAATTTGAGTCTAAATATATAATTTTAGATTATATTAAAATTTATACTTTGTAAGTTAAATTCGGATTTAAAAAGAATTAACTAGTTATATTGAGAGCAAATTGGCGGAAGCAAAAATATATAAAACAAAGATTATAGAACATTATAATATATAAAAATTACATAAATTTAGCTAATAGAGAGAGCTTATTTTATTAATATTAAAAACGAGCTTTTTAAAAAAAAAGAAATAAGCTGATAATCAATGACAGTCACTAAGTAATAATAATAATGAATAATAGATAAGTAACTGAATAGATAACTAAAATAATAATGAACACAACGTAAAAGATGAAGTAATAATAATAATAATAATAATAATAATAATAATAATAATAATAATAATAATAATAATAATAATAATAATAATAATAATAATAATAATAATAAATATAGCTAATTAGTATTTAGAATATTAAAGCTTTTATATTTAAAGCTTTTTTTCTTAGTTTAGAATTCTTATAAAGTTATTTTTTATTATATTTATATTATTTATATTTTTACTTTTATTATAATATTTAAAATTAACTTTAATATTTCTTATATAAAAAAACTTTATAAAAATTAAATAAAAAATATTATTATTATATAATAAAGCTAATATATATAATTTCTTATTTATTATTATAAATCTATTTAGTTTTTATTAATTATCTAATTAATTAGTATTCTTTTTATATTAAATTAAAATATTCGAATTTAATATAAGTTTATAAATATTATTTATAAAAGAGCTATTTAATATATTTAAAGTATTTTTAATTTAGTATTTAGCTTATAGCTTTAATATTTATATTATTATTTTCTTTAAAGCTATTAAATATTAGAAAATAAATAATATAGAAATATTATATTTCTTTAATTAAAATGAAATACTATTAATTTTTATAATATTATTAAAAACCTTAAAGGCTATTTATAAAATTATCTTTTTATTAATTTCTTTAATTTTAGTTATAATAATTAAATAAATATATTAAACTAAATTATAATAATATTTAATAATTCTCATAAAATTATAAGCTTTTATAGAAATAATTTCTATTATATTTATAAGCTAAATAAATACTTTATTAATAAACTATTTTCTAATATTTATAATAATCTAATTAAAAGAGCCTAAATAAATATTTTAGATATATATAATATTAATATTTTAGAGCTAATAGCTTTTATAATATCTAGTATTTTTATTAATAATATAAAATATAAGCTTTTTGAAAATCTAAAAAATATTAATAATAATTAAAAACTTAAAACTAATATTATTTCTTAAATTAAACTTAAATTATTTAGATAATTTTCCGTTTTTTTTAATATAATTTATAAGATATTTTAGGGCTTTTATATTGATTTTATAGCTAGTTTATTCTAATATATTTCGGAATTTATTAATTAATAAATAACTAAATTAATAATATAGATATTATAATTTAATTTCTATAACGAAATATAAATAAAAAATAAAAAATTCGGAAATATAGCTTTATAATATATTATTCTAAAGCAAAAAGAATAACTAAAATATTATATAATAAATATATAATATTTAGTAAAAGTAATAATATAATTAATAAGATTATTAAAATAAACTTATAGTTTATTTATATTAGTTAAGCTAAATAAAAATAGAGTTTTTAAAAATATAATATAGAATTATATTTATTTAATTAATATTTCTATTATTATAAATCTAATAGAAATAAAAGAACTAATATTAAAGTTAATAATAATTTAGCTTTTAATATTTATATTAAATATAATATTATTAATATATTATAAAGCTTAAAATTAATTAAAACTAATAATTAAATATTTAAAAGCTCTAGTATTAATTATAATTCTATAAAAGTATTAATTATTATCTTTAAATATATCTTTTATTATAAAGATTTAAATACTTTTTATAAATAACTTTTTAGATTCTAAAATATAGTTTTTATTTATTAATTAGTATATAAAAAAAAGTAAAATAAGTTTATTTATAAGGCTATTAGCTATAATTATGAATATTTTAAATAATTAAAAAACTTTTAATAAAAATAAAAAATAAAATTAAATATTAATATTAATTCTTTACTTTTACTTTATTTATATTATTAATTATATTTATTAAAAAAGCTTTAAAGTTATTATTTAGATTATTTTTATTATTCTAATATATTTCTTATTTATTTTTTATATAAATTATATATTATAAATAAAAATAATTAAACTTCTAATTAAAGTTTCGAGAATTCGAAACTTTAAATTAATAGAAGTTTTTAGTTTTAAATTAAGTTTTTTTATTTCTTTATTTCTTTATTATATATTTTTAGAAATAATAATATAGTTTTTTATAAATAAAATATAATTTTAAAATATATAAATTACTATTATTATAGTTATTAAATTTATAATATTCGAATAATTATTATAATATTCATAATTATAATTAAATTTATATTAATAATTTTTAAACTAATAATTATTTAAATAGAATTATTAATTAATAAAGAAAATAGTTTTATTATTAATCTATTATTTTTTAATATATATTATAATAAGAAACTATAGCTTATTAATAAACTAGCTAAGATCTATAAAAGTATCTAAAACTATATATTAATATACTAGAAAGCTTTAGTAAATAGTAATAATTTTATTATATAAAAATTTATATTATAACTAGTATAAGTTATTAATTAGAATTTAAATTATCTTAAATATTAATTTTTTAGAATATTTAGCTATTATAGAATTCAAGTTAATAATATTTTATTTATTTAAATTTTAATATTAATATTATAAGAAGGAAACTATAATAAGACAAAAACCTATATAAAATATACCAGAGTATAAAATGTGACTTAATAGTAAAATAATAAGATTAAAGGCATAAATAATAAAGTATAAATAGTATATAGTATATAAAAGCTTAATTAATTGAATTTTAAAAAGGGATTATTATCTAGAATTATAGAAAAGCCAGCTTTCTTATATAATTTCTATAAGTCACATATAAAAGGCCCTAGCCTTTATTATATAGCCAAAATATTAAAACTATTAAAATAAGGCGATTTTAATAAAGTATAGCTTACTATATTATAATATTTAAAACTTTTAAAGAAATTATAAATATTAATATAAATTATTTTATAAATTTATTAAAATAGCTAATTATTATAAAAATGGTTTTATATTAGATTCTTTAATATAATAAAAAAAGCTTTAATAAATACTTTTTATAAAAAATTTATATATTAATAAATATTTTAAAAAAATCATAATTAAAACTATTATTAATTCTATTATATTTCTATTTATTTATATTGATTCTAGTAATTTCCTTAATTAATTTTCTAATAGAACTTAATTATAGACTATTTAGAAGTTATATAAATAATAAAAATAATAGTTAAAATAATAGTAATAGTAATAAAAGTACTAGTAATAAAAGTACTAGTAATAAAAGTACTAGTAATAAAAGTACTAGTAATAAAAGTACTAGTAATAAAAGTACTAGTACCTGCTACCCGGGGCCGTGCATAATTATATACTTAGGGATTTAGACGATTCGGATTTCTTCAGATAAATGATCAGCTCAATGATTATTTCTGCGCTCTAATTATTATATAGACATTAGGGTTAGGATAAGTGGACTAATAGGAATAGGGATTAGGGCATTAATATATATACATCATAAGGATTCTTATCTATATAATTATCGTTTGAAATAATAGAAATTTAATTATATTAATAAATATTTAATTATAAGTCGATATCAATTAATGTTCAATAAAAATATTATATTAACCTTAATAAAATAATATAGTATTAAAAATTAATTATATTGTTGAAATTTTATATATTATTGATATTTATTATAATAATAAATAATTATTTTCGAATTTTATGCGGCGATATTAGAAGGAATATGATATAGAAACCAATTTTTATCCATAATATGCTCTTTAAGTTATCATAAACTTAATTGAATGAATATATATCAGAAGAATTAATAAATAATGAATAAGTGATCATTGAAAATAATGATCATGAATAAATAATGGATCATGGAAAATAAGTGATCATGAAAAATGTCCATAATGATCATGAAAATAATGATCATGAAAATAATGATCATGAAAATAATGATCATGAAAATAATGATCATGAAAATAATGATCATGAAAATATTTTTTTTTTTTTTTTTTTTTTTTTATGATTTATGAAAGCACTTCAATTATTCATCAAGGGAAGAAATTATATTTTATCTGATCTAAATAGAATCCGATAATTTATGAAAATCTTGATTGCTTATAGAGAAGATATCTAGCTCTTACTAACTAATAAGTAGTTAGTCATTTAACTATTTATCTATTTAATTTCTATTATCTTTTAAAACTAACTTTTTTCGGCCCTAAAACTATTTTCTTGGAAACTATCTTTTTTACTTATATAATACCTGTATTTACGGGACTCTCTTTCCGGAATATATATCCTATATATACCCTTAAAGCTCTTTAACTACTACTTTGATTTTATTATTAAATTGAGTTCTTTGAGCTTTAGATCCTCCCGGAATTATAATATTTTACTTCCTAAATTTCTTATTATAGACGAAATATTTAAGGGCGAAATATTTACTTTAATACTTTATTAGATATCTGGTATCTAAACCAGGTATCTGGATACCTTTATTACTAAATCCTTTCTATAAACCTACTATAAACTATCTTATCTTTAAACCCCTCCTACTATAAACTATATATATATACTAGGGAGAACCTGAACTCGGTTTAGTATAAATACTAATAAGAGAAAGGAACTAATTAAGAAATAAGAGAATAGTATTAATCCGGTAACTATAATAAAGACTAAACTTTAGGAATATATAACTACTAAGATATATTAGTATATCTTATATAGGAAGAGTAATAATAATCTATAGGATCTATTCTAGAATAACTTTAAAAACTTTAATACTATAATATATAGTCTAATTAATTATATACTTATATAAAATCTTCGAACTTAACTTTAGTATAATAGTATTTATATTAAATAAAACTATAAAAATCTTATTATTATATAATTCTTTATTAATCTTATCTAAGAAAAGATAAAGAATATATAGAATAAAGCTAATATTATTAATAATAATCTAATTAGAACGGATCTTTTTTAGAGATCTATTATATTGGTTTATTTTACTTTAGATAGAACTAGATATAAGGAAATTAGATAATCTTAGTCGAGAAATTAAGCTATTTATTTACCTCTTCTAAATTAAGGCTATTTACTACTTCTACTTTTACTACTACTAGTATTATTACTAAACCCGAACTACTATTAATTAGTACCTATTATTTCTACTAGGAAGCTTATTAGGGAAGTAGTAAAGATATATTCTAAAGTATAGAAGTATAATAGAACTAATAATAATTTTAATTATAAACTTATTATTTTCCTTAATATTTACTAATATATAGAGCTCCCAGAAAAGGCACTAGTAAGAGCTTTTCTTACTATATTAAAGGAACTAGTATAAGACTACTTCTATAATAACTAGCTCTCGAGCCATATATATAAAGAGGCCTATATAAATATCTATAGCTTTTTTAAAGGCCCTAGTTTCTATTATTAAAATTTAGATAAATAGAATATTACTATCTTAGTAACTATAATAGTAAAGGACCCTAAAAAGATAATATTTGAGCTTATCTAAATACTAATTAATAACTTATATAAATTATAGTATAGCCTTATTTCTATTTTATAAAATATCGAATTCCTATATAATAAGATTATTACTTCCTATTAAGGCTTACTAGTATACTAATATATAGTCTCGGACCCTTCTAATAATCTCGGCTAGCTTATTAATAAGCTCTAATTATCTATTACTACCTATAAGAAGAAGTAATAAATTATTACTAAAACCTATTTTACTAATTAATAATATTATTCTCAAAATCCTCTAAATTACTATTTGTCCGGAAATTATTAATATAGACCTAGCTATAACTTCGGAACTCGTAATAATTACTTCAAGTCCTATAATTATAATAATTATACTTCAAAGTTATATTTTATATATAAGAGACCCGAATACTATTTATAGAAGTATATATTAGAGAAATAAGAGGCTAAGAAGGCTCGATTTAAGAATAGAAACGTTTACTAATTTAGATCCCGAAATACCCGCAACTTTAATAAATGCTTTAGTAGTACTTATATATAGTATATTACCGAATTTAAAAGAAAAAAGAATAATGAGAATAGTAAGAATAAACTAGTAAGTAATGCTTTTAAAGCCTTACTAGTAAAAATAGATAAAGGAAAGAAATATTATTCTGATTTCTATTTTACTTCTATTAAAAGCTTCCTAGCTACTCCTATAGCCCCTACTCTTACTATTCCTATAACTAATACCCTTATAGATAACCTTATTTCTCTTTCTCTTATATACTAGATAATAGGCAAAAACCATATCTTAAAATCTATTAAATAAATAAAAGATATCCAGATATTTATAATTAATAGTATATTAAGATATAATACTTATTACTTTTATAAAGTTATAATTAATACCAGAGCCTCCAGATTTTCAATTACTAGTTCTAACTAATTCCAAGCTTTATAGTAGACTAATAGTAGTATCTAACTTAATAAAACCACTAAAGGTCAAGTTAATATCTAGTTTAGTATTAAATCTATATCCTTTATTAGATTTATAATAGTAAAAATACTAATTAGGCAAGTATAATTCTATATTATATCTATAAAAACTTTATTTTTACTTAGCTTAGCTAATATAAATAAGCTAGAAGTCTATTTTAATAATCTTACTAATTATTTTATTACTTTTAATAAATACTTTATACCTATAATATAATGTTTTAAATATTCTTTCTTATTTTAGAATATTACTTTATAAAGCTTTATTTCCAAATTCTTTACTTATAACTCCTACTTTCTTATAGAAGTCAAATTATAATATTTATATTACTGTTTTAGTTATTTATTTATTAGTAAGCTCTAAAACGTACTAGAATAAGCAGGCTATAATATTAATATAGAAGCCCTTAAATATCTTATAAAGTATTATAAGTAATACCAGAAATTCGGATAATTACCGGGATAATTCAAGTTTAATCTAAGAGATAATATTAGCTTTAATTATTCTATTATTATTATTATTTTCTATATTTCTAATAAGCCTATACTTTATATTATTAATAAAGATACTCGATATTAAGCTAGCTAATAGCTTTAAAATATTAGTATATTATATACTTGGGATGCCCTAAAGTAATATTGGATTAATACCTATTTAGGCCCTTCTAATTAGATTATAGTAGATACCGGAAAGTAGTTTACTAGTAAGAAGTTCGCTTAGCTTGCGAATATTATAGAAACCAAGATTAAAATCATTTCTATAAAAGCTTATAATTCCGTCGGAATTATAGAATACTATTATGGCCCGATTTAATATACTTATCTTATTATTATAGCCAAAATTAATAGAATTAATAAGAATACCATACTTTAAATAGCTTTTAAGGCCATTAATAATTCTACTAGACCTAATAATATTATTCTAATTCTCTTAGTTTATAATACTTTATCTTAAATAACTAAATATAATACCTTATTACTAATTATATTATAGTAATTAGCAGCACTTAAGAAAATAATAGTAAAAATTCAGAAGCTTTAAGCTAGATACCAGATTACGAATACCCTAAATACCCGAAATAGTTCTAGTACTATTAATATCTATAAACTTCTCTTAAATTCGGATATTCTTATATAATATAAAGAAAATACCGGTTAATCTAGTAATTAGAATAAACTATATAAGCTAGTAGCCATTAATAGGGAGAACTATATACTAGCTCTATTATATAGTAATACTACCTTCCGCTTAACCTCTGTAAAGCCCTTTTATATAGGGGATATTAAGGTTATTACTAATGGCCCTGAACTTAAACCTATTCCCGAACTCTATAGTAATACTAAAGGTAATATAGATATAATTCCTTTTACTATTCCTGCTATTTTACTAAAGTATAATAGAGGATATCCTTATAAGAACCCGGATTTTATAGTATTTCTATAAGATAATAATCTATATAAGAACTCCTATTAAGTTAAAGTTACTAGCCTTCTAGAAAAGGGTATATTTAAGATTATTCCTAGATCTCAGGTACTAAATAAGATATATATCTTTAACTTCTAGTTCATTAATAAGATTAAGAATAAGGATATAAAAAGAGAGTTTAAGAAATCGAGACTAGTTATTCAAGCTTATAATAATAATAAGAAATATATAGTATTAATATAATTATTTATTATTTAATATATTAGCTAGAGAATTATTCTTAGTATTATTACTATAATAATAAATATTACGGAACTATATTTATATAATATCTCGCAAGCTTATATCTAATTAATAACCTTACTTAACTATAATTTTTATATTAACCTATCTTACGAGCTTACTAGAGAGCTAAATCTGAATAATAATTCGGTTCTAAAAGTCATAAAACTACTATATAGTATACCGGAAGCTAGGAACTACTAGTTTAAGACTTACTATTCCTATTATATTAATAAGCTTTCTATGAAATAGTTAACTTATAACCCTTGCCTTCTCTATAGCAAGTAATTCTTTGGAATTATTAGCTTTTAAACTAATAATATTCTATTTATTAGAACTAATAATTTTGTAAAGATAAAGTAACTAAAGCTCCAGGAAACTAAGTTCTTGGCTAAAGAGTATAAATACCTTACTATTAACTATAATCTTAAGTTTAACGGAGGTATTATCTATATAAATACTACTAGAATTACTCTTATATAGGAATACTAGTATAAAAACCTCTGAACTATTTCTATAAAAAATACTATTACTATAAGTAATAGGAGTACTATTTATTAAGATCTCTTTATTAAGGACTAATATATTACCTAGTATACTAGAGAAGTATATATTATATTAGTCTATTAACCAGAAGCTTTATATAACCTATTAATTACCGCTTAAGCTATTAAACTCTCGGAAACTAATATAAAGGCACTTAATAAGCATATTTAATAGCAAATTGAGAATACTGCCAGAGAACTAAGATTCGTAAAGCTAGTAAAGAAGTTCTTATATTTAATTATTTTTACGAATACTTTATTTATAAATAATAGAGATCTCTCTTCCTAAATCGGATATATTCTAGTTCTAGTAGACGGAACTAGATATACTAATATTATCTACTAGTTCTCTACCAAATACAAGAGAGTTACTAGAAGTATTCTAGCTTCGGAACTTTATAGTATAGCTTACGGTTTTAATATAGGCGCTTTAGTCAAATCTATAATTAATAGAATACTAGAAATAGAACTACTACTAGTAGTCTATACGGATTCAAAATCATTATACGAATGCCTCGTTAAATTAGGAACTACTTGAGAAAAGCGTCTAATAATTAATATAATATACCTTTACTAGGTATATAAATAATGAGAAATCGCAGAAGTTAAATGAATTAAGGGAGAATTGAATCCTGCTAATTCCATAACGAAATTAAAGCTAATGAATATCCTTAAGTACCTAATTAATACAAATACTATATAATTAGATATAGAGGAATAGGTCAAGTATAAATAGAACGGAAAATAAATATATGAAATAGGAGAATATTATAGAAATAGAGGTTACATATAAAAGGCCATAGCCTTTAGTATGTAACTAAAACCCTCAGAAGCGATATAGATATATAAAGTATTTGGGAATCTGGTACTAGGCCAGATTAGGGAATTTGCATATAATTAGAGAAAGATACTGTTTTTTTGCGTTTTTAGAGAGTTTCTAGTATTAGTATAGCTATTTCTTTAGGAGTCATATATATAGTTACGGGATACGGGATACGGGATATGGGTAATAGGATATGGGATACGGGATATGGTTATATAATCTCGTATCCCATTAGTAACTCGACTAGTAGACTAGACCCCTTTAGGCTTAGCAAATTTAGTAATCATATATTAATACTATAATACTATAATCCTTACTTCTGGATAATAATAACTTTACTAATTATATGCAAATAGTACTTCCACGCCTATATAACGGTACTATATATTACTAGTAAACTAATAGTTTCTTTTATATAATTTCTAGAATATTCTTTTTATTAGAATTTTCTAAATTAATACTTTTTTTAATTTCTTTATTTACTTATATTTATTTTATTAGTTTATTATTTTAAATTTCTAGAACTAAACTCTTTTTAATATCTATTTATAATAAAAGAAATTCAAAAGTAAAATAATTTATAATAGATTTATAAATATTTTATTTATAATAAGAAATTTAGAAAATAAAATATTAAGTTTTCTAGAAAGTTTTAAAGCTTAAAAAAGCTTAATTTAATAATAAAATTAAAATAGAAACTAAAAAGCTTATAAAACTTTAAAAATATATATTTTTAAAAAAAGAATTCTAGTAAATTAAAGTAATATATAAGTAGAAAATTAATTACTAAAAAAGTAGTTTAATTATTAAAAGAAATTAGTCTTAAAAAATAATAGAATTAAATAAACTAAATAATTAATTAAATAGCGAATTATTTATTAATTAATAAAAATTAGTTATTTTCTTTTTTAAGTTATTAAATACTTTAAATTATAGAATTAATAAATAGTTCTCTTTTAATATAAACTAGATTAATTTTATTAAAAGTTATTAAATATTATATTTAATATAATTTTCTATTTTCTAATTTATATATATAAATAAATAATTTCTAAGATTTTTCTAATTTAAATATAAATTAATTAGTATTAATTTACTAAGAATATATAATATTATAAAATATTAGTTATATAAATTAATAAAGTTATTATTTTTAAAAGTAATTTCAGTTATAGTATTTCCCCTCCTAGGTTTAGCGGCCCCTAAATAGGATAAGGTATATATATGGACTGGCTGCCGCTTTCGATATTTATAAAGACCCCGTACTGCCCCTCTTTAACTATCCTTCTCTTCTATCCTTCCCTAATACCACCCGTCGCCTAGCCCCTACCTACCACTGCCGTCTCCGTCGGCCTTGCCGTAGCTAACGAGCCTACCGACAGAAGTCCGTGTTTTTAGCGATGTTTTCAGGTGTCGCAAAACTCAAATCGCCCACTTCACTTCACATTTTCTCAGTAACTATAAATTAAAACTATATAGAATTCAAGCACGCGCGATAAAAGAAGCCGGGTTGAGTTTAGAGAGCCTTCAAACCTAATTCTAAATATAAAACAAAAGTGTCCAAAATTGTAATGGGGTTCGTTTCTTAGCGAAATGCCCTAAAAACACGGACTTCTGTCGGTAGGCTCGTAAGGATCTTAGCAATACGCAATAAAGCCAGAATTCTCAATTCCCTCTCCCATTCTATCTTTAATGCTTATTAATATCTACGATAGTAACCCGCTATTAGGATTACATTATATTAGCTGAGATACGAGCTATAAGCTTGATCTCATACCGCCCTCCTACTTGCCGCGTACTATTACGAACCTTAACCATAGTGCTTATCGGCGTACTATAATAGCTGGCTCTGTGCGTTACGACTATGGCTAATTAAGAACATATCGCACGGCGACGTGGCCGACTATTGCCTAGCTGCGCGGCGGCAGTGTCTCGGTGAGATCCCCTGACCTAGTAGCGTGCCTAGACTCGAAGGCTGACCTGTAATGAGAAGGGCCGATCTCTGCGTACGTGGCAGTAGGAAATTGGGTATCCGAAGTCTTAACCACCCCTCTTTCGAACATTATTACACGACCTATTCGCGTTCCCTTCGTCCGAGCTAGTTAATATAGGGATAGACAGATAATAATCTATTCTAGATCTGAAATAGGCACGGCTAAGGAGTAGGAATTACAGATTCACGATCTCTCGATTAGTAGCAACGGATATATGGGTGGGATAGATAGGCGGCAAAGTGCAAGCAGATTTAGAGCCTTTATCGCAAGAATTAAGGAATGCCTCTAAGATTTTCGATTAGTTCAAACGAGAGAAGCATATCTTGAAGCCAAATTTCGGCTGTCTATAAGGATTCCAAGGAGAAGCCTCCGCCAAGAGAATTTTCTCCGGAGCATCGCGCTATATAATAAAAATCAAAAATCAAAACATTTCCATATGAAATTTCTGTAGACGTTACATTTAATTAAGAACTATCCTTAATCTCTAGAAAATGTAATTAGAAAGTACCAGATAGCATTATATTAATCTTTAAGACCTTTAATCCTAAATTAATAATCTATTAACTCTATTTAAATAATAAGAAAGAGGCTTACTTATAATAAATAGATTTTTAGAAAATAGTCTTTTAGAACTTCTTTATAAGATTTTAATATAACCTCGCCTTAACTTTAAAATAAAATCTAATATTTCTCTCTTATTTCTTATTTGAAATAATATAAAGTAATAAAAGTATATAAGTCCCTTAAATTATTCTTTATTATAATATTCTTTAAGTCTTTCTTATTATGTTTTAAAGAAAGAAATAATACTTTATTGCCTTTAAATAAAATACCTTTAAATAATATCTCCGTTTCGATTTTAATAAGAAATATATTAATAAAAAGAATTTAAGTCTTTAAGCTTGTCTTTAATACCTTTATTATAAAAGTTAATAGTTAAACCTCGAGTATATAATTAAATCTAATATTAGACTTTAAATATATTATATAACTTGTCTTTAGCTTTTTAAATTATAAGATATTTATTAAAAAAGCATTATATTTAATTATTTTATATATAAGGTAAATATAATCTTATAATAAAAATATATTAGGATTTGAATTTTTTAATAAGTTTATTAATAGTTTAATAAAGCAATTACCTTATATAAGATGCTCTTCTTTAAATAAGGGCTTAAAGAAGAGTATTAATCCTTTATAAGAAGCATATATTAGTCGATTATTTTCGAGGACTACTTAATAAGTAATAAGAATAAATAAAGATATATTTAATTAAGGTATTATAATAATTAATTTTAAGATATATACTTTTACCTTAAATAATCCCTTTCTTTATTAGTTTTATTATATTAAAAAGTAATATTACTTTATAATAACTTATATAAATAGTAATTATTATAACTTAAGGCTATTTAAAGTAATTATTAAATTAACTTTAAGTCTAATAAATTCTTATATTAAAGTAATATTTCTTTTATATTATATCTTTATAAAAATATACTTTTTAAATAGTTTTCTTATTAATTTATAATACTTTATAATTATTTATATAAGTATACTTAAATTTATTAACTTCTTTTAGTTCTTTATAAGATAATTTTAAATAACTCATTTATATTAAGTATTATATACCTTAATAATATTATTCTTATATTAAAGAGTTATTTCTTTATTTGAGATCTTAATATTTTAATAAACTTAAAAAATTATTTATTTAAAGACATTAACTTAATAGTCGTTCTATATACTTAAATTATAATAATTTAAATAAAGGTTAATTTAAGAGAGTTATAACTTAAAGCCCTTTAAATTTATTAAGTTAAGTTAATATCTTTAGAAAAGAATAAAGACTTATTAACTTTATTATAAAGGCTTTAAATTATAATAAATTAAGAAATAATATTATTAATTCCTTTTAATCTTTAAAGTTCTCTTATATATTTACTATATACTTCTTTTAGCTCTTAAAAATCTAATTAATTATTAAATTAAAACTTGTATACTTAAATATAATAACTTTTTTATATTCTTAAAATCTTTAATAAATTACTTGAGGCTATTAACTTAACTCTTTATTATATTAATTATAACTAATATAACTCTAATAATAATAATTAAGGCAATTATAATTATATATTATATAAAGTAATTAAAGCTTATTATAATTATTAATTTAATTAAAGTATAAAAGTATTATTTTAATTAAAAACAATAAACTCTATTAAATCTTTATAGCCTTAAGTTTATATAACCTTTATTTTATATTAAGTTTCGCCTTTCTTATATATATAATATATTATATTTTACGTCTCTTAATAAACTTTAAATCAAGAATTTAAAGCTTATTATAATTATTAATTTAATTAAAGTATAAAAGTATTATTTTAATTAAAAACAATAAATCTATTAAATCTTTATAGCCTTAAGTTTATATAACCTTATTTTATATTAAGTTTCGCCTTTCTTATATATATAATATATTATATTTTACGTCTCTTAATAAACTTTAAATCAAGAATTTAAGCTTATTATAATTAACTTAATAACGTTATTAATAAAATAAAAATATAAGGAATTTATTAATAAGGCTTTATAAATTAATTTAAAGATATTAATATAAAATCCTTAAATGTTATTAAACTTATATCTTTAATAAAGTATAAGTTATTATATTTAAAGACTCTCAAATTAAATAGCTTATTAATTAATTAATATAACTATTATAATAATAATATTAAGTGCTATATTATTTAAGTTTAATAAGCGGTTTTAAATATAAAAAGCCTTATTTAATTTAAGTTTAAGTTAATTAAGAAACGCTTATTAAAATATATATTATAATTAAATATTTAAAGTATAAATTATAAAGTAATTAAGGGATATTTAAAGTATATTAAAAGCTTATTATAACTTATTTATAATATATTCGAAAGGTTTTATAAGTAACTCGAAATAATTATAAAATATATTAAAGTAATTAATTAAATATAATTTATATAAATAAGCCTTTTTATTATCTTAAGTATTATAATAAGAAGTTATAAACTAATTCTATTTTTTAATAATATTAAAGTAAGTTATAATATAAATACTTTAATAAAGTAATATATATTTAAGTTAAGAGAAACTTATAATAAAATAACTCGATTACTTTTAAAGCTTTATAAACTTTAGCCCTTAATATAAACCGCTTAAGTATTAAGTAAAGTAGGGCCTTAATACGAATTATAAATTAATATCCTTTAACTTAAGTCTTAATATTATAAAAAGTAATATATTATTTATTAAGAAAAGTAAAAATAATAAAAAAGATAAGAAATAATATATCTTTTATAATAAGTAGTTTTCTTTTAATATACTTAACTTTTATTAAGACTTTTACTTTATTATAAAAGTATAAAAAGATATATAATTATTAGAAATTCCTTTAATTAATTAAGTAAAGGAAGTAATTATACTCCTGAGGTTATCTTTTAAAAATAAGTTATAACCTTTCGAAATACTAATAGTTACTTTAAAGTAATATATAAAATAATTATATTAAGTATAATTATTATTATTAATTAATATAAGCGAGAAATTAAAATTAATTTATTTATTATTTAATTTATTAGAGGTAAATATCGAGTAAGTTAAAGAAATATATTATATTTAATTTATTTTTAATTTTATAAAAAGTATTATTTTTATTTATAAACTTAAAAGTAATAGAATTAAGATATAAATATAATAAAGAAATAAAAGAAAAGTTTTTTAACTTATAAATCTCTTTTTTTAAGTTTACTTAATTATTAAAATAGTTTTATTTAATTATAATTTTAACTTTATATATTTTTACTTATTTTATAAATTAAAATAAGTCGTAAAATAACTTATTATTAATAATTATTTTATAATATTATTTTAAAGTATAATTAATTTATATAATATATATATATATAATAAGAGTTTATTATTCTTTAAATATATAATAATAATTAATAGTTTTTTTTTAATTTAATTATTTTATTATATTTATATTATATAATTTAAATAAGCTTATATATATTAATATATTATTAAGGTATAATAAGGCTAATAATATATTTAATGTTTTTATAAACTAAATAATTAAGGTAATCTTTTTTAATACTTCTTTTAAAGAATTATTTAAAGCGAAATAAGAACTTAAGGAATTATAACTATTTAATTAAATAAGTATAATATATAAAGAAGATATAATAAATTTAAAGAAGTAATTTATAAAACTTATTAATATTAATAAAGTATTTCAAAAAAAATTAAAAATATAAGATTTATTTATATTTAAGTAGTTTATTAATATTACTTGCTTTTTTAAATAATATATAATATATAAGGCTAAGTTAAAAATTAAAGTTATTATTTTAAAAGAATTAATTTCTTTATTAAGTATCGAATATTAATTTATTTTAATAAATTACATTAATATATACAAGTTTAAAAATAAAAATAAAGAGAAATATATTTATATTTTATAAAAGTTTAAGTAATAAATAAGTAATTTTAATTATTAATTATAAGCTTTTAAGAAAAATAAAGTTTAATATAACTTTCTTAATAACTTAATATTAATTAAAAATAAAAATATATTTAATAAAGAATAATTAAAGGCCCTAATAAGTTTAATAACCCCGTTTAATACTTTATTAATAACCTTAACTTAAGCTTAATATATTAAGCCTCTATTAAATATATCTTAATTTAAAAGTTAAAAGTAATTTAATAATTAAGTAAATAAAGAAATTTATTATTCTCGATTATTAAATTAATATTTCTTAAGCTTTTTAATTAATAATAATAGTATTATTTTCATTTATAATTTTAAGAGTAATTCTTATTTAATTTAAACTTAAGATAATATACTTTAAATTCGCGATTTACTTTTAACTTACTTATATTTTAAAGATATATATATTATAATATTTAAATATAATATTAAAGTATTTTTATATTCTTTTATATATTTTAATATAAGTAAAACCTTTACTTTTATAAAGCCGCTCTTATATAATCTTTTAGATAAATATATTATTATTATAAATAATCTTTAAATAATCTCTTTTCTTTTCTTAAGAATATATTAATTATATAAAAGTAAAGAAACTAATTATTTTTATAAGTTATTTCCTTAATAGTATTATTATTAAGAATATTAATATTATATCTTATATTTTAATTTAAGGCTTTAATATAAAGATAAGCGCTTTAATATATATATAAATATTATAACTTATATAAAAATATATTAAAATTAATTATAATTATTATCTTTTTCGAGACCTTCCTTTAAAGTATTAATATTATTATATAAGTTATATTTCTTAATAGTTTTAATAAAGCTATTTATATATATAATATTAAAGTTATTAAAGAACTTAAATAATAGTTTAATTTATTAATTGAATTAATAATTACCTTTATAAAATTAGCTTTATAGTTCTAAATTATTGTATTCTTTAAAGAGCTAATAACTAATAGTATTTTAATATATTTAACTTTTATTCTCTTAATTATTAAAGTTAATAAGTATAAGTTATTTCTTAAAGATTTATATAAATAAGAAATAAGCTTATATAAGGCCTTTAAGTCAATTATTATAATATTTATAAATTTATTAAATTAGACCTTAATTATAATAATATATAAGCTTATAAGTAAAGAAAAGATATAAAGAAATACTTTTAAAGATTAATTAAAATAATTATATAAGTTTAATATTAAGAAGAATTTAAAGATAAAAAAAGAAAAGAAAAAAAGAAGAAAAGAAGAGAGAATTATTATAAAGACTTATATTTCCTTAATTATAAGATTATAAGTTTGAATTAAGTTAGACCTTAAAATTAAGTTATATTAAATTAAGTAAGTAAATATCTTATAATATCTCTTTCTTTTAAAATATTAGTTTATCTTTAAATTAAATATAAATAATATTAATTTATTAGTATATTAAAGACTTAAAAAAAGTTATAATTAAATAGTTATAATATAAGTTATAATATTTAGTTATTTAGTTATTTATTATTTATTATATATATTAAATAATAATAATAAGAAATTAAAATATATAATAATAACTTCTTATATTATTTTTAATCTTTTCTTTCTTTTAAAAATAACTTTAAAACGTTTATATAATATAAGTCTTACTTTTAATATAATATATTAATAATATTAATTCCTTAAGTATATTATTTATTAATACTATTAATAATAGTTCTTTTACTTTTTATTAATACTTTATTTAAGGCTTATTATTAAAGTTACTTTTATTATATTCGGCTTTTAATTATATAACTAAAATATACTTGTCTTTTTAAAAATCTTATATTAATTAAAATAAAGTACAGTTTTTAATACATTTTTAAATTAATTTCGAATTACTTTTATATTTTATTTAACTTAAAATAAATTTTATAGTTTTATAATAAAAAGTAGTTTTATTATAATAATATATAATAACTTAAAAATATTATTATAATTATAATTACTTTAATTAATATTATAAGATTATTATTACTAAAGCTTTAAAGACTATTAAAGAAGCTAATTTTATAATATTAAAGGAACTTTATACTTTATAATTTAAGGTAAGAACTAGTTTTAAATACTCTTTAATAGTCTTAAAATATTAATTATTAATTTAAAGTAAGTTTTAATTATATTTATTATTTACTTAATAACCTTATTAATATTATTAATTCTTTAGTTCTTATTTCTTACTATACTTGCTTTAATAATATTAAGAAGCCTATTATTAATTTTAAAGAAAAGAGGCTTATTTTAAGAAAGAGAAAAGGAAAAGAAAAAGAAAAAAAATAGAATTAATTAATAATATTATAAATAAAGTAATCTTAAACTCTTATAATATTAATAATAAGAATAATAAAGAGCCTTTATAAATAAAGTTAAATATAAATATAATTTAAATAATATTAAATATATTTTAATAAGGTTTTAATCTTTAATTAAATAAATTTAACTTTTTTACTTTTTACTTTAACCTTTTTATTCTTAGTTCTTATAATTTTATATTTTTAACTTTTCTCTTAAGTTTTATTATAACGTAATTATCTTTTAAATAACTTAAGTTATTAATTTTATTTTCTTATACTTATATTTATTTATTAAATTTATAAGGTAAGTTAACTTTATTAAAATAAGTTATATAAAGATCTTATAATTTATAAAGAGAACTTATAAGATTAAAGGCTAAGTATTAAATAAGATTTAAATTATATTTAATTTAATTTACTTTATATTATAAGGTCTTATAATTAATTTTAATTATAAGAACTTCTTTTATTATATATTCTTTTTAATTAAAAATAACTTCTATATTTAATTTAAGCTTTTCTTAATTAAGTAAAGAATTATTAAAGTCTTTAATTAAGATATTTAAGGCAAATATAAAATAGATCTTAAATTCTTTTAAGAGTTTTAACTTATATAAATTCTTAATATTTTTTAAGATTTTAAAGGGTTCTTTTTATTAATTAATTAATTTTTAATTTAAGCAGTTACTTTTTAAGTTCTTAATTAATAAATATATAAAATTATAAACTTATTAATTAATTTCCTTATAATATTAATTATTATTTCTTAAGCTTTCTTTATATTATTCTTAATAATTTCTTAAGCTTTATATATACGAGTTATTAATATAAGTATATTAATATAATTTAACTTCTTAATAAAAGTTAAAGCTTTAAGGGTATTTTAGTCTTAATTATTCTTAAGTATAAAACTAAACTTAAGTTAATAAAAAGTTATTTTAATAATAAAATAAGAGAGAGTTATTTAAGTATAATTTATTATAAAAAGAAGCTTACTTTAATTATCTTAATAATAAGATATAAAAGGCTAAAGCCTTTAATTAATATATTAGTTTATAATTTCTATTTAGTTATTTATTTCCTTATAATATATAATTAATAGTTTAAGCTTAATATTAATAATATAATAAAACTCGCCTTAAAAGCTTAATATAAACTAAGCTCCTTAATTTAAGATAATTATTTCTAAGATATATTTAAAGTAATAGATTTATATAATAAAGAAAGTAATTAAGTTATAAGTATTAATTATCTTATAATAAGGAATTATTATAAAATTCCTTTTAAGACAATAAGTAATTATAAGAATAATATTATAATTATATTTATTCTTTAAGAATTCCTTAAAATCTATATATAAATATTATATTAAGTAAGTTAAAATAATAAAAAAATAAAGCTAACTTTATTATTTTATTTTATTTAAATAAGCTTATTTATAAGTATTATAATTATTAATATATATCTTATAATTTATATTAATACCTTTTTAATAATACTTAAGTTTAAATAAATAATAAGTCTTAAAGATATTAAAATAAGTACTTAAGATTTAATTATAAGCTTTTTATATAAGATAAGTATATAAAGGAGTATTATAATTAATATAAAGCTTATTTTAATATAATAATAAGCTATCTTTATTAATTATATAATTAAAAGAAGGTTTCTTATAAATCTCTTTAAAAGTCTTATAATTATTATCTTTTAAGCTTTAAATTAAATTCGAATCTTTAAAGAAGAGGTTAATTAATATAAGAATAATATTTATAATAGTTTTTAAGAATTAATTTATTAGTTTAATATTAATATAAGAATTTAAATATTTTAAAATAAGGAAAGTCTTTAAATAATTTCTTTTTAACGATTTTATAAATAATAATGTCTTATTTTTATTAATTAAATATATTAGCCTTTTAATTATTTTTATTAGTTATATATATAATTATAAAATTAAAATCGAAAAGAAGCTTTATTTAATATACTTGTTTTATTATAAGTAACTTAATAGGTATAAAGTATTTTAAAGATTAATAATTTAAAAAATACCTTAATTCGACTTTAAATTAATATAAATTCTAGTCTTTACTTTTAAAAGGCTTTTATAATTATATATAATTCCTTATTATAGATTTTTTAATTAACTTTATATTTAATTAATATATATAAATAAAAAGTAATAAGATATTAAGTTTTATTCTTATATTATTAAGAAAATACTTTAATAATTACTTTATTTAACAAATTAGTTTTTAGTTTAATTAATAATTAAGAATTAAAATATTATATAATATAATTATATTTAATAAGTATTTTTATAATATCTTAAATACTTTTATATATTTATTTATATATATAAAGGATTTAAAAAAGTAAGTAATAATAATAAAAGACTTTATAATAAGCTTAAAGCTATATATAAACTAATAATAAAAGTCGTAAAATCTTAAATATAATTTTACTTTAATTATTATAATAAGTTTAATTTAGTTTTAAAGTAATTTTACTTTTTTTTAAATCGACTTTTAAGCCTTTAATAATAAAGATATAATTTAAATATTTTATATAAGTAATATTAAATTCGCTTTTCTTTATATTAACTTAAAGGCTAGCTTAATAAAAGCGAATTAAAACTTTATAAACTTGTTTTATATATTTTAAAGGATTTTTAAAATAAATTAAGATATTATTTAAATATATAATATAAAACTCGTTTAAATAATTAATTAAAACGTTATTCATATATTATTAAAAGATTATAAGGCTATTATAAAGTCTAAATAATAAGACCTTATATTTATATACTTTATAGTTTATTTAAAAGGTTATATACTCTTTAAAATTAAGGTTTATTTAAATATAATTAAAAGCTTAATAAATATCGAGTTTTATAAATACTTTAGCTTTTAATATATAACTTAATAATTTAATAATTTTAGGAATTAAGTATAAATTATTTTAAATTAAGGAATTAAGCCTTTAATAATTAATATAAAAATATAAACTTTTATTTACTTTTTTAATAAATAAAACTAAAGAAGTAAAGGGGCTAAAACTATTAATAATAAAGCCTTTATTTAAGTTATTAATTAAGTATTATTTTATAATTTAAAGCTTTATAATTAATTATTAATATAAGAATAAGAAGTAATTTAATAAAGGTTTCTTAAGCTAGATCTTATAATTATATAAGTAATAAGGAGGTAATTAATTTAATTTGACTTTATTAAATATATTATAAAATTTCTGATATTTAATAAGTAATAGTTTATTTAATAATAGTTTTATTTCTTTATCTTTTTTATTATTATTATCTTATTTTTAATTAATTAAATAATTTAATTTATAAATATTTATTTAAAAGAACTTTATTTTAATTCTTTTTATATTAAAATATAAAGCGTTTATAAAAATCTAATAAATATTAATAATAGACTTCTAAGTAAGTAAGAATTATATTAAACTAATATTAATTAGTATTAGTTTAATAGTTAAGAAATTTAAAGGCTTAAAAAGAGTAATAAAGAAGTTTAATTTCTCGTATTAAGTTAAAGGTTAAAGGGATATTAAAGGGCTATTTAAATAAGTTATACTTAAAGTTTAAAATTACTTTAAAGCGTCTTATTTATTTAAGGTTTAAGATAATAAAAAGAGAGTTTTAAATTTAATATTTATTAATAATTAAGTATAATTAAATAAATTACTTTATAAAAGTTTAAGTCTTATTATTAAAGCCTCTTATTAATATAATATAAGAAAGGTTTTAAATAAGAGTCATTTAATAAAGAAATAATTAATAAAAAGAAAACTATTTACTTTAATATTTATTAAAGAATATAAATTAATTTTCTATTTATTTATATTAAGAAATAAAGAAACTAAGAATTATAATTTATTTATAAGCTTAAATAAGTCTAAACTTAATAAATTATATTTATATAAGCTTAAATAAGAGTCTTATTTTAAGCTTCCTTATTTTTTTTAATAATATTCTTAAAATTATTAGCTTACTTATCTTATTTATTTATATTCTTTTTAAAAGTTTTTAATTTATAAATTATAGCTTTAATTATAAGAAACTTAAAGTAATTCTTCTTTTAATAATCGGGTTACTTATATAAGTAATAAATATTATCCTTTATACTTAAAATAAGCTTTAAGAATAAAATAATAAAAGTAAAAAACTTAATAATAAGTTTAATTATAAGTACTTAACTTAGGAATAATAAAAAAAAGAGTGAAAAGAGTTTTAAAGCTATTTTAATTCTAATAATTAAATTAACTATTAATTTCTTATTTATTTTAAGAGTAATAGTTTAAGAGGTAATAATAAAAGTATATTTATAGTTTTTATATTATTTTATATTAATTATAATTAAGCTATTAACTATTATTTGAAAGTTCTTATTTTAAAAATACTTAAATATTATAACTTAATTATAAAGTATTAATATAATCTTAAACTATAATTAATAAAATTAATTATCTTTAATAATATTACTTATAATAGCTAAGTTCTTAAAATATATTAAGAACTATTAAAACGTTTCTTATATTAAGATAAGTATATTATTTAAGTTCTTTTCTTTAATTATTTTAATATTATAAAAAGTATTATAATAGTTTTCTTATTTTATCTTAATAATAAAATAACTCTTAAGAGTTTTTAATATCTTATTTATTATATAATATTTATTTAATATATTTAAGTTATAATATAATATTAAATATATATAAGTAAATTCTTTAATTATTAATTAAATTAAGTTTTTCTTTATAATTTCTATTAAATAATAATCTTAATTAATTTTAAAGTAATTTATAATAGAGATCCTTTATTATTAAAATATTAAGTTCTTATTATTTTTAAAGTATTTAAAAGATTTTATAAGATATATTTTCTTAATATAAGTTATAAGAATTAAAATAAGTTTAATAGTAATTTAATAAGGGTTTAATAAGGCTTATTTAAAGAGTTAAAAATATATATAAACGTTAAAAGATTAAGGAATAATAATATAAGTAATTACTACTATTATAAGTACTAATAATTAAGGTTTAAGTATTTAATTAATAAGAAAGTCTTTATTTTTATATTTAAAAGAATAAGATAAAAGAGAATCTTTAATTAATAAATAAGAGTTACTTTGAGTTAAAAGTTATTATATAATATTATTTAAGTAATTAAAGTAAGCTTTTAATTCTTTTATAATTTATATATTATTTCCTTAATTATTTTTATTTTCCTTATAATATTTTTATTATTAAGCCTTAAGGTTTTAAATAATTTCGCGTAATATATTAAGGTTTTTTAAAATTATATTTATTTTATAATTTCTTTAAAAAAGCCTTACTTTTATATTAAGAAGATTTAAGTTTTAAAAAAGATATTAATTATAAGAGTTTAGGCTTAAATTCAATTAATAAAAAGGGACTTTTAATAATATATTTTCTTATTAATAAAGTTTAACTTTAACTTAAATTTAATATAAAAGAATATTAAAAGAATATTAAAACTATTTTAAAGATATTTCGTAAAAATAATTATTTTATAAAAAGAAGTTATTTATATTTTAATTATTATTCTTTATATATATTTACTTTTATATTAAGGGAGTTATTAAGAACCTTTATTATTAATTAATTAATTTATTTTGCTTAATATTACTCTTTAATAATTTAAATTAATATTTCTTAATAAAGTAAGCCTTACTCTTATTAATTATATAAGTAGTCTTTAATTACTTAACTCTTTAAATATATATTATTATTTAAAGTATATGAATTAAATTTATTTCTATTAAATCTATTTCCTTTTAATAAAATATTATAATAAGTTATCTTTAATAAATTAAATCTTTAAATTCTAATATAATAATATATAAGCTTATAAGTAAAGAAGAGGCGTAAAGAGGTACTTTTAAAGGCTAATTAAAGCAATTATATAAGTTTAATATTAAAGAAAAGAAAAAAGAAAAGAAAAGGAAATTATTATAAAGGCTTATATTCCTTGATTATAAGATTATATATTTAAATCGAGTTAAACTTTAAAGTTAAGTTATATTAAGTTAAGTAAATAAGCATCTCGTAATAATTATTAATTAATATAAAAGCTATATTAATTTACTTAACTTATTATTTATAAGTCTCGTTAATTAGTTATTAATTTATTAAATACTTTACTTCTTAATATTCCCTTTAAGTTATTATTACTTTTTTATCTTTTTCTTTTTTAATTACTATTATCTTTATATCTTTAAAAGTACTTAAATCCTTTTTTATATAAGAGAAGTAATCTCTTTCCTTTAGTCTTTAATATAAAGAACCTTAAAGCTTGTTCTTTACCTTTTATATTATTATTCTCTATATTATTATATTTTATAAGGAAGTAAAAATTAAGTCTTAAATTATATTTAAGTAATGAGACTTTATTTATTTAATTATAAATCTTAGAAATTAGAAATATTATAAGGTTAAGTTAATTATTAAGAACTAATATTAAATAATAATTAAGAATAAGAGTAATATTATTTTCTTTTATATTATTAGAATTAAAGAGATTTAATATAATAAAGTTATTATTATAATTAATAAAACTATTATTCTTTATTAATATTAAGTTAAAAGTTTTAAAATCGTTATTAGACTTAAGAGATAAGTAAGGTTCTTAAGAATGAAACTTTATATTTTCTTTATTAAAATTAGTTTCGGTTTTTATTATAAAGGCTAAAAGGAAACTAATAACTTTATTAATAATATCTTTATTAAATTTAATTATTAAGCTTTATTCCGTACATAAAGTTAAAGATAATATAATAAAAGAGGCTATAAGCTTAAGTATAATACTTTTTAGCTCTTTTTAAGTAAATATAATTTTATAATATCTTTATTAAGTAAGTTAATAAAATAAAAAGTAAAATCTTATAATTCTTCTTATAAATCTCTTTATTTATTAGTATTGTGCTTATTATAATAAGGGGTTTTATATAAAGAATAATTATTAATTAATAATAATATATTTAAGGCATAATAATAATAGTATACTTATATTTAAATAAGAATAAGTTTCTTTTTAAGCCTTTTATTAAGTAATATAATTATAATAATTCCCTTAAGGTAATTATTATATAAGCTTTAAAATACTTCGTTTAATTTTAAGAATAATAGAAATATAAGGCAAGTATAAACTTTCTTAATAATTAAATAAATTAATTAATAGAGACGGGAACTAGTAAGAAATAATTAATAATAAGTTTCTTAGAAGTATTAGCGGGACGTTATAATAAATAAAATCGCTATTGCTTATAAAAAATAAAATTAAGGTAACTTAAAATAAGTTTATAAAATTTAATAATATTATATATTAAGTTTAAAAATAATATCTTTATTTAAATATATATTAATTACTTAATTTAACTTAATTATAACTTAATTATTACTTTTTTACTTTATTATTATATTTAATTTATATATATTATAATTATATAAAGTATAAGCATTATAATTATGAAAATAAAGAAAGTATAAAAAAGTAGTATTTTTAATTAAAGAATTAAATAAGAGAGAAGTATAGAAAATACGTTTTATTCATTATATATTAATTGTATATTAAGCTTATATATGTAATAATACTATAATATATAGTTTATAATTAAGTATAAAAGGCCTTTATTAAAGTTTTAATTTTAATATATCTTAAATTAAAGCTTCTCGTAAATACTTATATATATAATAGTATTAATAAATACATATAATTCGTTTATAAGTAAATTCGTCTATTCTTGTACTAGTTCCCTTATTATATATTATCTTTATATACTCGCGTATTAATTAGTATTTGTAGTAATTATTTAAAAGAGATCGCGAGTAAAGAATAAGTTAAAGTAGTCGAATAAGTGTGCGTTTAATAGAAAAGAAGTAAGTAAGAGTGCTTTTACTATCTGCTTAGGCTCGCACTTAAAAGGCTTATAGGAAACGCTTGTGATTAGTCCAAGTTAAAGGAGTATATCCTTAAGGGATTAAGATTTTTGCTTCTTAGGTTATATAGGTGGGTTGGATGTATCGTCCATTGCGCGCGCGCGTAAGTGGAGAGAAATGCCTGGACGCGCTACATCCAATTGATGTATCTTACTAATAAATTTGTATGCAAAGGTATATAATTTTATGCTATGTGGTCTGAGCGAGACTCCCCTGCTTAGCGCTGGCAATGTCTCAGTGGACGAAGGGATAAGTGAAGGCATGCTAACCTCGAGTGGATCAAGGGAATCTAAAATTAGGCAGTAAGCGAAGGAGCTTCAACTTGACGCAATGCTGACTCGAATGGATCGAGGGAAGCTAAAATTAGGCAGTAAGCAAAGGAGCTTCAACTTGACGTAGGGGAAGGCATGCTGACCTCGAGGCATTGGTCTATAATACGAGGGACACAGAGCGCACAGATCTCATGCCATAAATTAGAGTCTTGTGCAAGGGAACGAAACTAAAAGTAGGTGCATGCTGACTCTAAGGGACATAGAGGGCATAGATCTCGCGCCTTAAATTAGAGTCTTTGTACAATGGAAGGCATGCTAACTCTAATTCCAAATATAAGTGCAATGTATGTCTAAGGCAAGTATCCTTGGGTAAACTGTTAATATTAGCATAAATTTTATATCTATGTCTTGCCCTATAGTCCTCTACCTAAGTCCTTGAGTTTCTAACCCCCAAAGTATTCTTTTAGGCGACTATTATTCGAATCGGGTTATACTACGGTATTTGGAGGCCGATTTGAGTCAAATTGGAGCCCGCCTCATGTAGAGGACACCTATATAGATGGGGTCCTTGGAGCTCCCTTGGGAAACTTGTATCTTTCTATTCTCCTTTATAGCCGGCCTATAGTCGGTCCGATCCAAAAGCGACAAAAAAAAAAAAAAACCACCATAATACTAATTAATATAAATCGTATTAATTAAAACTATACTATATACTCTAGGAATTAATTCTATATTCTCAAAATTATAATATCTTTATTATTAAGGAAGTTATAATATACGTAATTAAGTAAGGAAATATATTCGCATTTTATATAGTCGTTTTTTTACTTTAGTTATTACATAACTACCTCCCTAAGTTAACTACTCTTCCATAATTATATTAATATCTCAATAACTATAAACCCAATTAAGTACCCTTTTTAAATACTTCTAATAACTACCTCTATAAGCCTTTAGAAGTATAAGCGAGCTAATTTAACTCTTAATTCAATTATAGTTCTTACCCTAGCTAAAGAAGCTATAATTCAAGCAACTATTAATAAATAGTATAGAAAACCCTCTAATATAGAGAATAATTCTAATAATTCAGATATTAAACCAAGTAATAAAGTAAAGCTTAAAGATTTGATACTTTTTTGGGTTTAGCGGAAGCTTTTTATTAGTAGTAATAAGATAATTATTTTAGAGAAGCCTATAATTATATAGCGAGATTAGAGACTTATAGAATAAACTAGTAAGTTTCTTACCTTATTTTCTTATTTTTATATTATAATATAAGTATATTAAGACTATTTCTAGCTTCTAGAGGCTCATATAACTCTAAATTAATAAAGGAATTAGTAAAGCTATTAAGAACTTAATAATAATATATATATAATTAGAGGGCAAAAGATACTTAAGTTATAGAGTAATCTAGTAGGCTTAAAACCTCTATAATTATATTATCTTTTAAATAAAAGAGGCTATAATTCGATATTATTAGAGGGCTAATTAATATCCCTAGGGATATGTAATTAAGGGAAGAGTAAAGGCTTAAAGATAAAAATAATAGAACTAACGAGCTACTTTTGGATACCCTTATTAGAAATGCTTGCGGAAATAACGAAGCTCTAGATATATGAATAACTTATTAAGAAGTTCTTAATAATATAGATATTAAGCTAGCTCAAACCAAAAAGCTATATACTTTATATATAATTACTAACTTATACTTACTCTAGTAATATACCTAATAGCTTCTAAAGCTAGGGCAATATTGACTTGGAAGGGTTAATGCATTACTCTTAGTAGCTTCTAGTAATTACTATTTTAATAATAGAAAGATACTAGCTCGGCAAATTAGGGGGCTATTTAATTATTATTAATAGTAGCATGGCATTTTATAGGAAACTAGGGATAGTAAAAGAGATAGTACCTCTTATCTGGATAATAAGGATATTTTTCTAGCCTACCGGACTTGGTTAATTAATTAAGAGCTTGAAATAATATTACTAAATAATTTCCTGAATATTATTAATTAGGAGATTTTACCTCGATTATTATTAATAATAGAAAAGCCTATTACTTGTAGTATAGCCTACTTATGGCTCCCTAGGCTCGGCTTTTATTACTATGAGACTAAGAAAGGGCTTTATATAAATAGATATAAATAACCTAATATAATTTAGTATTATTAAGAGATATTTTTACTATTAATAAAGAAGCTTTTATTATATATAGTTTAATATGAGGAGGATAAAGCTAGTATATAGTATATAATTTAATCTTTACTTCTAATTAGAGTTTAGATATATATAATATACTTCTATAATAAGAGCTATTTCTATGGATTTAACTATAAAAAGAGCCTCTGGCTAGTAAATAATTAGCAAAAAATACTAGGAAAGAGTAAAGAGAGACTAATTTATGATTCTGAATTTATAGGATCTAAGGGGCATATTAGGATATTAAATAATAAAGGCATTTTTATCCCGGATAATCCCGATTTAAATATCTATTAAATTATATATCCAGGCTTAAATAGGGACTTCTAGTAAGATATAAAATAGCTATTAGTATAGATTACTAGAATACTTAATATATTTAAATAGAAGTACCCAAACTATATAGCTATTCTAATATTTAATTAGTTTTTTATATATGCTTTATATGGCAAAGGTATACTAAATACCTTTGGTATAAATAAGTTACTAGGGGAAGTTAAAAAGAGTAATATTAAGGCCTATAAAAGAAATATATATTTTTTACTAAAATATATAATTCTGGGATTATAAGGCACTATTTAAGCCCTTTAGTAACTTAATCCAAATAGAGAAAGAGAGCCTAAGAATATAGAATAAATTCTTATTAAGCGAGATTATAATATACCTGGCTTAAGATTTAAGTATCTAAAGAGTACTAAATATACTATATCCCTTAAATACCCTCCTGCTATTAAATAAATGTACTATTTAGCTCATATACTATTGAATTACTAAAACTTCTTTAAAGAGAAGTCCTAAGTTAAAGAGCTTATTATAGATCGGGGATATAAGGCTATATTTTTACCGAAGTTTCACTACGAAATTAACCTAATTAAGATATACTAGGAATATAGCAAAACTCAATATTATTAAGTAAAGAAGGCTAGCTTCCTAGATACCAAGATTAAGGTAATAGAGGCACTTAAAGCTTATTTAATTAAGACTATACGGAGGTTTTATAATTATATATTCCGCTAGATAAATATATATCAGAAAGAATTAAGTATTAAATAAGCTACTTGGTATATACGGAAGCAAAAATGCTATAGAATAATATCTAAAAAGATAATAGACAAATAAGATAATATGCAAAAGTAAGGAAAAGAAAGTAGCTAAGTAATAAGTAAGGTTTATAGATTTAGTTTGACTAAAAGTTAGCTTGAAACTCATATAATTAGGGCCCTACTATATATATAATATATATAGTACTAGAAAAAGCTATATTTAGTATTTAGGAAGATTTACTTAAGCTTATAGGACTTAGTTATTATTATTATATTAATAATAAAGCTAGTAAGATACCGCGATCTCTCCCTAAAGTCCGGGATCACGTGACCTTAGCAAGCAAATATATTCGCATTTTATATAGGGGAAAATCAAAAAAGTAAAAAGGATCCGTATACTTTAAGCCTCAATTATTAATAAACCACAAATTATATTAAAAATCTAATTAATAGGTATTTTTCGCCTGCTTCTATTCTATAATTATATTACTTAGTATATATTAATTAGGGTTATGATTAAAAAGTTATTATAGGCGTAAAAGAGCGACCGTTTTGTCGCTTTTGAATCGGACCGACTATATAAGATTTATCACGACTCAGAGACCACGCCAACAATTTTCTGGGAATCTATCTCATCAATCCGATAATGGCAGAAAGTTTGTCAGAGACGCAACATCTCTCGGGCTGCCTTCCAGAACGTTTATCTATACTGGTGATTGGTGATTTAGGTCTCGATGAGTATGTAACGGGCGATGTCTCCCGGGTTGCTTTCGACCGCCCTATTCCAGTACTAAGGGCGAGCGATACTTTGCGAACTCCCGGAGGAGCTGCGAATCTTGCTCAGAACCTAGTCAGTCTGGGACCAGAGATCCAGGTACACTTGCTCGGTGTAGTGGGGGACGATAGCGCAGGAGCTTCTCTCACTGGCCTTCTTGCTGAACAAGGTATCTTGACTCAAGATGTCCAGACTATCGCAAACAGGCCTACAACACATAAGCTGCGTGCTGTTGCGCAAATGGATCATTATCTTGTGCGAATCGATAGAGAATCTACAGAGGCTATCCCGAAATCTGTCGAAGAAGTCTTATTAGCAGCTGTCCGCTCCCAACTTCCACATGTCCACGGCTTGATCTGCTCGGATTACAACAAGGGTTGCTTAACACCTTCTTTGCTTCAGGCAATCATAAATGAAGCACACCTATCCAAGAAACCGGTGATTATCGACCCAAAAGGTTCTAATCACGCGAGATACGTACAGTCAGTCCGATCCAAAAGCAACAAAACGGTCGCTCTTTTACGCCTATAATAACTTTTTAACTATAACCCTAATTAATATATACTAAGTAATGTGATTATAGAATAGAAGCAGGCAAAAAATACCTATTAATTAGATTTTTAATATAATTTGTGGTTTATTAATAATCGAGGCTTAAAGTATACGGACCCTTTTTACTTTTTTGATTTTCCCCTATATAAAACGCGAATATATTTGCTCGCTAAGGTTACGTAATCCCGGACTTTAGGGGAAGATTATAATATCTTACTAGCCTTATTATTAATATAATAATAATAACTAAGCCCTATAAGCTTAAGTAAACCTTCCTAAATACTAAATATAGCTTTTTCTAGTACTATATATATTATATATATAATAGGGCCCTAATTATATGGGTTTCAAGCTAACTTTTAGCCGAACTAAATCTATAAACCTTACTTATTACTTAGCTACTTTCTTTCTCTTACTTTTGCATATTATCCTATTTATCTATTATCTTTTTAGATATTATTCTATAGTATTTTTGCTTCCGTATATACCAAGTAGCTTATTTAATACTTAATTCCTTCTAATATGTATTTATCTAGTAAAATATATAGTTATAAAACCTCTATATAGTCTCAATTAAATAAGCTTTAAGTACCTCTATTACCTTAATCTTAGTATCTGGGAAGCTAGCCTTCTTTACTTAATAATATTAAGTTTTGCTATATTTCTAGTATATCTTAATTAGGTTAATTTCATAGTAGAACTTTAGTAAAAACATAGCCTTATATTCCTGATCTATAATAAGCTCTTTAACTTGGGACTTCTTTTTAAAGAAGTCTTAGTAATTTAATAGTATACAAGCTAAATAGCACGTTTATTTAATAGCAGGAGGGTATTTAAGGAATATAGTATACTTAGTATCCTTTAGATACTTAAATCTTAAGCCAGATATATTATAATCTCGCTTAATAAGAATCTATTCTATATCCTTAGGCTCTCTTTCTCTATTTGGATTAAGTTACTAAAGAGCTTAAATAGTGCCTTATAATCCCGGAATTATATACTCTAGTAGAAAGTACGTATTTCTTCTATAGGCCTTAATATTACCCTTTTTAATCTTCCCTAATAACTTATTTATACCAAAGGTATTTAGTATATCTTTACTATATAAAGCATATATAGAAAACTAATTAAATATTAGAATAGCTATATAGTTTAGGTGCTTCTATTTAAATATATTAAGCATTCTAGTAATCTATACTAGTAGCTATTTTATATCTTACCAGGGGTCCCTATTTAAGCCTAGATATATAATTTAATAGGTATCCAAATCGGGATTATCTGGGATAAAAATGCCTTTATTATTTAGTACCCTAATATGTCCCTTAGGTCTTACGAATTCAGAATCGTGAATTAGCCTCTCTTTACTCTTTCCCGGTATTTTTTGCTAATTATCTACTAGCTAGAGGCTCTTTTTATAGTTAAATTCATGGAAATAGCTCTTATTATAGAAGTATATTACATATACCTGAACTTTAATTAGAAGTAAAAATTAAATTATATACCATATACTAGCTTTATTTTCCTTATATTAAACTATATATAATAAAAGCTTCTTTATTAATAGTAAAAATATCTCTTAATAATACTAAATCATATTAGGTTATTCATATCTATTTATATAAAGCCCTTTCTTAGTCTTATGGTAATAAAAGCCGAGCCTAGGGAGCCATAAGTAGGCTATACTACGAGTAATAGGCTTTTCTATTATTAATAATAATTGAGGTAAAATCTCCTAATTAATAGTATTTAGGAAATTGTTTAGTAATATTATTTCAAGCTCTTAATTAATTAATTAAGTCTAGCAGGCTAGAAAAATATCCTTATTATCTAGATAAGAAGTACTATCTCTTTTATTACCCCTAGTTTCCTGCGGAATACCATACTACTATTAATAATAATTAAATAGCCCCCTAATTTACTAAGCTAGTATCTTTCTATTATTAAAGCAATAATTACTAGAAGCTATTAAGAGTAATATATTAACCCTTCCAAGTTAATATTACCCTAGCTTTAGAAGCTATTAGGTATATTACTAGAGTAAGTATAAGTTAGTAATTATATATAAAGTATATAGCTCTTTAGTTTGAGCTAGCTTAATATCCATATTATTAAGGACTTTTTAATAAGTTATTTATATATCTAGAGCTTTATTATCTCCACAAGCATTTCTAATAAGGGTATCTAAAAGTAGCTTATTAGTTCTATTATCTTTATCTTTAAGCCTTTACTTTTCCCTTAATTATATATCCCTAGGGATATTAATTAGCCCCCTAATAATATTGAATTATAGCCTCTTTTATTTAAAAAATAATATAATTATAAGGATCTTAAGCCTACTAGATTATTCTATAACTTAAGTATCTTTTGCCCTCTAATTATATATATGTTATTATTAAGTTCTTAATAGCTTTACTAATTTCTTTATTAATTTGGAGTTATATAAGTTTCTGGAAACTAGAAATAGTCTTAGTATACTTATATTATAATATAAAAATAAGAAAATAAGATAAGAAACTTACTAGTTTATTTTATAAGTCTCTAATCTCGCTATATAACTATAGGCTTCTCTAAAATAATCGTCTTATTACTACTAATAAAAAGCTTCTACTAAACCCAAAAGAGTATTAAATCTTTAAGCTCTACTTTATTACTTGGTTTAATATCTAAATTATTAGAATTATCCTCTATATTAGAGGGTTTCCCATACTATTCGTTAATAATTACTTGGATTATAGCTTCTTTAGCTAGGGTAAGAACTATAATTAAATCAAGAGTTAAATTAGCTCGCTTGCGCTTCTAAAGGCTTATAGAGGTAGCTATTAGAAATATTCAAAAAGGGCACTTAATTAGGTTTATAGTTATTAAGATATTAATATAATTATAGAAGAGCAATTAATTTAGGGAGATAGTCACGTAATAACTAAAGTAAAAAAACGACTATATAAAACGTGAATATATTTCCTTGCTTAATCACGTATATTATAACTTCCTTAATAATAAAGATATTATAATTTTGAGAACATAGAATTAATTCCTAGAATATATAGTATAGTTTTAATTAATATGATTTATATTAATCAGTATTATGGTGGTTTTTTTTTTTTTTTGTTGCTTTTGGATCGGACCGACTGTAGGCGCCTCCGTTATAAAACCAAACTTGCAAGAACTGCAAACTTTAACCTCAACACCGGTCCACAGCGATCAAGAAATCGATGCAGCAGCAATGAAGCTATTGTATCATACCAACGTTGAGGCTCTCGTGTTGACAAGAGGCGAAGCTGGAGTCAACATTTATGGCCGAGAGGGACTCATAAAATCCATCCCAGCTCATCACGTTAGAGGAAACGTATGCGACATCAATGGTGCTGGTGATACATTTATGGCCGCATTTGCGCTTACGTACTGTAATGGTGCGAGTCTCTTGGATTCAGCAAAAATGGGAAATGCTGCAGCTGGCTTGGTCGTCCGTAGGAAGGGCACGGCTACTGTGTCGCGTGGAGAACTTCTACAGCAACTATCTCCAGGGCTTCTGAACATTCCTTCCCCTTTTCGAGAAACCAAGAAAAAGTTCGTGGATCTTGATGAGCTGCTACAACAGCTGGAGTCTATTCGGAAAGCGGGTCCCAGAGTGATCTTCACGAACGGATGCTTCGATTTGCTTCATGCGGGTCATGTCGAGCTTCTCGAAGGCGCCAAATCTCTGGACGGTATCTTAGTAGTGGCTGTCAACACAGACGAATCCATTGCTCAACTGAAAGGTCATAAGCGTCCTGTCATCCCACAATCTCAGAGAGTCCGTGTTTTAGCGGGGCTTGCGTGCGTTGACTTTGTCATTCTCTTCGAAGACCCGACCCCAATGAGACTAATCTCTGCAATTCGACCCGACGTGTTGGTCAAGGGGGCTGATTATGCTAGCCATCAGGTTGTGGGACGCGATTTGGTTGAAAGTTGGGGTGGAAATGTCACTCGGCTGCCTTTGATTGAGGGGGTCTCAACAACGAGAATCTTGAGTAATATTATACAGAGGCAGAAAATGCCGTGAGATATTTGCCGAATTCAATTTGAAGGGAGTTTTGTCTAGGGTTGACTGAAGGTAGAATATATAAAGCCTCTTCCCAGAAACCTGAGTTAGGTGGAGGCCAGATGCAGTACAGCGGAGCGTGTATTGCCATTTTTGATTCAGACGTAGCAAGGGCTATAGATTTTCATTCATTATATCAAACCATATCACTTCCATTTCTCTTAAAGATGACCAAGAAAAGTATGTAATATGGGCTTTTTGGCACGCAATCTCATATCTCACGCCCCACCGGCTCCACAAAAGGCTCCGTAAGAAATAAACAACTCGTCGCTACTGTTTTCCAGTTTCACAAACGCCCCATCAGCAAGGAAGAAAACATAACCAAGTTCAATATTATCAATGTTCCCGTCAACGCTAATTGTTCCTTTGCCCTGCTCGCAAATGAGAATGCTCGGGCCAATCGTTGGGCCGAAATTTGCTTGTGTCCCTTTATGACCTAAGGTTATTCTTCCAACTTTGTACTCCTCCGCTGGGGGATTGTACAAGACAGCGGTCGAAACAGACGGTGACTGATGCTCAGAAAATTTGACTCCATTGTTAGGTACGGGCGCAATTCTTCTAGGAAGACCGTCGGAGAAATTAAGCAGAGGTATAAGGTGTTCTATATCTTTGATTTTGTGAGTGAAACCAGCTCGAATGATGTTGTTAGAGGATGCCATGCACTCTATAACATCTATATTTGACGTTAGTGTGCAATTAGAAAGTCCGAGAAGCTTTGTGTTTCCCTACCTCCTTTGAGATATGCATGCAATTCACCAGACTGAATAAACAATGCCTCTCCGGGATCTAATCTTACATGATTCATGAAGAACATGATGAATAGCCCTATATCGTCGGGGTGTTCTTCGTAGATTCGAATAACAAGTTCAGCGAGGCCCGGAGACTCAAGGCCCGTATTTTGACTCCTTCGTTCTTTGGATGATTGCGCCAAGACAACAAGTTCTCTACAGCATGCCTTGACTCTTTCGCTGTCTGCAGCTAACAAGGCAACAAAAGCATTTCTGATAGCTATTTCTGCCTCTTGATCACTGTCATTTCCCATCCTTGCCGCTAAATGTACACCCTGAGTAGCTTCATCTCCGACAAGCTGTTGGAATGGGCCGATCCGAGATAGAAGGCCTGATAGTTCTTCAACTGAGCGAAATCCACATAGCGTCTCAAACGTAGTAAGTGCAATAACCATTTCTGGTTTGTGATTTTTGTCTTTTCTCGGTGTTTATCGTTAGCCAGAACTTTCTGGGCGTTAATATCATCTCTTCTTACCTGGATACACGGCACTGTCTAGAAGATGTAGTCTTTCAGCAAGTACCTTGTCAGGATGGGCCTGGATGCTGAGCGCTTTGTTTATGGAAAGCACCTTGAAGAGAAATGGAAGGTCGGTTCCAAACCGATGGGATATCGTTTCTGATAGTAAATGAGGTTTCTCTTGTATGATTTTGAGAAGAGGACGATTCGTGTTAAAGTCGTGCGAAGGGAGTGTTGGATGAGTACCCATCCATAGCTACAATAAAATTAGATGTTTTACATCAATGAAAACTGTTGACTTGACTGCGCTAGAACCTTTTCCTAGAATGCGACGTACCTCCGCGTATGGCTGATCGTATGCAAGTAATGGGTTTGCTAGTGATCCTGATATAGCAAGTTTGCGGACGAGAGACTGATTTCCACATTTTCCTATAACCTCCATGTTAACCATACTGATACAGTCAAGTTTTAGAGGCATTTCCACTGAAAACTTACCCCATATGTTATGCTGCGTCTCTAAATTGTCTCAGTGTTAACATTTCATTGATTTCAACGTAGATTTGCCGCATTTACTCACGATAGCGTAGCCGTATGAGATGGCTGGCGGATTCTGACATCTTTAATAGAGATTTTCAATTCCGATATCCTCGGCGTCGTTTCTTTGTTCTCCTGCTATCTTTATGAAATATCATACGTTTCTTGTATCCTTTACCTTGTCCTGCAATATATTTTCTGGACCCCACCAGCTACGAAGGCATGGTGTCACGCGAACCTTCGAGACACGGGATCGAAATTAAACTAAGAACGCCTCGTAACAAGGATCGGAGCATATCTAAGTCCTTTACGGAGTATGATTCGCCGCTTCGAAATGCATCAAGTGCAATGTTTCAAGTATTTGCGGCACATGCTTACTCCCCCGGCCCTCCCGCCCCCCAAAATAAATGTAAGAAGGCGGCCCTTTGACCAGGGGTTTTTGTATAGCAAACGGCCGTGCCAGCCTGGTTGCGCTAATATTAGAGTGGAGGGACCGATTCACGCAGTGGGGCTGTGCTTACTGTGCTCGCTGTGCTCCTTTAAGCGAGCTCTTCTTGCAAATCACAGTTTAATCTAAGACTTTTGATTCGCCGCAATTTTGTAGTACTTTTGATCACGGCCCACTGCGTTCCTAATGGCAGCTGAACGGGTAGGGTTATAACTCCCGCACACTTTCTCTACTTCTCCCCCGCCTACTTACATTAACATCAGATATCGTGCAATGTCTACGGAAACTACTTTATACGGCCCTAGAGGGCTTCACCTGAACCCACTAAGACCTAATGCGCTCTCGGTACCCGCCCTCGATGGGCTTCGAGGTATTGCTTCTTGCATTGTATTCATCTTCCATGCTCTGTCAGCCTATTCACCTATGGTATACTACGGATACGGCGCAGGAGACAACCTATGGTTCCATCAACTTCCGTTTCTACGTCTCATATACGCTGGCCCTACAATGGTGCTAATATTTTATATTGTTTCCGGCTATGTCCTGGCTCTCAAACCACTCATGCTAATACGACACGAGCGTTGGGATCAGGTCTTCCACGGCTTGTCCTCTTCTATCTTCAGACGTGGGCTGCGCTTGTTCTTGCCAGCTCTTATTTCAACATTCGCCATTATGCTGCTCCTATATGCAGGCTTTTTCCAGTACATCTCAGACAAAAGTGCTGAGAATGTTGGATTTCGGCTCTCAGAATTTGACTTACCCGCACCCCGCCTTGATACCTTTGAACAGCAATTCAGGCATTGGTTATATTGGAGCTGTACGATGATGAATCCTTGTACTTGGGATAGATTTTACAATCCCTATAACCCCCACCTCTGGACACTTTCCGTGGAATTCCGAACCTCCTTCATTCTGTTTCTATCAATCCTAGCCTTAGCCAGGACGAAAATGGTCTTCCGTCTTCTTGTACTCACGGCATTCATATGGACCTTCGCACTGTATCGAAAGTGGGAAGTAGCAACAAGCATCTGCGGAATGATCCTCGCTGAAATCGATTTGCACTCCGGGAAATTCGATGCCAAGAATACAATGCTCATGGAAAGTGAAAAGAGTGGGAGTACATGGAGGCGAAGACTTGGACAAATTTTGTTCTTCATTTTAGGACTCTACCTAGCCTCGTACCCAAAATACAGTGGTGATCAAGCTCTTGGATTTCGAACTCTCTCGAAACTAGTACCGCACCAATTTGAAAAGGACAAGGACAAGTGGTGGCAATCAATTGCTGGCATGATGATTATCTATTCGCTAAATAACGCGCCTGACATCCGATCAATTTTCACCAGTTCCCTTGTACAGTACTTCGGCCGTATTTCTCTCTCCATCTATGTTGTTCATGGTCCAGTTTTACACACCCTTGGCTTATCGGTTATGAGTGCTTCTTGGAAATATACCGGAAGGGACACTCCTACACAGAAGTCTCTCAGCTTCTTTGTCTCAGCTGCGGTTGTTCTACCAGCTGTGGTTTGGGCAGCGGAAGTTTTCCAGGAATCCGTTGAACTTCCCTGTGCGAAATTCTCAAAGTGGTTCGAGACGAAGGTTACATCGAGTGCGATAGATAAATATTGAGCTAATCTTATCCAATAACAATTACGTCGAATTGAATTTTTTTAGTGAAGAATAAAGGGGGAATATTCATGTAAGAACGAACTTAGACGGAGCAATCTTGTCAGATTGGATTTTGAATGAGGCATTTGGGTACAGAACTAGAAGAAGTAATTTCCTGAAATTGTTGCCAAATGTAAATATAATCTAACAACCCTCAGACGGGCCACTACTCTCTAGTATTCTTCCTTGATCTAAATTGTAGACTCGGTCCACTCGTAACAGACTGGATATATTATGAGCAAGTATAATTGTTGTCCGCGCCTTCGAAGCCGATTCCAATGCTGTAAGTACATGGTTGACGGAAAGCGCGTCTAATGATGCCGTAGGCTCGTCCAGTAGCAAGATTTTGGGATTTCGTATGAGAGCCCGGGCGATCACGAGACGTTGTTTTTGGCCTGTTGATAACGAAGTGTTGTTGCACGAAGTCTCAAACCCCTCTGGCAGCGACTGAATGAAATCAAGAATGTTTGCTTCCCGGCAAGCTTCTTCCATATCTTGATGGGTAACGCTTGAGGGGTCTGAGGCCCCAAGCAGAATGTTGAACTGTATTGTGCCAGGAAAGAGAACCGGATCTTGTGGAACGAGGGATATTAACGAGCTGTATGACTGAGAGTCAAGTGAACTGACGTCAATCCCACCAATTTTAACTGTTCCTGAAGACGGGGTGAAGAAGCCGCAGAGCAGGCCAAGAATTGTGCTTTTACCGCTACCCGAAGCTCCTACAATCGCGATGTGCTGTCCTGGCTGAATTGTTAAATCGACATCAGAAAGAACTAGCCTCTCTGGTCGAGCCTGATAGGCGAAGAACACATTCTCAAAACATATCGAATACGTCTTTGGCTGCAGTCGTAATCGATTAGGATGATTGTGTTCCTTTCTTCCACTCTCCCACGTCCCTAATTCAACCAGCGAAGCAGCAGCTGTACTGAGGCCATTAGCGGGCTAGCGGACAAATCCGAGAAGCGAAAAGTGATTTTCTGATTTTCTGATTTTCTGATTTTCGCGCCCACACCTCACTAAAAAAAAAAAAAGTACAGCATACACGCCTTATTCTCGACTACTCCTAATCCCCCCTTAGCTTGCGTGGTCCGTAAGGCAAATCCCATGGATTATAAGGCATATCTCCATCTCCCTTACTCTCTATATTCTCTATACTACTTATATTACTCGAATTATCTATATCTTCTTCGTTCCCTTCTCCTCTAGTATCCTTACCCTCCTCTGCTATAACCTTCTTTCCTATTGCCTTCTAACCTTGTATCTGTCTTTATACTCGCTTTCTATATCTTATAGGCAGTTAAGGCTTTAGTATAAAGGGTTTTATAGATACGGAGCAAGGCTTTCTAGACTTGATAAGATTAGTATTAAGTTAATGGAAAATATAAACTTTACTATTATTATTATATTTATAATTTATATAAGTACTATTAAATTCGCCTTCTATAACTATATAGTATTTAAAAGGGCCCCTTGGTCTCTTCTTATTACTATAAGTAGTATAAGCTTAAGAGAATTCGGTTCCGTAAATATATATCAAGCTTGCCTCCAGATTTATCTTATCTTTCTCTAATTCCTTTAGCTTCTTGCCCTAATATAGCTCTATCTTTCTAACTTTAGTCTTATTATTAATTCGCTTTACTACTTTAGTAGTATTATCGGGTAATATAAGGAAATTAAAGTATTATTATAAAAAAGAAGGAAAAGATTATATATAAAAAGAAGATTAAGAAATAAAGGGGTTTATTAATTAAACGTATTAATAGGAGAGGATATTATAAACTGAGTCTAAATTATTAGAAGATATATTATAAATATTATCTTTTTACTTATTTATAGCTTTATTGCCTTTTCTATTACTTTTACCTTTACTAGAGCTATTACCTAAAGCCATATTTAATATATCTTTAATAAAAGAGAGCTTTAATAATAGTATTATATATCGGAATTAAAGTTATTTTCGGAAAGAAATTAAGATTAAGATTAATATTAAAGCTAGTATAACTATATCTTTATTATTTACCTTTGAAATATAAAGATATATATTTAATATAATTATTTAAATCCGAATAAATTTATAATAAATAATACCTAAAAATAGAAATATTAGTACTTAATAGCCCTAGATTAAATATATTTAAATATTAAAAAAATTATAATTTTAAATATTATAGTTATAAAAATAAAGATATAAATATTCTTTTTTTTACTAACTTATAAAAGCTAAGATATACTAATAATAATTAAATTATACTTAACTTATATAATTAGCTAATTTACTTTACTAATTATAAATAATTCAAGGTAATTTAAATCTCTTTAAATCTCTATATATAGCTTATTATATAAACTTTTATATCTCTATATTTAGTAATACTATAATTATAATTTTTAGATAAGAAGAATTTCCTTATTCTAGTATATATAATTATATTTATTTCTTATTTTTCGAATATATAATTATTAAATTAGAGAGGCTCAAGAATTCTAAGTAATACTTTTTCCTAAAAGATATATATTCTTAATAAATAGTAAAAGTAAATATAGAATTATATAATAATATAACTATCCTATACTAGTAACTTTATTTTCTATAAAACTATAACTCTATTCTATTTTTGCTCTAAAACCTCTATTCTTCTTCTATATTTTTTCGACTTTACTATTAATACCAAGAGCTTCTGCCCTCTACTAATACCTTCTCTATTAATATCTTTATTAATACCTTTATTAATATCTCTATTAATACCAAGAGCTAGTATCTGACTACCTTATAACCTTCCTCTTCTCCTCCTTACCCCTCCTTACTCCTTCTCCTTACCCCTCTTCTAAATCCCTTTTCCGAATCCCTTCTCCTTTAATACTTCTTCCATTAATATCAAGAGCTAGTATCTAACTATCTTATAACCTTTCTCTCCTCCTCCAAACCCCTCTAAACCCCTCCTCCAAACCCCTTCTCCTTTAATACTTCTACTAATAATACTAAAAGCTAGTATCTAATTACTACTTCCGGGTTACTTTTATCTAGAACTCCTATACCATAAGTCTTTAACCCACTTGCTCCTTAGAAAGCTAAATTTTAGATCTTTCCTCCCCTTCTCTAATATCTCCTTCTCTCCTTTTCTAATACCTCTTATGCCTTTAGGCCCTTTGGGAGTACCCTCTCTCGAACTTCCAAAAAAGAGGCTAACTCCTATTTAGATTCCTCCGAACTTTAATACCTTCTTTCTTTTTTTAATACTTATAAAAGCCTTCGGGCCGCTATTAAGTATCCCTATTCTTTATCTTGAAATATATACTAACTTATTCTTATAGGAAATAGCCCTTCTCTCTCTAATCTCGACTCTTTTAATATATACTTCTTGCCTTTGGGCTATTTAGATATTTCTCTATTTGCTTTTACGAAATATATACTAACTTACTTTTTAGTTCCTCTTGCCTTACCTCTTCTTTAATATTACTATATATATACCTAGTTAGTACTAGTTCTTATAACCTATAGTTAGGCTTTCTATTTATTAAATATCCAGGTATTTTGTTTTACTTTTACTTTATATATTTTATTTTATATACTTTACTTTTCTTTTATTATAAGTTAGGACTCAAATAGTATTTACCTTAAGTACTTATATTCTCGGGTATATAAGATTCCTATAGATCTTTCGGGATTATAAACCAGCCTACTTTAGTTCGGGGAAGCTTCCTTAAAAGTATTCCAGAAATTATAGTATTTACTATAATTCTTCCTAAAAATTAATATAGTATAGGTATTTCTGGTTTATTCTCTCTCTATAAAGCAAACCGCTACCCTAAGTTCATATAAAAGTCCTAATTATTTCTCGAGTTAAAGTATAAGTACTTCTTATTTCTATTAAATTAGGTATAAAGAATAACAGGCGCCTTCGGGCTAGACTATAATACTAGTTAAGTACTAAGACTTCCTATACCTATCTTATAAACTTATAGTTCGAGATATATTATATTTAATAGGGCTTTTATATCTAATTACTTTATACTATAGTAAAATATCTTGGTATTATAATTAGGGAAGTTCTGCTTTATAATCTTATCTACTACTTATAGATTTTCTAGCTAATAAGTCTTAGCTAATAGCTAAGAAACTTATTAGCTACTTTATCTAAAGCCTCTAGGAGCGGGAAGTTGCCTTAATAAAGACTTAGTATTAAAAATAGGTTTAACTAATTAATCCAAACAAGAAGTTTATAGTAGGAGTCTCTATATATAGGTAATTCCATATAATAAACTCAAGTCTCTATCCCTGGTTATATAAGTAAGTTATATAAGAAACTCTTTCTGGCCTATTAGAATAGTCCCTATCCCTAGTTATATAAGTCATAATATATAATAAACTCAAACTTTTCTTGGGTTATCTTTAGAAAAATTAGTAAGCTTTTCTAGATAGATTTATTAAGGCCTTAGTTTTCAAAGGTATTAGTTCAGCCTTCTCACTTCCCTCTTAAGTAATAGTTCGGCTCTCAGGAATTATATGCAAATATTAGAATAAATAAGGAAATATACTATATATACTTTCTGGATAAATTAGGATAGAACCTATAGAATTCCCGTAATATTTTTATTAAATCTATAGTACTAGCTAGTAAAGACTTTAATAACCTTAATAAGACTTGAATTACGAGCCCGGCCCTCAGATTTCCCGCTTAACTTAAAGGTTAAGTAGTCTATAATAGGTTACCTATTATAGAATATATTATACTCTTTTCCCAAAGAGTACCGGGTACTAGTAATAGTCCAGAAGCTCCAAAGCCCTTGAGACTCTTCGTAAGTTTCGGGCTTTAGGGCTTTTCTATAGCTAGCCAATTATATAAAGTTATATAATTATACGGGTCTGGTATTAATATAAAGTAATTAGTAACTTTATATATAGATATAGTATAGTTTTTAGTATAGCTAGTCTAATATATTATATATTTATATATAAATACCTATAATTTCATTATTATAATATAATATATTCTTAATATATCCTTAATATAAAAACCCCTTTATAACCCTAGACTTTTAGGAGCCTTCTCTATACTAAAGGCAAAGTATATAATATTATTTAGGTATTAAACTTAAAAGGTAAAGAATTATAAAGGCCCTAATAATTACAAGACTTTATAAACTTGAGTGAATTTGAGTATTATAAAAGTATTAAATTTAGTAGCCTGACTTTTAAATTATATAAGAACTAATTAAAGAATATTACTTTAAAGTATTAATTATAAATTCCAAGTATATATATATCCGCAAGGAAATAAGACCCAAAATAATACTAAGCTAATTATAAGATATAGGAAAAAGTATATTAGATATTAGGCCTATTTTTTCTTAATTACCTTAACCTTAGCGGATATTTATATATAATTTATTAGACCTTATATAATAGGTTTACTTAGGAGAAGTAAGGTTAATTAGCCTAGGAAGTTTAATAATAATAGTTAGACTTCTGTCCGGAGTAATAGGCAGAGTACTAGTAATAGCCCGGGTGCCTTGGGTTTTACTTATAAAGCTAAAGACATTATACCCGTTAATTCTCTATATCTAATAAGAAAAAAAGATAATATATTTATATTTCTAACATATCCGTTACTACGAAATAATGCTTATATAGTTTATAAGATTAATTATAGTCCCCTCTATTAGAAGAAAGAATAGTAAAATTAAAAAAGGATCTAATAGCCTACTATTATTATTATTATTATTATTATTAGGATTAGCTTTAGTAGTACTTTTAGTAGCACTTTCCGTATTATCTTATAGCTCTTAGAGATTAGTAAGTAGAAAAGAATCCTGGTATATATAAGTTAATTAAACCTAAAAACAAAAAAGAATCTATAGAAGAAATAAAGAGTAGAAGCCAGAATTAAAGGAAAAGATTATATATATGCCTTTATTTACTTACTAGTTTATTAGATCTCTCCTTATTTTTAAAGTCTCATATTTATATTAGCGGGTAATACTTTTCTAGGCTCTCTAGGCCTTCTTAGTCTATTATTTAATCTCTTTAAGTTACTATATTTTCTAAGCATTTTCTAGCTTTTTATAAGTAATTTTAAGATAGAGATCTTTATATAAAGTCTTCTTTTAAGTATTTTCTAGCTCTTTACGAGTAATTTTAAGATAAATATCTTTATATAAAGTCTTATCCTGGTATAAAATAAGGAAAATTATCTAGATATCCTTAGGGCCCAGATATATACTATAGCGAAAAAGGTTAAAGACAGTTTAAATAGAACCTGGCAAGACTATAAGTTCCTGGGCTCTTTTACTATTAGGACTAGTATAGAATACTAGTTTATTCGTATTATTAATAAATTAATAATAGCGGGTAGGTCTGCTAATATAGAAAGAGAAGTAAGGAAGTAATTACTAAGAAACTATATTAGAAAAAATAGAAAAGACTTAATTATTTATTTTAAATTAAAAGCCACCTATTAAAAAATATCTATTAGAATTCGTATAGAGAATCTAGTAAAAGAAATAGGAGAAAACTTATTACCGACTTCTTTAGAAAGTTAAATAATTCTTTGCTTAGCTCTCTAATTCTTTATATTATTAAATGCCTATTTATAAAGAACTAGCTATAAAATTATGGTCTATAATTTCATAAGACTAGATCCGGTTATATTTTGATTTATGAGACCTTAAAGGGCTCCAGGTAGCCTATTACCGGTATAAGGAGCTATGGCCTGGGCAGCGGCCTAAGTAACTCTCGTATTTACAGCCTATTAAGCTTATATAGTAGTATAAGTATTACTAGAAAAGTAATTAGGTCAAGTAATATGGCTTATAGTAAAAGGAAATACGGAAGGGAGTAGTTATGGGGCTATTAGAATAGGAGAAGCCTGGGATAGAGCAGAACTAGTACCTAGTAGCTATATAGTAATAGTAACTAGAGAAATAGGTATAGTAAATATTTCTAGAAGAAAAGATACGGGATAAAAATACTAAGAAAAGCTAGGGATCTAAAGTATCCCAGGTATAAAGAGGGGGGCAGATACGGACGGAATTCCAGAGCTATAAGGTTTAAGTCTATTAGTATTATTACTCTAGGCAAGTAAAGCAGTGGCCTTTATATTATATTTATTATTAGTAAATTAATAGAACTTATAATATTAGATATTATTATACTAGTATTTGGCTATAGGGCATATAGTATTAGGGCAGATTTTGAGAAATAGTAGTACTATTTTGAGAGGTAAGAATTTAAGGATATAGAATATTTATATAGTAAATAAACTTAATAATTCTATTAATATTATTCTCAAAAGTAAAAAGAGAGTTTCAAAAATAATATATTTAATAATAAATAATACTTATCTTAATATACCTAGTTACTCCGTAACTAGCTTATTTAATTACCTTATATTATTAGAAGCATTACTAATAAAGGGCCATTCCTGGGTAAAGTTCTAGACTATTAGGAACTATACGGGTATTCTTCTGGCCTATATATTATTCACATACTTTATATTTATTAGGATAACTTACTTAAGGATCCTATTTTATATAATAGTAGTATTATATCTACTAGTCGGCTTCTCGAACTCTCTTAATATTAGTAACTGCCCTGAGGCTATATGTGCCCGGACTATATATTAGAGCTAGTAGTAAGCTTAAATATATAATTAGTTGCTATTTCTATTAGTATCTTCTATATAAATATTGGCCATATTTATATTATAAGATATAAGCTTCTAATAGTACTATTCTAGTATTTCTCTCGGCAGAAACTCGTTAATATCTATATTAGTATATAAGTAAACTATCCGTATAGAGCTATGCGAGGTTATATTACTTACCCCAAACTAAGTAATTATTAAGGATTATATTATAAAGCTCTATATTTATAGGGCGACCCTAGTACTATATCCCGCCTGGGGGCCTCATATATAGTCTAAATAGCTTGCCGGCTACTATATTAGGCCTAGATCTGTCTTTTCTAATCCTGTGGATATTTCACAAGTCTGTGAACCTATATACCTCGTTTTGGATCCGCTATATATAAAGTACTAGTAAAGTAATCCGGTCCTATAAATATTAGTAATTATAACTCCTAGTATAGGCCAGTTCTTAAAAGTAGTTCTATATATACTAATCGGAATTAGTTATATAATCCGGTACTATAATACTAGACCTAATAGCCTTAATAAAAAGCGGTATAATTATTAGTACCTAATACTTCTTCCCAATAATAGAAAGAACGAGAGGCAGATATAGGGAAACGGAATTACTTATATACTACCGGTATAGCTAGCTCTTCTAAAGCTCTTGCTACCAGGATTTAATCTACTAATTCTCGGTACTTTTCCCAGAAATAAAGTAGTTCTTTATATATATAACTAATAGATTAGCTATCTGCAAGAATATAAAGTATGCTTTAGTAATAAGGGGAAGTTTAGAGCCTCAATTAGCCCTAAAGAAGTGAGGGCAATAGCCCATTTGAGTATAAATCTGAAGATACTACTATATAACTAAATAGGTAGTCCGATTAGAGATTCCGATATATACCTAGATAATATTACGTAAATAAGTATTAATATAAGCGTATATCTTAATCCCAAATAGTAATAGCTTATCATATCTATTAATTAACTAAATCTAGTCCGGCCCAGGTATAATATATTCTCCCTTCTTAGACTATATCCGTTATATTTATAGTATAATTGCCTCGGGATCTAGGAGTCATAATATTATATATAAGCTCTCCCTATAAATAACAAAATATATTAGTAAATAAGGCCTTAACCTTCCAAGCTAGGGCAAAATAGTAAAGTATAGAAAGACTAACCGGGTTACTAGTAAACCTTATTAATGGAAATATATATGTAAATACCGCCGTCTATAACCTATAACCCGCCTATTATTTAGCTTACTCTATAGTATTATAAATAGTTACTCGTCTACCGCTTGCCTGTCTATTATAGTCATGCGGCAAATAAGACCAAGCTTCTTGCATATATAAATAACTCTAGTAATTAAAGCTATATAACCATAATCCTCAAGATCCTCAAGTATTTCCTTATCTATATCTCCTAGATAATACAGGATTATAATCTATATATAAAGGAAAGGCATATCTACTATTTGAGTACGTATTTGGACGTTCTATTCTTATAGTTACTATCGGACCATATATGAATTAACTAAGATTTCATATAAATCTTTTAATCTATTCGTAATTTCTTCTTAATTAATATTTATATGAGCCTATTTAGTAATAGCTTTGCGATATAGTAATAGATTTATTAAAAGTCATAGTATTATTTTAATAAAATCTACCAAGTTATTTTAATAGGGGTTAAGTTCAGGGTACGCTTTACTATTATAACGTACTTTCTAGTAATATAAGTACTAAAAAACTCGAGTAATATTACCCCCACGTGATTTTATTAATTAATTACTAAAAAAAAGTAATTAGCCGGCTTCTTAGTTATTTTAATAGTTTAATTTTCTTATTTCTAATCTCGGGAATATTAAGGAAGTTATTAGACCCTATTAATAGCATTATCCTAGAAGGGCTTATAGCCTGTAGTTACCTGACTACAGTAATTTGTAATAAATACTCAATTTTATATTATACTACCCGGCCTAATTTTGGCACGATTTCACGCGGTAGTATGGGCTCTCACTTCGTTAATTAGACAAGCAAGCAGCCTTACTATTATTGCGTTATCTAAGCCGAAAGTCACGTGTGGGTGCTATACCCCTAATTAGGAATTCTGCCTTGGGGAGGAGGGGGGAGGGGGGTGTGCGGGGCGCCAGTGCAAAAATCAGAAAATCAGAAAATCACTTTTCGCTTCTCGGATTTGTCCGCTAGCTAGCTGTGGGCCTCAGTAAGCTGTCTTCGCCAGTGCTAATTCGGGAACCCGGCCCACCATCTCTCCAGCATCCTGGGCCCCAAATGTCAGCGCCATATAAACCGCGAAGTTCTGAAACAAGTTGATACGACCCTGTACCATCAGCCGCCCACCGTACCAAATCGCGAAGGCATTGACCAAGAATACAAGGCTCTGTGATAAGGAATACAATGCCGAGGATCTCAATATAGATCTGTATGCCAGTTTGGAGGCAACTTTCAAGGTGCTACGATACGTCTCTAGGATCTGTTTTTCTCGTACCAAGGCAGCAACTGTCCGGATCGACGCAATCGCTTCGCAAGCAACCTCTGTTGAATATTTATGCCACTCGGATATGGCATTCTCAAAGTCCTTCAGAACTAATAATCGTAAATAACCTGCGATGATGATGAAAGGTATCACACAGAGAACAGGCAAGGAATACTGCCAAGCAACGACCAGTGAGAAAATGGCGCTAGACGTAAGATTCGTTAGGATATCGATGAAGATGGCGATGGAAGAGCCGTGTAGACCAGCGAGATGGTGGCTATGCCGTGATAAAGAGAATATCAGCCGTCCCGTGGAATGCCCAGTGCCGTGAAACCACTCAATATTCTGTCGTAGAATGTTTCGAAATGCCGTTGAGCGAACTCGGCCGATCATTCTATTACAACACACGCCGAGCGCGAAGGAGGAGGTGAATTGTGACACACACTTAACGAGTGCGATAACGAAGAACATCAGGGAATAGAAATTCGCGGAATCTCCAAAGGAGGCGTCCTGGGGTGAACCTGATAGAACGAGCATTTTTGCGAATAGGAAGGCTTGTATGGGATAAATGGCACCACATATAATGGAGGCGAGAAATCCAAGTATGATCAGATGTATCTCTGGTCCGTTCAATCTCAGTACTTGAATGAAGTAGTGAGTAATTCCCCATTCTGGCTTTTCAGTCTGTTTAAGGACGTCAACTGGGGGTGGCGAACACCTCGCATTATCTCCTTCCAAGAACGTCTCCTTTCCTCCAAGTGTGATCTCTGCTTTCTCTCGATCGTATTCTGATGTTTTAGGATTCTGGTGTGCTTGTAAGAGTGAGAAATATGCCCCTTTACTCTGCGACAGATCCTCGTGAGTGCCCTGCTCTAGCACTTTCCCCTCACCAATAACTATGATTGAATCGGCTTTCTTGATGGTATGGAGCTTATGTGCAAGTATTATGATTGTCCGAGTGGCGGATACTGTATCCAGAGCCGCTTGAATGATGGATTCCGATTCCTGATCTAGGGCTGATGTAGGTTCATCGAGTATAAGGACCTTTGGGTCACGAACTATAGCACGAGCGAACGCGAGGCGTTGTTTCTGCCCACCACTAAGAAGGACACCCTTGCTTCCAACGAAGGTGTCATATCCATCCGGTAGGGTCTCGATGAATTCGGAGATCCCCGCTAATTTGCATGCTTCCATTACCATGCTTAGTTGTCGATATGGCTTAGCAAATTCGAAGGAAGTTCCGAGCAGTCCCATGCACACGTTCTCGAAGATAGTTGTAGAAGATAGAGTGGGTTCCTGCGAAACAAGAGACATTTGAGATCGAAAACTAGATAAATCCAATGCTGTGATAGGAATGCCATCAATTAAAATTTGGCCTGAGGTCGGCTCGTAAAAACGCTCCAAAAGTCCTATGATTGTACTCTTTCCGGATCCAGATGCCCCAACAATAGCTGTTGTTTTCCGTGGAAGTATATGCAAAGAAATGTCGTCTAAAACAAGGACGTCCGGAAGGCTTGCGTATGCAAACGAGACATTTTGGAACAGAATATTTCCCTGGATTGAACTTCTTACTTTGGGTTCTGAATCGAGACCGTAGTTCTCACGACCAATAGTCTCTAAAATTTTAGTACTGACCGATATGGCTGTGGTAAGAGACTCCAGAAATCGAGTGACGCGTCCCAGTGCAAGGGTTCCGATAATGACGGAGAACAGAACATTGACGACAATGCCAGTATGTAATTGATCAGATGCTAGGAGCCTAGAACCCTCCCAAAATGCCAGCGAATAAGCCGAAAATAGCACTAGGAAAACGTATCCATAAATAGACCCTAGCCAGAACGACCTCTTGAACAGAAAGCGCTCGGAGCGTCGAAGGAGATCATCATAGAGTCTCGTCATTACATCCTGTATCCCGAGACTCTTCACGGCATTGATTGATGATATAGCATCAGCAGCAACAGTGTGTGCTAAAGAAGCTTGGATTGAGGATTCCTTCACATTATTGGCCACGAACATGGACATGACAGCAGTTGGAATGACCATTGCTGGCAGGATGGCGCTGACTATGATCGCTAGTCTCCAATTTCGAATAAATGCAATTATGAATGCAGATAAAAAGGTGGATAAGGAGGATATGAAGAGGCCAGTCTTGTGAGATATCGTGTCCTGTATGATGTTGATATCACAACTGATGCTCGTCGTTACTTGTCCAGCTCCTATCCCGTCCAGAATTTGAATATCTTGTCGAAGCAATGATTGCAGGTAGGCTTCTCGAATGCGCGTTGCAATATTTTCGCCGGAAACCATCCAGCATACCGCTTGGATGTAAGACGCCACCATAGCTCCAGCCCCAATACCCAGCAAATAGAGAACACGATCATTGATCTCTTGTAAAAGTAGCGAATTATTCTCACTATGACTTGCCGACACAAAGACTTGAATGGATGATCCAAGCACAATGCTCATCAAAGGCTAGACAACAAATCAGTGACAAATTCTTCCATAATCTTAAAGAACTAGGTATGGGGCCTACCATCATAGAACCAGCAACTACACCCGCAGCGCATCCCAAGATTTGTAATAATTGATCATACCGTGAAGCGAATTGCAGCAAACCCAGAAGTGGAGCCTTTTTCTTATCATACTGAACTGTCCATTCTTTCTCAGTTGCAGGGTTCTCTGTCTCACTCTCATCCTCCGTACTGCTTGGAAGACGATCATACAGGATCTTTTTTGGCATGATGTCGATGAATACGCCTTATAAAGATATGGTTGATATTTCTGAAAAGAAAGTTATAGAGGAAATTAGATTGGCTTATCATCTGAATCTTCTTATTCGCTAGCTAGCACACTCTGACAAGCGAGATTGTTTGCCCTTGAGGCTATACATAGGTTTCCTGACAAAGGCCACAAAGAGGGGGCCGTCCCGTGTAGACGGCGTAGATATTTGCGACGCCGTCACAGAATGTTTCAGATCCTTCCGCCCTTACGTATATCCGTAGCTGCGCCCGCTCCTGGTCAGACCACATCCTGGTCTAGCGCTCACTCTGCAACCCCGTGCCGCAGGCATAGTCTGACTTCTAACTGTAGGATTCTGTGCTTCTAATTCAGAGCCATCCTGAGGCTGAGTGACTCGTTCCTCTTCATTAGAAACCTTGCACTGTCCTTTGCTATAAGCCCCCTCCTGAGAGAGGTTATTTGTTTCGCGCGGGCTATATAGGGTTGGGTTATATGCTAGTTTGTACAGTATTCCTTTCCTATAATACCCATCTCAGGACTTTTATCTGCTTGAAGGGTAAGAATAAACCATAAAGCCTCGAGGTCCGAAATTACATTATATATCATTAAAAGATTCTCCTGCGATGACCATCCTCCAGAAAAGTACTCGTCAAGTAGGCATATACCATGTGACAATATGGGTGTTATCTACCTTGCTACATATTTTCTACAAAGAAATCAGTATATCAAACCTCCATAACGTCCAGACAGTTGGACCTATCTTATTTGTAGCAGCGCCCCATTCAAACGATGTATGCCTTTCCCTCTCTGACAAAGAACTCCTTCTCACAGTGAATCTAGATGATCGATCCAGCGATGATCTCCTCCGTGCTTCTCTTCCATCTTCACCACCCTGTTTCGTTTCTGGCAGCTGAAAGAGTGATGAGAAGGCGATTCATTTCCATGATTGCCACTGCAATGGGCTGTATTACATTGCGCCGTGTCTGGGACCGGGCAAATTTAGGGCGTGGAAGGATCTTTGCCCCGGATATCACGAATGAGCCACAGCTCATAAAGGGACGGGGGACCCGATTCGATCAAGATGCCAAAGTTGGGGACTTTGTGATGATCGTAGTCGCTAAACAGCGAATTTTGAGAGCGGAAATTTCAGAGATTCGAGGACCGCAAGAATTGTATTTGAAAGAAGGCTTCACTGGATTGGACAATCCCAAAGAGGTACTCACGGATTCATTGTACTCACTTGCCCGTAAGCCAGAGTCTGACAATGCGTTTCCCTCGATATTTGCAAAATTCAAGGAGGGTGGTGCGATCTGCATGTTTCCGGAAGGAACAACTCATGATCAATCGGACCTTCTTCCTCTAAAGAGTAAGAATCCCTTCAAGCGGAACCGTTTGACATATCTGACTCTGTACAGCGGGTTTCGCAGTTATTGCGCTGTCTTATTTGGCCGCCAACCCTCATTCAACTCTGAACCTTGTTCCTTGTGGAATACACCATACCAATGGGCACAGATTTCGGTCCAGAGCAGCAGTCGAGTTTAGAGCCCCAATATACGTCCCGAAAAGTCTTGTAGAGAGATATAGGAACGGCGAAGAGAAAGGTGCAGTAAGGGAACTAACGGAGATCGTATATCAGAACTTGAAAGAAGTTACCTTTAAATATCCGGATTCTAGGGTTTTAGATGTCAGTATACGCTATAATTCTAGAAGCATTCGCTAATAGTGTACTAGTTAGCTCAAGCACTCAGACGAATCTACGAGCCCAATAGTGGTCTCTACCCCATGGATCAAAAGGCTTCACTCAACAAAAAGATGTTGAAGCTATTATCTGATCCACAACAAGACTCTAGAGTCAAGAGTCTTCTGCGCAGCGCAAACGAGTACGATCTCCAGCTTCGTGATCAAGGCATACAGCACCATCAAATCAGATACGCAAGACTTTCTTGGAAGCATTCATTAGTGCTCCTCTTTTTTCAACTCGGCAAACTGCTCCTCATCTCACCCGCCATATTTCCAGGCCTGCTTCTCTTCACGCCAGTATTAATCTTAGCAAACTCAATATCAAAAAAGAAGGCAAAGTTGGCAGTTGCAACATCTCCATTCAAAATCCAAGGCCTCGATGTCGTAGCATCTTGGAAGACGCTCACTGCAATGGCTGTCACGCCTTTTCTCTATTCCTTCTATACTGCATTATTGACGTACTGGGCCATTCAAAATCAATTCTGCGGCGTGTTGCCCAAAGATATCCGGGTCGGGATTGTTGCAGCTGTTGGATTTATTCTTCTTTCTGTCATAACTTTTGTTTCATTCCTTACGGGAGATTACGCTGTGGCAACTCTGAAATCTCTAAGGCCATTACTGATGCTACAACGACGGAGAAGCTCTAAACAGATGAGAGATATGTACAACAAACAATCTGTGCTGCAGCGCGAAGTGAGAGTACTCATTGATTTACCTTCGTGCGAATGACCAGAAGCTGCCACGAAATTTCACGTACCCTTTGAACGCGTTAGGAGAAGCTGGATGTTTCATAGGCAAAAGGGGAAGAATTGTATGTAACATTAGATAGTAGTTCATAGAATCATGCTTTACGTCCGAACCTTCTATAGCTTGTCCATATTCCTTACGCCTACTAGCTGTCTGAATTAGCAGAGGTTTTATCTCATCTTCATTCTACAACACCCAATTTCTTCTACTTAACAATGCCTAGCTTGAAAGCCAACTTATCTAAGGAATTCTGATTAATATACATTTACTTTCACCAGAACTTTATCATATTCTGATAGTATAAGAAAAGAGGCCTCAGGAGAGAAGCATAATATCGATTGGAAATTTAGAATTCAAACCTAGGGAGAGAAGATTAACGCGAAAGGGGATATTCAAGTAGTTGAGCGTCCTGATATTGAGGTAGTAAATACTGCTTGTATGTGCCAGGCTCGGCGATGATCCAAGCTTTTATGGATTAATCCAGGATCGCACCAGGGATTAGATTAGTTTAGTTAAGATTAAATTAGATCGATCTCGAGTTTAATCCAGGCATAGATCGCACTAGGAGCCTGAACACCCTCCTAAGGCCCTAATAAATATAGGGGCCTTATAGGGTCCTTCACCTTAGTTCTCTAATTAATTATATAACTACTAATAATTTAATAAAGTTTTAAGCTGCGTAACTACTCTACTTACTCTCCCCTCTCTATATATAGTTTATAAAGGATTTAGTATATATTTTATCTCGATGCGGTAGTTTAAAGAAGGGTAGGAGAGTTTTAATAAGGCCCGCGAGGCTTGCTTCGACTCTTAGCGAGCCTGGATTAAACTTAGGATCGATCCGGCCGATACTTAGTAATCTAAGCCAGGATTAAACCGAGATCGAACCCGCACGGATTATCGCCGAGCCTGGTACGTGCCTAGAGCGTCAATAGATCAATTGCTTTTATTAGAAGCTAATATCTAATGTGGTTGATTTTTAACCATATTATGTCCCTGAGTAGTGGGGTTAGAGAGGGGGCTATATCGCTCGCTAGTAAAGTACCTTATCTCAACTCCCTACTCGTAAATTAGGGGCGTAATAAGACTATTTTAGGAGTGGAGGTCAGTTTGAACACTAGAATAGTGGCAGTGGATTGCCAGGATGCGGGCCGTTCTGAGTCTGCTATCAAGTTCCGCTCACGTCATCTCCGTGAGCGCTAAGCATCCATTGCGTTGTACAGTAGAGTAGTTGCAGGGGGGGAGAGAGTGAAGGGCGAAGATTATGCACCGTAGGAGGTCATGGGTCGGGATGCTGTAGAAGCTAAAGGGGGCCGGCTGGAGCTCCTGCCAATAAAACATGGCTTGTCGACGACGACCCTGCTGCAGACCATATCGTCCGTTATATCTATGGTTTCAGTGGCCGAGCTAAGTATAGTTGCTTGGGGTGTGGGTGACAAAGCTACACTACCAAACTCAGAAGCCTCCTAAAATAGGTGCTAGTCAAAGGAAGGTCAGCGGCCGTCAATATTTTTCGCCAATCTGCAAGAAAGAGCCCTTATCTCTATTTCATACATACCATTTAATGTGGCAAGTGGACCTAGAAAGCATCTCATCTTCTCAAGACACTGATATTCGCCCAAAACCTACAGAATCTAGAAAATGATTATAGTGACAGGCGGTGCCGGCTTTATTGGCTCCAATATAGTGAAGGCGCTCAATGAACGTCAACACAGAGATATTGTGGTGGTCGATGACCTGAGTGACGGTACAAAGTTTGTCAACTTAGTGGACTGCGAGATTATGGACTATCTCGATATTGACGAGTTCCTGAAGGCTATTATTGGGGATACGTTATCGACTCCGGATATTATCTTCCACAATGGAGCCTGCTCCTCAACAACGGAGCAGAATGGCAAATACATGCTTCAGAACAATTTTACTATGTCCAAAGAATTGCTTCATTTTTGCAATAGGCGCAAGGTGCCTCTGATCTATGCTTCCTCCGCAGCCGTCTACGGCGACAGCGGCAACTTCGCCGAAGATTCGCAATCAGAATCACCACTCAACATCTACGGATACTCGAAGCTGCTCTTCGATAGGTATGTGCGAGCTCATGCCAATGAGTACAGCACGCAGGTAGTCGGACTCCGCTATTTCAACGTTTATGGGCCACGCGAACAGCACAAAAAGAATATGGCTAGCGTTGCTTACCACCATCACATGCAGGTACAGCGCGGTGAGAACCCAAGACTATTTGGCGAATATGATGGATGCGAGGCAGGCTTACAGAAGCGGGACTTCATCCACGTTGACGATATAGTCGAAGCCAACCTCTGGTTTTTCCAGCATCCTGAGGTATCTGGGACGTTCAATGTCGGCACTGGGCGTGCAGAACCATTCATAGAGATTGCTGCTGCAGTAATCAGCTTTTATGGAAAGGGCAAAATTGAATTTGTCGAGTTTCCAGAGCTGCTTAAGGGATCTTATCAAAGCTACACATGCGCCGATATATCCAAACTACGGGATGCAGGCTTTGACCACGAGTTCAAAACCGTGGCACAAGGTGTTCGAGCGTACATGGAGTGGCTTAATCGCTAGGTTAAAGAAAGAGACAGAAATGTGAAGGGTTGGACCCTTGGGTGTTGGACGCTTGGGTGTTGGTCTTGGTGCTGTGCAACCATTGTTCAAAGGCCTTATCTGTTTCCTTTCCTGAGAAACTAGCATTCCTTCCTTAGTTTAATCTTTTTGTATCTAGAGCGTGGTTCAAATTATCGAATCATCTTGACTCCGCACCCTATACAAGTGCCGGGGAATTGAGCATCTGGTTAGCTACGATGGCCTTTACTGTCTCTAGCCACAGTGCAGCTATAGCACCCGCCGTCTCCCCAAGATGAAAGAGCATCGGGCTGCTTATTATAAGACCGAAGCAAAGTCGCACGACAGCGGCCATTCGTGGAAAGAGTGCAAGCTGCAGACATACTTTGCCGCCAAGGGCCGCATTGATTACTTTGTTGTAGTGGATACAGAGAAGGGCAGGGCCAGGGGAACAGCTAGGGGCTCTCCGTTATTGACAGAGCCCGAGAAGGAATTATTTATGAGGCTAGAGAAGGATTATAGGGATGTAAAAGAGGATATCGGAGAGCAGGCAGGCATTGTCCACGATTTCGGGGATTTCAAGTCGGAGAGGGTTCCCTGGCTCGAGCGGTTAACGTTCCCATCTCATTTGGTCACGCTTAAAGGACGAGGAGATCTGGAGCTCGTATAGGCTGCCACCGATGAAAGAGCTTGACGCGGGTAGTGGGGATGCTGAGAATCCTAATCTCGTCCGAATCTTAGTTGAAGCTAAGGCTGTCTTGAGAGACGTATACCAGTTATGTAGCGACACCTCGCCAAACCGGAAAATAACCTAGCAGCGGGCCAAAACACTAAACGAATTCTATGTGGGGCCTTCAGGTAAAGCATATGAGTTCCGGTATTTCAAGAACGCGTCGACGCTATAGTGTATTATTAAATCAACTTACTCTATATTGATTTAGCTGTGTTCTAATTAGTCCCGGTGCCGAGCCCTTAACCCTGTGCACTCTTCCTCTCCCCCGACTATAGATTATAATACTACTTAATAAATTCGATAATATTAAAACGTCTTTTCTATTATATAAGATTAATAAATTTTAAAATAAGCTAAGAGAGAACGTGTAATACTCGTATTATAAAAAAGATATACTTAATCTCTTATTTTCTCTTATATTTAAATTTATAGCTCGCTTACTCTTATAAGTATAATAAGTATAATTTAATATAAGAGGTCTTATTCTTAAATTCTTAAATCTTAATTATTTATAAACGAAGACTATTAAGGCTAATAATATTAGTTTCGCAAGTATAATAAGTTATATATATAGCCGGGAAAAGCTTACTTATAAAGTATTTACTTTTTTTATAAAAAAGTATTAAAATATTAGTTTTAGTCCTTTATTTTATTTCTTATTAATTAAGTATAAAACCGCCTTTTTTCCCTTAAATTAAAAGAGTAAATATAATATAAATAATATATTTAATATAAATAAGTAATTAAGAATATTAAATATAATTCTTATTTACTTTTATATATTATATTAATTATTATTAAGTATTTACCCCCGGTATCTCTAATATACTCTTATATACCTTTTTATTAGCTTATAATTACTTATATTATTATAATAATATTTTTAATTAATAAGTTTAAATTAAGGCTATTTTTTTTAATAAGCCGAATATATATTTATAAGAATAATAGCAAGTAATAAAAGTTATATATATATAAGCTATTAAGCTTAAGTAACTTTCTTTTAATTAATATAAGATTTAATATTATAAAGTTAATAATTTATTATCTTTTATATACTTAATAAGAGATAAGCTTAATAATAATTAATTATATAAGAATTATTAATAGTTATTCTTATATATAATTATTAAAAGGTACTTTTTTTTATTTAATATATTTTAATTAAATAAAGAAAGGGCTTAAGTTTAAATGCCTTAAGATTAGCGATTTACTTTCTTTTATATTTATTATAAGAAATAATATAAGATTATTAATAAATTATTAAATATCTTAAAAATTCTCGATAATAAGTTAAAGTTAAATTGCACTTAATATTAGTCGAAGTAAAGGTAATATATAATTATGTGATTTATAACTAAGAGGCAATTTATATATTAAGATTTAAGTTAAGAAACTTTATATTTAAAGAATCTTAATTCTTATTTTAAATATAAATTTAATTAAATAAACCTTAAAAGTAATTAAATTATTTTAATATAAATTACTTAACTATTTTTAATCTTAATTTTATAAGTATTATATAGTATTCTAAAAACGAAATAAGCGAGTTTTAATTTTATTAAATTTTATATTAATAAGTTTATAGAAATTATATAATATAATTTAATTATTTAATAAAATAAATAATATAACAAGAGTATTATATTTAATTATTTTTGCTTTAAGATTTAATACTTTATATAAAAGTTATATAATAGGAATCGCGAATTATATTATATAATTTAATACTTATATAAAGAATTCTTCTTGCAGTATAATTAATTAAATACCTTCTTTTACTTTAAGACTACTATTCTTTACCCTTATATTACTCGTCTTATTTTCTTATATATATATATACTTTATCTTTTACTTTTTGTCTTTATTTTATACTTTACTTATATATTTTCTTTTAAATAACTTATATAAAAGTTAATTAATTATTCTTTAATTATAATAATATAAATTAATAATTATTTTATACCTTTATTTTTATTTATAATAACTATTATTTTAAAAGAAGTATTTAAATAATATAAGTTCTTTATAATATATTTAATAAATATTAAAACCTTTATTATTAAAATTATAATTAGAATATTAATAATATATCTCTTTATTTCTAATATTTAATATATATAAAACGTATATTATTATTAATAAATAATATTTAAATAAGATATTTAAGTTTATTATAATAAAGATTATAAAAATACTTTAAAATAAAGACTTAAATTATATAACGAAACGGTTAATTAAAATTATATATTAAAGTAAAACGAAAAAGGACGAGAATAAGAGTTATATATACAAGAGTAGCGCTATGTAACCTTAAGTCACGTGCGCGGGCCTATTTTAGAATTCCTTATTATATTATATCTTTTTAACTTAAAATACTCCTTAATTAATTATTAAAAATAACTAGTTTTAAATATTATAATATCCTCTTTTTATAATTAATAATAAAGGAGATAATTTAAAATTATTCTTTATAATTATAATTATATTACTTTTAATAAGTAAAAAATTATTATAAACTTATAATTATTTATAATAATAAAGAAAAGTATATTAATATTAATATTCTTAATAGCGAATAATAACTTAATTTCGTAATTACTTATAATAGCTTATAATAGCGGCATTGAATTATATTTGCTATTCTTTAAATTAATATTAACTTTCTTACTAATAAGTAATAACTTAATAATACTCTTATACTTATTTATAATAACTTAAAAAGATAAAGTCGTAATTTTTTGTTTTAGAAATAAGTTTTCTTATAATCGGAAGTTAAGTTAAAGAAATGTTAATAGACGTTATATATATAATTATATTAACTTAATTTTAATATTAAACCTCCTAAAATAATAGTTTAACTTACCTTAATTTAAGGGTTAAAACACTATTACCTTAATTATAAAAGGAATTATAAACTGTTTAAAAAGAAATGCCTTAATCGATTAAAAAAAAATACGGAGAATATTTAACGCATATAGCTACTCGCTTTAGTAATCCAGATATTCAAGAACACTTGACGAACCGAGGGTCTCTAGTCGGTAAAAGACATTTTGGAAGACGCCTCGGGATAATTCAAATTACTGATCATTTACTTGAAAAGAACGATATGCGGGAAACTCCACTGGAGATTACTGTCAAATTGAACCAGAATAAAGCTGTAAAATAGATCATAGGGCAATTGACCAATGTCCCTCAAACACAAGAAGTTAGAGATTCAGTCGCCAGCTATTTTAGAACAGCAATCAGGTCGGAGAAGAGAGACACACTACGGAGCTTAACGTTATGGCCAAATTAGGATGGATTAGAAATCAAACATGTAGGGGAACAAAACCCTTTACACTTTACTATAGAAGAAAATAAAATCCGCGCTATAGATTGCCTTATCAACCAAGGAGCCTCAATTCGTCGTCCAAACAGTCAAATACAGACTGCTTTCGAGTACTTAGTGAGCTCCGGTGTTGAAGACATTATCAATCTTTTGGCAAAGCAGAAACCCGATCTAGTCGGCCTCAATAGCCTTATCGAAGCTGCACTTTACCGCAGCTTTCCCGAATTCTTACTGGATATAGGTACATATCTAAGTGCCATCATGATTTCAGTAGCTATGTACGTAAAGCCTACACGGTAGTCGAAGCGGTATATGACTACGATTAAGAACCTTTTGCAATATGACATGTCGACGGAAGCTCTTGGCTATGTATTAAGTCGCTTTGAGAAGGAGAAATTGACAGGGAAGTAGATTTTAGGGGAAGAAATGGAGGAAAGTATCGAGGGAGTGGAACACGCGCTTCAGGAGCGAGGTGGCAGAAGCTGGTGGAGGTTTCTTGAAGCAGCCAGCGATTGCGATGCCCCCAAGTTGCCATCATTGTTGTATCTTGAGAAAAGCAACATTCACGATCGAATGGTCAACAGCAAGACAACATCTTGGCAGTCGCCGCTTCATCTTGTTCTAGGGAGTAATGCACGCTACGATCATCAAGTTTTCGAAGTATCTTCGGAAAAGAAAATACTTGATTGTGTTACGCTATTGTCAGATCGTGGAGCATCTGTCACAGATGCAGATTCGACTGGGACAGTGTGAGAAATGAATAGATTAGATTAGATTAGATTAATGGCTATTAATCTAATCTATTCATGAAATTTTCTCATTAATCATATTCTATTCACGAATTAATTAAGCTAATTATGAATATTCATGAATAACTTGATTAATGTACACGTGACAGTAGCACGTGACAGGCTAGCCTAATTAGGTAAGAATCAGGCTCTAGTGCTACCTTGCTTCTAGAGAGAAAAGCTCGCTAAGGCAGTGCTGGAGCAAGAACCTTACTTAATTAGGCTAGACTATTACGTGCTGTAGTCACGTGTATATTAATCAAGGTATTCATGAATAATCATGATTAATTATTCTAATCTAATCAAATTACATAAGTATCACGTTAATCAAATTCTATTCACGCTATTCATGAATATTCATGAATTAATCAATTAATCAGATTAATTTTTTCGCACACTGGACTGGGACGACCCCACTCCATCTTGCAGCATCGCCCGGAATCCCGGTAGCAATTTTCCTGCAAATTCTGGACGAAGTGCCTAGGGAAGACATCGATCGAGTTAACAATCAAGGGTGGACTCCGCTTTACTCTGTTTGCCGCAGTTTTAGGCCTTGGGTCGGTTCAGCCAAATATACCAAAACTATGCTTTCCTCTAGTCAGAAAAAGTTCCAAGCTTTGCTTGAGAAGGGCGTGAACCCTCTTATTATGCCTTCGAGAAAGATTACACCGTCTCAAGAGTTGGATAGCGCCAGTATATGGTTTCCAAAACACGTGGAGAAATATTCTGAGAATGACGAAGAGAAGGAGCAGGTGAGACTACAGCTTACCAAAGCTCAGGGGTGCTTGAAGCATTGGGAACAGAAACGTCTGAGGCTTACCACCAACGGTACATATAATCCGTACATGGGATCAGAAGAAGTGCTCGCGTCCGGCTCGATGGGATTCTCTCATTCCTCTTCCACAGAAAACGAAACATAGATGAAAGTCCAATGTGTCTCTGACAGCGACTTCCGTTGGATTTGGCCTGATAAACAGCATTTGGATGGAAGGTTGCATAGGTAAAATACAGGAATGCTTGAACGGAACAGAGGCTTCACTTCCTCGAATGACCGAAGGTAGAACTGGTACTGCAAAACTTTATAGAGGAGGACGCGTATATGATCCATGATTTATCACTCTTTTATAACGGCAATACATGGTGATACCTTCACGAAATAATCGGTGATAGAGTCACTATTTGACGGTATCGACCGGAGAACTATTAGTACGAGGAAATGGTTGGCACAAAAATTAGGTTAGCACTAAAACACTATCGCTACAAACACATAGTTAATGCCATGAAACCATTAGTACCACGAGGCCGTTGGTACTATTAAAATATTAGTACAAGAAATTTATTAGTACTAAAAAACTACTGGTACTATAAAACTATTAGTACAAACAATTTGTTGGTACTATAAATCTAGTGGTACTAGGAAGTGATTGGTGCAAATAAATGGGTAGTACCAGGAATGTGGACATCACTCGCCTGATGTACTAGAAGGCCCTCACCATCTGGGTGCATAGACCGCCCAAGGGCTTTCACTATCTATGTTCTCATGTACTATCTACACTCGCCCTTACGTGGTAGATGTAAGGTGGGATTACCAAGATGGTGACCCTCAAGAATAAGAGGGGGATGACCTACTCGCTTACTCGTATCACCCTAGTGGAGCCATTGCGATTCTAATGGCCTAGCATGAACATTTCCTTTTTTATAAATCGCGTTCATCTTTCTCGATCTTACCTAGAAAGCTTGGCTGTTATATATAATCATGCGCAATAAAAGTTAAAGGGATCAAAGGGAGACCATCGATATACCGCACAGACCCGCCCGTAAAGCAGCAGTTAAGGAAGAAGAGAACATGAGAGCTGCATTTATTTAGTAAAAGAGCGGATAATTTGTCTCAGTAGTTTCTAACGTAACTAGATATATGTTTACTGATTCGACGTCCTGTCCCTGCTTACTAGATTTACAAAATTCCAAACTCCGCATATATACTATACTCACTATCTCATTTGTCCCCAAATTTGGTTTCCGGATTATATATAAACCGGTGCCAAGTCTATACACAAGACTTAAAGCTATATTTAACACAGATATTCCCAGAAGTCTAATAGCAAAGACAATTAGCCACTAGTTAGATGGCTTCGGATTCTGGTCTAGTCAGAGAAAGGGTTCAAAATCTTACGCTTTCGGCATCCAGAGAGCTTTCTCTAGATAAGATAGCTCTTTCTTTATAATTCTGTTTATTGATTCCAGCTCATTACTCGCCTTGACTTGAGAGTTTAAAGCCAGTAGCGAGCTCGTAGTAGTTACTTTCTTAAAGATATAGTCTCTTAGAACCGATAGGATAATATATCCTAGCCAGGTTCTGTTCCCTATGTCTTTGCGATACTGCCTTTTACTCTGATAGGGCGCCACTTATAGAGATCTTTTACGTTTTAATACCGGGAGGCTTTCCCGTTCCCTACCTTCCCAAAGGGCTTTTTAAGTACCGTGCCGAGTCAAGGGGCGGGCCAGACATTCGGGATCCCGAAGCGAGACACTGTCCCTTTTCGATAGTCGACTAACGCGCAAAAACCCTTTCTCGACACGTGATATATTGAAAATATCATCACACTAGCCTTGCCGACAGCCGACTATACGCTCAGGCAAGTAAGCAGTCATCTCGATAAGGTAGATGCCTGTCGACACGCCAGGGCTGAAGAGATAATTTCGGGCCAGCCACGTTTACAGCCCGCAAAACCCTATTTCTCATCCCTATTCCTAGTAACAAGACACGGAACAAATGCCATGACTAGCCTTGCTGGTATCTCCATTATCAAAACATATAGAGTTATAGGAGGCGCTCTTACGACCCAAACAGTTCCTTTACGATTGGATTAGTCAATGTCATTTTCAGACTAGGGATAGTCGGCGAAAGATGTCGACTACTATGCCCATGGCCTTGGCTTAACTTAGAGGGACAGTGAGGGACGTTAATAGAAGAGGAGAGCGACAGAGGACGACTGGACTTTGCGAGCTGAGATCTGCTCTATTGAGATCGGAGAGTAACGAATGACTGCGTGAGGCCTGCTCTGCCTATGCGAGGAAAGGAACCAGGGAAAGCGCGGCGATGGCTATGGGGATAAGGCCCTCTATATTTGGCTGCCCCTTAACGAGCCTACCGACAGAAGTCCGTGTTTTTAGGGCATTTCGCTAAGAAACGAACCCCATTACTATTTTGGACACTTTTGTTTTATATTTAGAATTGGGTTTGAAGGCTCTCTAAACTCAACCCGGCTTCTTTTATCGTACGTGCTTGAATTCTATATAGTTCTAATCTATAGTTACTGAGAAAATGTGAAGTGAAGTGGGCGATTTGAGTTTTGCGACACCTGAAAACATTGCTAAAAACACGGACTTCTGTCGGTAGGCTCGTAATGATGCTCGCTTAATTTTGGTGTTCCGACCCCCTAAAAACAGCGATATAACTATCCCGGATCCGGGGACTAAAACACTATTACCTTAACTCTAGAAGTAATTTCTAAATATACTAAATTTAATTAATACTAATATTTAGTATATTTTATTATTTATTACTTATATAAAAGTAATTTAAATTACTTTAAATTATATAATATAATTATATAATTTCTAGGAAATTAATTATACTTATATTTAATTTATAATTATTAGATATTTTTTTTCTTATATATATTTTATATAAATTCCTTTAATTATATAAATATATTATATATATTAAATAATTAAAATATTAAAACTTAAATTATAATAGTTTATATTAATAAAATAGCTTATCTTAAATTAATAGTTAAGCTTTAGGCTAATAATTAAGCCTTAGGCCGAAAATTAAGCGAAATATGTGCCTAAGGCTTAAGCGAATTTTCTTCCTTACTTTAAGGTTCCCTTAAGATCCTCTTCTCTTTTTTAGCTTTAAATTATTAAAATAAAGATAATCTAATTATATATTCTAGGCCCTAGATCTTATACTTATAATAAAACTAGTTTCCTAAAGTTTTTTTAATTTTTAATTTTTAATTTTTTTTTTGGTATTACCTACCAAAATACGCCGGCTAATCAGAACATCAGGAAAAAGCCACACTAGCGAGGTAGCGAATCAGAAGCCAGATGTCATGTGATTTAACTCGCAGTGTCGTTTTCTCCCTTTTTTCCAACGTACTGAAACCCTTTAACTTTAAGCAAGCTTAAAGGTTAAAGGCATATTAAGTTAATTTAAATAAAGTAATTTATAAATTAAAGAAAAGTTTAACTTTATATATTTATTAATAATATAAGATTTATATATTTATTAATAATATAAGATTTATATATTTATTATATTAGGCGAATTTAGATAAAGTAATTTATAAGTTTAAAAAAGTTTAATTTTATAATTATATTATTAATTAAAATATTTTTTATTTTATTTTTATTTTTATTTTTTAAATTAATAAAATAATATAAAAGTAAAGTTTATTTTAGCCTAATTTAAGTATTACCTTACGAGCCTCCCGATAGTAGTCTATATACTCAGGGCATTTTACTAACAAATAAAATTTTCAAATAATTAAATCTTTAAAAATTAATTAATCAAATTATGCTTTAGTTACTTTACTTCTCTTACCCTAAATATTAAGTCATAACTATGCCTTGCTATCTTATAACTTTTAAGTATTTAAGCAGACTTTAGTTTTCCAAAGCCTGTAAGCGAATTTGCAAAGCCTGAAAATGCCCGAAAACTGGCCTGAACGCACAGACTACTGCCCACCGGCTCGTTAGTATAATAGGCTTAATAGCTAGTATTTCACTTTTATTTACTTTACTTATTTTTGTAAATAAGTATTATAATAAGGATTTTAGCTCTTTAATTATATAGTATAGTTATATAATATTCGGAACAAATAATTCATATATATATTATCTTGCTTTCTTTCTCTCTTCTTAGAAAATCAATTAACTTTTATTATTTTTATACTTTTATTATATATTATTTAAAAAATTTATTACTTATATAGCTTTTATATAATTTTTATATAATAATTGGAAATAATTAATTATAATTAGTTTAATAGTTTTTTTTAGAAGTCGATAATCAAATTCTAATTAATTGGAAATTTAATTTAATTAAATATAATTAATTACCTTAATTTTTTTTGACACACTGTTCATGCGAAACAGGGCCTTACTTAGCCATGCTCTGTGCATATCACAGAGCTTCCACACACCACCAGAGCTCTTTTCTAGCTAGCTTTTAATCAATTCTTTAAAATCTCAATGAAACTCCCTACTCTGCTCGATTTACGCGCATTAAGTATATTTACCTTTCATTTTAAACTTATAACCTAACAAATACTCATGCTTTTTAGTGCTTCTTTCTACGCTATTCGCTATACCGGTCCTTTTGTTCTCCGTTCCTGCCTCTGCTAAAAGACACGGGGACCCTAAAGTAGTAGCCTTCGAGGGCAACTGCAAGTCGATGAGCGCAGCGTCGGGCGCGTGTTCCACAGGCCAGCAGGAACAGGTGTACGACGCCCTCCACGCAAACTGCGTGGGTATTGGGGCGAAGCCATGGTCTCCGTTAGTCGGGGGATTTGACGGCGGTGGATTCCATTTCAAATACCTGTGCTATTGTGCGCATGGCGATACTGGTTTGCCGTACTCGATTTACGATCCACATTTCGATGCACAAGCAACATATAATAGCCCGTGCTAGGCGCTTTTTATCAAATGCCTAATATCGCCAAGTTATGCTTAGCCATTTGGAGATAACCGTATTAAGAATGGCTTTACCAGCCACTAGTTTGTTTAGTGTGGTCATTAGTGCATACTCGTGATACTAACCCAGTTTGACACCCGTTGCTACTACTATAGAGGGGATATCCTCAAACTTACTGCATTGCGTTTCACCCCTGTAAAACGCACTGTAGTACGTTTTATAATGTTATAAACGCATTATAGTATTAGAAAAAAAGTAAAAACAAGAATTGAAGTGGCGCCAGAAATTATATATCTATATTATATTCGAAGCTCAAACTCGCTCAATATTATTACCTAGTACTTCTTCCACGCCCAGCCCCGCAAGCAACGTATTATCTAGCCTTATTATCATTTCCCGACCTTCCTTCTACTCCTTTGGCCCCAGGCATGACTTCAAACACTACAAATTCTCAATCATCCCTATTAAGAGCTTATTCCGGCGATCTGTAATCGTAATCTTCGCTGTTACAATAAAACATTGTTGTTGTATTGTAATAATAATATATTGTTTTCTTTATCAGGAAAGAGAGGTGTAGCACGAGTGGCCAAAGCTTAAATACAGGAATGTAGTCACGTGAGCCTGCACGTGACTACTAGCACACAGTTGCCATACAACATTCGCGCTTGAAAAGGCTCGTGCAGGGGCTGCTAACATCCGAGGGACTGATAGCAAATCGAGTGCTATTCGTAATAGATTCGGACATGGTCGTTATTGTGTCTCTGATGGCCAATAATCCATGGGTCTCTGGAAATTATAATGCGCTCAACTTCACAGTATCTATTGTGTTCGTCAATATTGTGCTATCCACAATCGGAAAACCAACTTCAGTGTAGCTGGTTTATTTCCTCACAGGCCACGCGAGGGCCAGCGGCCTTTGCAGAAGGGCTCACCAGCCAAACGCCCAAACATACCCTGTCGGAACACCAAAAATTTAGGGAATTTTCAAAGTGCTTAGGAAATTCTCAAAACTTCTCAGAACATGGAAAATGCCCCAAAAAGTCCGATTCCAACGTTAGTTTTTCGATGTTTGGAGTGCTGTCGTGGCAAAATTCAGGTTTGAGCGGTTGAGTGGTGTGGGCGTTTGGCTGGTAGAACCCTTCCACTCCTTCGTTTGTCTTCAGCTCTACATTCCTAAACCGCACTATGAATGAAGTCTCCAGCCCGGTGTGACTTCAGCCTTGGGGACTTGCTCAGGGACCTACCTTCCTTTCCTGGATCAGATTGGCCAATGCCATCTACTGTCTCGTTTGTCTTCAGCCTTGGGGGGGGGGGGGCCCGCGCGGGGACCTCCACACCCCTTGTTCAGAAGACGCAGTCATCATGTCCCCAGTTTACCAGCCACAGGGGATTATTTGTCATCTTTTTGGTAAGACCTAAGAATAGTGGCGGCACAACCGATCTCTGGTGATCCTCGATGTCGATTTGATAGGCAAGAACAGTGAGGGGGGATTGATCGCCCACCGTTTATCCCGAAGGTCAAGTTTGACGGGCCCAGGGCGCATGAACCCGCGCACACCATTTTATCATCTACAGTACAGTAATGGCTTGCAGACTGCCTTTGTGCTTAACGAGACCGCCTGGGACCGTGCTTAACGAGTTCTGCGACTTGACTGGAAGGATGGAAAGCTGGGGAGAGGAGAGATCTCGGCGCTTGTCAGACGGATCGCTTCACGCGAGCCTGGGGTTCATTTGCTAGGGATAATAAAGTTGGTGGTGGCACATGGCTCGCACAGCCTCATGGCCGTCAAACCCGAATCGATGGGCTTGTAACCCGCCAATTCCGCATCAGTCTTACCATTGACTATCAGAGCGAACGCTAGAACGTCACTATTCACTCTTGGCAGCTGTTTCTACGTAGTTTTTGTGGCTTTAAGCTTAAATATTTGAAGAAGCTTGATGCCGCATTGATCCAGCCTCCAACGGTGTCCGCAGAGCTGCCATTCTGCATTGCATTCATGGCCCAATGAAAGCATTGTGGAGATCCCTCCTGCTGCGAAAGTCCATTGCATTATGTGAAAAGTCCAGCGTCTGTTTCCGGCCTCAATACGCGCCGCCAGACGTAGGTTTGCGTTCTCATTTGTGAAGCTGGGGCATAAACGAGTCTGCCTTCCCTCCGATACGAATGTTTTAGCGTGACGGTCTGCCCGAAATCCCCATCGGGTTTCCATGAAACGTGAAATTTGTATGCGATCGCGAGCTTGCAGCAGAAATTCGTAACTGTTTCCAATCAATCGGACATGGATTGTTACATGGGCTGTTCAGGAATTGGGGGTCATCGTCTTCCGCCACGGAGTGTGGCGCATCCACGAGCCAATCAGATGTGAACGCTCGTTCGAAGTAGGGCTGAAGCGACAGAATCGGGACATGCAGCTGAGGCGCTGGCATTACAAGGGTGCTTCAAGGTCACCGTACGGCACAGCTTCACCTCTCTGGCACTGTGGATTCAGGAGTGTCATCATGTATATCTCATTTTCTCATCCTCTCGTGCTATTTATCTCTAGACAATTCCTATCTTCCTCACCAGTTTTACTCCTTCAAGAACTACAGGGAAAAATCAATTGTCTCAAAAGTTCCATCCTCGCTTCACATTTGCTTCGTTTTTGATTGGCCAGCAGAGGAAAGTGTGGAGAATCATACGCAGCGTATCCGTATTTCTGTCCAACTATGTACCGTCGACGCCCTCATCGAAAGAGCAGAACCGGATGTTTGCATTGTAAGCGGAGAAAAACTAAGGTAGAAGTTGTGTCAAATATGCAAAGGAGCCAGAAAACTGATTGTGGTGGCTGCAGTGCGATGAGGTGCATCCTATGTGCTCGAATTGTCTCAAATACGAACTAGAGTGCGAATACCCACCAGAAAAGCCGAGCAACCAGTCTCGGGGCTCTTCACCAAAACAGTTCCAGTTCAAGAGACTCGTCAGTAATGACAGTAGCCCGGGTTATTCATCACCGTACACAGCACCTACTCCCCCTAAATGCCAATGTCAACAACTCCGAGACGCCGGAATCTTGCCTCCTGGCGGGTGCTGCGCAGCCCTGGAGGCTGCTTCGTCTTCAGACTTCAAAGCCCGAAATCTGATAGAGGGTCAGTTTCTGGAATCTGGTGCTCTCCAAAGCGCCAGGACGGAGAGCGATCGGTTACTTGAACTCAAGCTTATGCACCGTAAGAATAACCTCGCTCTTATTCTTGTTGGTTCTATGTCTCAATTGCGCTCTCCGGTAATTCCCAAGAGCGCACCTAAAGGCAATAGTCTTTTTGTGTCCAAGCAATGTTCTGAATAGTCAACGCTAAGTCCTTGACCTTCTAGACTTCACCAAATTCAGCTCGGAAAGTCTCTTCAGGCTCACAGGCTCCAGTAGCATCCCCCCCACCGAGATCCAAGAAGATTGCGCACGATGGGTCATAGATATTGCCATGGGCAATGCAGGACTCATGGACGCAGTCCTTGGGTTTGCAGCATTCAATCTTCGAGAATTCGAACCCAACAATACAGAACTCTGTCACGCATCACACAGATACATGACCAAAGCTATCGCTGCCCATAACCAACAGCTGAGCCAAGGCATCAACGCAGAGAACGCAGAGGTCATCTTGGCCGGGTCTTTCACTATAGCCTTCGTCACCATCACCAGCCATCATTACCTCTCGCACGAGGAGGAGCAATTGTTGCCCCTTTACTGGTTTCAGCCATGGACCGGGCTAAATGCAAGTAAGGACCTCCTTGGAAGAAATAATAGCCCGCTATACTCGACCTCTTAATATATTCAACTCATTTTGTCCTAAGTTGTCAACTAACTTCAAACTAGTTGTGGAAGGTACTTTGGACTACATTCAGCCTGGTCCCATCAAACATCTCCTCGAACTCGAGCGGACACCCTCGACTTACACGATCAACCTCATACAAGAGCAAAAGCACTACACAAAATTTGACTTCCTGCTTGAGGGCTTGGATATGGTCTCCACCGATGAGAAGACTTTGCGTGCCTACACAAATAGCGTCCAATGGCTTTCGGTCATTTACAAATGTCCGGATATCGACTACCTGTTCAAGTTTGCAGTCAAGGTCGGACCACGGTTTGTGGAGCTGTTGACACAGCATGACCCAAGAACATTAACCATAGTTGGGTACTGGTTCATGTTGATGATGACCAGGGAACAAGTTTGGTGGACACCAAGAGCAACTGATAATGAGTTCTGGGCGTTGATGGGGCTGTTGCCGGACGAGTGGAAGCCGAAGATGGAGTGGGCTATTCAGGAGTTGGAAGGGCGTAGAGGGTCCGCTGTGTCGTCTGAATTTGCGTCGTCCGATTATGCTGAATTTGAATAAGCCAGGATTTCCTGGAGACGCTAGCAATATTGTTGCTTTTTAATCTCAAATTTTCAGTTACTCAGATCTGCATTGGCACAATATCTTCACTGACTTATACTCAATTGCTTCTAGTCTTGGCATTCTCGGCCAAGCTTAATGCCTTGTAGAAGATGTGGTGGGGGGTCCAGCAACCTCCAGTACATTGGCAAGCACCAGTAGTTCCCTATTTTTGTATTCGTTGTCTAAACTATTCTCGTCATTACAATACTTGTCCTGACTGCTTCGCTCTAGCCTAATCTATTAGTTGTCATCGCGAAGGCTAAGAGACAGGAATCTAGTGCAAGTTCTTCATGCGATCAAGTGATAGAGTTCGTTGGTCAACTTCGTCGAAATGAAGGAGGCGAGTTTCCAGTAACGCACAGCTAATAGGACGTTGCAAACCCTTGAGAAAATTGCAAGCAAACTCAGTTGTCTTGTGATTGGCGAACGTTTGAAGCAGTTCGGAATTGGGCGCCAATGGGCGAGAAGCAGTGGTTGCTGAAAGCATCTCGAACTCAACCAATTTCTGCACAACAATTTCAGCTTCTCCCAGGTTGCAAAACAGATTCTCATCTCTCGAATGCTCAGCGGCCAGACACTCTGCCTCGATTCAGATCTACCTCTGAGGTGTCGCAGGGTATATATGTTTCTAAGAGTGATCCGAACTGTCTCGGGACAGTCGAATCAATAGTCGGACTATCCCGATAAGAATCGATCAGATCGATTCTGCCGCGTTTTCAAGCGCTATCGCCACTTGGTAAGGGTTTATATAGTCGTATGATAAGTTTTGAAATTCCATTAGAAAACTCCAAGTCGAAAAATAAAGATATATATAAGGACTTAAAATAGCTATATTAATATAATAATTATATATTTAATTAAAAGCTATAACTCTACTAATTTCTATATATTAAATTAACGAATATACTAGACTAATTACTTTATTTATATATATATATATATAAGGCTAATTCAAAGAAAAGATAAGAAGAAATTAAAGGAAAAATAAAAAAAGAATAAAGCTATAATTTAGTTAATAATTTTAGTAAAGCCCGAAAACTAATAATATATTTATTCTTTAATATAGCCTTTTAGAAAATACTTTTATTAATTATTATTATAATTATTATTATAATTATTATTAAATAAGAATATTTTAATTAGAATTCAAATTTGCGAAAAAATAAATTTAAAAAAAGAAAAAGATATATATTTAAGATATTATAAAGCCTAAAAAGCCTTAAATATTACGGGCCAGGCCTTTATATAAAAAAAACTAGTAATTTTAATATAAGAAGAAATAACTAAAAAGAGAAAAAGAAAGTCTTACTCTTATATAAGCTAAATATATATAGGCCATATACCCTTATAACTAGAGTAATAAAGATTATATAACCGAGTTCAAATTACGGGTCTAACCCGTTATATTATTCTCTTTTCTATAAAGCCGGAGGCCTATTTATTTTCAAAGTTACTAGAATCAAGTTCTTCTAGAACCTTATTAATCTAATATATTCTTAAAGTACTAATTTTTGCTATATAACTTCCAAAGTTAGCTTCTAATCCAATTAGTACCAAGTATATGCAATTTCGTATTTAATAGCTAGTATTAATATAGTATAAGTATAGTCTCTTTTCTTTATAGGCTTTAATTATATTTTTTAAACCCCATTTTATATATATCCCAGATATAGAGGCTATATATACTTCTAGGGCGGTTTCCTAATCTATAGTTATATTATATAAGCCTATATTTATTAACTAATAGCCTTTACTATAGCCCCGTTCCAAGTCTAATATTACTTACTAAATAAAAAATAATACAGCCTTTAAAATTCCCAGGCTTTTCTATTAATATAAGAGCTATATAAAGCTTCTTTAAGAAACCGAATTCCAAAAATAATTATTTAATCTAATTCGACTATAAAACTCTATATAATAGATTATAAAAGGCTTATTTTTTTACTAGAATATTATTATTTAGTTCTTTTTATATATTATATATAATATCTAATTAATTATATAGCCTCGAAACTATTTTTTACTAGCCTATATTCTTTACTTATAATATAACTTATAATAGAACTTTCTCTTATAATCGAATATAGTAATATAAAAAACAAATAAGTTTCTTATTATTTTTTATATTAACTTATAGCTTGGCTTATAATTATATAATTCAAATAAAATATTTCTTTTAAAAGCTATTAAATATAAATATATTAGATAACTAATTATAATAATAACCTTTTCTTATATTAAGCCGAGCTTATAAAGTTTATATAAGGCCCTTAAGGGCTTGAATTTATTCTAAAAGAATATTAGCTTATTAGAAAAGTAATTATTAGCTATTTAAATCCATTTTATTTAATTCGGAAAAAAATTTAATAAAAAAAGCTAGAAACTTTAAAAGCTACTAGTAGTTTTAATATATAAAGAAATAATTAAAAAAAGAAAAAAGAGTTTTACTTTTATATAAGCTAAATATATATAAGCTATATATTTCTATAGCTATAATAATAAAGATTATATAATTGAGTTTAAATTACGGGTCTAATTTATTATATTAAATATTATTAAAGCCTTTAAATCTTGAAATTTAGGAAATTTAATATAATTAATTTAAATTAAAATTAAATTAAAGCTAAAGTTAATATTAATATAGTTATTATTTTAGAAGTTATATATATAATTATATAACCTCGTTTTTTATAAATAATTTAATTAGTAAACTAATTTTTATTATATTTAATAAATTTAGAAATTATATATTAATATTATAATATTATAATTTTTACTTCTAAATATTAATTACTTTACTAATTTATATATTAAATATTTTATATATATTATATATTATATTATATATTATATTATATATTATATTATATATTATACTATATATTATATTATATATTATATTATATATTATATATTATATTATATATTATATTATATATTATATTATATATTATATTATATATTTCTAGTAAACTAATATTAATTAAGTAATACTTATTTATAATTCGGTTTTATAAAAGCGAAGCTATTATTTTATATTAAAAAAAAGAAATAATTATTAATTATTTTATTTATAATTAGTTTTATAAGAAAAAATATTACTTTTTACTAATTAATAAATAATTAGTTTTTTAATTATTTAATTATCTTATAAAATTAATTTCTTTTAGGTCCAAAATTACTTTTTTTAATAATTAATCTTTTTGCTTATATAATACCCGATTTTATAAAAATTTCTTTTTGAAATATATATATCTTATATATATCTTTAAAGCTCTTTAATTATAATTTCGATTTTATTATTAAATTAAATTTCTCAAGCTTTAAATTCTTTAAAATTATAATATTTTATTTCCTAAATTTCTTATTATAAATAAAATATTTATAAATAAAATATTTAAAAATAAAATATTTACTTTAAATCTAGTATTTTTATAATTAAATTTCTTATTATAAATCTATTATGAATTCTTTTATTTTCGAATTTCTTTTATTATAAATTATATATATATTAAAAAGAATCTGAGTTTAATATTAGAGATTTAATATTATAAATAATTTCTTTTTATAAATAAAGAAATAAAACTTATAAATAAATAATTAAGAGAAATTAATTTAAATAATTTTATATTAGAATTATTAAATAAGTATTTAAATATTAAATTATATAAATATATTTTTTATAAAATTAGTAATAAATTTATTTAAAAATAACTTTAAAAACTTTATTTAATTATTCTTTATTTAATTATTCTTTAATTAACTAAATATAAAGAAATTATAATATTTCTAAATAATTCTTTATTATAATAGTTTTCTTTTTATAAAACTAAATATAAGATATTTATTAGTAAGTAATAAGATAATAGAATAAATTAGTATATTATAAAACTATAATATTAAATTTAGTATAGAACTAATCTCTATCCCTTCTATAAGGTCCAGAGAAATCCCCTCTAAATAGAAGGCCCTAATAATATATATATAATTAGTAATTTATAAGCCTAATACTTATAATATAAATAGTAGTTAGTTATAATATTAAAAGGCCTTTAATTTCCCTAATTAATACCTGTAATATCCGAGGTTTATTATATATCCTTAAGTTATATATAACTCTATATATATTATAATTATATCCTTCTTCTAAGATCTTATTTCTAAGATCTATTAATTCATTCTGGTAAAATATTTAATTAATTATATATTTAATTAAGATAAACTTCTAGTATCTTAGAAAATAGGTTTACTAATATAATCTGGATAATAGATATAAAAATCGTCTAATTAGATTAGGGTTAAATAAGCGAGAAAGAAGGGTAATTATACTCCAGATATAGGAGCTAGCCGGTAATTATAATTTTGTTTAGGATCTAAGTATTCTAATTAGCTTAATCCAAAGTACTAAGGTATTATTCTATAAAATTAATACTATCTATTAGATCTTATATTAGAATAATCTAAATAGCCATATAAAAAGAATTTAATAAATATTTATATAAGAAACCTATATAAATATTTCTAAGATTCTAAAGATTATTTACGGGCTTCTAAAAGTATATATTAATTAGTTATACTAATTTCTAATTAGAACTAGCTCGAAAACTAGTAGTTAATCCAGATAATTCTCTACTTCTATAAAAGAACCTCTTTATATTATTATATACTTTTTTTCTTTCTAATAACTATATATATAATAACTTTTTCTATTATTACTTTCTAGCCTCTTTTTCTATCCTTCTTTAAATCTTCTTTAATTATTTTTAATTAATTCTATAATATCTTCTTTTAGCTTTATTATTTGTCTATATAATAATAAGTATAAAGGTAACCTTATAGCCTTCTTTCCTATTACTAGTAGATATTTAAAATATTTCAAGTATTTGCTTATTAATTTCTTTACCTTATATACTATAATACCTAGTAAGAAAAATTATAATTATTATAATAAGGGTTCTAAGTCTTATATATTAATAAATTCTTTAGCTTTAATATTTATTAAAGCTAATATAATTTCAGATTCCTTACTATTTATTAGAGACTTACTAGTTCTGGAAAGATACTATTATAATCTTTAAGAAATTTCTTAAAATATATTTTAAATAGTATTATACTAATAAGAATAATACTATTAATTAGGTTTTTAAAGACTAGAAAAATACTAATAAGCTTCGGAATTCTTCTTCCCGTTTTAATAAGGCAAATAATAATACTATTTAAATTAGTATTTTAAAGATAAGTTTTTTCTAATATATTTAAATACTTACTAATTCCTTAAAGAAATACTATAATATTTATCTTTAAAGTATTAATCTTATTACTGAGATTACTAAATAGTTTACTACTAGTACTTTAAGTACTAATAATATAATACTTATAGTTATTTAGGATTTAACTTTAGAAGTTCGGGCTTTCTATAAAGTATATATAGCTATTATAAATTCCTTACTTACTTTTCTTAATATTCTTAATACTAATATTATTATAGTATAACTATATTCTATTAAGAAATAAGTAAATTCCGAAAAGTATTAGCTAATTCTTTACTAAGTTCTAAATAGGGCCGGTATTTAGTATTCTTGCTTTAGGAATTAGAAATTTATAGGAATTAGAGTTTATTTATTTAAAATATCTATAACTAGTCTATTTATAATAAATCTTTCTTAATTCTGAATCTTTTTCTAATAATTTAAATATAATTCTTATAAGCCTTAATAAAATTCTAGAAAATCTTTATAAATAAAAAAACCCAGAAAAAGAATATCTCTATTATTATTTTAGGCCTTTTCTTAGCTATTTAGATTCTCTTTTTCTTTTAAGTAGCCTTTTTTTTAGTAGTTCAGAATTCTTTTTAATCTTAAGAAATTATTAAAAAATAGTTTCGGATTTTAAGCTATAGTTTTAATTATATAATTTTAGAAGTTTCTTAGAATTTTCAAGATTAGAGAAAGTAAATAATTAAATATTATAATCTTTAGGCTAGGCTTTCTATTTAATTAAATACTATTACTTTTTATTTCTATTATCTTATTAGTAATTAATAATAGCTTTTATTTTCTATTTTTATTTTTTATTATTATTTACTAATTCCGGAAGTTTTCCGGAAAAATATAGATATAGCTCTTAATTCTTTTTTATTATATATTCTTTAAAGAAAGAAATATAGAAAGTTAAATATAAATAATTATATATATTTAGTAATTCTAATTTATATATTAAATTACTAATATATTTAAGAATCCTAAATAGATTTATAAATTTTAGCTTAAGCTTTTCTGCCTTAAGTTTAATATTCTTTATTAATAGTATTATCTAGGTTCTTTTAAAATAGTATTTAGCTAACTAGTATCTATTATAATAGGTTTCTTAATTATTTTATATATAATACTATAAATTCTCGAGCTTTCTTTATTTTATTTTAAGGATTTCTAGCCTTTTATATATAGCTAGTATCTTTCTTATAATTCTGTTCTTATAATTCTATAGAAATTAAAGGTAATATTTATAATATATATAAAAAGATATATTTTATAAAATCTAATATTTTAAATTATTATATATAAATTCTATAAAAAATAATTTCTTAAACTAGTTATTCTTTTAGATATTATAATAATATCTCAGATAGTATTTCAGAATCTAGTTTTACTTTTCTATCTAACTATTTATCTGAGAATAGTAAGCTATATTTAAATACTATTTATATATTAAATAAAAGCAGAAAGCGAACTAGAACTAGCTAGTAAATACCGTTTCTCAATTAGAAATAATTCTATTAGGGGAGCTAAAGATTAAGAAAATATATTCCTATATAATTTTAGTAAGCTCCGGAAAGTTAATAGTCTTATAATATATAATATATCTTGCTATTTTAGAGTACTAATTAATAACTATAAGAATTATATTAAAATCGGAACCTCTTACCGGATTCTTATATAATAATAGACCTATAATAAAATCTATAAAGATCTTATTTTTGAATCTTTTAGGCTATAATAAACTATTAAATAGACTATATAGTAAATACCTCTTTGCCTTAACTCTTTAGTAAATATTATATTTTTAATAATAATTACAAATATCTCTTTCTATATTCTTCTAATACTAAGATCTTCTAAGAAGCTTAAAAGTCTTTTCTACTTTATAATATCCGGCTATTAGGTTATTATAATAAAGCTTTATAACTTCTTAATATAAAGTAGAATTATTAAATATAATAATTCTAGAATAGTATCTAAATAGGCTCGAATTATTTTTCCAGATTTCTTTTCTTTTAGTATCTTTCTTACTAAACCTCTATTTTATAATATTCTAATATTAAGAATCGTTTTTTTAAGCTACCTAAATAATATTCAGAAGGGATTTAGATAGAGGAGCTAGTACTATAGCTCTTTTAGTAGCTATATATATCTATATATAAAGAATTAGATATTTATAATTATCTAATTTAAAAACTCGAGAAACTAAGAAGTCTTTAGTTCTATTAAGTAATATAGTTATAAATATCTCTATTATCTTAGCTATAGTAGTAAAGCCTTTAAGGCATTTCCCTATATCTTACTTCTTAACTAATTCTATAGTTAAGAAATCTATAAAATAATTTATTTACTTGTCTTATAGTAAATATTTCTTTTTAGTTACTATAGATATAGCAAGTATTAAATAATACTTATTTTAAAGAAGGAACTCTTTAGATATCTATAAGAACCTCTAAATTATAATTATAAAAGCTCTCTTTAATTTATTCTAAAAAGTTAGAAGCCAAGTTATATTAATAGAACCTTTTTTATAATTAGATCTTCTACTAGATCCGTTTACTAGATTTGAGTCGCTTTTATAGTAAATAATATTAAAATTATATATTATAAGATATATTATCTAATATATTTAATACTTTTCTAGATACTTTATTTCTATAAAGTATTAGAGGTTATTATAGTCTATAATAACCTTAATTATAAACCTGAACTCTTTAAAATAATAGTACTAATACTTAAAGGCTTTAATAATTATAAGTAGCTTTCTATTATAGATACTATAGTTATATTTAGTTCCGGAAAGTTTCCGGAACCAGAATATTATTAAATACTAGTATTTTTTTAGGCTATTACTAGAATTAACTTATTATAAAATAGTACTAGTAATTATAAATTTCAATATATTAGTTTTAATATAAATCTTTTTAGAAAGATTAAAATAAACTAGAATAGGTATTATAATAAAGGCTTTTTTTAAAGTTTTAAAGCTTTTAGCTACTTTATTTATTTATATAAAAGAACCGGATTTCCGGCCCTTTTCTATTTCTTTTAAAAGGTCTATTAAGCTTATAATTACCTGAAAATAATAGTAGATAAACCTATAATAATAAATTCAAGAAATACTTAAATATTATAGAATAATTCTAGTTCTAGTTATTTAATAATACTATAGACCTATTTAGAATCTATATAAATACTTTCTATTCTAATAAAGAAGCCTAAAAATTCGATTTCCTTAATATTAAACTTATATTTACTAAGTTTATAAAACAGGTTATTTTTATATAGCTTAGTAAGTATTTAGTAAATATAATTATAGTATTTATCTTTATTTCGGAAATAAATAAGAATATTATCTAAATAAATAACTATAAAATAATTCAGAAGCCTTATAAATATAGTATTAATATATACTTGAAATATAGCTAGTATATTAGCTAGCCTAAAAGATATTATAAAATATTTAAAATAGCTATAATAGGTTCTAAAAGCCGTTTTCTACTTATATTCTTTATAAATTCTTACTTAATAATATATATTCTTAAGATCTAGCTTTATAAAAATCTTGGCTTTTTAGAGCTAGTTAAAAATCTTATTAATAAAAGAAAGCGGATACTAATTCTTAATTATAACTTAATTAAGTCTATAATAATTAATATAAAGATATAGCCCTTTATTCTTCTTAGAGACAAAAAGAATAAGTGCCTTTACTAGGCTTTTACTAGACCTTATCTAATATTTATAAAGTATATCTTATAAATATAAATATAATACTTCTAGTTAGATTTCTAATAGATTATATAAAGGCTTATATGAAACCGTATTATTTATATTAATAGAGTATTTAATACTACTAAAATTAGAAAGTTCCGAAGCTTTATTAGAATTAAAAACCTCTAAGAAGTCTTTATATTTATTATTCCGGAAATAAATAGATATTTTTAAGGCCTCTTTCTAAAGAATATTAATTTACTATATTAAAAACTTCTATTTAGTATTATTAGAACTATATAATAAAATAGAGATCTAGTAACTATTACAAATATATAAAGCCTACTATCTAGAATAGTTATATTTGCCTTTAGTTAAGAATAAAACTTGAAATACTAGCTTAGAATACTAATTAAGCTTCTTACCAAAATCTTTTAGTATTAGAATCTTAATATTATTAGGCTATATAGATATATATATCTATTATTTCTTAATATAATCTATATATTATATAAGAATTACTTTATAAAATTCTATATTAAAGATAAGGCTATAAAAGCTAATATTCTTATATTTATAAAACCGGAATTTAAAAAAATATATTTTGCTATAATTATCTATAATAAATATTTAAGATTATAGGCTTAATAGACTTTAAATCTATTTCTATAAAAGGTTATAAATTCTTAATTATATTTAGCTAAGGTAATAAAGCCCTGGCTTTAAGCCTAATTATTATTAAGAAAGTTATAGTCTAATCCGGTATTACCAAGTCTGCTTTATATCTCTAAAGTACTTATTTCTGGCTATATTAATTTTACTTAAATAATTATATAAAGTAATATATCTTTTTTATTATAGCTAAAATTATTAATATTTAAGATTTAGCTTTCTTTTTTTTCTATTTCTTAGAAAAGTTTCCTCTAGAATACTTTTCTATAATAATAGTATTAATCTACTTTTATAAATGCCTTAATTTTTCTATAGTTTTAGCCTTATTAGGGTTTTACTAAGCCTATTTAATATATTTGAAATATTTTATATTTTCTAAGAAATATTCTTTCTATCTATAAATCTAATAAACTATATCTAAAATAGAACTAATACTTTATTAAGGCTTTAAAAGAGCCAAAATACTACCTGAGGGTTTCTTATATAATTTTCGGAATTTATTCTTTCTTTTTTAATAGCCTTATAAATTAGAATTTACTAAATTAGAGTTCTTAGGGGCAGAATTGCCTTTACTAGACTTTCTTGCCTTTACTTTCCTTAATTTGGGATAAGTAGTATATTCTGCTTTCTAAGCTTTCTTAAGCTATTCGGAAATAGATATTACCTTATTTTCTAAAAGAATAAATATAAGTATCTAATAAGTCTTATAGTTAGATAAAGTAATATCGAGAGTCCGGATCCGGTTTCTTTTAGGGTATAGATTCTAGTTAATTTTAAGACTAATTATCCGAATATATAACTCGGTAACTATTTTACTATTCTTCTAATAAAGATCTCGGAGCTCTTTAAAGATATCTTATTAATAGGTTTAAGATACTTAAAGTATATTAGCCAAGTAGGCCTTAAATTATTTCTTATAGACCTTATATAATAGTAGGCTTTACTTTATTATAGCCTCTCAAGTATTATAAGGTTTATCTCTAAGAGTACTTATAATAGAGTTAATTCTAGAAAAGTATCTATTATAAGTTCAAGATTAGGTTCTAAAAACCGCTTCTTAGAAAGATATAAATATTATCTATTTCTTAAGGAACTTTCTATAATATAAGTCAGATATCCGGATCTTAAGAAGCTTTTCTTAGTCCAAATATATTTTCAGGATATTATATAATAGCTTCTAATAAATAGTATTGAAATTACTTTTAAAGCTTATTATATTAGGAAAGGAAATGAATTCTAACTCTATTTTAGGAAGTTCTCTAGTAGGAATTACTAAGGAAGATAAGATAGACTTATAAATAGAGTTTCTATAAGATATAGTAAACCGTAAGGTATTTCTGAGGGCACTCTTATATTACTCTAATTATAGAATATATTAGTTAATTATATCTACTAATTCTTACTTTTATTAGAGCGCTTTAATATTAGTATATAATCTCTATTCTATAGCTTGAGCGGTAATAACTTAGGTATTAATCTCGGTATCTTAATTATTACCGGAATTATTTCTATTATTATTACTGGCTCTTAAAGGCTCCTAAAGGGCCCTATTAAAAGTATTAAACGAGCCTTTATTATTACCTGTATTAGGGTTAATCTAGTTAACTTCCTTTATAGAAATAGCTCCGGTAAGGGATTATATATTTCACAGATTTCGAGATATAATTACTTATTAAACTACCTTCTTTAAGGATAGAGAGATTAGCTTATAAGGTATTTATTAGTAGGTAATAAAATAATAGAATGAATTAGTATATTATAAAACTATAGTATTAAATTTAGTATAGAACTAATCTCTATTTCTCCTATAAGGTCCAGGGAAACCCCCTCTAAATAAAAGGCCCCGATAATATATATATAATTAGTAATTTATAAGCCTAATACTTATAATATAAATAGTAGTTAGTTATAATATTAAAAGGCCTTTAATTTCCCTAATTAATACCTGTAATATCCGAGGTTCGTTATATGCCCTTAAGTTATATATAACCCTATATATATTATACTAAATAATAATAAACTTATTATTTTATAGTTTTTAATTATTATTATTATAAAAATAAATAATATATATAATTAAATATTATAATAAATTAAATTTATAATTTGAATTTAATTATATAACTTAATTATATAATCTTTATTACTATAGCTATTATAATTCCTAAATACCTAATATCTAAAATATCTAATTAAATATTAGATATTTCCTAAATATATATAATACGGCTATCTTATTAGAAAAGTATATTTGAAATATACTAGAGATATTTAAAAGACTAAGCCCTTTCGAAACTAGTATATTATAGAATATATATATTTCTTTATAGCTTCTTATATTCTAGTTTTCTTTCTTTTAACTTTAAATCATTTTTATAAAAGATCTTTTATCTTATTTATAATAGTATTTAAAGTTTATTTCTTTTAATTCTATAAAGAATTTCAAATAAACTAATTTAGAACTATTAGAAATATAGATATTACTAAGATAATAGAATCTTAGAAATACAAGTAATAGATTTCAGAATAATAAAAATAAAAAGCTTTAGAATTCTTAAAGAAATCGGATATTTATATTTTTATAAATATATACTAGTAATATATTAGAAATTCTTTTAAAACCCCGAAAATTAAAGAACCTTAAATAAAGGCTATTCTTTAACTAAGTTTTAAAATAATAAATACTTATAGGCCAGTAATCTAATTACTATTTTTAAGCTCTATTTTATAATTTTATAGGCCCTATATATATATTAATAATAAAACTACTAGGAAAAATATAATAGATTAATTACCTAGAATATTATATAATCCGGAATAATATTAATTTCTTTTAAGGCTTCTATTAATTCAGGTTATTCTATTAGCGGCTCTTTTTAAATCAAATATTTTATTAATATTCCTAAAGATTTTTTAGATAAATTTATAAAAGAAAAGACTTCTTTTTTTATTAAAAAGCTCTTATATACTAATTAGCTTATTATTATTAAAGAATTATATAAATGGGCTAAAAAAGCTAATTATTTATTTTTAGATATTAATTTAGTTATTATTAATTACTAGAAAAGTCTTAAAAAAACTATTTTATATAAAACAAATTATAAAATTACTAAGGGCCTTTTTAAGAATACTAAGCTCTATAATACCAAATTCGAGAATAATATTAAATATTATATAGCTATAATAGATTAGCTTATAATAGCTTTAGCTATTTCTATTTTATTTATTTTTACTATTTCTATAATTCCGGCTATTTCGAATTCCTTTTAAAAGAATTTCAAATAATCTCTTATTTATTTCGGTTTAGGATCTCTTATATTTTATATTTCTTTTAGAGATACTAGAATTATTAAGTTTTTAGATTTAATTCTTTTTACTAAAAATTATACTATTTTTAATAATTAGTTATAAGAAAATAGTTATTTATATTTCTAATAAATTTATAAGTAATACTTTTATTTTAACTAACTTTTATATAAATAAAAATAATCTAAATTAATACTATTAGCTTTTAGAACTATATTCTAATTCTAATAAAATATAGAATACTTATTATAACTTTAGTAAACTTTAAATATATTTTAGTTAAATATTTTAGGAATTTTATATTCTTTTTATATAACTATTTATAAAAAATAATATTAGTTTTTAAAATATTAAATATAAACTAAATAAAAAACTTTTATTAAAGTTTTAGAAATTAATATATATATATTATAATAATTCTTCTATTAATACTATTTGCTTTATTTAATATTATATTACTAATAATTAATAGATTAAGGCTATATATAAAAAGATTAAAAAATAAAAAAAAGTAGAAGCTATTTTAATTAAGTTTATTTCTAGTATTATATTCTTTTATATTTCTAAGAAATATATTTTTAAAAAGAAATCCAAGGAATTTATATTAATTATTTTTATTAAATATATATCTTTTTATAAATATAAGTAATATCTAATAAAATCCAAAGATTTTTTTAATTATTAAGTATTTTAATTATAACGAGTTTAATTATTATACTTATTATTATCTAGTTAGATATAATAAGGAAATTAAAGTAGTTTTTTTTATTAGAATTAAGCCAGGCTTAATTTGTATTCTATTAAAATATCTAGTTTCTATTCTAGTAAAATATTTAAAGAATTCGAGCTCTAATTCTAGTATAGAATCGGAAAACGAGTATTTCTAAAGAAACTCTTTATTTTAGAAGCTTATAATATAAATTTAATAGAGATTAACTTGATTTGTTTAATAAGAGGAAATATATTTATAATACTTTATATTATTAATATAAATAGATTAGAAATCAAGTTTTTTTTCCTTATTAATATTAGAATTAATAGTTATATTTATATTAATATAAAGCTTATTTAGTTTATAAAATAATTCCTAAAAATAGAACTATAACTTCTTTCTTTATTTTATATTATATGCGGTTTTAATAAAAAGCTAACTAAATTTACTAAAAAATATATAAAAGTTTTATTTTTAATTAATAAATGAAATATTAATATATCTATAATTATTCTAAATCTTAGAGATTATAATATTATTCTTAGTAGAAAAAAGGCCATATATATTAATATTTTAGTTAATTATAAAAGATATAGGCTTATATAGCCCAAAAAAAACAAGCCTAAATTTATATTATTTAGTTATATTATTAGTATTTTTTAGTAATAGCTAAAAAAAATAACCTAATAAAAAGTATTAGAAAGATATTAATTAATAAGATTCTATTATAATCTATTTCTGGAAATCTTTTATTCTTAAGTATTTTTTCTTTTTTTAGACTAATTAAAGGAAATTATATAAAACTATAGAAAAAAAGCTTTTATAATTTAATTAAAATATAATATTTAAGTAAAAGCCAAAGAAGTAAAAAGAGGCCCTTAATAAAAAGCAAATATTAGATCTAGCTATTCTTATTTTTATAGTATTTAATTATATAGCTAAAAGAAAAAATAATATTATTAGTTGAATTTCTATTTATAAAATTAATAAAGAGTTTAAAGCTCGAAAAAAAGAAGATATTTCTGGCCCAGAAAATTAATAACCGGAAGAAATAAAGCTTTAGTAGCTTTAGAGAATATTATTTCCGGAATTTAAAAAATATATCTTTATTTTTTTAAAAAGAAAATCTAATATTCCTTTTTTTTATAAATTATATAATTATAAGATTTAAATTAAAAGCCTAAAGGAAATTAAGAATATTAGATATTAATTTTTCTAATAATAGTCTATTTAAAAGCTTCTAGAAATCAAGTATTTCTTAGAGAATAATTTGGCTAAAGGCTTTATTAAAATTAATTAAACTTCCTTTATCTTATTAGTTCTTTTTATAAAAAAAGCAAATAGAGGTTTATATTTTTATATTAATTTCTGCTATTTAAATAATATTATCCGAAAGAATTAATATTTTCTTTTATTTATTAATAAAACTTTAAATTAATTATTTAAAACCAAAATATATATTAAATTAGATATTTATTAAATTTTCTATTATATAGCTATAAATCCGGACTTTTAGGAACTAATAATATTTCATATTTACTATAGAATATATAAATATAATATCTTCTAGAAAGGCCTTATAAATAGCCCGGTTATATATTAATATTATATAAATAATATATTTTCAAGTATTTAAATAACTTTTATATAATATACTTTAATAATATTCTTATTTATTTAGAGAATTTAATAAAATATAAATAATATATATAAAAAATACTAAATTACTTATATTTTATTAGCTTTTAAATAAATATTAAAAAATTAAAATTTAAGATTATATAAATAAAATATTTGAGTTTTATTATTTCTATATCTGGTATTAAAATAGATTCTAATAAAGTTAAAATAATATATAATTAGTAATTCCCAAAAATAATTAAAGATATAGTTCTTTTTCGGCTTTTATAACTTCTATAAATATTTTATTAGAAAGTATAAACAAATTACTAGATTTTTTATTTTATTTATAAAAAAAGATATTTCTTTTAAATAGTTTAAATAATATTATAAGGCTTTTAATTATTTAAAGAAAGCTATAATTTCTATTCTAATATTATAATACTATAATCCAGATTTACTTATAATAATAGAAATAATTACTAGTCTATTCTTTTAATAGAACTTAGAAACAGGCCTTTAATATCTTATAGCTTATTTTTTTGAAACTATATTTCTAATAGAATTCAATTATAATATATATAATAAGGAAATATTTATTATAATACAAATATTAGAGAAATAAAAAACTGAACTAAAAAGCTTTTATAATATTTTTTTTAAAGTTTATTCTAATTACTATATCTTAAAATATTTTATAACTATTAAAAAGCTTTCTTTTTAATAAGCTAGATAAATTAAGCTTTTATTTTATTATTATTTTAGAAAATCGAATAAATAAATAATTATTTTTATTATAAAAATAAGATAAAATAAATATTTAGAACTAGATTAAAAAAAAGCTATAAATTCAAATACTTTTTTCTAGAAATATAATTAATTCGAAGATTATTTATAATTTATAATTTATAACTTATAATAATATTTTATAAAATTAATTTATTTAACTCGAAATTCGATTCCGAAAATTAAATATATATTAAAGACTTTTCGAATTTTTTTTTATTAGAAATATAATTCTTTTAGAAAAAAGTATTTCCTTAAAAGCTTTCTTAAAAGCTTTATTAATAGATTCTATTATAGTTATTTCTATAAAAGTATTATTAGAAGCTCTTATTAAATATAATAACTTATAATTTATAAATATAATCTTATAAAATAATTATATATTACTAGATCTAAAAAAGCTATATATAATAACCTAAACTAAAAGTAATATCTAAATATTATAAAACGGCTTTCTTTTATATTATAGAAAATACTATATTATAGAAAACGAAATAATTTCCGAATTACTTTTATAAAATGCCCTAATTCGTAAAATATATAATAAATTTCTTTTTAGATATCCTAAATATATAAAGTTCTATTAGCTATTAAAAAAAATATTACTAGTTATTTATAAGTAAAAATATTAATTAATACTATAGTAATTACTATACTTATAAGAAATTATATATATCTAGAAATAAAAAGCCTGGTTTACTTTATTTCTTTTTAGTTTCTAATTACTTCTAATAATATATTATTATAAATTTCAAAAGCTATCTAAAAAATAAATTAGACTATAATATAGTTATTATATTTATAAATTACTTATTCAAGTACCTAATTACGATTTTTATATAAGATATAATTATAGCCAAGTAGTTAGTATTTCTATTATTATTCTATATAATATATTAAATAGATATTTCAGAAATAATTATATTAGATTAGGAATTCTAATTTATATTCGATTTTTGAAACGAATTCTATACGAGAATTAATATAAAGCTTAAGCTTTTAATAGCTAATTATTCTCAAATAAATAAATAAACAGAAATTATTAATTAGTATTTTAATTAGAAATTATATTTATATATTAATTATTACTGAAATAATTAGAATAAACAAGTTATTATAATTAATTATTAATAAGTTTTCCTTTAATATAAAACTATTAGCTAGTTTCTATTTAATACTAAAAAGAATTATAAGTCTTATATTTTTCTAAACTAGAACTCTTTTATTAAAACTAGCTTATTTAAAGAGAAACTAAATAGAAATAAAGCTAAAATATTAATAAATTAATTATATAAATTATAGTAATTTACTTAAGGTTATATAAATTAAATATAGGAATAATATATAATATAAGCTAATAAATACTACTATTTAATTAATTTCAAAGTCAGAAATAAAATATAAATTATTATAAAATACTAGAAATCCAATTATTTAGACTAAAAGCTAGAAAATTAAATAGAGGATTTATTTGAGATTCTAGAATAATATAGCTATTTATTTCTCCCGAAATTACTAGAAACTATAAAAATATATTTAGTTTTCTATATAAAGAAGCTATAAAAGAACTTCTAGAATTCTTTACTAGATTAAATAAACCCGGAACTGCTTTTATTAATACTAGAAAATAGTAAATAAGAATATAATATTAAATGAATTATTATAATTAAGCTAATAAAAAATAAACTAAAATATAGAATTTAATAGATTAATTAGAATAAAAATTTAGTATAATATCTAGCTTTAGTATTAAATAATAGTTTTCTGGTTTTATAAAGTTTCTATAATAATAATATTAATATATTAGAACTTTTATAAAACCTATAATACTAGTTAAATTATATAAAAAATAATACTTATCTAGAATTATATAGAAATAATAATAAATTCTTTTAAGTTATATATTAAAGGTATTTGCCTTTTATATATAATATCTATATAGTAGAACCTCGATATAATAATCCCTAATATAATAATATCCTTAGTAACATAATACGGCTATATGGTTCCGTACTTTTTTAGCCTTAGGCTTATAATATCCTTGGTATTATGATTATTGTTAGGTTTTTCGGTTCTAATCCTTAATTTTTAGTAGTATATTATTCTAATTTGGGCTGAAAATGGATTAATTTATTAATACTCCAGGGCCTTCTAGTACCTCTTAGGCTATTAATCTTACCGAATTATAGCCTCTTGACTTTACCTCTGGTTCTCTAGCCCCTGAACAGCCCAAAAAACGACAAAGAGGTATAATAGAAGCTAATTGCCGAATACTACGGAGGCACAAGTAATCCTATCCTAAAGCTATATATACTAATCTTATTAAATGGTTCCAGGACGAATTCTATTACAAAATTAACTAATCTACTATTTCTCTTAGCCTTAGTACTTAATTCGATTACCTTAATACCGATATACGAAAAGATATAAGCCTTATGGTTTAATAATCAAGCCAATCTAATTGGCCTGATCTTAAAGCAGTACTCTTTAAATAGTAGCAGAAGATATAATGGCAAAAGGTAGTAATTACGGGCAATACTCTTAAGTAAAAGGTATACGAAATCTGGTATCTTCTCCCCTAATATTACAAGTAACCAGAGTCTAAATAGTCTAATAGGTAGTTAACTAATTTCAAGAATTACTTCTATATTAAGGAATACGTTTACTATAGCAAAAGCAGTACGGCAGATATCGAAAGCCCTGAAAATATTAAGCAAATACAAGAGAATTAAGATCTGGTAGCCATATACTCTCCTGAGAATATCTTAAATATAGATAAAACTAGTTTATATTAGAAAATATTACCAAATCGTATACTAGTAACTAAGGCTAGTAGTAGGGGCAAAAAGAGTAAAGACCGAATTACTTTTGCTCTTATAATTAATATTACGGGTACTAATAAATAGGAGCCTTAGTTAATTAGAAAGAGTAAGAACTCTCGGTATTTCAAGTATATTAATTATTAACTTTTGGATATATAATACCGGTATAATAATACCAAATAGATAACTGGTATTATTTATATAAAGTACCTTTATTAGCTTAATCAGAAGTATTCTGCTTAATACCGGTATATTCTTCTCTTTATAGACAATTTCTCAGGATATAAATATGGTATTAATCTCAATAGTAGAAAACAAGCTCTCTCTTATATACGAATTAAATAGCTACCTCCTAATATAATATTGTATTAGTAACCGGCAGATTAGGGTATTATTAATGCCTTTAAGCTTTATTATTACCGGTAGTGAATTAACTATATAATTAAGTAATTTGAGGCGGACAAGAATTCCAATAAGACAGTTACTCTTCTCTATATAATTAATTAGATAGTATATGCCTGGAATAACTATATTAAAGCTTCTATAATTACTAATTACTAGTATAAATCAAGTCTTATTACAAAACCTCTTCTTGGTAGAGATCTTAATACCTATAGCAAAATTAATTAGGAATAGGCTATTTAGCAAGTAAAAGATTAAGAGATAATCGAAATCCTCTAATTAATTATTTAGTATATTACCTAATTCAATAATCCTCTCTCTATTAGCCAATTTATTATACTAGTTAACGAAGTAATTATAGAGGAAGAGAATATAGCTCTGGAGGTAATTATAAATCGCTATATTCAGGGAGGTTTAGGGAATACTTAGTCTAATATAGAGGGAGAGGAGCAAGAGAAAGAAATTAGGAAAGTAAAGCTAGCTAAAGTAATAGCTATACTTAATTTAGTAAATCTTTATAAGAAGTAATAAGAGAATAGACAAAGTGAGATTATATATAAACTTAATGCTCTAAAAGCTATATTTATCTAAAGGAAGGCAGTAAAGGCAAGGCAAGCTTATTTGAAGTTCTTAGGAGGTTCCTTATAAGTAGAGAGATATTAGGATTAAGAGGTTCTTTATATATCTTTAGTTCCTTCCTTATTTATTATATATATATATAATTCTTAATTTAATAATACCTCGGTATATTATTAGAAAAAGGCACTAAAATTAATATTATTATATCGAGGTTCTACTATATTTAAAATACTAGTTTATTTTAGAAAAGAAAATAATATAAAATTAAATAAATTAATGATTTTTATAAAATTCGAGAATAAGCTTATTTTAAAAAAGGAAATAATATTATAATTCCCAGATATCCGGTATTTGAAATACTTGGCCAGATATTAGATATTTTCTAGATATATATAATATAGTTACTTTATTAAAGAAATATATTTGAAATATACTAGAGATATTTAAAAGACTAAGTTTCTTTGAAATTCATATACTATAAGATATATATATTCTCTTATAGCCTTCTATATTTTAGTTTTCTTTTTTTTAGCTTTAAATTGTTTTTATAAAAGACTTTTTATTTTATTTTCTAAGCCCTAAATATTATACTTATAATAATAGCTATAAAAATATATAACCTATATATATTTAGCTTATATAAAAGCAAGACTTTTTTCTTCTTCTTTAATTATTTCTTATATTAAAACTACTAGTTTTCTTTATATAAAGATCTGGTTTATAATATTAGAAATAACTTCTTTAATTAAATTATTATATACTAATATTTAATTCCCGGAATTCTTGGTTTTTATAATAGCTTTTAAAGTCTCTAATTTTTTATTAAATTTTTTTCGAATTAAATAAAATAGCTTTAAATAGCTAATAATTACTTCTTTAATAGACTAAAATTTTCTTAAAATAAATTCAAGCCCTTAAAAGCCTTATATAAATCTTATAAGCTCGGCTTAAAATAAGGAAAAGTTATTATTATAATTAGTTATCTAATATATTTATATTTAATAGCTTTTAAAAGAAATATTCTATTTGAATTATATAACCATAAGCTAAACTAGAAATTAATATAGAAATTAATATAAAAATTTATAAAAAATAATTTATTTTTAGTATTATTACTTTAATTATAAAAGAAAGCTTTATTATAAGTTATATTATAAATAAAAAATATAAATTAATAAAAGATGATTTTGGAATTATATAATTAATTAGATAATATATATAATATAAATATAAAAAAAATAGTAAATAATAAATAATAGTATTTTAGTAAAAAAATAAGCCTTTTATAATCTATTATATAAAGTTTAAATATAGTTTTATAGCCAAATTAAATTAAATAATTATTTTCAGAATCCGGTTTCTTAAAAAAGCTTTATATAGCTCTTATACTAGTAAAATAGCCTAAGAATTTTAAAAACTATATTATTATTTAATAAATAATATTAGACTTGAAATAAGGCTATAATAAAGGCTATTAATTAATAATTATAGACTTATATAATATAATTATAAATTAGAAAACTATTTTAGAAATCTATATAGCTTTTATATTTAAAATATATAATTTGTGATGTGTGTAGGGTCGCACGTGACTTAAGGGCATGTAACGAACCTCGGATATCGCGGGTGTCGATCAGGGAGATCGGTAGCCCTTCGATATCCCAACCAACCACTGTTTACATCATATGTATTAGGCTTATAAATCACTAATTATATGTATGCCATTGGGGCCTCCTATTCAGAGGGGGCTTCCCTGGACCTTACAGGAGGGACAGAGATTAGTTCTGTACTGAATTTAATACTGTGGTTTCACAATACACTAATTCATTCTATTGTCTTATTGCCTACCAACAAACACCTTACATAATTAAAGCTTATAAAAAAAAGAAACTATATTTATATTATACTAATACTAGCTATTAAATACGGAATTATATATATTTAATACTAATTAAATTAAGAGCTAATTCTGGGAATTATATAATAAAAATTAATATTTTAAAAATATATTAGATTAATAAGATTCTAAGAAAACTTAATTCTAGTAACTTTAAAAATAAATAGGTTTTTAGCTTTATAAAAAGAGAAATAATATAATAGATTAGATTTATAATTTGAATTTAGTTATATAATTCAATTATATAAACTTTATTATTATAGCTATAGAAATATATAGCTTATATATATTTAGTTTATATAAAAATAAGACTTTTTTTTAATTTTTTTAATTATTTCTTCTTATATTAAAACTATTAGTTTTTTTATATAAAGGTCTAGCCTATAATAAATACTAATATTTAAGAAATTAAAATAAATCTTTTAAAAGACCTAATTCTTTTAATTTATATATTTAAAAAAAACAGAAATATATATTTTTAATTACTTATTTTTTAATTTTATATATAATTATTTTTTAGTATAAAAATAGCTAATAATATAAATATAAATATAAATATAAATATAAATATAAATATAAATATAAATATAAATATAAATATAAATATAAATATAAATATAAATATAAATATATAAATATAAATATAAATATAAATATAAATATAAATATAAATATAAATATAAATATAAATATAAATATAAATATAAATATAAATATAAATATAAATATAAAATAGAATTATAAAAAAAACTATTATAAATATAGTATTTAAAGCTTGGAAAGCAAGATAAAAAGTCTTTTATAAAGATAATTCAAAACTAAAAAAAGAAAAACTAAAATATAAGAAATTATAAAAAAATATATATGTCTTATAATATATTAATTAATAAAAGGCTTAATTTTCTAAATATATATAATACGGCTGCTTTATTAGAAAATGTACTTGAAATATATTAGAAATATTTAAAAAACTAAGTTTTTTCTTTTCTAGCTTTAAATTATCTTTATAAAAAAACCTTTTATTTTGCTTTTCAAGCCCTAAATATTATATTTATAATAATATTTAAAGCTTATTTTCTTTAATCTTATAAAGAATTTTAAATAAACTAATTTAGAACTCTTAGAAATATAAGTATTACTAAAATAATAAAATCTCAGAAATATAAGTAATAAACTCTAGAATAATAAAAATAAAAAGCTTTAGAACCTTTAGAGAAATCAGGTATTTATATCTTTATAAACATATATTAATAATATATTAGAAATCTTTTCAAAACCCGAAAATTAAAGAATTTCAAATAAAAGCTATTCTTTAATTAAGTTCTAGAATAATAGATATCTATAGGCTAATAATCTAATTACTATTTTTAAGCCCTATTCTATAATTTTATAGGCCTTATATATATACTAGTAATAAGATTATTAGAGAAAATATAATAAATTAATTTTTTAAAATATTATATAATTCGAAATAATATTTACTTTTTTTAAGGCTTCTATTAATTTAGATTATTTTATTAGTAGCCCTTTTTAAACCGAATACCTTATTAATATTTCTAGAATGTTTTTAAATAAATCTATAAAAAAAGAAGCTTTTTTTTTAATTAAAAAGTTCCTATATACTAATTAGCTTATTACTACTAAATAATTATATAAATAGGCCAAGAAAACTAATTATTTGCTTTCAGATATTAATTTAATTATTATTAGCTATTAGAAGAATCTTAAGAGAACTATTTTATATAAAACAAATTATAAAAATACTAAAGGCTTTTTCGAGAATATTAAGTTCTAGAATACTAAACTCGAAGAGAATATTAAATACTATATAGCTATAATAAATTGGCTTATAGTAGCTCTAGCTATTTCTGCTTTATTAGCTCTAGTATAGGAAATGAGTAGAGTAGAAGAAAGTAGTGGGCCCTACTTATATTCTACTTAACTATATTTCTTATTACTTATACTTTACTTAATACTCAACTCAACTACTCTAGAATATTCTAGAGTAATTGAGTAGTATACACGTAATACCACACGTGATGTTACACGTGATAATCTAGCCTAATTTGGTAAGGCCCCGGGGGGTGGCCCGAGCCTAGTACTACTATACTACCCAATTAAGTAGTAGTAAGGCTTAGTAAATAAGGAAAACCTGTTTTTTTAGGAAAAAAGTAGTATTTAAGTAGCCTTATATAGTACTACTTAATAGGGAAACTTATATATTTATTAATAATTAAATAAATATTATATTACTATATTTATATAACTTATATATAACTATTCTTAAGTTACTCTAGAATAATACTTTACTTTACTCTATTCAAGTACTATATTATATTATTTAAACTCTACTCTATTCTATTTAAGACTACTCTAGAATAGCTTAAATAGCTTAAATAGTTTTTATATATACTAATTAGCTCTTATTTTATTTATTTATATTTTGAATCTTTTTCTAAAGAACTTTAAACTATTTCCTATTTATTTCTATTTAGGATTCTTTATATCTTATATTTTCTTTAAAAATACTAAAGTTATTAAGCTTCTAAATCTAATTTTCTTTATTAGAAATTATATTATTTTTAATAACTAGCTAGTTTAGATTAAAAATAAGTTATAAGAAAATACTAATTTATATTTCTTAAAAAATCTCAAGATTATTTATATTATTAATAGATTTATAAGTAATACTTTTATTTTAACTAATTTTTATATAAATAAAAATAATTCGAATTAGTATTATTAGCTTTTAGAACTATATTTTTATCTAAAAAAGCCATATTCTAACCCTAATAAAATATAGAATATTTGCTATAACTTTAGTAAGCTTTAAATATATTCTAATTAAATATTTCAGGAATTCTATATTTTTTTCTTATAACTATTTATAGAAAATATTATATAGTAATTATATACTAGTAGTTATATACAGGCTCATATAACTATATTCCTGTATTTAAGCTTTAACTACTTGTACTATATCTCTCTTTCCTCTTATTTATCTATATATTATTATTATAATATAATAATAATATTTTATTATAATAGAAAATAATATTAGTTTTTAAGATATTAAATATAAACTAAATAAAAAGCTTTTACTAAAGCTCTAGAAATTAATATATATATATTTTAATAATACTTTTATTAATACTATTTACTTTATTTAATATTATATTATTAATAATTAATAAATTAAAGCTATATATATAAGAAAACTAAGAAATATAAAAAAATAAAAGCTATTTTAGCTAAATTTATTTCTGGTATTATATTCTTTTATATTTCTAAGAAATATATTTTAAAAAAAGAATTTAAGAAGCCTATATTAATTACTTTTATTAAATATATATCTTCTTATAAATATAAATAATATTTTATAAAAACTAAAGATCTCTTAATTATTAAATACTATAACTATAATAAATTTAGCTATTATATTAAGTATTATCTAATTAGATATAATAAGGAAATTAAAATAGCTTTTTCTAGAATTAAGCTAGGCTTAGTTTCTATTCTATTAAAATATCTAGTTTCTATTCTAGTAAAATATTTAAAGAATTCAGGCTCTAATTCTAATATATAATCGAAAAACGAGTATTTCTAAAAAAAGTCTATATTTTGGGAACTTATAATATGAATTTAATAGAGATTAACTTAATTTATTTAATAAAAAGAAATACTTTTTTAATATTTTATATTATTAATATAAATAAATTATAAATTAAAATTTTTTCCTTTATTAATATTAAAGCTAATAATTATATTTTTATTAATATAAAGCTTATTTAGCTTATAAAATAATTCTTATAAATAGAACTATAATTCCTTTTCTTATTATATATTATATATAGTTTTAATAAAAAACTAATTAAGTTTATTAAGAAATATATAAAAGTTTTATTTCTAATTAATAAATAAAATATTAATATATTTATAATTATTCTAAATCTTAAAAAGTATAATATTATTTTTAATAAAAAATGAGCTATATATATTAATATTCTAGTTAATTATAAAAAATATAGGCTTATATAGCTAAAAAAAAAAAACTTAACTCTATATAATTTAATTATATTATTAATATTTTTTAATAATAACTAAAAAGGTAATCTAATAAAAAGTATTAAAAAAATACTAATTAATGAGATTTTATTATAATCTATTTCTAGAAATCTTCTATTCTTAAATAATTTTTCTTTTTTTAAACTAATTAAAGAAAATTATATAAGATTATAGAAAAGAAGCTTTTATAATCTAATTAAAATATAATACCTAAATAAAAGCTAAAAAAGCAGAAAAAGGTCTTTAATAAAAAGCAAATATTAGATCTAGTTATTTTTATTTCTATAATATTTAATTATATAACTAAAAGAGAAAATAATATTATTAATTAAATTTCTATTTATAAAATTAATAAAGAGCTTAAAGCTCGGAAAAAAGAAGCTATTTCTGGCCTAGAGAATTAATAACTTGAAAAAATAGAACTTTAATAACTTTAGAAAATTTTATTTCCAGAAGTTAAGGAATATATTTTTATTTTCTTTAAAAAAGAATTTAATATTTTTTCTTTTTATAAATTATATAATTATAAGATTTAGATTAAAGGCCTAAACGAAACTAAAAATATTAGATATTAATTTTTCCAGTAATAATCTAGCTAAAAGCTTTATTAAAGCTAGTTAAGCTTTTTTTACTTTACTAATTCTTTTTATAAAGAAAATAAATAAAGGTTTATTTTTTATATAATATTATTATATAATTGAACTATTTATTAAATTTCCTAGTTATATATTTTTATCTAAATAGAAATACTAAAACTTGAGTCTATTATATTTTATTTTAGCTTCTTTTTATTTTTTTTATTTAATTAATAAGCTTTCTTTTATAATAAATTCTTCTTTTTGTAATTTTTATATAAGTTATATATATATAGTATTTCTTCTTTTAGTTTCCTTATAATTATAATAATATAATATATAAAATATATTTATATTATAGAATTTCTTTTTATTTTATTTTCTTTTTATTTTATTTTCTTTTCATTTTATTTTCTTTTCATTTTATTTTCTTTTCATTTTATTTTCTTTTCATTTTATTTTCTTTTCATTTTATTTTCTTTTCATTTTATTTTCTTCTCTTATAACTAACTTCTTTTTTGGTCTATTAGAGAATATACTAGCCTATTTTTACTAACTTTAATTCTAATATATTCCGGCAGACCTATAATAGTTTATAATAGCTAGTTATAAACGAGAATAAGAATTTATAGCCCTATAAATATATTTAGTAAACTAATATATAAATTAAATAAGACTATATTTTAGCTATAGTAAATTCTCTTATTTCTTTTATTTCTTCTAGCCCTTTTCTTTTATTATTCGGTTTCTATTTACTCTTTTGGTTTTTATTAGTCTATAATTTTAATCTAATAAATATTTAGTATAAGAATTATAAAATAAGATACTAGAAATTAAAGGCAATTATAGATATATATTAGAGATTTAAATTCTATTATAAAAAGGAAAATATAGTATTAAACAAGTTATAGGTATTATTACTTTTTTTATAAATACTTTTTAAAAAAGATAATTCGCAAGCCTATAGCTTTTATTAAAATATAAGAATATATAATTCTATATTTACTTTTATATTTATAAACTATACTAAAGATATTTATATTAATTTTTCTTATAGTCTTTATTACTTTTAGATCTATAGGAAGTTATTTTATTACTAAAAATTCTTAAAACCAGACTTATAATAGGTTCCGGCCTTTATCTAGTTATTTTTTTATAATCTAGACTATATAACTAATCTCTAGTTATAAGACTATTTGTAATTTAATTAAATCATTTTTTGCGGCCTTTTTAAAATACTTATAAATTATAATAATTTCTTTATATAAATCTATAAAACGGCCCGGAAATAATTAGCTAGCTAAATAAATTACTTTCGGATTCTTTTTAGCCTATAAATATATCTAATTCTCTAGTTTAGAGCAGATTATTATTATAAGAACCTTTTTATAGCTATAGAGCTAGTAGGAATTCTTTTAAACAAATTTATAAATAAGAATTAATATAATATTCTTTTTATAATTTATAAACCTGGTTACTAAAGTCTATAATTTTACTAAATAGCTATTACTTATATAATATATATATTATTTTATTATATATTACTTTTTTATATAATAAATATAATAATACTATAAAATAATCTTATAAAATACTTATTATATTTATTAATAATTCTATTTAGAATAATAGTTCTTTTATTAGTTCCATTTCTATATTTATAATAATAAGATATCTTTTCTTTTTTAGGTTTACTAATTCTTTTAATAATATATTATTATTAGTTTACCAGAAATATATAACATTATTATATAGGCGTGAAATGCTATTTATATAAGGTTAGTAAAATTGTTTTTTTTTTAGAAATAGGAATTGCAGTATTATAGTATTAATATGCGATTCCTAAATCTACTAAACTTAAAGGAGTCTAGTCTACTAATCGAGTTACTAATAGAATATAAGGTTATATAACTATATCCTGTATCCTATATCCTATTACTCATATCCTATTACTTATATCCCATTACCTATATCTTATATCCCGTATCCTATAATTATATATATAACTCCCAAAGAAATAGCTATACTAATAATTATAAATACTTTTATTACTTATAAAACTATATTCTTTAATTAGCTTTATTTATATTAAAACAAGATTTATATAAATATATATAATAGTTTAATAAATACCTTAATTTATAAAAATATTTTATTAGCTAATTTAAGCTATTAACTTATTTTCTCTTTTTCTTTTATAAATAGGAATTAATTTATATAATAGCTTTTCTAGAATTTAATAGCTATTATTTATTATTTTTATAATAAACCCGTAATAGCTCGAGATTATATAGGAATTAAATAGCTTATAATTTATAGACTAGTTAGATCTAATTATTTATATATTTTAATTTAAGATTAAAAGCTTTTTATAAACCTAAAAAATTATGTTTTTAAATAATATATATGTTATATTTATATAATTAAGTATTAGAAATAAAGGCTTCAGTATTTATATTTATTCTTATTTTTATAAGTATCCGAAAAGTTTAATATATTTAAATATATAACGAGATTATATATATTAAACTACTGGATTTATTATAAGATTTTATAAGCAAGTTTCTAATTTTAGTTACAGGTAATATAATCTATAATTTATATAGGGAAAACTATATATAGGCTCTATATATAGTTTATAAAGAAGCTTATAGCCCATTAGTATATTTTAAGAAGTTTCTAAAAGCTTTTATAAACTATATTATAATTAATAAAAATAGATATTTCAAATACTATTATTAGAATAGTAAATAAATATTTACGATTTATAAACTAGGCTTTTTAGGCTAGGAAATTATTTATAATAATTATTAGATTATTTTATATAACTTATATGTTTTTTTTTTTTTAGAAATTCTATTTATATATTTATATAAATAATTAAATATATATATAACGAAATAGATTATATTATAATTATAATTATAACTATAAATAATAAAATTACTCGATATATATATATATTTATTATATAAGTTTATATAAGGCTATTTAATAGCTATTCGAATTTTCTATATATTAGAAGTTTTCTTTTATTTAGTATCTTATAATTTATTTTAAAAAAGAATAAATTATTTATTTTTTAAGTAATATCTTTTTTATAATTCTAGCTATAAAAACTATAAATATTTATTTAATACTAATAGCCTTTTTTAAATATAATACTATATATAAAAATAGCTAGAAATATTTATATTTCGAGTTTTTAGCTAAGTTTATATAAGTTTTAAAAATTTGAAAATAAAAGTATTATTAATAAAATAATAATAAGCAAATTAGCTATATATATTACTATAGCCTTATTTTAGGTAAGTAATATTATTTATGGCTCTTATTTATAATTATTTATAACTCGTAATGTTTTATAGATTTATATTTAATTAAAAGTATTTATTACTTATTATATTAGGCTATTTATATTATTTATAGCTTAGTAAAAAATAACTAGAAATAGTACTAATATTTTAATTAGACTATTCTATTTATATTTACAAGTAGTTTATAAATATTATTTTTAATTAACTTTTACTAATAGCTATTTATAAATCTATTAGTAACCTAGAATTAGTATAAGTATTACTTTTATAATAATAGTTTTTTATTTTTGCTTTTTAACTCGTATTATAATTACGGCCTCTTTTTATTTATATATAGGCTTATAAACTAATAATAATTAGTTATAGATTATAGGTTTTCGTTTTTTATTTAGAATTAGACTAATAAATACTATTTCTTATTTATATTATATATTTTCGAAAACTAGATATTATTTATAATTATAATATAAATTTAGCTTAATTCTAATTAGTAATTATATTTTATAGAAATTATAATAGCTATTAAATTAGATTTATAAATAATTTATTTCTATTTATAAAAGCTAGAAAATATAAGCAAGACATTTTTATATAAGGCGCTTTATTATTACTTTTATAAGTAAAAGCAAATAGTTCTTTATATAATATCTATAGGTATTATAATTCTTTTATTATTAAACGAATATATATTTTATTTCTAGTTTAAGATTTAATTAAGCTTTATAAATTATTTATAAGTTCTATTATAAAACAGAATACTCTTATATAAATTTTCTGATTTATAAATCTTATTATCTAAAATAAGCTACTAATATAATATAAGTATTATTTTAAGATTATTTACTAGCTTTTAATAAATTTATAATTTATAATAAATAATATTCTTTTTAGAAAAGTATTTATAATTCTAAATAAAAACTTTATCTAGATTCTTTTAATTATATTATATAATTTATAGACTAATATTATTATTATATATCTTTACTAATTATTTATTTAGCTATAATTTAAGTAATTCCGCTTATAAACTAATATACGGGTTTATAAAAGTAAAAGTAATCAGGAGTTTATTTATTAGATTAGTAAATTATCTAATATTTTAGATTCTAATAAAATAATAATAATTCCGGATTATATAAACTAGCTAGTATTAATTATAGATCTATTTAACTATATTTATTTCCCAGGTTTTCTTTCTTAGGTTACTATAGATCTATTAACTTTTTATAAGTAGTATTTATTAATTATATTAAATATTATAATTTTAGAACTTAATATTTATATTCTTTAATATTTACTAGACTAATTACAAATATATTAATTAGTAAATTCCCTAAATACAAACGAGCTTTTAGGTAATAACTTATATAAGCTATTTATAAAATAATTATAAAGTATTAATCTCTTTTTTTTATTATTATTTTAGTTTACTTTTAAAATCGGAATTCTAATACTATTTTTATAAAATTTATATTTATAAAAAAGTTTATATAATAGAACTCGAATTATAATTATAAGTTTATAAATATATTATATTAAGGCCCGCTTATTTAAAAGGGATTTTAATAGCTAGTTATAAGTAATTTTACAAATTAAGCTATTTATTATAAATATTAGCCTAGAAATTACTTTTTTTTTAAAAGAAATTTCTGGTTTTCCCATATTTCATAATAATTATTAATAAATTATAAGATTAGTTTTCTTATATAATTAGTTTAGATTTATAAATGCCTATATTTATTTATAAGTAGTTTTATATAGAAATTTCTCGTATATGATTTATAAAAGACTTAAGTATTTTTCTATTATATAAAAACCTATCTAAAATACTTAATATAATTTATTCTAAGGTTTTAGCTAATTTATTTTAATACTTTATTTTTTTATAAGTGCCTTATAAATATTAAATAGCTTTATAAGTTAAATTAAAAGATTTAAGAATCCGTAATTATTTATAACTACTTATAAATATTTATATTTATTTATTAATAACTTATAATTATTACTTTAAATATTTTAGAATTTAAATAAACCGAGAATATTATATTATTAAATATTAAAAATATATATCTTTTCTAAATAATTCTTTATAAAATTTATAACTTTTTATTTATTTCTGTTTCTAATATTAAATAATTTATTTCTTTATTTTCTTTTAATATTTCTGCTTCCTTTTTATAAAGAACTATTAGCTTCCTATAAAGCTTAATAAAATAATAAAAATAATAAGTAATAATAGTAAAAGTAATAATAGTAAAAGTAATAATAGTAAAAGTAATAATAGTAAAAGTAATAATAGTAAAAGTAATAATAGTAAAAGTAATATAATAGTAAAAGTAAATAATAATAATAATAATAATAGTAATAGTAGTAATAATTATAATGAGCGTATTTATAAATATTTATTAAATTAGTTATAATTCGTAAAATATTATATAAAAGTATTTATAAAAGAAATAGTAAATATTCTTATTCTACTATAACATAATAGTTAATATAGCTTCTATTAAAAAAACCCGCTATATATGTATATATATTTATTTATATATTTGACTTGCTAATATAATAAATATATATATTAATAAAATAAAACTTAACTAATAAATTAGTCAAGCTTAGGTTTTTAAATTAATAGGCCAGGATAGAAATAGTAATATAGCCGGCCTATTAAAACAGATATATAGCAAGTAATAAGAAAAAGAGAAAGGCTATAATAATATAAATAAAAGCAGAGTAGAAGGAGGTAAATAGAATAGAAAAAGCAAGTTAGTAGTAATAATAATAGACTAGTAATTAAAGTTTATTACTATAGTAATAGTAATAGTAGTAAATAATAGTAATAGTAGTAAAGGTAATAGTAGTAAATAGTAGTAATAGTAGTAATAGGTAGTAATAGTAGTAATAGTAGGTAATAGTAGTAATAGTAGTAATAGTAGTAATAGTAGTAATAGTAGTAATAGTAGTAATAGTAGTAATAGTAGTAATAGTAGTAATAGTAGTAATAGTAGCAAATAATAAAAAAGATATTTTATGAATTATAAAAAGTATTATAAACTAGGAATAGGCCTATAATAAATATAAGAATTAACTTATATAAATATTTATTAAAGAAAAAAAGCTTTAGAATTCGAAATTAAAACCTATTTTATTTAGTATTAGTATAGCTATAGCTATTAATAGTTATATAATATAAGTAATTTAATAAATAAACTAGATTCTATTAGGCTTAATAGATTTAGGAATTATATATTAATATTATAATATTATACTTTCTATTTCTAAATAATAATAACTTTACTAATTTAATATAACTAGTATTTTATATTTATATAATAGTATTATATATTACTAATAAACTAATATTAATTAGTTTATATATATAAATTAGAAAAGATTTTAGATTAGTTTTAAAAATATTTAGTAATCTAAAATAAATCTAGTTTATTTTATATTAAAGAAAGAAACTACTAATTAATTTTATAAAAGTATTTAATAGCTTATAAAAAAGATATCTAGCTTTTACTAATTAATAAATAATTAGCTATTTATTTATTTATTTATTTAATTTCTATTATTTTTTAAAACTAACTTTTTTTGGTCCTGAAACTACTTTCTTAGAAATCATTTTTTCTTCTTATATAATACTCGTATTTACAGGATTCTCTTTTAAAATATATATCCTATATATATTCTTAAAGCTCTTTAATTATAATTTTTAATCTTTTTATTAAATCGAATTCTTTAAACTCTAGATTCTCCCGGAATTATAATATTTTACTTCCTAAATTTCTCGTTATAAATAAAATATTTAAGAATAAAATATTTAAGAATAAAATTAATACCTTTAGATATCTGAATATGTAGTATCTAAACTAGGTATCTAGACCGGAAATCTAATATCTAAATTAGATATCTAGACTAGATATCTAAACCAGATATCTAGTATCTTTATTAAATATCTAAATATCCGGATATTTTTATTACTAAACCTTTTCTATAAACCTATTATAAATTATTTTATTTTTAATTCTCTTTTACTATAAACTATATATATTAGGAAAAACCTAAACTTAATTTAATATAAATACTAATAAGAAAAAGAAACTAATTAAGAAATAAGAAAATAATATTAATTTAATAATTATAATAAAAAGTAATTTTTAGAAATATCTAATTACTAAGATATATTAATATATCTTATATAAAAAGAATAATAATAATTTATGAAATCTATTTTAGAATAACTTTAAAAACTTTAATACTATAATATATAATTAAATTAATTATATATTCTTATAAAATATTTGAATCTAATTTTAATATAATATTATTTATATTAAATAGAATTATAAAAGCTTTATTATTATATAATTCTTTATTAATCTTACCTAAAAGAAAAGAAAATATATATAAAACAAAGCTAATATTATTAATAATAGTCTAATTAGAATAGATCCTTTTTAGAAATCTATTATATTAGTTTATTTCATTTTAGATAAAACTAAATATAAGGAAACTAGATACTTTTAGTTAAGAATTAAGCTATTTATTTATCTTTTCTAAATTAAGGCTATTTATTACTTTTATTTTTACTATTACTAGTATTATTACTAAACCCGAACTTCTATTAATTAATATCTACTATTATTATTAGAAAGCTTATTAGAGAAATAATAAAAATATATTTTAAATTATAGAAATATAACGGAATTAATAATAGTTTTAATTATAAATTTATTATTTTTCTTAATATTTACTAATATATAAAGCTTCTAGAAAAGATACTAGTAAAAGCTTTTTTTATTATATTAAAGGAACTAGTATAAGACTACTTCTATAATAATTTGCTTTTAAGCTATATATATAAAAAGGCCTATATAAATATTTATAACTTCTTTAAAGGCCCCGGTTTCTATTATTAAAATTTAGATAAATAAAATATTATTATTTTAGTAAAAGACTCTAAAAAAATAATATTCGAGCTTATTTAAATACTAATTAATAACTTATATAAATTATAATATAACCTTATTTTTAATTTATAAAATACTAAATTTCTATATAATAAAATTATTACTTCTTATTAAGGCTTACTAGTATATTAATATATAGTTTTAGATCTTTCTAATAAACTTGGCTAGTTTATTAATAAGCTCTAATTATCTATTACTACTTATAAAAAAAGTAATAAATTAATACTAAAATCTATTTTATTAATTAATAATATTATTCTTAAAATCTTTTAAGCTATTATTTATCCGGAAATTATTAATATAAATCTAGTTATAACTTCGGAACTCGTAAGAATTATTTCAAGTCCCGTAATTATAATAATTATATTTTAAAGTTATGTTTTATATATAAGAAACCCGAATACTATTTATAAAAGCATATATTAGAAAAATAAAAAACCAAAAAAACTTAATTTAAAAATAGAAATATTTATTAATTTAGATCCCGAAATATCTATAACTTTAATAAATACTTTAGTAATACTTATATATAGTATATTACTAAAATTAAAATAATAATAATAAGAATAATAAAAATAAACTAGTAAGTAATACTTTTAAAGCTTTATTAATAGAAATAAATAAAGAAAAGAAATATTATTTAGATTCTTATCTTATTTCTATTAAAAGCTTTTTAGCTTCTTCTATTACTCTTACTTTTATTATTTTTATAACTAATATTCTTATAAATAACTTTATTTTTATTTTTTTTATATACTAGATAATAGGCAAAAACTATATCTTAGAATCTATTAAATAAATAGAAAATACTCAGATATTTATAATTAATAATATATTAAAATATAATATTTATTACTTTTATAAAATTATAATTAATACTAGAGTTTCTAGATTCTTAATTACTAGTTCTAACTAATTCTAAGCTTAATAATATATTAATAATAGTATTAAACTTAATAAAATTATTAAAAATTAAACTAATATCTAGTTTAATATCGGAAATATAAACTATAATAATAAAAATACTAATTAGATAAATATAATTCTATATTATATTTATAAAAACTTTATTTCTATTTAATTTAGCTAATATAAATAAATTAGAAATCTATTTTATTACTTTTACTAAATGCTTTATATTTATAATATAATGTTTTAGATATTTTTTCTTGCTTTAAAATATTATATTATAAAGCTTTATTTCCGAATTCTTTAATTATTAATAAGAAATAAAAGGAAATATAATATATAATAGAAGTTTAATAAGAAATATTTACGAATTAAAAAAGTATTATATAAATAAAATATATATTAAATTATTTAATACTTGCTATATAAAAAGAATAAAAGAATTAAAGAATTATATAAAAATATATAATTATATTAAATATATATTTAATTTTTACTATATTATAATTTACTTTTTTATAAAAATCAAATTATAATATTTATATTATTATTTTAGTTATTTATTAATTAATAAGCTTTAAAATATATTAAAATAAATAAATAATTATTAGTTTACTAGTAATATATAATACTAGTTATATTAAGTTAATAAAGTTATTATTATTTAGAAATAGAAAATGTAATATTATAGTATTAATATATAATTCCTAAATTTACTAAGCCTAATAGAATCTAGTTTATATATTAAATTACTTATATAACGCGAGATTATATAACTATTAATAGCTATAGCTATATTAATAATTATAAAATAAATAAAATAAATAAAATAAATAAAATAAATAAAATAAAAATAAATAAAATAAATAAATAAAATAAATAAATAAAATAAATAAAATAAATAAAATAAATAAAATAAATAAAATAAATAAAATAAATAAAATAAATAAAATAAATAAAATAAATAAAATAAAAAGCTATAAAAGAATATATATATTTTATAATATACTAGTTTATAAAAGACTTAGTTTTCTAAATATTTCTAATATATTTCTAGTATATTTCTTTAATAAAATAGTAATTTTATATATATCTAAAATATAATACAATATAAATAACGAAATATAAGTAATTATTAAATTATTATATTAGCTAATAAGATTAAAAGCTAAATTATTATTAGTTTATTAGAAATATATAATACTATTATATAATTATAAAATATTAATATATAAGTTAATAAAATATTTAATATTTAGAAACAAGAATTATAATATTATAATATTAATATATAATTCCTAAATCTATTAGGCCTAATAGAAACTAGCTACTAGTCGAATTATTTATAAAATATAAAGTTATATAACTATATTTTATTACTTATATTTCATTTTCCGAATCTCGTAATTATATATATAACTTTTAAAGAAATAGTTATATTAATATTAGAACTTTTCTAAAAATGCAAAAAATAGTATTTTCTTCTAATTATATACTAGTTCTCTAATTCGGTCTAGTATTAGATACTCGAATACTTTTATTAAAGGAATTTTTATATATATTCTTCTATTTTATATATTTATTTCCTGCTTTATTTATATTTAACTTATTTCTCTATATTTAAAGATATTTAATAATTTTAATTTTATTATAGAATTAATAGAATTTATTTATTTTTTAATTTATTTAACTTCTATAATCTCTTACTATTTATATATTTAGTAAAGATATATTATATTTATTATTAGATATTTCTTTTAAATAATATTTAATTTAATGAAATATTTATATAATAATTTCGAATTTATATAAATAATTAGTAATAATTCTATTTCTAATATTTTATTAATTATAGATTTAATTAAAATGCCTATATTAAAACCGTAAGCTATATTATAAAATTCTAAAGCTAGAATACTTCTAATAACTCTTTTATATTTAATAAAGAACTAGTAAATAATATTAGTATATTTAGTTCCGTTTACTAGAACTAGAATATATCCGATTTGGGAAAAGAGATCTCTATTATTTATAAATAAAACATTTATAAAAATAATTAAATATAAGAACTCCTTTACTAGCTTTATAAATCTCAGTCTTCTAGTAATATTCTTAATCTGCTATTAAATATACTTATTAAGTATCTTTATATTAGTTTCCGAAGGTTTAATAGCTTAAATAGTAATTAATAGATTATATAAAGCTTCTGGTTAATAGACTAATATAATATATACTCTTCTAGTATATTAGGTAATATATTAGTCTTTAATAGAAAGATCTTAATAAATAGTACCCCTATTACTTATAGTAGTAGTATTCTTTATAGAAATAGTTCGGAGGTTTTTATATTAATATTTCTATATAAGAGTAATTCTAGTAGTATCCGTATAGATAATACCTCTATTAAACTTGAGATTATAGTTAGAAGTAAGGCATTTATATTTCTTAGCCAAGAACTTAGTCTTATAAAACTTTAGTTACTTTGCTTTTATAAAATTATTAGTTCCGATAAATAGAATATTATTAGTTTAAAGGCCGATAATTCCGAAATTTTACTTATTATAAAAGAGGCAAGGGTTATAAGTTAACTGTTTTATAAAAGCTTATTAATATAGTAGGAATAATAAGTTTTAAACTAGTAGTTTCTAGCTTCCGGTATACTATATAGTAGTTTTATAATCTTTAGAACCGAATTATTATTTAGATTTAGCTCTCTAGTAAGCTTATAAGATAGGTTAATATAAAAATTATAGTTAAGTAAGATTATTAATTAGATATAAGTTTATAAAATATTATATAAATATAACTTTATAGTATCTATTATTATAATAGTAATACTAAGAATAATTCTCTAGCTAATATATTAAATAATAGGTAATTATATTAATATTATATATTTCTTACTATTATTATAAGCCTAAATAACTAGTCTCGATTTCTTAAGCTCTCTTTTTATATTCTTATTCTTAATCTTATTAATAAACCGGGAGTTAAAAATATATATCTTCTTTAATATCTGAGATCTGGGAATAACCTCAAATATATCCTTTTCTAAAAGGCTAGTAATTTTAACTTAATAGGAGTTCTTATATAGGTTATTATTCTATAGGAATACTATAATATTCGGGTTCTTATAAAAGTATTCTTTATTATATTTTGGTAAAATAGCAGAAATAGTAGAAGGAATTATATCTATATTACTTTTAGTTTTATTATAGAGTTCGGAAACAGGTTTAGATTCGGGGCCATTAGTAATAACCTTAATATCCCCTATATAAAAGGGCTTTATAGAAATTAAGTAAAAGGTAGTATTACTATATAATAGAGCTGGTATATAGTCCTCTCTATTAATAGCTATTAGCCTATATAGCCTATTCTAATTACTAGATTAACTAGTATTTCTTTTATATTATATAAGAATATCTGAATTTAAAGGAAGTTTATAGATATTAGTAATACTAGAACCATTGCGGGTATTTAGGATATTTGCAATCTAGTATTTAGTTTAAAGATTCTAAATTTCTACTATTACTTTCTTAAATACTATTAATTACTATAATATAGTTAGTAATAGGATATTATATTCGGTTATTCGAAATAAAGTATTATAAATTAAGAAAATTAGGATAATACTATTAGGTCTAATAGAATTATTAATGGCCTTAAAGGCTATTTAAAATATAATATCCTTATTAATTCTATTAATTTCGGCTATAGTAATAAAATAAATATATTAAATCGGACTATAATAGTATTCTATAATTCTGACGGAATTATAAGCTTCTATAGAAACGATTTTAACCTTGGTTCCTATAGTATTTATAAGCTAAATAAACTTCTTATTAGTAAACTGCTTTCTGGTATCTATTATAATCTAATTAAAAAGACCTAAATAGATATTAATCTAATACTATTTTAGGGTATTTCAAATATATAATATACTAATATTTTAAAGCTATTAGCCGGCTTAATATTAAGTATCTTTATTAATAATATATAATACAGGCTTATTAGAAATATAAAAAATATTAATAATAATAGAATAGTTAAAGCTAATATTATCTCTTAAGTTAAACTTGAATTATTCTGGTAATTATCTGAATTTCTAATATTACTTATAGTACTTTATTAGGTACTTAAGGGCTTTTATATTAATATTATAGCCTGCTTATTCTAGTATATTTCGGAGCTTACTAATAAATAAATAACCAAAATAATAGTATAAATATTATAATTCGATTTTTATAAGAAAACAGAAATTATAAGTAAAGAATTCGGAAATAAAGCCTTATAGTATAGTATTCTAAAGTAAGAAAAAATATTTAAAATATTATACTATAAATATAAAATATTTATTAGAAGTAATAAGATAATTAGTAAGATTATTAAAATAGATTTCTAGCTTATTTATATTAGCTAAGCTAAATAGAAATAGAATTTTTATAGATATAATATAGAATTATACTTGTCTAATTAATATATTTACTATTATAGATCTAATAGAAAATATAGATCTAATATTAAACTAGATATTAACTTAACTTTTAGTAGTTTTATTAAGTTAGATACTACTATTAGTCTACTATAAAGCTTGAAATTAGTTAGAACTAGTAATTAAAAATCTAGAAGCTCTAGTATTAATTATAATTTTATAAAAATAATAAGTATTATATTTTAATATACTATTAACTAAAAATATCTAGATATCTTTTATCTATTTAATAGACTCAAAGTATAGTTTTTACCTATTATCTAATATATAAGGGAAAGGGAAATAAGGTTATTTATAAGAGTATTAGTTATAAGAATAGCAGGAATAGGGACTATAGGAATAGCTAGAAAACTTTTAATAGAAGTAAAATAGAAATTAGAATAATATTTCTTTCTTTTATTTATTTCTACTAATAAGATTTTAAAAGTATTATTTATTAGTTTATTTTTATTATTCTTATTATTCTCTTCTTTTTCGAATTCAGTAATATACTATATATAAGTATTACTAAAGTATTTATTAAAGTTATAAGTATTTCGGGATCTAAATTAGTAAATATTTCTATTTTTAAATTAAGCCTTCTTAATCTCTTATTTCTCTAATATATACTTCTATAAGCGGTATTCGGATCTCTTATATATAAAATACAACTTTAAAATATAATTATTATAATTATAGGACTTGAAATAGTTATTATAGGTTCCGAAATTATAGCTGGATCTGTATTAATAATTTCCGGACAAATAGTAGTTTAGAGGGTTTTAAGAATAGTATTATTAATTAATAAAATAGGTTTTAGTAATAATTTATTACTCTTTCTTATAAATAGTAATAGATAATTAAAGCTTATTAATAAGCTAGCCGAGATTATTAGAAGGATCCGAAACTATATATTAGTATACCGGTAAGCCTTAATAGGAGATAATAATCTTATTATATAGAAATTCGATATTTTATAAAATAGAAATAAGGCTATACTATAATTTATATAGATTATTAATTAGTATTTAAATAAGTTTAAATATTATATTTTTAGGGTTCTTTACTATTATAATTACTAAGATAATAGTATTTCATTTATCTAAATTTCAATAATAAAAACCGGGGCCTTTAAAGAAGCTATAGATATTTATATAGGCCTCTTTATATATATAGCTTAAAAGCTAGTTATTATAGAAGTAGTCTTATATTAGGCCCTTTAATATAGTAGGAAAAGCTCTTACTAGTACTTTTTCTAGAAGCTTTATATATTAATAGATATTAAAGAAAATAGTAAGTTTATAATTAAAACTACTATTAGTTCTATTATATTTCTATATTTCGGAATATATTTTTATTATTTTCCTAATAAGCTTTCTAGTAGAAATAGTAGGTATTAATTAATAGTAGTTCGGATTTAGTAGTAATACTAGTAGTAGTAAAAATAGAAGTAATAGATAGCCTTAATTTAAAAGAGATAGATAAATATCTTGATTTCTTAACTGAAATTATTTAGTTTCCTTATATTTAGTTCTATTTAAAATAAGATAAACTAATATAATAGATCCCTAAAAAAGATCTATTCTAATTAGATTATTATTAATAATATTAGCTTTATTCTATATATTTTTTATTTCTTTTTAGATAAGGCTAATAAAGAATTATATAATAGTAAGGTTTCTATAGTTCTATTTAATATAAATACTATTATACCGAAATTAGACTCGAAGATTTTATATAAATATATAGTTAATTAGATTATATATTATAATATTAAAGCTTTTAAAGTTATCCTAGAATAGATTCTATAGATTATTATTATTCTTCCTATATAAGATATACTAATATATTTTAGTAATTATATATTTCTAAAGTTCGGCCTTTATTATAGTTACTAGATTAATACTATTCTTCTATTTCTCAATTAGCTTCTTTTCCTTATTAGTATTTATACTAAACCGAGTTCAGGTTCTTTCTAATATATATATATGCTTTATAGCAGGAGGAATTCAAAGGTAAAGTAGTTTATAATAGGTTTATAGAAAGGGTTTAGTAGTAAAGGTATCCAGATATCTGGTTTAGATACCTGATTCAGATATTAGATATCTGGTAGTTAAGATACCAGATACCTGGTTTAGATATTAGATACCCCAGATATCTAGAGATATTAAGAGTATTAAAGTAAATATTTCGCCCTTAAATATTTTGTTTATAATAAGAAATTTAGGAAATAAAATATTATAATTCCGGAAAGATCTAAAGTTTAAAGAACTCGATTTAATAGTAAAATCGAAATAGTAGTTAAAGAGCTTTAAGAATATATATAAGATATATATTTCGGAAAAAGGATCTTATAGATACGGGTATTATATAAATAGAAAAAATGGTTTCTAAAAAGGTAGTCTTAGGACTAAAAGAAGTTGGTTTTAAAGAATAGTAGAAGTTAAATAAATAGATAGTTAAATAGCTAATTATTTATTAATTAGTAAAAACTAGATATTTTCTCTATAGGCTATTAAATACATTTATAAAGTTAATAAATAGTTCCCTTCTTTAATATAGAATAGACTAGATTTATTTTAGGCTATTAAATACTTTTAGAACTAATCTAAAATCTTCTCTAATCTATATATATAAACTAATTAGTATTAGTTTACTAGTAATATATAGTACTATTATATAGGTATAGAAATACTATTTATATATAGTTAGTAAAATTATTATTTAGAAGTAGGAATTATAGTATTATAGTATTAATATATAATTTCTAAATTTACTAAGCCTAAAGAAATCTAGTTTATTAGTCGAATTACTAATAAGATATAAGATTATATAACTATATCTTATATCCTATATTCCGTAATTATATATATAATTCCTAAAGAAATAGCTATACTAATAATAATTGAAACTAATTATAAGAATAAGATATTTATAGAATATAAAAATTAAAGTTTTTAATAATTTTTATATAGCTTTTTTAAGAATAAATATATAGTTTTTTTTTAATAATCTTTTAATAAAAGCATTTATCTTTTATATTTCTATTTAGCTAATAGTATTATAATATTTTTTTTTTAAGTATTTTTATAATTATTGAATTATATTTTCTAGATTACTTAATAATTCCTATATATTATTTACTAATAAATAGCTCTTTTAATAGATAAGATACTTTTTTCTTTTTTATTTTCTTTATAAATTATAATAAATTTTATTTCAAACTTCTTTTTATTCTTAATTTTAATTAGTTCTGGTTTTATTATAATATTAGCTTATAAATATTATAATTTTAAAAGAAAAATATAAAAAATATTATAAATCTAATATAATAATAATAATTTCAAGTAATATATTTATTTATATATTTTTATAATTTTTAGAACTTTAAAGAAATTAAGATATTTATTTACTAACCTTATACTAGAATAAATTTATTAAATATTCTTTATATAAAATATGATTTTATTATATATCTTGAATTTTATATTAATATATTTTTATTTTAATATTTTTTTTATATTTTTTATATTTTTTACTATTATTCTTTCTAATATTTCTTATTTTATTTAAATTCTTTATATTTTTTCCTATATTATTAATACTATTTTTTCTAGAATATTATTTTTAATATATAGCTTAATACTAGAATAAAATTCATATTATATATAAAATTATTATATATAACTTTTGCGGGAATAAGCTTTATTATTTAATTATCTTATTAGTAATTAATATAATATTTTAAATATTATTCTAGAATTTGTTTTAGATTTTTTATTTATTTATTAGTTTATAAGTAAAATATTATACTTAGTTATTACTAAATCTTTAAATAAAAGTATAAACTTAATTAAACCTTATTTATAAATATACTAAAGTTTTTAATAATATAATATATAAATAGTTCTACTAGTTTAGAAGCCGAAATCTTTTTAATAATCGGAATATATTATATTATTAAACCTAAAAAGAAATAGCCTTATAATAAAATTTATAATAATTTCTTATTATAGTTTAAAAGAAATAAGAAATAAATTAAATATATTATATAATAAATATTTCTTTATTTTAATTTATTACTATATAAAACAAGTTCTAATATAGTTTTTTATATCTTTTTTTATATTTTACTAAAAAGTATTTTCTTTAAAAAATCTCGAATATTTTACTAATATTAAAATCTTTATTTATAAGATTATTATAATTTACTTATAATAATTCTTTTTTAAAAGCTGATTTATTTAATATACAAATAGTATTTCATTATTTTAATAATTTAAATATATTAAGTTTTCAAGTTTTAATAGTTTTAATAAAGATTTCTTTTAAGAATTATTTATATTATTAATATTATATTAAGTAATTAAGTCTTTAGTACTATAATAATAATTCAAGTAATATTTTTTTACTTTTCTTATATATTATTTCGAACTTAGTTATTTATATAACTAGAATTCGTAATATATATTATTTATAACTAGTTATACTAATAATAAACTCAAATAATAATATTTCTAGTACTATTTTATTATTAAAACGAATTTTCTCTTTGAAATTTTTTAGTATCTTATTAATTAAAGAATATTTCTTTTCTTTTTTATATACTTTATATTAAAGTATTATAGAAATAATATAATATTTTATTATTACTATTTATAGAACTCTTTATTCTATATTTTATAACTTATTATAAAATATAAATAATAAGTTATTTTTATTTATATTTATTATAAAGTTTGGTTTGTTTAATAGCCTATTAATAGAATTATTATATTTCGAGTAATATTTTAAAATAAAATTAAAAATAGCTAGCTTTTTATTTATTTTATTTCTTAATTATAAAATATTTTAAATTATTATAATTTCTTTTAATAATAATAATATATTAAATATATATTAGATAATATTACTAAATATAAAATACTAGAATAATAATTAAAAGTCTAGAATTATATATTTTATACTTATTTTTAATTATAGTTATTTTCTTTAAATAAAAGATAATAAAATATTATTAGGCCTTTATTTCTATTAGTTTACTAGTAATATATAGTACTATTATATAGGTATAGAAATACTATTTATATAATGTTAGTAAAGTTATTATTTAGAAATAGGAATTATAATATTATAATATTAATATATAATTCCTAAATCTACTAAACCTAAAGAAGTCTAATCTACTAGTCGAGTTACTAATAGGATATAAGGTTATATAACTATATCCCGTATCTCATATCCTATTACTTATATTCTATTACCTATATTCCATTACCTATATCCTATATCCTATATCCCGTAACTATATATATAATTCCTAAAGAAATAGCTATACTAATACTAGAAACTCTTTAAAAATACAAAAAACAGAAAATAATACTTCTTTCTAATTATATATAAATTCCCTAATCCGGCCTAGTACCAGATCTCCCAAATATTTTATATATCTATATTATTTTTAAAGTTTTAATTATATACTAAAGGCTATAGCCTTTTATATATAACCTCTCTTCCTATATATTTATATTCTCTAATCCGGCCTAGTACTAAATACTCAGATACTAGATATCCAGATACCAGATATCCAAATATCAGATACCTAGATATTAGATACTAAAAGAATCTCTATATATATTCTCCTATTTATATATCTATTTCCTGTTCTATTTATATTTGACTCATTTCTCTATATCTAATTATATAGTATTCGTATTAATAAAGTACTTAAAAGCGTTTAATAGCTTCGATTTTATTATAGAATTAGTAAGATTTAATTCTCTTTTAATTTACTTAACTTCTATAATCTTTTATTATTCGTATATTTAGTAGAGATATATTATATTAATTATTAGATATTTCTTTTAAATAGTACTTAATTTAATAAGATATTTATATAATAACTTCGAATTCATATAAATAACTAGTAGTAGTTCTATTTCTAGTATTCTATTAATTATAAATTTAACTAAAGTACCTATATTAAAACCGTAAGTTATATTATAGAATTCCGAAGCTAGAATACTTCTAGTAATTCTCTTGTATTTAGTAAAGAACTAGTAGATAATATTAGTATATTTAGTTCTATTTACTAGAACTAGAATATATCTAATTTAAGAAAAGAGATTTCTATTATTTGCAAATAAAGTATTTATAAAAACGATTAAATATAAGGACTTCTTTACTAGCTTTATAAATCTCAGTTCTCTAATAGTATTCTTAATTTTCTATTAAATATATTTATTAAATGCCTTTATATTAGTTTCCGAAAGTTTAATAGCTTAAATAGTAATTAATAGGTTATATAAAGCTTCTAGTTAATAGACTAATACAATATATATTTCTCTAGTATATTAGATAATATATTGGTTCTTAATAAAGAGATTTTAATAAATAGTATTTCTACTATTTATAGTAGTAATATTCTTTATAAAAATAGTTCAGAGGTTTTTATACTAGTATTTCTATATTAGGGTAATTCTAGTAATATCTATATAAATAATACCTCTATTAAACTTAAAATTATAGTTAAAAGCAAAAGATTTATATTCCTTAGCTAAGAACTTAGCTTTATAGAGTTTTAGTTACTCTATTTTTATAAAATTATTAGTTCTAATAAATAAGGTATTATTAGTTTAAAGGCTAATAATTCCGAAGGGTTATTTATTATAAAAGAAGCAAGGGTTATAAGTTAACTATTTTATAGAAAGCTTATTAATATAATAGGAATAGTAAGTTTTAAACTAGTAGTTCCTAGCTTCTAATATACTATATAGTAGTTTTATAACTTTTAGAATAGAATCGTTTTTTAGATTTAGCTTTCTAGTAAACTTATAGAGTGAATTAATATAGAAGTTATAATTAAATAAGATTATTAATTAGATATAAGCTTATAAGATATTATATAGATATAATTCTATAGTATCTATTATTATAATAATAATACTAAGAATAATTCTCTAGCTAATATACTAAATAATAAGCAATTATATTAATACTATATATTTCTTATTATTATTATAGGTTTAGATAACTAGTCTTGACTTCTTAAGCTCTTTCTCTATACTCTTATTCTTAATCTTATTAATAAACCGGAAGTTAAAGATATATATTTTCTTTAGTATTTGAGATCTAAAAGTAATCTCAAATATATTCTTTTCTAGAAAGCTAGTGATTTTAATTTAACGGGAATTCTTATATAGTTTATTATTTTATAGAAATACTATAATATCCGGGGTCTTATAAAGATATCCTCTACTATATTTTAGTAAAATAGCAGAAATAGCAGGAGGAATTATACTTGTATTATTTATAGCTTTATTATTAGATTTAGGAACAAGTTCAGGTTCGGAGCTATTAGTAATAACCTTAATATCCCTTATATAAAAGGGCTTTATAGAGATTAAATAAAAGATAGTATTATTATATAATAGAGCTAGTATATAGTCTTCTCTATTAATAGCTACTAGCTTATATAATTTATTCTAACTATTAGATTAACCGGTATTTTCTTTATACTAAATAAGAATATTCGAATTCAGAAATAGTTTATAGATATTAGTAATACTAGAATTATTTCGGGTATTTAAAGTATTTATAATTTAATATCTAGTTTAAAGCTTCTGAATTTCTATTATTACCTTCTTAAATACTACTAATTACTATAATATAATAAATAATAAGGTATTATATTCGGTTATTTAAGGTAAAGTACTATAAACTAAAAGAATTAGGATAATACTATTAGGTCCTATAAAGTTATTAATAGCCTTAAAAGCTATTTGAAATATAGTATTCTTATTAATTCTATTAATTTTGGCTATAATAATAAAATAGATATATCGGATTAGGCTATAGTAGTATTCTATAATTCTAATAGAATTATAAGCTTCTATAGAAATAATCTTAATTTTAGTTCCTATAGTATTCGCAAGCTAAGCAAATTCCTTACTAATAAATTACTTTCTGGTATTTACTATAATCTAATTAAGAGGGCCTAAATAATTATTAATCTAGTATTATTTAAATATATTTTAGATATATATTATACTAATATTCTAGAGCTATTAGCTAGCTTAATATCAAGTACCTTTATTAATAATATAGAGTATAGGCTTATTAGAAATATAAAAAATATTAATAATAATAAAATAGTTAAAGCTAATATTATTTCTTAGATTAAACTTGAATTATCCGGATAATTAGTTATATTTCTAGTATTATTTATAGTATTTTATAAAATATTTAAGGGCCTTTATATTAATATTATAGCCTACTTATTCTAGCATATTTCGGAGCTTACTAATAAATAAATAACCAAAATAATAGTATAGATATTATAATTCGATTTTTATAAGAAAACAGGAATTATAAATAAAGAATTCGGAAATAAAGCCTTATAATATAGTATTCTAAAGCAGGAAAGAATATCTAAAATATTATATTATAAATATATATTTTCTAGTAAAAGTAATAAAATAATTAGTAAGATTATTAAAATAGACCTCTAGCTTATTTATATTAGTTAAGCTAAGTAAAAATAGAATTTTTAAAAATATAATATGAAATTATATTTACCTAATTAGTATACTTATTATTATAAATCCTAAAAAATATAGATCTAATACTAAACTAGATATTAACTTAACTTTTAATAGTTTTATTACTTTACTAGAAAGCTTGAAATTAGTTAGAACTAGTAATTAAATATCTAGAGGCTCTAGTATTAATTATAACTTTATAAAAGTAGTAAGTATTATATCTTAATATATTATTAATTATAAAAGTTTAGATATCTTCTATTAAGGGTTTAATAGGCTCTAAGGTATAGTTTTTGCCTATTATCTAGTATATAAAGAAATGAGAAATAAAGTTATTTATAAGAATATTAGCTATAGTTATTAATAAAGCAGGAGTAGTAAAAGCAGCTAAAAAGCTCTTAATTAAAGTAAAGTAGAAATCTGGGTAATATTTCTTTTCTTTATCTATTTCTGCTAATAAAGCCTTAAAAGTATTATTTACTAGTTTATTCTTATTCTTATTACCCTTTTTACCTTTGGCTTTAGTAATATACTATATATAAATATTACTAAAGTATTTATTAAAGTTATAAATATTTCGGGATCTAAACTAATAGATATTTCTATTCCTAAATCGAGTTTTCTTAGTCTTTTATTTCTCTAGTATATACTTCTATAAGTAGTATTCGGGTTTCTTATATATAAAATATAACTTTAGAATATAATTATTATAATTATAAGACTTAAAGTAGTTATTACAGGTTCCGAAATTATAGCTAGATTAGTATTAATAATTTCTGGAAAAGTAATAGCTTAAAGAGTTCTAAGAATAGTATTATTAATTAGTAAAGAAGATTTCGGGATTAGCTTATTATTTGCTCTTATATATAGTAATAGATAACTAGAGCTTATTAATAAACTAGCCGAGATTTATAAAAGAGTCTGAGATTATATATTTATATATCCGGAAGCCTTAGTAAGAAGTAATAATTTTATTATAAAGGAATTTAGTATTTTATAAATTAGATATAAGACTATACTATAGTTAATATAGTTTATTAATTAGTAATTAAATAGTCTCAAATATTATCTTTTCCGAGAATTTAACTATTATAAAAGCTAATATAATAGTATTTTACTTATCTAAATTTCGATATTCGAATCTAGAGCCTTTAAAAAAGCTATAAATATTAATATAAGCCTTTTTATATATATATTAAAAGAGCTAGTTACTATAAAAGTAGTCTTGAGCTAGTTCTTTTAGTATAGTAGGAAAAGCTTGTATTAGTACCTCTTATAGAAGCTCTATATATTAGTAGATATTAAGGAAAATAGTAAGTTTATAGTTAAAATTACTATTAGATTTATTATACTTTTACTCTTTAGTATAAATCTTAGTAACTTCTCTAATAAGTCTTATAGTTAAAGGAAATTAGGGGTTATTCGGATATAGTTACGGTAGTAGTAATAGTAGAAATATACTATTTACTTCTAGAGCTTCTATACTAGTATATAAATCTAGTAAAGATATAAGATATAGTAGTAAAAAGAGTAGTAAAAAAAGTAATAGTAATATAGGAATATTAAAAATAATAGGTTCTAGATACTTATTTTTCATAAGAATAATAAAGCCTAATAGAATTAGTTTCTTAATAAGGTCTAGTCTAGCTACTAATATATCCTCATTTGACTATATATACTATTTATTCTTTTTTATAATAGTATATAGGGTATTTGTAATAGTATTAGTATTACTATTCTATTATATAAATATACTACTATACTAAAGAGTCTTATATAAGTATAGTATCTCCGGAAGTTCGAATTTATTAAAGTTCCCTTAATAGGTAAAGTCCTTAAAATTATATCTAAATAGCTCCCAAAGATTATTATTAACTATTTTATAGAGAATATATTAAAATAGCTTAGTATCCAAGAACTTAGTTATCTCGTTTGCCTTAGTAAAGTTCAGGTTAATTCCATATCTCTACTTTCTTACTAATTCCTTAAAATTATTATTATCTATAGAATAATCGGATTAGATAGATCTAATAAAGGAATTATTTGCTATAGTATATTTTACTATTATATATTCTATAGGCTCGTATCTAGTTTGAGATATAGTAGTTTATAAGGAGAGTAGATTTATAAGAAGGAGAGTAGTTTATAAGGTAAGTAGTTTATAATAGATATTATATTTGAGGTAAAAATTTCGTCTATAATAAGAAATTTAGGAAGTGAAATTTAAGGAGTAAAATATCGAGATTCCGGAAGAACTTAATAGTTCTAAAGCTTAAGAGCCCCAGGGGTTTAAAAAAAAGTAGTTTTTAAGAGGGTTTTATAGAAGTTAAATAGGAATAGAATGAAATAGTTAAATAGCTAACCGTTTTAGTACTTAATAAGATTAAGTATTCTTCCTATTTATATAACCGAATTATAGGTAATAGGACTAATAGATATTTCCCTTTTTAATATAGTATAATCGGACCTTTAGTAAGATTAAGTGTCTTTTCTGCCTATATAACCGAATTATAAGTAATAGAATTAATAGTTATTCCCTCTTTAACTAGAATAATAGCTTTGCCCTTAGGTAACCGAATCTTAGGCAAGTATAGCTTAATTCTTTCTAATCTATATATATAAATAAACCTTATTCTAATCCAAATATAAACTAATTAGTATTAGTTTACCAGGAATATATAATACTATTATATAGACATGGAAGTACTATTTATATATAGTTCGTAAAGTTATTATTTAGAAATAGGAATTATAGTATTATAGTATTAATATGTGATCCCTAAATCTACTAAGCCTAAAAGGGTCTAGTTTACTAGTTGAGTTACTAATAGGATACGAGGTTATATAACTATATCCCGTATCCTATATCCTATTACCTATATTCTATTACCTATTACTCATATCTCGTATCTCGTATCCCGTAACTATATATATAACTCCCAGAAAAATAGCTATACTAATACTTATAGAAAATACTTTTTATAATTTATTTAAATTACTAAACTCTCAAATACTTTATAATTATTAAAAAGCTTTTAATAAAATAAGCTTATTAGATAAAAAAAATTTTTACTATTATTTTAAGCTTATATATTAGATAAATAAGTTAAATAAATAAGCAAATATTCTAAGCAAGAAATATAAGAATATAATTATTTAAAATAAAATAATAATAGTTTATTAAACCTAAATTTTCTTTCTATAATAAAAGATTAATAATATTATTATATGAAATCTTTAATTAGTTCTAGTTAAGGCTTTAAGAAGTCCGGCTTAGGAAAAAACCTAATATAATAATATTTAGCTTATAAATAAATTATTAAATAAAAACCAAAAGTTACTAAAGCTAGAAAAGCTATAAAATAAAGCAAGAAATAAGAAAGAAAATACTTAAATATTATAAAATAGCCTTTTCTTATAATATAATAAATTATTTATATTTAATAATAAAATAATATTCTAAATACTTTTATATATTATTTTTTATTTAAATTATATATATATAGCCTTTAATAAAATATTTAAGATAAGTTAAGCTTTAATAACTTCTTTAGACTTGCTATTATTAATTAGTATAAAAACAATTATTATATTTATTAATAATTTTATATTTCTAGAAATAAAAAGTTAGATCTCTTATATTTATTACTAGTTTCTAATTATTTCTAGTAATATATATTAATAAATTTCAAGAAATACCTAAAAATAATAATAAATATAATATAATAATAATCTTTATTAATTATTTATATAAATATTCTATTATAACTTTAATTTAAGATATAATTATAGCTAAAGAATTAATATTCTTATTTCTTATTTATATAATTTAGTAAATTAATATTCCGGAAATTATAATATCTAATTAAGGCCTCTAGTTTATATTAGATTTCTAAAGCAAGTTTTATAAATATATTAATATAAAGCTCAAATTATTAATTATTAATTATTAAAAAATAGCTTTAGTTTATAAGATTATAAACTAGTTCCTATTTCTTATAAAGAAAGGCTATAAATCGCAAATATTATTTAATTAGAAAATCTAAATATAATTAAATATCTCGAAAAAGAGCTAAATAAATAAGAAATAAAAGCTCTAATAATATAACTTTATAAATTATAATAAAAGATATAAAAGAATATAATATAAATATATTATATTATCTAAGCTAATAAATATTACTAACTAGTAAATTTTAAAATAAAAAACAAGATATAAATTATTACTAAATACTAGAAAAATAATTACCCGAGCTATAAGCTAGTTTATTAAATAAAAGAACTATATAAAATCCTGAAATAAATCGAATATTTCTTTAGGCTCAAGTTTCTGGAATTAATAAAAATATATTTAGTATTTTATATAAAAAAGCTATATAAAAACCCAGATAATTCTCTTTTTAAATAAGTAAATTCGAAGCCTTTATTATTAGAATTATAAGATAAGGGAATGAAATATAAAGTTTAAAAGATATTAGTAATAAAGCTATTTTATAAAAAGCTTAAATATCGAATTTAGTAAAAAGAATAAAATCTAAATTCGGAATAATATCTAATATCTTTATTAAATAATCGCTTTCTGGCTTTTAAAACTTTTATAATAAGAATCCCGAATAGTTAAAACTATTCTAGAACCTTTTTTATTAATTAAACTATATAAAGAATAAAATAAAGAATAATACAAATAATATATTACTGGAATTATATATAATAAATAAAAATTCTTTAAGTTATATATTAAATGCCTCTGGCCTTTAATATATAACTAGTAATTTGAGAATCTAATAGAAACTTTTAAAGCTTAAAAACAAGTTTATTTTAAAAAAAGAAATAATATTATAAATATTATAATATAATATATAAGTAGAAATTAGACTAGAATTAACTAAATATATAAAGTCGAATTAAGAGATATAAATCGAAATTATATATTACAAGCTTAAACTAATATAAGAGCTTATATATAGCTTGTAATTATTACGAGTATAGTATTTAGGGCTTGGAAAGCAAGATAAAAGGTCTCTTATAAAGATAATTCAAAGCTAAAAAAGAGAAAACTAGAATATAGAAGGCTATAAGGGAGTATATATACCCTATAGTATACTAGTCCCGAAGGGGCTTAGCCTTCTAAATATCTCTAGTATATTTCAAATATACTTCCCTAATAAGGCGGCCATATTATATATACCTAGAAGATATCTGGTATCTAGTAAGGTATCTTAGATACCGGATATCTGAAAATCATAATATTACTTTCCCCTTTATAATAAGCTTATTCCCAAGCTTTATAAAAGCTATTAATTTATCTAATTTCGTATTATACTTCCTTCTAAAGTAAAACTAGTATCTCGGATATAGATATTATATATAAAAGGCCGGTATCTTTATTATATAACCTAGAAGAATTTATTATTATTTTTATATAATTCTGGGCAAGTATTATTTTTTATATAATCTAGCTAGTATTATAGGTTTTATAGAGGTCCTAATATATTAATATTATTATTATAGAAACTTTATAAAATCAGAGGGCTATTACTTAGTACTAAAGCTAGATACTATATTAGATCTTTATCCTAACTAACCTACTGAATTCTATACTTTAGCTTATTTCTTACTAGCTTAATTATAATAACCCGTTTAATGCTATATTCTTATTTACTATTTTCTAATATTAATAGGAGTAGTTCCGGATTTATTTAACCTAGTAAAGAATTCTAAAAGTTTTTTTATAGCTTCTCTATATAGAAAACTAGATATATCTTTATAGTTTCCGGTAGTTTTAGGAAAAACAAATAGCTATATTATTCTAGAATCTCAAATAGGTCCTTTATTTAGTTCTCTAGCTTCCGGTTTAAATAATTGGATTTCTAGTACTTTATAATAACCTATATTTTATTTCTGACTTTGAAATTAATTAGATAGTAGTATTTATTAGTTTATATTATATATTATTTCTATATTTATTTTATATAGCCTTAGGCAAGTTATTATAATTCATATAATTAATTTACTAATATTTTAGCTTTATTTCTATTTAGTTTCTTTTTAGATAAGTTAGCTTTAATAAGAGAGTTCTAGTTCAGAAAAATACGAGGCTTATAGCCCTTTTTAGTTATAAATAAGAACTAGCTAATAGTTTTATACTAAAGAAAGGCTTATTAATAATTAATATATAAATATAATCTCTAATTAAAATACTAATTAATAATCTCTATTTATTCGTTTATTTAGAAGTAATTAGCTATAGAAAGCTTGAGCTTTATACTAATTATTATATAGAATTCGCTTCAAAAATCGAATATAAATTAAGATTCCTAATCTAATATAATTATTTCTGGAATACCTATTTAGTATATTATATAGAATAAAAATAGAAATACTAGCTATTTGGCTATAATTATATCTTATACTAGAATTATAATTAGATATTTAAATAAGTAATTCACGAATATAATAACTATATTATAGCCCGATTTACTTTCTAAATAGTTCTTAAAGTCTATAGTAATATATTATTAGGGGTAATTAGAAATTAGAAGAAAATAAAACAAACCAGGCTTTTTATTTCTAGATATATATAATCTCCTATAAATATAGTAATTACTATAGTATTAATTAATATTCTTGCCTATAAATAGCTAGTAATATTACTTTTTTAATAGCTAATAAAGCTTTATATATCCAGGATATCCAGAAAGGGGTTTATTATATATTTTATAAATTAGAGTAATTTATAAAAATAGTCCGGAAATCATTTCGTCTTCTATAATATAGAGTCTTCTATAATATAAAGGGAGGCTATCTTATAATATCTAAATATTACTTTTGGCTTGGGCTATTATATATAGCTCTTCTAGATCCAATAATATATAATTATTCTATAAGATCTTATTTATAAATTATAAACTACTATATTTAATAGGAGCTTCTAATAATACTTTTATAGGAGCTATTATAGCAGAGTTTACTAGTAAAGCTTCTAAGAAAATACCTTCTTTTAGGGAAATTATATCTCTAATAGAAGTATTTTCTTCCAGAAAGTTTTTAGTATATATTTGGTTTTTAGAGCCAAATCCCGAATTAAGTAAGCCGATTTTATAGAGTATTACTATAAGCTATAAGTTATAGATAATCTCCGGATTAATCTTATTTTTAGAGAGAAGTATTTGGGTTTATAGCTTTTCCTTAATCTGGCCCTAAGTATTTACTTTATTTTATTTTTATAATAAAATATTTATTTATTTATTTGATTTTCCAGAATAATATATAAGCTTGAAGTAATAGTAAAATAAGAGCTTAGCCTATCTAGCTTATTAAGAAGAAAGCTTTTTAATAATTATAAAGTATTCTAAGATATAATAATTAGAATAGACCTTAAAGGAAGTATCCTAAAGGCCTTTTAGTTCAGCTCTCTATTCCTCTAGTATTTATATTATAGCAAGTATTTCCTTATTATATATATTATAATTAAGCTCTACTAGAAGTATGGTTTTAGAAAAATAAGCTATAGGATACTAAAGGCCTGTTTCTGGGTCTTATTAAAAGAATAGACTAGTAATTACTTTTTTAGATATATCTATTTCTACTATTATAAATAGATCTGAATTATAGTATTATAGAACTAGAATAGAAATTATAGCTTTCTTTAGGCAAGTAAAAGCCATTTAATATTACTCGGACTACTTAAAGGAAATTCCCTTTTTTATAAATAAAATAAGAAATCTAGTAATTCGTTTATATTTTTTAATAAAATATTTATAAAAATTATAAAAGCCGAAAAAGAACTATATATTCTTAACTATTTTTGGGAATTACTAGTTATATATTACTTTAACTTTATTAGAATCTATTTTAATACTAGATATAGAGATAATAAAGCCTAAATATTATATATATATAACTTTAAATTCCGGTTTCTTAATATTTACTTAAAGACTAGTAAGATATAAATTATTTAATACTTTTTATATATACTATTTATATTCTATTAGGTTCTCTAAATAAATAAGAATATTATTAAGATATATTATATAAAAATTATTTAGATATTTAAAAAATGTATTATTTATATAATATTAATATATAGCTAGATTATTTATAAGGCCTTTCTAGAGGAAATTATATTTATATATTCTATAATAGATACGGAATATTATTAGCTCCTAAGAGTTCGAATCTATAGTTATATAATAGAAAACTTAATAGATATCTAATTTAGTATAGATCTTAGCCTTAAATAATTAACTTAAAGTCTTATTAATAAGTAAAAGAAGATATTAATTCTTCTAAATAATATTATTTAGATAGCAGAAATTAATATAGAAGTATAAACCTCCGTTTGCTTTCTTTATAAAAAGAACTAGTAAAGTAAAAGGAGCCTAACTAGTTTTAATAAAGCTTTTAGCTAGATTACCTTCTAACAAATACTTGATTTCTAGAAGCTCTTAAGTAAACTATTACCGGAAGAGTTAATATCTAATATTCTCGATTCTCTTTAGGCCTTTAATCTGAATCTTATAATTATATAGTCTATAGGAAAAAAAAATATTAGATTTCTTTTTAGAGAAAACAGAGGTATATTTCTTGAGTTCCGGAAGCAATATTCTTTATAGCTACTAAAGCTTTATTTCTCCCGGTTATTAATTCTCTAGGCCAGGAATAGCTTTTTTTCCCCGAGCTTTAAGCTTCTTATTAATCTTATAAATAGAGATTTAACTAATAATATTATCTTCTCTTTTGGCTATATAATTAAATACTATAGAAGTAAGAATAACTAGGTCTAATATTTGCTCTTTATTAAAGACCTCTTCTTATTTCTTTAACTTTTACTTAGGTCTTATATCTTAATTAGGCTATAAAAGTTCCTTTTCTATAGTCCTATATAATTTCCTCTAATTAGTCTAAAAAAAGAAAAATTACTTTAGAATAAAAGATTTCTAGAAATAGCTTATAATAAAATCTTATTAATTAGTATTCTTTTAATACTTTTTATTAGATTACTTCTCTAGCTATTATTATAAAATACTAATAATATAACCGAATTATATAGATTTAGGTTTATTCTTTAGCTATATAAGCTTATATTTTCTATAATTAACTAGAATATTAATATATATTACCTATTTCTTACTAAGAATAATATTATAATCTCTAAGATTTAGGATAATTATAGATATATTAATACTTTATTTATTAATTAGAAATAAGACTTCTATATACTTCTTAATAGACTTAGCTAGCTTTCTATTAAAACCGCATATAATATATAATAAGGAAAGGAATTATAGTTTTACTCCTAAGAATTGCTTTATAAGCTAAGTAAGCTTTATATTAATAAAAGTATAATTACTAGCTCTAGTATTAATAAGAAAAAAAGGCTTGATTTCTAATTTATTTATACTAATAGTATAAAGTATTATAAAAGTATTTCCTCTTATTAGACAAGTCAAGTTAATCTCTACTAAATCTATATTATAAGCCCCTAAAGTAGAAACTTTCTTTAGGAATACTTGTTTCCTGGTTCTATACTAGAATTAGAACTCGAATTCTCTAAATACTTTACTAGAATAATATATTCTAGTAAAATAAGAACTAAGTCTAGCTTAATTCTAGAAAAAGCTATCTTAGTTTCCTTATTATATAGAACTAGATAATATCTAATATAGTAGCCGAACTTATTATAATTAAAGTACTTAATAATTAAGAGATTCTCGGTTTTTATAGGATATTACTTATATTTATAAGAGAATATATACTTAATAAAAGTAATTAATATAGGCTTCTTGGGCTCTTTTTTAGAAATATATAAGAATATAGTACTAGAAGTAAACTTGGCTAAAATAGCTCCTGCTTTCTTATACTTCTTAATCTTCTTATATATAGCCTTAATTTACTAATTATTAGTAGTATAATACTAAGTAAAGCAAGTAATATTAATAGAAGAATTATTATAATATATATATACTAATTCCTAGAGCTTTAGTAAGAGCTTCTTATTTAGTTTATATTTAATATCTTAAAAACTAATACTGTTTTCTATAAATAGTTATAAGAAAAGAATATAGAACTCCTAAAATACTTAACTAGAATATATTTAAAGTTTACTAAAGTTATAGTAAGTATTCTATATCTTATTAGGATTAAAATATAGCTTCTTTAAATAAGAATAGAACTCTAAAAGCTAATAGTACTAATTCGGACTATTTTTATCTATACGAGAATTAGTTAGAATAAAAGTATTACTAGTAAGTTTACTAGAAATATAGATAATTTTGAGATTTTCTAAGAAATATAAATTAGTATTTTCTTATAGCTTATTCTTAATCTAAACTAGCCAGTTATTAAAAATAGTATAATCTCTAGTAAAGAGAATTAGATCTGGGAGCTTAGTAATTCTAGTATATCTAAAGGAAATATAAGATATAAGAGATTCTAGATAGAAATAAGTAAGAGATAATTCGGAATTCTTTTAAAAGAAATTCAGAATAGCCAGAATAAATAGAATAGAAGCAGTTAGAGCTATTATAAGCTAATCTACTATAGCTATATAGTATTTGACTTTATTTTCAAGCTTAGTATTATAGAGTTTAGTATTCTCGAGAATTGCTTTATTATAACTATAGGTATTCTTATATAAAATAGCTTTTTAAATATTTTTCCGGTAGCTTTTTATAATAATATTAATATTTAAAAACAAGGTATTAGGTTTCTTGGCCTTTTTATATAACTCTCTGGTAGTAATATAATTATTAGTTTCCAGGAGCTTTATAATAAAAGCAGAGGGTTCTATTTCTATAAACTTGTCTATAAATTCTCTAGGAATACTAATAGGATATTCGGTTCGAAAAGGGCTACTAATAGGATAACCTGAACTAATAGGAGCTTTACTAGAAGCCTTGGCAGAAATTAATATAATTCCTGGTTATATAGTATCCTGAAAAATTAATCTAGTATACTTTTTCTCTATTATATTCTTTCTAGTAGTCTTATTACCGGTATATATATAGGGCTTATAAAGTTATAGGGTAAGGCTTGAGAATAGTAGTCAGGTTACTGGCCTATATATACCTATTACTCTAGAACTTAATTAAAAAGTAGCCTTTATTCGAGATTCTTTAATTTTCGGGTTTTCGGAAAGATTTCTAATATACTACTAGTATATATTTATAAAAATATAAATACCTGATTTCTCTAAGGATTCTAAAGCTTTTTGCTTTTATTATTCTAGAGTCTATTATTTGTATTTCTGAGATTCCGTTATCTTAATAATATCTATATTACTAATAGTTCTAAATTAGTTTATTTGAAATTCTCTATAGGATTAAAGGAAATAAGCTTTAAATACTATTATAGATATGGTATTTAGGGCTTAGAAAGCAAAATAGAAGGTCTCTTATAAAGATAATTCAAAGCTAAGAAAGAGAAAACTAGAATACAGGAGGCTGTAAGGGAGTATATATATCCTATAGTATACTAGTCCCGAAAAGGCTTAGCCTTCTAAATATCTCTAGTATATTCCAAGCATGCTTTCCTAGTAAGGAAGCCGTATTATATATATCTAGAAAGCATCTGGCATCTGGCAAGGCATTTCAGATACCGGGTATCTGAAAATCATAATAGTAATTATTTAGATTTAAGGCTTTTTAAAGATTTTTTTTCTTTTCTTTAACTTTAAATTATTAGAATAAAAATAATCCAATCTTGCTTTCTAGGCTCTCGATTTTATACTTATAATAGCTATAATATTAATATAAAAGCCTTTAAGTATTTTATAAAGAATTATAAGTAATACTAGAAATTTAAATAATTACGAAAATAATTTAAGTTTAATTTAAGAAATAATATTAGTTTTAATTACTTTATTATTATTAATATTTTTTATATTTCTAATAAGTTTATATTTTATATTAATAAAGGTATTTAATATTAAGCTAGCTAATAGTATTAAAATATTAATATATTATATACTTGAAATATTTTAAAATAATATTAGATTAATATATATTTAGGTCTTTTTAATTAGATTATAATAAATACCAGAAAATAGTTTATTAATAAGTAATTTACTTAGTTTATAAATATTATAAAAACCAAAATTAAAATTATTTCTATAAAAACTTGTAACTTTATTAGAATTATAAAATATTATTATAGCCCGATTTAATATATTTATTTTATTATTATAGCCGAAATTAATAAAATTAATAAAGATATTATATTTCAAATAGCTTTTAAGACTATTAATAACTTTATAAAATCTAATAATATTATTTTAATTATTTTAATTTATAATACTTTATTTTAAATAACTAAATATAATATTTTATTACTAATTATATTATAGTAATTAGTAGTATTTAAGAAAATAATAATAAAAATTTAAAAGCTTTAAACTAAATATTAAATTACAAATATTTTAAATACCCGAAATAGTTCTAGTATTACTAATATTTATAAACTTTTTCTAAATTCGAATATTTTTATATAATATAAAGAAAATATTAATTAATATAATAATTAAAATAGGCTATATAAGCTAGTCGTTATTAATAATAAAAATCATATATTAGCTTTATTATATAATAATATTACCTTTTATTTAATTTCTATAAAGCCCTTTTTTATAAGAAATATTAAAGTTAATAAACCTAAATATAATTCCGAACTTTATAATAAAACTAAAAGTAATATAAATATTATTTCTCTTATTATTTCCGCTATTTTATTAAAGTATAATAAAGAAGGCCCTTGTGGGAACCCGGATATTATAATATTTTTATAAGATAATAACTTATATAGAAATTTCTACTAAATTAAAATTATTAGTTTCTTAAAAAGAAATATATTTGAGATTACTTTTAAATCTTAAATATTAAAGGAAATATATATTTTTAATTCCCAGTTTATTAATAAAATTAAAAATAAAGATATAAAAAGAAAACCTAAGAAATTAAGACTAGTTATTTAAATTTATAATAATAATAAGAAATATATAATATTAATATATTAGCTAAAGAATTATTCTCAATATTATTATTATAATAATAAATATTATATTTATATATTTATATATTATTTTATAAGCTTATATCTAATTAATAACTTTATTTAATTATAATTTTTATATTAATTTATTTTATAAATTTACTAAAGAGCTAAATCTAAAGAATAATTCTATTTTAAAAGTTATAAAACTATTATATAATATATTAGAAGCTAAAAACTATTAGTTTAAAACTTATTATTCTTATTATATTAATGAGTTTTTTATAAAATAATTAATTTATAACGCTTGCCTTTTTTATAATAAATAATTCTTTAGAATTATTAGCTTTTAAACTAATAATATTTTATTTATTAGAACTAAAGATTTTATAAAAGCAAAGTAATTAAAGCTTTAAGAAATTAAGTTTTTAGTTAAGAAATATAAATGCCTTATTTTTAACTATAATCTTAAGTTTAATAGAAGTATTATTTATATAAATACTACTAAAATTACTTTTATATAGAAATACTAATATAAAAACCTTTAAATTATTTCTATAAAAACTATTATTATTATAAATAATAGAGGAACTATTTATTAAAATCTCTTTATTAAAAACTAATATATTATTTAATATATTAGAGAAATATATATTATATTAGTATATTAACTACAAGCTTTATATAACTTATTAATTATTATTTAAGCTACTAAATTCTTAAAACCTAATATAAAAATAATTAATAAATATATTTAATAGCAAATTAAAAATATTACTAAAGAATTAAGATTTATAAAGCTAATAAAGAAATTCTTATATTTAATTATTTTTATAAATTCTTATATTTAATTGTTTTTATAAATTCCTATATTTAATTATTTTTATATATTTTTATATTTAATTGTTTTTATAAATTCTTATATTTAATTATTTTTATAAATTCTTATATTTAATTATTTTTATAAATACTTTATTTATAAATAATAAAGATCTCTTTTCCTAAATCGAATATATTCTAGTTCTAATAAATAAAACTAGATATACTAATATTATTTACTAGTTCTTTATTAAATATAAAAGAATTACTAGAAGTATTCTAGCTTTAGAAATCTATAATATAGCTTATAACTTTAATATAAATAAGTACTTTAGTTAAATCTATAATTAATAAAGTAATAGAAATAAAACTATTATTAGTTATTTATATAAATTTAAAGTCGTTATATAAATGCCTTATTAAATTAGATATTATTTAAAAGAAATATTTAATAATTAATATATTATATCTTTAATAAATATATAAATAATAAGAGATTATAAAAGTCAAATAAATTAAAAGAGAATTAAATTCTATTAATTCTATAATAAAATTAAAAAATATTAAATACTTTTAAGTATTTAATTAATATAAATATAATATAGAAAAATATAGAAAAATAAATTAAATATAAAAAAAATAAAGAATAAATATATAAGATAAGAATATAAAATAAGAGAATATATATAAATATATAAAGTATTTGAAAAATCTAATACTAGACCGAATTAGGAAATTAATATATAATTAGAAAGAAATACTATTTTTTATATTTTTAGAAAGATTCTAGTATTAATATAGATATTTCTTTAGAAATTATATATATAGTTATAGAACTCGAAATACGAGATATAAGTAATAAGATATAAATAATAAGATATAAGTAATAAAATATAAGTAATAAAATATAATTATATAATTATATAATTTTATATTTTATAAATATCTTAATTAGTAGCTAGTTTTTATTAGGCTTAGTAAATTTAGGAATTATATATTAATACTATAATTTATAATTCTTATTTTTAAATATTAATTATTTTACTAATTTAATATATTAATATTTCATATATATTATATTATAGTATTATATATTACTAGTAAATTACTAATAAAAATATTTGTAAATTCGAAATTTATATTTTTAAAAATATAATTTCTTATTAAAATAAATAATTCCCTTATAGATTCCCGGTACTAAATAATTTTATTTATTTTTTTCTTTTTAATAATTGTTTTAATATATTATTAAATATATTAATATAAGACCTAAAAGAAATTCCTTTATTTTGAATTTATATAATAATTTATTTAAGAAAATCGCGGCTAATTTTAAATATTTCCTAGTTCTATTCTCGGAATTTCTTTAATAAAGCCTTAAAAAAAATTAGGGTTCTAATAATTTCTTGAATTATTAGTATAATACTTTAATATAGCCTTAATTTAATTTTCATAAATAAGAGAAATATAATAATTCTTATTTATATTTATATATTATTTCAAGAATATAAAAATATTATCTTTTAAAATTATAATATTTTATAAGCTCTTATAAGTAATAGATTTAAAAACGGTATTAATATATATTTCTTTTATAATTAATTATAAAGTTTCTATATTTGAAACTTTTATTAATAAAATTTCAAAAGAGCTAATTTCTTATTTAAGTATTTTTTTAATAAAGAAATCGAAATTTGAAAAAAGCTAATTAATAATAATAAATATAATTTGAATTCGAATTTAAATATTAATAATAATAAAATAATAGCTTTTTTAATATTATTTCTATTACTTATATTTTTTTATTAGCTTAATACTTATAATATTTTTATTTAATTTTACTAAATAAGATATATTTAATAATATTATTAAAAATAATAATAATAAATACAATAATAATAAATATAATAATAATACATATAATAATAATAAATATAATAATAATAATAATAATAATAATAATAATAATAATAATAATAATAATAATAATAATAATAGTAAATATAATTTTATTAATTTCTTTAATTTCTCTAAATTCTCTTTTTTATTTTTATTTAATATTTTTTCTTTTTATTAAAAGCTTCTCTAAATTATTTATATAATTTCTTATTTCCGGTTTTTATTTACTATTTTACTTGAAATTAAGGGCATTTTCTATTTTAGGTATTTTCTTTAAACCTAAAAGCAAGCTTTATTATTAAAATTAAAGTTGCTTTTATTTTAGTTTTTATTATAATTAAAAATAATATATAAATTAATAATATAACTTTATTTCTATATATTAAAGTCTATTTCTAACTAAGATCTAATTTATATTATTTTGATATAATACTTTCTGTTTTATTTCCTTTATTTCTTTTTTTTATAATTAGCTTTTATTTTTATTACTTTTATATTTTATAGCTAATTTATATTTAAGTTATTAGATATATTAGAAATTAATATAAGATATTAAAATTAATACTTATATATTTTTAATATTTCGGCTTTGGGCTTAAGATATTATAATAGTTCTTTTTTCTCTAAATTTATTTAACTAATAATTTGCTTTATAAAAAAATCTCAGAACTTTATAAATATATTATTTTAATTATAAGTTTTAATTTCTTTATATTACTTATTATAAAATATTTAAAAAAAAACTTATATAAAATAAAAACTTATATAAAATAAAAACTTATATAAAATAAAAAATAAAAACTTATATAAAATAAAAACTTATATAAAATAAAAACTTATATAAAATAAAAACTTATATAAAATAAAAACTTATATAAAATAAAAACTTATATAAAATAAAAACTTATATAAAATAAAAACTTATATAAAATAAAAACTTATATAAAATAAAAACTTATATAAAATAAAAACTTATATAAAATAAAAACTTATATAAAATATATTAGAATATAAAATATAACTTAATAGTAAAATAATAAAAATAAGATAATAAGTAATTATCGGAATAGCTGTACTGCGAATTTCCTGGTTATATAACTAGTCATGTAATGTCGTATTACAGGCGTAACTCGACCGGTAGACTAGTCCCTATTAGGCTTAGCAGATTTAGGGATCGCATATTAATACTATAATATTGCAATTCCTATTTCGGAATAATAATAACTTTACCAACTTTATACAAATAGTATTCCACGACTACGTAACGGTACTATATATTACTAGTAAACCGATACTGATCAGTTTGTATTCAGATCAGAACAAGGTCTATTAGTACTTACAGATCAGATAATAAGAAGGATTAAGCTATACTTGCTCAAGATTCGGTTCCTTGGGGGCAAAGCCATCGTTCTATATTAAAGAGGGGACAACTATTGACTACCTTTGCCTGTAATTCGGTTCCACAGGAAGGGAAAGATACTTGATCTTGCTAAGGCCCGATTATACTACGTCAAAGGGGGGAACATCTGTTAGTCCTATTACCTGTGATTCGGTTATACAGGCAGGAAGGGCACTTGATCTTGCCAAGTACCAAAACGGTTAGCCATTTGACCACTCTTACGTCAAAATAGCTCTTTTACGAGGCCGAATACCCTCGCAAACCGCCAGAGTAACCGTCAAAATTGCTCTTTTATAAGGCCGAATACCCTCTGTAAACCACTAGAGCAACCCTCCGTCCGGAATCGATAATCCCTTACCCTTGGGAACCTGTCGAATACCACCCCACCTTCTGGAACTCCACCATTCTACTCTCTGGAATACCCTGAGGTACTTCAGCTTCAGCTTCAGCTTTACCTTCAAGTTGAACCCCTCGAGCTTCAGAACCTTCAGAACCCTCACCCTCTCCTGGAATTGTAATATTTCACTTCTAAATTTCTCAATATTTACGAACCCTTACGAACCACTCCAGAAACGATAATCCTTCACCTTTGGGAGCCTATCAAATACCTCTCCTTACCTCTCCTTTCTCGAATACCTCGAATTCCATATATACCTCGAATTCTACGAATTACCTCTCCTTCGAACCCCCTCCTCCTTCGAACCATACATATATATATACTAGGAAGAACCTGAAAGGTTTGGGATACTATGGATAATTCTATCTTGCAGGCAGAGCAGTAGAAGGCACGAATCAAGTAGAGATCCGGAATTAATACAGCTACCTCTACCAAAGACGACTTATCCGAATACCTGAATACAAAGCTATTCCAAGCTACCGTTCATGAAATAGTTGACAATAATCTCTGGGACTTGTTCAAGTACGACTTCAAGAACTTCAGTCGAATAACCTTTAATCGTCTGGATCTGAAGGAACTACTACGCTTGCGAGCAGTCCTATAACTGCGGTAGCATCTTTGTAAAACCAAATAGCCACGAACTTACGATCGCTCAGTCCTTAGTTAACCTTGTTCAGGAGGAAGAACAGCATGTCTGGAGTACGGCCGATATTGACGGGGCTAGAGCGGACCTTCAGAAGGGCCCTATTACCTCGGGTTTCATATCCTTAAGAGGGAATCGACGTCTTCAACTACTCGCCTTCCAATCTCAATTACCTGCTCAACTATCCGCTAGTGCTTTTGAACGACATATGGCTGAAATGGAGCGCTTTAATAGGGCCTACCTATAGTATATAGCCGAAACTAAGAGAGAACAGGATAATAAGGGCAGTAAGGACAAATCAGTAGATACCAATACCAACGAATCAGCTCTTCCAGTAGATACCGGTACCAACGAACCTCCAAAAACCGATTCCTTCACTTTTGAGGCTCTTCTAGTAGATACTTACGAAATGGATACCAACGAACCAGCTATTCTATTGGAAACTTACGAATCAGTAGATATTGACGAATGCAACTAACTGGCTATCCCTTCCGCAAATGCCACCGAACCGTTAATCTCTACCTTGGAAACTGACGAACCAGTGGAAACTAACGAACCTGCTATTCCTTTCGCAAATACCATCGAACCGTCAGTGGAAGACGCCCTTACCTTCAATACCCTCGCTTTACCTCGTTTACCTCTTCGTTCGATCCCTGCTACCGGATTTGAACAACTCTATACCCTTCAACGAACCAATGGGAGTACTATACCCACCTATACCTCTGCTACTCCCACCTTTACTGAATTCGGACAATTCCAAGCTTTATAGTGAACAGGAGTGGGTTAAACGCGAATAGGCATACTGGGAATAGAAGGAATGGGTATACTGCAATTGGGGATACTGGGAATAGACATACTAGTAGGAGATGGATATACTAGTAGGAAATAGACATACTAGTAGGAAATGGACATACTGGTAGGAAATGGGAATATTAAATGGGAATATTGGACGGGAGGGACACTGAGCGTTTGGGAGGTTTGGGACTAGGCCCAATTAGGAAATTAGTATGCAATGGGAGGGAAGCACTGTTTTTGGTGTTTTTAGAGAGGTTCCAGTATCGGAATAGCTGTACTACGAATTTCCTGGTCATATAACTAGTCATGTAATATTGTATTACAGGCGTAACTCGACCGGTAGACTAGTCCCCATTAGGCTTAGCAGATTTAGGAATCGTATATCAATACTATAATATTGCAATTCCTACTTCGGAATAATAATAACTTTACTAACTTTATATAAATAGCATTTTATAACTATATAATAATACTATATATTACTAGTAAACTAATAGTAATAAAGTATAAACAATATATAATATATAAAAACTTAATTAATTAAATATAAAAAAGAAATTATTATCTAGAATTATAAAAAAACTAGCTTTTTTATATAATTTTTATAAGTTATATATAAAAGACTCTAGCCTTTATTATATAACTAAAACCTCGAAATTATTAAAATAAAATAATTTTAATAAAGTATAGCTTATTATATTATATTAATTATATTTTATTAAAAAAAGCTTAGTTTTATAAGAATTTAACTAAAAAGCTATATATAATTCACTTTTAATTATATAAAATTATTAGTATAGCTATTTCTTTGGGAGTTATATATATAGTTATAGGATATAGGATACGGGATATAGGTAATGGGATATAGGTAATAGGATATAAGTAATAGGATATGGGATACGGGATATAGTTATATAACCTTATATCCTATTACTAACTTAATTAGTAAACTAGACTCCTTTAGGCTTAGCAGATTTAGAGATTATATATTAATACTATAATACTATAATTCCTACTTCTGAAAAACAACTTTACTAAACTTATATAAATAGTATTTTATAACTATATAATAGTACTATATATTTCTAATAAACCAATACTAATTAGTTTATATTTAGATTAGAATAAGGTCTATTTATATATATAGATTAGGAAGAATTAAGCTATATTTGCCTAAGATTCGGTTATTTAGTAGCAAAGCTATTATTCTAGTTAAAGAGGAAATAACTATTAATTCTATTACTTATAATTCGATTATATAAATAGAAAAGATATTTGATCTTATTAAGTACTAAAACAGTTAGCTATTTAATTATTCTATTCTATTCCTATTTAATTCCTATAAAACCCTTTTAAAAACCACCTTCTTTTAAACTTCTAAGGCTCTTGAGTTTTAGAACTATCAAGTTCTCCCGAAATCTCGATATTTCACTCCTTAAATTTCACTTCCTAAATTTCTTATTATAAACGAAATTTTTACCTTAAATATAATATCTATTATAAACCACCTATTTTATAAATTATTGTCTTTCTTATAAATCTATTCTCTTTATAAACTATTATACCTCGAACTAGATATAAATCTATAAAATATATAATAGTAGAATATATTATAATAGATAATTCTTTTATTAGATCTATTTAATTTAATTATTTTATATATAATAATAATTATAAGGAATTAGTAAGAAAGTAGAAATATAGAATTAATCTAAACTTTATTAGAATAGATAAAATAACTGAATTTTTAAATACTAAGCTATTTTAATATATTCTCTATAAAATAGTTAATAATAATTTTTAGAAGCTATTTAGATATAATTTTAAGGATTTTACTTATTAAGGAAACTTTAATAAATTTGAATTCCCGGAAATACTATATCTATATAAGACCCTTTAGTATAATAATATATTTATATAATAGAATAGTAATATTAATACTATTATAAATACCTTATATATGGTTATAAAGAAAAATATATAGTATATATAGTAAAATAAGGATATATTAGTAATTAGACCAGACCTTATTAAGGAACTAATTCTATTAGGCTTTATTACTCTTATAAAGAACAAGTATCTAGAATCTATTATTTTTAATATTTCTATACTATGATCTTTTCTATTATCTTTTCAACTATTATATCCTATATCTCTATCGGATTTATATACTAGTATAAAAGCTCTAGAAATAAATAGTATATTCTTACTAGTTCTATTATTACTACTATAACTATATCCGAATAACTTCCAATTTCCTTTAATTATAAGACTTATTAGAGAAGTTACTAAGATCTATATTAAAAAGCAAAAATATAATAGATCTAATAGTAATTTTAATTATAAACTTATTATTTTTCTTGATATCTACTAATATATAGAGCTTCTATAAAAGGTACTAATATAAGCTTTTCCTACTATACTAAAGGAACTAGCTTAAGACTACTTCTATAGTAACTAGTTCTCTTAATATATATATAAAGAGGCTTATATTAATATTTATAGCTTTTTTAAAGGCCCTGAATTCGAATATCGAAATTTAGATAAGTAAAATACTATTATATTAGCTTTTATAATAGCTAAATTTCCGGAAAAGGGTAATATTTGAGACTATTTAATTACTAATTAATAAACTATATTAATTATAATATAGTTTTATATCTAATTTATAAAATACCGAATTCTTTTATAATAAAATTATTACTTTTTATTAAGGCTTCCGGATATATAAATATATAATCTCAGACTCTTTTATAAATCTCGGCTAGCTTATTAATAAGCTCTAGTTATTTATTACTATATATAAGAGCAAATAATAAGCCAATACCGAAATCTTTTTTACTAATTAATAATACTATTCTTAGAACCTTTTAAGCTATTACTTTTCCGGAAATTATTAATACAGATTTAGCTATAACTTCGGAACCTATAATAACTATTTCAAGTCTTATAATTATAATAATTATATTCCAAAGTTATATTTTATATATAAGAAACCCGAATACTATTTATAGAAATATATACCAGAGAAATAAAAGGCTAAGAAAACTTAATTTAGAAATAGAAATATCTATTAGTTCAGATTCCGGAATACCTATAACTTTAATAAATGCTTTAGTAATATTTATATATAGTATATTACTAAAGCTAAAGGTAAAGAGGATAATAAGAGTAATAAGGACAAACTAGTAAATAATACTTTTAAGGCTTTATTAGCAGAAATGAATAAAGAAGAGAAATACTATTCAGATTTCTATTTTATTTTAGTTAAGAGCTTTTTAGCCGCTTTTATTATTCCTGTTCTACTAATAATTATAGCTAATACCCTTATAAATAACCTTATTTCCCTTTCCCTTATATATTAGATAATAGGCAAAAACCATATCTTAGAGCCTATTAAATCTTTAATAGAAAATACCCAGACTTTTATAGTTAATAATATATTAAGATATAATACTTATTACTTTTATAGAATTATAATTAATACTAGAGCCTCCAGATACTTAACTACTAGTTCTAACTAATTCCAAGCTCTCTAATAAACTAATAATAGTATTAAACTTAATAAAACTACTAAAGGTCAAGTTAATATCTAGTTTAATATCGGATTTATATTTTCTATTAAATCTATAATAATAAGTATACTAATTAGATAAATATAATTCTATATTATACTTTTAAAAACTCTATTTCTATTTAGTTTAGCTAATATAGACAAGCTAGGAATCTACTTTAATAATCTTACTAATTATCTTATTATTTTTATTAGAAAATATATACCTATAATATAATGTTTCGGATATTCTTTCTTATTTTAGAATACTATACTATAAGGCTTTATTTCCGAATTCTTTATTTATAATTCCTGCTTTTTTATAAAAATCAAATTATAATATCTATATTATTATTTTAGTTATTTATTTATTAGTAAGCTCCGAAATATACTAGAATAAGCAGGCTATAATATTAATATAAAAGCTTTTAAATACTTTATAAAGTACTATAAATAATACTAGTAATATAGCTAATTACCCGGATAATTCAAGTTTAATCTAAAAGATAATATTAGCTTTAACTATTCTATTATTATTAATATTTTTTATATTTCTCATAAGCCTATATTCTATATTATTAATAAAGGTACTTAATATTAAGCCGGCTAATAGCTCTAGAATATTAGTATAATATATATCTTAAATATATTTAAATAATATTAGATTAATAACTATTTAGGCTCTTCTAATTAGATTATAGCAGATACTAGAAAGTAGTTTACTAATAAGAAGTTTATTTAATTTATAAATACTATAGGAACCAAAATTAAGATTATTTCTATAAAAGCTTATAACTTTATTAGAATTATAGAATACTATTATAGCCTAATCTAATATATCTATTTTATTATTCTAGTTAAAATTAATAGAATTAATAAGAATACTATACTTTAAATAGCTTTTAAGGCTATTAATAATTCTATAAGACCTAATAGTATTATTTTAATTCTTTTAGCTTATAGTACTTTACCTTAAATAACTAAATATAATATCTTATTACTTACTATATTATAATAATTAGTAGTATTTAAGAAGGTAATAGTAGAAATTTAGAAGCTTTAAGCTAGATATTAAATTATAAATATTTTAAATATCCGAAATAGTTCTAATATTACTAATATTTATAAATTACTTCTGAATTCAAATATTCTTATTTAGTATAAAAGAAATACTAATTAATCTAGTAATTGAAATAGATTATATAAGCTAGTAGCTATTAATAGAAAGAACTATATACTAGCTCTATTATATAGTAATATTATTTTCCGTTTAATTTTTATAAAGCTCTTTTATATAAGAGATATTAAAGTTATTACTAATAGCCCTGAACCTGAATCTATTTCTAAACCTAATAATAAGACTAAAAGTAATACAGATATAATTCCTTTTACTATTCCTGCTATTCTACTAAAGTATAATAGAGGATACTCTTATAAGACCCTGGATATTATGGTATTCCTATAGAATAATAAACTATATAAGAATTCCCGTTAAGTTAAAGTTACTAGCCTTCTAGAAAAGAATATATTTAAAGTTATTTCCAGATCTCAGATACTAAAGGAAATATATATCTTTAACTTCCGGTTTATTAATAAGATCAAGAATAAGAATATAGAAAGAGAATTTAAGAAATCGAGACTAGTTATCTAAGCCTATAATAATAGTAAGAAATATATAATATTAATATAATTACTTACTATTTAATATATTAGCTAGAGAATTATCTTTAGTATTACTATTATAATAATAAATATTATAGAATTATATTTATATAATATCTTATAAACTTATATCTAATTAATAACCTTACTTAATTATAATTTCTATATTTACTCACTTTATAAGCTTAGTAAAAAGCTAAATCTAAAGAATAATTCTATTCTAAAAATTATAAAACTATTATATAATATATTAGAAGCAGGAAACTACTAGTTTAAGACTTATTATTCCTATTATATTAATAAGCTTTCTATAAAATAATTAATTTATAACCCTTACCTCCTCTATAATAAGTAATTCTTTGGAATTATTAGCCTTTAAACTAATAATACTTTATTTATTAGAACTAATAATTTTATAAAAGCAAAGTAATTAAAGCTTTATAAGACTAAGTTTTTAGTTAAGAAGTATAAATTCCTTGCTTTTAACTATAACCTTAAGTTTAATAGAAGTATTATCTATATAAATACTACTGGAATTACTCTTATATAGAAATACTAGTATAAAAACCTCTAAACCGTTTCTATAAAAAATACTATTACTATAAATAGTAGAAGTACTATTTATTAAAATCTCTCTATTAAGAATTAATATATTATTTAATATATTAAAAGAGTATATATTATATTAGTCTATTAACTAGAAGCTTTATATAACCTATTAATTACTACTGAAGCTATTAAACCCTTAGAAACTAATATAAAGGCACTTAATAAGTGTATTTAATAGCAAATTAAGAATGCCGCTAAAGAACTGAAATTTATAAAGCTAGTAAAAGAGTTCTTATATTTAATTATTTTTATAGATATTTTATTTATAAATAATAGAGATTTCTTTTCCCAAATCGGATATATTCTAGTTCTAGTAAATAGAACTAGATATACTAATATTATCTACTAGTTCTTTACTAAATATAAGAGAGTTATTAGAAGTATTCTAGCTTTAGAACTCTATAATATAGCTTATAGTTTTAATATAGGTACTTTAGTTAAATCTATAATTAATAGAATACTAGAAATGGAATTATTACTAGTTATCTATACGGATTCGAAATTATTATACGAATGCCTTATTAAATTAGATATTACTCGAGAGAAATACCTAATAATTAATATAATATACTTTTATTAGATATATAAATAATAAGAGATTATAGAAATTAAATAAATTAAGAGAAAATCGAATCCTGCCGATTTTATAATAAAATTAAAGCTATTAAATGCCCTCAAGTACTTTATTAATATAAATACTATATAATTAAATATAGAGAAATAGGTTAAATATAAATAAAGCAGGAAATAAATATATAAATAAAAGGATATATATAGAGATTCTCTTAGTATCTGGTATCTGGATATCTAGTATCTAGATATCTAGTATCTAAGTATCTAATACTAGGCCGGATTAGGAAATTAAGTATCTAGGTATCTAATATCTAGTATCTAAATATCTAATACTAGACCGGATTAGGGAATATAGATATATAAGAAAAAAAGTTATATATAAAAGGCTATGGCTTTTAGTATATAACTAAAACCTTAAAAGTAATATAAGTATATAGAGCATTTGAGAAATCTGGTATTAGGCCGAATTAGGGAATTTATATATAATTAGAGAAAAGTACTATTTTCTGTTTTTCGAATTTTTTAAAGAGTTTCTAGTACTAGTATAGCTATTTCTTTGGGAGTTATATATATAGTTACGGGATACGAGATACGAGATATAAGTAATGAGATATAGGTAATAAGATATAGATAATAAAATATAGAATATAAGATATAATTATATAACCTCGTATTCTATTAATAACTCGACTAGTAGACTAGACCCCTTTAGGCTTAGCAGATTTAGGAATTATATATTAATACTATAATACTATAATTCCTATTTCTAAATAATAACTTTACTAATCTTATATAAATAGTATTTCACGAATATATAATAGTACCATATATTACTAGTAAACCAATAATTATTATTATAATATAAATAATATTTTTATATATTTATTTTTATTAAATTAGTTAAACATAATTAAAATAAAATAAAACTAGAGATTTTTTTCGAAATAATATAAAAAATATTAAATATTTATATAATTTCTTTTTCAAACCGTTTTTAATATAGCTATTATTTTAATTTTTTAATCTTCTTTATCTTTACTAATAGCTAATTATTTTTTTTAAAAAAAATGGTTCTTCGAGTTTTATATTTATATTTTCGGGATCTAAATTAAAGAAATACAAATGTTATTAAAATAGTTAATTGGGATAGGAAATAGTATAACCTCAGTTTAGTACTACTATAGTACTATTATAGTAGTGCGGTATAATATAGCTATAGTCTAGTTTAGTAGATAATATACTATACTGTAGTAGATGCGGTATAATTATAGTTTAAGGGGCAGTCTTACTTAAAATTACTAAAGGATATTAAGTAACTTATAATAAATAGAAAATAGCCAAACCTTAATATAATTAAATAATTCTTTCATTATTAAAAGAGTAAATCTAGGGCTTTTAAATTAATTAAAAATCTTAATTTTAGGCGTGATAGTTATGGAAATATATTTAAGTGCTTAATCGGAAATTCTTGAAGTTATTTACCGAGTTCCCGCTCTGGTTCCGGGAGAGAATTTTTCTTCAATTCTAGCCTCTCTTGAATTCCTCTCAATCAAAATAAGAGATATTGCGTAGCTAAATACACGTACGATATTAATTCAAGAGTATAGTGGTTGGAAAAGATTTAGCAAACTAGCTATTCTAATCTTAGCCGCATAATATTGGATATCTTGAGTATTTCTGTTATATTAGCTGATTCTAAGCGTCTGTTTTCTAGCACCAAGTTACTAATTTCGGATCTACGTAATAAGCTTGGTATGGATATTATTAAGGCCTTTGAGGTCTTGAAATCGTGAAATAAAATTAAAGGATGAGAGGCTAAGTCAAAATAGTTAGAGAAAATCATTAATATTAAAACTAGTGTGATCAGGTAAAGTCACGTGCAACTGGCAAACTGCAGTTTAAACCGCGGTTTTGAGGATATAATCGTAGTTCAATTTAGTGGAGAGATGCCTTAGTTTAGTGTACTTAAATCGCACCGCAGTTTGATAATAAAAATCTGCACCGTAGTCTGAAACCGCAGTTTGCACTATACCCTACCCTGTAGTTAACTTACTTATTCGAGTTATGTTTCCTTGGGTTTGGTCAGATATTTGAGATTTAGTATTGAAATCATTATCCATGGTGAAGAGGTGTGCGACCTGAAGCTCGCCATGCGCCAGAGTGCTTTGTTGGTGCTAATGTAGCGGGCGTCAAGATAACCAGAAGCAACCCATTACCGTAGCTAGAAAAGATAGCTATATAGTAGCGCGTTATCTATAATGTAGATTAAACGCTTAATTCAATTCTACTACACTTGCAATATTTTGTCTGATCCGTTCTTGTTCTGCAAGTACGGCGAGCGGATTAGAAAGTCGCGCAAGTTCCGATATGCTCGTAGCAGTAGCTCTCTAAAAATCGGCAGGCATAGTAATGAGGATTTTGATATTGCAATTACTAGCTTCAGTAAGACATTATGTTTAGGTTAAAAAAATCAGACTCCAGAATTGGTACCAAAAGTCTCACCATCCTCCCTAAGATACTTCTCCTCGTCTGTCGTGAACTCACGCCCGAGTGCCTTGTTGCGGTAGGGATATCTCCCGAATCTCTCAAGCAGAGCCCTGTGCTCCTGCTCAAACTGTATTCCAGACTTGATGAACTTCTCAGCCAGTACATCACCCTGTCTGATGTCTTTCAGCTGCTGCACAGACCGCCGGTCAAATTCATCGTGATCTTCAAATGCCTCAGAGTGCTGCAAGGTAATGTAGAAAAAGCAGCCGTAGACGGGGGAGTGTCTAAAGTTCTCGCTGCGATCAAGCCCGTAGACATCAAAGCTGCCGTCCGGACGATGCCGGTGCAGGACGCAGTACAGCAGCGCACGTGCGAGGCGGTCGTAGTGCGCGTACACCACGCCCAGCTCATCGACTTTACGAAAGATATTGCGTGGCATCTGGTCCAGCAGTAGCATCATCGCCAGAGCCACATCGGCAGGCCGCAAATCGCAGCCGCCGCCGCCACTGCTGCTGTCATTATGACTGCTGCAGCGTTGAATCGCATTGCGAAAGGGTGCAGAAATGTGGAGCGCAAGAGCCCGCTCCTCCGCGTAGCCCTGGAACGAGGGCAGCTGAAGGCGATCGGGCCCAATGGACGCGAGAGCGCCCGCGCTCAATTCCCTACAAGAGGCGTCGAATATCGCCTTGCTGTCCGGATCTACGCGGCCAAACCACTTGAACAGAAGCTGCGGATTTGCCGCCGTGGCGCCGTAGGGAAGCCCCGCAAACCAGAAGCGCAGGATGCGAGTAAATAGCGGCTGGTTGAAGGTGGTGGACTCGAGTGGCGGCAGTGACGGAGGTGTCGGGGCATTATCAGAGCTTCTAGGGGTGAGATGGGGCATCGGGCCGGCTTGGTCTTCTGCGTAGCTCAGGAGGAACAGCAGAGCAAGTGAACGATTAGGGACAGAGGTAGCCCCTATGTGTTCTGGAAATGCCGGACTGCGACTTCTTTCTTGTTCTAGATTCTTAATAAGCGTATAAGACAGTGTTAGCGTGTATATACGTATTAGCCAAGATCAGCCACACGAAGAGGCTCTTGTATATAGACTTGTTGTGCCAGAAGTTTATGGGGCGATGACAGGTTCTGTGGAAAGGCGTGGCACTGTAAGAAGCATGAAATATTTGGAGAGTACGAAGTAGAGACTAATGTGTATTTTCTGTGTGTCTGCTTCCCCTTACTAAGGCCCTGATCAATTAAAGCGTTAGCCTGCTCGTTACGTTAAATTTCTTGTAAACCACTAAAATAATAAAGGTAAGATAAAAGATTTTGACGTTAATAAACAGAACTACTCGCAGGCAATTCCGCATCCGGTTCGGGCCAGCTTTCCATGCTTGCTGGTGACACTAATTCCGACATTCCAGTAACTCCGATATCAATTTTTTAGTCTATATATTAGATTAAAAATTAACTATATATTTAATAAAGATGATTTTTTTTAAAAATAATTATAGGCTATACTAGACTCTATAATCGCGCAATAGAACATTTTTTATATAATTACGTAGTATTATACTATAAATTAAAATATGATTTTTAGAATTCTTTTTAAAGAGAACTTACTTAATACTAAAGCAAAAAGATATTAAAAATCGCGGGGCATTAATTATATTAATTACTAAATTAATCGCCACGTATTAAATATTAAGAAAACAGATTAAAGAGCTTAATAGAAGGCTTTAAAAGATACCAAAATACAAAATAAAGCTATATTTTTTTATTAAAAAAAGGCTCAAATATAAAAGGCCTTAAAAGTAATATTATTTTCTTCTCGAAAGCTTTTAAATAAGAAGTTTAAAGAAGGGGCCTAAATTAAGGCTAATTTAAAAGTAATTATTAAGTAATTATTATGAAATAAGAATAATTAAGATCTTTAAGCTAGTAATTTTTTTTTAATAAATAAAGAGAATTACAAATAATATATTATTTCCTTTATAAAAGGTTTATATAATATTAAAGCTAGAAATAATAAGAAAGAAAAGAACGAATTTACTAGAATAAGAAAAGAGCTAGAGGTTATTAAATACTAATATAAAGTAGTAATTTAAAAAAAAGAAAAATAAGATTAGAAGAAAAGTTAAAAAGGCTTAAAAGGCAAAAGATAATCGAAAAAAGAATAAATAGAGAGCTAAGAAGAATGCAGAAAGAGATAAGAAAAAGAGAATAGAGAATGAGGCTAAGAAGACTAGAAAATAAGAAGTTTTAGTATAAGAAAAGAAAAGAAGTTCTAAGGCAAAAAGTATAAGATTAAAGCTATTAATATTTAGACAATACAGGGAGATATATAAACTCTTAATTCTAATAGTAATATATAATTTAATATTAATAAATATGGTAATTAGTTAATATATTACAAATTAATTTCTATAAAAAGCATAAATAATATTATAATTTTAAAATGAATTATTAATAATTTATATTAAAACCTTCTTATATTTCAAAAGGTTCTATTAGGCGATTATAGACTTGATTGAGGGCTATAATAATCTAATTCTATTATTTCGATAATTTAATAATTAATATTTTATCGCAAATGTCGGAGTTGGTGATATGTCGGAGTTTGCTGGGTCCGACTTGCTAGTGCAAGTCGGCCCCAGCAAAGCGAGGAATTGCCGACGGGTATATCTATTTTAGTAATAAATCTCGCGATATAAACGGCGAGTTAATAAAGCCTTAAAATAATGCCGCCGCTTTACGAAAATTTATTAAAACCTTTTTATTATTAAATAAGTTTAAACCAACACTTAGCCGAATGCTACTAATCCTACAGTTCTCGAGCGCCCCGGAAATGGCTCGAACAACCCTTATCGAGCGTTCGAACGGCCGAGCGATAGCCCTGCGGGCCTCAAACTCTGCAATCCAACAGATTCTTTCGCGTGCCGAAACGAGCTACCCGTTCGTACGAAAGGGGGTCTCAGGAAGTCAAGAGCACCCCCCCTGTAAAGGCGGTGAGCTTAGTGCCGTGCTGTTCTAGCACCTTCTTCCTCCACACCATCAATTATATACTGCTCTTACAGCTTCTAGAGCTATCTACAAGCCAAACACAATGGGCTACGTTCGCAAAACACTCCGCAAAGAGCACGATACCCCTAAACGATCACGATTCCGGTGTCTTGTTGAGCAAGGGCTCTCGCAAGCAGAGGCTGCTCGGCGTGTCAATGTCAAGCGCAAGACAGCGATTAAATGGCTACACCGACAGCCTTCCGATCGACGGACAGGTAAAACGAGGACGGGCAGACCCCCTATTATCTCAGATGAAAAGGTGGAGGAGATGATTAGGTGGATGACAGGCCACTTTGACCGGCGAGCAATGCCCCTCCAGGAGATCGCACGAGAGCACGGTATTAAAGCCTCTGATAATACGATTTTAGCTGCCTTCGCCCGTCACGGATATCACCACCATTTACCTGATTGCAAACCCTTTCTCTCAGAAGCTACAAAACGAAAGCGATGGACCTTTTCAATTGAGAATTGGGATCGGGGGAAGGAGTACTGGCGTAAGGGCATTTATTACGATGAGACTACAATCCAATCGAATTTACGACGACGGCTCAAAATCCTTCGCAAAAGGGGAGAACGACGACGACTCGATTGCATCCAATTCAAGTTTACAAGTGGTCGGACATCTATACATTGTACAGCGGCGATTGGATATAACTTTAAGAGCAAGCTTGTGGTTTTGTCGATGGAAGGAGAAGGAAAGGGCTTTACACAAAAGAAGTATGAGGAGCAGATCTTGCGAGGGCTTTTAGGAGAGATTTGTACGGATAAATACGGTCAAAAGCAGAGTTTAGGGGCTTTTTGTACGGACGAAGACTACTTTATAGTTGAGGACGGAAGTAGAGTGCACGGGAAGAAGGATACAAAGAAGAACCAAGGTCTTTGTAATAAAGCACGGGTGGAATGCTTTATATACTCGATCGATTGGCCACCCTCTTCCCCGGATTTGAATCCAATTGAGAACGTATAGAGGATCTTAAAACAAAGGCTCCGGAATAGGAAACCGTACGGTGGGTAGTCTTTGAAAGACCTCCAGGAGGCAGTCCTTGATATTTGGGAAAAGGAGATTACAGTAGAGGACTTTAATAAGTATATAGACTCCCTTCCAGAAAGGCTTGAGAAAGTCAGATTCCGGAAAGGTGCACAAACTCATTGGTAGAGCATTAAAGCAGCATATAAATTATACCTAATTTGGATGTCTTGGCAATGGCAGAAACATGGGGGGTGCTCTTGACTTCCTGAGACCCCCTTTCGTACCTTCCACTAGTTTCCACTGGTGGTTCGTGAAAGCGACCTGGCCATACTAGCGACCTGGCCAAGTATTTCACATAGTAATTTGTATAGGAGGTACTTCTAGCTAGCTGGTCTGTGCTGGTCTGCTACAAATTTAGCGAGGAACACCAATTTTGGGGGGTTGGCCAGGTCGCTAGTATGGCCAGGTCGCTTTCACGAACCACCAGTGGAAACTAGTGGAAGGTACGAACTGGTAGCTAAACTGGGTGCGAGAGCTCTGCAGCTCCCTTAATTTGTGAATATAGGAATTGGTCTGAGTCTTATTTATTTAGTAAGGGCCCCTAGACATACTTCAGCCCGAGTCAAGCCAGCCATGCGACAGCGACCTGCTTCAGCGCTTCTTGAAGCCACTCCTCCTCAAATGGCACATTATTGTCAAAGCCGTGGTCTCCAGGCTTTACATCAAACCGTACAGACGTACCTGCACTATTGATTCTGATCAAACGGACCAGCTTTTCGCTTCCCTCGAGCGGGACCGCCGTGTCATCTTTTCCATGCGATATCCACACAAATTTCGGTAACTTGGCGCATCCTCTTTCCAGTGCTCGAAGCACGAACGTCTCTTCGCCCTTCCCCCAGATGATGTGTGCGAATCCATTCTGCATACCACCTATTGCGATGGGAAAACGGTCGTATCCTCCTTGGGTTGTCACTGCATTCATGTTCATGCTGGCCAAGTACTTCTCGGTCTGATCTTTAGGGAAAGGCGGCATGCCCATCATAATACTATTGCCACTACCGACCTTGTACCAGTCACTCTCAGTGTCGACCATAGGCCATGCCAGAATAGAGGTTCGGATCTCTTGTGGATAGAGCAATGACAAGTGCAGCGCGCACCACCCTCCTGCACTCTCACCACGAATGGCTAGCTTGGACAGGTCAGGAGTAACACTGCGCTTCCCCTTGAGCAGTGAAGGGAAGACTCCGTGAACCCATTCCCAGAAAGATACAAGGTCTGCTAGAATCTCTGGCGTCTTCGTCTCTGGCGCCAAGCGGTAGTCGGGTACGACCACGATCGCCTTGTGCTTGGCGGCAAAGGTAGCCAGCCACGGTCCACAGAGCAACGGCCACATCCTTCGGTGGCCGGCAATCTGGGATGCAAATGTCAGTCTGGAAATGCTAATATGTTGGTGCCTGCTTGATCAAGCAAAATGCTGTATTGTACGAAAGTGGAAATCACGCATGATGATGGAGAAAAGACGACGCCGCATACCAGACTCCCGCCATGCATGAGCAGAAGCATGGGTAGATTTTCACCAGGTTCGATGTCCTTCGGAACATGGACATCAGTTTGAATCGGTGTGTCCTGAAACGTCTTATACGTGAAAACATCAGTAACGAAAAACGGCGCAAATGGATTCGGCATCTGAGGTATCGGTGGTAATGACGACATTGTCACTGGTGGTGTCCTTAGGGGTTTATCGCAGGATCATGTACATCAGAAGTGGCTAGAAGAACTACGTGGGTGAGGGAAAGGAGAGTTGGCTCCTCCGATTTTTATATGCACGGCGGCCTGGTGAGTCCTGGCACCCGTGTGTTGAATATATGCAAACCCTGATTTGATCGCGCATGTCAGTGCCGGGATGGAGGAAATAGGAGGTGGGGCGAGCGCGGGTTAGTACAAAGTAGGTGAATATTCAGCAGTGCATTCTTAAGACACTAAACTCGCAGTATCGCATAATCTGCTTCCCTCCTGCTTTGGTGATGTCGGGACTTCGGCGGATCAAGGAAGGTCCATTGTTCAAAGGGTACTAACTAACGAGATGTGACGAGCTAAATACACCATGGTACGGAATATCCAGGGTTGCGAAATAAGTTAAGTGTTCTAAGTTTAAGTTAAGTTAGTAAATAAAAAAATTAGATTAATTTAAGTTAATATTAATTTATTTTTCCATTAAATTTATTTTTTGATAATTAATTAATATTAAATAATAATATAAATAAATTCGTTTAAGAATTAAAAATATTTAAAAATATATAAATATAAATATTTAATGTATTTAAATATATATATAAATTATATTGATTTTTAATTATTTTAAAAAAAAATGTATAATAGAAAACGTAATTTAATTAATAAAAGCATTTAATATTTAATATAATTAAAAATTATTAACTATATAAATAACTAAATAAATTATTAATATTTTTTTTAAAAAAAAACATATATTTATATATATATTTATATTAATAATAAGTTAAGTTAACTTATTTGTAACCTTAGAGATATTCCACTGACTCACGTGAGAGTTCTGACAGGTGAAACCCTTTTCGAATTTTATTAGCTTTCTTAATATTGTACTTGACTGAATACCACTTCCTAGGTTTGCACCTTATGAGCTCTGCCTTATATTCAATTCTATAGAAGTCTAAATTTCTGTATATACCTGTGAGACCTCACCTTCATACTCCTCGTAGAGCACTCTACTGGCGTCCATTCCGACTTTCTGCTGAAGTAGTTTAACAAAATGACTTGTCATGTTAGGAGGTCCAGCAACATAGCATACTGTTGTATGCTTAAACTTGAAGTTTCTGAATATATCTAGAACATCTGCGCCCATCATAACTCGTGGTTCGAAACTCTGCCGCGGCACCGCAGCTTCCATCAACCCTCTACTTGCATAGCCGCCAAAGAAAAGGTAGAGATGGAATTTCCCCTCGTGTGCCTTGCTGATACTTATAAGTCTCTCAAGTCCAAGAACATGTGAGATATTGTAGTATCCTTTGACCCTGGAAGCATACAAAAAGTGGACCTCCTGTGGCACTGTATTTGTCCCAAAGATGTGTGACAAGATAGATACGAGCGGACTGAAAGTTTGTTAATCATACGCTGGGCAAGCTTGCTCAGACAGGCTTACCTCACACCTACACCTCCAGCGAGGAAAACAACTCTGGTTATAGGAGTAGTGTGTACATTATTTGGTGGCCATACAAAGCTTCCTCCGAAAGAGATGTTCAGCTGCGTGCCGACAAGTAAAGAGACTTCTGCCCGCGGTTGTTGTATTTGAGGCGCATTTTGAATGATGACTTCAACGTGCGGCTTGGACCCTGGCGCAAGATCCTGAGCTGCCAATGCCGCGCCTGGTACTGATATGATACCATATCCTCTTAACACTTCTAAGCCGTCCAGATGAAGATTAAGCCATTGACCTGGAAGAAACTTTGATAAGTTAGTGCCAGTAGAGCCAAATAGAGAGATAACACTGACATTTGCACCAATTTCAGCAGCGTTAAAGTCAAGCCGAAGAATTCGTATAGATTCGTTGACATCCGTAGCCCGAGCTAAGGTGACGGCATGTAACATAGGGCCTGATTGCTTCCTCTAAAGCTGTGCTTCTTTGATTATTAAGAGAGATACTTTGTATCCATAGTCTTACCTTCACTGAAAGAGAATAAGCTGAATATTTTTCTGATTTAAATTTGGTGTTCAATTGCTAGCAGTAACGTCTGTCCCTGCGTGGCAAAAACCCGGAGTGCCGAAAACGGCCAATAAGATCGCAAGGATCCGCGGATTTTTCTCCACAAAGTCCTCTTTAAGCCAACCACAACGAAAAGTTTTTATATTTAAAGTTAGAAATAAGTTTATTACACTATTTCTATTAATATAGCGATTTGTGAATTTTGAAATTTGTCCAATTTTTCGGCACGCAGGGACGGACGTTACTTGTGAGAAGTGATGCGGAGGTTGGTAAACCCGCACAGCTATTAAGAACCTCGGATATGGCGGAGTAAAACTACATGAGGGGACAATTGAAATCTTTGAGAACGCTAACTTAGGTCCCGTTTCCCTAGTGCTTCCAGCGTCACTTGAGTCCCTCGTAGCTTGCGACCCTTGCAAAGGGGCCTGCCAATGCCTATTGCAGCCCTAACCGGCTCGATCAGGGATGCGAGAAGGATAGGAATCGATGATCATTACGGAGTACAAAGTACTCCGTACTAATCCTAGAGATATACAGAATGGGCCAAGATCCCCGACGCAGCTAAATAATCGTGCGGTGCCAAGTGATCCCGCGTTCATCTAAAAGCGATTGCGTAACTAGTGTGGGCTATGGGACTTTGCCTCGTTAGCCGAGGCTGGACGACAGACCTCTGCTAGTAATAATCGTTCGGCGGTTCCCACCTACAATTCGCCTAGCACACCTTGTAGGTGGGGATAGCGATACGCAACGAACAGCGATACGCAAATCGCACCAAAATTTGTATAGGCAAATCGGGCAGATTTGCATCACAATAACGCCTTAATTTTTTAGTCTTAAAATTTACTTTTTTTTAATAAATAATATTAAAGTTTATTAAAATTTAGGTTTTTAATTTTATATAAGAATTTTAAGATTTTAAGATTTAAAAATATATCTTATATTTCGAATTTAAATAATTATATAATAATTTAATTAAAGTTATATAATTAGCTTTTATTATACCTTTATAATTTTTGTTTAATTTATTAATTATATTTTCGGTAATACGTTTTTTATATAAAATTACACTAAAAGTGGGTGGCCGAAATGGGGAGTAGCTGACTTGTTTAACTAATTAATACACCCTTTCAAGGTTTATCACATAAAGCCTAAACAAAACCAGTTTTTATGTCTTGCTACAGCCATCTGATTCAGCCAGCGTATCTATATATTGCTTATAATTTAGGTTCAACCATCCCTCTTTTCTTAAGGGTACTCTCACCGCTAACTGGGCTCATAACTGTCAATCAATCAGAACGGCAAAAGTTCCGCACTTATAACCATCTAGGTTATTTGACTAATTGACACCTGTGGAGTAGCAAGCAAGCGAAGCGAGTCTACTTGCGATTCTCAGCATTTCGTAACCATGGCCGATGCCCAAGTTGCAACAGTGTCCAACGAGCTGCCAGAGACGGACAACTTGGCTATTGGATTTTTTAAGGAGATTATTCTCGATCAGAATTGCCGTGATCTGATCGAGAGGTATTGTAAATTGCCCTCCGATCAGGTGGTGCCCCATCTCTACACCGTAGTAGGTCACTCTAATATGCGATAGTCCTGCATGTTGCAGCCAAGCTTACTGTGCAGTAGCGCGAAAAAGCATGGAAGGTCTTCCCCTGGCCATGCGTGGGCATGTGGTCCTTTGTTGTTCCCACGGTCAATACATTGCCTCAGTATTCCAGCATCATCAGCCGGGCAAAGGAAGGAGGTCAGAGGATTCTCGACCTCGGTTGTGCTCTTGGTCAGGATGTCAGGCAAATGATCGACGATGGAGTACCCGACCACCTCGTATATGGAGTTGAGCTTGAGGCAGGCTTTATCGACTTGGGGTATGACTTGTTTCTTGACCGTGATACGCTCAAGTCGCAATTTATCTCGGCAGACGTACTCGAAAAGTCCGGCCCTAATCCGGAACTCGCAGCATGGAACGGCAAGATCGACATTATCTATAACGGCCGTTTCTTGCATTGTTTCAGCCGAGACGACGGACTCGTGGTCGCAATGCGCATGACGAAGCTGCTAAGCAATCGCTCCGGATCTGTCATCGTTGGCGAATGCTTGGGAGGCAGAATTGACCGAGAGGTAGTAGCTCCAATTGGCAAGCTCCACCTTTACAGCGTCGAGTCATTCAAGGAAATGTGGACCCAAGCTGCTGAAAAAACGAAAGTAAAGTTCAAGGTCGACGTAAAAGCCCAATCAGCAGGGCAGGCGCAGATGGCACACTTTGGTGGAGACGTGGTCAGCTTAGTCTTCTGGGTGGAGAGATTGTGAGCGAGTGGCATTGGACATCTGAAACATCGCAGGATGAATCCTAGAGCTCGATAAACTCGAGCCTTTAACCCCCTGCCGAACCTTCCGAAGTCATCCTGGTCTGTTGTTGAGAATAATGCTACGGTTATGTCGAGCGATTAATTAAATATTATCCACTCTTAGTAATACAAAAGTTTGTTATCAGCTATCAAATCGCTGCCGGACGGCTGTCAGTCTGGTCATTATTATGAAGGCAGCTGTGTACCAGCTGCCAATCTAAACGTCGCTATCAGCTCAAGTACATCATTGCTGTCAATGCAGATGCATCGTCGCTATCAGCTCAGATGCATTGTCACTGTTAGCTTAGGTGCATTGTCGCTGTCAGTATATAGTGGGGTGATAAAAATTTCGACCAATAGCCGTTTTCCCAGCAAAATTCATATACTTTTAATTTATAATAATTATATATTTACTTTTAAATTACTATAGATAAATAATTAATATCTTATTTATATAAGGTTTCTTTTTAAGTTTTAATAAACCTTTTTTCTCAAGTTTAAAATAAGTACTTAAGTTTTGTTTTAAAAGATTTTAAATTTTAAATACATTTTTCTTTTTCTTTTTTGTAATTATTTATAATAATAAGATTAAACTTTATTATAAGTACTTTTAATAAGTATAACCTTTATATATAAGATTAATATAAAGTAATAATCTTTTAATTATAACTTTAATATTGAGAATATATTTCTTAGTTAGATATAATCTAATAAGGAAATAATATAATAGAAATAGAAGTAAAAAAGGAGATTTAATTATATTAATTAAAGAAAAAAGAAGAGAAAGGAAGATTACAAACTCTTATAAAGCTATAATCTTACTAGATTATATAATAGTATTATATAACTTGTTTTTTAATACTTCTTTTTAAGGTATATTCTCTTAAATATATTAGTTTTATACTTGTGTTTTCCTAGATTTTTTATTTCCGGTTACTTCTAATATCTTTTTAAATCTCTTAAAAGCTATTTTAAATAGTAGTTTTATTATTTTATTAGTAATTATTTCGGTTATTAGAATATAGATTATTTAGGTCTTCTATATCTTTACTAAATCTCAAATAAAGTAATAAACAATTATAATATACTTGAAATAATTATAAAAATAAGAGTTTTTAGCTAAAGTAATTATTTTTTAATTATTTTCTGGTATATAAACCTTAATTTTATTCTTTTTAATATATTATAATTAGCCTAGATTCCTAAAAAAAAATCTATATAATCTATTACTTTTATTTTATATATATAATAAATATAGTATTATTATATAGATTAGCGAGATAAGAATCTAAGATCTCTCTTTCTTTTTTTCTCTCTTTAATTAATATAATTGAGTTTTCTTTCTTGCCTTTATTTTTATTATATTATTTCCTTATTAAATTATATTTAATTAAAAATTATATTTGTAAAAAATTATAAAGCTCCGGTTTATCTAGATATTTAGAGAAACTATATATTATTAAGCTAAAAATATAAGAAAAAATAATAATATACTAGTAAATAAATATAGCTAGTAAACTATAAATATTTTTATTTTTATTACTAATAATTCTATAATTATAAAATATATTATTATAAATAATAAAGAATATATTTCCAAGCTCGAGCTTTTAAGCTAATTAAATTATAAAGTATAATTTTATAAGATATTACTAAAGCTTTATACTAAAGAAATAAAGTATATTATTAAACTAAATAAAAATATATATATTATAAATATAATATTTATAATATCTATAATATCTAATATATTAGTTAAAAGAAAAAGCAAAAATAAAATTAATAAAATAATAAAAGAAATAGTAAAATTAAAGCTTAAAAAAGACTTCGAGAAGCTTAAAAAGAAGCTTATTTAATATAATAAAAACGAAGCCATTACTTTATATTATATTATCTAATTATTTTCTAATAAAGATATTATTAAGATTAATAAGCTAATTTATATTAAAGTAATATAGTAATTCCTTAAAACAAAATATTATTAATTCTTTCTAGTTAAAGTTATAATAATAATTTAGAAGATTTAGAGCTTTAAATATATAAAAGAAAAAGAAATATATTTTAAATAGGCTAAAATAAAGAAATATTACTATAAATTTAGTTTTATAAATCCTATAATAAAAAATATATTTTCTAATTTTATATTATTTATAATATTTAATATAAAGCTATTAGATAAATATAAAGTAATTATTAATAAATTTTATATAATAATAGTAATATATATAAAAATTATAGAATAAAGAGTTATATTAAATAATAAAAAGAGTTAATTAAACTAGCTAGAAAAGAGCTTAAATAAAATATAGAGCTTTAGGAAATAAGTATATAAATTCTAATTAAATAAAGTAATTATACTAGTTTTAAATTAGTAATTCTTATTATAATATATTTTCCAGAAAGATATAATATTATATTCTATCTGTTTTATCTAATTAGAGAGCTTTGAAATAGTAAAAATTATTTAATATATGGGTTTTATAGAGCTATATTAATATTCCAAATTAAATAGGCTTAGTATATATTATTTTCCTAGATTACCGAATTTCAAGAGAGCCTTATATAAAGCTTATATTAGTTCTATTTCTTTTTATATTATTATTAAATTAATTCCGGCTTATAAATCCAAGATATTTTTAATTTAAAATGTATTTTTATTTTATTTTTTACTAACTTTAAATAGTATTAAGTAGCTTATAAGACTATTATAGATATAGCTCTTATCTATTAATATAAAGCTTATATTTAATAGAATATTAAGGTTTAGATTTTTACTAATTTTTTTAATACTTCTAGTATTTCTTTACTAAAAATAAAAAAATCTATAAAGAAATCTTATATTTTTTCTTCTATTTATACTAGTTTTAGAAAGATTTCTTATATAGGTTATTATAAGTTCTTTATATTATTCTAAAACTTGTTTTAATTTAATATAATTTCTTTTATTCTAAAAAATAAAAATAATAGTTCTTATTATAATACTATTAGTAAAGGTTTTTATTACTAGAAATATATTTCTAGTTATTCTTATATTACTATTTTAAGCTCTTATATTTCTATTATATAGCCTTTTTTTATTAAACTTCTAATTATTAAAAATACTATAAGTTTCTTTTTCTTAATTCTCTTTATAGATTCTAACTTTTTTTTCAAAGCATTTATTTGCTTTTAGATATTTTATTTATATTATATTTGAGATTACTAAATCTAATAAAAAGAATAATAGTAAGAGCTTTTCTACTAATACTTAAATTAAGAAAAAAGAAAAGTAATCTAATTAAATAAAAGGCCTTTTATATAAGCTTATTAATATTATAATAAAACGTTTTTAGATCTCTTATTATTAGCTCTCAAGCTCTATTATTTTAATAGATTTTATAAATAAAAGATATAAATAAAAGCCTTTTTTATATTATTTAATTATTTTAAGTTTTGTTTTAATATTTTAAAGATTTAATAAAGCTTTAAAGTTCTCGAATTTAAATCGAAATAGATTTTTAGTAAATCTATTTATAAATATACTATTTATTTAAAGATATATAACTTGAAAAATACTTTTATTATACTTTTAATATAGCTTTATATTCTAAATATTAATATAATAGAGCTTTATAATAATTCTTTTATTTTTTTTTAATAATTAGTTAAATAGTTTATTTATTATTATAGAATATAATTTAGAGTTTTCTAAAATCTAAATATAGATTTCTAAATAGCCTTTATATAGCTATAGTTTTCCTTATTATATAAGTAATTTTATATATTTTTAATTTAGTTAAAGAAATAATTATAGTATTTTATTAAATAGCTATTTATAATATTAAATCTTTAAATAAAGAGATTATATATTTATAGGTTAATTATTATATATTTAGATTATCTATATATAAAGTATTTAATATAATTTATAATTATATCTCTTTATATTTTCTATTATACTAAATTACTAAAAACCGGATTTTAAATAGATATTAAAAAGCCTAATCTATAGCTATAAAATATTCTAAAACTGGATTTATTAAAAATTAAAAGAGTATTAAAATAATAAAAGCTATATTTAATCTAATTATAGTTATAATATAAAATAATAATCTAATCTTATTTTAATATATCTTAATTTAATATAAATAAGCTTAATTATTATATTTCCAAAAATTAATTTCAGGTAATAAAGTATTAAAATACTTTTTATTTATTATTTTAAACTTCTTAGTAATCTTTTTAATATAGGTATTATAAACTAGCTAAAGCTTTTTAACTTTTTATTTTCTAATTATATAAATTCTTAAAAACTATTCTATATTTCATATATTATAAAGTTTATAAATTCTTTTAATTTAAATAATAGTTAATTAAATATATATTTTATTATTATTATAATAAAGTATTTGAAAATTATTTATATAAAAAATAATAAAGATCTTATAATTTGTATTTATATAAATATAAGGCTTTTTATTAAGTTTAGAAAGTTTAATTCTTTTAAAAATATCTGTCTAGTACTTATATTATAAAATAGAAAAGTCTTATAATTCATATAGAGCTTAATATATCTTTATTATATAGCCTAGTATTTTAAAACTATTTACTAGCTTATATATTACTATAGGCCTATTAAAATCTCTTTCTATATTAATAAATATATTTATAATATTAAATAACTTTATTTCTAAATTAAAATAAACTATAATTATATTATCTACTTAAAAAAACTTTATTATAAATCTAGTAGTATATAGAAATAAAAGTAATATCTTTTAGAAATCTCTATAAATTACTAGCCTTAAGTAATATTAAGTAATATATTTATTAGAATTAATTTTATATATAAATATTTATTTTAAAGAAATTAGAAATATATTTGCTTTATTACTAAAAATAATTCTCTAGTAATTTCGAGCTTTAAAGTTATTAATTTCTAGTTTAATATAAGATTTAAAATACTTTTTAGTCGGATATTTCTTTAGATTATTTTATATTTTTAGAGCCTTTAGAAAATTATTAATATAAATTATTCTTATTATTATATTATCTGAAATTCTCTATTCTAAATATACTTTTAATTAAACTATTACTATAATTATAGTATAAATAGTTTTATAATTAAATCTCTTCTTATAATTCTATAATTAATTAGGCTAGAGAAACTCTAAAAGAAACTTTAAATAATTAATCTAATTTAATTTATCTGTTATTTATAGTAATATATTTATTATAATAATTATATTACTATTAGCTTTACTTGAATTATTATTCTAATTATTTCTTTTATATAAATATATTTGAATTAGTCTATTTCTAGTTTTAATAATTAACTTTTTTATTTATTTTCTTTTTAGCTTTATTATTTAATTTTCTATTTCAGTTAAACTATTTGCTTTTCTTATAAAGAATTCTTCTATTTCTATTAAACTTTCTATTTATTTTATAAATAAGCTTCTTGCTTTATTTATAGAAGCTATTAGTAAATCTTATTACTATTTCTAATAAGATTCTTTCCTGCTTTTATTAGTTTAATATATTCTATTAAATCTCTTTCTATTATATTAAGCTTTTTTAAAAGCTTAATATTTTTATTTTTATTACTTCTAGACTCTAATATATTTTCTGGCTCTTAAATATTTTATAAAGTTATAAGTTCTATTTCTAGTAAAGCTATAAAGCTTTCTATTCCCGAATTATAACCTATTAATATATTTATAGGCTCTTTTAATTATTAGTTTATTTATTTATTATTTTTTAGTTTAGGCTTATTTTCTATTTATTTTAATAAGCTATTATATTATAATTCTTTATTATTAAAAACTAATTTAATATCCTAAATCTTATTTTCTAAAAGTAATTCTATTATATTTTTTATAATCTTTATATTATAGCCTTTAGTATATTTATAATTCTTTTTATAGAAAATATTCTCGATAAATATAATATTATATATAATAATTATTTTATTAAATATAGAAATTCAGATTTTATAAATATTAAATATAATATATCTAATTAAATATCTAATATATTTATATAATATAACTTTAAATACTTTTTTATTTCGTTCTATTTTATAGTTTTTAATTATTAGATATATTCTAGAATTATATATATAGATTTTATTTTAATTAGATTTGAGATTAATTATTATTTATATTATAAGCTCTAAATTATATTAATAAAAGTAATTATAAAACTATAAATTAAATACTCTATTTAGTATTTTCTAATTATATATATATAAGAAGCTTTATTTATATAAATAAATTATAGCTATAAAGCTTTCTAGCTATAGCTTTTTATATAAATTAGCTATTAAGTATATTATAATAGCCTTATTTATAATCTTCTATTTTATTTATTTAGTATTACTATTTGGCTTATATATATATAAAAGAAAAAGCTCGATTTTAATATCGTATTTCTTTATTTAAATCTAATAAACTAATATTTCTTAAATTAGAATAACTATTTTCTTTTAATTATATTTAATATAAGTAATTAAAAGATTATATTATTTATATATCTATTATTTAAAATTCTTTATTATATTAAATATTAGTAAATCCTTATTATTTAATAATTAGAATTTAGTTTAAACTATTATAGCTATTTAGATAATTAAATAAGTTCTATAAAATTCTCTAAAATAGTAGAATAAACTTTCTTTTAGTTAGTTTATATAAAATTACTTATCTAATATATATTTAAATATAAGTTTATATATAATTCTTATTAGTTTATTAATTTTTATATTATATATATAATTAATAAACTTTTATAAAGCTTTATAAATTAAATATTTTATTTTTATATATTATTTTTCTTTTAAATTATTTCTCGGTTTAAAATACTTCTTTAATTTCTTATATTAAGCTTTAATTAAATATTTAAGTATTAGAAATATAAGCATATTACTAGTATTAATAGAAATTTTATATGAAATTTTAGAATAAATAAAAAGCAGCTTATATTTAGGAAAAACTAAATTAAATCTATATTCTAATTATATTAATACTATATTTTCTTTATAATTTTCAAGTTTAATTATAAGATTATATTTATAATATTAAGCTTCTTTCTTTATTAGACAAGCTTTAGAAATATTATTTATATAAAATTCATTAATAACTATAATATTATAAAGAATTAGATTTTTAGTATATAGTTCTATAAATTTATTAATTATATTTTTAATTATATAAGTATTATATCTAATAATTAGAAAACTAGTTATTTCTGCTTTTATATAATTATTAATTTTTATTTTAATAAAAGTATTAGAATTAATTAGATCTTTATTATTAACTAGATATATAGTATTATAATTATCGAATAAAGTATTTTAAAAGTATAAATATTTAAAGAAATTAAGTATTATATAAATTCTTTAATCTAGACTCTAAATTATAACTATTAGATTTACTAAAGTAATATTAAAGTTTTTAGAATATTGAATTTCAGATATTTTAGGCTTTTTTTAAGAACTAGTACCGGATATTAGTTTTTTTTATAGCTTATTTACTAGTAATTTTTATATTATATTTCTTTTTTAGCTAAAATTTCAGATTTTTCTAATATTTAATTAAGAGCCTTTTTCGGATCTTTCTAATTTATTTCTTATTAGGCTTAATTTTTATTTAAATTTTATTTAATCCGGTAATTATAATTTCTATAGTAATATAATTAAGTAAATCCTAGTAGTATTTAAGGTTTTTAGAACTTTTATAAGAGTATTTATAGTACTTATATTTATTTGAATTAGATTTACTATTTGATTTTTTACTAGTTTAATTTCCGAATATAGTAAAGATTATAGAAGCTTTTAAATATTTAGTATTTTAATTTTCTAAAATAATTTAATTAAATATTTAGCTATATTATTCGAATATAAGAATTAAAAGCCCTAGTTTATTTTTACTATATAGATTATTAAACTATTTTATTATTGAGATTAGTATAAGTTTTTATATAAAGTATTTATTAATAAATAATAAAATAATAAAATAAATTAGTAAATTATAAAACTATAATCTTAAATTTAATATAGAACTAATCTCTATCTTTTTTATAAGATCTAGAAAAGCCTTTTTTAAATAGAAGGCCCTAATACTTATAATATAAATAGTAATTAGCTATAATAATAAAGAACTATTAATTTCCCTAATTAATACCCGCGATATTTAAGGTTTATTATATGCCCTTTAGTTATATATAACCCTATATATATTATATTTTACTAAAGTATTATTAAGAATTCAATTATTACTAGAATGCCTTTAATTTTAGCGATTTTAAAACCTTTAATATAATTAAATACTTTTTTCTAATTAATAAACTAGTATTTTAGACTTATTTCTTTTTTATTTACTTATAGTAGAACCGAACTATATACTTTTCAAATAGTAGTAATTTGTATTATATTTATAGAATTATATTTTATTAATTAATCTTTAAAAATCTTATAAATAGAACTTTATTTATTTTTTTAAATTTTAAAATAAAGTTTATAAGAATCTTTATATTAATTATTTAATTATATAATTATATATTAGTTTATTTATCTAGTTTAGTTTCTTGATTTTTATAGTTTTATAAAAGAATTAAATAGTAGTTTTTAATATTTCCGAATATTATATATTATAAAAATACTAGTTTTAATTCTTTTTTAATTATAAACCAAGTATTCTTATTTTAATTCTCTGCTTTAATTTAATATCTAATATAGTAATTCTTTATTTTTTTTTAAGTATAAGTTTATTAACTATAAGAAAAGGCCCGAAAGAACCTATTATATTTATTTTAATTACTTTATTATTAAATAAATTAATCTTATTTCAGATATTTTTATTACTAGCTATTTTATAGAAAGTATTAAACTAGTCTATTTAGAAACTATAGTTCTTTAGAATAATAATAGAAATTATAGAAATGGTTTCTATTAATTAGTTAATAATAGAAATATAAACTAAAATATAATTTTCGAAGAAATAATTAAATAAACTTTTAAATATTTTTTATAGTATATTAATTAGAAAGCTTATTAATGTAAAGCCAGATTTATAACTAATATATATAAAGATTATAGAATAGGAAATTATATTAAATAATAAAAAGATTTAATTAAATTAGCTAAAAAAAAAGTTAAATAAAGTATAAAGCTTTAAGAAATAAATATATAGATTCTAATTAAGTAAAGTAATTATACTAGTCTCAAATTAGTAATTCTTATTATAATAAATAGTATATAATATTAATAAAAAGATTAAAATCTTAATAAATAAGAAAAATAGCCTTAAGATATATATTATATTAAAAAATACTTTTATTATTTATAATATTTATAGCTACTTCTTTTAATACTATTATTATTATTTTTATTAATCTAATTTCTTAAAAAATAAAGAAATAATATCTTTTTCAAATTAGTTTTAGTAGCTTTATATATAATTATTTATATTTTAATATTATATATAAAGCTACTAGAACTAATTAGAAGAAAATATTATTTTATTTCTTTTTCTAAAAAAGCGTTTTATTTAAATAACTAAAAAAGTTATTATTAAAGTTATTTAAAAAAGCTAAGGCTCTAGTTATTACTAATAATTTCAAGTAAAATATTATATTTATTAAAAAGTTTAATTCTAAAACAGATATTAAAACCGAAACTATTTTACTTTTTTTAAAAATAATATTAGTAAATATTCGGGTTTTTAGTTATTTAATTTAGTATATATTATATATATAACTAATTAATTTTCTTATTTCAAGTTTATACTAGTTTTAATTAAATATATATTAATTTGAATTAGAAAAAAAGTATTATATACTAGATAAAAAGGAATTATAAAGATATATATATTAGATAAAACTTTAATACTAGTTTCTAATTATTTTTTTATATTAGATTCAGATATTAGTCTTTTATTAATAAGATACTTATATATAGTAAGTTTTAAGAAAGAAATTAATTATAAGAAGCTATATTTTAGATAATTAATAAACTTATTATAGTAAGAATTACTGAATTAAGGCTAGTATAATTACTCTACTTAGTTAGAATCTATATACTCACTTCCTAAAACTTTATACTTTATTTAAGCTCTTTTCTAGCTAATTTAATTAACTCTTTTATTATTTAATATAACTCCCTACTCTATAATCTTTATATATATTAGTTATAAGCCCGGTCTTATACTAATAAGCTTTCTAATTAGTATATTACAGAGAGTATTTAAGAGCTTATTTAATTTATTTCTTCGAAAATCATATTTCAGTTTATATTTCCGGTATTAACTAATTAATAGAAATTATTCCTATAGTTCCTATAGTTTCTAAGGCTTAATTACAATTATATTAGAAGCTATAGTAAAGATTATTATTCTAAAGAACTGCAGTTCCTGGGCGAACTAATTTAATACTTTCTATAAAGTAGCCAGTAATAAAGATATCTGAAATAAGATTAATTCATTTAATAATAAAGTAATTAAAACAAATATAATAGCTTCTTCTAGGCCTTTCTCTATAATTAATAAGCTTATACTAAAGGAAACAGAGAATTACTATACTAGATACCAAGTTAATACGGAAAAATGGGATAAAAATACTCGACCTATAATTGAGAAAAGATCGAAATTAGTATTTCTATAGCTTATAATATTCGGGGATATTAGAGATTATTATTCGGTATTTTTATAAAACTATAAGATTAAGAAACTGGACTGGATAAATAAGCTAGTATACTACTATATAATTAGGTAATAGCTCTATTAAATAGTTAATATGAAGATCCTTATAAACTCTATATTAGGCCTCAAAAAGAGTAAATAGAGCTCTATTTACAAGGTTCTTAAGGCTTTATTAACGAAATATAGTTCTATAAATATAGTATAAATTATTACTATTTAGAAAATATATAGCTTGGTTTTATTATAAGTAAATAAAAGAGAAATAAGCCCAAAATACTAGTTTACTAATTAGAAAAAGGCATTTAATAGAGCTAGAGCTCTTAAAATTACTGAAATCGAAGGTACTCTAGTAATAATCGAGTTTTTAATAGCCCTCTAGCAGAAACTCGTACTAATCTAGGTAATAAAATAGCTTAGTAATCTATATAGCAAAGACAAGCTAGGGCTTCTAATTCTTATACTTAAATAATATAGCCAGGTATTTAATTAGATTATTTTAGAAAACCAAAATACTAAATACTTAAGAGCTTCTATAATCTTTATTATATTCGGGAATTAAACTAGTAAAGAATTAGATAGTAAGCCTAATACGGATAAATACAAGTACTATAAATACTTTTATAAGGGTTCTAAAATCTATAAGTATAAATAGAACCTATTTAGCTATATTACTATAGAAATTATAATTACCGGATTAAGTAAAACTTAGATAAAATTTAAGCCTAATAAGAAATAGATTAGAAAAATCCGGAAAAGAATCTTAATTAAATATTAGAAGAATCTGAAACCTTAGCTAGAAAAGAAATATAATATGAAAATTACTAGTAAATAAGCTATAGAAAAGCTAATACCCGATACTAGTTCTAAAAAGAAGCCTAAAGTATCCGGAACCTAATTTTCTAGGAACTTTAATACTATTCTAGTAGATCCTATACTTATAATCTAGAGTCCAGATTAGGGAATCTATATAATACTTGATTTTTTAAGATATTTACTTTCTTAGAGTATTTTATTAAATAACTATAATACTATATATCTAGTTAATAGTAAGGATCTAATTAATTCTAGTACTTTTATTAAAGCGAAAATTAATAATTATATAGAAGCAGAAATAACTAGTCTTCTAATTATTAGATATAGTACTTATATAATTAAAAACATAATTAATAAACTTATAGAACTATATATTAAAGATCTAATTCTTTATAATATTATAGTTATTAAAGGATTCTATATAAATATTATTTCCGAAGCTTATTTAGTAGAAAAGAAAGCTTAGTATTATAGATATAATCTTATAGTTAGATTAGGAGATTATAAAGAGAATATAGTATTAATATAATTAGAATATAGATTTAATTTAGTTTTCCTTAAATATAAGCTGCTTTTTATTTATTCTAATATTTTATTTGAAATTCCTACTAGTACTAGTAATATACTTATATTTCTAATACTTAAATATTTAATTAGAATTTAATATAAGAGATTAAAGAAATATTTCAAGCCGAGAAATAATTCAAAAGAAAATAGTATATAAAAGCAGGGCATTTAGCCTATAAAGCTTTATAAAAGCTTATTAATTATATATATAATATAAAAATTAATAGATTAATAAAGATTATATATAAATTTTATATTTAGATATATATTAGATAAGTAATCTTATATAGGCTAACTAAAAAGAAGTCTATTTAATTATTTTAGAGAATCTTATAAAACTTATTTAATTACCTAAATAGCTATAATGGTTTAAGCTGAATTCTAATAATTAAGAACGAATTTAATAGAAAGCTCTTTGGATACTTTTTATAGAATAAAGGAAGTTTAGTAATATTTAATATAATTAGGGATTTTGAATAATAAATATATAAATAATATAATCTTTTAATTATTTATATTAAGTATAATTAGGAGAAAATAATTATTCTAATCTAAGAAATATTAGCCTATTAGATCTAGATAAAGAAAGAAGATATTAAAATCGAGCTTTTTTCTTTATATATATATAAGCCAAATAGTAATACTAAGTAAATAGAGTAGAAAATTATAAATAAGGCTATTATAATATATTTAATAGCTAATTTGCCTGAAAAGCTATAGCCGGAAAGCTCTATAGCCGTAATTTACTTATATAATTAGAGTTTCTTATATATAAATTACTAGAAAATACTAAATAAAATACTTAATTTATAGTTCTATAATTATTTCTATTAGTATAACCCAGAGCTTATAGCTTAAATAATAGTTAATCTCAGGCCTAATTAGAATAGAATCTATATATATTCTCTTCTATATTATCCTATATTTGGACTACCCTAAGCGGTTAGCTCCTAGTATTCCCTGGAAAAAGCGGGTTATATAAGGAATACTAGAATCTTTCTCTTTTAGGAAATCGCATATTAGAACATAATTACGTTTAAATCCTTAGGGCTTAGCTTAGGATAAGAAAAAAGAAGCTCAAGTACTTTTCTCTATATTTTAGTAGTTCTAGAATGCGAGAGGCTTTTATTATGATTTTTTAAAGCTCGGGAGGAGGCAAGAGAAATTCTTAAGGTACTAGCTAGCTCTCGGGGCTCCCTAAAAAAATATAGGTCACGTAAGGAATACTAAAAAAAAAAAGCTAGCCTTATATTATTCTTCTTTTTTTCTTCTCTTTATTACTTTTATATTTACTACTTTCCCTTTTACTTATATTATGAACCCTTCTTGCTTTTATATTACCTATAAGCAAAACCGGCCTGCTTCTGACTTTATTATAGAGCGAGGCAAGTAATATAAGACCTGTAATTACTATTGAGTTTGTATTTTCCCCTTTTTCTGACTTAACTAACCTATTAATAGGCCTGAAATATTACTAATTATATCTAGTAATATCCTGCCTTATAAGAACTTGATCCAAATACTCTTTCTATCTCCCGGTAATAATAATAGTCTATTACGGACGTTTCTGCGAACGAGCTAGCCCTATAGCACTAGTAACGGATCTATTAACTATTTGTTATGGCCCTAGTTAATATCTTAGAAGACTTTCTTATAGACCTATTTATTATATGGCCTCCTGGCTTTCTCTCACGCTTCCGGCTAGCTTCCGTACATATAACTAGTCCGCTTACGGGTTATTATATAGCTTGCGAAGCCCTTTATTTTAGCTATATGAATAATTACTTTGAGGCCTATTATAAGAAGGGTAACGTAATACTTTCTCTAATTCGTAAGCCTCCTCTATACCTCTCTTATTTTTTTACGAGTAATAATTTGCTCTATTAGGCTTTCCGAGCAAATATCCGGGCATATAATTATACTTTTGCCTTTATATTAGTTAAGTATTAAAAGAATATATAAATTGACTTCTCTTATAGAATCTAGTACTTTTAGATCCATAGCGAGCTCTTTTATTTCTAAGGCCTGCTATAGCCTGCTTCATATACCGAACTCTCTTTTATATAGCTCTTCTTTTATAATCCGCTCTTTATAACTAATATACGGGCTACTAACTTCCCTTACTTAGATTATATGGTTCTTTTATAGCTTACGAATATACTTACGGATTATAATCCGTTTATTATAGTCTATAAGATAGCCTGCAAGTGTCTTATAAGCTAATAAATCAATTTCCGGATCTTATTTAACCTGTAAATGTACTTAATTCTCGAATTAGGTACTAATTATTATTATAAGAATCTCCTAACGAGTAATAAGATTACAGCCCTTATCCCGGACAAGTATATAAATGCAAGCTGCCGTAATCTGGTACTTATAGTCTATAAGGCAAGCTATAAGTATCTGTAAATACGTATAGTTAATATTATATATATAGTATATATACTACTCTATTATATCTTACTCTTCTCATATAGCAACCCGGTCTAGTACTATGATTTATAGTTATAGGACCATAATAGGACTTGTTAGCGGATATGGCTCGAGTAACGGGTCTTTTACTAGTACTATTTCTATATCCGTCTAGCCTTTTCCCTACTTTTTTACGCTAGCTACCTCTTTTAGTAGTATATTATTAATATATATATTACTTATAAGACTATCTCGCTCGACTAGCTCTGCTTATACTAGCAGAATATTCGTATAGATATCTATATAGGACTTGCGGATACTTTAATTCATAAGAATATTTATACAAGTAATATTAGCTAATACTTTATTCTTCTATTAAGCTTTATAGGTAGTAATTGCTTTATATAGCAGCTTTTTTAAGACTTAATAGCTATTATATAGTACTTTGGTAAGCCAAGCTTCTTTATTACTTTTATAGCTAACCCGTACTAGCCTGAGATTATAGATTACTTCTTAAACGGGTAGTAAGTAATTAATTATCCGGATCTCTTTTATTAGGTCTTTATTCTAAAGATATAGGAGCTTCTTATAAATCTTAAGAACTACTTTTTCGGATAATATACGGGCCATATCTATATAATCGAGTACTAGAAGCATAGCCTTCTATATATATACCTACTCTTATTTCTTAAGAGAAATACCGTTTTCTTAATCCCTAATTTAGTTAATAAGGTTATTTATACCGAGCTCCTAGACCTATTATAGGATTTTACGGGCAAACGTATGGCTATAATTACTAGCCAGATATCTTATGGGCCATATGGCCTTAATAATAATCCGAAAGCCCCGTATATAATCTATAAGACGCCTATAGTCCTGCTTATATACTAGAAGAGGTTCTTTAAAGTATTTGCGGCTATAATAATTATTTATAAGAATAGATATCCCAAGTACTAGTACCGGGATAATAGCCATATATTTATAGTCTATAAACCAGGCTTTCTAGACTAGGAAGTTATTCGTAATAATTACTGGGTTATTTCATATAACCTATATCTTTTCTAGAAGTTCTACTTATATATTAATATTAAGGTTTATATATCCGTATAAGTAATTAAGTATATTTATAAGTATATTTATAAGAGAACGGACTATATAACTATTACTATCTCGGGAATAGATAATAAGATTACCTAGTATCTCTAGGCTTAGTATATAGGCCCTATAGAGGCTTTCTAGTACCTATTTAAGTACCTAATATACCAGGAGTTCCTCCCGGTTTAATATCTTATAATTTACTTCCCTAAATAGTATATAGTCTGCTTTATAGCTAACCTCTTACCCGAGTAAATCACAGACCGGGCCGTAAATACCCGCTTAACCTTAATAGCCTTTTTTGAGTATAATGTAATATATAAGAACGGATACTAGTACCTATATTACGAGTTCCTATAGTACTTTATATAGGTTACCAAGACCCGGATATAGAAGCGCTATAAGCGAGAATATAGTATTAGCCATATTTACTATTATAGTCTAGTTTCGGGCGAGCGGTTCTATTTATAGCTCTTACTAATAGTTATATACGATTTATAGTTCTTTAATAAGTTTTACTTAGTTAAGGGCATTTGTTATCCTATATACTATACTACCTGTATTACCTATAGCTTGGCAGAGAATAATTAGGAGTAGTTCTAGTACTTTAATAAGGCTATTTTATTAATAACTAGCCATGGTTTACGAATACTCTTTCTTATAGGCATTTGCTAGTAGCTAATTACGGATATGCAAGTAATCTGGAACCGGTATAAGAAGTATTTCTGTAATAACTTGGCCCGCAAGCTAGCCTATAATTTATTAATTAACTTCCTGCTACCCTTGGTTAATCCTTATTATAATTACGGCCTCTTTTTACTTAGTCTCGGCCTTACAGATCTCTAGCAGATGCTTATAGACATTACCTTGCCTGAGAATACCTTTAACTAGATTATAAGCTACCGTATAACTAATCTATAGGTTAATTATACTTATAAAATATTACTAGTAATTATAATATAAGCCTAGTTAAATGTGAACTAGTATTCTTGCTTTTAGATAATTATAATAGTAATTACGGATAATTCGCAGACTACCTACTTCTACTTATAAGGCCCTAGTAGGACTAGTAAGACATTTCTTTATAAGACCCTCTATTACTATTACTATAGCTAAGGTAAGGTTGTTTTATATATAGTATTAACGGGTATTATGGCTCTCTTTCTCCCGGACGAACATACGTCTCACTTCTAGTTCCGGATCCTGCTCGAGCTCAATGAATTATCTATAAGTATAATTACTAAGATAAGCTAGCTCGGGGCGCTCTTGTAATCTATAGACCTAATTATCTGGGATAAGGTACCTATATAGTATAAGTATTACTTTGAGGTAGTATACCGGCTAATAGTCGATTTATAGTTAGTTACGGATAATATTTTCTTTAGAGGAATACTTATAATCCTCGGAGGGAACTTTATCTAGATTTTACTAGTAATCCTATATGGTTTGCGGGCCAATATAATACGGGCCTACCTATAGTAGATATAGATCTGGCTATAGCTTTATTAGTTATTATTACGGATTAATATACGGGTCTATAATAATCTATTTGAGCAGGATTTTATAGACTAGATTAGTAGTCTATTATATGACCTGTCTTTAAATAGGCAAATTATACTCCCGCTTTTTATTTTATATATCTAGTTAGTTACGGACCTAATTAATTACGTTTACCCGCAAGAGTAACTCTTGCGGGCCCCGTATAATTACTAGGCCTTTAGTAGACGGGTAATCCTATTAATCCTAAATAATATAGTCCGTAAGCTTAACTAAATAATTCTGGATATGCTTTCTGGCCAGAAATAGACGTATTTTATAGTAGATTTGGCTAATATAAATGAGGTAGATCCTGAGATTATAAAATTACTTCTAGAGGTCTTATAAAGTATCTATTTACCGGGTCTGCCCTTCTCTAAGCTATGACTTAAGATTAGTATACTCGTAATACTCTTACAGAATCTCTATTTATAGGAAGGGCTTTATAACGGGTTACGGATATTAATTTATAGCTTTGGGAAGTTCTCAATTCGTATATGGCTATTAGGTAATAACTTTAATAGCCAGTTACGGATAATTCTATGGATTAAGCTCTAGTTAATGAATTAGTAATTATCTTTTATACTTTCCCGTAAGTAGTTTCTACTTGCTTTATTCTTTATAATAATTATTAATAAGTTATAGGACTAGTTATTTAAGGTAATAGGGGTAGATTTACGGTTCCCGGTCTTTTCTTATGACTAGTTCTATATAGTAGCCTTACGGGTAATCTTATAGGTAGGGCTTTATATTCTTTTATTCCCTAATATAAACTATATAAGTAATATAGTATATCCAGAAATATTATAAGGTCTTACTTAGCTTTTGACTTATTTATGGCTAATTTTATATACTTATAAGCTATTTTTCTTTTTATACCGTCCCTAAAGAATCCGTAAAGAGTCTATACCTGATTTATATACTTAGCTAAAAGCCTTTATTATATTCCAAACCTACTCGGGACAAGTTTAGGGCAAAATTATTACTAGCCCCGGAGCTTGCATAAGGCCGCTAGTAATAATTTTAGTAAAGCGGCCCTAAACTCGTCTTCTCTATATTATCCTATATTTAGGCCACCCTAAGTAGTTGGCTTATAAGGCTTCTTAAAAAAAACGGGTTATATAAGAAATACCAGAATTACTCTTTTCTAGGGAATCATATATTAGAATGCAATTATATCCAAATCCTTAGGGCTTAGCTAGGAATTAGAGAGGAGAAGCTCAAGTGCCTTTCTTTCTATTTTAGTAGTTCTGGAATACGAGGGGCTTTTCTTATAATTTTTTAAAGCTCGGGAGGGGTAGGGTAAGGGGAATTCTTAAGGCTCTGGCTAGCTCTCGAGGCTCCCAAAAATACAGATTACGTAAGAAATACTAAAACTTCTATATATTACATACTATAATCCTAATATCTAGCAAGCTTAAAGGGTATTTTATAGGTATAAGAGAGAGCTTTATAAATAAGAATAAGGCTATAAGGGTTCGTATAAGGAAAGAAGAAGCTTTATAGGCTTGTAAGATAGTTTAAAAAGAATTATAAGAAAGAGAAAAAGTTATAATAATTTATAAAGAAAGAGAAAGAGCTTTGCAAAAATAAGTAAGGCTTGAAAGGGCTTATAAGAGGGCTTTATAGGTATAAGTAAGGGCTAAAAGAAAGCTACAAATAAGGATATAAGTAATAAGGAATTTATAAAGGCAAATAAGGCTTAAAGGGCTTATAAAAAGAAAAGAGCTTTATAAATAAAAGTAAGGGCTTATAGTAAGAAGAAGAAAGCTTTATATATATAAATAAAACTATAAGGATTTATAAAAAGAAAAAGAAAGCTTTATATATATAAATAAAACTATAAGGATTTATAAAAAGAAAAAGAAAGCTTTATATATATAAATAAAACTATAAGAATTTATAAAAAGAAAAAGAAAATTTTATATAAATAAATAAAAGCTATAATAATTTATAAATAAAAATAATAAACTTTATAAATATAAAAAAAAATATAAAAAAATATAAGAGAAAAGAAAGAGCTATAAAAGCTTTATAAAAATAATATTATTTCTTATTATAATAAAAAGAATTTCTATAAATTTTAATTAGAAATAAAAAATAAAAATAAACTAAATTTAATATATTAAATAAATATTTATAAATATAAGTTTATATATATATAATTAAAATATATAATTAATAATTCTACTAATTTAAAAAAATTATATTAAGTTTAAAGTTTAAGAATTTATAAAATTAATTAAAAAATATATTATATAAAAATATAAGAAATTTATAAATTAGATTATTTTATTAAAAGTAAATTATATTTAATTTAATATTATTAATTATATAATAAATATTAGAATATTAAAACTCTTATTAAAATAACTTTTAAATTAAGAAATATATTTTTAAATATTTTAATTTTAAGAAGATTTTAAAAATAGTTTATATTTTTAATATATTTAATAATATAAAGTTTTAGTAAGCTTTTTTAATTAAATTCTTTTAAAAAATATATATAAAAATAAGTATTAATTAAAATCCTTTATATATATAAAAAGTTTATTTTATATTTAAAGACTTCTTTTAAAATAAACTTATATAAATATCTTATATTAGAGAAAACTTATATTAACTTTTAATAATAATTTAATTTAAAAACTTATAAATAACTTAAAGTATTAAATTATTTTATATATAATATAATAGCTTTTACTTTTTAAAATATATTTTTATACTTAGAAAAAATTAAAGAAAAATATTATTTAATATTAATAAATTATTTTTATTAAAACCTTTCTTTATATAATACTTATATTATAAAAATTAATTTTATTAAACTTATATTATTAAGAGTTTTAATATTTATTTTATATAATTATAATTATAAAAAAGATTTAATTTTATAATAATATAAAATAAATATTTAATTTGAAATAAATTTATATATTAAATAATATTTTAATAATATATAAATTAAGAGAATATTTTATATAAAAAAAAGGAACTAAAAAAGCTTTATAAAATAAATATTATTTCTTATTATAAATTTTAATTAATTTTTTTTATATAATTTATATTAGAAATAAAAAATAAAAATAAACTAAATTTAATATATTAAATAAAGGTTTATAAATATAAGTTATTATATATATAAATAAAATATATAATTAATAATTTAAATAAATTATATTAATATTATATATAAATTAAAAGAATATTCTTAGCTTATTTATAAGTAATTTTATATATTTATAAGCTATTTTCTTTCTTATATAATTTATAAAGAGTTTATTACTAAAAAGAATTATTTAAAGCTACTCGGGACGAGTTTAGGGCAAAATTATTGCTAGCCCCGGAGCTTGTATAGGGCCGCTAGCAATAATTTTAGCGAAGCAGCCCTAAACTCGTCCTCTTCTATATTGTCCTACGTTCGGACTACCCTAAGCAGTTGGCTCTCGGGGCTTCCTGAAAAAAGCTAGTTATGTGAGGAACGCCAGAATCGCCCTATTCTAGGGAATCGCATATCGGAATATGATTATGTCCAAATCCTTAGTACTCAGCTTAGGAGAAGAGAGGAGAAGCTCAAGTATCTTTCTCTATATTTTAGTAGTTCTGGAATACGAGGGGCTTTTATTACGATTTTTTAAAGCTCGGGAGGAGTGGGGTAATGGGAATTCTTAAGGCTCTCGCTAGCTCTCGGGATTTCCTGAAAAATATAGGTCACGTGAGAACTACTAAAACTTTCGTATACCGCATACCGTAATCCTAATGCCTAGCAAGCTTAAGGGAAGTTCTACAGGTATAAGAGAGAGCTTTATAAATAAGAATAAGGCTATAGAGGTTTATATAAGAAAAGAGGAAGCTTTATAAGCTTATAAGATAGTTTAGAGGAAATTATAAGCAAGAAAAAAAGCTATAATAATTTATAAAAAAAAAAAAAGCTTTATAAATATAAGTAAAGGCTATAAAAAAGCTATAAATAAGAATATAAGTAATAAGTTACTTATAGAAGCAAGTAAGACTTAAAAAATATATATAGAAAGAAAGAGCTTTATAAATAAAAGTAAGAGCTATAATAATTTATAAGATAATTCTATAAATATAAATAAGGCTTAAGAAAGCCTATAAGAAAAGAAAAGGGCTTTATATATATAAGTAAAAGCTATAATAATTTATAAAGAAAAGCAAAAAGCTTTATAAGTATAATATTATTTCTTTTATAATTAAAAAGAATTTTTATAAATTTTAATTAATTTTTTATATAATTTATATTAGATATAAAAAATAAAAACAAATTTAATTTAATATATTAAATATAAGTTTATAAATATAAGTTCTTATATATATATATAAATAATTTAAATAATTTAAAGATATTATTTTAAGTTTAAAGTTAAAGAATTTATAAAATTAATTATTTAAAAATATAATATAATATAAAAAAGAGTTTTATAAATTAAATTAATAAAAGAAAGTTTATTATAAATTAATTAAATAATATATAATATAAGAAATATATAACTTAAATTATTTATTAAAATAGCTTTTAAATTAAGAAATATATTTTTAATATTTTAATTTAAAAAGCATTTTAAAAATAGTTTATATTTTTAATATATTTAATAATATAATTTTTTTAAAAAGCTCTTTTAAAACTATTATATAAAAATTATATTTAATATTTAAAGACTTTTTTTAAAATAAATTTATATTAAAGAAACTTATATTAAGAAAATATTATTAACTTTTAATAATAATTTATTTTAAAAACTTATAAATAACTTAAAATATTAAATAATTTTATTATTATTAGTATAGCTATTTCTCTAGAAGTCATATATATAATTACGGGATACGGGATACGGGATATAGGTAATAGGTAATAGGATATAGGTAATAGAATATAGGATATAGGATATAGTTATATAACCTTGCGTCCTATTAGTAACTCGACTAGTAGACTAGACCCCTTTAGGCTTAGCAGATTTAGGGATTATATATTAATACTATAATACTATAATCCCTACTTCTAAATAATAACTTTACTAACTATATATAAATAGTACTTCTATAACTATATAATAGTATTATATATTTCTAATAAACTAATACTAATTAGTTAGTACTTATAGATTAGGAAGAATTAAGCTATACTTGCTTAAAATTCGGTTACTTAGGGGCAAAGCCATTATTCTAGTTAAAGAAGAAATAACTATTAATTCTATTACCTATAATTCGGTTATATAGGCAGAAAAGACACTTAATCTTACTAAGGCCCGATTATACTATATTAAAGAAGGAAATATCTATTAGTTCTATTACCTATAATTCGGTTATATAGGTAAAAAGGGCACTTAATCTTACTAACTACTAAAACGGTTAGCTATTTAACTATTTTATTTCATTTCTATTTAACTTCTATAAAACCCTTTTAAAAACCACCTTCTTTTAAATCCCTAGGGCTTTTAAGCTTTAGAATTATTGAGTTCTCCCGAAATCTCGATATTTTATTCCTTAAATTTTACTTCCTAAATTTCTTGTTATAGACGAAATTTTTACCTTAAATATAATATCTATTATAAACTACTTATCTTATAAACTACTTTCCTTCTTATAAACCTACTCTTCTTATAAACTATTATACCTTAAACTAGATATAAGCCTATAGAATATATAATAGCAGAATATACTATAATAGATAATTCCTTTATTAAATCTATCTAATCTAATTACTTTATAGATAATAATAATTTCAAGGAATTAGTAAAAAAGTAAAGATATAGGATTAACCTGAATTCTACTAAGGCAGACGAGATAACTAAGTTCTTAAATACTAAACTATTTTAATATATTCTCTATAAAATAGTTAATAATAACCTTTAGGAGCTATTTAGATATAATTTTAAGAACTTTACTTATTAAGGGAACTTTAATAAGTTCAAATTCCCGGAAATACTATATCTATATAAGACTTTTTAGTATAGTAATATATTTATATAATAAAATAATAGTATTAATACTATTACAAATATCCTATATACTATTATAAAGGAAAATAAATAATATATATAATTAAATAAGGATATATTAGTAGCTAGACTAGACCTTATTAAGGGACTAATCCTATTAGGCTTTATTACTCTTATAAAGAACAAGTACCTAAAACCTATTATCTTTAATATTTCTATATTACTATTACTTTCTCTATTACTTTTTCTATTACTATATCTTATATCTCTACTAGATTTATATATTAGTATAGAAGCTCTAGAAGCAAATAGTATATTTCTACTATTACTACTATTATAACTATATTTAAATAATCCCTAATTTCCTTTAATTATAAAACTTATTAGGGAAGTCGCTAAAATCTATATAAAAGAGTAAAAGTATAATAAATCTAATAGTAATTTTAATTATAAACTCACTATTTTCCTTAATATTTACTAATATATAGAGCTTTTATAAGAGGTACTAATATAAGCCTTTCCTATTATACTAAAAGAACTAGCTCAAGACTATTTCTATAGTAACTAGCTCTTTTAATATATATATAAAGAGGCTTATATTAATATCTATAGCTTCTTTAAAAGCCCTGGATTCGAATATTAAAATTTAGATAAGTAGAATACTATTATATTAGCTTCTATAATAACTAAATTTCCGGAAAAGATAATATTTAAGACTATTTAATTGCTAATTAATAAACTATATTAATTATAGTATAGTCTTATATCTAACTTGCAAAATACCGAATTTCTTTATAATAAGATTATTATCTCTTATTAAGGCTTCCGGATATATAAATATATAATCTCAGACCCTTCTATAAATCTCGGCTAGCTTATTAATAAGCTCTAGTTATCTATTACTATATATAAGAGTAAATAATGAGCTAATCCCGAAATCTTCTTTACTAATTAATAATATTACTCTTAGAACCCTTTAAGCTATTATTTTTCCGGAAATTATTAATATAAACCTAGCTATAATTTCGGAACCCGTAATAATTACTTTAAGTCCTATAATTATAATAATTATATCCCGAAGTCGTATTTTATATATAAGAAACCCGAATACTATTTATAGAAATATATACTAGAGAAATAAAAAGCTAAAAAGGCTCGATTTAGGAATAGAAATATCTATTAGTTCAAATCCCGAAATATCTGTAACTTTAATAAATACTTTAGTAATACTTATATATAGTACGTTACTAAAGCCAAAGGTAAAGAAGGTAATAAGGGTAATAAGAATAAACTAGTAAATAATACTTTTAAGGCTTTATTAGTAGAAATAAATAAAGAAAAGAAATATTACTCAGATTCCTATTTTACTTTAGTTAAGAGCTTTTTAGCTACTTCTATTACTTCTGCTTTACTAATAACTATAGCTAATACCTTTATAAATAACCTTACTTCTTTTTCTCTTATATACTAGATAATAGGCGAAAACTATATCTTAAAGCCTATTAAACCCTTAATAGAAAACGCCTAGACTTTTATAATTAATAGTATATTAAGATATACTACTTATTACTTTTATAAAATTATAATTAATACTAGAGCCTCTAGATACTTAATTACTAGTTCTAACTAATTCCAAGCTCTCTAGTAAACTAATAATAGTATTAAACTTAATAAAACTACTAAAGATTAAGTTAATATCTAGTTTAGTATTAGATCTATATTTTCTATTAGATCTATAATAGTAAGTATACTAATTAGGTAAGTATAATTCCATATTATATCTTTAAAGACTTTATTTTTACTTAGCTTAGCTAATATAGATAAGCTAGAGGTCTATTTTAATAATCTTATTAATTATTTTATTACTTTTACTAGAAAATATATACCTATAATATAATATTTTAGATACTTTTTCCTGCTTTAAAATACTATACTATAAAGCTTTATTTCTGAATTCTTTATTTATAACTCCTGCTTTTTTATAAAAGTCGAATTATAATATTTATATTATTATTTTAGTTATTTATTTATTAGTAAGCTCCGAAATATACTAGAATAAATAGGCTATAATATTAATATAGAAGCCCTTAAGTATCTTATAAAGTATTATAAGTAATACCAGGAATATAACTAATTACCCGAATAATTTAAGTTTAATCTAAAAAATAATATTAGCTTTAATTACTTTATTATTATTAATATTTTCTATATTTCCGGTAAGCTTATATTTTATATTATTAATAAAGGCACTTGATATTAAGCTAGCTAATAGCTCTAGAATATTAGTATAATATATACCTGAAATATACTTAAGTAATACTAGATTAATAATTATTTAGGCCTTTCTAATTAGATTATAATAGATACCGGAAAGCAGTTTACTAATAAGAAGTTTACTTAGCTTATAAATACTATAAGAACTAAGGTTAAGATTATTTCTATAGAAGCTTATAACTCCGTCGGAATTATAGAATACTATTATAGCCTAATCTAATATATCTATCTTATTATTATAGCCAAAATTAATAGAATTAATAAGGATACTATATTTCAAATAGCTTTTAAGGCTATTAATGACTTTATAGGACCTAATAGTATTATTCTAATTCTTTTGGTTTATAGTACTTTATCTCAAATAACTAAATATAATACCCTATTACCTATTATATTATAGTAATTAGTAGTATTTAAGAAGGTAATAATAGAAATTCAAAAGCTTTAAGCTAGATATTAAATTAGGAATACTTTAAATACCCGAAATAGTTCTAGTATTACTAATATCTATAAACTATTACTAAATTCGAATATTCTTATTTAATATAAAGGAAATACTAGTTAATCTAGTAGTTGGGATAAACTATATAAGCTAGTAGCTATTAATGGGGAGAACTATATACTAGCTTTATTATATAGTAATACTACCTTCCGTTTAACTTCCGTAAAGCCCTTTTATATAGGAGATATTAAGGTTATTACTAATAGCCCCGAATCTGAACCTATTCCCGAACCTAATAGTAAGGCTAAAGGTAATACAAGTATAATTCCTCCTATTATTTCACTAAAATATAGCAGAGAATACTCTTATAAGACCCCAGATATTATGGTATTTCAATAGAATAACGAACTATATAAGAATTCCTATTAAGTTAAAGTTACTAGGCTTCTAAAAAAGAGTATATTTAAGATTATTTTCAGATCTCAGGTACTAAAGAAGATATATATCTTTAACTCCCGGTTTATTAATAAGATTAAGAATAAGAGTATAAAGAAAGAGCTTAAGAAATTAAGACTAGTTATCCAAGCTTATAATAATAGTAAGAAATATATAATATTAATATAATTACTTACTATCTAATATATTAGCCAGAGAATTATTCTTAGTATTACTATTATAATAATAGATATTATGGAATTATATTTATATAATATCTTATAAGCTTATATCTAATTAATAACCTTACTTAATTATAATTTCTATATTAACTCACTTTATAAGCTTACTAGAGAGCTGAATCTAAAAGACAATTCTATTCTAAAGGTTATAAAACCACTATATAGTATACTAGAAGCTAGGAACTACTAGTTTAAAACTTACTATTCCTACTATATTAATGAGCTTTTTATAGAATAGTTAACTTATAACTCTTACTTACTTTATAGCAAGTAACTCTTCGGGATTATTAGTCTTTAAACTAATAATATTTTATTTATTAGAACTAATAATTTTATAAAGGTAAAGTAACTAAAGCTTTATAAGGCTAAGTTCTTAGCTAAGAAATATAAATTCCTTACTTTTAACTATAATCTCAAATTTAATAGAGGTATTATTTATATGAATATTACTAGAATTACTCTTATATAGGAATACTAGTATAAGAACCTCTAAACTATTTCTATAAAGAATATTACTACTATAAGTAATAGGGGTACTATTCGTTAAAATCTTTCTATTAAGAACTAATATATTACCTAATATATAAGAGAAATATATATTATATTAATTTATTAACTAGAAGCTTTATATAATCTATTAATTACCGCTTAAGCTATTAAATTCTCGGAAACTAATATAAAGGTACTTAATAAGCATATTTAATAGCAAATTAAGAATACTACTAGAAAACTAAAATTTATAAAGCTAGTAAAGAAGTTCTTATATTTAATTATTTTTATAGATATTTCATTTATAAATAATAGAAATCTCTTTTTTTAAATCGGATATATTCTAGTTCTAGTAAACGGAACTAAATATACTAATATTATCTACTAGTTCTTTACTAAATATAAGAGAGTTACTAGAAGCATTCTAGCTTCGGAACTCTATAATATAGCTTATAGTTTTAATATAAGTACTTTAGTTAAATCTATAATTAATAAAGTACTAGAAATAGAACTATTACTAGTAGTCTATATAAATTTAAAGTTATTATATGAATACCTTATTAAATTAGGAACTATTCGAGAAAAGTATCTAATAATTAATATAATATACCTCCGCCAGGTATATAAATAATAAGAAATTACAAAAGTTAAATAAATTAAGGGAGAATTGAATCCTGCCGATTTCATAATAAAATTAAAGCTAATAAATACCCTCAAGTGCCTAATTAATACAAATATTATATAATTAGATATAGAAAAATAGGTCGAGTATAAATAGGGCAGAAAATAGATATATAGGATAAAAGAATATTATAGGAAAAGAAATCACATATAAAAGGTTATAGCCTTTGGCATATAACCAAAACCTTAGAAGTAATATAGATATATAAAGTATTTGGGAAATCTAATACTAGGCCGGATTAGGGAATTTATATATAATTAGAGAGAGACACCGTTTTTCGCGTTTTTAGAGAGTTTCTAGTATTAGTATAGCTATTTCTCTAGGAGTTATATATATAGTTACGGGATACGAGATACGGGACATAGGTAATAGGTAATAGGATATAGGTAATAGGATATAGAATACGGGATATAGTTATATAATCTTATATCCTATTAGTAACTTGACTAGTAGACTAGACCCCTTTAGGCTTAGTAGATTTAGGAATTATATATTAATACTATAATACTATAATCCCTATTTCTAAATAATAACTTTATTAACTATATATAAATAGTACTTCTATACCTATATAATAGTACTATATATTCCTAGTAAACTAATAATTATAGAATATAATAGTTTTTATATTTTAAAAATATTAAAAGATTTATTAAAATATACTTTTATATTTAAATAAAAGTAAAGAAAAATATTATTTAATATTAATAAATTACTTTTATTAGGAAATTTCTTTATATAATACTTATTAATAAAAGAATTTAAAATTAAAAATAGGAATTTATTAAAATAAGTAAAAATATTATATAAAGCTTAATAAACTTTTATTATTTTATAATTTATATATATTTAAATTAATTTTCTTTAGTTTTTAAAATTTATTTATTTTTATTTTTATTTAAAATACTTATATTATAAAATTATATTTTATTAGACTTATATTATTAAGATTTAATAATTATAAATTTTAATATATAAGATATTTTTTATATATTTTATAATAATATTTTAAATTTAGATTTATTATAATTTTTATTTTATTAAATTTAATATTTAAAAGACTTATATTAATATTATATATTTAATTAAAATATAAATTAAGAGAATGTTTTATATAAAAAGAATATAAGAGAAAAAATAAAGCTAAGAAAGCTTTATAAAAATAATATTATTTCTTATTATAATAAAAAGACTTTTTATTAATTTTAATTAATTTTTTATATAGTTAATATTAGAAATAAAAATAAAAATAAAATAACTTTAATATATTAAATAAAAGTTTATAAATAAAAGTTTATAAATAAAAGTTTATAAATAAAAGTTTATAAATAAAAGTTTATAAATAAAAGTTTATAAATATAAGTTTTTATATATATAATTAATTAAAATATATAATTAATAATTTTAATAATTTAAAGAACTTATATTAAGTTTCAAGTTTAAGAATTTATAAAATTAATTATTTAAAAATATAATATAATATGAAAAAGAGTTTTATAAATTAAATTAATAAAAGAAAGTTTATTATAACTTAATAATATAATATAATATATAAGAAATATAAGAAATTAAATTCTTTTATTAAAAGTAAATTTTATTAATTTATAAAAATATTATTTAATTATATAATAAATATTAAAATATTAAAATAAATATTAAATTAAGTAATATATCTTTAAATAGTTTAATTTAAGAAAGATTTTAAAAATAATTTATATTTTTAATATATTTAATAGTATAAAGCTTTTAAAGAACTTTTTTAATTATAGTCTTTTATATATATAAAAAAATTATTTTATATTTAAGGACTTTTTTTAAAATAAACTTATATAAATATTTTATATTAAAGAAAACTTATATTAATAAATTACTTTTATTAAAACCTTTCTTTATATAATACTTATTAATAAAAGAATTTTAAAAAGAAATTAAAATTAAAAGTAAAGATTTATTAAAATAAATAAAAATATTATATAAATATTTGCTTTTTTTAAATAATTTATATATATTAAATTAATATTTTTTAATTTTTAAAACTTATTTAAAACTCTTATATTATTAAAATTTAATAATTAAAAAAAGACTTAATTTTAAATCTTAGTTATTAAAATATAAATTAAGAGAATAGTTTTAGCTTATTTATAAATAATTTTATATATTTATAAGCTATTTTCTTTTTTATATAATTTATAAAAAGTTTATAAAGGGTTTATTTCTAAGAAGTATTATTTAAAACTACTCGGGACGAGTTTAGGGTAAAATTATTACTAGCCCCGGAGCTTATATAGGGCCGCTAGTAATAATTTTAGCAGAGCGGCCCTAAACTCGTAATTCTAGGATATATCTAATAATTAAGAACTATAAAATAAAATAGAATAAGAGAATATTTAAAGTTATATTATATAAGTATATTAGATATTTAATTAGATATATTATATTTAATATTTATAGAATCTGAGTTCCCGTATTTAACAAAGTAATTATTATATATAATATTATATTTAACGAGAATATTCTCTATAAAAAGAATTATAAATATACTAAAGGCTATAGTATAGAGATTATAAAGAATATAATAGAACTATTTCTAGAAAATGAGATTTAGAATATTAAATTAATCTTTAAAAATAAGGAATTATAGTATAGTAGCTTATTAGAATAAATAGAAAATAAGCCTGAATTAGGGAATAATAAGTAAACGAACCAATAATTAGAAGAGCCTATAAGTATATTAATTAGTTATAACTCGGGAATAGAAAGCTTTATAATCTTATTAGGAATAGGACTTATAATTCTATAAAGTATTTTAGAGCCAGAAAGTATATTAGAGTCTAGAAATAATAAAAATAAAAATATTAAGCTTTTAAGAAGGCTTAGTACTATAGAGAGAAATATAATAGAATATACCGGAATTATTAGAGAAATATACCAAACTAATAAAAGCAGAAAAGAATCTTCTTAGGACTAGTAATAAGGTCTACTAATAGCTCCTATAAGTAAAGCGGGAAGCTTATCTATAGAACGAGTAGATAGCTTAATAGAAATAAGAGAATTCTTTATAGAAAGAGTAAATAGCTCAGCTAAAATAGAAGATTAAATAGTAAAACTAAAGAAAAAGTAAATAAAGAAGCTAATTATTAAAACCAGAAATAGACTAATTCAAATATACTTATATAAGAGAAATAATTAGAATAGAGATCTAGATAGAACTAGTAGTAATATAATTACTATAATAAGTATACTATTATAAATAATAAGTAAATCGAATTAGATTAATTATTTAGAATCTCTTTTAGGATCTCTTTAGCCTAATTAGTTAGAGAATTATAAAAAGAGTTTTAATTATAAAATTATATATACTATAATTATAATAGTAGTTTAATTAAAAATATATCTAGAGTAAAGTATTCCGGATAGTATAATAATAGGAAAAATTTATATTAATAATTTTCTAAAAGCTCTAAAGATATAGAATAATCTAAAAAAGTATCTAGTTAGGAAATACTTTAAATCGGATACTAAACTAGAAATTAATAATTTTAAAGCTCGAAATTACTAGAGAATTATTTCTAGTAATAAAGTAAGTATATCTCTAATTTCTTTAAAATAGGTATTTATATATAAAATCGATTCTAATAAATATATTACTCGGTATTATTTAAGCCTAGTAGTTTATAGAGATTTCTAAAAGAAGGCATTATTCCTGTTTATATATACTACTATACTTATAATAAGGTTTTTTCGAATAGCTAGTATAATTATAGTTTATTTTAATCTGGAAATAAAGTAATTCGATATTATAAATATATTTATTAATATAGAAAGAGATTCTAATAGGCCTATAATAATATATAAGCTACTAGACAGTTTCAAGATACCAGAATATATAATAGAAGTAGATCGAGCTCTATATAGGCTACGAGACTCTCTTACTCTATAGTATAAGTACTAGATAGATACTTTTAAGAGAATTAGACTTTTTAGACTTAATAAAGAGCCCTGTATTTATATAAATACAGATTATAAGATCTTTATTATTTTCTATATAAATGACTTTTAAGTACTCTATTATAAAGATAATAAAGTACTTGCTTAATTAATTATTATTTAAATTAAGATAGTTTATAAGCTTTATAATATACGGGATATAGAATAGTTTCTAGGGATTTATATAATTAGAAATCGGAAGGCTAAAAAGCTCTGGCTAGTTTATAATACTTATATTAAGAAGATTACTAAAAAGTTCAAGGTAATAAATAGAAAGTATTCTAGTATTCTATTATCTGGAATTAATTTTTAGAGATATAATAATTAAGCTTATTTATATTAAATTAAGATATATTAGAAGAAGATTAGATTACTATTTTATATTATAATTATAATTAGATTAGATATAGCTTTTACTACTTTAGTACCTTTTTAATTCTTAATAAACCCTGCTCTAGAATACTTTATAGCTATAGATTGAACTTTTAAATACCTGTTTAAAATCCGGTTTTTAGTAATTTAGTATAATAGGAAATACAAAAAGATATATCTATAAATTATATCTAATATTTTATATATAAATAACCTAAATATATAATAATCAAATTATAGGTATACGATTTCCTTATTTAGAGATTTAATATTATAGAAAGCCGCTTAATAGAGTTCTATAACTATTTTTTTAACCGAATTAGAAATATATAAAATTACTTATATAGTAAAGGAAATTATAGCTTTCTAGAGGCTATTTAGAAATCTATATTTAGATCTTGGAAAGCTCTGAACTATATTCTATAATAATAAATAAATTATCTAACTAATTATTAGAAAGAATAAAAGAATTATTATAAAGCTTTATTATATTAATATCTAGAATATATAGCTATATTAAGAATATAGTAAAGGTATATTTCAAGTTATATATTTTTAAATAAGTAATATATCTATAAATAAACATATAAAAAATCTATCCCGATTTAAATTCGAGAACTTTAGAGCTTTATTAAATCTTTAGAATATTAGAATAAAGATTAAAATAATTAAATAATATAAAAAGAAGCTTTTATTTATATCTTTTATTTATAAATCTATTAAAATAATAGAGCTTAAAAGCTAATAATAGAAAATCTAAAGGTATTTTATTATAGTATTAATAAGCTTATATAAAAGGCCCTTTATCTAATTAGACTATTTCTTATTTCTATTAATAGCCTTTTAAACCTTAGTAAAAGAGCTCTTATTACTATTCTCTTTATTAGATTCAGTAATCTCAAGTATAGTATAAATAGAATACCTAAGAATAGATAAATGCTTTAAAATAGTTAGAATTTATAAAAGAAAATCAAGAAAAGAAAGCTTATAGCATTTTTAGTAATCGGAAGTTCTATAAGAAAGAGCTATATAATAGAAATATAAGAGATTAGAATAGCTAAATAAGAATAACCAGAAGTATATTTCTAGTTATAAGAACCTTAACTAATAGTATTATAGTAAGAACTATTATTCTTGCCCTTTAGAGCAAATAAGACTATATTAAATCAAAATAAGCTTTGGAATAGTATAGAGAACTTATAATAACTTATATAAGAGATCTTTCTAAAACTAGTATAAATAGGACAAGAAATATAAGGCTTTAGTATAAACTTCTTTATCTTTAGTAAAGGGAGATTAGAAGTATTAGAAGATACTATAGGAATCTAAACCTTAATACTCTATTAAAAGTAAGCTTTATATTAATAGTTAAGAGCTATATTTATAATAGACTTGCAAGCTACTTAATACTATCTAAAGTTAGTAAAAAGTAAAATAAAAATATATTTTAGATTAAAAATACCTTGAATTTACAAGCCGGAATCGACTTAATAGTAGTATAAAAAGAGATAGAAGCTATATTTATAATAATCGGAAGCTTAGAAAGAGATTTCTGGAAGAGTATTAAAGAAGAGTATTAAAGAAGAGTATTAAAGAAGAGTATTTAATTAGAGGCTCTGGAGTTAGTAAAAAGAAAAGGTTTATATAGGAATTTCCTGGAATTCGGTAATCTGGGGAAATGATATTTACTAAGCCTATTTAGATCGGAATATTAATATAGCTTTATAAAACTTATATATTAGACAAATTTTGCTATTTCAAAGCTCTCTAATTAGGTAAAACAGGTAGAATATAGTATTATGCCTTTCTGGGAAGTATATTATAGTAAGAATTACTGAATTAGAACTAGTATAATTGCTTTACTTAGTCAGGATCTATATACTCACTTCCTAAAGCTTTATATTTTACTTAAGCTCTTTTCTAGCTAGTTTAATTAATTCTTTTATTATTTAATATAACTCCCTATTCTATAATCTTTATATATATTAAAACTTTATTTTATTTTTTATATAATATTAGAAAAAAAGAAGTAAGTTATATTTATATTAATTAAAATTAATATATAAGATATTAATTCTTATAAATAACTAATTATAAAGCCAAATAATAAAGAAGTTAGAAATAAGAATATTAAAGAAAAAAGAAAAGATTTAATTTCTTAATTATTTATTTATATTAGATTTTAATAAAAATAGTAATTATTATTAAATATAAGGTTATATAGAGAAGATTTAGTTATTTTAGACTAAATAAACTATATTATTTTTATAAAATTATAATTCTTAATAAAGTAATCCAGATCTTATATAATATTAGGCTTTATAAGATTTATTTTCTAATAAAAATAAAAAACAAGATCCCGAAAATACTTAATTTATAAAAGACTATAATCTTAGTTCTAATTTAATTTAATATAATAGGCCTGTTCTCGACTTTTATTAATAGCTATAATTACTTTCTTTTAATTTTTAATAATATAATATAAAAGAAATAGATTTTACTAATAAAATTAAAACAGGTAGTTATATAATAATTATAAACTTAAAAGCTTAATATTAAATATAAAATAAAGAAACTAGTTAAGGAAATATAATTAAATAATATCTCGAAATTATTTAAGGTAATATAAGATTAAAAGACCTATAAAGGTATGAAACTATAAAATATAATAATAATATTATTATATTAAAATAAATTTGCTAAAAGAAATATATAAATTATAGAAAATAATATATATATATTTTATTAGAAAAAGTAAACTTATTATTAGAGTTCTAAAATAAAATAGCTAAAATAAATTATTATATTCGGAATTATATATATAATAAGCTAAAGCTAAATAATAAAAGAATTTATTTTAAATAAGTATTTTCTAAAAAGAAGCCAAGAATTAATTATATTCGAATATAGAAATATAAATACTTCTTTTATAAAAACAAGAAATCTATAAATAAATATAAATATAAAAATAAGCTTATTAATTCTAAATAAGTAGATATATTTATAAGATATAAGAAAAAAATTATAAAGTATTTTCGAGTATATTTTCTAGAATATAGATAAGTAATTAAATATAATATTATATAAATTAATAAATTTATTAAAGAAAATATAATTAACTTAAAATTATAAAGCCTAAATAGTTTTTATAATATATTAAATATAATAATAAAATAAAAAGTAGCTAGATAACTAAAAAAAAAAAAAATTCTTTAATAAAAATACTTATAAAAAAGCCAAGTTTAATTTTATAGGTAATTATTTTATTATATTAAAGCCTAATAAATATTTTAAGCTTTATAAAGGCAAATATAAAAAATAATAATATTAAATTAATAATTTATAAAAAATAGAATAATAATAAATAAAATCCTAATTTTTATAAATAGCTAATTACTAGATTATAAAATAACTCAATTTTATTTCCTATTCTTAATAATATAAATTAAGCCTTAATAATACTAATATCTCGAATATTTATATATAAGTATTAGTATAGCTATTTCTTTAAGAGTATAATGGCTAGTATTACATGATTAGTTTTAGCCAAAGGGGTTGGTTTTAGCTAAGGTTCCAAGCTATAGTTCAAACCAAGCTCGCTTCCAAAGCTCGGCGTTTCAGTGGTCTTGGCCATACCTACTTATCCACTGCCATACCTCACTCCTGTCCTCCTTAGCTTTAAATTCTTAAGACATTAGAAATCATTAATCTTTGAGCCTCGTTCCATTGCTCTGTTCCTGCCGTCACATTATTTAAAGCTCCTATATTCTCGGCAGCGGATATTAGTATTGCAAAGCCTGTAACCTTCTATCTGTCTGTCATTGTTCCGTCTGTCTGTCTGATTAGTGGAGCACCGCTCCCAATACCCTCTGTCTGTCTGGCTTGGTAGAGCACTATACCGTTCCCAAGTACCCATTCTATCTGTCCGGCACCCCTATTTTTACGATTTTTTAGCACCAACTTTACCGACATTCCCTTGAGAATGAATCCTACCCTCTAATCCCAGGTTCAATGCGAGTTCGATGGCCTACGAGCTGAAATTGCCACTCTCCGAGTAGCTCTTGCGAAAACCCAAGCTTCCCGGCCCCGTCCAAAGCTCCCTGATCCTGAGAAGTTTACTAGAAGCACCTACAAATTCGATACCTGGCTTCCGTTAATTGAAGCAAAGCTAGCTATTAATGGTACGGTAATTGGAGATGCCACGGCTTAATTCTACTACGTCTATCTGAACCTTAATTCGTCCGTCAAATCCATGATTTTGCTATAGCTTTCCTATACGAAGCATACTTAGTCATAGGACTACTAAACGATCCTGGATTAGCTTTTACGGGTATATAATAATCCAAACAAGTAATTAGAGGCTAAAGACAAGCTCTATATCCTCTACTAAGATAATGATTCCCTTCCTGCCTATATTACCAAGTTTGAACACACCCTATACGAAGCAAATAGTTAAAGCTAGCCAGATATTAATAAAATCTCTAGCTTTCGCAATGGCCTTAATTTAATAATTTGTTCTCGTCTAGCCTAATAGCTTATTTTCCCCAGGGTTTACGCCGATTTCCTATATACGGTTTAGTAGCTCTCGTTAAAAATAGCCGTTCCGCCGTACCAAACCACTCCCAGAATTACTAGTAATCCCATAGATATTAGCGAACTAATAATTAGTACTCTTACGTCTATACCGGTTTATTAAGACTACTAGAAATCTGGCCAGTGCTTTAGGTACGGTTCCTATGGCCACCAGGTAAAGAACTATCTCTGGCCACCTGCAAGCACTCCTGGTTCTGGCAAACGGGTTATAATTGCCGTAGTAAACGACAATTACTCTAGTATAGAGAGTAATAACGATTCTGGAAAGGGTTACGAGCTTCTACCGGGGCTAGACTAGACAAAGCTAATTACTAGGGAATAGGGTCCTTTTCCTTTATTCTATTATTTTTACTATACTTGCTTTAGCTTTCCCTTTATTTTTCCTATACTAGTGCTCGAGACGAGCTTTCTGGAGGGGGGGGTAATGTGACGGCTGGTATTATATGATTAGTTTTAGCCAAAGGGATTGGTTTTAGCTAAGGTTCCAAGCTATAGTTCAAACCAAGCTCGCTTCCAAAGCTCGGCGTTTTAGTAGTCTTGGCTATACCTACTTATTTACTGCCATATCTTACTCCTATCCTCCTTAGCTTTAAATTCTTAAAACATTAGAAATCATTAATCTTTAAGCCTTATTTCATTACTCTATTCCTGCTATTATAGGGAGTTACGAGATACGGGATATAAGATATAGGATATAAGTAATAAAATATAAATAATAGAATATAGAATATAAAATATGAAATACGAGATATAGTTATATAACTTTATATCCTATTAGTAACTTAACTAGTAGACTAGATCTCTTTAGGCTTAATAGATTTAGGAATTATATATTAATACTATAATATTATAATTCCTATTTCTGAAAAATGACTTTACTAATTATATATAAATAGTATTTTATAACTTATATAATAGTATTATATATTACTAGTAAACTAATACTAATTAGTTTATATATATAGATTAGAGAATAGAATCTTTTAAGCTAAAATATCTAGTAGCCTAAGCAAAATTAAACTAGTCTATATTAAAGAAAAGAATTATTTATTAATTCTATAAAGTATCCGGTAGCCTAAGAGAAAGAATAGCTAGTTTTTACTAAGAACTAATAACTACTTTATTAAAGGAAGAAATTACTTGTTAATTCTATAAAATATCTAGTAGCCTAAGAAAGAAGATTCTAGTTCTTACTAATTAATAAGCAGTTAGCCATTTAACTATTTATCTATCTATTTAACTATTTATTATTCTTTAAAACTAACTTCTTTTGGCCCCAAGACTACTTTTTTAGAAATTATTTTTTCTATTTATATAATACCCGTATTTATAGAATAATTTTTCTAGAATATATATCTTATATATATCTTTAAAGCTCTTTAACTACTACTTCGATTTTATTATTAAATCGAGTTCTTTAAGCTTTAGATTCTCCCGGAATTATAATATTTTATTTCCTAAATTTCTTATTATAAATAAAATATTTAAAAGTGAAATATTTACTTTAATACCTTATTAGATATCTAGTATCTTAATTACCGGATATCTAGTATTTTAATTAGATATTTAAATCAGGTATCTAGATATTTTCTAGATATTTTTACTACTAAACTTTTCTATAAACTTATTATAAACTATCTTATTTTTAAATCTTTTTTATTATAAATTATATATATATTAAAAAGAGCTTAATCCTAGAAATTTAATATAATAGAATTATAGGACAGATATATATAAATAAAGAAATAGAAAAATAATATTAATCTAATTACCTATAGTAATAAGGAAGTTCTAAATTACTTTAATATTAGACTATTCTAATATAAGATAAAAAAGTTAACTAATAACTATTTCTGGGAATTATTTAAGAAGGATTTTAGTAATTTTAATCTCAAAGTATTTAATTATCTAGATTAATATATATTATATAAATTATAAGCTATTTTATAATATAGTAGTATTTATATTAAATAAAATAATAAGAGACTTATTATTATATAATCTTTAGTTAATACTATTTAGGAAAAAGAATAATATACCTAAATTATAGCTAATATTATTATTATTAGATTAGATCTTAATATAAGTCCTATTATCTTATTATATATATTTTTTAATAATAGTATTATAAGAAATTAATAAATTAAACTAATTATTACTTATATTCCTTTATTATCTATAATTACTTCTACTAGTACCGGACTATAGAAAGCTAGTAATAACGGATTTCTACTACTTCTATTACCTCTACTATTTCCAAATAGCCCTTTAGCTAGCTCTCTTATTATAAAGCTAATTAGAGAAATAGTAAAGATATATACCGAAATATAAAAATATAATAGAACTAATAGTAATTTTAATTAAAAACTTGCTATCTTTCTTAATATCTACTAATATATAGAGTTCTTAGAAGAGGTATTAGTAAGAGCTTTTCCTATTATATTAAAGGAACTAGTATAAGACTACTTCTATAATAACTAGCTCTCTTAATATATATATAAAGAAGCCTATATAAATATTTATAGTTTCTTTAAAGGCCCTAGTTACTATTATTAAAATTTAGATAAATAGAATACTACTACTTTAATAACTATAATAATAAAAGATCCTAAAAAGACAATATTTAAGCTTATCTAAATACTAATTAATAACCTATATAAATTATAATATGGCCTTATTCCTGCCTTATAAACTACCAAATTCCTATATAATAAAATTATTACTTCCTATTAAGGCTTACTAGTATACTAATATATAGTTTTAGACTCTTCTAATAATCTCGGCTAGCTTATTAATAAGCTCTAATTATCTATTACTACTTATAAGAAGAAGTAATAAATTACTACCGAAACCTATTTTACTAATTAATAATACTATTCTTAAAATCTTCCAAATTACTATTTATTTGGAAATTATTAATACGGACCTAGCCATAACTTTAGAACCTATAATAACTACTTTAAGCCCTGTAATTATAATAATTATACTCCGAAGTTATATTTTATATATAAGAGACCTAAATACTACTTATAAAAGTATATACTAAAGAAATAAAAAGCTAAAAAGGCTTAATTTAAGAATAGAAATATTTACTAATTTAGATCCCAAAATACCTATAATTTTAATAAATGCCTTAGTAATACTTATATATAGTATATTACTAAATTCGAAAAAGAAGAGAATAATAAGAATAATAAGAATAAACTAGTAAATAATACTTTTAAAACCTTATTAGTAAAAACGAATAAAAGAGAGAAATATTATTCTAATTTCTACTTTACTTCTATTAAAAGCTTTTTAGCTACTTCTATAGCTTCTATTTCTACTATTTCTATAACTAATACTCTTATAAATAACCTTATATTTCTTTCTCTTATATATTAGATAATAGGCAAAAACTATATCTTAAAGCCTATTAAATAAATAAAAGATATTTAGATATTTATAATTAATAATATATTAAGATATAATACTTATTACTTTTATAAAATTATAATTAATACTAGAGCCTTTAGATTCTCAATTACTAGTTCTAACTAATTCTAAGCTTTATAGCAAACTAATAATAGCTTCTAACTTAATAAAACTACTAAAAATTAAGTTAATATCTAGTTTAGTATTAGATCTATATTATTTATTAGATTTATAATAATAAGAATACTAATTAAATAAATATAATTCTATATTATATTTATAAAGACTTTATTTCTACTTAGCTTAGCTAATATAAATAAGCTAAGAGTCTATTTTAATAATCTTATTAATTATTTTATTATTTCTAATAAATATTTTATATTTATAATATAATATTTTAAATACTCTTTCCTATTTTGGAATACTATTCTATAAAGCTTTATTTCTGAATTCTTTATTTATAATTCCTGCTTTCTTATAAAAATCAAATTATAATATCTATATTACTATTTTAGTTATTTATCTATTAGTAAGCTCCGAAATATACTAGAATAAGCAGGCTATAATATTAATATAGAAGCCTTTAAGTATTTTATAAAGTATTATAAGTAATACTAGAAATTCGGACAATTACTAAAATAATTCAAGTTTAACTTAAGAAATAATATTAGCTTTAACTACTTTATTATTATTAATATTTTCTATATTTCTAGTAAGCTTATATTCTATATTATTAATAAAGGCATTTAATATTAAGCTAGCTAATAGTTTTAAAATATTAGTATATTATATACTTGGAATACCCTAAAATAGAATTAGATTAATATCTATTTAGGCCCTTTTAATTAGATTATAGTAGATATTAGAATATAGTTTACTAGTAAGAAGTTTGCTTAGCTTATAAATACTATAGGAACTAAAGTTAAAATTATTTCTATAGAAGCTTATAATTCTATCAGAATTATAGAATATTATTATAGCCCGATTTAATATATTTACTTTATTATTATAGCCAAAATTAATAGAATTAATAAGGATACTATATTCTAAATAGCTTTTAAGGCTATTAATAATTTTACTAGACCTAATAGTATTATCCTAATTCTCTTAGTTTATAGTACTTTACTTTAAATAACCGAATATAATACCTTATTACTAACTATATTATAGTAATTAGTAGTATTTAAAAAAGTAATAGTAGAAATTCAGAAGCTTCGAGCTAGATATTAGATTATAAATGCCCTAAATACTCGAAATAGTTCTAGTATTACTAATATCTATAAACTTTCTTTAAATTCGGACATTTTTATATAATATAAAAGAAATACTAGTTAATCTAATAATTAAAATAGACTATATAAGCTAGTAGCTATTAATAGGAAGAGCTATATACTAGCTTTACTATATAGTAATACTGCCTTTTACTTAACCTTTATAAAGCCCTTTTATATAGGGGATATTAAGGTTATTACTAATAGCCCCAAACTTAAACCTATTTCCGAACTCTATAGTAATATTAAAAGTAATACAGATATGATTTCTCCTGCTATTCCTGCTATTTTACTAAAGTATAGCAGAGGATATTCTTATAAGAACCCGGATATTATAGTATTTCTATAGGATAATAACTTATATAAAAATTCCTGTTAAGTTAAAGTTACTAGCCTCCTAGAAAAGAGTATATTTAAGGTTACTTCCAGATCTCAGGTACTAAAAGAGATATATATTTTTAACTCCCGATTTATTAATAAAATCAAGAATAAGAATATAGAAAAAGAGTTTAAGAAATCAAGACTAGTTATTTAGGCTTATAATAATAATAAGAAATATATAATATTAATATAATTACCTAGTATTTAATATATTAGTTAGAGAATTATCCTTAATATTACTACTATAATAATAGATACTATAGAACTATATTTATATAATATCTTATAAACTTATATCTAATTAATAATTTTACTTAACTATAATTTTTATATTAACTTATTTTGAGAGCTTACTAGAAAGCTAAATCTAAATAATAATTTGGTTCTAAAGGTTATAAAACTATTATATAATATACCGGAAGCTAGAAACTACTAGTTTAAGACTTACTATTTCTATTATATTAATAAGCTTTCTATAAAATAATTAACTTATAACTCTTATTTCTTTTATAGTAAGTAATCCTTCGGAATTATTAGCCTTTAAACTAATAATATTCTATTTATTAGAACTAATAATTTTATAAAGGCAAAGTAACTAAAGTTTTATAAGACTAAGTTCTTAGTTAAGAAATATAAATACCTTATTATTAATTATAATCTCAAGTTTAATAGAAGTATTATTTATATAAATACTACTAGAATTACTCTTATATAGGAATACTAGTATAAAAACCTTCGAATTATTTCTATAAAAAATACTACTACTATAAGTAGTAGAGGTACTATTTATTAAGATCTTTCTATTAAGATCTAATATATTATCTAATATACTAGAAAAGTATATATTATATTAGTCTATTAACTAGAAGCTTTATATAACTTATTAATTACTACTTAAGCTATTAAACTCTCGGAAACTAATATAAAGGCACTTAATAAATATATTTAATAGTAAATTAAGAATATTACTAGAAGACTAAGATTTATAAAGCTAGTAAAGAAGTTCTTATATTTAATTATTTTTATAAATACTTTATTTATAAATAATAGAGATTTCTTTTTTTAAATCAAATATATTCTAGTTCTAGTAAATAGAACTAGATATACTAATATTATTTACTAGTTCTCTACTAAATATAAGAGAGTTATTAGAAGTATTCTAGCTTTAGAACTCTATAGTATAACTTACGGCTTTAATATAGGTGCTTTAGTCAAATCTATAATTAATAGAATACTAGAAATAAAACTACTACTAGTAGTTTATATAGATTTGAAGTTATTATATAAATACCTTATTAAATTAGGAACTATTCGAGAAAAGTATCTAATAATTAATATAATATATCTTTACTAGATATATAAATAATAAAAGGTTATAGAAGTCAAATAAATTAAGGAAGAATTAAATCCTACTAATTCTATAATAAAATCGAAGCTAATAAATATCCTTAAGTATCTAATTAATATAAATATTATATAATTAGATAAAAAGAAATAGATTAAATATAGATAAGACAAAAAATAGATATATAAAATAAAAGGATATTATAAGAGAAGAAGTTATATATAAAAGGCTATAGCCTTTAGTATATAACTAAAACTTCAGAAATAATATAGATATATAGAATATTTGGAAATCTGATATTAGGCCAGATTAGGGAATTTATATATAATTAGAGAGAAATACTATTTTTTGCGTTTTTAGAGAGTTTCTAGTATTAGTATAGCTATTTTTTTAGAAATTACGAGATATAGAATACGGGATATGAGATATAGGTAATAGGATATAGGTAATAGAATATAAGATATAAGATATAGAATACGAAATATAATTATATAATCTCGTATTTTATTAGTAATTCGACTAATAAACTAGATCCTTTTAGGCTTAGTAAATTTAGGAATTATATATTAATACTATAATATTATAATTTCTATTTCTAAAGAATAACTTTACTAATTATATATAAATAGTATTCTATAACTTATATAATAGTATTATATATTACTAGTAAACTAATAATAAGAAGATAATTATATAATTATTAGCTATAAATATTAAAATTAATAATTTTATTTTAAATATTCTAGAAAATATACTAATTAATTAATTAAATATAAGTATTATATTAAATATAAATATAATTTACTAATATTTTATTAGATATTTTAAGTAAAAAAGAGAAAAAGATACTAAGAAAAATAAGTATTTAATAAAGATTATTCGAGTTATAATTATTTATTTTTAAAATAAAAACTAGATATTTTTAAATAACTAGCTAACTATAAAAGAGATTCTTAATTATATTCTTATAATAAAAGTAAAGGCTAGAATTCTAATTCTAATATCTTATAAAAAAGCAATAAATAATCTTAAATATAAAAAGTTCTAAAAGCAGGTAATTTTAAATAAAATAATTTAGTTATTAGAAAATAATTCTTAAAAAGAAGTTCTTTATTTAGAAAAAGCTAATCTAGTTAATTATAAATATGATTTTAATATTAAATTTGCTTTTAATAAAAAAGTCGAATAATATAAGACAAGGCTAATTATATGAGAATTTATATAAATTAAATACAAAAATTATAGCTAGGTATTTATTCTAATAATAATAAATATATTTTAATCTTTTTTTATAATAATTACTAAAGAAAACTTGAAATATTATTAGTTTAATATTAAGAATATACTCATAAAATTATATTTAAAGGAAAAGATTTATTTAAAGCTTTTTTAAAATATAAATATTAAGAACGGATTTATATTTGAAATACTATTATAATAAAATAATATTATAATAATAATAAAAAGCTTAAATTAAGCTAAAAGCTATATATTTAGCTAAAAGTACTAACTATATACTAAGTTATATATAGTAGTACTATATAACTAGTATTATATAACAGATACTATAAAGCTTATATAAACTAAAATAAACTATTTGGAACTAGAATTAATTAATTTATTAAGAAATAAAAGATTAGAGTTTTATATTAAATTTAGCTAACTTATATTTATATATATATATAAATTAAAATATTAAGCTTTTTATTTATATTAATAATATTATTATTATTATAAAAAATAAATTAGAAATAAATTTAAGTTTAAGTCTTTAGAAAAAATCTCTAAAATTCTTAATTATAGAATTATTAAAGAAAAAAAAACCATATTATTTATTTTAATTAAAAATAATATTAAATAATAGTTTTTAATTATTTTAGAATTATATAAAAATCCTATAAAAAGAAATCTATTTTAGTATATAATTATAAATTATTTTAAATAATTATTCTAGATAATAAAAGAATTAATATTATAAAATACTAATAAAATATTAAATATCTTATATTTATAATAATACTAAGTATTAGTATAGCTATTTCTTTAGAAGTTATATATATAATTACGGGATACGGGATACGGGATATAGGTAATAAAATATAGGATATAGGATATAGTTATATAACCTTATATCTTATTAGTAACTTGACTAGTAAATTAGACTCTTTTAGGCTTAGTAGATTTAGAAATCGTATATTAATATTATAATATTATAATTCTTATTTCTGGATAATAATAACTTTACTAACTATATATAAATATAATAGTATTATATATTACTAGTAAACTAATACTAATTAGTTTATATATATAGATTAGAGAAGATTTTAGATTAGTTCTAAAAGTATTTAATAGCCTAAAACAAATCTAGTCTATTCTATATTAAAGAATTTATCATTCAAATTATTAATTTTGTAATAATTAGTGAATATAAAGCATATAAACATTTCATATAAAAATGATAAAAGGATTATTCGAAGGATTCATCTTTATTATGCTTGATTAATTATTCAAGGCCCACTCAATCCACATCATTATGATCATTATTATTTCTATTTCATATTTTCGGAATTAAAATCTTCTTCCTTTATCTATCGAATTCAAAGGAACTGACTCTATAGATCAAGAACATATAGATCAAAGTATAGATTCCTTATCTGATTTGACTTATATCTATCTAGAGAATTTTTCTAGATAAGATTAATTTATAATAATTATTACTCAACGAAATAAGATATATAAAAAATAAAAAGACGATTTTATCCAATTATTTCTTTAATATATTATCATTCCAAAAATATCAAAGACTAACATTATATCTAGATGAATCAATGATTTCAAATCCGAATTTTCTAAAATATATTTCATATATACAATTAATCTGATATATGATATTATAATTTCAAAATTTTTAATAGATTTTAATCTAAGATATTTAATAATAATGCAAAAAGAATATATTCTATGAATTAAATAAAAATCATATCAATATATAAGGACTTCAAAATCGGAATAATATCAATGATCTAATTATGATAAAAGGATAAAGAATTAATCAAAGAAAGGGAATAATCATAAATTATGATCTAATTCAAATCTAAGAGAGATCATAATATATATAATCCAAAATATTCTCCCCAAATTTTTTATTCCATCAAATATCATCCAAATATCTTTCTCAAATCATTATTTCCATAGATCCTATGGATTAAATCTATAATCTATGGATTATCCCATAATTTCATTTATAAAACAATATTATTCCTTTAAATCCTTCACTTTATGATATTAAGGCCCTCCTAGATTTCGAATTTCTTGAGCTAAATTATCATTTTAGCCTTCATCATAATTTTTCGAAATTTCTATATATAATCCGTATATAAGGCCCTTTCTCCTAGAATATTTATGCCCCATAATATATTCATCTTTTTTATCAAAGATTCTTTCATCAAAATCCCGATTTTCTTCAATTAAAATTTCTTATCATCTTAATTTATCTATCTATCAGTTTATCGATTAATGAATAATTAATCATTCTTGATTCTATAAGAAAAGATATCCGATGATTTATGAAAATATTTTAATTATTCATCAAGGATTTTTTTTTTTTTTTTTTTTTTTTTCAGCCAATCATAATTCTAAAGGTTTTATTTATCAATTAACTTCCCAAAATTCTTATCATAACTAATTCAATCAATTTATCCAAAGCCATCGACTTAAATCCAATGCAGACACCCGAATGATTCACGTTAATCCTATCTATCTAACATTCGAGCATAATTATTCGATCGGTTCTGTCTCAATAGAGCGCTTCTCAGATTCCGATATATAATTCATATGATCATTCGCCGAATCTATTCTTCTTATTAGAATCCACCCTTATATATCCTTAAAATTATTCAATATTCGCTCCCTTATTCCGACTCCACTTATATTCCCCCCCCGGGGCCCCCCTTATATATCTAATTTAATTTAATCAGAATTATCTGTCGAATTTTTCAATTAGAAAACTATCGCAAGTATAATGATTATTATATCTAATGTTACCTCCCCCCCACTCTATCATAAATTAAAAATAGATTTACTTAATTAAAAAATACTTTGTGCTCTTCCCTGAACCCATCTTCTCTCGCCATACTTTCACAACCTATTCCCCCCCGGCAGAAAAATTAAAAAAAAAAAAATTTATATACCGAGCTCTCGTTATCTTTTATATTAACATAATATATATACATAACAAAAAAAAGGGAGGAGTGAGCGAGAGAAATTAATATTTTTATTAAATCATATTATTCGGTCAAACATAAATGAAAAGCATGAGAGAAGTGGCTTCGAGAGGCTCCATCACTTCCATCCTCTATGCTTCTAAATTATCATAAATTTCCTATAAATAATCTAATTTATTTGATAATTCCACTCCTTATAAAAGAAAAATAATGTATATAAAGATATAAAACACTCAATAATGATAAAAGAAAGAAAAAAAAGAAAATTTTTTGATTAAATTCAAAAACGAAGAGAATGCATCGCCTCCTCCATTCGATCCCCTATGATTCCCTCCCATGCGATGCGAAGAGGCCCAAATACAAAATCATATTCTGCATCATAAAATAATTTTTCCTCATAAAATTAAAAAAAACAACAACATAATTTTTATATCAATACATATATTAATCGAGAAATTAAATCTATTCATATGACAATAATCAATTCCACCCCCCCCCCTTCATCTTACTCGAATTATAACTTCCTGACTTCTACAATAGATAAAAAGATTCAAGCCCACTGATAGATACAAAGATATAGATACAGTATACTATTAATACAGATTCTCCACCATCTATCCTCAGAGGCTTTCTCTTCTCATACGATTAACTCTCACCTCCCATCCATTCCACCTCTCACTACATCGAACTAAGTATTATTCTAATAAAACAATAAAAAGCACCATTTACTCCTAATTATTTACTATAAAATTATTAATATTATCATTGCCACAAAAAATATCAAGACATAAAGTATATCTATGATTAACTACTGAATATTAAATGCGAACTATACATAAAATCCATATAATATTCAAAAAAAAATATCATCATCTCTCTCTCATCTATCATATGCACTATCTACATCTCACACATTCTCACCCTCCGCGGCATCTTCTTCACCTCAAGCATACTTTACGCCATAATCCACCTGAACCGCACCCCCTTAATATTCCATCATGACGCGCTTATATAAAACACTCAATCACTATCATTAAGGACTTTCAAATCGGAAATACACACATCCACTCAACTCTCTATAAGCAAGCGATACCGAATTATCAAGAAAGCGGAATCAACTCCTAACACTCCCTCTGATCTCATTCAAATCTCCACCGAGACACTCGCCCCCCCCGACCTAGCCATAACTTTAGAACCTATAATAACTACTTTAAGCCCTGTAATTATAATAATTATACTCCGAAGTTATATTTTATATATAAGAGACCTAAATACTACTTATAAAAGTATATATTAAAGAAATAAAAGGCTAAAAAGGCTTAATTCAAGAATAGAAATATTTACTAATTTAGATCCCGAAATACCTATAACTTTAATAAACGCTTTAGTAATACTTATATATAGTATATTACTAAATTCGAAGAAAAAGAAAATAATAAAAGTAATAAGAATAAACTAATAAATAATACTTTTAAAGCCTTACTAGTAGAAATAGATAAAGAAAAGAAATATTATTCTAATTCCTATTTTATTTCTATTAAGAACTTCCTAGCCGCTCCTATAGCCCCTATTTTTACTATTTCTATAACTAATACTCTTATAAATAACCTTATTTCCCTTTCTCTTATATACTAAATAATAAGTAAAAATTATATCTTAGAGCTTATTAAATAAATAAAAGATACCCAGATATTTATAATTAATAGTATATTAAGATATAATACTTATTATTTTTACGGAATTATAATTAATACTAGAGCTTCTAGATTCTTAATTACTAGTTCTAATTAATTTCAAGCTTTATAATAGACTAATAATAGTATCTAACTTAATAAAACTACTAAAAATTAAGTTAATATCTAGTTTAATATTAGATCTATATTTTTTATTAGATCTATAATAATAAGACTACTAATTAGGTAAATATAATTCTATATTATACTAATAAAAACTTTATTTTTACTTAGCTTAGCTAATATAAATAAGCTAGAAGTCTATTTTAATAATCTTACTAATTATTTCATTATTTCTAATAAATACTTTATATCTATAATATAATATTTTAGATACTTTTTCTTATTTTAGAATACTATTCTATAAAGCTTTATTTCCGAATTCTTTATTTATAACTCCTATTTTCTTATAGAGGTCAAATTATAATATCTATATTATTATTTTAGTTATTTATCTATTAATAACCTCTAAAATATACTAGAATAAATAGACTATAATATTAATATAGAAGCCTTTAAATATTTTATAAAATATTATAAATAATACCAGAAATTCAGACAATTATTAGAATAATTTAAATTTAACCTAAGAAATAATATTAGCTTTAATTACTTTATTATTATTAATATTTTCTATATTTCTAGTAAGCCTATATTCTATATTATTAATAAAGATACTCGATATTAAACCGGCTAATAGCTTTAAAATATTAGTATATTATATACTTGGGATATCCTAAAGTAATATTAGATTAATATCTATTTAGGCCCTCCTAATTAGATTATAGTAGATATCGGAAAGTAGTTTACTAGTAAGGAGTTTATTTAGCTTATAAATACTATAGGAACCAAGATTAAAATCATTCCTATAAAAGCTTATAATTCCATTAGAATTATAAAATACTACTATAGCCCGATTTAATATACTTATCTTATTATTATAGCCGAAATTAATAGAATTAATAAAGATATTATACTCTAAATAGCTTTTAAAGCTATTAATAATTCTACTAGACCTAATAGTATTATCCTAATTCTCTTAATTTATAGTATTTTACCTCGAATAAGTAAATATAATACCCTATTACTAACTATATTATAATAATTAGTAATACTCAAAAAGGTAATAATAGAAATTCAAAAGCTTTAAGCTAGATACCAGATTATAAATACCCTAAATACCCGAAATAGTCCTAGTACTACTAATATCTATAAACTTCCCTTAAATTCGGATATTTGGACTGTTAGATGTTTTCTATTAAATTTATATAGAAAAATCCTTTGATTTGAATTTGAATTATCTTTCATGGATATATCCCATATAGGATATCCTTATGATATTTTAGGACCAAAGATATTTTCATAGGAGATAATAATGAAATCATCTTATCATTTTCCTTAATTATGGAATATAATGAAAATCATAATTATATCTCAAAATCCTTATCCAAATTCAAACTCCGGTAATCATTATTGGAATTATAAGGGATATATTTTCCCGAAATATCTCTAATTTATCTCCCATCATAATGATATATCATCTCGATTATATATCAAGAAAGGCAATTATCGATGATTGAATATATCAGATAAGATTAATGATCTAATTGATCATAAAGAGAATATAATATATTCTTATAGGCTTATTTTTTTTTTTTTTTTTTTTTTTTTATCAAAAAGACTATCATAAGAATTAAACGATAATTTCATATAAATAATATAACGGAACGATATAATCAAAAACGCTTTTAAATTATCGAATTTATCAATTAATTATTCAATATATTTCGAAGATCAAATTATGATTTCACATACTCGAAAAGAACACACTCATCTCCACCTCTCATATAATCCACACTTATTCGCTCGCGGAGACTTCATTTATCCACGAGGATGATGAAGGACTATCACTCATTATAAGAAATATTTTTATCAAACCTCCAAAAATATGATCATAAGGATATATACTCATCCAATAAACACAACAAGCACATATAACAATAATTTGAACTCCACACACCATCAAATACAGGAATCGGTTATTCGCACATCGAACGCACACTCGCAACATCCAATGAAATAAAAACATCTCTTAGTAATCAAAATTATTTATCTTATAATAATCAAATTTCCGGCTGCTAAGGTCTTCCTTAATGAATACATTATCTCCTCCATTCCAATCATTCAATTAAAAAATAATCTTCGAATAATTATATATCTCTCATCATTCAGGAAATTTGATCATTTAAGGCATCGAAGGCATATGATATACAATCCATCACAAATATTGGAAATCTTCGGTTACATAATAAATGCTAAATCGAGAGACTCATTCGAATATTTCATCCAATTGATCAATTTTTAATGCTAATTTATTTCAATAATTAATCTATATTCGAATGCTCTATAATATCAATTTAATATCAGGGATTTAAACTAACGATGAACGTAATATCATTATTAATGATTTTTTATTAAGAATTGAGAATACTACTAGAGAACTAAGATTTATAAAGCTAGTAAAGAAGTTCTTATATTGAATTATTTTTACGGATACTTTATTTATAAATAATAGAGATTTCTTTTCCTAAATTAGATATATTCTAGTTCTAGTAAATAGAACTAGATATACTAATATTATTTACTAGTTCTCTACCAAATACAAGAAAGTTACCAGAAGCATTCTAGCTTCGGAATTCTATAGTATAGCTTATGGTTTTAATATAGGTACTTTAGTTAAATCTATAATTAATAAAGTACTAGAAATAGAACTATTACTAGTAATCTATACAAATTCGAAATTATTATATAAATGCCTTATTAAATTAGAAACCATTCGAGAAAAGTATCTAATAATTAATATAATATATCTCTACTAGGTATATAAATAACGAGAAATTACAGAAGTTAAATAGATTAAGGAAGAATTAAATCCTGCAAATTCTATAATGAAATCGAAACTAATAAATATCCTTAAGTACCTAATTAATATAAATATTATATAATTAAATATAAAGAAATAGATCGAGTATAAATAGAACAAAAAATAAATATATGAAATAGAAAAATATTATAGGAATAGAGATTATATATAAAAGGCTATAGCCTTTAGTATATAACTAAAACCCTTAGAAGTAATATAGATATATAAAGTATTTAGGAATCTGGTACTAGGCCGGATTAGGGAATTTGTATATAATTAGAAAGAAATACTATTTTTTTGTATTTTTAGAGAGTTTCTAGTATTAGTATAGCTATTTCTTTAGGAGTTATATATATAGTTACGGGATACGGGATATAGGATATGGGTAATAAGATATAGGATACAGGATATAGTTATATAACCTTATATCCCATTAGTAATTCGACTAGTAAACTAGACCCCTTTAGGCTTAGTAGATTTAGGAATTATATATTAATACTATAATATTATAATTCTTACTTCTGGATAATAATAACTTTACTAACTATATATAAATAGTACTTTTATATATATATAACAGTATTATATATTACTAGTAAACTAATACTAAGTTATTTAAATATTATATTTATATTTAGTAAATTAATATAATTTATAAGTAATTTAATTAAATATTATAAATATATATTTAAAAATTTAATAAGATATTTTTAATTTATATTAAATTAGAAGATTTATTATAGTTTTGAAAAAAGATTTAAATATTTAACTTTTTATTTTAATACTAATTAGGCTAGTAATAAATCTAATTAGAAAAATATTAGAGAATATTTTATAATATTTTATAAAGAACTAATCTTATAATTAAATAAAAAATAATATTTAATAATTATTTTAAATTATAAATTAAAATATATAATACTTATTATATATATATAAAATAAGAATAATAAATTATATAAATCTTTAGGAATTTAGGCTAATTATAATATATTAGAAAGAATAGAATTAAGATTTATATATTAAAAAATAATTATAAAATAATTATAATTATTTACTATATTATTTAAAACTTAATAAAGATATAAAAAGCCTAAATAATTTATATTTTAATAGCTAAAATCATTATTAATAAAATAATAAAACTATTATTTAGAATAGCTTTTAAAAAATTTAAGGAAATATTAGAAGTAATTAGAAAAAGAAAAGCTAAAGAAATAAAATTATAAAACTAATTTTTTTAAAAGAATATATTCTAAAAGAAATATTAAAAAATAGATTATATAATATTATTATATAAATTAATAAAATTATAGTTTTATAAAAATTTAAGATTTCTTTTTTTCTTTTTCTTTTTTTAATTAATATAATCGAGTTCTTTTTTTGCTTTTATTTTTATTATACTATTTTCTTATTAGTTTATATTTAATTAAGAAATATATTTGCAAAAAGTATTATATATTCTAATTTATAGCTTAAAATAGCTATTAAATATTATTTTTCATATAATTATAAAATTAGTTCTTTATAAAATATTATAATATATTTTATAATACTTTCCTAATTAGATTTATTACTAGCCTAATTAGTATTAAAATAAAGAGTTAAATACTTAAATCTTTTTTAAAAACTATAGTAAATCTTCTATTTTAATATAAATTAAAAATATCTTATTAAATTTTTAAATATATACCTATAATATTTAAATAAATAAGTATTATTATAAATATAAGATATTTAATATCTTATTAGTATTTTATAATATTAATTCTTTTATTTTCTCTAAAAATTATTTAAAATAAATAATATAGTTTTTTTATTTTTAATAATTCTATAATTAAGAATTTTAGATATTTTTCCTAAGGCTTGGCCTTAAATTTATTAAATAATTAGATAAAAAACTAACTTATATCTAATTTATTCTCTATAATAATAATATTATTATTAATATAAATAAGAAGCTTAATAATTTAATTTATATATATATATAAATATAAATTAACTAAACTTTATATAAAATTCCAATCTTTTATTATTTAGTAAATTAATTAATTCTAGTTTTAAATAGTTTACTTTAATTTATATAAACTTTATAATATTTTAAATATAAATCCGTTTTTAATATTTATATTCTAAAAGACTTTAAATAAATATAATTTTAATATTAAACTAGTAATACTTTAGATTCTTTTTAATAATTATTATTAAAAAAATTTAAAAAAATTTAATTTTTATTTTATATAAATTCTTATATAACTAGCCTTATTTTATATTACTTGACTTTTTATTAAAAGTAAATTTAATATTAAAACCCTATTTATAATTAACTAGATTAGTATCTTTTAAATAAAGAATATTTATTTAAAACTTACTTCTAATAATTGGATTATCTTATTTAAAATAGCTTATTTCTAGAATCTTTTATATATAGAATTATTTATTACTTTTTTATAAAATATTAGAATTAGAATTTTAGCTTTTATTTTTATTATAAGTATATAATTAAGAACTTCTTTTATAGCTAATTAGTTATTTAATAATATTTAATTCTTATTCTAAAAATAGGTAATTATAACTCGAATAATCTTTACTAAATATTTTTTTTTTTTAGTATTTTTTGCTTTTTTCTACTTAAAGTATTTAATAAAGTATTAGTAAATTATATTTATACTTAATATAATACTTATACTTAATATAATACTTATACTTAATATAATACTTATATCTAGTTAATTAGTTAATATATTTTCTAAAATACCTGAAATAGAATTATTAGATTTAGTATTTATAACTAATAATTATATAATTACTTTTTTATATATAAAGATTCGAAATATTAGTATTATTAAAGCTTAATATATATTATTAAGAATAGAAAATAAAATTAAGTTATTTTATAATCTAGTAATTAGCTATTTATAAAAATTAGAATTTTACTTATTATTATTTTATTTCTTATAAATTATTAATTTAGTATTATTATTTTCCATATTTATTTTAATAAAGCTTAAGATATTTATTAGGCTCTAATATAATAAAATAATTATCTATAAAGTTAAACTTGGCTTTTCTATAAGTATTTTTACTAGAGAAATATCTTTTTTTAGTTATCTAGCTATTAGTTAATTTACTATTATATTTAATATATTATAAGAACTATTTGGGCCTTATAATTACAAGTTAATTATATTTCTTATAATAAGTTTATTAACTTATATAATACTATATTTAATTACTTATTTATATTCTAAAAAATTATACTTAAAAGTATTTTATGATTTCTTTTTTATATTTTATAAATTTATTTATTTATCTAGAATTAATAAGCTTATTATTATATTTATATTTATTTATAAACTTCTTGTTTTTATAAAAGAAGTACTTATATTCTTATATTTAAATATAATTAATTCTTGGCTTTTTTCTAGAAAATACTTATTTAAAATAAATCTTTTTATTATTAAGCTTTAGCTTATTATATATATAATTTTAAATATAATAGTTTGCCTTAGCTATTTTATTTCAGAATTCTAATAGAAGATTTACTTCTTATAATAAAATATATATATTATTTTCTATAATTTATATATTTCTCTTAACTAGTTTATTCTAGTATAATAATACTATTATTATATTTTATAATTTTATGTTTTTAAAGGTTTTCTAGTCTTATATTACCTTAAATAATTAGTTTCTTTATTTTATATTTTATATTAAGCCTTTAAGTTTATAGGTATTATATAGGTATTATATAGCTATATATTTTAATTTTATTAATAAAACTTATTTCTTTTATATTATATTATTAAGAATTAAAAAAAAGTAATTATAGCTATTAATATTAATCAGAAATAGGCCTATTATATTAAATTAAATTAGGACTAAAATTATAATCTTTTATAGACTAAGTATTTTCGAGATCTTATTTTTTATTTTTATTAGAAAATAGATTTTATAAAGCTCAATATTATATAAGATCTAAATTACTTTATTAAAAGTTATAACTTTATAAAAATAATATAGTTTATTTAGTCTAAAATAACTAAATCTTTTATATATAAGCTTATATCTAGTAATAATAGTTATTTTTATTAAAGTCTAATATAAGTAAATAATTAAAGGTTTTAAATTATTTCTTTTTTATTTAGTATTCTTATTTCTAACTTCCTTATTATTTGATTTTATAATCGGCTATCTATAAGAATTTGTATTTTATATATTAATTTTAGTTAATATAAATATAATTTGCTTTTCTTTTTCTAATATTATATAAGAAACTAAATAAAGTTTATTAGTTATTCTAGCTTTAATAATTATTTTTATTTTATATTTAAAATATAGCTTTTTATAATTAATTTCTTTTTTAAAACCTGCTTTATATAAATATCTTATTAATAAGAAACTAATACTAAAATCGAATATAAAAAGATAATTAAAAACTAGTATTAAAGTTTTATTTAATATATATATTTCTATAATTTCTTTTTATCTAGTATATAATACTTTTTTACTAATTTAAATTAGTATATATTTAATAGAAACTAGTATAAACCCAAAGCAGAAAAATTAGTTAGTTATATATATAATATAGATCAAGTTAAGTAGCCAGAAAGCCGGATATTTACTAATACTATTTTAAGAAAATAAAATAATCTTAATTTTAATATCTGTTTCAGAATTGAATTCCTTAATAAATATAGTATTTTACTTGAAATTATTAGTAATTACTAGAGCCTTAGCTTTTTTAAATAGCTTTAATAATAGCTTTCTTGATTTTTTAAATAAAATAATAATTTCTTCTAATTAATTCTAGTAATTTTATATATAGTATTAAGATATAAATAATTATATATAAAATAATTATATCTTTTATATATATAATACTCTGTTTTTCCGTTTTTTAAAGAATTAAACTAGTAATAATAATAATAATAATAATAATAATATTAAAGGAAACAGTTATAAGTATTATAAATAATAAAAGTACTTTTTAGTATAATATATATTTTAAAACTATTTTTCTTATTTACTAAAATCTTAATCTTTTTATTAATATTATATAATATCTATTAATAATTATATTATATTTATTTAATAGCTTTATATTAAATATTATAAATAATATAAAATCGGGATATATAATTTTTATTATAGAATTTATAAGATTAAATCTATAATAATTTTTTTTATTTTAGTTTATCTAGAATATATTTCCTTTTTCTTTATATATTTAAAGCTCTAGATCTTTTAAATTATTATTATAACTTTAATTAAAGAAAATTAGTAATATTTTATTTTAAGGAATTATTATATTATCTTAATATAATTAGCTTATTAATCTTAATAGTATCTTTATTAGAAAGTAATTAACTAATATAATATAGAATAATAGCTTTATTTTTATTATATTAAATAATCTTTTTTTAAGCTTCTTAAAATCTTTTTTAAACTTTAACTTTATTATTTCTTTTATTATTTTATTAATTTTATTCTTGCTTTTTCTTTTAATAAATATATTAGATATTATAAATATTATAAATATTATATTTATAATATATATATTCTTATTTAGTTTAATAATATATTAGATTTCTTTAGTATAAAGCTTAGAAATATATTTTTTATAATTATAGAAAGATAATAATTTAATATTTTATAATAAAAGTAAAAATATTTATAGCTTATTAGCTATATTTATTTATTAATATATTACTATTTTTCCTTATATCTTTAGCTTAATAATATATGGTTTTTCTTTATATTTTTAACTTAATAGATTTCTATTTTGCCTTATATTAAATATTATAGTATTTATTCGAATTCTTTTATAAAGTTTTATAGTAAAGATTATATTTTCTCTTATATTAACTATATAATACCTTTATATTATATAAATAGAATATTTAATATATAGTTTTACTAAATATTTTAATAAACTAGAGCTTTATAATCTATTAAAAATATATTTCTTAGTTAGATATAATTTAATAAAAAAATAATATAATAGAAATAAAGGTAAAAAAAGAGTCTCGATTATATTAACTAAAGAAAAAAAAAGAGAAAGAGAGATTATAGACTTTTATAGAGCTATAATCTCGCTAGATTATATAATATTATATTTATATATAAAAAGTTATATAACTTGTTTTTTTTTAATATTTAAGCTTTTTAAGAATAAATTTAAATAGATTTTATTTTAAAATTATTTACTTAAATCCTTATTTTAACTTATTATATTAAGTAATTAAAAATAAAATATATATATTTTAATAATAATATAATATATAAAGTATTTCTTAATTATAAATAACGTTTTTAAATTAATAATTATAATAAACTAATAAATATAATAAATTAATAAATATAATAAACTAATAAATATAATAAACTAATAAATATAACGAATTAATAAATATAATAAACTAATAAATATAGAAGTTTCATATATAATTAAGGCAGTATAAAATAGTAATTAAATTACCTGAATTTAATAGCTTAAATTATAGAACTTGAATATAAAATATAATAATTAAAGAAATTTATATTATAATATATAATTAAAAAAATATTATTATATAATTCTATATAAAATAAAAAGAATTATTTTTTTAGCTATTAATTTTATTTTATAAGTTTTTTATATTTAAATTTTAATATATATTATCAAATCCTATAATGAATTTAATAAAAAATTATTAAGTTTATATTTATTATATTTAGAAAGTTATATAATAAAATTAAAATATTAAGATATAGTCTATATTTCTTAACAAATCTTAATATTTTTAAAAATATAGCTTTAATATATAACGAAACGTAAATCCTATAACGATTTTAAAACGCAAGAACAAACTTATTATAATTACAAAATTCCTATCTCTTACTCAAATTTATATAAGTACGCTCGTATCGACGGAAAAGGATTTCTTACTCGCCTTAATGTACGGAGTACTCCGTATCCAATCCGGAGAAGGATAGATGTTGGACGCTCCCGAACTGCTGGGTTGCAGCTAACGCCTCGCGTTTCTGCCAAAGGACGGTGGCTTAAGCTATGGTTCAAGTTGTACAGCAATAGTTTTCGATAACCCCGATTTCACCAACCCTTAAGTTTCGCTGAGATACCTATATTTAGAGGAGAGGATGAGATAAAGCGATGTAAAGTTTAGCACTCGTTCGTTATCAGCGCTTATGTTACGGTGGTGATCATTGGCGGAGCGCAAGACGATGCGGAGATGCTACGAATGGAGCAGACAGTCTCAAGCTCGTTAGAGTAAGAATGAGTGTCCGCCGTGACTTCGAACCGACTCAATGTTGGAATGTGATCTCTACCGCAAGTGTTATTGACGGCGATCGTGGGTTTTATATATCCAGAGAGACGATAGGTACATGTGAAAATTAAAGATTGATTGAGAATAATTTAGGTAAAAATGAGCGTTCTAATTATCCATGATGTCGAGACCTTGCGTTTCGGGGTTTTGAGGAGCTTTATCGGTTCCAGGTCGCACGTACATATACATGTTTGCGGATTTCAAGCATTCGGTGCACGATTGTGACACAGCGTCGGGGTGTCGTATCAACGATTTATACTGCCGCGTTCCTGTGGTACGGCTTGGCTTTGAACTCCCCGAGGCATCAACTTGACCTGCAAGGGCGTTGGCTTAAAGATCAAGAATGCCTTCTGGTCAGTCCATTCGGAGTCTGATTTGTCAAACATCTCTATGTCATATTTGAAGAGTAGGCGTGCAAACGTTACACGTGCCTCGCCGAGATACAGCTTGCTGCCGATACAGTTTCGTGGACCAACCTGTGCAACAACGGTCAAATCAAAGAAATTGTCTTGTAAAACAATGAGAGAAACGTACAGAAAATGGCTTGCTAGCTTCGCGGTTGTCGTACCGGAAGCGCTCGTCGAAGTATTTGTGGGATTCTTCTAACCATCTTTCTGGATTGAAGCTAAGCGGGTCGTTGAAATGCGCCTTGTCCGTTTGTATAGCTTGAGGGCAAATTCCGATAATCGCCTGAAGTTACAAGTTAAGCTCTGCGAAGTAACTGAATTTTGGCAGGACTTTGTGGTTATACTCACCCCGCCGGGGATCCACTGGCCCGCGATTTTCAGCCCCTCTGAAGGCACCACTCTTGGCAGCGGAGAAGGCGTTGGATGGTGCATTCTGAGGCCCTCGTTGATAATAGCGTTCAGGTATGGCAACTCGAAGGTCGAGCCGACATCGATTTCTGCTTCATTCTGAAACGAACTCCGCACTTCCTCCGCAAGGCGATCGACAGTGCTTGGATTCCGCAGCAAGAAGTAGGTGGTGGCGGACAATGCCACGGTGGAGACCTCGCAGCCTGCGATGATCATGGCGAGTGTATTGCCGTCGAGCTCGCTCCGCGTAATACCTTCCTCCCTGCCTTCGTTGACGTTGCCAATAACAGGAGTGAGGAAATCCCATCGTTCGCCATCAAGACTGCCTTTGTGCAATCTTTCGGTGATGCTGTCGGTGACGTATTTCCAATTGTTTGCCCTTTGCTTCCTCGTCAGACGCAGAAACAAAAAGCCAAAGATCAGTTCAAGCGGGTGGAAGCGCGCGAGGCTAGTCCGCAAGGAGCCGAAAGTGACGCCCATCCAGAAATCATCAAGCCATGAGTGCTCGTTCTCGCCCTCAAGGCCGTGAAAAGACTTGCCAATCGATAAGTCGCCGATAATGTCGAGCGATAGGAATCCGTAGAATTTGGTGATATCCAGGGTCGTGCTTTTTTGCAGCTCTCGCTCTATGCGTTCTATGAATAGATCCACGTAATGCTGGATGATCGGGTTCTGCTGACGCAGAGCTTTATCAGAGAATGCATTGGCCAACGTCCTACGCATTCTCTGATGGGTCGCTCCCTGAGCAGTGAAAAGTGTGTCGGCACCATTTAACGGAGGCGTAAAACTTAACGGATCCTTAGGCAATTGCGGCTTGGCTTGATAAATATCCTTCCAGGCCTCTAACTCTGTGGTTGCCAGTTCATCCGGAGCAATGCGAACGATGCTTCCATATTGTTCATGGAGGTCGATCACGTATTTGTACGTCTTTCCCTGGAAATGGGACCTGATAAGTGGAAACCTCGAAAACTTGGCGAGGAAGGGTCCCGGAAATTCTCGAAGAGGATGGAAATAGACGTAGTATACCGTCCGCCAGACAATGTACTTGCTCGCTCGTTAGACTTTCTATTCGCGGTTCAGGAAATGCCAGGGGCAATACACACTGTGATTACTGAAACGGATGCAAATGCCAGAAATGTTTTACCATCTGGACCAAAGCCATATGCCATGGTTGATGTGCTGCAATATCCAATACTACAAGACGAGAGAGGTTTCAATTCGATGCTACCATGACCAGAGGATAGCTCAATATAAAAGTGAAGTCTAGACCTTGGTCAGCTCTCGCCAAGTCCTGAGAAGGATATAAAGATTATTATAGGATTCAAAGGATTCAAAGATCATCGAAGGATTCGAAGATCGTAGTAAGATAACTACAGTACGGAGTACTCCGTATAGCAGTAATAGTTTTCGATAACCCAGATTTCGCTTACATGCTGTTTGGGGATCAATGCTGCAGAACAATCAGCTCGGGCCGACCGAAGGAGAAGCAAAGACGGTTAGTTTAACTGTACTATAGTCTATTAGAAAATGCGATGTTTTGGTGAACCGCATGTTAATATAAGCCAGGCAGGGGGGAAAACTAAAACGAACCCCCCTCAGGTGTCGATTAGGGGTGTCGATAGCAAAATCTTTTTTTGGCTTAGCGCTCGGCATTTCCTCCCCCCCCCCGGCAAAGTATCGGACTGTTGATGAATTTTGGAGTTTTAATAATGCCTAATTCATTATTTATATATGCTTAAGCTTTTTTCTCGAATCAGATTTCTTAATATAGGTATAAGGAAATTTATATATAAGAGCTTTAGTTTTGAAGTATAAGAGAGCCTAGGTAATTATTGCGCATGAGGCAAAAGTTCCAGGTGCTTAATCGCTAAACTTTCAGGCTCTCTTAAGGTCAATATCGCTAATCGACACCCCCCTCCCCAAAATAATATTACTAATCGACACCCCAAATTAGTATCCCAAATTAATATCCCAAATTAATATTCTGGGAGGTATCGCTTTATATTTTCCCGTTTTATAAGAGGTTAAGAAGAAATAAGTTTTGCTATATACCTATGAGACCCTTATTTTTTTGACTAATTGCAATATAACCAAATTTATCTGGAAACGACGGGCGACGATAACGACGTGCTATTCAGAGATTCCACGACCGCCACACAAAACACTTATTACGTCAGCACGAGGAAGCCGCTGGAGGCTCACGACGATGACTCCAGCGCAGCCTTGGGAGTCTGGACGATGGGGCTGTACCGTGACCATGTTTGACATGACCTACAAGAGGTTACGATGTCCTGGAAGGCGGTGGCCGCGTGTCCAGGTCGAGCTGAGGTTTCTTCGGCCGACATGTAGGCCCGACATTCCACGACGCGCCTCTGCCCTGCCATGACGCGAGGTGCATCAATACTCATGCATGTAAGCAATACCAGTCAAGATGTGCCAGGCTGTGGACTATGAGGAAAGGCAGTGTTAAAGTACATGCTGTGCTCGGTAGCATTGACCACTGTGCTGTCAATGCTACCCACTCCGCTGTCATATTTAAACCACTTGTTCATAGTCATTCTTTATTTGAGAGAATCAACCATTCGTGAATCGGCTATGACAAGACTTTCGCCATACAGATACAGAGGTCCCGGTCAAAAGTATGGCCTACCCCCCTGTTGACCACCCTTGCCTGGCCACTACGGCAACGTCTGTCGTCAGCTGGCAGCCTGATAGAGCATAATATTTTAATTTTTAATTTTTTTAATAATTTAAAATAATTAATATTTTAAATATTTTAATAAAACTTAAAATTAAAGATATATAAAATAGTTAAAATTTGTAACGTTTTATTTAAAATATTAATTTATTATTATAACGGTTTATAATTAAAACATAAAAAAATTATATAATATATAATTAATTTAAATTTATAATTTTTTAATATAGAAACTATTAGAATTACAAGAGTAATATTACGTAATACTTCTGTATTCTATAATAATTAATTCTTGATTATTTTGTAACTATCTATAATACGTAAGGGGTTCTTATACTTTCTTACTCTTACGCTAGTACCGCTACTATTTTTCACCGGAGAAGATCCTTAGTACAGGGGAGTCTCCTGGTGCTTACTTAGTGTCTTTAGCCAGCCGAGAAGCTTTCCGGTATAGCTAGCTTCCGTTATTAATTCCATTATGAAACCCTTAATAAAGCTTAATATATTCACTAGCTCCTAATATTGGCAACTCTTCCTTTGTAGAGAGAATCGTGACCTCTTTACTTATAGAGTACAGCTACTGTAGTACGGCAGGCCGTACTCGTCAAAAAATCATGTTGTTTTGGCGGTTTGGAGGTTTAGGTCACATGGCAAAGGCTGCGGCCTTTTGCACGTGACTTGCGGAAATCACATAAGAAAGCTGGATTTTCTGTAGTCCTAGAGAATAATCCTTCGTGAGTATTCAATCAATTGAGCTTTTGCACACTGTACACTGTTTATGCTTTACTGTTTACGCTTTTGATTTGCTGTTTTGCTGTCAAGTCACGTTTTGCGCTCTGGTGTACTTTATGTGGATTTTTGTCTTGTCGCAGTTTCCCTCCCACACTACTCTCTCTTTACCCATCCTTTAACTCGTACTCTGACCTTGTTAGTTGAGACAAGGGTTTCTAAGGCCTTATTCGGGGTACTCTTTGTCATAGCGTTAGCGAGGTTATCGAGGCCGTTTATCCATCGGATCTCAAATAGCTCTCTTCGTTCGTACGACTAACGAAGGGCCACAATATCGGTCATTAGCCTCTTCTCCTTAGTTGTGCCGAGTTTAACGAGGCACTCATATAGCGAATATGAGTCGGTACAGACGATGAGAGGGGTGGCCGGTAGGTCTAGTTAGTCAGTGATTTTTGCTAGTGTCGAACCAATCGCGTACGCTAGGTCAGCGCCTGCAACCATTCCGTATATCTCTGAGGCGAGGACGCTTCTCGTCACTCTTTTGCTTTTGGTCGAGCTCCAATGGAGCAGGTTTCCATAGAAATCGAACTCATCGTCTCTTATAGTCTCGTTCGCTAAGAGAAGTACGAATCCAATCTGTGAGCTTAAATTTTTGTTATTGGCAAAAGAGCCATGAACAAATACGTATAGCTTAGCTGTAGAGAGGTCTAGTTTGACATATTTAAGACCACGTTCGGGGTTCTTTATCTGCCATTCGAGCCGCTTATTCAGGGCCCTGACGTCGTCCTGGGTCGGCTCTTGATATTGAGCTGCTGCAGATAAATCGAACGTAGCTTCTGGCTAACAGATTGAAGCGATATATGCTCCTCGGGCACATTAGACGTAGGTTTGCTAGTAGTTCGAGGCCTTTGTACTAATAGACTCGATTTCTGCTCCCTGGCCTTTTTGTTATAGGTTTAGGGTACCGTTCTCCTTAATCGATATAACGCATCCGTTAAATTATAGAGAGCTTGTATTACTTAGTATCTCTTTTGGCTTTGCAGTAAACTTAGCCTCCTTAAGCTTTTCGTATTCGAGAGTAGTAGATTTGTTATCTGATAGGCCAAGAGTATTATCTGTCTATATAGCTATAATACGGAATTTTTTCTTGCTAGTAAAGTTTAGAAGACAAGGGTTATATATTAAAGGATCTATAGAGAGCTTTTTCCTATAGTATTTAGAGTATATAACCTACAAGTATATGCCTGCTTCCGTAATATTATATAATGGCTTTAGGATAACTATAATAGTACTTTTAGGATACTAGTACTCAATTTCCTTTATAAGAGACGCAAGAATTTAATACTATAAAAAATTTATAAATTAGATATATACTTAAATAATATTATATATTTATAGAATTATCTTATATTCTTATAAAAGAGTCGGAGTAATAAAGAGAAGTAGTTTCTAGCTAGCTCTCTAAACTATTAGTAATTGAGTTAGAACTAGCTTTTTTTTAGTATTATTATAGACCTGAATAATAAGCCGTAATTTCTTATAAGTAGCTATAGTATTTTTGCCCTTAATTTCTTAAATAATTCTGGATTTAAAAATTCTTTAGTTCCTATATTTATACTTGTTATATTACTTAAAAGCAAAGACTTTATAGGCTACTAGTTCCTTGATTTCCTTTATATTAGAAGCTTGAAATATATTATATACTATATATAGATATATATATAGCTTTTTTATTATTCTTAGAATACTATTACTTATTATATTTATACTAATATATATTATATTTCATTTCTATAGCTTGTTTAGGCTATAATATAATAGTAATACCCTAAGATTTCGACTTCTATATTACTATTTTATTATAAGCTTTTAATTAAATTCTCGATTTATATATATATTATTTTCTAAAATAAACTCTAAAAACCTTTAGTTAAAAGACAAAACCCTTACTAGATAAGCTTCTAATAAAAATAAAAATAAAGAATAAAGAATAACTCTCTGCTTCTCTTTTAATATAAATTCTTTAGTAATTTTATTAAAAAAATAGTTTTAATAATACCGAATTATAATAGATTATATATTTTCTTTAATAAATGAACTTATAAGAGATTCCGGCTTCTATTACTCTTTCTATTTATTTCTTACTAATATTAAATTCTCTTTTTTCTTTTATTTATATATTTTAAATATTAGTTATTTTAATTTAGAGAATATAAATATAATAGAAAAGGTAATAATTTATATAAATATATTTATATAGCTTTCTATTTTTGCCTTTATAATATTATTTTCTTTTAATATTTAATAGAGCTTATAGCCCTGAATTTTTTTTTATCTATTCTAGTTTCTAAGTTTTATATTTCTTTTATTTTATAATTTAAGAAATATTCTAATATTATTTTATATATTCTAATTTCTTTTTAATTTACTTTTTATAATATTTGTTCTAATAAAACTATTCGTATATATATATATATAAGAAATATTTCGCTTTATTTATTCTTCTAGTTTTAAGTCTAAATTTAATACTTTTCTTTTAATATATAATTCTCTTAATACTTCTTTATATAACTATATTAATAAACTAATAGTAATAATAATTCTTGGCTAGTTCTTAACTACTATTAATAGAAAATAGAATCTCTAGCTAGATATAGCCTATTAAGCCCTTTAGCTAAGATAAAATTAAAATCTTCTTTCTAATTTTTCTAACCTTTTTACTAGTATTATTTTATTTCTTAATTCGGCTTTTAAGAACTTCCTAGCTCCAGGAAACTACTTTTATAAGCCTTATAAGGCTAGGGCTTACTAGATTAAACCAGAGTAAAGTAATCTCAATAACTCTAATAGTAATAGCCCTAGTCTAGCAAATCTATAGTATTAGAATTTTATTAAATAAAAGAAGAAGAAAGTTAAGAAGCTAGTTAAGGATATAGGCTAGGCTCAAATAGGGATATTTCTTTCTCTTTTTAAAAGAGATATATTATATACTATATATAGGTATATATATAACTTCTTTACTACTTTTAGGATACTATTATTTATTATATTTATATTAATATATATTATATTCTACTTCTATAGTTTATTTAGGCTATAACGGAATAGGAAACTAGAGTTCTTAATAATTCTATTATATTCTAGTTTTAAAAATAGCTCTAAATTCCCTTTTTCTTTAACTAGAATAAATAAGTCAAATATTATAAGATATTATCTATTTCTAAAGGTCTTTAGGAATTATTACTAAGAGTTCTTAGTTATCTCTAGTCTTATTTAATAATACTAGGCGGTTTATTAAATATCTATTTCTTTTCCTCTTTAGAATACTCGACTATAATAGTAATATTAGAAGTAGTTATTTCCTCTATTTTCTTCTCTATATAGTATAGCTTTATTTCTATTAAGCAGAAATCTATAGGTTTATATAGTATTTAAATTATATATATTTCTTTATTTAGTATAATTAGCTTAAATAAGCTATTCTAAATATTCTTTTTATAATATATTAGAATATCTAATTATAATAAAAGATTATATAGTTTATTAGTATTTGAACTATTTCTTATAGCTAAAGCCTTTCTAACTTATTCTTTAGTATATAAATAATATATTTCTTTTATAGCCTTATTTATAGCTTTAGCTTATTTAGTAATAGAAGGTAATAGAAAAGAGTCTTTTATAAGTTATAGGTATATACTAAATATAAATAAAGTTAGTATATTTACTTCTATTTATTAATATAAGTAATTAGTTAATTAGATCTAAATAAGAAGCCTGATTTACTAATAAAAGAGCCTAATTTTAAAATAATTTATAACTTTTTAATAAAGAATAAAAGCTAAAGTTTAATTAAATAAAAAGAATTAATATTTATAAAAAACTTAAATAATATTTTCTTAGATTAAATTCTATTAAAAATTAAAAAATATATATAATTTTATATTTTTAAATTAAAATTATAATAAAAAGATTTTAGAGTTCTAATAAAAAATAAAAGCTAATATTATTTAATTAATATAATTAACTTAACTATTTCTAATAATTTATATTAATAGAATTTTAATAATTTATAGAATTTAAAATATTTTAGTATTTTAAAAATTTACTTATATTTAATCTCGTATTTATAAACCGGAGTTCGCTTAAGCAAGCGATTAAGTAATCGGGGCCCGCGATTGGGTAATAGGGACCCCGATTAACTAATCACTCGTATTAATGAACAGGAGTGAACAGCTGGCAACCATAAGATCAGATTTGGAAAAGGGGATGCCCTCTCTCAGGGAACTATTAACGTCAATACACCCGTCGGCCTAATTACTTTCCATGTCGTACCAACAAGTACACCATTCTTGTTCTGTCTTCAAGATATGGACAGATTAGGAGTGAGGCATGATAATCTGACAAATGAGCTCATCCAAGGAAATAATATTGTCCCTATTATACGAAAATGGGGACACCCATGGATGCTACTACATCGCCAAGAAGAAGCTATAACATGGAGCCACCTTACAGAAACAGAGCTCCGATAGCTGCATCGTCGATTTGGTCACCCATCAGTACAACAGCTTGTACGAATTCTACAAAGAGCTGGCTATAATGACGTCGAGCAACAGGCCATTGAAAAACTCACTAAGTACTGCCACTAATGCCAGCTACTCGGGAAAGCGCCAGGAGGGTTCAAATTCACCCTGAACGACGACCATGAGTTTAACTACTATATCATTGTCGACGTCATGTATATCGACAATAAGCCAGTATATCATGTCGTCGACAAGGCCACAGCGTTCCAAGCAGCCAGATTCCTACAAGATATAAGCGCAAAAACGACCTGGGAAACGCTAAGGATTTGCTGGATCGATGTTTATTAAGGACCCACGGACATTACGGAGATCGCGGCATAAAGTATCGGGAATACAGCGCGTTGGGACTCTAAACCCACTATAGCGTGCAATAGTAGGGGCTGAGCCCGTTATAAGACCCTGTAACTCTAGGCTATACTCCCCGAAAGCATGCTATAAGACATTCGCAAGGTTATAGAAGATCTTTAGGGGTATTGGCGCTGCTAGCAGAGCAACTATAGTGCTCGGATGCTATAAGGAGAGCAATTATAGGGCTCTTTAGTAAGGTAGCCTCTATAACGACAGGAGAGAAGGCTTTAAAAGGTGTACTACCCCTTATTGACTGCTTATAGGGCATTTTCAGGGTAATAGCCTAGAAATATGGAGTCTTATAGCGGTTGAGTGTGCCAGAAATGAGCTCTATAGTGGACTTTTAGTACAAATGCCCTATATTCCCGATACTTTATACCGCGATCTCCGTATAGTCAGCGATGCTGGGAAGAACTTCGCATTAGGAGAATTCAAGCAGTACGCTCTAAGCCTGGATATCGATACTAAGGAGGTCCCTGTTGAAGCCCACAAAAGCGTAGGGAAGGTTGAACGATACCATGGCCCTCTATGCCGAGTATATGAAATCCTTACTACTGAACTACTAGCGACAAATAAGGATGTAATCCTTCAAATGGCAGTAAATGCCATAAACGATTCAGCTGGCCCAGACGGGATTATACTTGTTCACCCCCGTTCGTTAATACGAGCGATTAGTTAATCGGGGTCCCTATTACCTAATTACGGGCCCTAATTACTTAACCGCTTGCTTAAGCGAACTCCGGTTTATAAATACAAGATTAAATATAAGTAAATTTTTAAAATACTAAAATATTTTAAATTCTATAAATTATTAAAATTCTATTAATATAAATTATTAGAAATAGTTAAGTTAATTATATTAATTAAATAATATTAGCTTTAGTTTTTTATTAGAATTCTAAAATCTTTTTTATTATAATTTTAATTTAAAAATATAAAATTATATATATCTTTTAATTTTTAATAGAATTTAATCTAAGAAAAAATTATTTAAATCTCTTATAAATATTAATTCTTTTTATTTAATTAAACTTTAGTCTTTATCTTTTATTAAAAAGTTATAAATTATTTTAAAATCGGGCTCTTTTATTAGTAAATCGGGCTCCTTATTTAGGTCTAATTAATTAATTACTTATATTAATAAATAGAAATAAATATAGTAGTTATAGTATTAATTCGAAGTAATAGCTATAGCTTTTAAAAAGCTATTATTTAAGGCTTTCCTATTATAGAAACCCTAGCGGCTTTACTATTAAATATAATATCTTAAAAGATCTCTAATAAGTATTAATTAAATATAAAAGCTAAATATAGTTTAGGTAAATAAATATTACTTAATATACTAATTAGTATATTAAAGATATTTGTTTTAGTAATAAAATAAAAGGCAAATTAATTACTTAATATTTCTATAATTTATATATTATTAATATTTCTTAGCTTAGTAATATAGATCTCTAATTCGAGTTATTAATTATTTTCTTAATTTATAATTATTAAATTACTTTTATTAGCTTTTTATAATATTATTTATTAGTTTCTTAATACCTTTAATATTTACTAAAAAGCTTTAATAATAAATATATAAAAAGTTAAGATAAATAGAATATTACTTGAATTTATTATATACTTTTTAATATTTCTTAAAAATATACCTTATTAACTAGTAATTTAATTAGCTATAAATATAGTACTTTTCTAATATATAGTATTTCTAGATATAGAATTCCTATATTAATTAAATTAATATCTAAAATAGCTTCTAAAAAGCCTTTATTATAATAGTTCTTATAACCTTTATAATAATATTTTATTTTATTATATTTAAGTATTTATAAATTATAATTATTAAGCCTTTTAAGTTTATTTAATTATTTTTATAACAAATTATATTTATAAACAAACCGTTTTAAATATATTTTCTAGCTAAAATAAAGCTAAGCTATATTTAGAAATATTTTAATAAACTAATATAACTTAATTCTTAAAAGTATTTTTATTTTATTTAGGGAAATTATATTAAAGTTTTTTATAGTTTATTAAATAGTAATTACAAATATATAAAGTATAGGTTTATAAAATTATTATTAATTATTTTCTAAAAAGTTATTTTTTATTATTTAAATATTAAATCTAATTATTTAGTCTTATTATTTTTAAAATAAATTTTTATAAACCAAATTTTAGCTTTAAAGTTATAATATCTTTTATGAATTTTATTATAATAAAAGATTAAAGCTTTATTTATTTTAAAAATAATAATAATATTAAAATTAAATACTTATAATTTTATATATTATATATTATATATTTCTTTATTATACTTTTTTTTCTTATTTATATATATTTTTATTAAGTTTATAAACTTATATAAAAAGCTTTTATTATTAGCTAATAATAAAATAAATATATTATATAAATTTAAAAATAATATAAATAAAATATAAATAATATAGCTCTTATAATAAGAATTATAAATTAAAACAAAACTTTTTTTATTTGAGAATAAATTTATTATTATAATTATAAAATATAAAATAATTATAATATATTATATAAAGAAGCTATTAATAAAAATTATAAAATAAAAGCTTTATATTTATTTTAAAAAAATATATATTAATTTATTAGTAATATATAATATTATTATATAATTATAAAATATTATTTATATTTATTTAATAAAGTAATTTTATTTAAAAGTAGGAATTATAATATTATAATATTAAATTATAATTTTTAAATTTACTAAGCTTAATAAGAATTAGATTATTAATTAAATTAATTATATAATATAAAATTATATATTTATATTTCGTTTTTTATATTTTATTACTTATATTTCATTATTTATATTTTATTATATTTGAATTATATAATTATATTATATAATTCTCGAATTATTAATTATATTAATATTAAAATATTAAAAAAAATATTAAAAAAAATATTTCTCTCTAATTATATACTAATTTCAAATTTCTTAAATACTTTATATATTTATATATATTCTTTTATCTTATATTTTTATTTCTTTTTCTTTAATATATTTCTTTTTTATTTAATATATTTTTATTTATATTTAACTTATATTTTCATATTTAATTATATTATAGTTATATTAATTAAATATTTAAAGGCATTTAATAACTTCGATTTTATTATAAAATTAGCGAAAATCGATTTTTCTTTAATTTACTTAACTTTTATAATCTTTTATTATTTATATATTTTATAAAAATATATTATATTAATTCTTAGGTATTTCTTTTAAATAATATATAATTTATATAAATAACAAGTAATAAATTTCTTTTCTAATATTTTATTAATTATAAATTTAATAAAAGCACTTATAGTAATATTATAAATTATATTATATAATTTTAAAACTAGAATACTTTTAGTAATTCTCTTATATTTAATAAAAAACTAATAGAAAATATTAATATATTTCATACTATTTATTAAAACTAGAATATATTTAATTTAAGAAAAGAAATCTTTATTATATATAAAGAATAATTAAATATAAAAATATCTTAATTAGCTTTATAAAATATAGTTCTTTAATAATACGTTTAATTTACTATTAAATATCTTTATAATAGTTTTTAATAATTTAATAACTTAAATAATAATTAATATATTATATAAAGCTTTTAATTAATAAACTAATATAATATAAACTTTTTTAATATATGAGATAATATATTAATTCTTAATAAAAAGATCTTAATATATAATATTTTTATTAAACTTGAAATTATAATTAAAAATAAGGTATTTATATTTTTAAAGCTTTAATTATTTCTAATAAATAAAGTATTATTAGTTTAAACGCTAATAATACTAATAAATTACTAATTATAAAAAAGGCAAGAGTTATAAATTAATTATTTTATAAAAAGATTATTAATATAATAAAAATAATAAGTTTTAAACTTATAATTTTATAACTTTTAGAATAAAATTATTTTTTAAATTTAATTATATAATAAGTTTATAAAATAAATTAATATAGAAATTAGAATTAAATAAAGTTATTAATTAGATATAAGCTTATAAAATATTTTATAAATAGTTTTATAATATCTATTATTATAATAATAATACTAAAAATAACTCTTTAACTAATATATTAAATAATAAATAATTAAATTAATATATTATACTTGTTTTTATTATTATAAGCTTAAATAATAAGTTTTTTTTTTAGCTTTTTTTTAATATTCTTATTCTTAATTTTATTAATAAAAATTTGAAATTAAAGATATATACTTTTTCTAATACTTGGGATTTAGAAATAATCTTAAATTATTTTTTAAAAAAAGCTAATAACTTTAGTTTAATAAAAGTTCTTATATTAAATATTATTTTATAAGAATATTATAATATTAGAGTTCTTATAAGATAATTCTTTACTATACTTTAATAATGATATATTTATATTACCTTTATTAATATTAAAATTTTTAGAATTAATTTAAATTTTTAGAATTTAATAAAATTTAATAAAGGCTATATAAAAAAATAATATTATATAATAATAAAGCTAATATATAAGTTCTTTTATTAATAGCTATAAGCTTATATAATTTCTTCTAATTATTAAATTAATTAATATTTTCTTTATATTATATAAAAACTTTAAAATTTATTAAATTTTTATTAATATTAATTATATTTAAATTATTTCGAGTATTTAATATATTTATTCTTTAATATCTAGTACTATCTTTTAAAAGCTATTAATTATTATAAAATAATAAATAATAAAATATTATATTTAATTATTTAAAATATAATATCTTTATTAATTTTATTAATTTTATTAATTTTATTAATTATAGCTATAATATTAAATTAATTATATTAAATTAATTTATAATAATATTTTATAATTCTAATAAAGTTATAACCTTTTATAAAAACAATTTTAATCTTTATATTTATAGTATTTATAAATTACTTTTTAGTATTTATTATAATTTAATTAAAAGTACCTAAATAAATATTAATTTAATATTATTTTAGGGGATTTCAAATATATATAATTCTAATATTTTAGAGCTATTAACTAGCTTAATATTAAGTGCCTTTATTAATAATATAAAATATAAGCTTTTTAAAAATATAAAAAATATTAATAATAATAAAATAATTAAAGCTAATATTATTTATTAAATTAAACTTGAATTATTTTAATTATTCGAATTACTAGTATAATTTATAGTACTTTATAAAGTATTTAAGGGCTTCTATATTAATATTATAATCTATTTATTCTAGTATATTTTATAGTTTATTAATTAATAAATAACTAAAATAATAATATAAATATTATAATTCAATTTTTATAAGAAAGCAAGAATTATAAATAAAGAATTCAGAAATAAAGCATTATAATATTATATATAAGGTATTTATTAGTAGGCAATAAAATAATAGAATAAATTAGTATATTATAAAACTATAGTATTAAATTTAGTATAGAACTAATCTCTATTCCTCCTATAAGGTCCAGGGAAGCCCCCTCTAAATAGAAGGCCCTAATAGTATATATATAATTAGTAATTTATAAGCCTAATATATATAATATAAATAGTAATTAGTTGAGATATTAAAAGGCTACTAATCTTCCTAATTAATACCTATAATATCCGAGGTTTATTATATACCCTTAAGTTATATATAACTCTATATATATTATAACTATATCTCTTTTCTAGGATCTTATCCCTAAGATCTATTAATCTATTCTAGTAAATATTTAATTAATTATTTATTTAATTAATATAAACTTCCAGTATCTTAAAAGGTGGTTTTACTAATATAATCTGGATAATAGATATAAAAATTATCTAATTAGATTAGGGCTAAATAAGTAAAAAGAAAGAGTAATTATATTCCAGATATAGGAGCTAGCCGGTAATTGCAATTTCGTTTAGGATCTGAGTATTCTAATTAGCTCGATTTAAAGTATTAAAGTACTATCTTATAAAATTAATACTATCTATTAGATCTTATATTAGAATAATCTAAATAGCTATATAAAAAGAGTTTAATAAATATTTATATAAAAAACCTATATAAATATTTCTGAGGTTCTAGAGATTATTTATAGATTCCTAGAAATATATATTAATTAGTTATACTAAATTCTAATTAGGACTAGTATAAAAACTAGTAGTTAATCCAGATAGTTTTTTATTTCTATAAAAGAACCTCTTTATATTACTATATATTCTCTTCCTTTCTAATAACTATATATATAATAATTTCTTCTATTATTGCCTTCTAGCCTTTTCTTTTACTCTTTTCTAAATCTTCTTTAATTATTTTTAATTAATTCTATAATATCTTCTTCTGGCTTTATTATTCGCTAATATAATTACAAGTATAAAGGTAATTTTATAGTCTCCTTTCCTATTACTAGCAGATATTTGAAATACTTTAAATATTTACTTATTAATTCCTTTATTTTATATACTATAATATCTAGTAAAAAGAATTATAACCGTTATAATAAAAATTCTAAATCTTATATATTAGTAAGTTCTTTAGCTTTAATATCTATTAAAGCTAATATAATTTCAGATTTCTTACTATTTATTAGAGGCTTACTAGTTCTAGAAAGATACTATTATAATCTTTAAGAAATTTCTTAAAGAATATCCTAAATAGTATTATACTAATATAAATAATACTATTAATTAGGTTTTCGAAAACTGGAAGAATACTAATAAGCTTTGGAATTCTTCTTCCTATTTTAATAAAATAGAGAATAATACTACTAGAATTAGTATCCTAAAAATAAGTTCTTTCTAATATATTTAGATATTTACTAATTCTTTAAAGAAATACTATAAAGTCTATCTTTAAGATATTAATCTTATTATTAAGATTACTACCGAAATTACTAAATAGTTTATTATTAGTATTTCAAATACTAATAATATAATACTTATAATTATTTGGGATCTGACTTTAGAAGTTCAGGCCTTTTATAAAATATATATAGCTATTATAAGTTCCTTATCTACTTTTCTTAATATTCTTAATACTAATATTATTATAGTATAATTATATTCTATTAAGAAATAAGCAGATTCCTAAAAATATTAGCTAATTCTTTACTAAGTTCTAAATAGGGCTAGTATTTAGTATTCTTATTTTAGGAATTAGGAATTTATAGAAATTAGAATTTATTTATTTGAGATATTTATAGCTAATCTACCTATAATAAACCTTTCTTAATTCTGAATCTTTTTTCTAATAATTTAAATATAATTTTTATAAGCCTTAATAAAATTCTGGAAAATCTTTATAAATAAAAAATCTAGAAAAAGAATATTTCTATTATTATTCCGGATCTTTTCTTAGCTATTTAGGTCCTTTCTTTCTTTTAAATAGCCTTCTTTTTAGTAGTTCAGAATTCTTTTTAATTTTAAAAGATTATTAAAAGATAGTTTTGGATTTTAAACTATAGTTTTAGTTATATAATTTTAGAAGTTCCTTGAAATTTTTAAAATTAGAAAAAGTAGATAACTAGATATTATAATCTTTAGGCCAGGCTTTCTATTTAATTAAATACTATTACTTCTTATTTTTATTATTTTATTAGTAATTAATAATAGCCTTTATTTTCTATTCTTATTCTTTATTATTATTTATTAATTATAGAAGTTTTCTAGAAAAATATAAATATAGTTTCTAATTTTTTTTTATTATATATTTTTTAAAAAAAGAAATATAGAAAGTTAGATATAAATAATTATATATACCGAATTACTAATATATTTAAGAATTCTAAATAAACTTATAAATTTTGGCTTAAGCTTTTTTGCTTTAAGTTTAATATTTTTTATTAATAGTATTATTTAGATTTCTTTAAAATAATATTTAGCTAATTAATATTTATTATAATAGGTTTTCTAGTTATTTTATATATAATATTACAAATTTTTAAGTTTTTTCTATTTTATTTTAAAGGTTTCTAGTCTCTTATATATAGCTAATACTTTTTTTATAATTCTATTCTCAGAATTCTATAGACGTTAAAAATAGTATTTATAATATATATAGAAAAATATATCTTATAAAATCTAATATTTTGAATTATTATATATAAATTTTATAAAAAACAACTTTTTAAACTAGTTATTCTTTTAAGTATTATAATAATATTTCAAATAGTATTCTAGGACCTGATTTTATCTTTCTATCTAATTATTTATTTAAGAATAGTAAACTATATTTAAATACTATTTATATTTTAAATAAAAATAGAAAACAAATTAGAACTAGCTAGTAAATACCGTTTTTTAATCGGAAATAATTCTATTAAAGAAGCCAAAAATCGAAAAAATATATTCCTATATAATCTTAATAAGCTCTAGAGAATTAATAGTCTTATAATATATAATATACTTTACTATTTTAGAATACTAGTTAATAACTATAAGAATTATATTAAAATTAGAACCTTTTACCGGATTCTTATATAATAATAGACCTATAATAAAATCTATAGAGATTTTATTTCAGGATCTTTTAGGCTATAGTAAATTACTAAATAAACTATATAATAAATGCCTTTTTATTTTAACTTTCTAGTAGATATTATATTCTTAATAATAATTATAAATATCTCTTTCTATATTCTTCTAATACTAGAATCTTCTAAAGAACTCGAGAGTCTTTTCTATTCTATAATATTTAGCTATTAGGTTATTATAATAAAGCTTTATAACTTCTTAATATAAAACGGAATTATTAGATATAATAATTTTGAAATAGTATCTAAATAGGCCTGAATTATTTTTCCAGATTTCTTTTCCCTTAATATCTTTTTTACTAAACCTCTATTTTATAATATTCTAATATTAAAAATTATTCTTCTAAGCTATTTAAATAATATCTAGAAGGAATTTAGATAGAAGAGTTAGTATTATAGCTCTTTTAGTAGCTATATATATCTATATATAGGGAATTAGGTATTTATAACTATCTAATTTAAAAACTCAGGAAACCAAAAAGCCTTTAGTTCTATTAAATAATATAATTATAAATATTTCTATTATTTTAGCTATAATAGTAAAGCCTTTAAAATATCTCTCTATCTTTTACTTCTTAACTAATTCTGTAATTAAAGAATTTATAAAATAATCTATTTATTTATCTTATAGTAAATATTTCTTTTTAGCTATTATAAATATAGTAAATATTAAATAATATTTGTTCTAAAAAGGGAACTTTTTAGATATCTATAAGAACCTCTAAATTATAATTATAAAAGCTTTTTTTAGTTTATTCTAAAAAGTTAAAAGCCAAGTTATATTAATAGAATCTTTTTTATAATTAGGCCTTCTACTAGATTTATTTACTAGATTTAAAATATTTCTATAATAAATAATATTAAAATTATATATTATAAGATATATTACCTAATATATTTAATAGCTTTCTAGATACTTTATTTCTATAAAGTATTAGAGGTTATTATAGTCTATAATAACCTCGATTATAAACCTGAACCCTTTAAGGTAATAGTATTAATACTTAAAGGCTTTAATAATTATAAGTAGCTTCTTATTATAAATAGCTTCTTATTATAAATAGCTTCTTATTATAAATAGCTTCTTATTATAAATAGCTTCTTATTATAGGTACTATAGTTATATTTAGCTTTAGAGAGTTTCTGGAACCAGAATACTACTAGATACTAGTATTTTTTCGGACTATTACTAGAATTAACTTATTATAAAATAGTACTAGTAATTACGAATTTCAATATATTATTTTTAATATAAATCTTCTTAGAAAAGTTAAAATAAACTAGAATAGATATTATAATAAAAGCTTTTTTTTAAAGTCTTAAAGCTTTTAGCCGCTTTATCTATTTATATAAAGAAACCGGATTTCCGGCCCTTTTCTATTTCTTTTAAGAAGTCTATTAAGTTTATAATTACCTGAGAATAATAATAGATAAACCTATAATAGAAATTAGTAAATCTAAGAAATATTTAAATATTATAGAACGATTTTAGTTCTAGCTATTTAATAATACTATAAACCCGTTCAGAATCCGTATAAATACCTTCTATTCTAATAAGGAAACCTAAGAATTCGACTTTCTTAATATTAAACTCGTATTTATTAAGTTTATAAAACAGATTATATTTATATAGCCTAATAAATATCTAGTAAATATAATTATAGTATTTATTTTTATTTCGGGAATAAATAAAGATATTATCTAAATAAATAACTATAAAATAATTCAGGAGTTCTATAAATATAGTATTAATATATATTTGAAATATAGCTAATATATTAGTTAGCTTAAAAAGTATTATAAGATATTTAAAATAGCTATAATAGATTCTAAAAGCTGTCTTTTATTTGTATTTTTTATGAATTCTTATCTAATAATATATATTTTTAAAATCCAGCTTTATAAAATTTTTAATTCCTTAGAGCCAGTTAAAAGTTTTATTAATAAAAGAAAGCAGATACCGATTTCTAATTATAACTTAATTAAGTCTATAATAATTAATATAAAGATATAGTTTTTTATTCTTTTTAGAGATAAAAAGAATAGGTATTTCTATTAGGCTTTTACTAAATCTTATCTAATATTTATAAAATATATCTTATAAATACAAATATAATATTTCTAATTAGGTTTCTAATAAATTATATAAAGGCTTATACGAGACTATATCGTCTATATTAATAGAGTATTTAATACTATTAAGATTAGGAAGTTCTAAAGCTTTATTAGAATTAAAAACCTTTAAGAAGTTTTTGTATTTATTATTCCAGAAATAAATAGATATCTCTAAAGCCCCTTTCCGGAAGGTATTAATTTGCTATATTAAAAACTCCTATTTAATATTACTAGAATTATATAATAAAATAGAAATCTAATAACTATTATAAATATATAAAATCTATTATCTAGAATAGTTATATTTGCCTTTAGTTAAAAATAAGACTTAAAATACTAGCTTAGGATACTGGTTAAGCTCCTTACCGAATTCTTTTAGTATTAGAATCTTAATATTATTAGATTATATAAATATATATATTTCTTATTTCTTAATATAGTCTATATATTATATAAGAATTACTTTATAAAATTCTATACCGAAAATAAGACTATAAGAGCTAATATTCTTATATTTATAGAACCGGAGCTTAAAAGAATATATTTTATTATAATTATCTATAATAAATACCTTAAGATTATAGGCTTAATAAACCTTAAATCTATTCCTATAAAAGGTTATAAATTCTTAATTATATTTAGCTAAAGTAATAAAGTTCTGGCTTTAAGCCCAATTATTATTAAGAAAGTTATAGTCTAATCCAATATTACTAAATCTACTATATATCTGTAAAGTATTTATTTCTAGCTATATTAATCTTATTTAAATAATTATATAAAATAATATATCTTTTTTATTATAGCTAAAATTATTAATATTTAAGGTTTAGTTTTCTCTTTTCTTTATTTCTTAGAAAAATCTCCTCTAAAATACTCCTCTATAATAATAGTATTAATCTACTTCTATAAATACTTTGACTCTTTTATAGTTTTGGCCTTATTAGGATTCTATTAAGCCTATTTAATATATTTGAAATATTTTATATTTTTTAAGAAATATTCTTTTTATTTATAAATCTAATAAACTATACCTGAAATAGAACTAGTATTCTATTAAGGCCTTAAAGAGGCTAAAATACTACCTAAAGATTTCTTATATAACTTTTGGAACTTATTCTTTCTTTTTTAATAGTCTTATAAATTAGAATTTACTAAATTAAAGTTCTTAGAAATAGAATTACCCTTACTAGACTCTCCTGCCTTTACTTTCCTTAATTTGAGATAAGTAGTATATTTTGTTTTCTAAGCTTTCTTAAGCTATTTAGAAATAAATACTACCTTATTTCCTAAAAGAATAGATATAAGTATCTAATAAGTCTTATAGTTAGATAAAGTAGTATTAAGAGTCCGGATCCGGTTTCTTTTAAAATATAGGTCCTAGTTAACTTCAAGACTAATTATTTAAATATATAATTTAGTAATTATTTTACTATTCTTCTAATAAAGATCTCAGAGTTCTTTAAAGATATCTTATTAATAGATTTAAAGTACTTGAAATATATTAGCCAAATAGGCCTTGAATTACTTCTAATAAATCTTATATAATAATAGGCTTTACTTTATTATAGCCTTCCAAGTATTATAAAATTTGTTCCTAAAAGTACTTATAGTAGAATTAATTCTAGAAGAATATCTATTATAAGTCTAAGGTTAGATTCTAAAGACTGCCTTCCAGAAGAATATAAATATTTTCTATTTCTTAAAGAACTTTCTATAATATAAGTCAGGTATCCGGACTTTAAAAAGCTTCTCTTAGTTTAAATATATCTTTAGAATATTATATAATAACTTCTAATAAATAGTATTAAAATTACTCTCAAAACTTATTATATTAGAAAAGGAAATAGGTTCTAATTCTATTTTAGGAAGTTTCCTAATAAGAATTATTAAGAAAAAAGAAATAGATTTATAAATAGAGTTTCTATAAAATATAATAAACCGTAAGATATTCCTAAGAATATTCTTATATTATTCTAATTATAGAATATACTAGTTAATTATATTTACTAATTCTTGCTTTTATTAGAGTACTTCGACTTTAGTATATAAGCCCTATTCTATAGCTTGGGTAATAGTAACTTGGGTATTAATCTCGGTATTTTAATTATTACCGGAATTATTTCTATTATTATTACTGGCTCTCGGAGGCTCCTGAAAGGCTCTATTAAAAGTATTAAATAAGCCTTTACTATTACCTATATTAGGATTAATCTAGTTAACTTCTTCTATAGAAATAGCTCTAGTAAGAAGTTATATATTTTATAGATTTCAAGATATAATTACTTATTAAACTATCTCCTTTAAAGATAGAGAGATTAGCTTATAAGGTATTTATTAGTAGGTAATAAGATAATAGAATAAATTAGTATATTATAAAACTAATCTCTATCTTTTCTATAAGGTCTAGAGAAGCCCCCTCTAAATAAGAGGCCCTAATAGTATATATATAATTAGTAATTTATAAATCTAATATATATAATATAAATAGTAGTTAGTTGGGATATTAAAGGGCTACTAATCTCCCTAATTAATACTTGTAATATACGAGGTTTATTATATGTTTTTAAGTTAGATATAACCCTATATATATTATATTTTAAATATTATATTATAAATATATAATATTTAGTAAAATTATTAAAATTATTAATAAAATTATTAAAATAAACGTCTATTTTATTTATAATTACTAAATTGAATAAAAATTTTTTTTTATAAATATAATATAAAATTATATTTATTTAATTAGTATTTTTATTATTATAAATCTAATACTAAACTAGATATTATCTTGATTTTTAATAATTTTATTAAATTTAATACTATTATTAATTTATTATAAAACTTGAAATTAGTTAGAACAAATAATTAAATATTTAAAAACTTTAATATTAATTATAACTTTATTAATATAATAGATATTATATTTGAAAATATCTTTAATTATAATAATTTAAATATCTTTTATTACTAGTTTTATTAATAATTTATTAGATTCTAAAATATAGTTTTTACTTATTAATTAATATATAAAAGAATGAGAATTAAAGTTATTTATAAGAATATTAGTTATAATTATAAATATAATAAAAGTAGCTAAAAGACTTTTAATTAAAATAAAATATTAATCTAAATATTAATTTTTTAATTATTTATATTAATTAGAAAGGCTTTAAAAGCATTATTTAATTTATTTTTCTTATTTTATTTTCTTATTATTTATTAGTTTTAATTATATATTATAAGTAAGTATTATTAAAGTATTTATTAAAATTATAAGAGTTTCATATTTTATTATTAAATTAATTAAAATTTCTAATTCTAAATTAAATCTTTTTAGCTTATTATTTTTCCGATATATATTTCTAGAAATAATAATTAGATTTCTTATATATAAAGTATAATTTCGAAGTATTTAAATAATTATTAAAATTATAAGGCTTTTAGTTATTTAAATAATTATTAAAGTTTTTATAATTATAACTAAAATATAAATAATTTTCGAATTAATAGTTAGTTAAATAATATTATTAATTAATAAAGAAAAAATATTAAAATTAATATATTATTTACTTTTATATATAATAATAAATAATTAGAATATATTAATAAGCTATCTAAGATTTATAAAAAGATCTAAAATTATATATATATATTCGAGAATTTTAATAAATACTAATAATTTTGTTATAAAGAAATTTAATACTTTATAAAGCAAATATAAGTATTAGTATAGCTATTCCTTTGGGAGTTATATATATAGTTACGAGATACGGGATACGGGATATAAGTAATAGGATATGAGATATAGGATATAGTTATATAACCTCGTATTTTATTAGTAACTCGACTAGTAGACTAGATCTCTTTAGGCTTAGCAGATTTAGGGATTATATATTAATACTATAATACTATAATTCTTATTTCTGGATAATAATAACTTTACTAACTATATGTAAATAGTATTCTATAATTTATATAATAGTATTATATATTACTAGTAAACTAATACTAATTAGTTTATATATATAAATTAGAGAAGATTTTAGATTAGTCCTAAAAGTATTTAATAGCCTAAAACAAATCTAGTCTATTCTATATTAAAGAAGGGAATTACTTATTAACTTTATAAAAGTATTTAATAGTTTATAAAGAAGATATTTAGCTCTTACTAATTAATAAATAGTTAGTTATTTAACTATTTATTTATTTAACTTCTACTATTCTTTAAAACTAACTTCTTTTAGCCCTAAGACTACTTTCTTAAAAACTATCTTTTCTACTTATATAATACCCGTATCTATAGGACCCTTTCTCTAGAATATATATCCTATATATGTCCTTAAAGCTCTTTAACTACTACTTCGATTTTACTATTAAATCGAGTTCTTTGAGCTTTAGATTCTCCCGGAATTATAGTATTTCACTTCCTAAATTTCTTATTATAGACGAAATATTTAAGGGCGAAATATTTACTTTAATACCTTATTAGATATCTAATATCTAAACCAGATATCTGGATACCTTTATTACTAAACCCTTTTTATAAACCTACTATAAACTATCTTATCTTTAAACCCCTTTTACTATAAATCATATATATATACTAGAGAGAACCTGAACTCGGTCTAGTATAGATACTAATAAGAGAAAGGAACTAATTAAGAAATAGGAGAACGGTATTAATCTAGTAATTATAATAAAGGCTAAATTTTAGGAATATATAATTACTAAAATATATTAGTATATCTTATATAGAAAGAGTAATAATAATCTATAAGATCTATTTCAGGATAACTTTAAAAACTTTAATACTATAGTATATAGTCTAATTAATTATATACTTATATAAAATCTTTAAGCCTAATTTCGGTATAGTAATATTTATATTAAATAGAACTATAGAAACCTTACTATTATATAATTCTTTCTTAATCTTACTCAAGAAAAGATAAAAAATATATAGAATAAAGCTAATATTATTAATAATAATCCAATTAAAATAGATCTTCTTTAGAGATCTATTATATTAGTTTATCTTACTCTAGATAGAACTAGATATAAAAGAACTAGATAATCTTAGTCAAGAAATCAAGCTATTTATCTATCTCTTCTAAATTAAGGCTATTTATTACTTTTACTTTTATTATTACTAGTATTACTACCAAATCCGAACTATTATTAATTAGTATCTACTATTTCTACTAGGAAACTTATTAGGGAAATAGTAAAGATATATTCTAAAGTATAGAAGTATAACGGAACTAATAGTAGTTTTAATTATAAATTTACTATTTTCCTTAATATCTACTAATATATAGAACTCCCAGAAAAAATACTAGTAAAAGCTTTTCCTACTATATTAAAGGAACTAGTATAAGACTACTTCTATAATAACTAGCTCTCGAACTATATATATAAAGAGGCCTATATAAATATCCGTAGCTTCTTTAAAGGCCCTGGTTTCTATTATTAAAATTTAGATAAATAGAATACTACTATCTTAGTAACTATAATAGTAAAGAACCCTAAAAAGACAATATTTAAGCTTGTCTAAATACTAATTAATAATCTATATAAATTATAATATAGCCTTACTTCTGTTTTATAAAGTACCAAATTCCTATATAATAAGATTATTACCTCCTATTAAGGCTTACTAGTATATTAATATATAGTCTCGGACTTTCCTAATAATTTCGGCCAGCTTATTAATAAGCTCTAATTATCTATTACTACTTATAAGAAGAAGTAATAAATTATTACTAAAACCTACTTTACTAATTAATAATACTATTCTCAAAATTCTTTAAATTACTATTTATCCGGAAATTATTAATACAGACCTAGCTATAACTTCGGAACCTGTAATAACTATTTCAAGCCCTATAATTATAATAATTATACTCCGAAGTTATATTTTATATATAAGAGACCCGAATACTATTTATAGAAATATATACCAGAGAAATAAGAGACTAAAAAGGCTTAATTTAAGAATAGAAATATTTACTAATTTAGATCCCAAAATACCTATAATTTTAATAAATGCCTTAGTAATACTTATATATAGTATATTACCGAATTCGAAAAAGAAGAGAATAATAAGAATAATAAGAATAAACTAGTAAATAATACTTTTAAAGCTTTATTAGCAGAAATGAATAAAGGAAAAAAATATTATTCTAATTCCTATTTTACTTTTATTAAAAGCTTTCTAGCTACTCCTATAGCCCCTATTTCTGCTATTCCTATAACTAATACTCTTATAGATAACCTTATTTCTCTTTCCCTTATATATTAGATAATAGGCAAAAACCATATCTTAGAGTTTATTAAATAAATAGAAGATATCTAGATATTTATAATTAATAATATATTAAGATATAATACTTACTACTTTTATAGAATTATAATTAATACTAGAGCCTCCAGATTCTTAATTACTAGTTTTAACTAATTCCAAGCTTTATAATAAACTAATAGTAATATCTAACTTAATAAAACTACTAAAGATTAAGTTAATATCTAGTTTAGTATTAGATCTATATCCTTTATTAGATCTATAATAGTAAGAATATTAATTAGGTAAGTATAATTCCATATTATACCTATAAAGATTCTATTTTTATTTAGCTTAGCTAATATAAATAAACTAGGAGTTTACTTTAATAATCTTACTAATTATTTCATATTTCTAATAAATGCTTTATACCTGTAATATAATGTTTTAAATACTCTTTTTTGCTTTGGAATATTATTCTATAAAGCTTTATTTCCGAATTCTTTACTTATAACTTTTGCTTTCTTATAAAAGTCGAATTATAATATCTATATTATTATTTTAGTTATCTATCTATTAGTAAACTCCAAAACATACTAGAATAAGCAAGCTATAATATTAATATAGAAGCCCTTAAATATCTTATAAAGTATTATAAGTAATATTAGAAATTCGGATAATTACTAAAATAATTTAAGTTTAACCTAAGAGATAATATTAGCTTTAACTATTCTATTATTATTAATATTTTTTATATTTCTAGTAAGCCTATATTCTATATTATTAATAAAGGTATTTAATATTAAGCCGGCTAATAGCTTTAAAATATTAGTATATTATATACTTGAAATATCCTAAAATAGTATTAGATTAATACCTATTTAGGCCCTCCTAATTAGATTATAGTAAATACTAGAAAGTAGTTTATTAGTAAGAAATTTATTTAGCTTATAAATACTATAGGAACTAAGGTTAAAATTATTTCTATAAAAGCTTATAATTCTATCGGAATTATAGAATATTACTATAGCCCGATTTAATATACTTATCTTATTATTATAGCCGAAATTAATAGAATTAATAAAAATACTATATTTTAAATAGCTTTTAAGGCCATTAATAATTCTACTAGATCTAATAGTATTATCCTAATTCTCTTGGTTTATGGCATTTTATCTCGAATAACCGAATATAATATTTTATTACTAACTATATTATAGTAATTAGTAGTACTTAAGAAGATAATAATAGAAATTCAGAAGCTTTAAGCTAGATACTAGATTATAAATATCCTAAATACCCAAAATAGTTCTAGTACTACTAATATCTATAAACTTCTCTTAAATTCGGATATTCTTATATAATATAAGGGAAATACTAGTTAATTTAGTAATTAGAATAGACTATATAAGCTAGTAGCCATTAATAGAAAGAACTATATATTAGCTCTACTATATAGTAATACTATCTTCTACTTAATTTCTATAAAGCCCTTTTATATAGGGAATATTAAGGTTATTACTAATAGCCCTAAACTTAAACCTATTCCTAAACTCTATAATAATACTAAAAGTAATATAGGTATAATTCCTTCTACTATTCTACTAAAGTATAATAGAGGATACTTTTATAAGAACCCGGATTTTATAGTATTCCTATAGGATAATAACCTATATAAGGACTTCTATTAAGTTAAAGTTACTAGCTTCCTAAAAAAGAATATATTTAAAGTTACTTTTAGATTTCAGGTACTAAAGAAGATATATATCTTTAACTCCCGGTTTATTAATAAGATTAAGAATAAGGATATAAAGAGAGAGTTTAAAAAGTCAAAACTAGTTATTCAAACTTATAATAATAATAAAAAATATATAGTATTAATATAATTATCTACTATTTAATATATTAGCTAGAGAATTATTTTTAGTATTATTACTATAATAATAGATATTACGGAACTATATTTATATAATATCTTATAAGCTTATATCTAATTAATAACTTTACTTGACTATAATTTTTATATTAACTCACCTTATAAGCTTACTAGAGAGCTAAATCTAAATAATAATTCGGTTCTAAAAATTATAAAACTACTATATAATATATCAGAAGCTAGGAACTACTAGTTTAAGACTTACTATTCCTACTATATTAATAAGCTTTCTATAAAATAGTTAACTTATAACTCTTGCCTCTTCTATAACAAGTAATTCTTCGGAATTATTAGCCTTTAAACTAATAATACTCTATTTATTAGAACTAATAATTTTATAAAAACAGAATAACTAAAGCTCTAAAAGGCTAAGTTCTTAGCTAAAGAATATAAATGCCTTACTATTAACTATAATCTCAAGTTTAATAGAAGTATTATCTATATAAATACTACTAGAATTACCTTTATATAGAAATACTAGTATAAAAACCTCTAAACTATTTCTATAAAGAATACTACTACTATAAGTAATAGGGGCACTATTTATTAAGATCTCTCTATTAAGAACTAATATATTACCTAGTATATTAGAAAAGCATATATTATATTAGTTTATTAACTAGAAGCTTTATATAACTTATTAATTACTATTTAAGCTATTAAATTTTCGAAAACTAATATAAAGGCATATAATAAGTACGTTTAATAGCAAATTAAAAATACTACTAGAAAACTAAAATTTATAAAGCTAGTAAAGAAGTTCTTATATTTAATTATTTTTATAGATATTTCATTTATAAATAATAGAAATCTCTTTTTTTAAATCGGATATATTCTAGTTCTAGTAAACGGAACTAGATATACTAATATTATCTACTAGTTCTTTACTAAATATAAGAGAGTTACTAGAAGCATTCTAGCTTCGGAACTCTATAATATAGCTTATAGTTTTAATATAAGTACTTTAGTTAAATCTATAATTAATAAAGTACTAGAAATAGAACTATTACTAGTAGTCTATATAAATTTAAAGTTATTATACGAATACCTTATTAAATTAGGAACTATTCGAGAAAAGTATCTAATAATTAATATAATATACCTCCGCCAGGTATATAAATAATAAGAAATTACAAAAGTTAAATAAATTAAGGAAGAATTAAATTCTGCCGATTTTATAATAAAATTAAACCTAATAAATATTCTTAAATACCTAATTAATACGAATACTATATAATTAGATATAGAGGAATAGATTAAATATAGATAGAATAGAAAATAGATATATAGAATAACAGAATATTATAAGAATAAAGGTTATATATAAAAGGCTATAGCCTTTAGTATATAACTAAAACCCTTAAAAGCAATATAGATATATAGAGTATTTGGGAATCTAGTACTAGACCGGATTAGGAAATTTATATATAATTAGAGGAAAATACTATTTCTTTATATTTTTAGAAAGTTTCTAGTATTAGTATAGCTATTTCTTTAGGAGTTATATATATAATTACGGGATACGGGATATAGGATATAGGTAATGGGATATAAGATACGGGATATAGTTATATAACCTCGTATCCTATTAGTAATTTAACTAGTAGACTAGACTTCTTTAGATTTAGTAGATTTAGGGATTATATATTAATACTATAATACTATAATTCTTACTTCTAGATAATAATAACTTTACTAACTATATATAAATAGTATTCTATAACTTATATAATAGTACTATATATTACTAGTAAACTAATAATAAAACTATATTATAATTAATATAACTTATTAATTAATAATTAAATAGCCTTAAATATTATAAAAATTAAAATAATAATATTTTATTTATTTAAATTTTAATATTAGAATTTAAGGCCTTTAAAAAAGTTATAAATATTTATATAAATATTATTAAATATATAATAAAATAATTAATTATTATAAAAAAAGTCTTAAGCTAGCTTTTTTAATATAATAAAAAAAGCTCTTATAAGTGCCTTTTATAAAAGTTCTATATATTAATAAATATTATATAAAATAATAAGTTTATAAATAAAACTATTATTATAGATTTATTATAGATTTATTTTTTTAATATAAATCTTAATTATTTCTCTAATAAATCTAATAATAAAAAGTAATTAGAAAATGTTTGAATCTGTTTATAATAATAGTAATAAAACTAGTAAAAGTATATTATTTTTTCTAGTTTTTGCTTTTTAAGCTTTTATTATAATACTTCTATTTCTATTTATTTTTATATTAATATCTAAATTTAATAAAAAGATAAAAGATAATAATATAAATAATTATAAAAATAATTAATTATAGGTACTTGTTTTCTAAAAGAATTAATTTCTTCTAAAAATCTAATTAAGTTTTTGAAATAGCTTTATTTAATTATATATTATTTCTTTTTTTAATAATAATAAGTAAAGTATTTATAATAAATAAAGTATTACTATTTTATTATATATATATTATTATATTAAAGAATTTTATATAAATATACTAGTTTTATAAAAATTGAATTTATTTAAGTTTTCTTAAGAAATAAAGTTTTTAAAGTCTAGTTTAAATAGTTTCTAAAGATTATTATTAATTATTTTATAAATAATATATTGAAATAGCTTAATATTTATATATTTAATTACTTTTTTCGAATTAATAATATTTCTATTAATTTTATATTTCTAATTCTTGTTTTATAAAAAGAAAAAAATAAAACAAATTATTTATTATAATAATTCTTTTAAGCTTATATCTAGTTTAAAGTAAAAGAATTTATAAAAAAGACAATTTATAAGAAATTATTTAAAATTATTAGTTTAATAAAACTTATTATTTATTATATATTTAAGAAGTTATTAAAGCTCTTTTTATAAAAATAAGAAATAATAAAATAAAGAATTATTAAAAGTAAAAAGATATAGACTTTATTTTAAGATAATAATAAGATTAAGAAATCTAAACTTAAATATTATATTTCTAATTAATTTCGTTTAAATTAATAAATTTAATATTATTAATTTAATATTATTAATTTAATATTATTAATTTAATATTATTAATTTAATATTATTAATTTAATATTATTAATTTAATTTTTTTTTTTTTTTTTTTTTTTTTTATATACTTATCAAAATATTTTTAACTATTAAATAAATTAAATTGAAAATTCTTTATTTTAAAAATTCAAATCAAATTTATCAAAGATTTTATAATAATAATTAATAAAATATTTAATTATATAACTTTATCGAATTATAAATATTATAAATTAATGAAAAAAGCTTAATTATTATAAAGATAATTAAAATATAAAGAATTAAGATTTTCTTTTTTTTATTTTGTTTAATAAATAATATTATTAAGAAAATTCGAATATAGATCAAATTTCATTTTCTTAAATATTTTCTTAAATATTCTTTAATAAATTTTAATAATCAAATTATGAATAATAAATAATATATTCTTCAATATTTGAGAAAAATATTTTTATTCTTTATTATTTTATTTCTTAATAATTTTCATTTTTCTATATCTGAAATAAAATTCTATTATTATTTCTAATTCTTTAGATTTGAATTTATAATATAAAGATTAATTAAAGCAAATTTAATTATTTAAATTATAATAATTAAATTATAATAATTAAATTATAATAATTAAATTATAATAATTAAATTATAATAATTAAATTATAATAATTAAATTATAATAATTAAATTAATAATAATTAAATTATAATAATTAAATTAGATTTGATTTATAATAATATTTTTCTTAATAAATTTTGTTTAGCTCTTCGAATCATAAATTTTCGAAATTTATTTCTTTTATTAAAATAATATTAAAAAAAAAGAATATTTAAAAAGAATATTTAAAAAAATATTTTTCAATTTATTTTCGATAAAATAAAATCAAAGAATTGAAAATTATCATTTAAGGAATTTTATCGAGCCTAAAATATTTTATGATATATTCATAAGAAAAATAAATTAATAAATGAAAATTAATTATGCTAAAAAAAATTTTTTATCAAAAATATTAATCATATTTTCATTATAATTTTTGATCAATAATGATTTTGAAATTTATCGCTCAAAAATAAGATTATTTTTTTTAGCTTTAGAATATAATAAAAGAAATATTTAATGTTTTTTCATTAATAAAAATTATTTTTCAAGAAAGTTTATAATTAATAGAAAGATAAATATTATTTATATTTTATTATTTATAATAATATTATCCGAGATTATAAAATTTTCCGTTATATCTTTTTCTGGAGATTATATAAAATATATTAATCTATTTATTTACCGAAATTAATTTAATAAATATTTAAATTTTATTATCGTTTATTATGAAATAATTATTATATTATTTTTATTTTTCAAAATATTATTAGATAAAAAATATTAAGAAAATAATATTGAAATAATTTAATTAGAATAATAATTTTTTATCTTAAATATTTCTCTTAAAGAAAATATTTCAATAATTTTTGAATAATAATTTTCGAATAAAGAAAATAATTTTTAATTAAATTTTTATGATTATTATTATATTTTAAATTTTTTCGATAAATAAATATTATATAAAATGATATTTTTCCCAAAAATTATAGATCAACTATTTTCATCTTTAATTTATTATTAATTTCTATTTATGAGTTAATTATATTTCTTAAATAATCCCTAAATCATATTTTTATATAGATTCGCTTAAATTTCAATGAAAATTTATTTAAGCCTTTATAATTTTCTATTCTAAATACGAATCTACTTATCTATTTAACTATAAAATGTATACTAATTTTTCTTCAAGTTTTTATTAATTATTTTCTCTTAAGATAATAAAGATAATAAAGTTTGAAATGTTATCTTCGAAAAATAGTCAAAAATTATAATCCTTTACTCATATTATTTATTTCTTAATTTATTTATATTATTCGGCATAAAATATTTTTAATCATAATAAAATTATCAAAATTTAAAATTATATATTATTTGATGATCCCGTGAGGAATATAATATTGAAAGCCCCCTTAACTATATCCTTCAATTTAATATTATTAATTTAATATTATTAATTTAATATTATTAATTTAATATTATTAATTTAATATTATTAATTTAATATTATTAATTTAATCTAAACTAAATATTATTATAAAAAGAATTATTTAAAACAAATCGAGAAGCTTAGTATTTAAAAGCTTTAAATAAAGAAAATAATTTTATTATAATTTTTTTTTCTTATAAATTTTTCTTATAAATTTTTTTATAAAAAGTTAAATAAAAGCTATTTTATTTTAGTTTCTTAACTTTTAATAGTAAATTCCTTAAAATAGCTCGGATTTTATAAAATACTATATAAGTATTCTTTTTATTTAATTATTTACTTTTAATTAATACGATTTTTTTTAAAAAATAGTTTTTATAATTAGTATAAAAGTAATATTAAAAAACTAGTTATTACTAAAACTTTAAATAGCGAGTTTTATTCTAATAAAAAAAATCGAAATCTTAATATTATTTTCTTTATAAATTACAAAAAAGTAATTATTTTTAATAAAAAGTTCTTTTCAAATATTAATTATCTTTCTATTTATAATAAATATAAAATAATAAATATTATTATAATAGGCTAATATTTTAAAAAGGCAATATAGAAAAAGACCTCTAATATATTTTATATAATTAGATAAATAAATGGCTTTAATTAAATTATTTATAAATTTAAAATAATAAGCAAATAATACTTTATTAATAATATAAATAAAAATAAAAAGTTTTATAATAATCTATTATTTTATAATTCTTTTATTATAACTTTATTAAATCTAATTATTATTAAAAATAGAATTTATAAAGAGAATTTCTTTTATAAAGTTATTAAAACTTATTATTAAAAGCTTATTTCTTTTATTAAAAATTAATTTAAAAATACTAATAATAATATAAAATTTAAAAAAGCTATTTATTTATAATATATTTTACTATAAAAAGGGTTTTTAATATCTAGTTATAAAAGTAGAAATTAAATAATAATTAAAGATAAATACTAATTAATATAAAGAATTATATTAGATTTAGTATAAAAATATATCTAAGCGAATTTAAATTACTTTTAAATAAATTCGGAAATATAAAATAAGATTATTTAATAATAATAAATTATATTTTACATATATTAAAAAGAATTCAAAATAATTAATAAAAGAGAATTCTAATTATTTTATTATTTCAAACTTTAAATAGAAGCTTTTTATTAGTTTTTAATATTAAGGAAATAAGTATAAATAAATAAAGAATTAAATATAATATAATAAGCCGTATTTTATAAAAATTATATTATTTTAATAGTTTTAAAATTTTAATTATATAATAAATACTAGGGCCTCTTATATATAACTTGCGGGAATTATATAAGAAAGCTAGCTTTTTAATAGTTTTTAAGCATTTATTTATTCTTTATATTAATTAATTAAGCTTTTGTAATTATATACTATTTATACTTTATTATATATATTTTTATTCTTATTATTTTGCTATTAAGTCACGTTTTATACTTTAATATACTTTATATGGGTTTTTGTCTTATTGCAGTTTCCTTCTTATATTACTCTTATACTAGTACTGCTATTATTTCTTACCGGAGAAGCTTCTTAGTATAGGGGAGTCTTCTAGTACTTACTTAATATCTTTAGCCAACCGAGGAAGCTTTCCAGTATAACGAGCCTACTAACAGAAGTCCGTTTTTTAAGGGCATTTCGCTAAGAAACCAACCCTATTACTATTTTGGACACTTTTGTTTTATATTTAGAATTAGGTTTGAGGGCTCTCTAAACTCAACCCGGCTTCTTCTATTATACGTACTTGAATTCTATATAGTTTTAATCTATAGTTACTGAAAAAATGTAAAGTGAAGTGGGCGATTTGAGTTTTGCGACACCTGAAAACATCGCTAAAAACACGGACTTCTGTCGGTAGGTTCGTAACTAGCTTTCGTTATTAATTCCATTATGAAACCTTCAATAAAGCTTAAAATATTCACTGCAAAGGCCCTGTTTCGTACGGACACACGTCTTTTGATTGCCAGCATTCGCCAACAACCAAATACTAGCGTTTAATACTCAGTATTCAAAGCTAGTATTTATATAATTTAGAGGTATTTCGCAAAATGCAAATACTCAATAACCATTGTAATTACGGAAGTTTTAGAATAATCTCTGGTAATCTTAAATCTCAAGGCTTACTTTTCTTTAGTAATTACTCCCTATAATTATAGGGTATTATAGTCTAATAATTATTTCTCTCCTAAGGCAAAAGTAATTAATTAATTACTTTATTATAGCTATCCTATTAAAAAAGAATTCACAATAGAAATTGCACGAGAAGCGCGAAATTTATATAATAATTAAAATATTGTGCCTTAAGAAGCGCTATAAAGGTAGTTGGAAAGGACAAAAACCAGTATTCAAATACTCAGTTTTTTCAGAACCACCTACTATAGGTGGTTCTAAAAAAACTACGATTTGTATGGGAGCAAATACTGGTAATCAAATACCAGTGTTTAGTTGCTAGTATACAAAAATTTACGAAACACTGAAATTCCTAATAATCGAAAGCTAGTGTTCGATTGCTGACCATATGCTACGAGTAGCATTCAAAAATTGCGAAACAGGGCCGAAGGCGCGCGGCTTTAAAAACCGTCCATTCCGCTAGGCGAGAGTTTTGAAAATCGCTCACTCGCGGTCAAAAAATCGTAACAAAACTCCCTAAAACTTTAGAACAACAAAGATATGGGAAAAGATACTTTGGCTTCTTCTCTATCACTTAAAGCTTAATTCAAAGCATTCGGACTTCGTGGTGCTCCGATGCGCAATTTTCAGAACCTAGAGATTTTGGTGTTCCTTGCCTTAGCGAAAAATGGACGGATTTTAACAGTGTGTCAAATAATTTAATTAATTATAATTATTGGCCGGTAATCAAATTAAATTAAGTCAGAATCGTAGTAATCAAATTATAATTAATTACTGGGTCACGTGTTATTATACGTGACTACAAAGATAATATAAGCGTTATGGCGCAAAAGTAAAGCGTATTTTACCCTAATTTAGATGTCACCTTATTATTATAGGCTTAATAGCTAGTATCCCGCCTTTACTCGCTTTACTTATCTTTGTAAATAAGTACTACAGTCGGGATTTTGACTTCTCTAGTCACGTGGGTGCGGTCATGTGATATATAGAGCAAATAATTCATATATATATATTACCTTGCTCTCCTTCTCTCTTCTTTGGAAATCAATTAACCTTTACTCTCTTTACACTTTAGTCATATATTATTTAAAGAAAAAGAAGAGAATTTATTACTTATATAACTTTTATATGGGTTTCACGTAATAATTAGAAATATTTAATTATATTTAATTATAATTTTTCTAATAATTAATTTTTTTTTAAAAAGTCAATAATCAAATTATAATTAATTATTTACTTGATTTAATTAAATATAATTAATTACCTTAATTATTTTTTTGACACACTGGATTTTAATGCCGTGCGCCTTCATAACCGAAGTCCCTCACCAAAACACGTCCCGCACCAAAACACGTTTTCGCGAATTTTTGTTTCTTTAATAACTAAATAACTACAAATCCGTTTATTATAAAATTTAAAATTTAATTATATAGAATAATAACCTAGTATAATAATAATATTGGATTTATAATAATTATAATAACTATTAAATTTATATTTATATATATAAAAGAATAAACTTTTAATATAACTTTTTAATTAATATATAAATTATTATAAAGCTATATATTTTATACTTAAAATACTTATACTATTTATAATATATAAAAGATTTTTTATAAAAAGTATAATTTCTTAATAAAATTTAAGTAAAAGTTTAAAGAAAATTAAATTATTATTAATTTTTAAGTTTCTTATAAAATATAACTTAATAAAGAACTTATACTTAATTCCTTTAATTTATTTATAAATAGTATATATAATAAAGCTATTTTGATTTTGATTTTTATTAAAAGTATTATATATATATAAAACTCTATAATTTTAAATTTAGAATAATTTAGAATAATATTATATTATATATTATTTATATTTTAAAGCTCTTTATATAAATAAAAGTAAATATAAATCATTTTTATTAATAATACTATAATATTATTAGTTATATATTAGAGAAGTATATAAAAACAAAATTAAGAATTTCTTTTACTTTTATATTATATAAATCTTTTAAAAATTATTATAAAAAATTTCAGAATTTCAAAATTTAAATCTTTAGTTTTATAATTAACTCTTTAAAAAACAGATTATATAAAAATTTAATATATATATTATAAATACCATAATAAAGTAATAATTTTATAATTTTTTTCGCTTTATAGTATTATATAATATAAAAGTAATATTAATATTAATATATTTTAATTAAAATTATTAAAAATAAAATTTTATAAGATATATTTATTATCTATGTAATTTAATACTATTAGTAGGCTTTATATACTTAGGGAATCCTATATATTGAAAATAAAAGGATTTTATAAAGTGGTTACTTTTTAATTAGTAAAAGTGTTTTTCTTAAGCGCGTGTTTTGGTGCGGGGATCGGTTAGCTCCTAACGGAAACCAAGTACCCGGCGATATAAAACCACACCACGCCTCTCAGTGTAACGCACACAATCTTCTGAGCACTCTTAATAGCAGTTCTCTTTGTTGTATCCTCGCGCACAATCCTTCTAATTCAACCTTCTTTGCCTCAACTGACTCGCCATGACAATCGAGACTAAGCACATCCTGCCGTCCGTTGCGGTCTTTTCTCCACAAAGCAAAGCTCCCACGGCTGCATATCTGAACAGCATTCATGCATTTCTCACAAGCACACTGTACTTGCAGCCATTTGTTAATGCAATTGGCCGCCTTGAGCAAACGTGGCAGATATTTGCCAATCACCGCAAAGACATTGCGGCCTTGAAGCAAGGCCCACGTTACATGAAATCATTTGCAGATTGGATCGCAACGGGCCACTCCGAGCCTATTGCTGACCACATGTCTGGGATATTCGCATTACCCCTCTTGACCATTGTTCAGACATGCCAATACTTGCAATATCTGGAAGCCCGTCAAGTTTCTCACAATGATTTCCAAGAATCATTAAACCGAGGAGGCGGCATCCAAGGATATTGCGGTGGTCTTCTGCCAGCGGCGGCCATTGCATGTTCCAGTAACGAGGACGAGGTTGTTCAAAACGCCATCACCTCTATGCGAATAGCACTAGGGATCGGGGCTTATGGAGAGCTTGGCGATGACGAAAATATACCTGGACCCACTACGATTGTCTTGCGATTAAAGAGACCAGATCAGGGGGAGGAACTGGTGAAAAAATATCCCGGGGTAATTTTGGTTCTATAACGAAACGTTATTTGACTTTCAGCTAATTCGGTGGCAAACAGGCATATATTTCAGCTGTCACAGATCCGAAGACGATAAGTATCGTTGGGACTGTTCCTGTGCTGGAAACGCTATCCGCACACGCTCGGGAGCAAGGTCTTCTTGTGCATGGTGTTCACTTGCGTGGCAAAGTCCACAATCCCGAAAATGCAGAGCTTGCTGAGGATCTCAATGACCTTGCTTGCTCGGAGCCGTCTCTCACCCTCCCGCACTCTCGACAATTACGAATACCAATTCGCTCCAACACGAACGGACAGATCATCTCAGACGCACCACTTACCTCTGAACTGATATACACCATTCTGACGCGCAAGTGCGAATGGTACACGCTCCTGCAAGAGACTGCGAGCGACCTCGTTGCGACCGGCCATGCATCTCACTTGTTTACTGTGTTTGGAATTGGCGATTGCATACCTCTTATGCCTTTTCACATGAAAAATTTGCATATTACCAAACTGGACGTCCTGTCGTACATCGAGAAAGTGTCGGTCCGGGGGAAAGCCGAAAACTATAAATACCCCGAGAACGCCATCGCAATCGTCGGGGCTGCCTGCCGCATCCCTGGCGCGGACGACTTGGAAGAACTCTGGCAGTTGATAGCGCGTGGCGAATCCAGGGCTGTCGAGGTTCCAACCGACCGCTTCGATCTCTATGGAAGTTTCAAGGCAGGTCTTGATCAGAAATGGGCGAGCAAGCAGAAATTCTGGGGTAATTTCATCGACGATCCGGATCGCTTCGATCACACATTTTTCAAGATCAGCCCGCGGGAAGCCACGAATATGGACCCGCAGCAGCGAGTACTGCTCGAGGTCGCCTATCAAGCCCTCGATTCTAGCGGGTATCTACGAAACCACCGAAGGGAGTCGGCCGACAATATCGGATGCTTCATTGGCGCTAGCTTCGTCGAGTATCTTGACAACACCGCTGTCCATGCGCCGACTGCTTTTACGTCCACAGGCACGATTCGAGCTTTTCTCTCGGGCAAAATTAGCTACCAGTTTGGTTGGCATGGCCCTTCTGAGGTCATTGATACGGCTTGTTCGTCTTCCCTGGTAGCAATAAACCGAGCGTGTAAGGCGATTCAAAGTGGAGAGTGCTCCATGGCTCTAGCCGGTGGCGTCAATGTTCTGACCGGCGTCCACAACTTCTTGGACCTCGCCAAAGCTGGTTTCTTGAGCCCTACTGGCCAATGTAAGCCGTTCGATGTAGCTGCAGACGGATACTGCCGCGGTGAAGGCTGTGCTTTAGTGCTTCTCAGGCCTTTAAAAGAAGCTGTTGCCGAGGGACAGCAGATTCTCGGTGTCATTCTAGCCATCGCAACCAACCAAGGTGGCCTTTCACCGAACATTACAGTTCCGTCTTCACCAGCTCAAAAGACCCTCTACAAAAGACTTCTCAGACAATCAGCTCTGCAGCCGGACCAAATTTCATATGTTGAAGCCCACGGAACTGGAACGCAGGTTGGCGACCCACTCGAGATAGCCACTGTGCGTGAGGTTTTTGCGGGCCCTTCTCGCGCAACAGCTCTCTCCCTAGGTTCGCTCAAGGCGAACGTAGGTCACGCAGAGACCGCAGCAGGCGTGCAGAGTCTGTGCAAGATCCTCACCATGCTTCAGCATGAAGGCGTACCTCCAATTGCCAATTTCAAGTCCATAAACCCCAAGATTGGATCTCTGGAAGCTGACAAGATGAAGATCCCGACGGCTATTGAAGCATGGGACGCACCTTTCAAGGCGGCCTGCATCAACAGTTATGGAGCTGCCGGTAGCAACTCTGCTCTGTTCTGCAGTCAACCACCTCAGGTCGCTAAAAGGGGATCGGTGGATGTACACAACAAGAACGAGAGATTTCCGCTCATCCTCAGTGCAAATTGCGCAGCGAGTCTCCACACAACCGCCGAGAGCTTGGTTCGCTATCTCGGGCTGCCAGCTCAAGAGAACCTTAGCCTTGCGGACGTTGCCTTCACCCTGGCCGAGCGGCGAAAACGCCACTCAGTGCGGCTGATCGCTTCCGTCTCAGCTTCCTTGCCGTCATCTGAGTCCTTGCTACATGCCTTGAAGAACACATCCGATATTTTGATTCCAGAACAACCAAGGAAAGTGTGCCTCGTGTTTTCAGGCCAGTGCCGCCAGATTGTTGGACTACACGAATCGAGTTATAAGTCTGTGCCGCGTCTACGCAGGTACATTGACGAGTGCAATGCGACCCTTACGGACCTAGGCTATCCGTCAATGCTTCCCGGCATCTTCAGCCAACAACCCACCTACGATGTGGTTTTGCTCCAGTGCGGAACTTTTGCCCTACAGTACGCATGCGCTATGAGCTGGATTGATTCGGGTCTTTCGGTCGCAGCAGTCATCGGTCACAGCTTTGGTGAGCTGACAGCAATGGTTGTGTCTGGCATCTTGTCGCTTCAGGATGGTATGCGGCTTATTGCTGCACGAGCAAGCCTGATACATTCCAAGTGGGGTCCGGAGCGAGGTACCATGCTCGCTGTGTATACGAATAAGCAAAGGATGGCCACCTTCATCAAAGACAGCGGCTTGTCTCTGGAGATAGCGTGTTTCAACTCCGCCTCTAGTCAGGTCGTCGTGGGCAAAGACAAAGACATCGAGAACCTTGAGGGATTCTTGTCTGCCAAGACTAAACCACAGATCCGTTCTCAGCGCCTTGACGTTAGTCATGCTTTCCACTCAATTTTTACGGAGTCCATTCTTGACGACATAGAAGTTGTTGCAAAGGCTTTGGTATTTAGAGAGGCGACCATCCCATTCGAGCCCGCAACGTCATTGCAGAGGACCGTCGTTACATCCGACAGGATTCGCGAACACACGCGAGCGCCAGTGTATTTCGAAGAAGCTATCAAACGCATTGAGAATGCTCATGAAAATTGCGTCTTCGTCGAAGCTGGCATAGGCTCGCCCATCACATCGATGGTCAAGCGAGCGGTCACAAAGACGGACGCGCACTGTTTCGTTCCTGTCGATTCAGGCAGCGCAGAGGACTCGACAGCCGGGTTCCTAGCAGCAACTATCAAGCTTTGGAGCGAAGGCATCGACACAACATACGTTCCGTTTCTTGACAATGCTCAGAGGGGAATTCATCAAGTTTGGTTACCTCCGTACAAGTTCCAAAAGACGAAACACTGGCTGCCGAACATTGACCGGGCTGTTAAAGCCTTGCACCGCGACTCTTCGGCAATATCAACCACAAATGGCCATAAGAGCGTATTTGCCAGCCCTATGCTTGTCGTTCCAAGAGACGCGGAATCCTCCTCGTCTAGAAAAGTGTTCGAGGTCAACGCTGCGACCAAGAGATTCCAAGCTATCGTTAGAGGTCATGCAGTCCGTGGCCGAGCGCTATGCCCCGCGTCGATGTATATGGAGTTTGCAATTATGGCTCTGGACCTCTTAGGCGTCGAAGTACAACACAATGCTTTGCAATTCTCCGAGGTCAAGTACTCTTCGCCACTTGGACTTGGCGCCACCCGTAGTATCGAGGTGGCTCTGAGCAAGCTCGAGTCACATTCTTCCTGGCACTTTGAAGTAACCAGTACTAGTAGAGACAATCTCTCTGGAAAGCCAATCATACATGCCGCTGGTACTGTTGACATCAATCAGAAGGGTGTCAGTGGCCTGTGGGCATACCAACGTCTGGTTGCAAGTCGAATCTCTCAGATTCCAGATGCTGCTCGAGCAGAGACTTTGCGGTCTTCTCGTGCCTATGATTTATTCTCACGGGTCGTGATGTATGGGCCTGTCCTCCGCGGCATCGAATCTGTGACCATTGCCGGTAACGAAGCTTTGGCTACCATTCAAGTACCGAACTCTGAGGCCGACTCCGGAGAGAGCACAGTGTCGACGCGTTTCGATGCCGTCTCGCTTGATATCTTTATCCAAGTCATTGGTTTGATGATCAACAGCAGCGGACAGAACAGTCCTGATGAGGTATTCATTGCTAGTGCCATCGATCAAGCGTTTGTTACAGCAAGTATCAATTTTCGTGACTCTCGCAACTGGACTGTCTATGCGATCTTCACACCGCAAGGTGAGCGGAAGGTATCTGGGGATGTCTTTGTGCTCAACCAAGAGGGAGTCCTGGCCGTGAACTACCTCGGCTGTCGATTCACAAAGATGCCCGTGGTTGTCCTGGAGAAACTGTTAGACAACGCCAACCGTGCTGCCAATGCCAAAGTGGCAATCAAGGGTGTTCCAGCTGTCACCAAGAACATGTCACCGTCTGACTCGGACAAGACCTCAGATTCGGACGAAGAGGCATCATCGGAAACCGGCGCTGATACTGATATTACGGTCTTAAGCTGGGATAGGGAAAATGGATTCAATAAGAAGCTGGAGGTGTTGAAAAGCACGATTGCCCAATTCGTGGGCATCACTGTCGGAAAAATGCCAGAGCAAGCACGAATGGACGATCTTGGTCTCGACTCGCTGGCTGCGATAGAGCTTGTCGACGAAATTGAGAAAATCTTCGGAATAAGCATTCCGTCAAAAGAAATTGCAAACGAGTCTGTACTCTCGATTACGGCCCGGCTCCAATCGACATCAACGGCACTCCCGCTACCAAAGAATACAGCGAAACCCGTGCTCACTGCCAGGTCTGCGGCTACACCTACTGCTGGGACGCCAAAATCTCCCTCAAAGTCCTCCTCGACTAGCGTGGACTACACTAAGTTGCTGGCTGTTATCGCAGATAACTGCGGTGTGTCTGTCAATGCTATTCAGCCTAGGGATTCTCTACGATCTCTGGGCGTCGATTCGCTATCTTCTGTGGAGTTGAAATCGTCTGTCGAAGACGAATTCGAAGTGGACATTGGCAATGAGCAGTTGAGCTTGGAGTCGACAGTGCAGGACATTATTGATTTCCTGAGTGCTCAAGGTCGTGCGCTGGTAAAAGGTAAATCCTTCCCGAGGTAGAAATAAGATGGGGTGACTGATGCTAAATGAGCAGAACAACCTAAGACCGAAGATGCGGTGGCTGCTCTCGGGGTTTCAAATCGTCCTCGCACAGCTAAGTTGCAGCAGAAGAACAATGTTGTATTGTCAAACGGAGTCAAACAGGCGCAGGAGAAATTGTTGACTTTCGTCTACAAAGTCGAGGATGGTGTTGATATTGAGGCGGATGTGTACTTGCCCAATGACGTTCCAAGTTGTCCGATGCCTATAGGTGTGTCACCGTCAAATGCGGTGGAATCGTTGACATGCTGATTATCTTGAAGCTATCATGATCCACGGAGGTGGCTACATGACACTCTCTCGCAAGGCCATTCGCCCACATCAGACTGCTCACCTCCTTGCGAACGGGATTTTACCAGTGAGCATTGACTATCGCCTTTGCCCTGAAGTCAATGTTCTCGACGGAGCCATTTCAGACGTGCGTGATTCAGTGTTCTGGGTGCAGCATTCACTACCGAAATTTCTAGAGCGAACGGGCATCGAACTGGACGCAAGTCGTGTTGGGATCATCGGCTGGTCCACGGGGGGCCATCTTGCCTTAACTAGTGCTTGGACAACAAGAGCCTCGGGGATACAGCCACCAAGGACTATTCTGTCTTTCTACGCGCCCACAGGCTTCGAATCCGAAGATATCGACGCGGACAGAAAATTCCCGGAACGAACAATTTCAATACATGACATCAGGACGTCACTTCTAGCAAAACCGTTGACCAGTTACGAGTCAAAGGGCGATGCAAAATACCTCGAGGGCGTTGGATTTGTGCGCCCGAGTGATCCGCGATCCGCTCTAGTTCTGTCAATGTTCAAAGAGGGCATTGGCCTTCCGCTTATCCTAGACGGAATTCCTCCACCCAACAGTGAGGGCGATACGGTCTTCAAACGCCCGGACGCAGCGAGAGTCGAATTAATCAGCCCGCTCGCTCAAGTAAGAAAGGGGAACTTTTGCACGCCAACATGCGTGGTACATAGCAAAGTGGATAAAGTGGTACTCATAGACTCTGCAGACAGGTTCGTATCTGCGCTCAGTGAAGCCGGTGTCGAACACAAGTTCGTCAGGCTAGACAGTAGCAAGCACCTCCACGACCTTCTGTTAGAGCCTGGATCAAGGCAATGGGACGAGGAAGTAGAGCCTGCCTACAACTTCTTTCTGGAAATATTGCTGAGGTGACGATGTCGACTCACTTGAGTATGCTTATGCAGATTTATGCAGATTTTAGAGGGTACCTGCTGGGCAGGAACGTCGACCCGAAATCTTGAACTAACAAGTTTCCTCCCTTTCCGAATCCCTGTTATTTCGAACTCCACCATACGATCACAGTAATATAAGGAAAACGTATATAGTTTAAAAGGTGTCAAGCAAAAATTGCACGATTTCTTCCACTGCCCGGCATAGACTTTTTCAGATGCCTTTGTATGACTTCCAACTCGTTCAGATCTTCATTAATTTGACTTTGTTATATCTGCAGTGTCGCGATATTGTGAAGTTTTTTTCTTCTCATGGTGCATCACCTGGTTTAGTATTGCCAGACCAACTCGTGGCCGCGCCATCTCTCCTACAAGCTCAAGTCGTGAAGGCAAAAAACTACACCACTGAGAATACAATCAAGGACGAGTAGAAAGACTAATATGAGAGAATAACATGGCTGAAACACAGATATGCCGCTGCTTTATTGACAATTCCAACTTATGGATCGAGGCCAAGGCCAGGAAGTTTACCGCCAAAGAAAACGACCATATGCCCACTCTTCAAGGTACGGGAAGCAAGAACGAGGACCCGCAGCCACGCATTGACATATTCGAAATAACCTTTCTTTCTTTTCTCTTTGCTTTATTGAGATCTTTTTTTAATTAAGGTAAATATAATTAGGTAATTTATTAAATATAATTACTATACTTAGCTTTAAATCTTTATATTAAATCCTAATTCTTACTAAGATTTATTAAAAGTCGAATTAAATTTCAAACTCAAATAATAAAAGTTAAATAATACAAATAAATAATAACTAAATCCTATTTATTAAAAACAGATAATAATAATAAGTTATATAAATAATTATAATAAGCCTTATAAGAATTATAATTAATAATTACTTTAGATATTAATATCTTTTCTTTATTAAATAATATATTTAATTAGCTAATATAATTATTTAATTAGTATTATTTATATTTTATTACTTATATCTTATTACTTATATTTTATTACTTATATTTTATTACTTTTAATTACCTTTAAATTATATAATATAGTTATATTATTAAGAAAATATACTAGAAATATACTAGAGATATTTAGAATACTAAGCCTCTTATAAGCTAGTATATTATTACAAGTATAAGATCTAGGGCCTAAAAGATATAATTAGATTATCTTTATTTTAATAATTTAAAGCTAAAAAGAGAAGAGAATCTTAAAAAAGCCTCGGATCTAAATAATTACAAGCTATATACGGGCCTATATACTAGTTCAAGCTCGGGATTATATATAACTATTAGGTAACTATAGATGCCTTATTTAGATACCAGATACTATAATATAGCAGGCTATATTTATTAAAAATCATATTGTTTTAGTAGTTTTAAGGTTTAGGTTATATAGTAAAGGCCGCGGCTTTTTATATATAACTTACGGAAATCATATAAGAAAGCTGGTTTTTCTATAGACTTAGAGAATAATTCTTTATAAGTATTTAATTAATTAAGCTTTTATATACTATCTACTATTTATATTTTATTATTTATACTTTTAATTTATTATTTTATTATTAAGTTATATTTATATTCTAATATACTTTATATAAGTTTTTGTTTTATTATAGTTTCTCTTTTATATATTTTATAATAAGTAATATAGGGAAGATAGAAACTTTATAATTAAGGTAATACTCTTATAAAGTTCTGAGAGATATCTATAAAGCGGATTATTAGCTTAGTAAGTTAAGAGAGAAAAAGGGCTATTATAATACCTTAAGTCTAAGGCTAAAATATTAAGAATATATAAGTATTAATCTTAGTATCTTATATTAATTTCTAATATATCTAATAATTTGGATATGAATTAGCTATAAGATATAGTTACTAGTATAATATATAAAAGTAGTAGAAATAGAGACTAATTATAAAAGGAAAAGAAATAAAGGAAATAGAATAAGAAAGATTATACTAAGATAATATGAATTAGATCTTAGTTAGAAATAGACTTTAGTATTCGGAAATAAAGTTATATTATTAATTTATATATTATTTTTAGTTATAATAAAGACCGGAATAAAGGTAATATTAGTTTTAGTAAAAAAGCTTATTACTAAATCCGGAAAAGATACCTAAAAAAGGAAATATTCTTAATTTTAAGTAAAATAGTAAACAGGAATCGGAAATAAAAATTAAAAAGAAATCGGAAATAAGAAATTATATAAATAAACTAGAGAAGTTTCTAGAAAAAGAAATAAATACAAAATAAAAAAACAAAAGAGAATTCAGAAAAGTCAGAAAAGAAATTATATTTATTATTTTTATTATTACTTTTAATAATATTAATAGATATATCCAGTATATCAAAAAAATAATTAAGGTAATTAATTATATTTAATTAAATTAATTTTCTAATTAATTATAATTTGATTATCGACTTCCAAAAAAATAATTAATTATTAGACTAATTATAATTAAATATATTTAATTATTTTTAATTATCACGTGACAGTTATATAAAAGTTATATAAATAATAAGTTCTCTTCTTTTTCTTTAAATAATATACGATTAAAGCGTAGAGAGAGCAAAGGTAAGTTAATTTCCTAAGAAAAGAGAAGGAGAGCAAAGTAATATATATGTGAATTATTTGCTGCGGATATTACATAATCACACCACGTGACTAGGGAAGCCAAAACCACTACCATAACACTTATTTACTATTGCAATAAATGCGGGTATATATAGTATATATTAGATATCCAAGGAAGAGAGGTGTAGTGTGGGTGGCCAGAGCTTGAATATAATAATCATGGTCACGTGAAGACAAGTCACGTGGTCAGCCTGCAGTTGCCATGCAACAGTTATAAAGATAAGTAAAGAAAGTAAAGGCGGCATACTAGCTATTAAGCCTATTATAGTAAGGTAATATCTAAATTAGGCTAGAATAAACTTTATTTTTGCCCGATAACGCTTGTGCTATCTCTATAGTCACGTGTAATACCACGTGACCAAATAATTAATTATATTTAATTAAATTAAGTAAATAATTAATTATAATTTGATTACTACTATTCTGACTTAATTTAATTTGATTACCGGCCAATAATTATAATTAATTAAATTATTTGATATACTAGATATATCTAGTTTAGTAAAATTAAGAGAAAATACTATAGATATTAAGCTAATAAAATAGAAAAGAAAGTATAAGTAATAGAAATAAGACTAGAAAAGCTATTACTTTATTACTACTAATATTAAAACTCAAATCTCGATTATATTTATTATTATTAACTAGTTTCTCTCTAATTCTGGTTCTCAAATTAAAAGATATATTTAAATAAGAAATTAGTTTTTTTAGAAATCTTATTAGTAAAAGTCTCAGGTATAGAAACTTTATAATTAATTATAGAAGAAATTATTGAGATTAATATAGCTAAAAATAAGTATATACTAGTATTGGATTTGAATCTGCTATTTATAGAAGCTCCTGAAATACTATAGTTTTAGGGAAATAATATTTCTATATTCTTGAAATAGTATATAAATATATATAAGAACTATTATATTCCTAATAATACTAAAAGAAAGAGAATTATCCGTTATATCTCTTCTATTTATAAGAATTAGATTAAGACTATATTAGAGTACTATACTAATAATCCAGGAAATTACTAGAAAACCAAGTTCTTTAAAGCCTTACTAAAGGAATTCCGAGAATATAACTAGGAAATACTTAAAATTAGCTATAACTTTCTTAATTAGATTATTATATAAGTTTAGAATAGAAAAATCTCTTTCAAGTCTTATATTAATATATTTAATAGAATATTAAAGAAGTTACTAAAAGGAAAAAGATAAATGAAATTATTTAGTATCGAGAATTTATAAGAGAATTATCTATTCTAATAAGAGATTATATTTTTAAGAATACGAACTTTGAGTTTATAAATATTTCTATTTATAAATATAATAAGATATATAAGAAAGTAGTAATATTCTATTAGTATAAAAAGAAGAAATACTATTTTAATATTACTAATAACCCAGATATATCTAGACTTAAATAAGAATACTTGAATATAATAGTCTATAATATAATTCTTAAACTAGAAGATAATTATTCTTTACTAATACTTTCTATTATATTTCCTGAAATTACTATAAATATAAGTAAGAAGAAAACCTAGCCTGCGGCTAATTATATAAAACCTACTAAAAGTAGTAAACTTAAGAAAGATAATATTAACTAGCTAGTAAAAAGTCTAGAAAAACTATTTATTATTATTATAACTCAGGAGAACCTATAAAGATAGCTTAATATAGCTATTATTATAATTCGGGAAAATATCTATAGCCTATTTATATAATCTAGTTAATTATAATAAGTATAATAGTATTAATAGCCTAGTAAATATAATTCGGGTCTTTAGGGAAAATATACTAGAAGTTATAATAGAAGTTATAAAGAATACTATAGTAGCTATAATAGTTAAGCTAGAATAAATAAAGAATCTAAATAACTATGTTCTAGAGAAAGTTAGTCTCAAGTATAATTAGAAAATACTATTTAAGTTAATATAGCCTATAATATAGACTTAAAACCGAAAAAACGAATTTACTATAAATACTATAATAGAAATAAGAATAATAATATTAATCTAGAATATATTTATATCTTTTAGTTCTATTACCTATTAATAAAAGAACTTATAAATTATAAATATACTTATTAATTTAATAGAAAATAATATAAAGAACTATTTAAGTCTAAATAAAAAAGCATTTCCTTTTTCCTTATTAGTAAATACTAGTAATTTAACTAAATTGTTTCCTAAGTCTAAAGAGAAGAATTCAACTATAACTTAAATATTTGACCTAAAAATATTTAGAGATTAATAGAGGATATCTAGTTTACTAGGCAAGAAAGAGAAAAGAAAACTGGCTAACCGGGATCTATATATAGAAACAAGCAAATTATATCTAGGGAATCTAAATAGCCGCTTTGTCTTAGAGAAAATTATATTAGAATTACTAATATTTCGGGTTCTGAAATTAATAAATAGTACTAAGATTTGGCTATAAATAGTATTTCTATTAATACTATAATAGGTTCTTTATTAAAAAAAAAAGGAAAGAGAAATAGAAATAATTAAAAAGGTTTTCTAAAAACAAGCTAGAGTAGTAAAAAAGCTATTATATATAAGAAGCCAGAAAAATACTATTTTAAGAAGTAATAAATAAAGAAATAGCCTAACTAAAAATATAAATATTAATATTTCCGGAAATAAATAGAATAAATTAGAAACCTAATATACTCTTAACTATAATAAGTATAGAATTCCTAAAGTTAATAATATTCTAATAAGATTACTAAAGAAAATAACTATTTTATTTCTAAAGACTTAGAAAAAAACAAGAATACTTATTTATATCTTAAAAATACTAGATCTAGTTATTATACTTTAGAACTAATAAGTTAAAAATAATACTCTTTATTTTATTATCTTATAAATAAGAAATACTATTATATTAAATATAATTAGATATATTAGGAGATCTATAAAACTAGTAGCTATAGCTTATATAATAAATAGAATATTTAAAAAATTAGAAATACTAGCTCAGATACCTAATACTAATAGAATTATTTAATTTAAAGGTAATAGTATTAATATTCGAATATTACTAGCTTATAAGTATATTATATAATCTCTATATCTCTAATTTACACTTCGAGAACCTTAAAAAAGTATTAAATATAAAGAAATAATTAATACTAGAGCTAAAGCTAATATTTTCTTTAAAAAGATTTCTAGAAATATTAGTAAAGTAATATATAATACTATAGATTATTAAATATTTACTATTACTAGAGCAGAATTTGGATTTATAAGAATAGTAAAGCTTAAAACTAAGGTTATAAATAAAGTAGGATATAAAGATATATTTTTTCTAGTTAAAAAAGCTCTAAAAATCCTGCTTAGTTAACTATTCTTAGTAAAAATAAAGATAAATATTATATATAAAAGTAATAGTTTATAGAATAAAAGGTTTACTAACCCTAAAAATAACTAGAATACCTATATTATTATAATTATTTTATTTTTAAAGAATACTAGAAAATAAAAGAAAATAATAGTTTAAAAGTATTAAGCTTCCAAAATTAAGAAATTAAATAATATAAAATAAGAAATAAAAGATAAAAAGGAAAAATAGAGCCTAGTATTATAACTAGTAATAATATTAGAAGAAATGAAAAGATATTAGGATTTCCTATAAATTCTTTTATTTTGGGTTTAGAAGTTTAAGAAATTAATAATATTTTTAAAGAAACTAAAGTAGAAAGAGTTCTAATTAGAATATTATTAAAAGTAGTTCCGGATTTAATAGAAAAAGAAATAAAAATATTTCTAAAAAAGAAATATATTTCTAAAGCTAAGAAATATGAAACTTAAAACTAGAAAGAATTCTGGAATATATAGGAGTTTAAGAAAGATATATTAAAATATTAAATAAAAAAGTACTCTCTATATCTAACTAGAAAGAAGCTAAATAAGAAAGTTATAAATTCTAAAAATTAGATAAAAAGAATACTAGAAAAAATAGCTATAGCTTTTAAAGAAAAAAATAATAATTATAGTTTATTTCTAGTTATAGGAATATATAAAATAAAGAATAAGAAGATTTAATTAGTAAATACTAATAATAGAACTAGAAAGGGCCCTAGTAAATATCCGGACTAGTTTAAGAAATTTAAAGCTAGAAAATATTTATAGAAATATACTAGGAAATATAAGAATTATTTTTTATTAAGAATATTAGCTATTTTAAGAGATTTATAACTTATTCCGGAATATCTTAAATAATTAGATATTAGTAACTGGCTCTAGGAAGAGAAACTAGCTATATTTCAAGAATTAATAATTAATTAAGAAAATATAATTATATTTAATTAGAAAGAAATAAGAAAAGTTTATAAAAATATTAGTCTATTTATTCTAATTAAGACTATTAAGTATAAGGCCTAGTAAGAAAAGAATTTCCCATATCCTAAAGCTCTAGTACTAGTAATAGTAAAGATATTATTAGAATATCTAGATTATAAAATTCTTAAGAAATATAATAGACCTTACTAAAATCTATGGTTTTTAGTTATAAAGAAAGTTACTAGAACTTATAAACTAATTAATACTATTATAAAAATGAATTTAGTAATCTTATAAGATATTAATTTATTCTTATTTACTAATAAGATTTCGGAAGAATTTACTAGATATATTTATATTTCTTTAATTAATTTTTTTTCTAAATATAATTAACTTATACTAGATATTTATAATAAAGATTTAATTATACTTATAATATTTCTAGAACTATTAAGAATAATTATACTATTTTAGAAAGCTACTAATTCCGTTATATAGTTTATATGAGTTATTATAACTATTCTAGAGAATCTATTTCCTAAAATTACTATACTATTTATTAATAATATTAGAATTAAGAGGCCTTATATAAATTATAATAAATAGCTTATTTTACCTGGAATTTAGTGTTTTGTATTTAAACATCTTTAAAGCCTAAATATAATTTTGGATAGAATTAAATAAGCCAGAACTAGTATTAGAGAAAAATTATAGTTCTATTATAATAATATAATTATTATTAGCTTTATCTATAAAGTATTTAAAAGAAGTCCTTTAAGTTTAGGAATTATTAAGATCTTGAAATAGAAATATTATAATAATATAACTAAAGGTAAGGTATTTATTAGAATTATTATTTATTATTATATTTGAATTAAAGGCTTTATAATTATTACTAAACTTATTTATTACTTAATAAAAAAAGTATAATATAGAACTGGAATAATAAATAAAAATAAGCTATATAAATTCTTTAAGAAAAGCTTATTACTATTCTAATACTTTATAAGTTATACTATAATTTATTAGAAGGTTAGGGAATAATTATATTAGTAATAAATACTAACCTGGATAGATAGAGCAGAACTCTTAATTAATATAATAATAAAGGAAAAAAGAGAGTTATATAGTATAAGTCTGGAATCTGAAATAATATTAAATAAAGATATAATATTACTAAAAAAGAATATTAAGAACTAGTAAAATATTTATAGAAAATATAATTCTGGCTATATAAAGTTTACTTTATTCTTAAACTAGATATTAATATACTTGTTATATAACTAAGTAAAGTAATTATAGATTTTCCTAGAGCTCTAGTTACTTACTAGTTAATATGGATTTAATTATTCGATTTTAAAATTAAATATATTAAAGGAACTAAATATATTATTACTCATAAATTATTAAGATATTTATAATAAGAAGATAATACTAAAGATAATAAGAATATTAATAAATAGTTAGTAATAGAGCTTAATACTATTAGAATAATACCTATTAAACAGAAAGTTTAATTAAAGGAAATAATTCCGGTTTAGTTATATAATATTATTTTAAGAAATTAGACTACTAAGATCTTTATTAGATATTTGAATAATAGTATCTAGTTACTAAAAATTAATAATTAAAGCCTTATTATATCTGGAAGTAAATTAGTAATATTAAAAAATAATAAAATCTAGAAGTTATATAATAAAGGCTATAGTCTTTTATATATAACCTTTAGTAAAATAGTAAATAATAATACTAATTCCTATACTTTATTTAATAACTCGACTATTTTATTAGATCTTTTAAATAATAGCTATTCTAAATAATACTAGAATATTATATAATATCTTATAATATTCTTTAGACCGGAAGAGATATTTAGAGCCAAGTTTTAAAAATTAAGTAAAGAAGCTTTAAATTGTAATATAAGAGATTAATTACTATAAAGAATTATATTTAAAATATACTTACCTTAACTTATTATTAATAACTAAGAATAAAAGGAAATTATTATTAAAGAACTATATAATAAAATTAAATATATAAGAAGAAAGAGTATTTTTTACTTAGTAACTAGCTATTATTACTAGGAAGATTACTATAACTATATATAGAAGTATATTAATACTTATAAGGTCTATTAGTATAAGAATAAAAGAAGATAAGAAAAAGCTTTATATCTAATAAAAGCTATATCTCTTTTTTATTACTTTGAGATTAATATAGTTAAACTACTAGATTATAAAAGATATAACTTACTAGTTATTACTAGAAATAACTTCTTAGAATAAGTTAAAGCTAGACTTTTAAAGAACCTAACTAGTAAGAAGATTACTAAGTTTATTTAGAAAGAAATCGTTTATAAGTATGGTTTATTTAGCTAGCTTAAGGTAAATAATAGATTAGAATTTAAAAAAGTAGTAATTTAGAAACTTAATAAGCTAGAAATTAATAGAATTATTATTTTAGCCTATAATTTTAAAGGAAATAATATAATTAAAAGAAGGTATTAACTAATTATTTAAGTATTTATTATATTTATAATAGGTAAAAAGAAGCCTTAAATTAATTTACTATTATATATTTTATTTACTAATTAAGTTATTATATATGAATTAACTAGATTTATTTCTTTTTATATAGTTTATAATAAGAAAGCTATATTACTTATAGAAATATACTTTCTAATCTGGAGAATACTTAAATAAAATAAAGTTTATAATAGAGAAATATTTCTAGAAATATATATAAAGCAAATATAGATAAGAAATAAAAATATTAAAGAAGCTAGAATAAAAAAGAATAGAAGATACCGAGAGAAAAAGAAGTAATTTAATACTACTTACTAGATTTATTTAAAGCCTATTTCCGAAAAGAATCTAGTTCTTATATATAATATTAAATTAATAAATTAAAATAAATTAAGGAATATAAAGCTATTATATTATTAGCTTGGTCTATATAGAATAAGATATATAAATTAATTAAAAAAGTACTATATATTAGAAGAACTTAATAGTATTATACTCCGAAAAATATATATTAGGAATTAATTTAAATAGTTTATTAAAAGAAATAAATTCTAGTACTTTCCTAAAAATAAAGTTAATAATAAATATATACCTATAAATAAATGTTTTAAGACAGATATAGAACTAAAAAAGGAAGCTATTATAAAGTATTATAAGTAAAATAGTACTTAGGAAATTAAGAAAGCTACTAGTATTATTATATATATTCTAGAATTACTATTATAATTCCTAGATACCCGGTATCTGAAATGCCTTACTAGATACCAGATACCTTCTAGGCGCACGTGACGCGGCCGCCTCACTAGGGAAGTATACTTAGAATATACTAGAGATATTTAGAAGGCTAAGCCCTATTGGGACTAGTATATTATAGAATATATATACTTCTTATAGCCTCCTATATTCTAGTTTTCTTTTCTTTAGTTTTGAATTGTCTTTATAAGAGACCTTCTATCTTGCTTTCCAAGCCCTAAATACCGTATTTATAATAGTATTTAAAACTCATTTCCTTTAATCCTATAGAGGATTTTAAATAAACTAATTTAGAACTATTAGTAATATAAGTATTACTAAGATAATAGAACCTCAGAAATACGAGTAATAGATTCTAGAATAATAAAAGCAGAAAGCTTTAGAATTCTCAGAGGAATTAGATATTTATATCTTTATAAATATATATTAGTAATATATTAGAAATCTTTCCTAAAAACCCAAAAATTAAAGAACCTCGAATAAAGGCTATTCTTTAACCAAGTCCTAGAGTAATAAGTATATATAGGCTAGTAATCTAACTACTACTCTCAAGCCCTATCTTATAACCTTATAGGCCCTATATATATACTAGTAATGAGACTGCCAGGGAAGATATAGTAAAGGAAAAGTATAATAGATTAATTTCTCAGGATATTATATAACTAGAAACTATATTAACTTTTACTAAGGCTTCTAGTAAAGCTCCTACTAGTTCAGGTTATTCCGTTAATAGCCCTTTCCGAACTAAATATCTCATTAGTATTTCTAGAGAATTTATAAACGAGTCTATAAAAATAGAACTCTCTGCTTTTATTATAAAGCTTCTAGAAACTAATAATTATATTATTACTAGAGAGTTATATAAATAGACTAAGAAACCTAATATCTTACTCTCAGATATTAATATTATTATAAAAAGCTACCGGGAAAATATCTAAAGAGCTATTTTATATAAGAATACCTATAGTTATAATAAAGCTATTTTCGAGAATACTAAGCTTTATAATACTAAGCTTGAGAATAAAGTTAAATACTATATAGCTATAGTAGATTAGCTTATAATAGCTCTAACTGCTTCTGCTTTACTTATTCTGGCTATTCCGAACCCTTTTTAAAAGAATTCCAAACTATTTCCTATTTATTCCTATCTAGAATCCCTTATATCTTATACTTTCTTTAGAGATACTAGAGTTACTAAGCTCCCAGATCTAATTCTTTTTACTAGAGATTATACTATCTTTAATAACTAGCTAGTTTAGATTAAGAATAAGCTATAAGGAAATACTAATTTATATTTTTTAGAGAATCTCAAAATTATTTATATTTCTAGTAAATTTACTAGTAATATTCTTACTTTAACTAATTCTTATATAAATAAAGATAGTTCAAATTAGTACTATTAGCTCTTAGAGTTCTATTCTTACCTAAAGAAGCTATATTCTAACTCTAATAAGATATAGAATACTTATTATAATTTTAGTAAGCTTTAAATATATTTTAGTTAAATATCTCAGGAGTTCTATATTTTTTCTTATAACTATTTATAAAAGGCAATATTAGTTTTTAAGATATTAAATATAAACTAAATAAGAAGCTCTTACTAAAGCTCTAAGAATTAGTATATATATACTATAATAATTCTTCTATTAATATTACTTGCTTTACTTAGTACTATACTACTAATAATTAGTAAATTAAAGCTATATATAAGAAAACTAAGAAATATAAAAAGGCAAGAACTATTTTAGCCAAGTTTACTTCTGGTATTATATTCCCGTATATTTCTAAGAAATATATTCCTAAGGAAAAGCCTAAGGAGCCTATATTAACTATTCTTATTAAGTATATATTTCCTTATAAATACAAGTAATATCTTATAAAGACTAAGGATCTCTTAACTATTAAATATTTTAATTATAATGAATTTGGTTACTATATTAGATACTATTTGGTTTTATATAATAAGGAAACTAAAATAGCTCTCTTTAGAATTAAGCCGGGCTTAGTTCCTATTTTACTGAAATATACTATTCTAATAAAGTATTTAGAGAATTTGAGCTCTAATTCTAATATAGAATCAAGAAACGAATATTTCTAAAAAAAAAGTTTCTATTTTAGGGACTTATAATATAAATTTAGTAAAGATTAACTTGACTTATCTAATAAGAGGAAATACTTTTATAATACCTTATATTATTAGTATAAATAGATTAGAAATCAAGTTTTCTTCCCTTATTAATACTAGAGCTAATAGTTATACTTTTATTAATATAAAGCTTACTTAGCTTATAAAGTAATTCTTAGAAATAGAATTATAACTCTTTCTCTTACCTTATACTATATGCGGTTTTAATAGAAAACTAGCTAAGTTTACTAAGAAATATATAGAAGTCTTATTTTTAATTAATAAATAAAGTATTAATATATCTATAATTATTTTAAACTTTAGAGATTATAATATTATCCTTAATAGGAAATAGGTAATATATATTAATATTCTGGTTAATTATAGAGAATATAGGCTTATATAACTAAAGAATAAGCCTAAATCTATATAATTCAGTTATATTATTAGTACTTTATAATAATAGCTAGAGAAGTAACCTAATAAGAAGTATTAAAAGAATACTAATTAACGAGATTCTATTATAAGCTATTTCTAGAAATCTTTTATTCTAAAGCGGTTTTTCTTTTTTTAGACTAATTAGAGGAAATTATATAGGACTATAGAAAAGAAGCTTCTATAGCCTAATTAAAATATAATATTTAAATAAAAGCTAAAGAAGCAGGAAGAGGTCTTTAATAAAGAGCAAATATTAAACCTAGTTATTTTTACTTTTATAGTATTTAATTATATAGCCAAGAGAAAAAATAATATTATTAGTTAAATCTTTATCTATAAGATTAATAAGGAGCTTAAAGCTTGAAAAAAAGAAGCTATCCCTGGCCCAGAGAATTAATAACTAGGAGAAATAGAACTTTAATAGCTATAAAGAATATTATTTCCGGAACTTAAGAAATATACTTCTATTTTCTTTAAAAAGAAATCTAATATTCTTTCTTTCTATAAATTATATAATTATAGGATTTAGATTAAAGGCTTAAAAAGAACCGAGAGTATTAGATATTAATCTCTCTAGTAATAGTTTACTTAAAAGCTTTTAGAAATTAAGTATTTCTTAGAGAATAATCTGGCTAAAGGCTTTATTAAAGCTAGTTAGGCTCTCTTTATTTTACTAGTTCTTTTTATAAATAAAGCAAATAGAGGTTTATACTTCTATATTAATTTTCGCTATTTAAATAATATTACTTAAAAGAATTAATATCTTCTTTTACTTATTAATAAGACTTTAAATTAATTATCTAAAGCTAAAATTTATACTAAATTAGATATTTACTAAGCTTTCTATTATATAGCTATAGACCCGGACTTTTAGGAGCTAATAATATTCTATATCTGCTATAAAGTATATAAATATAATATTCTCTAGAAAGGCCTTATAAATAGCCTAGCTATATATTAATACTATATAAATAATATACTTTTTAAATATCTAGATAACTTTTATATAATATATCTTAATAATATTCTTATTTACTTAAAGAACCTAGTAAAGTATAAATAGTATATATAAAAAGTATTAGATAATTTATATCTTACTAGTCTCTAAGTAAATATTAAGAAACCGGAATTTAAAGTTATATATATAAAATATTTAGGCTTTATTATCTCTATATCTAGTATTAAAATAAATTCTAATAAAGTTAAAGTAATATATAACTAGTAACTTCTAAAGATAATTAAGAATATATAGTTCTTTCTTGGCTTTTATAACTTTTATAAATACTTTATTAGAAAATATAAATAAATTACTAGATTTTTTACCTTATTTATAAAAAAGGGAATTTTCTTTAAATAATTCAAGTAATATTAAAAGGCTTTTATTTATCTAAAGAAAGCTATAATTTCTATTCTAGTTTTATAATACTATAATTTAGATCTACTTATAATAGTAGAAATAAATATATCTAAAGAAATAGTTACTAGTCTACTTTCTTAATAAGACCCAGAAATAGGCCTTTAATATCTTATAGCTTATTTTTCCAAAATTATACTTCTTCTAAAGCTTAATTATAATATATATAATAAGGAAATACTTATTATAATATAAGTATTAGAGAAATAAAGAGCTAAACTAGAGAGGCTTTAGAATACTTTCTTTAAGGTCTATTCTAATTACTATATCTTAGAATACTTTATAATTACTAAGAAGCTCTTTTTTTAATAAGCTAAATAGACTAAGCTCTTATTCTATTATTATTTTAAGCTTATATATTATTCTGGAAAATTAAACGAATAAGTAAATACTTTATTATAAAAATAAGATAAAGTAGATATTTAGGGCTAGATTAAAGAAAAGCTATAAACCCAAGTACTTTTCTTTAAAAATAAAATTAATCCGGAGATTATATATAATTTATAGCTTATAGTAATATTTTATAAAATTGGCTTATTTAATTCGGAATTTTACTCTAAAAACCAAGTATATACTAAAGACTTTCCGGAAGAGAATATTCTTATTAGAGGTATAATTTCCTTAAAAGAAAGTATTTTCTTAAAAGCTTTACTAGTAGACTTTATTATAGTAGCCCTTATAGAAGCATTATTAGAAGCTCTTGCCAAGTATAGTAGTTTATAACTTATAGATAAGATCTTATAGAATAATTATATATTACCGGATCTAGAAAAGCTATATATAATAGCCTAAACCGAAAGTAATATCTGAATATTATAAAATGGCCTTTTTTTATATTATAGAAAACTCTATATTATAGAGAACGAAATAATTCCCGGATTACTTTTATAAATTATCCTAATTTATAAAGTATATAATAAATCCCTTTCTAAATATCCTGAATATATAAAGCTCTATTAGCTATTAAAAAAGTAATATTACTAGCTATTTATAAGTAAAGATATTAATTAATATTATAGTAATTACTATATTTATAGGAGATTATATATATCTAGAAATAAGAAGCCTAGTTTACTTTATTTCTTTCTAGTTTCTAATTACCTCTAGTAATATATTACTATAAACTTTAAAAGCTATCTAAAAAGTAAATCGGGCTATAATATAATTACTATATTTATAGATTACTTATTTAAATACCTAATTATAATTCTACTATAAGATATAATTATAGTCAAATAGCTAGTATTTCTATTTTTACTTTATATAATATACTAAATAAGTATTTTAGAAATAATTATATTAGATTAAGAACCCTAATTTATATCTGATTTTTGAAGCAAATTCTATATAAGAATTAGTATAAAGCTCAAGCTTTTTATAGCGAATTATCTTTAAATAAACGAATAAATAAAGATTATTAATTAGTATTTTAATTAGAGATTATATCCGTATATTAATTATTACTAGAATAACTAGAATAAATAAGTTATTATAATTAATTATTAATAAGCCTCTTTTTAGTACGAAACTATTAGCTAGTTCCTATTTATAACTAAAAAGAGCTATAAGCCTTATATTTCTCTGGACTAAAACTCTTTTATTAAAGTTAACTTACCTAAAAAAAAAGCTAAATAGAAATAAAGCTAAAATATTAGTAAATTAATTATATAAATTATAGTAACTTACCCAAGGCTATATAAAATAAATATAGGAATAATATATAATATAAGCTAATAAATACTATTATCTAATTAATTTCAAAGTCGGAAATAAAGTATAATTTACTATAAAATACTAGAAATCTAATTATTTGAGCCGGAAGCTAGAGAATTAAATAAAGGACCTATTTGAGATTCTAGAATAGTATAACTACTTGTTTTTCCTAAAATTACTAGAAATTATAAAGATATACCTAGTCTTTTATATAGAGAACCTATAAAAAAACTTCCAGAATTCTTTACTAGATTAAGTAAATCCGGAACTGCTTTTATTAATACTAGAGAATAGTAAATAAGAATATAGTATTAAACGGGTTATTATAGTTAAGCTAATAAGAAATAAGCTAAAGTATAGAATTTAGTAGGTTAGTTAGGATAAGAATCTAGTATAATATCTAGCTTTAGTACTAAGTAATAGCCTCCTGGTTTTATAAAGTTTCTATAATAATAATATTAATATATTAGAACCTCTATAAAACCTGTAATACTAGCTAGATTATATAAAAAATAATACTTATCTAGAATTATATAGAAATAATAATAAATCCTTCTAGGTTATATAGTAAAGATACCGGCCTTTTATATATAATATCTATATTCGAGATACTAGTTTTATTTTGGGAGGAAATATAATACGAAATTAGATAAATTAATAGCTTTTATAAAGCTTAGAGGCAAGCTTATTATAAAGAGAGAGGTAATATTATAATTCCCAGATATCTGGTATTTGAGATATTTTACTAGATACTAGATACCTTTTAGATATATATAATATGGCTGCTTTACTAGGGAAGTATACTTGGAATATACTAGAGATATTTAGAAGGCTAAGCCCCTTCGGGACTAGTATACTATAGGGTATATATATTTCCTCGCAGCCTCTTATATTCTAGTTTTCCCTTTCTTAGTTTTGAATTGTTTTTATAAGAGATCTTTTATCTTGCTTTTCAAGCCCTGAATATTATACCTATAATAGTTACCGGAATTAGAAAAAGTAAAATATATTTCTTTTATAAAGAACTAGAAGAAAATATCTAATAATAAAGGCTTTTCTTAATCTAGAATAAAGCTTATTACTTTTAATTCTTTATATATCTTTTATTTTTCTCTTTTAACTATTATTTATAATCTTTAGAGAATATTATTATTAGATTACTATTTTAGAAGTCAAATAAGCTTTATTATTATTTATTTCTTACTATTATCTAATTACTATTACTAGATAGTATTCTTATTATATAAAATTCTATTACTAGATCTTGGGAATTAAATATAAAGTATTTCTTTTAGTATAAAAATAAATAGAGAATAAAGAGATTATTTTATAAACTCTTAATTTCAAATTATAATAATATATAATAATTATATTTAGAAATAAGAAGAAAAGAAAAAAAGAAAGAGGGCCTTTTATATATATCTTACTAAACTAGAAATCTTTTAGAAGCTTTATCTACTCTTTTAATTAGCTATTCTTATAGCTTGTACTAGTCTAAAGCTTAATTATAATATTTATAGATCTTGATTTTAACTTAAATTACTATTATAAGTGTTTTTATAATATCTAAATAAACTTCCTAATTAGAAGTTATATATAAATAGAATAGCCGAACTAGAAGCCCTATAAAAGAAAAGAGAAACCTTATTAAACCTAATAATTATTTCCGAAAGTACTTAATAATATATAATTCTGGGAATTCCTTAGATATTAGATAAACTAGATTTACTTATTTAAAGCCTATCTTATATCTAGCTTATTTCGAATTAAGGAACTTATTTTCTCTCTTATATACTTATAGCTATATTTAAGGTATATATTATAGCTATTCTTAAAACTCATACTAAGGCTTAGTTAGTATATTATATATTTCTATTTCTATAAAGAACTTCTCTTATATAGAACTCTTTCTCTAATTATAATATTATTTTATTACTAGAAACTAATTACTTTTTTAAAAAGCTAATATAATTTACTAATTCTTATTATTAATTTATTTCTTGCTATTAAATATTATCTAAATAATTCCTATATTCTTAATACTAATTCGAAATACCTAATCTTTCTATATTCTATATTAACTTTAATATTAATTATTTCAAACTTAATAATAGTATTATAAATTCTATTTATATTATTTTATAATTTTTCTTTTCATATATTCTAATATCTTTAATATTACCTTTATAAATATAGATATTATTTTAAAGTCCTAATTAACTAAACGGTTTTATATTATATAAAGTTAATTTTAATAAATACTAAATAAATGAAATTAGCTTTTAAAAGAAATACGAATTAGTTTTAGAAAAAATAATATCTTATTCTAAGTTATTTCTTAATTCTATTATTCTAATTTCTTTTTTATTAATACTTACTTTATATTTTTCTAATATTTTTAGTATATTTATATATCTTATTTTTTATATATTTCCTATATTATTTCCTTTCTTTTATATTATTTTTTGAGTTAATAGAGATATTTCTAAATGAATAGGAAATTGAAATATACTTATATTATGAAATTTTTATTATTTTTTTCTATATTCTAATATTTTAGATATTACTATTATATTTATATTTCTATTATATTACTTTCTTATTTTCCTATTATTACTATTTAGTTTAACCTGCCTTAATTATTTCCTTAATTATATTTCTTTAGATATATATATTTATATTCTTTTCTATAATAGAAGCCTAATTCTATATTTTACTTTTTATAATTATTTCTAATTTATAATTATATTACTTTAAATATATCTAATTATTATATTTACTTTCTCTATTATATATATTATTATTTCAGCTTTATTTTCTTACTAAAAAGAAAGAAAAAACTCGAATATATATAATGCCTTTATATAATCTAAAACTATTCTAATTTACTCTTTGTTTTAAAATATATTTAAAAGAAATTCTTATAATCTCGAAAACTTTTAATTTTATAACCTATAACTATTATACTAATAATATTTTTGTAATTTATTAAGAATAATAAAATGGCCAAAGAATAGATTTCTTAAGTTAGTAAAATATAATAGCTAGTTCTTGTAAGCTATAATATTATTAAAAGCCTATAAATTAATAGTATTAAAGTTTAGAGTATTAAAAGAGCTTGAATAGTTATAGAAGGCCTACTAATACTAGAAAAGATAACTATAATTACTAAATTTAATATAAATATTCTAGATAAGCTAAGTAGTATATATAATAAGCTCTTGAAGTAAAAAACCTTTATTAGAAACAGAACTAGACTGGAATTAACTAAGAAGAAGCTAAAGAACTACTAAGCTAATAATAGGGAATTCAAGAATATTATTAAAGGTATTTCTAAAAGCAGATAAGAGAAGCTTAATAAGATTAAGACTATAGTAAATAGTCTGAAAACCAAGAATTAGAATAGAATTATACTATATAGTAAAGCTTTTAGCTAATATATTAATAATATCTATAATAACCTTAGTAAAAATATTTATAAGAAGTTATATTTTCTTTTTAAGATAAAAGCTTTAGTATATAAAGTTATTTAGTTAATTAATAAAGCTATTTTAGAGTATATTAAGAATAAGAAGTATTAGAATACTAATATATTTATTGAATTAGATATTACTAAGGTACTTAAGTATATTAAAGCTATTTCGGGATCTGGAGAATTAGAGTTTAAGCTACTATTAACTAATAACCTTAAAGCTAGATAGTATATCTTTAATACTTCTGGAATTCTAATTAAGGAAGTTTATAGTAATAAGCCTTTTCTTACTTTTTGAAATAAGCCTAAAGAATAGACTTCTATTATAATTTTAGCTTTAACTTAACCGGATCTAGCTAAGAAAAATAAAGCTAATTTAATAAAGCCTAGTAAGAAAACTACTAGTAAGGCTAGTAGAACTAGTATAATTAGATAAGATGAATCTGGTAAGAATAGAGAATAAGCTAAGTCTAAAACTTCTAATAAATAGTAGAAATCTAAATACTAGATTAAGTATAAGGTTAGTAAAATAGAGGAAACTAAAGAGGAATTCTTTATTTTAAAGAGAAAGATATTATCTAGAAAGACTCCTGTAATTATATCTAGAACTAAAAACTAAAAAACTAAAAATATTAAATCAAGAGAACTTAATAAAGGCATTTAGTATATTTATAAAATACTAGCTAAATAGAAACTAATACTTGCTTAATAAGATAAGTATATTTTTAAGGAAATATATAATAGTATTTTGGGACCTATTTATAAACGAGAATACTATAGGATTAATAATAAATTCTTTAAAGTTCCTTATATAGAATATATTTAGTAATTTACTAATGCTTTCTCTATTAATATATAAGATATTAAGAATACTCTAAAGCTAGTTATTAAAATCTATAAAATTACTAAAGGCAAGAAGTATATTTCTATTATTTGAGTAAATAAGAAAATACAGGATTTCTTTTTTAAGATTTAGGAAATTAAATAATATAAATATAAGTATTATATTTCTAATTAATTTTACTCTAATCTATAGCTCTAATTTAATATTATAGTTTCTATTCCTGAGTCTAGTATTACTAATCTAGATATAAATAACTATATTTATAAGAAGAATTATCTAAAGTAAATTAAAAAGCTTAGTATTTAAGAACTTTTAATAAAGAAAATAGAAATATTATAGTTCTATCTCCGAAAAAATAATATATTAATATATAGAGATCTTAGTAATAGCTATTTTACCTTAGTTTCTTAATTCTTAATAGCAGATTTATTAATATAGCTCGGATTTTATAAGGTATTAAATAAGTATCTTATTTATCTAGTTATTTACTCTTAGCTAGCCCAATATTATATTTCTGGAAATATTAATTATAATTAGTATAAAAGTAATATTAAAGGTCTAGCTATTACTAAAACTTTAAATAATGAATTCTATTTTAGTAAAAAGTATTAGAATATTAGCTATATTTTTCTTATAAATTATAAGAAAGCTATTATCTTTAGTAAGAAGTTTTTTAAAGATATTAATTACTTCTTTATTTCTAATAAATTTGAGCCGGAAGTAGCTAAGAAATTAGGCGAGTATTTACTAAAAGTAATAGAAGAAAAGACTTTAAATATAATTTATAAATCTAGAATTATAGGAAAGTATTAATTCTCGAATAATATATAAGTTAAAAAATAGCTTAATAATAATTTGCTACTTAATAGGCCTTTTGCTATAATTCTAATAAGTCTAGTTATTATTAAAGATAAAATATATAAAAATAGAGTTTCTTATAAAATTATTAAAGCCTTTTATCTAGAGATTTTCTCTTTTATTAAAGGTTAATTTAAGGATATTATAGATAATATGAAATTCGAGGAAGCTATTTATTTAGAATATATTAGTATAATTTAGAATATAATTTACTATAATAAGCCTTCTTAATACCCTATAATAAAAGTAGAAATTAAGTAATAATTAAAAGCAGATATTAATTAATATAAAGAAATATATTAGATTTAGTATAAGAATATAGCTAAGCAGGTTTGAATTACTTTTAAGTAAGTTCGAAAATATAAAATAAGACTATTTAAGGGTAATAAGTCTTATTTTAGATATATAGAAAAGAAGTTAAATTAATTAATAGAGAAAGATCCTGAATATTTTATTATTTCGGATTCTAAATAGGATTTTTCTATTATTTTTAGTACTTAGAGAATAAATATAAATAAATAAAGAATTAGATATAATATAGTAGGCTATACTTATTAAAAATTATATTATTTTGGCGGTTTAGAGATTTAGGTTATATAATAAAGGCTATAGCCTTTTATATATAACTTATAGAAATTATATAAGAAAACTGGTTTTTCTATAGTTCTAGAAAATAATCCTTTATAAGTATTTAATTAATTAAGCTTTTATATACTATATACTATTTATGTTTTACTATTTATACTTTTGATTTATTATTTTACTATTAAATTACGTTTTATATTCTAGTATACTTTATATATATTTTTGTCTTATTATAGTTTCTGTTACGAAACCGAATCTCTGGGCTTGGAAAGCAAGATAGAGTGGCTCTTAATCCGAGGATTCTAAACTAAGGAAGGAAGCTCATATATACAGGAGCTTTGGTATTCTAAATACTAGCCCTAACCGCATATATTATTACATAGTTACGTAATACTAAATTTCCTAGTAAAGCGGCAGAGCGTAATATTACCCCCCCCTTTAGGAAAGCTCGTCCCGAGCGCTCGAAAATCAAAATATTATATAATCTCGTATATTCTCGTATATCCTATTTCCGGCGTCTCCTATCTATATAATCTACTAGTTCCTGATATACCAGTTCCTCTAAATCTGAGTCTGAATCAGATTCAGGGCCATATAGACTAATTAAGTAATTAGAATTATAGCTACTATTAGAATTATTAACTATATAGATTATAACTTTTCTACTATTCTCGCCTACTATAACCTTTGGTCCTGGCTTTAGTATCTTCTTTCCTGTCTTCTTATATGGCTCAATATTATAGTCCTTTACCCAGTATTCACTACTACTATAGTATATATACTTGTTTTGCTTACGAAGCTACTAGTGCTCTGCCGGGGATATAGATCGTACTTGACTATTTATATGGAAGGGAAAGCACTATAGAGAGGAGGGTCGTAAAGAGAAAGAGGAGGATTATAGAGGTTATAGAGTCTTAGTAATTGTACTAATAGTATTAATGGTTAATATATCCATAGTATTGCCTTTTAAATAGTAAGAAGGCTTCTTTTTAGAGTCGTAGTATTCGTACGTATTATGCCCAGCTAGCTATTATACTATCTCAATAAACTTGGTATAGGTTTAAGGGAGATTTAATTACTATACTAGTCTGTTCTTGATTATAGTATTGAGTTCTTAATAAAAGGCTATAATCTTATTAATGTTATTCTAGTCCTGCCTATATACCTTATACAGAATTCGTTTAAACTTAGTAATAAATATATAAAGCGAATTAGTACCTTGCTTAAGAGAGTATAGCTTGTTCTCTGCTTTCTATACCTTATTCGGATTCGAATAGATATAAGAGAATTAGTCGAGAATTAAGAGGTAGGACCAGATTTAATCGTCTTTAGCCTGGGAAAGCTAGGGAAGAACTATTATTTGGATATAAGACTCTAGATTAAAATAAATATAGTAGAACTGAGCAGTAGTATTGCCAATAGCCTTGCTATTAACTTATAGCTTGGCCTTAATTAACGGGAGCCAGATATTGAACTTGTAAACCTGGCTATTGAATTTTTCGGGATATAGGAGAGAGGATTTCGGTTTCGCATTTATAGAAGGGCAAGCTTATAGGAGAAGGAGCTTGTTACTTTACTAAAAGAGCTAATTGCTTTGCTATTAAAGTAGCTTAGCTTGATATTAAACCTCTATTTAAAGCTCGGTAATTGCAGTGGTAATCTGGATCTATAAAGGTTACTTTATAGTAATCGTAATCTTGAGGCAAGAGAGAGTCCAATAAGCTTTTAATCTCTCTAAAGGTATATATGGTTCCGTAACTATATATATTAATAGTACTATTATTAAATTGCCGTAAAAATCGTACGTATATATAAGATATAAGAGTGATTTTACTTCCTCTACAGGAATAAGAATGAGTTTAGAATAATATTACGAAACCGAATCTCTGGGCTTGGAAAGTAAGGTAAAATAGCTCTTAATCCAAGGATTCTAAACTAAGGAAGGAAGCTCGTATATACAGGAGCTTTGGTGTTCTAAATACTAGCCCTAACCATATGTATTATTGTATGGTTATGTAACGCTAAATTTCCTAGTAAAGTAGTAGAGTATAATAGTTTCCTTCCTATACTATTTAGCTTAACTAATATAAATAAGCTAGGAATTTATTTTAAGAATCTTATTAATTTTACTAAATACTATTTATCTATAATATAATATTTTAAATATTTTTTCTTATTTTAAAATATTATATTATAAAGCTTTATTTCCGAATTTTTTATTTATAATTCTTGTTCTTTTATAGAAATTAAATTATAATATTTATATTACTATTTTAATTATTTATTTATTAGTAAATCCTAAAATATACTAGAATAAACAGGCTATAATATTAATATAAAAGCCTTTAAATACTTTATATAATATTATAAATAATATTAGAAATTCGAATAATTACTAGAATAATTCAAATTTAATTTAAAAAATAATATTAATTATAATTATTTTCTATATTTTTTATTAATAATAAAAATACTTAATATTAAGCTAGCTAATAGCTTTAAAATATTAATATACTATATATTTGAAATATTCTAAAATAATATTAGATTAATATTTATTTAGACTTTTTTAATTAGATTATAATAAATACCAGAAAGTAGTTTATTAATAAATAATTTACTTAACTTATAAATATTATAGAAATTAAAATTAAAATTATTTCTATAAAAACTTATAATTCTATTAGAATTATAAAATGCTATTATAATCTAATTTAATATATATATTTTATTATTATAACTAAAATTAATAGAATTAATAAAAATACTATTATAATTTCCAAATATCTAATATCTGAAATATCTAATTAAATACTAGATATTTTCTAGATATATATAATATAACTACTTTATTAGAGAAATATACTTGAAATATACTAGAGATATTTAGAAAGCTAAGTCTTATTAGAACTAGTATATTATAAAATATATATACTTTTTTATAACTTTTTATATTCTAGTTTTCTCTTTTTTAGTTTTAAATTATTTTTATAAAAAACTTTCTATCTTATTTTCTAAGCCCTAAATATTATATTTATAATAGTATTTAAAACTTACTTTTTTTAATTTTATAAAGAATTTTAAATAAACTAATTTAGAACTATTAGAAATATAAATATTACTAAAATAATAAAACTTTAGAAATATAAATAATAAACTCTAGAATAATAAAAGTAAAAAGCTTTAGAATCTTTAAAAAAATCAGGTATTTATATTTTTATAAATATATATTAGTAATATATTAGAAATTCTTTTAAAAACCCGAAAATTAAAAAACTTTAAATAAAGACTATTCTTTAATTAAGTTCTAGAATAATAGATATTTATAGGCTAGTAACCTAACTACTATTTTTAAGTCTTATTCTATAATCTTATAGGTCCTATATATATATATTAGTAATAAAATTATTAGAAAGAATATAATAAAGAAAAAGTATAATAAGTTAATTTTTTAGAATATTATATAATCCGGAATAATATTAATTTCTTCTAAAGTTTCTATTAATTCAGGTTATTTTATTAATAACCTTTTCCGGACCAAATATTCTATTAATATTTCTAAAGGTTTTTTAAATAAATTTATAGAAAAAGAAGCTTTTTCTTTTATTAAAAAGCTCTTATATATTAATTAGCTTATTACTACTAAAGAATTATATAAATAAACCAAAGAAGCTAATTATTTACTTTTAGATTTTAATTTAATTATTACTAGCTATTAAAAGAATCTCAAAAAGACTATTTTATATAAAATAAATTATAAAAATACTAAAGGCTTTTTCGAGAATATTAAGCTTTATATAGCTATAATAGATTAGCTTATAATAGCTTTAGCTATTTCTATTTTATCTGTTTTTATTATTTCTATAATTCCGGCTATTTTAAATTCTTTTTAAAAGAATTCCGAATTATATTTTACTTATCTCTATTTAGAATTCTTTATATCTTATATTTCTTTTAAAAATACTAGAATTATTAAGCTCTCAAATCTAATTCTCTTTATTAAAGATTATACTATTTTTAATAACTGGCTAGTTTAAATTAAGAATAAACTATAAGGAAATATTAATTTATATTCTTTAGAAAATTTTAAGATTATTTATATTTCTAGTAAACTTATAAATAATATTTTTATTTTAATGAATTCTTATATAAATAAAAATAGCCCGAATTAGTACTATTAGCTTTTAGAGCTATAATTTCATTTAAAGAAGCTATATTCTAATTCTAATAAGATATAGAATACTTGCTATAATTTTAGTAAGCTTTAAATATATTTTAGTTAAATATTTTAGAAGTTCTATATTTTTTTCTTATAATTATTTATAGAAAATAGTATTAGTTTTTAAAATATTAAATATAAACTAAATAAAAAGCTTTTATTAAAGCTTTAGAAATTAGTATATATATATATATTATAATAATTCTTCTATTAATATTATTTGCTTTATTTAGTATTATATTACTAATAATTAGTAAATTAAGGCTATATATAAGAAAACTAAAAAATATAAAAAAACAGGAACTATTTTAGCTAAGTTTATTTCTAGTATTATATCTTTTTATATTTTTAAAAAGAAATTTAAAAAGCCTATATTAATTACTTTTATTAAATATATATCTTTTTATAAATATAAGTAATATCTTATAAAAATTAAAAATCTCTTAACTATTAAATATTTTAACTATAATAAGTTCGGCTATTATATTTATTATTATTTAGTTAGATATAATAAGGAAATTAAAATAGCTTTTTTTAGAATTAAGTTAGGCTTAGTTTTTATTTTATTAAAATATCTAATTTTTATTCTAGTAAAGTATTTAGAGAATTCGAGCTCTAATTCTAATATAGAATCGAAAAACGAGTATTTTTAAAGAAAGTTTCTATTTTAGAAACTTATAATATAAATTTAATAAAAATTAACTTGATTTATTTAATAGAAGGAAAAGCTTTTATAATATTTTATACTATTAATATAAATGAATTAGGAATTAAGTTTTTTTCTTTTATTAATACTAGAGCTAATAATTATACTTTTATTAATATAAAGCTTATTTAACTTATAGAATAATTCTTAAAAATAGAATTATAACTTCTTTTTTTATTCTATATTATATATAGTTTAATAAAAAGCTAGCTAAATTTACTAAAAAATATATAAAAGTCTTATTTCTAATTAATAAATAAAGTATTAATATACTTATAATTATTCTAAATCTTAGAAATTATAATATTATTATTAATAGAAAATAGATAATATATATTAATATTCTAATTAATTATAGAAAATATAAGCTAATATAACTAAAGAATAAACCTAAATCTATATAATTCGGTTATATTATTAATATTTCTTAGTAATAGCTAAAGAAATATTTTAATAAAAAGTATTAAAAAGATACTAATTAATAAGATTCTATTATAAGCTATTTCTAGAAATTTTCTATTCTTAAATAGTTTTTTTCTTTTAAATTAATTAGAAGAAATTATATAATATCTAAATAAAAGCTAAAGAAATAAAAAGAGGTTTCTAATAAAAAGCAAATATTAGATTTAACTATTTATATTTTTATAATATTTAATTATATAATTAAAAGAGAAAATAATATTATTAGTTAAATCTCTATTTATAAGATTAATAAAAAGCTTAAAGCTTGAAAAAGAGAAACTATTTCTAGTTCAGAGAATTAATAATTAGAAAAAATAGAGCTTTAGTAATTCTAGAAAATATTACTTCTGGAATTCAAGAAATATGTCTTTATTTTTTTAAAAGAAAATCTAATATTCTTTTTTTCTATAGATTATATAATTATAAGATTTAAATTAAAGGCCTAAAGAAAACTAAAAGTATTAGATATTAATCTTTCTAATAGTAGTTTATTTAAAAGCTTTTAGAAATTAAGTATTTCTTAAAGAATAATCTAGCTAAAAGTTTTATTAAAGCTAATTAAGCTTCTTTTATTTTACTAGTTCTTTTTATAAAAAAAAGTAAATAGAAGTTTATATTTTTATATTAATTTTCGCTATTTGAATAATATTACTTAAAAGAATTAATATCTTTTTTTATTTATTAATAAGACTTTAAATTAATTATCTAAAACTAAAATCTATACTAAATTAGATATTTACTAAGCTCTTTATTATATAGCTATAGACCCGAACTCTTAAAAGCTAATAATATTTCGTATTTATTATAAAATATATAAATATAATATTTTCTAAAAAGGCCTTATAAATGGCCCGGTTATATATTAATATTATAGAAATAATATATTTCTCGAATATCTAAATAACTTTTATATAATATATTTTAATAATATTCTTATTTATTTAGAGAACCTAGTAGAATATAAATAATATATATAAAAAGTACTAGATTATTTATATCTTATTAGCCTCTAAGTAAATATTAAGAAATCGGAATTTAAAGTTATATATATATATAAAGTATTTAGGCTTTATTATTTCTATATCTAGTATTAAAATAGATTTTAATAAAGTTAAAGTAATATATAACTAGTAACTTCTAAAGATAATTAAGAATATATAGTTCTTTCTTGGCTTTTATAACTTTTATAAATACTTTATTAGAAAATATAAATAAATTACTAGATTTTTTACCTTATTTATAAAAAAGGGAATTTTCTTTAAATAATTCAAGTAATATTAAGAGGCTTTTATTTATCTAAAGAAAGCTATAATTTCTATTCTAGTTTTATAATATTATAATCTAGATCTATTTATAATAATAGAAATAAATATATCTAAAGAAGTAGTTACTAACCTATTCTCTTAATAAGACCCAAAAATAGGCCTTTAGTATCTTATAGCTTATTTTTTTAAAACTATACTTCTAGTAGAACTTAATTATAATATATATAATAAGAAAATACTTATTATAATACAAATACTAGAGAAATAGAAAGCTAAGTTAGAGGGCCTTTAAAATACTTTCTTTAAAGTCTATTCTAATTATTATACCTTAAAGTACTTTATAACTACTAAAAAGCTCTTTTCTTAATAAGCTAGATAAGCTAAGCTCTTATTCTACTATTATTTTAAGCTTATATATTATTCTGGAAAATTAAATAAGTAAATAAATACTTTATTATAAAAATAAGATAAAGTAAATACTTAAAACCAGATTAAGAAAAAGCTATAAACCCAAGTATTTCTTTCTAAAAATAAGATTAATCCGGAAATTATCTATAACTTATAGCTTATAGTAATATTTTATAAAGTCGGTTTACTTAATTCGGAATTTGGCTCTAAAAACCAAATATATACTAAAGACTTTTCTGAAAAGAATATTTTTATTAGAGGTATAATTTCTCTAGAAAAAGGTATTCTTTTAGAAGCTTTACTAGTAAACTCTACTATAGTAGCTCCTATAAAAGTATTATTAGAAGCTCCTATCAAATATAGTAGTTTATAACTTATAGATAAGATCTTATAAAATAATTATATATTACCGGATCTAGAAAAGCTATATATAATAGCCTAAACTAAAAGTAATATTTATATATTATAAGACAGCCTTCTTTTATATTATAGAAAACTCTATATTATAGAAAATAAAATAACTCCCGGATGACTTTTATAAACTGCCCTAATTTATAAAATATATAATAAACTTCTTTTTAGATATCCTGGATATATAAAGCTCTATTAGCTATTAAAGAAATAATATTACTAGCTATTTATAGGTAAGAATATTAATTAATACTATAGTAATTATTATACTTATAGGAAATTATATATATTTAGAAATAAGAAGCCTGGTTTATTTTATTTTTTTTCTAGTTTCTAATTACCTCTAATAATATATTATTATAGATTTCAAAAGCTATTTAGAAAGCAAATTAGGCTATAATATAGTTACTATATTTATAAATTACTTGTCTAAATACCTAATTATAATTCTAGTATAAGATATAATTATAGTTAAATAGCTAATACTTTTATTTTTATTTTATATAATATACTAAATAATTATTTCAGAAATAATTATATTAGATTAGAAACCCTAATTTATATTCGATTTTTAAAACTAATTCTATATAAGAATTAGTATAAAGCTTAAGCTTTCTATAACTAATTATTTTTAAATAAATAAATAAATAGAAATTATTAATTAATACTTTAATTAGAGATTATATTCGTATATTAATTATTACTAGAATAATTAGAATAAATAGGTTATTATAATTAATTATTAATAAGCCTTCTTTTAGTATAAAACTATTAGCTAGTTCCTATTTATAACTAAAAAGAACTATAAGCCTTATATTTCTCTGGACTAGAACTTTTCTATTAAAGCTAACTTACCCAAAAAGAAACTAAATAGAAATAAAGCTAAAATATTAGTAAATTAATTATATGAATTATAGTAACTTGCCTAAGGCTATATAAAATAAATATAAGAATAATATATAATATAAGCTAATAAGTACTATTATCTAATTAATTTCAAAGTTAGAAATAAAGTATAAGTTATTATAAAGTACTAGAAATCCAATTATTTAAACCGAAAGCTAGGGAACTAAATAGAGAATCTATTTAAGATTCTAGAATAATATAGCTATTTATTTCTCCTAAAACTACTAGAAACTATAAAGATATATCTAGTTTTCTATATAAAGAAGCTATAAAAAAACTCTTAGAATTCTTTACTAGGTTAAGTAAATCCGGAACTACTTCTATTAATACTAGAGAATAGTAAATAAAAGTATAGTATTAAATAAGTTATTATAATTAAGCTAGTAAGAAATAGGCTAAAGTATAGAATTTAGTAAGTTAGTTAGGATAAAGATCTAGTATAATATCTAGCTTTAGTACTAAATAATAGTTCTCTGGTTTTATATAGTTTTTATAATAATAATATTAATATACTAGAACTTTTATAAAACCTATAATACTAGCTAGACTATATAAAAAATAATACTTATTTAGAACTATACGGAAATAATAATAAATTCTTCTAGGTTATATAATAAAGATACCGGCCTTTTATATATAATATCTATATCCAAAATACTAGTTTTATTTTAAAAAAAAGTATAATATGAAATTAGATAAATTAATAGCTTTTATAAAGCTCAGGAATAAGCTTATTATAAAGGGAAAAGTAATATTATAATTTCTAGATACTTGATATCTGAGATATTTTACTAGATATTAGATATCTCCTAGATATATATAATATGGCTGCTTTATTAGGGAAATATACTTGAAATATACTAGAGATATTTAGAAGGCTAAGCCTCTTTAGAACTAGTATACTATAGAGTATATATACTTCTTTATAGCCTCTTGTATTCTAGTTTTCCTTTTCTTAGCTTTAAATCGTCTTTATAAGAGATCTTCTATTTTGCTTTCTAAGCCCTAAATACTATACCTATAATAATAATTACTTATTTTTTTAAAGCTACTAGAAACTATAAAAATATATTTAGTTTTTTATATAAAAAAGCTATAAAAAAACCTCTAGAATTCTTTATTAAATTAAATAAACCCGGAACTACCTTTATTAATACTAGAGAATAATAAATAAAAATATAGTATTAAATAAATTATTATAATTAAGCTAATAAAAAATAAACTAAAATATAGAATTTAGTAAATTAGTTAGAATAAGAATCTATTATAATATCTAGCTTTAATACTAAATAATAGCCTCCTGGTTTTATAAAGCTTTTATAATAATAATATTAATATATTAAATTTTTTATAAAATCTATAATATTAGCTAGATTATATAAAAAATAATACTTATTTAAAACTATATAAAAAATAATAATAAATCTTTCTAAATTATATATTAAAGGCATTTGTCTTTTATATATAATATTTATATATGAAATACTAGTTTATTTTAGAAAAGAGAATAATATAAAATTAGATAAATTAATAGTTTTTATAAAGTTTAGAAATAAGCTTATTCTAAAAAAAGAAGTAATATTATAATTTTCAAATATTCGGTATTTAAAATATCTAGCCAAATACTAAATACCTTCTAAATATATATAATACAGCCGCTTTACTAAAGAAATATACTTGAAATATACTAGAAATATTTAGAAAACTAAGCCTTTTTAAAACTAATATATTATAAAATATATATACTTTCTTATAACCTTTTATATTCTAGTTTTCTTTTTTTTAGCTTTAAATTATTTTTATAAAAGACTTTTTATCTTACTTTCTAAGTCCTAAATACTATATCTATAATAAATACTATATTTCAAATAGCTTTTAAGGCTATTAATAACTTTATAAAACCTAATAGTATTATTTTAATTCTTTTAATTTATAATATTTTATTTTAAATAACCGAATATAATACTTTATTATTAATTATATTATAATAATTAATAATATTTAAGAGAGTAATAATAGAAATTCAGAAGCTTTAAACTAAATATTTGAAATAGTTCTAATATAACTAATAATTATAAACCTTTACTAAATTCGAATATTCTTATATAATATAAAAGAAATACTAAATAATTAAATAACTAAAAAGAACTATATAAGCTTATATTTATTAATAAAGAAAATTATATACTAGCTTTATTATAGAATAATATTACTTTTTATTCGACTTTTATTAAATTTCTTTATATTTCGGAAATTTAGATTAATTTTAATTAATTTAAAGCTAATTCTAATAATACTAATATAAATGCCTCTTTATTAAAATATAATAAAAAATAACTTTATAAGAACTCGAATATTATAATATTTTTATAAAATAATATTTAATATAAGAACATTTATTAAACTAAAGTTAGTAGCCTTTTTAAAAAGAAATATTTAAGATTATTTCTAGATTTTAAATACCGGAAAAAATATATATCTTTAATTATAGATTTATTAATAAAATCAAGAAAAAGAATATTAAAAAAAGCTAAAGAAATTAAAACTTATTATTTGAGCTTATAATAATAAAAAGAAATATATTATATTAATTTAATTACTTATTATTTAATATATTAGCTAGAGAATTATTTTTAATATTATTATTATAATAATAAATATTATAGAATTATATTTATATAATATCTTATAAGCTTATATTTAATTAATAATTTTATTTAATTATAATTTTTATATTAATTTATTTTATAAGTTTACTAAAAAGCTAAAGTTAAAAAATAATTCTATTTTAAAAGTTATAAAACTATTATATAATATATTAGAAATTAAAAACTACTAGTTTAAAGCTTATTATTTCTATTATATTAACGAGTTTTTTTTATAAAATAATTAACTTATAATTCTTGCCTTTTCTATAATAAATAATTCTTTAAAATTATTAGCCTTTAAATAAATAATATCTTATTTATTAAAACTAATAATTTTATAAAAGCAAAGTAATTAAAGCTTTAAAAAACTAAGTTCTTGGCTAAAAAAATATAAATACCTTATATTTAATTATAATTTCAAGTTTAATAAAGGTATTACTTATATAAATATTACTTAAAGAGTCAAGGTAATAGTATTCTAATCCCCAGATCCGGGATAGTTATGTCGCTGTTTTTGGGGGGTCGGAATACTAAAACTAAGCGAGTATTATTAGGGGGCAAATTAAGCGAGCATTATCAGGGGCAGCCAAACATGGAGGGCAGCCAAATATAGAGGGCCATATTCCCTATTGCCATGGCTATCGCCTTCCCCAATCCCCTTTACTCGCATAGGGAGGCCCCAAGTAATCATTCTGTCTAATCTCAAGTAGAGCAAATCTTGGCTCGCAAAGTCCAGTTACCCTCTATTACTCTTCTGTCGACGTCTGTCCCTCTGGAGTTAAGCCAAGGCCGCGAGTATGGAAGTTAATACCGCCCAGTAACCATACGACCCCGTAGCGGTTCTCACCAGATATATTAACTAGTGCAATAAGCCCACGGCACGAGAGCAAAAGGAAAAGACTACTTTAGAGGAACTCAATATCCTTAGTTTAAAGCTTAATATAGTACGCCCTTTATAGCAGAAAGATATAAATATTACTAAGGAGAATATTAATAGTATCACGAATAAATTCCAGTAATATATACTAGCCGGAGCCAGGAAGACCCTAGCTAGAGCTAATACTTTATAGGTACTATAAGTACGTAAAGCTAGGAAAATAGAAGGAAGAGGCGCGGAAGTATTATAAAGGAACTATAATAGTATTTCTTTGCTTTATCTATAAGAACTATTAAGTATTTAAGATAGAGTCGCTCCGCTAGTACTAGAAGTAGTTTTAGATACTTTATAAACGGATTAATGGCTTCGTATTTAGTAGTAAAAACTACTAAAAGGGGCACGGAAAAAACGTCTGCTAGGTATACTATATATACTAAGGTAAATAAGAAGATTAGAAATATTAATATTTAGTATAGTATATCCTTGTCTTAAAAGAAAAATTTAAGCTAGATCTTATACCCAAGAATAAGCCCATACTAGGATCGGACGACCTCTTATTCCTACTTACCTACCTCTAGGCCAGGGATACCTGCGTATTCCTAATAGAGAACTAGCGCCATATACTTATAACTTTCCTTCTTTTATCTATTTTTATAGGGGTATAGCTAGCAGAGCTCGTGAATATAATAAAGTATAATGCTTTTTATAAGTATTTATAGGAGAATCCCGAGATCCCTAACCTTAATAAGGAGGAACTTATCTCGGACCTTAATAACCTAGATAATAAAGAATTAGATCCAATAGATTACTCTAAAGACCCTGACTATAACTAAGCTAAACCTTAGGATAATATTAATAATACTAATTACTATAATAATATTAGGAAATCTCCTAATACCAAAAGACATTATAAGGTACTTTATTACGAGAATATCCGACTCTGAATTATATAGAATCCCAAACCTGGGAAGCGTGACCTAGTTATAATAGAGATTAACCTCAAGTACTATAAAGGCACTAATAAGAAACCCAAGCTATAAGGCGGGCTTTCTTCTTCTTACTAACCCTACTAACCATAACATAACTCATAGTATAACTTACCTCTTTTGCAAGGAAGAGCTCCCTATTTTCTATCTAATTACTTATATTATGGCTATTATGCTCCGAGATAACGCGATTCGGGTAGATAACCGCCCTATAGGTACGGAATCTTTCTTTACTATAAACCTAAAAGACCTTATAAAGGCAATTAGGGTATATTAGAAGCTATTAAAACTAAAGGTTCTAATCTTTTAATAAGTCATATAAACTACTAATAGGTTCCGAACCTCAGAATATAAAGTTCTTTATTACTTAACCCTTATATATTACCTGGATTATCTCGAATAAGAGACTAGTTTAGAGTAAAGGCTTACCTACTACTATATATACTAAGGTATAGGGAATGCCGCGGATAGTAAGTATATCTTATTCCCTTACTTTTTTCTCTTCTTATAAGCTTTATTAGAGGCCGCTATAATAGCCGTTTATAACTAGATTATGAGACATGAGTAGAACTTGGCGATCTTTATTATAATATATCTTAATACTCGGGTTTAATTTAATATTTAAGTAATAGTAATAAAATAACTATCTATTAATAGGCTCATATATGCCTTTATATATATGAGTATTACGTATAATCCGCGCGCCCTAAAGAATATCCCTAGGTATATTAAAGATATTCTTTCTCGTAACCCGAAAATTATTAAATAGAAAAAGGAGTAAAAGGCCCTCTATATTAAGATATAAAGCTAATATAAATTCTTATACCTAGTACTAAGAATAAATAAGGGCAAGAGGCACTAGATATTTTATTAAAAAATTAATAAGGTAATTAAGAAGTAAGAAAATAATATTAAGAAGGTATTCTAGTAATAGTACTTTTACTATATTTATAATAAAGAATTATAAAGGTAGCTAAATAAGATTAAGATTACCGAGTATATAAAACCCGTTATCTATTACTAATTCCCTAAATAGACCTGGCTATAGAAGGTTCTCTATAACTTTCCTATTAACTTAAGTCTAAAAGATATTATCTAATACTAGATTCACGCGATTAATCTAATAGTAGTACTCTATTCTTAGTAAGAGACGCTAAGACCTAAACTTTATTTAGTCTCGAGTTATAATAGCTCTAGTAATTACTCTAGCTACTAGTCTACTAGTAAAGTATTATCCCTAAAATATTCTTTGAGTAAATTATCTCTAGATCTAGAGCCCGTTTCTCTTATTTATAAAAAGACTTAATATATTTTTTTTTATACTAGTAAAAATAAGAAAAAGACCTTTTACTAGCCCGCGAAAATAATAGATTATATTAAGAGCTACTTGTATAAGAAGCCAGGACTAATAATTGCCTATTACTATCTAATATGCGAGGCTATTCTAGTAGTTTTTAATATTATAAATATATTTAAGCTTTATATAAAAAAAACGCATGGTATTACTTTCCGAGATCTATAGTATATATGCTAGAGAAAAAGAGGCTAGTTTGTATGGATTCTATATGAGTGGAAATACGAAGTTATAGATTAGTTTTATATAGGCTAGTATTAAAAGGCAATGTTATATATATAAAGATCCTTATTTATTAATGAGGATATTAATGGCGTTGCCATTACTATTAAAGTATAATATATAATAAAGTGGGGCTTGTGTAACTAAAAATTAAGGAATAGAAACGCGGGCGCAGCCCTATAAGGGCTTTATTTGTCTTTCTCTAGTATGTTCTTTATATATTGCAAGAGTGAAATTATATGAGAGAAGTATATCTTATTAGATAGGGAAGTATTAGTATTAGGCTTGAGGTTGTCTTAACTAATTAATTCATTAGATCTTGTGAGGTTCTTATAAATTATTAATTAGTTATTTTTGCGGTATGTAATAAATAAATATATAGTAGCTAGAGAATAATTTCGGGTTCTAGCTAACTATTAGTAAAGCTAATATTCTATATTTTTTATTGCGAATTACTACATACCATGCGTGTTTTTAGTAATAGTAATAAATACGGGATATATTAGCTATTAGCTTATAAACTTTATATTTCCTTATATTTTAGAAAAAAAGGAATATTAAGATTATCGGAAACTAATATCCAGGCGCCGACTATTTCTGCTATAGTATATTATAAGAATATGCTTATTAGAAGCTTTCCGTATTTACGCTTTAACTAAGTATATGAAATAAAATAATAGAGTCTTTATTCTAATTTAAGTACTCTAAATACTATAATATAAGGTGTATTTTTTTATATATTTCTTATATTTCCTCTCGGAATAATTACTAGATACCTGACCTAACTAGATTTTCGTGAGTAATAGGGTGTCTTTATCTTTTAATCTCGAGGTTAGGATAATAATATGGGAATAATAATTATGTTTGTGAAGTATAGAGTTATTAGTAGGTAAAGAAGCTACTAGTATTATTCGTGTAACCTATTTAGTTAGTAGAGATAATACTCGTATGAATTTTTTAGCTTGTAATTACATTGCCTTTTATCTAATATTATTTATTCTTGACTCATAAAGAGGGAAGACTAGTTAATTCTTAACTAGGTCCTAGTAAATAGCTAGCTTAAATAGGTAGTAAAATAGAAGCTAGAGGAAGTATATAGGGTAATAAGCTAGTGAAATTTCCTTATAAGGGAAGTAAAAGTAGGGGATTTCCTACCTGAGATATTAATTTCTGGAATAACCTGGAGTATATACTTTGTGGACTTAGAAGAGCTTATATAATTAAGTATCTTATACTAGAAGTCCTATATATAATATTATATAAACGGTTTTATTTAGTATAGTAGAAGTCTCTTTCTTGTTTTACTTCCCTAATCTTTCTCTCTAACTCCCTTATTTACTACTAGAACTTCTCGATATTATAATTAGCCTCTTGCTCTTTTTTTTTTTACTATTAATGAAATCGTACTAAGGCTCCTATATTAAGCACGCGCTTTTCGTTAGCTAACTGCAATACTTGGTATATATTTATAGGTATATAATACATGTATATAGGCGTAATAAAAGTTAGGACATAAATAGGATCTAATACTAGTATCTGCCTTAAGCTACTTATATTACCTTAGAGAAAGCTGTTTTCTATCTAGGTAGCTAAAGTACTATACGAACCTTTATATTATTATAATAGTACTTAGAATTACATTCTATCTCCTTACTATACTATTGCACTCGAATAAGATATAGTGACTTGAGGTATATATCTATCTTATTATAAAAGGTTTGCGAGAGAAGTAAATATGAATAGACCTATACTTTATAATATGATTCCTATAGCTAGTATAGTACTTTTACTTACTTGCCATAATAATATATACTATTATAGTAAACTTTTGGGAAGTATTAGAAGGTTTTCTAAAGCTAGTAATAGACCGGGCTCCGCTATATAAGGTTGTTTTCCTAATAATAGTATATTAATTCTTGTTATCCTAAACTATATAGCTAGTCTAATCTCTGGCTATAGTAACTTAGTGAGAGTTATACTAGCTTCGGACTTTACTAGATTTAATAGTAAGTATATTTCTAAGTCTCTAGATTACCCTAATAAACTTTATTTCTTTCCCGGCGGTTTAACTTGGGAATTATGAGTATACTAGGTAAACTTTGGGCCTTAATATGGCAATTCTAAAATAGGAAATATGGCTTTGTAGTATAGTTACCTAGCTCGAAAAAGAATCTATAATTGGGGTTTATATTTTCTTAATAAGTAATATGCCTGTAATATCTTAATTTTTGAGTATTAAAGAAATAAGAAAGTTATTTAGGAAAAATTAGTAAGTTATAAGTAGAGAGCGGTTTATAATATGAATTTAAGTTAGATTATAGAATTCGAGTTATAAGGATCAGTAATTCCGTAGCTAAGTAGCTCGTTTATATATAAGATTTCTTTAGACACGAGGCATGGGCTATTCTAGTATCCCTATTAGTATATGGGGTTAAGGGAATAATATTATTAAGGGAGTAAATACTAGTAAAAGAGTCTAGACTAAGGTATAGCGTAGCTATATTAATACTCGTACCGCGTTAGCTGCCTAAGGAAACCGGCTTATATATATGAGGTAGTGGCCAGGGGCAAAAGGTTTAAAAGAATATTTAGTAGCGGAAGTCGGGTTTAACCTAATATCTTAAGGCAGACTTAATACTCTATAAAAGGGCCCAAGGATATTACTAATTTGGCTAATAAGGGTCCCGTAATAGATAGGAATATTTCCTCTTATTTATTTATGTGGCTTTTTTATTATGAATTAATATCGTGAGTATTTTTAGTAATAATAAGTATTTTGCTTATAAATATATTAGTATATATAGCTGGATTATAGTTAGGTTAAGTCTATTATTACTAAGAATATTAAGTACTAATTTCGTTTATAGACCAAGTACGTTAGCTATATATCGTGAATTTAGGTTACTAAGATATAAAATATATTATTATTATAGTTTATTTCTTAATAAATATAAATAATTATAACTAGGATATAAAGTATTACTATAATTATTATTTGAATTATTATACCTATATAGATAATAATATTATCCCTGCTATTAGTATTATAGTAGTTCCTTGCCTATAGTTCTTCTAGATGAATTCCTACTTTTATATATTATAGTACTAGAAAAATAGACTAGTAATAGTAATATGACTTCTGATTTTATATATAGTATTTTATCTATTATAATACTTCGAGTTTTCGAGTCTTTATTAGTTACTAAAAATTGAAATTTAATTAACTTATTAGGTAATTCTTGTATTATAAAACTTAGTATATCCGAGTTTATATTAGTTATAGAATATTATAGCTATTACTAAAACCAAATCACTTTTTTAATATTAAACTTTTATAAATACTTTAGTAGTACCTATTATAGAAGCTATATCTTAGTGGCCATATACTTTATCTATATATCTTATTAAAGGGTATTTACGAATAGCTAAAGTTAATTTACTTATAAAGTTAACTTAAAGTTAATTATGCCTTTCCCGTAATAAATAGTAAAGGGAATAGTAGTAGTAAGAGTAATTATACTAAGAATTTTATTAGATTAGAGAATGTCAGGAATTAGAGGCTAAGAGATTAGTATCTTATATAAGTTATAATAGTCATATTAATAGAAACTATATAGTATATAATACTTTACTATAAAGAATATAAGACCTGCGAGATAAAGCCCCTTAGTAGTTCTCTTTAGTATATAAGATAGTACCGGGGAAAGTATAAATACTATAATAATAATAACTATATGAATTATTACTATATTCCTATACTTATTATAAAACTTCTTCCTGGCTAGAAATATTAATATATATATCTACTAAAAATTTAACTCGCTAGTTAGTATAGCTCCTTAAAGAACTAGGTAACTTACTTAATAAAGAATTAAAGCTTTATTAGCTAATAAGAGAAGAATCTATTAAGTAATTTCTTTTTTTTACTAAATAGAAAATACTAAGAGTAATATATTAATAACTAAGAATATTAAAGTTAAAGCTATATTAATTTCAGTAATTTATTTATACTAGTATTATTAGGTAAGAATCTATTTATACTAGTATTACTAAGTAAGGATAGTAGCCTTAGCTCCCGTAATAAACTATATTAAGATAGAGAATACTAGTAATAAAACTAATATAGGCATTTCTCGGAATAAGTAAAAGTAATTAATTTAGATTAGCTTATTAAATACTCTTATAATAAAAACTTTACTAGAGATAGGCGCGAGGGCGCAGGCACTTTATAAGAGGCGTATAAAAGAGTTAGGGAAAGGCTATAAGAGGAACTTGGTACGAGTATTTAATTAATTAGGAATAATTTAAGGCGGGTATATATATATTACCTTATTTTATTAATATTCCTATATATGTTTTCTATCTAGTTTATAGTAATTCGCCTCTCTTATTAAGAAATAACTACGTGAATTATTTCTCGTATTTAAATAGCTAGGATTATTCCTAATTTATATAGTATTAAATTATAGTAGAAAAATATAATAATATTAAAAAAACTAAATATTTTTGGGAACTAGATTAAACTAAAAGAGAAAGTAAGGAAGAGAAAACGGGCCATATATAAATTAAAACTATATAAGTAGACCTAGTAAGATATTATTTCCTTTTTCTAATAGCTAATTAACTAATACCGAGAGATATCTCGCTTAAGAATACTTTACTAGTATTAATAACTAATAGTATAATTAAGAGAAAGCGTAATTATTATTTTAGTAATTAGGAAATAAGAGATATCTTAATTATCCCTAGTTTTGGGCTAGGTATCTCCGTAAGCCGGAAGTTTATATAAGCGAGTACTTATTTAGGAAGATTAGCCTCTTATTACTAATTTAATCCCATTATATGGACCTAGTTTCCTTATTATTTTATTATTTCTTAATTATTTCTTTATTATCTTTTGCCTATAAATTAATTATTATATTATATATTTTTTATACTAATTTTATTACCTATTTCCTACCTATTCCCTACTTACTTTATATATCCTACTATTTCTTTATTACTTATATCTTGGCTAATTACTATCTAGTCTTAAATCTATTATTTTAGATATTATTTCTATAAAGTAATCTTAAGCCTTAGATAAGATAATAATAAAGCTAACTAATATATTAGAAAATACTCGTTTCCCGAACTAATACCTGTATATTTCTCTCGCTATTCCTGTATTATAAATTCTGTTTCTCGGGAAAATTAGTATTTTTAATTATTACTAATCTCGAGTAATAATCTTCTTTTCCTTAAATACCGGAACTACTTACTTTAGCTTAGTACCTGCTTTATATTTTAGTACTATTACTATGTATTTATTGAGTTATTACCTTATTATATTTGTTTCTTAATTCTTAATACCTGCTACTTATTAAGCTTAATTAATTTCTTCTTTTCTATTATTTTATATGCCTTAACCTTGTGATTTATACTATATAAGAGAACTTGGAGATATAAATCTACTAAGCTAATATAACTAATAAAGTACCTATAATACCGGATATCTTACTATAAGTCTATATTTATTAAATATACTAAATACTTACGAGAATTACTATAACCGTAAGCTAGTTATAATTACCTTAACCTAGTACTCTAATACCTACCAAAAACCATATAATAAGTAGTAGTAAAAGTAGCTATAGTGGCTGCCTCTAGCTAAGGAGAAAATGTATTTGATTTTAGATAACCTATAAAACAGGAGTCTTTATCTTATATACTGCCTGTATTTATATCTAGCTAGCTATAGTTAGAGCCGCCTAAGCCAGTTCCTCTATATATTAATACTAAATAATTCTACTGAATTCTAAAATATTATATAGTAAGATAATAATTAGAAGAGGCTTTTTATTTAATATTAAAAGAAAGAAAACCGTACCTATATAAAAGCAGGCATAATTATATAATAAGAAGATCCAGGGGCCCGGATAGCAGATTTCTAATAGCTACTAAAGTAAAGGCAAAAGAAGATAGTAGAGAGGAAAAAAATGAATCTCAGGAAATACTAAAGGAAATATTAAGTATTATTACTAGTATGAAATAAAAAGCCAATACTAATATTTCGGGACCTAGTAAGAGAATAAGAGAAACTCCTCCCTCTCTTCCCTAGATAATAGGCAGGGAGTAAGAATAATTAATTAGTTAAAAGGTAGTTTTTTAAGTTATCTTAATTCGCTTTTTCTTTCTTATAGATTTTAAATATTATTTAAATAAAGCTATTATAATTATATAATTAATCTATTTAATTTTTAATAAATAGAGACTAGATAATAAGTAAAGATATTGCTTAGTATTAGAGTAATAAGATAGAGTTTTAGAGATGAAAATTTCGAGCCAAAAATAACTTGGAATTTAGTTATTAATTCCTAAAGATGTTTTAAATTAGTCTAAATATAGTTTATAATATAAGCTTTATATTATTTTCTTATTTTTATATAATTTATTACTTAGTTATACTCGAAAATTAATAGTATAAAATCTATTCTTGTCTATATTAAATAATACTATTTTGCGAATACGCAAAAAGTAATAGTAAGAGAAAGGAAAATAATATAGAATTATGATTTATAAGTTAATAATTCTAATAGTTTTAATATCTTTAGTATAAGGGCAAAAATTAAAATAGCTAAGAGGAATTATATAGCGACTTTTATACGGAGGGTATAAAAGAGTTATATATAAAGAGTATTTATTATTAGATTAATTTCTGCTAGTATAGTGTGGCTATTTATAGTTTATATTCTTGGGGCCCGGGAATATTAAGTATATTTAAAGCAAGGCTAGTTATACTCTTAATAATAAAGGATATATTAGGAAGATAATAGTAATAACTATTAATATAAAACTGCGGTTTTATTAGAAAAGTTATAAAGCTTAATATAGGTATTTAAATATAATACTAATAAATACCGGGCTAGAAAGTAATAGGAAATAAATCACGCTAGATATTTTCCTTCTTATTCTTAACTAAAGAATAATACGGGAAATAATTATTTTATGAATTAAGTAGTTTAATTATCTGAGTATTAAATCCGCATAAAGTTACTTAAATAATTATCTTAAGAAAAAGAAGTTATATTTTCGTAAAAGTAAACTTTAGGAAAAGAAATAGAAAAAGAATTATAAAGAGCTTTTCCTTTCGTGATTTCCTTAATACTAAGTTAATAGATACTTCGGGTAATTAGATAGCTCAAGTAGCTTATATAATGCCTCTAATAGCGCTTTTTATATACGAGTTAATATCTTTAGATATTTATTATTAGATATGTCTTTATATATAATTTCCTTTATTACTATACTATTACGCCTTTATACCTATTCTCTATATAGCCAAGAATCGGGATTACCTATTCTATACTAGTTCCTAAACTTGGGTAATTAGCTAGAATTCCTCCCGTCTATATAAAATAATAAATCTATCTCTAGAATTAGCTAAGGTATTTTTATATTCTAATTATTATTCTTTTTACTTAAAGGCCTCTCGCTATTCTTCCTTCTTATAATAGTTATATAGCGGGCTATTATAATAGGGCCTACTAATAATCCGGTAACGGGCTAAAATAATTAAAGCAGGCTAGTTTTTTAGATACTAGAAGCGCTATTATATGTAATTTAGGCTAAAAGAGGCTCGCTTATTAATCGAGATTTAGAGGCGGCTTATATTTAGTAATTCTTTCTTTCTACTATTATCCGAGTCCCTATAGCGAGTATAGAAAAGATTTATCTTTAACTAGTATAACCTCCCGCACTAACTTATACTTGGGATATAAAGATCTATACCTGGACTTTAACTTCTTTACTAAATAGACTCCTCTAGTAGCGGGCCCATAATACCGAGACACAAATAAAAAAGCAAGTAATTACTAGTATAGTCCCGGAAATACTATAAAACAATTTATTTTTATGATTTCTTTATTAGACTTTTTCTAAATAATTTATCTAAACCGGGTTATAGCTATTCGGAGTTTAAGGCTATAAAAGTTATATTATTACTAATTTACAAATTGGGGTTATTTACTAAGAAAAATATTAGGGAAGGTGAGATAATTATTAAGTTAATAGAAAGGAAAGTTATAGCTAAGAAAGTAGATACTCTAGAGAAGTATTACTAGGGAATTAGTATTAAGGAATATTTCCTATTTATAATTAATAAATATAATATTATTAACTATATTTATAAGTCTAATACTACCTGCTTTACTAATTATAGCTATAAGCCAAATATAGTAGTAGAGATAATTAAGTTAAGGGAAAAGAATAATATTTCTTACTTTTCGCGGCATATAATTAAAAAAAGTATATTTTTCTATATTATTATTAGGACTTATAAATAACTTTTAAAGGCAAGGAACTTACTCTAAGTTATAACTTTAATCTCGAGATTAGAAGCCGCTATTATAACTTTTATAATTATAATATATTAGTTTATTAGGGTTTTATTAACTAGAATAGCGAGCGAGAATCTTATTAATATTCGTATAATAATTATAGTTATTAAAAGCTTAATATAATACTATGGCAGAAAAAGAAAAGATAACGGGAACGTAATTAGAAAATAAAATAGTAAATATAGCTTATTAATATAGTAATAAAATATATATTTTTAACCTAAAAAGAATTAAGTATTATAACCTAAGCCTAAAACTCCTATATAAAATTATAAGATAAAAAAATTTAAAAAGGCTCTAACCTAGTTATCTAGAACTAGTTCTCGGGATATTAGATACGGGAGTAGTAGAGGTGGCTCTTAATATAAAGGAGGAAGTATTTTCTGGGATAGAGCTTATAGGAAAAGGCTAAGAATATTAGTCTTAACTTCTTTACTTTCCTTAAATAATAATTCCCCAGAACTATCCGGTTTAAGTCTCTCTAAAGTAAATATATAAGTATGGTATATGAACTTATAAATAGCCTAAATAAATTCCTCTTATAGCTTCTTAACTTCTAGCTCTAAATAGGCATGTGTATTTACTAAGTTCACGTAATAAATACCTTAGTAGTATTTAATTAGGGATTTAATTAAGTTAGATATTAGCTTAAATATAATCTCGTACCATAATACTATATCTATAAATATAGTATATACTTTAATATAAATAAGCTAGAAAGCCTATATTAAAGGAATTAAGTTCTTGAGTTTAGTATCCGGAGCTTTAGGAAATATAATAGAGGTCAAGGTCTATATTATAGTTAAAGATAATAGCGTTTTAGTTAGATAACTTTAGTATTATTATATATTATTATTATAATAGAGCTTGGTTATGCGGTTTAGTATTAATATTAACTAATACTTTACCTTAGAATCCAGAATAATAAATAGAAGCCCTGGGCGCGAAAGTAGTAGTAGAAGCTAGTAATAGAAAACGCACCGGGATATATATCTTCTTACTTCCTATAATGGCTTCTAGAATTACAGTTAAATACTATTTAGGACTAGAATAAGCCTCCAAAATACCTTTAATACATGCAAGTTTTCTGACTTATTTATTAGTAAGAGTTTTGAGTTTTATTTGACTTTGCTATTTTATGACATTTGTTTTTAACACGCGAGTATCCTGAGTATTATTCATACGCATTAACATTATAATAATATCCAGGAAGAGGTACGGGCTATTAATTCGAGTTAACTACAAATTTTTCTTTTCTCTAGTATCTTATTAGATTATATAAACATAAGGCAGTTTGTATTAGTTAGCGAGAGCGAGATGTTATTTAGGGATGCGTTCGTATTATTACTATCCCCGCCCCCTTAAATAAATTAAGCAAATATTGAAATCTCGGGAGTATTCCGGTATAGGGCCAAATCCGAGCTAGCCAGCATTCACATGCTAGACTAGGAATGTTTCATGCGGGACATTAGGGGAGTGTTCCATATCCGACAGGCGAGATGCAAAACGCAGCTAATAGCGAGGGGAGACCAGGAAGTCGTATAGGATACTAGTGGAAAATATTTGTTCTGCCTATTTACTACCCTTTCACTACCCTTTCACTACCCTTTCACTACCCTTTCACTACCCTTCCACTACTCTTTTACTCTCCTTTTACTACCCCTTTACCGTCCCTTTACTACCCCTTACTACCCCTTTATTTTCTGGCGCAAATTTATTCTCTAATACTAAAAGGCAAGCGGCTTATTCCGGATTGCAAGAAACTTATTATAATCGCTCATAATATTAAAAGCCAAAAGATATGGCTCGAGGTTTACAAGGGCCTCCTCTGGCCTCGTTTTCTCCGCACTTTCCGTTAAATCACTACGACATCCGAACGGTAATAGAAAAGAGGATATACTATCTATAAAACCGCCTTATCTAAAGGCCACTACTTCTTTATTCTTTTCATATTCTATATATTAGAGAGAACATGTACGGAGAAGTCAGTTACCGAATTCCTCGAAACAATTAAAGAATATAATAAGAGCTATTAATTCAACTTGGACTATAGGACTATTATTACCTTCCGGAATTGGGTAATATTAGAAAAGGGGAAAGTGCCAGGTTTTATTGAATTTACAGACATGTTTCTAGATCCAGACATAATACTTATTAAGCGAATGCTTTCTCGGAAAGGGCTTTAGGAAACTAATAATTAGACAAATATTATAAGTATCTTATTTCCAGATTATATAATCCTATTCCATTAATTACTTTTGAGGATAGCTAAGCATTAAACAGATCTACCTTTCACCGAGCCATGCGCGGCCTTTAACGAGTAATAATTAGTATATAAGCAAGGGCAAGGTATTAAAGAAGTAAACGTAGAGGGTAGGGATACTATAAAGTTTTTAATTCCGAGACTAAGCATTAGAGCAGGCGCGACATACGGCGAGCAAGAGGCTATGGGTACTATGGGGGAAGAGGATATAGCTCCGAATATAGTAACTAAGAATAAGTATAATTACGCAGGCGGCTTTTCAAACTACCCCGAGTCTACTAAAGACCTAACCGCACCTCCGAATCCTATTAGCTTTAATACTCTAATAAATACTATAATAAACTTTATATAGGGGAATTGGCAGGATAAGGACTGGGAATATAGAAAGTTATATTTTACCTAGGAAATCCTTTTTCTTTTTCTACTTTTAGGAACTATAAATACAAAGTTTATTCTGATTTTACTACTTCCCATATCTGCTACCTTTTGTCTTAGCTCTAGTATGTCCGGAAGATTTATTATTAGCCACGGTTCAATTACTTATTTAATTACTTTAGGGGTCACAAACTCAAATATAATTATATCTCCTTTCTCTATTCCGAAATTTAGTTAAGTATCGAAAATTAATCTGCGAGATATATTAGAATAAAGAACTATAATAGTAATAGGAACCTTATAAGCCGCCATTAGCATATGTTTCTTTCTTCCTTCGGCAGCCTGCTATAAGGAGGGCAGATTTAATACCTTTATACAAGTACCTTTTCCCTTTAGTAAAAGGTAACGCATATTAATGCGAATTACTCTAGTATAATATTCGCGATCCCTTAGCTATTAGAAAGACTAATAAAGCCTGCCGGCCGGCCTCAGGTCTACCGCTCCTAAAGAACGAGATATGGCCCGGGTACGCTATGTATTTTAACTAGTATACTAGAACGCAAATTTCGCCGTCGAAAAAGGATTATATAATGGGTATAATTCTCTGGAAGAGATTAGATAGATATTTATAGAATATTTGGTTCTGCCTACCGAATTAAGGACGTACTATTTACAAAAGTCCAGGCCATATTCCGTAAAAAATACGAAGTTCCTCTTCTCCATCTCCAAGATACTATCCCCGACTACTGAGTCTTTTAATTCGGAGTAGCCGGGGCCTCCTTTAAACAGACATTTCGCGACCTCTAGCTCGAATACGGTCAATGCCATATAAAGCTATGGTATGTCATTAGATGAAAATGCAGCGGTGGTCGAAAGAGATGGAAGGTCGGCTGTGTTCTAGCGGGGAATCCAGCTTTATCCCACGTGATGCGGCTGCAGATTACGAGGGGTTGAGGCTGTGTTCCCGATAGTGGCGTGGTGGTGGCGAAGACCGGCGCAGGGCTCCAGCAGAAATGGGAAAACCGGAAGTGAAATAGAGAGCTTTCTTCGGTCGCAAAGTAGTATTGTTCGTACTTGTATTACTAGAGTCCAATATCTTCCTCTTGATCAAAGATAACAGCTTTTTGGCTCTAGAATTTGGGCACCGTTGCAGATGGCCCAAGCTTCTAAATTTGCCGCTTGACTCACATGCTGCTTGATCCGCGCACCTCGGATAAAAGCAAATAAGGCAAGTGGCTTTCTCCGTAACTCGAAAATACTAAACCAGTACACAGAGTTTTAAACTTGAAATCTGAGAAATGTACGGCAGGCACATATATATTCTTTAAATATGTTCGGCACTAAGCGAGGGTAGGCTTTATCGACTCAAGTAGAAGCGCCAGGCTCGGCAACGATTGGCGTTTTGCACTATCGATAACAATCGATGCCACAATCGTAAGGTATCGATTGTATCGATAGTGCAATCGATTATTTAGCGAGCTAATCCCTACATACGTATGATTTTACCCCTTTTCTAATGCCAGAAGATCCAGGAGTTTAGTAGAGTACTATACTATATATAATAAAGGTAAGGCTCTCTCTTATTTACTTATTTAAAGAAAGTATCTAGAACTCTGCTCCTTTTCTAGTACTTAAGGTACTCCTGCATCTTGTCTGGCTTCAAGCTGCCCCCTATTCTAGGTAGCTTACCGTACGATAAGCCCCTGAAAAGACTCCCTCTGGCCTATCGCTCATTAGTACTATTGAGATGATATTAATAGCTATTCCTGTATCCGGTAAGATATAGTCTATACTAGTAAGGGGGTCTATTACGATTTACCCTACCAAAAATCGGCCGCACTCACATATTACTGCCCCTCCTTCCTTTTCTCTCAGTATTTACTCTCTCTTTAATTCTTCTCTCTCTCTATATATATAAAAGTATAAAAGTAAAAGGGGGGATTAGGGGATATTAAATTTAAGTAGTTAAAAGCCTTGGTTCTCATTATTAAAGGCAGGGAAAGGCCCCTTAATATAGTACAAATCCACTAGTCTCCCACTAGCCCTCCCATACGCTGGCTGCCTTGGGCCCATAAGCTTGGCAACTTTTAATGGGGGAGGGGTTAAGAGGGCGAGTATATAAAAGTAAAAAGCAATAAGTGGAGAGAGAAAGTGAGAAGTGAGCTTCGAGGCTTGTGGTCGCGAGGAAAAGGGAGCCCTATAATTATAGGCTGCTTATCGCTAAATTTTAGGGCTACGATCGCTAAATTATAGGCTATAGGTACTAAAAATTTAGTGCTTAGCTTTCGTGGGGTGCGGGGTAATAATCGTTTAGTAATCGATTACCAATCGATTACAATTGATAGCTAATCAATAGTGCACACAATCGATTACTAATCGATTGCTCAGCAATCGTTGCCGAGCCTGATTCTGAAGCGCCGACAAGCTTAAACATTGTCTTCACCTAAAAATAGTCAATTAGGCCGTCTTAGTAAATAATAGACCAGAATTCCGAACCCAGATATGTTTGCCTAGCAGGTACTACTAAAATCCTCCCTGTTCGAACCTTTTCATTTCTGACCTTTCCCATAACTAGGGCATTCGCCCCCTCCGGGTGGGGCTTTGTCCTGGCAAGTTTGGCACTCAACCATCGTTTAATAGAGAGGATACTAATAATAGGTGATTTGCGACTCCAATATCAATAGCGTTCAAGGATATGCGGAGAAAGGTGCCGTCGCTTCAGTGAAGAGAGCCGATTAAGGTGAAAGCCAACTCTCGCTAGAGGGGTGAAGCGTTTAAGTAGGTTTCCCGCGGCATTTGGCTTCGACGGATAACGTCGGTCAATTATCTAATCAATGCTAATTGGCTAGACGGCTGAATCTAGGAGCCTCATATTAGCCGCCCTTGTAGCCTGAAAGCACAGACCCTCTTGCCCCTCTACCCTCTGGCACTGCTATCCTCTGCGTCGTCGATCTGCCTCTATTTAATTCATCTCATTGGCTACGAGCTGTCAGAAGGGGTCAAGATGATTGGTGGTGAAGGATTGGGAGACACGTGTTTGACAGAGCAGTTTTAGACTCCGTTTCGTGGGAAGGCTATGATCGTTTGGCCTCGGGGCAGACCAGGCTCCACCTAGAACCTGAAGGAGCTAAAATTCATGACCGTAAGTCAGTTCCCTCAGCGAATATTTCGAGCTTCGGAAGCAGACTTAATATTATTATATTTCTAACTTAAGAAGAGAGTTGTCTGAACTATAAGAGGTCTATATTAAAAAGTTCTTTAGAAAGCTATTGCACTTCTCATTTCTAAATTGAGTCTTGATAATATCATATAACTGGACTGTTCCATTGCCTCTACGAGTTTAGGGTTGAGAATGCTGTTTAAAGATGATCTTAAGATTCTGATCTAGATATTCTACTTCTGACTTCCTTCCCTAAGCCATTTCTTCGGTCCTTCTCGTACAACGAGCAAGGTCTATGCAGTCCTTCGAAGTACAGAATGATTCACGGTTTCCGGTTGCTCGAACCATGGGTCTGCATCATCCCACGTGAAAACTCCTACCGATCGGGGGTGTATGAACAATGTGCTTAGCGTACGGCTTGAACGAAACTTCTAGAGTGTTGATTCCAAGGCCAGCTCCTCGTCAGCATCATTCTCTGCAGGGTTAGCAAGACAATGACGCGCGACCTCTCCCGGTAGATCATAGTCATTTGCTTGACTTGATGGTTGCGCTCATGGATATATTTCTTGGTAGATAAAGACCGTAGCATTCCCCTTGGATGATGTAAGACATCCCAAATTGTTGCCTCCACAATAAATTCCGGAATTGTATCAGAGATGTAATAAAGCTTCCGATATAGTTTGCCAAGCCCGCTCCCTGGCATCTTCATCATCGCGGTAGCGACGGGGTAGAAGGAGCCACGGAGCTATGCAATCATAGCCGTTCGCTCTTCTAGACATTAGTTGGAATAAAGCAGTCATGCCATCCTTGGTTCGCACTCTCTCGAGGGCATCAGGGTGTATTTTCTTAGAAGCATCTCCCTGTCGCACGAAGTCTAGCAGTAATGCGGCGACCCCAGCGGCAATGGCCGCGGAAACAGACGTACCATCAGAGCGGCGTTTCCCCGCACTTACTCCCTCTCCGAGGATGGCGAAATTCTCGGCAAAAGGGCTGGGCGGTGGATTGAACTTTGAAACATTGAGGTGGCCGTCGGTGGAGAACATGCAGAATACGTTCCGCATCCTGGCTGGATAGGCAATAGGCATATTCTTTCCTGTACCGGCACAAGCAAATACGAGGATGCTTGCGGTTGCCGCCTTGCGCAATATCTTCTCCAAGCGCTCAGTGCGCGTTTCTAGGCCAATCGCGATGCTGATGATGTCGACTTCCTCTCCGATGGCCCATTCAATAGCCTAAAACCTTTAGCAATGAACAATTAATGAGGTCGGGCGGACACCTGTACTCTAGCCATATAATCCGCGGTGTGTTCGTTAGGAGAAGAGCCTGGGGATACAACCGCCACAGAGAGTTCGTCTCTATCATACACTTTCCGGATGAGGTCAAGGGAAACTATGTCAGGGCCACTGCTGTCCACGTTCGAATCTCCTTCCGTGACAAAGTTGCGCCATGTTATTTTCTTTGACTCAAAGTCGTGCGGTAGCACTCCTCCATCGATCACAGCAATCTTCACGGGCGTCGAAGTCTTGGATTCGAGGACCTTGCTCAGAGTGTGGAACCTTTCGAACCATTCGTCCGAGTCGTTTTCCGTAGGCGGACTTATTCGTAGCGTGCTTGTCAGAGAAGCCAGGTCATCCTAGGTCACGTCAGCGAATGTTGCCGTCATGTCGCAGGGAAGTTCGTCTGTCACCTGTTTGAGATCTTGATCGGTGAGGAGAATGTATCTATCGAGGTGTTGCTGTAGTCGTGAGCATGATGATGGAACCCTAAGCAGGGTAAGCTGGGGAAGTGAATATCTACTTTCAACTGCCAGTGGCCTTTGCCGGGATATTCATCAAGTTGCTCTCGCATCGCCCACGGATCGATGTCCTCCGAGTCGATAGAGAACGTGCGAATCGCTCGCATGCCTTTAGAAGCCCACGGGGAAGACGCAGATGGGACCCCCTCTTCGGATTTGCGAGATTCACGCTGGTCACTGTCTTGAGAGTTGGACTCAAGAGCACCTGGGGAAAGAATGATGCCCACAGCACTGGAGTCGGTGACAGAGTCGGTGACATTAGGGGGGGCAGATTTTCTGCCGAATCGAGAGGACCCTGATTTCCGTTTTCCCTTCCCCCACATCTTGAATATCTTAGAAGGCTATTTAAGAATTCCGCCAAGGCGTTGGTAGGAAACGATGGTAGATGATGAAGATGTCAAAGCGGCTGTGCCGAACTGGTTGTCGGGAAGTGGATACCTACCACCTAGCAATTAGGTAATGTGAGAAAGCCTGGCTAGATTCGCTAGCGCAATTTCCTCCCTGCCACGTGCCTACCCCTACATGTTAACCTACCTATAGGTAGACTAAGCTTCCGCCCCCCCTCCGCCCCACCCATCATGCTCAAATACCCAGATCCCACGTTAGTCTGACAGGCCTCGGGATCTACTAGGTAATCCCGTACAGTATGTAATCCCCGCGATGACTAGTAGTATGCTGCCCAAAGCAGGGCGACTGAGGACAGAGGAACATATCAGGGCTTCGTGCGGCCCGAGAATACGATGCGCAACCCGTCGGGCACCTACGACGTCCGCAAAGAGCCAGCCACGGCAGCAAGCTCTAGCATGCCCGGTTGGTTCCCCGACGCCTACTTTGTTTCACACAGCGCCACCACCTGCAGGCTGGTAGCTGGCTCGCAAATGGGATCACTCACTCCTTATCGAATTAATTTTGTGGCTGCCTTCAAATATGCCAACTCAATGCTGCACATGACCTAACAGAGGGGCTGAAAAATGCCTCGTAAACCAACACTCGTTCGGAGGCTGGGCGATGTGGATTGCTCTCGTTGGCACGCACCACTCCAATCTCTTCTTGAATTCCAGGCTCCTTTCTAGTTCAGCGTCCATAGGCTTCACGAGAATTTCTGCCATGGATGCTCTTTGTCGAACGGACGAATTCACTAATAACGACTGGGGATATTTTCACTATCCTAGGACTCCCATAACTCGTCCATCGGATCGTTGTGCCACGCTCTTCCGCGCGAGGAGTAAGGAAGCTGATGAGGGTGATGAGGGTGACGAGAGGCAGGATGGACTTGCTAGGAATACTCCCACGATCTCGATGGATTGGTTGGATGAAAATGCGGAATGGTTTGATCTGGAAAGTCCGGATAAGGTTGTGAGCATTCTGTGCGTATCTTGAAGAATTCTGACGTTTCGTCGCAAAGCTTGGGACTGATATCTAGAATAGCTGGTTCCCCCGCGATTCTAGAGAACTCGATGCACCGTCGCTTCGAAAGATTCCCATCAGCAAAGCCCTGTTCCAGGAGACCGTGAGAAAGTTCCACTTCCATAGGGCCTTGGTCGAATTGCTCAGTAATGGTTTTTCGGCGTTTTCCAGGATCTCATGTACGATCGAAGACCGACCATGCAATGGTAAGTTAGACTTGGATGATCCTGACCGATTGTTGACCTCGTGGGTGAACAAGTCTATACTCTCTGCGTAGAACGCAAGTCGTTTGAGCATACGGCCCTAACTATCACATACTTCCCCAGTACTCAAAAAGTACTCGGCAACAAAACTCAAAAACTCGGCAGCAAGACATATGCCCTGGCACTTGGATTCAACGGTAAAGAGATTGGAGATATATACCAAAACATGAGTGCTGCCCCCGAGCTCATGTTTTCACCTTTCACTTCCATGAAGATCTTCCTTGAGAATGAAAAAAAGAAGCGCGTCGTGGGCTCGGGCCATAACAAAGACAAGACTGAGAACCTCATCGAGGGCCACGGAGAGGTACAGACAGAAACTAATCCGCGAGAGGCCGCAAAAGATACCGACGATCCCCATGAGCTTCTCCAGTCCTACCTCGAGGAACAACATCTGAAGAGTGGACTGATGGCCTGGAAAGCGGAACTCCTTGAGATGAAGAAATTTACTGCGGAACTGGAGGCTATGAGACCGCCCCAATCACAAGAGGCTCATCCCTCCGACTACCTTGACCGGCTGGTGCGTGAGTACGATGTACTGATACAGAATTGTGAACTCGTCCTACAAACTACTTCACTCGCATTTCAAAAGGTACATGGTTCCACTAGCCGTGAATGAGAGCAAACCTAATGCCAGTGGCTCTGCAGGATACCGCCCATCTAGCAAGAGAAGATGCTCGACAGATGAAAACTATCGCTATTCTAACCATGATATTCCTACCGGGGACCTTTATAGCGGTAAGAACGAAGATGCCGCTTTCCTGTTCCTGTTGAACTTTGCTGAAAGTTTCACCTTAGATACTCATGACCATACCAGAGTTTGACTCAATGGGAGATATCAAAGCTGTTCCACGGTGGTCGTGGTACCTGATCCTCTCTCTTCCTCTTACCGCTATTACACTTGGCATTTACGCCATCTATATCTATGCAGATCAAATAAAGGAGGTGTATCGAAAAATAATCAAAGGTAATTAACTATAATTATTTATACTCGCATTTTAAAATAATTTTAATTTAGAAAAGTAGTTTAATATTATAAAGTTACTCAATAAAAGTAAGTAAAGTAGATACCGATCAGACGACTTAAGCTTGCAGCATCCCAATCTGCACTCCGATTGCAGCACGCGGACTGACAAGGTGGCCCCGCCGACGGCTGGTTCGAATCAAGGCGGTGCAATAAAACCACCTTTCAGCAGCCGGGCGACGCTTCGCTAGACGACTCAAGGCGACGCGGCGACGCCCGCGCAAAGGGTACGGCGATGCTCTTGGAAACCAACAGGAGGCGCCAACCTAGCCAAATCTGCCCGAGTAGCTTAAAATGCTTTGCATTCAATCCAGTGGCTTGCATTAGCAGCTTCTGCGATGATTTTCCACTTCACGGCGACGTTCTATCGGGACTTTCTGCAAAAGAAGTCATCAAGGCGACGCTGGGCAAAAAGCAGACTTTGTGAAAAAGTCTTTTGGAGTGATTGAAAGACAGAGCGTCGCCTGGATTACCAGAAATACCTCTTCGCAAGCTCCCTAAAGAGCCCTGTGCTGTTTATGTGGTTTCGGCGACGCACCCCAAACGGCCATGCAAGCCCATCTTCAAGGCGACGCTTGACACTCCCGTCAATTGAACATCGCCTACGATACCCAAGAACATCGCCATGGTCCTCATCACTAGATATACGAGCTTTCCTGCCCCATCGACGAATCTCTTCCTCCATAAAACTTTTCTTCACTCTCACTTTGAAGACCAACCTTACTCCAAACATTCTCCAATTCATTTTCGAGCTTGAAATCTTCACCGCATCCACACCGAAGTAGAGTACACGAAAATGCTGTGTGCCAACCCAACCATGCCGTCTCAGTCAAATCAGCAACCCATCTGGACTCCTCCCGTCATCGCTACAATCGTGTACCGAGTAGTAATGATCATCGTGAGCATAGCCTTCATCTGGAAGAAGTATCGTCGAACTGCACGACGAATTGATGGTAGACCACCCACCCTCCTTCTGCACATCTTCCCGCAGAAATGACTACACTTCCTCTCCATAACAGTTACAACACTTCTCCAACCCCAAGCCTGCTTTCCACCTTCTGCTTTTCAATCGAGACTAACATCTCCCCACAGAAGAACAACTCATCGGCCTCCTCCTCCCAACCTACAACAACCATACACCCCACCGCCCCCCTTCCCCAAACACCCACAACCACACCCGCTCACGAAGAACTTCTCCTTCCCCTCATCCCCTCTATCATCCCCGATCAAATCCACAATCCCAGCATTCTCACCCTCCAACAACCCGCGAAATAATTTCAGCACACCTCGACGACATAATCCAATCCGCACTCGGTCTCTCCGACGATGGCCTCTCTTCTCTCGGTGGTTCGCAATATGGGTCTTCGGTAGATATAGCAGAAGGCTCATCACTTGAGGATATGGGAGTGGATGTTGAGGTTGAGGGTGGAGATGTAGGGCTGAGGCATCGGTCTGCAGATAGTGTGACGGAGCATAGGAAAGTGTTGAGGAGGTGGGACTTAAAGTAAGGACGAGATAATAGAGCGCTGCATATAGTTGTATTGGAAACGGAAAACTTTCCCCGGACAGTCAATCTGGAACATACCTTAGAAATAGAATCACGTGATGTCTCGCACGCTTTCACGGTTCGAGCCAAATGCCCAACCACAGGGAAAGGGGTAAGTTTGAAATGATAGAGCATGATGAATGTGATATTAATCAGCATCAGCAATATCCAACTCTCCAATTTGGATCTATTAAAAGTATGTGTAGCCAAACTGTTCAAGGCACTGATATCATTTTATGAACATGAAGAGCGAGATTAGAGACGCTTATCTCCCAGTCACCTTGCGCTCATACCAGCGTGCTGGCGGGTATACAATAAGAGTCAAGACGCCAGAAAGATAGATGCCGACATCGCCTCCGTAACCGCCGAACTTGGCTGCAATAGGGCCTATTTCCAGTTAGAGAATGTTTGGGGAAACGTGTATAGAGAGAAGCGGAGGTGGGACTTACCAATATACCATGTCTGCGACATGCCTGTCACTCCACCGGCCAAGTATCCTGTCAGCAGCGCCATTACAGCCGCTAGGCCCCAGGGTAATTTATTCGGTACGTCCCAGACCAGGAGGTTGTACCCCTCCTTTCTTCTGAACCACTGATCCTCAACCAGGAGAATGAGCGTGAAAGACACAGTCCAGTAGCCGAGCAAGGACACGAAGTTACTAACGATAGTCGAGAGATGTTGCCGGCCGGCAATAGCGAGAATTGCAATGATGAGTGCGTTGACGAAGGACCAGATGAAACGGGGCACGGCGTGGAAGTAATGGCCCAGAAGCTGCATGCTGAGACCGGAGGAGTAGTTTACTGCGATGTTGTTCCCGAGAACCAAGAAGACGAGCAGGACAAGGCAGAATTTGGAGAATCGCAGTGGGTGGAACGATTCTCGTAGGAGCCCGCCGAGCCCGTGGTCGTTGTATGCTTCTGTCAGGATGGGGTTCACGGAGGAGCTGATAGCTGCGTTTCCAAGGCATACACCAATTACCGTCACGAAAATGGTGGGAATGGAGATACCAGCCAGGGTCAGGAAGAAGATCTTCCACGACTTAGTGTTGGCGGGGTAGTTGCAGTAGTAGTCCGATGCGATAGAGCACCATCCTGAAGCGGACGAGAAGTTAATAGCGAGGAAGCTGAGGAAGGAACCTGTAAATCCTAACCCGGTGTCGAGAGCAGGGATAGAGGGATCCACTTGAGGTGCAACCTCCCCGATTAAGACGAGAGGATAATGACAGTCATTATCCAGGAGTACTTCTTATAAGTGTGAATGAGTGCAAATCCGAAGATGGAGACTACGTAGCCAATTACTGCAATGATGATGCAGCCTACCGCGATGGTCATTGTGTAGTCTGAGACGGCAGAGAGAATTTGTCCGACAACCACGACGTTCACAACTGCGAAACCACCGCCGATTACCACGTTGAGGACGGAGCAGAGCTTTGCGCCATAGAAACCAAAGGAGTAACGGGAGGTTGCAATTGCACGGAGGCCAAGCTGTTTCGGTTTTAGCATTCATCTTGTCAATTGGAATTACTTAGTCTCGATGATGCCTAGAAGGAGTTCCAGATATGTTATTTTAAAATTCGAAAAGAATACAGGTTGCCTCTAGATGAGGATGAACTTTTCCGGTTTCAAGGAAAATTCTAGTTATAGTGTTTAAATACAGGGCCAGTGAAAGGCATTCTAACTACGTAACGCTAGGAAAATCCAAATCTTTTTTACTTGACTGCACGTGATTAGCCAACCCACTTCACCGCGCCGTCTTCCTGTCAATAACGAAGCCGGTCTGTCCCTATTTCACCCCCACCCAATGCTGAAATACTCCTATTTTTAATCTTTTTGCATAGATATTCGGGAAGCGGTGCCGCCCAAGCCGGGCTGGTCAGGCACCCTACTTCTAGTGGGATGCAATATCCACCATTACCGCAGTAAGTGTTCACAGCACATGCTTTACTAGTACCACAATCAGTATTATTATTGCACTCAGCCAAATCGGTATAAAGTTTGTCCTGGAAACAAGTTGGGATATGGTTAATATCTTGGCCACAGGCGCACACTCCGCCGGGGCATGCGAGGAGCTTATAGCTATTGCAAGTGCCTCTAGTAATGCAAGAACTAGATACCGAAGGCTCAGCGTTGGAAATTATAGATAATGCAGGCGCCTGGGATGGGTTTGAGCTTGAAATGGTCGTTAAAGAGACTGCTCTAGTGGAGGATGAGAGGTTGGAAGAGGATGAAGCTTGGACTGTAATGGACTCGCTAGTCTGGCTGTTTTGAGCAATAGGGCTCTGAGAGATTGTAGATGCAGCTACAGGTTGCAAACTGGTAGAAGACGAGATCGAGCTGTTTTGAGTAATATGGCTCTGGCAGATTGTAAATGCAGCTGCAGGTTGCAAATAACTGGCGGAGGAAATCGAGCTGTTTTGGACAGCAGGGCTCTGGGAGGTTATAGAACTAGAGATCTCTGGGCTAAAGGCACTTTGGAGACACGGGCTAGACTCGCACCATTAGCCAGAACCTCACAAAGGTAAGGCACATACCAGTTAATATAATCTACGAAACGGTTATTATTAAGATATAAGACTATCTTAAATACTATTAGGAAGAAAACAATAATGCGCATTAAATGTATTATGTATTTGAGATTAAAAGGAAGAACTAGTGGTCCTAGTATTTATGGCAATTTATTACTTAATATAGACAAGCTCAGGGTTATTCGTGAGATCATTCCCTATTTATTCTTACTAGCCTGCTATATCTTGATCTCTTCTACTTCGTCCCAATGCTACTATTAGGTGCAAAAAACCTAATTAGATAGACTTCATAATATGCTTAGTCTCTTAGTTAGGTAGATACTATATAACCGATTAGTAAAAGTTGTGCTAGTGTGGTTAATTACCGCTAATTCAATAAGGGGTTAATATTCTAATAGTATTACTACTAACTAATAAAAATAATAGGACGAACGGTAAGCCTTATTTATATGTTATTTCCTTTATTTAAAATTTAATAATAAGGTAGATAATGCCATTATAGGTTAGAGGATTAAGAGATAACCTTCTCTAGTTTTATATAGGTATATATTAATATTACGAGGCACCCCGTTTTCCAGAATATCCACTATAACACAATAATAAAAGGGAAAAAGTCATATAAGAAAGCCTTAGGGAGGAAGAAGACTTTAATAAAGAAAGCCTACGAATTGGGGGAGATTTCTGGGTTTAAGGTAGCTCTATTCGTTCGATAACAGGATTAAATTACTATATTCAGATTAATTAATAATAAATCTTGGTGGTTACTAAAGGTCGAAATCGTAAGTTAAGTTAGAATTAGATCTAATACGTAACTAATACATGTAATATAGGATTTCGCGTTCCTTCTATTAATAAATCTTCTACCATATTACTTTGAGAAATAGAGCTATTACTAGCTTTATAGGGCGGGTAGGATAGTTTAAGTTACTTTATTTCTAGGTAAAAAATACAAATATAGTAAATTATAAATAAAGTAATTTACTCTAATATTTATTACTAGTATTATTTCCGTGAATTCGAACTATAAAGATAAGTAAGAGAGAGTTAAACTAGAATATGTATTAGTTATAAAGTAATAAGAAATTCGGAAGGAAATGTCTCGGCTCCTCCCTTTTACTAGAGCTAACGGATTACTCGTGTAAGTAATACTATTACTATCTATTTTTTATAGTATTATAAATTTGAGTAAGCTATATCTCAGAATTCTATTACTAAGTTAATATAGTAAAATTAAAATTAAAGGCTTGCTTTTCTTTATTATTAGAAACCCGAGACCTATATTTAGTTTCGTGAATAAAGCAAATACGTAGTCTTAATACCCTTAATAATATAGCCTGCTTTAAGAAATAATACTATTATTATTAGTATCTGTTTAGTAAAATAGGATCTAAAGTAGCCTTCTTATATTTATTAAACTCTCAAATAATTCTTTTATAATATAAGAAAGAAAATTAAGTATATTTTTTAATTATCTTTTATTATTAGAAAGTATTATTTCTTTTATAATTTCGGCTAAAATAGGGAAGTCTAATAAAACCTATAAAACCTTAGGGCTTTTATATAGGTTATTATACTTAAGCTTTCGAAGATCTAAGACTTTAATAAATAGATAAGCCCTAATTATGTCTTAGGTATAGGAAGGACTAACTAAGCTTTATTTCCTTATCTAAAAATAATTAAACGTTTTTTTATAAGAGATCTTTATAAGAAAGTTTTAGTAAAGAGATATAAGTAATTCCCTTTAGGACCTGTCTTTATAAGTCATGGCCTAATTAGTATTAGGGATATCTGAGTACTTTTATAAGTATTATTACTATCTCCCGCTTCTCTAGCTTATATTCCTGGAACTTTAATTAAGCAAAAGAAACTTTGAGGTATTTCGTAATAAGAAATATTCTATTATTATAGGAATAGATATTATAGAGAATTATAATATTAGGGTATTAGATATAAGGCAAAATTAGGGAATTACCCAGGATATTAAAACTAGAAACCTCTCGAATTTCGGTAAGCTAGAAGAATAATGCTTTGCATAGTACTAATATAATCTAATTGAGATACTAAATATAGTTATAGTTATCCTATAAACTCTTAAGTAATATCCTAAGTATTCTTTAAATCTTTTTAGGCGCTCCTAAATCTATAAATATTAAATAAATATTATTAGTATTATTAGATAAATGACCTAGAAAAGCCTTAGCTTTCTTTAAATAATAGTATACTAGTTAACTTATTATTTTATTATTTCTAATAGAATCTTAAGGAAATAAATACTTTAAGAAAATATAAATACTAAGATAGGAAGAAAGAAAGGCAAGTACTTATTAAATGGCAATATTGGATTTAATATATATTATAGCGGCTATTTCGTAATAGCATGTAATTATTTAATTTATATAATTATTATAGTTATATTATGGGTTAGTTATACTATAGACTTGGGCTTTATTTCAAGCGAGGTAATAAATTTTGGCTATTAATATTTGAATAATTGCTTTCTTCTAGTAACTTACTAAATTAAAGGTAATAATAACGAAATTAGCTTTTTATATAAACCTTAGCCTATATATATTATTCTTATATTTCTTCTTAATACATACCAAGTTTCTATTTCCCCTTATATAACTATTATTATATTTAAAAGCTACCCTATACTTCTAGCTTCTTTATAGCCCTATACTCTATTAAAATAATATAGAAAAGTATTTTTACTAAAGTATAGGAAATTATTATTAATTAGGTAAGAACGAGTTCTTCTTTATTTAGTAAATATCTAATCTAGGTAGCTTCTAGATAAATTAGACCTAGTAAGACTATATAGGGTCTCGAAATACTTCTAGTATACTACTTTCTAATTATTATATAAAATAATTAAGGTTAAAGTAAAAGACGAGTAGTATCTCGTAAACTTGAGTCTTGCTTTATTCCTATAAACCCTTTCTAAGTATCCGGAATATCTCAAGTATATAAAAAATATTTATATCTTTACTCTAATTTATAAAAACATTAAATACTAGTATTTTTATATTTATAAAAGAGAGAATAAGGATACGGAAGCATATAAAGAAGTATATAAGAAGGAATATAAAGAGAAATACGAGGAATATAATAAAGAGAAAGGGAAATATAATTAGCTAGACTATAAAGTAACTTTAAGTACCCTTAGTTCTAGTTTTCTAGCCCTTTTTTACTAATTATAATATAATAGTTTACGTAGCTTCTCGTAAGTATGTCCTTTATTATTTACTTCTTATAATACTAATATCTCGTAGTTAGTAGTTCGGGATATATATATCCTCGGAATTACTTAGTGCTTCTAAGTACTTAGTAATAATATAAAGCCGACTCGAAGCTCTATTACTTATTATAGACTCATTATACTAACTAAATAATAGAATCTACTAGACTAATAAAGTAATTCCTAAACTTACTAAATTTACGTATTTTTAATTAATCTCTTAGCAAGAAATATAATTAAGAAGCGATTTTTTGGCTCTATAAGATGCGCTCGAGGTAAATTTAAAGTATCTCAAAACTTTAGAGCTAGACCTAATTAGATAAACCTTTACTAAGCTCTATTATTACTATAAAAAATAGAGCTAGGACAAACCTTAGTACTTTCTGGCTAATAATATATTACTTATAGGCTCTAATAATTAGAAAGAATTATTTCTATTATTAAAGACCTTATCTCTCTCTAGGGTTTCATATTATATTATAGTATTTGAGATAGTATTAGCCTTAAACTTTAGTAAACTTCGTTTACTAAAGCTAAATAAATACTCGTATATACGAAACCTATTTAAAGTAGTTATATAAGTAAGCTAGCCTATTTAACTTACTTTACTAGAACTAGTTATTAAGGCAAGAAACCTTGGCCTTTCTAATTCTTTAATTAGGTTCCTAGTATTATTTAGGGGTCTTAAAGCTTTTTACCTACTTACCTATAATAATTGAATTAGTAAAGAACTATAAGAAATAATTCTTCTTTACTAACTAATACTAAAGCGACTTATCTATTATAAAAAACTCCCTGAAAATAAAGGAAAATATAATAGGTTAATACTTCCTTAAAATAGGGTACTATTAAGCTCTAGTACTAGTAGCCTCAATATTGGCCTAGAACTCGAGTATACTAGTCTATATTACTTTCTCTCTAACCTAATAGGATTTCCTATTATACTAATAATAAGATATAACTAATATTGCGGTTTATATTAGAAATTAGGTCTCAATACTATTATATTAAAAGAAATACTTATGCTCCTGCATATTAGGAGAACGGGATTTAATAAGTATAAAACATATATAAATTATATAAGACCCTTATCTAATAATAAGAAGTTCGATAATAAATACTTAACTAAAGCTAGGGATCTATATAACTTTGCTATATGGGCCTTTGGACCATAGGAACTTCCCTGCTTTTAAGTACTAGCGCACGGTAACTTCTTCTATAGAAACCGCTATGCTTAGTAAAATATATTACTTTATAAAAGGCCAAACCCATTCTTAAACCCTATAAATTATATTACTTAGGTAATAAATACAATAGGCTTTAAAGTAATAATAAGAAATAATTAGAATTATATAAATAATATTAACATATATATAGAGGTATTAGAGGCTTACCCTATAGATTACTTATATAGCTAGGAAACTATCCTAATTATAGTCAGGTAAAGTTTAGCTCGTATTACCGCGGAAGTATAAGATAGTAAATAAACGTAATAGTACAAATTCAAACTAACTATTATCTAATACTATTAATTATACTCTAATATATTAATACTACTTCTATATTATATACTATTAAACTATCTTAACTTCCTTGCTCCTTTATTTATGAGATATAACTACAAATAATATTTATTTGAGATCTTCTTTTCATGCCAAAGTTAGCCAAGAAATAATTATATACTACCTTCTCCTGTCTTAATAATAATTATGCTTTCATTAACTTTCTCTAAAGCACCCTCCTCCCTTCTAGCCTTGCGGTTTTGCTTCTGGACATATATATCTCATTTACTCTTAGATCTCGGCCGTTTTTTTGAAATTAGTGCCAGAGTAATTTTTTGGGTAATTACCAGAGAGATTTGAATACCTTCCGAAGTCTAAAGCATTTGGCGCCTATTACCAAGTACTTGGCTCCCCTGCTCGCAAGAACTAATTAGTAAAGCCCAATAATTCTATATCTAGTCTGGCTTTTCCTTCTCTGGCACAGCTATCCCCCCAAATACCCTAGCCATGGCTATTACTCTATAATACTTCTATGATTTCTCCTTTAGGTTAAATAGCTTTTTCTCGGTAATCTCTATATAGTTTTTAGCGTTTTTAAGTACGATTTAGTATCCTTTTACTAGTTACTATACCTCTCATTCTCTAGCTTTAATAGACTCTCGAGCTATCTCGAGTTGCTAATTCAAGGAGTAGTAGTCTTCTTTAAGCTTGGCTATAGTTGCCTTATTCTTGGTATTTAGATCTTTATATTATATATATAGGTTTTACGCATATCTCTCTATTAAAGTAATCTTGCTATAACTATTATATACTACCTTTAGGGCTTCGGAGATTATGGAGCTCATATAATAGAGTTTTTAATTAATATAGAATAGGTTATGGTCTATAGGATCCGACTAGTATCTGGCATTTTTATAAGAAGTTTATATCTCTCTTAGTTAAACTACCTAAATATAAATTAGGATATATCTTAAAAGAAATATTCTTTATACTAACTATTTGGCCTCCTATAGTCTGACCCTAAGGATATTAAGAAGACATGATTTAAGTTAATTTAATAATAGTATTATACTATTAGCTAAAAATTATAAAGGGCGAATAAAAGAAAGAACTAAGTAATATTTAGCTTATACTAAAGTCTTACTAGTAAAAACGGCGCTTATTTATATTCATGGTACAGGTTATCCCAAGCCCTAAGTCCGAGTCCCCAGATAGCCCAGATAGCCTATAGTAAATAGTGGAACCATATAATGTGGCTCGTATAGTATGAATTAAAAGATTAAATCTATAGCTCGTATTACATGGCCTGCCCTCCTGGCATTAATAGGGGGCATAACGCAAGGTAATATATAACAGATCTAAATTTGGAAATAAGTTAAGGATACTACTCGTATTAAGGTTCTATAAGAAGCTTAGCTAATACCGAACCTCCTAAAAAGCGTTATTTCAGAGAGCATATACTGAGGCTAAGTACTAGGATTGTCCTGAGATTTGAGCTTCCCAAAAGGGGCTCTTCGTAAGACAAGGATAATTAAAGGCCAAGTAATGTGCCTATTCACTAGTAGGAAAATTAATACTCGTGGCTTATACATAAGCCCTAATACAGGATATAATAATATTAAGCCTCCCAGGTCGAGTACCCCAATACTAACTCTTCCTATTCTGCCTTACTATTTCAAGAAGGTCCAAAAGTAGGTTTGGCTATAGCTCGAAGACCTGAGTCTATTACTACTAATAGCGCACGGTCTAAGCCCCTTTTATCCATAATTAGAGGCAAAGTATACCTCTTTTTACTTCTCTAGGTAGTTACTAGCGAGAGTTACGTATCCTACTCGCATAATTAGTATAATTCTGGGTAATAGTACCATGCGATAGGGTTCTATTATAAGCGAGGTAGTAACTTTTAGCTATTAAGATTCGAATAGTATTATTTCACCTTACTAAATCAAAGAATAAAGATTAGTCTAGTAAGTAATTACGTGAGTAATAGCCCTCTTTTTGGGTTATTACCTCTATTCCTATACCAAAATACGTCTCGTAAGTCTTTATAGTCGAAAATAGCTCTCCTATTACATTTTGCTAGTACAAAGCTCGGTATATAATAGTATTTAAAAAAGTAATTAGAAATAGCTACTCTCTTTATAAAAGCCCATACTAGTCAGAAACCATTCCTTCCTCTTATAATAATACTATTTAATTACCATATTTAAGCAAGAGAATAGTTAGCTAAGCCACACAGTACTAATATTATTATAGCTAGCTTAGCTAGGTATTTACAATTACCTATAATAGCAGGTACCATACTTACTCGTATATAGGTATAAATCCCCTTATTAATTATCTTTCTTATCCTTTTAAAATTATTACTTCCTCATAAACATAGCTAAGATCAGAAACTTTAAAGCAAAATTAATAAAGCCAAGAAGTCCTTTATAATTCTTTCCCTCCTATTTCGAAGATGGCTCCTTTAACTCGAAAGAGAAAGGCTCTAGATAATGCCGCTCAAATCCAGTAGAAGAAGCCGGCCAGTAAGGGCAAGGCTATTAAGGATTTTCGTAATAATAGTACTTACATAATTCAATTATTTAAAATATCTATATACTATTCTTCTAATTCTACTTTATAGATATTACGCATACGAAGCGAGTTAATCGAGAGAATATTATGCTCTTAAAAGCAAACCGATTCACGCTCAGAAAAGACAAAGATACCCAGAATACAAACTAGCTTAAGGAAGATAATTTAGTCTTTAATAATACAGATTCTATTATAGATACTAATATGGACAAATACAATATGTGCTCCTAATTAGAAGTATAGGCGAAGTTAGACGCGGAGCTAAATCGAGTATACCAAGCTAGAGTATTATTTCTACTATTAATAGGAAATATTATAGAAGTAGTATAAATTAATCTTAAAGAAAAGAATAGAGAGGGTTTAGTATAATAGTATCCAGTTTGCGGAACTAGAGTAGGCTTCGCTATTATTATGAATTTAAAGAGTATAATAGAGGGTTAAATGGCTTTCGCGGAAAAAGATAATAGAGAACACGTGAACTAATTATTCCAAGTACAAGTCGCATATACGCTAGCGTTTTATATAAGGTTTAGAAAAGTAAAATTTTGGGTGCTACTAAAGGAGCTAAATAATTTAGTAGCATGCAAGTATTCCAAGAATATTTAGCCTATCTTGGGAAAGGAACTAAAAAGTACGAATTCTCTTATAGACCTTCTCGCCTTATAGCAATAAGAAGTTTACTTCCAAGTTATAAGAGTCTTCCAGATTTCAAGGTGCCTTCGTAATCTTCCAAATTCGACAAAGTGATTTTATTCTTTCTAGCTAACTCGGTTATAATATTAACGTCTTCTATAGGTATTCCGGAGAATCTCCTTGGAACAAGAAGATTATAACTATAGTAACCTGGAGAAGTGAATCCAAAATAGTGCCCTTTTCCCTTAGTAAGGCTTTTCCTTTAGCACCCGCCACTATACTTGTATCTAGCCGCTATCCAAGTGCGGAATCCTTACTTGACTTGCCTAATAGCATATATAACTTCGGAGATACTACCTCGCATTATTCTCAGCCAACTAGTAATCCTATTTCGTTATAACGGCTCTCTAGATCTAAGTTTATATAATTAGACTCCTACTTATTATCGGTAGAAGTCGGAAGACTACTATATTAGTATAAGGTAAGCATTATTACCCTCGTACTCGGGGTACCATAAGTAATTAAACTATTTCATTACGCTAGTAGGCTTTCGGGAATCATGTATTTGCCTTAATAAGAGATCACTTAGTTAATATTTATTACGTAATACCCCCCTTTCTCATTCTCGGCTACTACTTAATATCCTACTACCTTTACCTAGATTAAAGAATAAAGATATGAAATAGTATTATAATATACTAATATAATTCTTCTAAAATTATATTATCTCTTGAAAATCCTTAAACCAAATTCCCAAATAATTCAAAGCCATGAAAAGATTTATTAAATGCTTAGACACTTATCTTCTTTATCTATTTATGGCAACAGGAAATGGCATTAGAGATAGTAATATTTCAGTATTAGTATTAATAAGTACGTCTCCCAGAGCATTTTCCTCCTCATTACTATTAGTAACTTGAGGCTCTAGGGTCAGCCCTCTTTCCAGATTATAAGAATCGAGTGTGAGCTAAACAAGAGAACCTGCCACATTATTAATTAATTCGCGAATAGCGGGAGAAGTTATAACTCGTTTAAAGCTAGTAGTAACGAGATACGAGTAGTTCCATGGCAATTACTATATATATACCGGGTTACTAAATAGCTATTAGAGGAAGGCGCTAGTTAAGGACATGCAAAAGCCTGGATTAACGTTTCCACTACTACTAATCCAGATCTCTCGCAAGTTGTACTTCCGTTTCTCTTAAAAATAAATAATGAATTTTCGTTACATGCCTAATAGCTCCTTAACGGGGACAGTAGACTGGTCTAGCCATTGGCTACTTGTATTACAATTATAGAGAAACAAATGCTTCCCATTAGATATGGTCTCAACTATTACAAGCCAGGCATACCAGCTAATCTCAGACCAGTATCCTTTAAACTAGACCCATGATTTTTCCCAGGTTATAAAGAAACCAATTCGTAATAGTTATTAGAGTTATACTTCCTTATAAAAGAACGAAAAGGTTGCGAGTTCAGCTCTATCTGGAATATACTTTATCCAGGTTTTCTTTGCCTTCTTGTCTTTAAAGGCAATAGGGTATGCAATAAGTAGCCAGCCACACCTTCCAAACTCATAGCTTGCTCTAATATAATATAAGTAGTCGCGGATTTTGGGGGCTTGAGTTAATGGCCCAAGTTCGTCTGGGTAAGAAATATTAGGGTTTCGGGTACTAATATTATGGTATTACTTCTTTATAAGACGCTTAAATATATTAGTGTATTTGCGTTTTGGGTTAGTGCGTTTCTTTATAGTAAGCTTAGAAGCACGTCTACTACTAGTTATTCATATTAGAGGCATATTATAGAAAATAACGTTTAGTAAAAGATGAAGCAAGACTATAGGGAGGCATTTATATTTAGCTAAGAAATTAAAATAAACTTGAGTAGGACCTTAGTACTACGTCTAGCTAGGCTGCCACCGCATATGGTTAAAGGCCCCTTATAGGTACCTGCACACCTTAAAAACGCGAAAGGCAACTCTGTCTCCTTCTATTATAGCTACTCAATAGGCCTATAGTTAGATTATTCCAAAGTTTTGCTCCCGCAGAACACAAATTCTGAGTATCTAGAGCAAAAAGAAGTAGAGTTACACATGCCCATATTATTATAGGAGCAGCCGAAAATAATGCTCTGGACTCTACGGAGATCCATATCACGATAGGATCCGAGAACTTAGGAGGTACTTTACTACTCTAATAATATCCCCCAGGTTCAAAATAACTCGGGCCGTATGCTCCCAAACCCCTGCCTAATAAGGTAACAGAAATCGGCAAAGTTTAGTAATCCTATACAGCCTAGCAGGGAAGACGTATGGCGTGTTTTTATTATTATAATACTCGAGTCTATTCTATAGGCACGCCTTCTAAGCCCTATTTTTATTCACAATTAAAGGCAAATTATGCTTCCTTTTACTTCTCTAGGTAGTTACTAGCAAGAGGTTACAAATCCCCTACCCACATGATCTTATAGACTAGTTGAAACGTCTTTTACAGCCATTCAGACGTCCTATTAAAGGTATATCCAAGAGAGGATATTCACAACTCGTATCCATAAATAAAGACTTGCATTAAAATTTCAGTTCTGCCACTTAGTAGCTCATCTCAAGTTAATCCTATAGTGAGAGCATTACTCATTCCCCTAATTAGATGCGCTCTAAGGCCACCTTCGTAATACTATGCTTCAATCCACAAGCTAACCTATTAGAGAGAATATTCTCGTTGCCTTGCCCCTAATATACTACTAACTAAGCCACCGGACATTTAAGGCAACTCTGGGAATATAACAAAATGAAGCTAGGTCCCTAATTTTAATATGGTCTGAAATCTCATTATAAAGGCCAGCCGCACATTCTCTATATTCACGAATCGCTCGTATGCCTCTTTACCTTTATTCCAAAATGCATTTACAGGACCTCTCTATTACCGCGTCCTTAGTAATTCTTATTACTATATCTCTCATGTCTTTACTAAGATAGATCCAGTTATATCTAAACCGGAAAGAACTTTCCTAGAAAACTGCCCTGTATATCTTAGTAGTAACAATTACATTAATCGGTTTAAATATCTCACTACTTATATGTTTATACTCTATAGACAAGAAGGGTATTGAGATACTTCTCTTATTTTATGGGAGGGTTTTAATTATAACCCAAATAAGCTCTAATATAAAATTAGTAAAAGCTAATACTAATTTGACTTAGACTCACTTCTTCTAGAAAAAGTTTTCCTATTATTTATATAAAAATATGGCTTCGATTCTTCTAGGGCTTTATAGCTATTTCCTTGGGTTAACTATCTTTATTATTTATGAAATCGCCCGAGACCGAGCTATAAGTACTATACTAGAAATCGCACTAGTTTCATTTATAATAAAGTAGATAGGACTCTCTATTATATACTACTAGATAATATTCCGTATAATTAACGAAAAGTAATATTAATAGTACCTCATATTATCTGTATTAGGAATAACCATACTTGGATTCCTTATAGCTATTATCTCCTTCTTAATTAATTTGAAACATTAAGTAGACTGGGAGCTAGTTCTATAGGTAAGCAATATTAATAAATCATTTGGAAATACCATATTAACGGAGTAGATTCACATTATTATAGCGAACTTCTGGGTTATTCGTGAATTAATCTTATAGTTTGGAATACTTTTCACAATTTGGGGGCGAGTGGAAATACAATCTAGAGAAGAAGATTAAGAATTGAGAGAAAGGAGTGAAGTATAAGGAGTGAATTAGAGAGGAAAGAGGAGAAAAAGAAGATTCAGGACTAGTAGATGGGCATTTGGTTAGGTTTTCAAATAGTTACTCTTTAATAAAACGTTATATTAGTAAAAGTTATTATATTACTTAGTTCTAAGATTGCAATTCCTCCTCATCTTCTATTATAAAGTCAAAATCGTCCTTTATTACTAGTTATAACCTATTAGGTAGCTCCTTATTCCTATAGCGCTTCCTATTAACTAGTTAAGAAATAGTAGTAACGAATATAGTTAACTATCTAGTCCTTATAAGTATCTCAAAATAATACTACTAAAGAAAAAAAGCACCTTGCTCTATATAAAGTTTCCTGCCTTAATTAGTATATTCTTTTACTTAATTATTAATATCTTGCTCCCTAAATAGTACTTCTTATAAAAGAATATCTTTCCCTATAAACCTAATTATTAGATCTAAATATACTATAACCTTATTTAGGATATTGCCCTAAATACTCTTAACTAGATTTTAATCTAGAAAGTAAGTAGAACCAGATCTAGTAATTTCTCTAGTAAGACTAGGCAAGTTAGTTAATTACTATTCTAGGGATATATTACCGGAATTAAATTAAGTAGGCCTGCATTTATATTAAGGAAACCCGCTTTCGTGATTACCCGTAAGATCTAGTAAACCAAAGAATATAATATATTATAATTATTTAATATAAAAGAAACTAATCTTATCTCCGTCTCTTTTATATTCCTAGAAAGGAATATAAATCTTATTAAAAAAGAGATAAGCGAGATCCTGGATATTTATATTACTATAACCATACCTAGCTAATAGCGGAACCCCTATTCTATTTACGGTTATTACTAGATATACTATATTTACGGGACTTAGCTCTAGCCAATTTAGATATTCCTTAAATAAGATAATAATAGGTCTTACTTTTTTAGTATTAAAGTTAAAATTTTCATTAGGCTATAGAATATAAAGTATTTCTTAAAATGTTTTTTTAATTATAGCTTAAGTAGGATCCTTAGTTACTTCGATTTTAATCTTTATATTTCAGAAGCCTAGTTACTAGGCAAGCTATACTAGCTTTAATTTACTATATGTATTTAAATATTTATAGACTTTATATATGCAAAGCTATAGCTATTAATAATAAATATTAAAAGAATTAAGATAGTAACTTAAAATAGTTATATAAGGTCCTAATACGCTCCGTTATATTTTAATAGTCTAGTTACTTAATCCGGGGTTAGTAAAATAATAATACTACTATTAGCAAAAAGTTTTCTTACGGGACTCTAGTAAAAGTTTAGTTAAGAGTTTGGCTAGCTATTTTAAATACCTAATATCTTTAATTAGTATATAAAGAATTAGTATTAGCTTCTCAAAAGCAAGTAAGTATTAAGTAATATTATCTCTCTTTACTTAATTAGTAATTCCTAGAAAAAGCTCTTTATATTTCATACTATTTTAAATAAACTCGAAGTCGGACTTTAAAAAGACTAGTACTCTCGACTATAAAGATTCTATAGTAAAGAAGTTAGTTTATATTATTTTTGTAATATTACTATTAAATATACGGGTCTAAATTATCTTAATAAACTTAATATAATATGCTTTTTTCTTTACTAAGTTAGACTTATTATTTAAAAGCTTTATAAAACCTAACCTCGTTATATTTCGGGAATAAGAAAGTATCTAGTAATTCTATATAGAATTATCTCTAGATACCTTAAATATAGAGAATAGAATCCAGTATTATAATAAGTATAGGACGCTTAAATAATTACTCTAGGAATTAATCTTAAGAAAAAGTAAATCTTTCCCGCTAATATTATACTCTCAAAGTATTATTATTATAGTAATAGAGTCTTATATAGCGAAATATTTCGCCTAATATATATTTTACAGAATAGAAATATCCCTTATAAAGTACTTATTTAGTATTCTTATTAAGATCTAGGTATTAGTTAGCATAAATAATTAATTATATAATAATATTTACTAGTCCTATAAATATTAATAATTTACTATTATTATAATATATTAAGATATTTCTTTATTACTAGAACTCGGTATTACTTATAAAGGCATTTCAATTTCATTTCCCTTCTTAGTTTTAAATCCGGCAAATTATTAACTTTAGCTTTAAATACTTTAGTAATTAGCCGAATCTTTTCTAGTACCTCTTCTAATATCGAATTATCTATAATAGCCGGAATCTAATAGCTCGGTTTCTCTCGAATATATTCTTTACTATTAAAGTCCCTAATTAATTACTTAATAATCTTTTTATTAATCTAATGGGTTAGATATAGAAAGTCCAGATAAGTAATTAATACTCGAGCTATATCCTTAAACTTGGCAAGCTTATTACTTATAATCTTTAGCTCGAGAGTAATAAGCTCCGAATTTAATATTTCTATAAACCTAGTAATAAACTTAGGTAATACTAGGTATATAATATAGGCATAAACCTATATACTTAAGCTAGCTTAATATTTCGAGGATAGAAATCGAGGTACTACATAGCAGTTCCTCTCTTCTATCTCCCTATTAATTAATATTATAGTACTTTCCTAGGTAATATAAATCCTTTATATCTAGAGAGTATAAGGTAGTCAGAATTACGCGAGATAGGGCAATAATTATTTAGGGGCATAGAGGTTAAGCAAGGTAATTTAATTATAGTATAGTATATATTACAAACTACCCATAATATGTATTTTAAGGCTATTAAACCATGAAGCCAAAGGTTGATCGGAAAACCCGTTTTCCCGGTAAAGAGGTATAAGACCTATTAGCTAATATTCATACTAGTAAGAAAAATATTAATACTAACTAATATACCCGGTTTCTAGGAAGTTCCGATATATAAAAGATCCTCTTATTAGAAAAAGAGAAATTATGTCTTAAAGAAATCCCTAAAAAGGAAATAACTGCCCTATCTCAATTACTATTAAGAATAAACCCACCTAATGCGGTTTTAGAAAGACCTATACCTATAATAAATATTAATTTATTATAACTAGATCCGCCTTCCCTTATTAGAGTAAAGAGTTCATAGATTTCATACGTATTACTCCGGTACCTTAAATGCGGTGGCCAGATTATAGTAGCTTATATGCGAGAAGTTCTAGTTTATATAATTACTATTAAGAAGCTTCTTTCTAATAACTTTACGGAGCTCCGGAAACACTAGCATGAGAACCTACTCGCTATTATGAGAGTATATTAATTTAAAGGTGCTTTCTATATTATTACTAATTATATAGCTACTACTCTCAAATAAATTATAGCTATCCCACTTCCCCTCGAGGAATTACACGTATTTACTACTTATTATTAGATAATTCCCTTGTCCATATTTAATAGCAGCCTACTAATATGCCTAAAGGTCTTTAAAAGCATGTAATATCTATTGAAATTTGGCATGGTATATAATAGACTTAATAGTTCCAAAGTTTTATTCTTACTAGATAAGTATATAAAAATTAGTATGTTTTATGAGATTATATTATAGATATTAGTCTAATTAAAGAGGCTTAAGCCTATTTTAATAAATATAGGTCTATAGGATCTACTACCGCCCGTCCTCTCGTGATTATTACTACTAAAATAATACAGAATAGTATTCTTCCCGAGGCAGATAAGGAGTTCGTCTTGAGGCACCCCAAATATTAGTTACTAAAGGCAGAAAACTTCCTAAAGGTCGCTTCTTGGGGAATATTAGAGGCAATTGAGAAGATAGGAGGTTCCCTTGCTATTTAAAGTGCATCTACTTATTATATTATATTATATTTTAGTATTGCTTTTTAATATATGTATTACTAACTATTATAATTCTATTCATATATTATGCGAGTTGGGACATAATTAAAAGCCTTAGCATAAAACCATTATTAGATTTAGATCCGCTTTCTCTACCCGTTTAGGTCGGGATATTTTCAAAAACCGTTTATAATTATTAAGTGGAATATATTACTTAGACATTATTAAAAAAATGTCGCTAAACACTCAAAAAGAAATCAAAGCTTATTATGCATTGCATTAAACCCTATAACACCTATAATCCAAACCTCCCCACTCACCAGAACTTTGTAAAGTGACCTCCCCACAGACTTGTACTAACTCTCCCTGAAATTCTGAGGCGGAGCGCTCTTCGAGGACCCAAATTTCAGGGAATAATTACATCCACAAGTAGGCAAGGTAGTAACGAAAGATAGCTTATGAAAGGTTAGTACTAAAATTGGGTTGGCACCAAAATACTATTAGTATAAACGCATAGTTAGTGCCATGGCACTATTAGTACCAAGGAACTATTAGTACTATTATATTACTGGTATAAAGAATTTGCTGGCATAAAGAAACCATTAGTACTAATAGGCTAGTAGTACTATTAAATTATTAGTATAAGAAATTTATTAGTACTAAAAAATTAGTAGTAGTATCAAATTATTAGTACAAATCATTTGTTGGTACCATAAACCAAGTGGTACCAGGAAGTAATTAGTGCAAACGCATTGGCACAAGGACCCGCCTCGCTTAATGTGGTCGTGACCATCAGAATGATGCTCCCCGGACTACCTGGATAGTCACGCACTACCCTATGAGAACTGGGCCACATATGGAAAACGCAGCGGCGATATAAAACTGAAAAGCACCTGGGAGAAACATTCCGCCAACGCGGCTTGCACTATAAACAGACCGAAATGGCACCTACACGAACTCTTATCCGTATGAACCAAGTCTGCTTATACCTGCTCCAAAAACTCTAATAATATCAGGCATTGGCGGAGCTATTATTACTGCAGTTCTCACCGTTTTTGTTATCGCATTCATTTGCATCTTCCTCTACGAATATAGAAAAGGTTATTCTCCTTATTTCCCCGCTTTCGTACGTTCTTTATTAACTACTACAGCATCTCTTCTCACTGCTCAGAGCGGCATACTTATCCATATCGGCAAAGTCGCTAAGAATGCATTCTTCATAGCACTCACTCTTGGACTTGCTGGTATTTGTTCTCCCAAGCGCCTCGCAGAACGTAGAATACCAGATACGAACGCGGGAAGCAGTGGAAACCTCAACGGAGTTCTTTTAGACAACCTCCACTAATCTCCAAGCTAGCTTATATAGAGGCTAAAGTCCAAGGTGCGTTTATATATCTGACGTAACAGAGATTAAACTGCGCAAAACGCAGGCAAGAATTGGATATCAAAAGGGATTCTTTTTAAAGATGATTTAGGCTAATAGGTTATATCATAGCAGAAAAATATTATTATTACTTCCTATATCTCACTGTATTTGGGAGCAATACCAACTCAATTTTCACACCTCTGAGATAGTTTTCACTCCTTCGACGACATGTGGTAAGGTGACACAAGAACAATAGCAGGCAATTTGGGTTAGAAATATAAGCAGACATAACTTTAGATAAATAGCTCAACCTTTACAAAAAGTAAGCAAAGTCTACTTAATGGAGCTCCGATTTTGAGAACCATCTTGTTTAATCCAGCCTGATTCTCTTCCTCGCACTATCTTCGCTTAACTTAGTCTCATGCCCAGCTTTCTCCTCAGTTACATCTACATTTGCTTCAAGTATAACTACCATGTCTTCTGCTCGCAAATCAGCTATTACAGTAAGATCCCGCCCTTCCATGGCTTTTATTACTTCCAGCAGATCGCCATTTTCTTTCTGTATCATTGTTCTTGCAAACCCATTCTCTATAGTACATCTCTCCAACTCATCGCATTTGACTACATAATTCAGCTTTAAATATAATTAAATTAAAGACAATAGACCTGACCTTTTAGAGATTTATTCTCGCGTTCGAGAAACTTCATATGACCTGTAAACTAGTCAATAGAAAGTCCCAGTAACTGAAATAATAAGAGGACTTACGTTGCATTTGTGAGTACCCTACGTATACTTAATAATTATTACGGTACAGTTTCTCGAATTATAGTTATAGCCATTAGTTTATCCGCTCTAATTCTATAATATATTCATCCTGCTCTTTTATAAATTCTAAAGGATAAAAGTAAGTTTATAAATAGCCATTAGTAAATAAGAGGCACTTACGAATAGAACTTTGAACTATTAGTTAAAAAGAGCCTATTATCCCGAATGAAATATTAATAGGATAGTTATTAGTCATTTCTGCCCATTCCTAAAATCTTTCGCCTAGCACTAAAGGTATCAGCTAATATTAAGGGAGGAGAATAGTTAGTGCGGTAATATGTCATAGTGCAGTAACCCGGGTATTTTTTTCCTTAAATAGCTCCGTTATAGGCGTCTAGATACTTGCATCAGCTCAGATAGCTCCAATTATTACAGTTAAATCTATTCATACTAGCTCAGGGGCCAGCTCAGTGGCCGTATTAGAGGGGGTTAATTCTCTGCTATAGTCTTTAGCTCTGCATACATAATCAGTCTTAGGCCTATTCGCTACGGGAACATGAATTTGTTAGTAATTAGCTCACATTTCTATAACTTCCAAGTCTTCTCGCGCTCCGTAATCTGCTGCCATGCTCAGAGGCATGGGTTCAGATTCCTTGCGCAGTTAGTATATCGTTTAATATTCTTGAATCTTCAAGAACTTACCGCGAGAGAGAGCTCATCTATTATAGGCATCATCTTAGTCTAAAGTTTGGCGCTCATATCGCAAGACGAGTTATAAGATAATAGCAGAGAAAGATGGTTAGCAGGTGGGAACAAAAGACTGTCCGCACTCTTATATACCCAAAGTCCCTCCTCCCGTCCCGCGGCAAGTCTGCCTCGCTATTTTGGATAAGTACTCGCAATGCTGAGAGCTTCACTTCTGCGCCTCTCTTAATCCACTTGTCTAGGCCATTATTAGCAGTTCGAACCAAAGAAGCAAGCATGTCCTGCGAGAACCACAGTTACGGAGCCGCCGAGATCACTTCACAGCCACCTGCTATTCGGGTGATACATCGTTATCAGGAACATGGTGCATGGCAAAGTGTGGCCGATCTAAATTTGGAGATGCGTCAAGGGTGTCACTCGTATTAAGGTTAACATGCTCTTTAGGGAAACCCGTGCTAACCATGAGAGAACCATGATTCAGCTAACGCCGAACCCCCTAAACATCGTGATATCAGGCAGAGACACAGGACCAGGGTCGTCCTCTTGGTAAGATTGAGTTCCCATAACGGGTTCTTCATAGGTCTAGGCCAACTTAACGATCTATAGGAAGAGATAATGCTCCGGCCATCAGGCTAAGGTAATGGGCGACCTAGGAAGGGCTAGTTACGGTCTTTACTATTCTATCCGCACATCCACCTTCATACCTATCCCCAATAGCTCCACGACTCGGCTTGATACTTATACTGACCCATAAATCCCACCATTACAGTTCCCCCGCTAAGATAACAGGGAATAGCTTGGCTATTATGTATTTACCGGCACGAAGAATAACACCTGTCTATACAGGGGCTGAGATTATGGCTTATAAATGCATCCGGATACATAAATAAAGATAATAACTAATATTAACACAAGAAGTAGTAGCTAACGAAAATGGCAGAATCTTGTACTAGATTTAGGGAGCTGTGTCTTTAAAGCCAAATTATATAACTAACCTCACGGCCGCCTGCTATAAAGAATTCAATCCGCGAAAGAGAGTTAAATTTAGAGTAAAGATCCTCTAGTAACACGACTTAATAATGCATTACGTGACTATATGACTACTAAGCGAGCAAAAAGGGGCTGCATACGTGTGCCGAGAATTAGCGAATAGCGGAACAAGTCACTAGCTAAACGCTACATATAGCGGACCTCATAACATATAATATATGCTATTATTAACAAATAGATACGAGAATAATACTAGCCCTCAGGAAGTAGCTATGAGATCATCCTAACGCAACGTTCGGCCCTTCTCCATAGCCCCACCTCTACCGAGAATAGAATAGAGGGGTGTCTCTCTAGTCTAATTGAGTATAAAGTTGCGAGACTTCCTAGATCTTTCGACTTCACTCTTCCCTTTACTCTATCATTTAGAGATTGCACCTAAAAACAATACCACGCACTACCACCATAGCAAAGAGGAGCTCAGACTTTTAAGAGATTTTCCCTGGGGCATATATCTGTCCGCCGACTACTATTACAGATCCCGGCATTGTAGCCCAGAAGGCTACTAGAAGTAGATCCCAGAGTGACTACGAGATGCAAAGCGGGAATGCCCTAGTCCGATTAATACTTGAAATAGCTTCGAACGCTTTGGAAAGAGAATCACATAATATAGAATATAGTAAGATAGTAGTAATTAATCTTAATACCAGTAAGTTTAATATAGCACGTCTCAAGAAGCAAATACTTATAAATAACAGACTTCGTAATCTTTAATAAGAACGGTAAACAACTTTCACATACTAGAAAGAAGCGCCAATTTAATGAATTCTTGGGAACCGAGATAAAATCATTAAACAAGATAATAGAGCTTGGATATTCTAACGCAAAAAGGCTTAGTATAGTACAAGCTACCCGGCGGATAATTACTCGACTTCGGAAACAAAAACTACGTCTTGAGGAAACCAAGAATACTTGGGTCTGGAATCATATTAAGGAAGGCTCAAGCTAATCTTCTTCCACATTTAGAGTCTATAATAAGAAAGTCGCACTTCAAGACAGGGAAAGTAAGTATGAACTGCAATCCATGCTTTTCACTACTAGGCTAATGCAAACACTAATATCAGACCACGACAAATTTCAAAAGCCACAGGCTACGGGGAGATTGAGCGATTATGTAATGACTAACTAGTTAAATAGGGCCTTAGAACATATTAGTCAGGCGATTAAGGAGGCAGTGGGCTTGCCTAATAACAGATTTTCAGCTATCCATCGCCAACTCGTGGAATCCCGGAACATTATAAGCCATGTCATTAGATATATGAAGTATAATAAAGATAGCGAGGCGGAAAGTCCCTTATAGATAGTATGGAGGCTACCAATTATTTGAGAAGCATTAGGGAACCTTCTCGAATAATTTGAAATTTAGGATCACGCCACGTGAGCAAATCAAATATAGAGAAAATATAGCGAAACATCACTTTATGAATGCTTTAGAGAACGAGACTATTTCAACATGTAGCAAACTTTGGACGAAGATATCACGATCTTGGCGTCGCCGAAGACATTAATAAAAGCGAGCAGACATGTGTTTGAATGGGACTTCTGACCTTCGAGGAATTACTTTGAAATTACGGCGCTGAGGAGAATCTAGAGCAAAACGGCAACGAGATGGATGCTGAGATAAATGGCAGTGCTCCCTAACGACAGGGCCCCGGCCTCCAACACTTCAGGTTCACAGGAGCAAGTTCGCAGTGGTGAGCAGCACTATACCGCGGTGCTGGGTTCACAGGACGCTATGTGAGAAGCATCGAATAGTGCAAGAAAATATGGAATACAACAATAACGAGAAGCTCAAGAAATTGATGCAACACCAACCAAGGAATACACTTCTCGGAGCCCAAAATTCAAGACTATAACTCTAAAGGATACCAAATCTGGCATCTTGTCCAATCGAAAACAGCCCGACGGTCTCTCACAAGCCGGCCTATAGAAAGGTCAATCCCAAGCAGAAAGACAAGAACTTGCCAGCAGCGTGCTTCCGATCAAGTCCGACAAAGTCAAGAAAGGCAAAGACCAAATCAAGCTCGATCCCTGCCACTCGATGGCTTCTGCGTCCGCGCCTTCAGGAATCGTCAAATCTTCGAAGTCAAGGGAGACTTTTTCTGCTCGTATCAGAAGCTCTTGTGCAGAATCTTCAGCTTGCTCTCAAAGCCGTGAAGATCTGCCCATGTCCAGAACAGTCGGATGCTCCACATTGGATCCCCATTGAGGAGAGAATGTGGCTATGAAGAAGCAGTTAGAGCGCGTAATCCCCTGGATATTCTATTAATGGATACGATTGCGAATTAGAGTATAGTAAGGGCGGATATCCCTTTTTTGACTTTAGCCCGTCTTTAAAGCTCTGGATCTAGCACTTTCCGGGAAAGTCTGCTCGCCAAGTAAGGGAAAGAGGCTGGTGCGAGCTAATATCATGGATTTAACTACTACCTGCAGGACAATAGTCCAATACCGTTAAAGGCGCAGCAATGAACCCCTTAAACAGTTAGTCGGGCTGTTCTCCATCTCGCTATAACGCTATCCCGGTTAAAGACTTGGGTGGCGACGCCCCACAAGCTCTAGAGATATAAAATGCAGCACTTTCGCTTTCATTAACCTCCCGTCTTCATCATCTTTATCTTTTGCCACCCTCCATTATAGAATCAATATCATCTACCGAGTATAGCCACCTTGAGTATGGTTACCTGCCTGAGTACGATCAACCACCTGCATATGAAGACAGCCATGCTCCGGAGTATGGTAACAGATTTGTGTTCGGGATCTCACATCAGGTAGACGAATAGATAGCAGGCAATACCCCTTTCTGCTACCTCGACTCATGCGAGAAGCTCTTTCGCCTTACTAATAATGCAAAGCGATACAGATCAAGGCTTACGCTACTGCCTTTAACGAGAGAGGCAATAGATAATACTTTATCCTCTAACCAATTACTACGAATAATAGGACTCATATTACTTCCTGCGGCCATTATCCATAATATTATTAAACTATCCTATTATATTTCTAGAATAGTAATAGCTTTATCTTAAAGCAAATACGAGAGAATAAAGGCAGAGAATAAGATTTCGGACGAGATTCTTAAGAGCCTCTTACTAAGCCTAGAAGTAGTTTTAAGAATAGTTATTAGACTTGGCCTCGAAATACGGGAATCTATAGAGAAACAGATTCAGGACCAAGGTTTCTGCCTATATCTAATACTAGTAAGGCTTCTAGAAGCTTACGGGTCTCGGTTCGCATTTCCGGGTACTATTTATCTTATATTAAGGAAAAGATTACTAAGAGGGCATTACTATAGTATTATACGACTTTATTTCGACCAAATTCACAAGTTAAAGAATAATTTTTTATTTATTAATTTAACTTTAGTATAAACTATCTCTAATATATTTATAGTAATTAAACTTTGGCTTCGCAAATTTCTGCTTATATTAAAGGACCTACCCGTAAATATAGGTAAGAATAATTACTTCTCTTATATCTTATAGAAATTATATAATATTCGAGATAAGTTAATAGGGTTATTACTTTAGGTAATAAAGAAGTAAGGCACTTGGCTAGTTTATAGTACGAGATTCTTAAGGTTAGGTAGTAGTCCTATCTTTATAAGTATAGAAGTAGTAAAAAAAAGATCTATTAAGATAACTAGAGAAATTAAGATAATATAGGATTTAAAAATCAAATTTTCTTTTTTATTATAAGCGCCGCTTCTTATTATGTTTTCTTATCTAAATAGGAAAAGCCTATTTCTTTTCTAATACCTGAGCGGATATATTATAGTAATATTAGAGCTTATAAATATAAGCCAGGAATTAATATTACTTAATTCTACTTTAATAATCCGGAAGTTCAAATTTTATACTAAATCTCTATTATTTAATAAACTATTCTATTTTCTATAGAAACCTACTAATACTTTAATAAAATAATTTATTAAATACTAGTTAGAGATTAATTTAATTAAAGAAATAGTATATATGAAATATAGCCCCTTTCTAGAAGCGCCCGTACTATTAGTAGATATTATTCGGGCTAAGAAACCCAAGAGAAGTCTTATAATATAGGAACTATATAAAAGAGTAACTAGTCCTAAGACTTTATATAAGACCCCAGTTATCTAGACTTTAGGATAAAATAAAGCCGTAATATATATATAACTTATCTTCCTATATTAAAGGCCCGTTAAGCTCAAAAAAGAAAGATATTACCTTAAAAGCCCTAGTAATATCTTCTATATTACCTAGATAATAATAGATCTAGTTATAAAAATACTATATCTTATTAATATTATTAATCTGAGGTTCTGGGCCTATAAGTAATAAGTTAAGGCAGAAATACTATTTCTTTACTTTCTTATCTAGTTTATACTAGTAATCTTCCTAGCTAAATTAGCTATTAAGTAATAATAACTATATAGAGGCTTAATAGATATGAGCTAGAGCTCTATCCTATATAAGATTCCGAATATTTAAAGCTACTAGTAATAAGAGCTTTTACTAAAAGCCAGTCCTAATTAAAAGAATTAAGTTATAGCCTATATTATCCTAGATATAGTAAGCTTAAAATAAGCCTGGCTAAATAAAGTTATTATTTTTTAACCCGCTATCCTAGAATATACCAAAATTCTTAAGATATATTAGTTTAAAAAAACTAGCTTAGTTAGCTTTAATCCCAAATCTTTTAGGTTATAATACCTTATATAGGAGCTACTATTATATACCTTGCCTTACTTATATTAGTAAGTATAGATTAATAAACTATAGATACTTATGCTTTCTAAAGTAATATCTTATTTATTATTTTCTTAGTATAAAGATATTTATACCCTAATATATTAATATTAGTAAAACGGGAAAGGTTTTAATTTACTTGAATTTTTACTAGAAATTCCTTTACTATTATAATTCGAGATTAAATATAATATAATATCTAATATTATAATAGCCATAATTGCGAATTTTATTTCTAATAGCTATAATTTTAGAGAATTAAAAATAAGGCCTAATTTAAATACCTCCTTTAAAGCTTCTTCTAAAATAGTAATATTATACTTATTATCTATAAAATAAAAAGCGAAAATATACCGGAATATTATATATATTAAATATCTAATATTATACTTTAATAAGAAGATAATTCTTATAAATCTATAAAAGAAATTGAGATATTACTTTAGATTCTAGTACTTAGTAAAAAGCCCAATAATTATAATATCTCTTATAAGTAGTTAGTATCCTAGTACTAAAGTTTAAAGTAGCTTCTTATCTAAGCTCGTCCTAATAATATAATTAAAGTACTCCTATATAGGATAGGGGAAATCAAGCGCCTAATATAATTCTTTTATAAATCCTAATAAAATAATATTTCTTGAACTACTTTTATTAAATACTACTAATCTTACCTAATAAGTTAGTAGTAGTAATCTTGCCTAGAACCGAATCTCTTTCTAGTAAAGAGAATAGATAATAAGGTCATAATAATACTTTATTTTTTTTAATAATATACTAAAGATATATATATAGATATTATATATAATATAACTATATTTTAGAGAATATTCTAGATTTCTCTAAAGATAGGCGAGATAGAGAATAGTATACCATAATAATAACTAGTACTAGTTATTTTGCTCTAGGCTTCGCTAATAAAGTTTAGTAGCTAACTAATTACTATACTTTATATAAGAGAATATAGATATTATTTATGCCTTAATATTTATATAGATTAAGTTATTACTTAGCTATTAAGAGTTTATATAGTCTTAAATACTAAGGGCATAGGATTAATAGTATAATATATAGAAGATCTCTAAAGAATTAAATACTTGAATTAGTTAGTATAGCTAGAGTATTTCTTAGTAAAATTAGTACTTATTATATATATTAGGAGGGAAACTATTAAGAATAATTACTAAGGTAATAAAGTCCTAGAAAATATTATTAGGAAACCCATACCCGGAATATAAGCTTATAAATATAGCTATATAATACTAGAAACTAGGAGAAACGGGATAGTTTTCTCTTATATAATAAATAAAATTAAAGACTTATAATAGTAATATAATAAACTAACTTAGTACTATATTAAAGAATATAGTAATATAAATTATAGAGAATAGTATATAGGTATTAACTCGCTTAGCGCGTATTAGATATATCTTATTTTATAAAACCTATAATAGATTACTAAAATACTAGCAAGTAGGCTTTTAACTAGTACCTAAAAAATTAATTACTTTTAAAAAAGAAAATAAATCTAAGAACTTTGGATTAGAGAGTATTCTTAGATAAAAACGAAGAGCTTCGGAATTAAAAGTATTACTAGGTATACTCGTAATTATAAGTAACTAAGGCCAGATAGCTCTAGGCAGGCTTAATACCAAACCTCTTACTATTCACGTGGCTAGTATCTCTATTACTTTATTAAGGCCGCCATAGTCCTATATAAAGATATATAATATATTAATAAATAATAAAAGTAGTTTAGTAAGAATATAATTAGCTAGTAATTCCTATTACTTGGGTCCTCTATTCTCATTAACTAGCCAGGTTACTAGATAAGTAAATATCTCATAGTATGTATTTTTGCCTTTTCTTAGTTTTACTTATACGTAATTAGGGCTACTATTCGTAATAAGGATTAAATAGTTATTATTTCTTATAATTAAATAGACGCAAATATTTGTAATACTATACTTTTAATAGTTTAATATAGTATTACTAGGGAATAGAGCTTGTAATACTTTACTTTTAAACTACTTACTAATAAAGAAAAGTAGGAATAGGTATTGCTTTATAGGATATAAAAAAGAAATTGAGATATAATAGAGTTAATTTATATATTATAGCCTAATACCGATTTTGCCTTAATTTATATAAAGCTAATATTAGTAAGTATATACTATTATAATATATGGCCTGGTTAGAGAAATTAGCCCTTTTTTTAAGAACTATTTAAATACGAAAATAATTATAATATTTACTAGTAACTTCGAGTATCTAGAGAATTATTAGATATATATAAAGTTACTTAACCTATATAAGTAATATATAAGGTAAAACAAGATAGCCGGATCCTAAGAGTTATATTATAATAGTAATTTATATAGTAATTAGATAAGATAATAAGGTAATAAGGTAATAGTTAAGAAATAGTTAATTTAAAGATTAATTAAAATTAAGCAAGATAGTAAGGAAATAATTAAAATTAAGTAAAGTAGTTAGGGTAAACTAAAATTAAGCAAGGTAATAGAAACCAGAGATTAAATAACTTATATTAACTATTATTAGCCATATCTCAATAATAAGACTAATCTTAGGACATGGCAAAGATTTTGCAAGTAGCACGTGACCTCGGAATTATTACATAATAGAGTTATTTATAACTGCCTACCTTATTATACTTCTTCCTATATTTTTTTATTATCTCTTTTACTTATATTCAAGTCGGCCCGTTTATTATTTTCCTCTATATTAAAATATGTTTTATATAATTATTTATTAATCTTTCTTTATTTCTTCCTTAATAGCGAAAATTCTAATATGTTTTGAGCTATTTAGATATAATAAATACTTATAAAACATGCTTATTCCGAAATAAGGGTTCGAATAGTTCGAAACTTCGAAATAAGTAAGTAAAGATAAAGGCAAAGAATAAGGATAATAAAAAGACACTAGTACTAAAGGTAATATAAAAAAAGAAAAGAAAGAAAGAAGCGAGAGAAAATATAAAGAAAGAAAAAAATATAAATAAGAAAAAAGAGGAAAAGTATAAGCTAAAGCTTAAATCTTTATAAGAGGCCTCCGAAACTAAGTACACGACTTAGGTAGAAAGAAAGGCAGGTAATATAATAGTAAGATAGTATTATAAATATTTTTCAAATAAAAAACCTATAAAGAAATAACTAAATAATAAGGAGAATTGGAAATTATTATAGTATTAGTACTAGGCCAGGGCAAAAGACTATATGCTTATAGTTAGAGGATTTATAAAGTATATTACTAGAATAGACGAATAATAGAAAGTAGTTAGAATTATTTAGTAATACTATCTAGCTATTTTAGCTATTTTAGTATATAAGACATCTATATATTAGCTTATTATTATAAATATACTATATCCTATTCATGAAATACTTTTACTAACTATCTCATACTCTTGCAAAAACTAATTTATTTAAAGATTAACTTTAGATATATTCTCTTATAATTAGTAATATATTCTTAGGTGATTTATATATAGGAAACTCATATTTCTTGTAATTCCCTAAATCCATTATTATTACCTTTCCCTAATTATTTCTCTGAACTAGTAACCTCCTCTAAAATCTGAGTGCCTATAGGCTTATAATAGCCTGTATATATAGGAAAAGTAAGAGAGTCGGGTCTCTTAAAAATTACTTTTTAAGGGCCTTACTAGACAGAGGCTTCTTTTTTATATAAAGGAGGTAATATTTCCTGCCCCGGTAATACTTCTTGCCCCAGAACGAACTTAGAAACCAGTTAGTAAATAGTATAATGAAATCTCGATTTCTCTTTATTAATTCTTTTTTTCTCTCCTATAAAGACGTCTTTATTAACCCAGATAATAAGACACATTTCTATACTTATTAGATTAGGTTACTATAAAAAATAATTAGTTCGTACCTCTAGTACTATCTTTATAGTTCTAGTAGCCTTTAAACATTTAATATTTAATAATTAGAACTTTAAATAGGTTTATGTTTTATAGCCTTTAAGTATTCGGGTTAAGATAGTTACTAAGTTACTAAGCCCTTATCTATTTAAGGGTAATTTGGCTTAGTATAGATCATTAATAGACTTAGGGTAATTATAATTAATTTTCGGAATAGTAATATATTCCTAATAATATTACCCTTATACTATATAATGTCTTAAAACCTTTACCTTAATAACCTATATAATAATATATAATTAGGTATATAAGACTCGAAAGGCCAAAATATAAAGTTTATCTTACCTTAAGACAAGATATTAAAAGATATTATATTAAATATAATATGGCATTAGTAAGTACTTTACTACTATTAGTAAGGTATAATTCTAACTATATATTAGGAGGAATACCTATCTAATAATAACCTTAAAGAAGTCCCATATATCCCTATAATACATAGTATTAGTATTACCAATATATATGACTTATAGTATTATACCCAGAATACCGAGCAAGAATTATTAATTAAACATACTAAGGTCACACGAGAGATTTAAAGAAATCGGCGGCTTTAATCCCAGGTTAATAAGTATACCGAAGCATTAGTGTAATACGTATATAACTATAGCTAGATGAGATATTATTGCGAGCTTCTATCGAACTCGAACCTTGCCTTATCCCAGGAGCTTTAGAAAGCAAAATTAATAGTATAGACCTTAGAGGCCGTTATTTAGATACTTTATAATACTCCCGATAGATTAGGTAATACAAATTCGCCCAGTAAAAATTAACCTGCCAGTTAATTTTAAAGCATATTGTGGGTCGACGGACGTGATATAAGCGAAGCAGGATAAAACATCTTGAGACTATATTTAGCTCCTTAGTCAAATATACCACTATTTGGTCTCCCTGCTTTCTTTGCTTGATTATACCACTTTGCCACCGATGTGCCAGATCAGAGTTGCATTAAGGCTAGTCGTTAAGGCTATGCTTGCGTGACCTAGGCCCTAGTATGGCTCTAGCGGCCGCTTAACCCCTATAAAACGCGGCCGCCCGTATATCGACCTCCCACAACTCTTTTTATTCTCCAAACGCTCGTCTTCCTCAACTCAAGTATCATCCTTCCTTCGATCTCATCCCAATTTGTCGCTCATATTAGGTTGGACTAGCTTCTCATTACCCTATCACCTCCCCTACTGCTTTCTCCTTATGCTAATAGTAGTCTTACCTAGTTTCAAGTCACCGCCAAATATAAGCACTTACGGAGAGATGGCCGATTTTTGCCAATTTATTCTCTACTATGAGAAGGGACGCCTTGATCGGCATCGGCCCTATATCGAGGCCCCTCGTTATTAATCTTATAGATCTCAAGGACCTCAGGATTTTCACCTTTTCCCAAGCCTCCCTCTCGAAATCCGAGACAAGATCTGGACATTCTCCTTCCCTAAAGCCTGCATGATTCAAGTGCTTCCACTCATAGATGAAGATTGCCCTTTAACCTACCGCGATATCGAATCTTCAAAGGTCCTCAACATCACATTTTCCTACAAGGATAACGATCCTATAACAGCATTAAGAACTACCCAAGAATCTCGCCGAGCAGCCCTACGGATCTACCAGCAGCTCGTCATGAGTGGGAGAAAGATCTACTTCTGTCCCGATCGTGATGTTCTCCAATTCGTAGGACTCGCCACAGTGTCTCTAAAGCTTCTCTCTGAGAGGCCAGAAGATATTTTGCAAATACTCAAGAACACAGTCGATTATGAAAGTCGTCAATTAATGAGTCAATTTGGGGACTCGTCTACTCCCATCAAATCAGTAGCACTATTCCTGGAACAATTCTGGGGACAATACTTGGAATTTGAAAGGAGGAAGACACGACCAAAAAAGTATCGTCGGATCGCCCGCTAAATCGACGTTCCGTCATCGAAGCTTCCTCGACGACCGACATTACTGATAATGGGCTGCTATCTCAGAAGAGGGAAGGTTGTGGCATTTGGGACGGACCTGACTTCTCGATAAAGCCGGCTTGGGTTCGCATTCTGTACTTATTTACACAGGAAATACCAAACGGACAAGTCTTCACTCAGGTGCCACAATTGGTCGCCAGCTGGTCTTTCATTACTGTATTTGTGACTTAGGGTTAGGGCTAACTCTTGACTTATTCTTCTGCTCTTTGTATCTTGTTATTGATGCCCAAGCACCGACAGGGTCGAAAGGGTGTCTGAAATACAGCTAACGATTTCATATTGGGCGTCTTTAGGCTTAGAGTGGCCATTTCTCTCACGCAAGCAGGTCTTCGGGGGGGACCATAGGCCCTAGAGGCACCTCGGAAGCTATATATGTCTGTTCGCTCATCTTGAAAGTGAATATATAGACTTGTCAAGGCTAGGATACGTATAGGGCATTACTGATTGACGCCAGTAATTCGTCCCCTAATTATAGATGTAGTAAATACGGGACATACGTCAAAATATATCTATTCTAAGCGCTCCCTATCTGTTCTATATTCTTCTATCATATCGTCCTTCACACTCTCTAAAATCTCTTGTGAATCCTTGAGAAGGTCCACGAGATTTCCAGCCGCAATTTCATCCAAGTTTTCTGGCTCACAAGCCAATTTATCCACTAGTCCCATTGCAGCATGGATTCGTAAAAGAAATTTGTCCACTTTAGCTTTCTTTAAACACCGACCATGATCAGAGTCTTGAATATGTCAGCAAAAATAAGGCACAGCGGATATACTACTCACTTTTGGTTTGGTTTTCTTGAGGTGCGAGATTTGATTCCTGTTCCCACAGACTAGGGCTCCTATCGAATTATCGAATTAGTTCGATTCGATCGAAATTCGATCGAATTCGGTCGAATCGGATTACGTAAAGTTCGATTCGATTAGAATCGAATTTTTTTACAGGATTCGATCGAATATTCGATAGTTCGATTGAATTTTCCATGTGATTTTCCCTCAAAATCAGGAATTCGCATATAAACTAGAACCTTTTTTTAATAATATTTATTTATATTAATATTAAGGCTATTTAGATATAATCTATAGTACACACGTGATTTTTATAGCCACCTAAACTTATCCAGCTACTTCACGACAGATATAGTCCTTTAATAAGACTAATACCCTCAAAGTCTCTGCAGATATTAAAGCACGTCTCAACCCTAATATCTCTCTTGCAATATTAAATAATCACTCAATATCAACCTCTACTCCCGGAATAGGAAGGTAATCACGTGCAACCTGAAATATAAGGAAGTATTCTTACTTATAGACCTTCCACTAATTTAATATCTACTTAGTCTGATTCTCCTTCTTATTTAATACGAAATTAATACTTAGAATATTAAAGTATCGCTTAATATTATTATTAGCTATAATTATAGAGCCATACTCTTACAAGAACTCTAGCTCCAAGCTTATCTTTATCTTCTAAACTAGATTACGAGATCTTACTAGTAGTTCTTCTTCAGATAAATAGGCCTCCTTTAGGAAGCTCTTAACACGATTAAGAATTACTTCGTAATTAGAGTAATTTTTAATTAACCACTTAGCCTTAATTCTCGGATTAAGACAATAAGCAATCCAGTATATATCATTCTTCTTTATCTCCGCATAGTACTAATTAAACTTATTAAGTCCTTTTTGAGTAGCCTCAAGAAGAGAAGAATCGAATATAGCATATACTCCTTCTTTCTTTATAATCGACTACAGGAGCTTCTCAAGCTAAAGATATAGGTTCGGAAGACGGTATAATATAGGCTCTTCCCGGGAGACAAATAGCATATACTCCTCAAATGGCTTCAGAAGGTCTCTAATCTGCTTGAGTCTTTTCTATTACTCGTTCTCAAAAGAGAGATATGCGATTTCTGGATAGTTCTTAATAAATGCCTTCAAAGCTGCCCGATTTAAGAGAGCTGCCTCTAGTATTACGAGAGTATAATTCCATCTCATATTAATATCATATGAAATTATAGAAGTAACCCCTTCTTAAGCAAGCCACTCTTGAATTCGCTATAGAGAGCGGTTTATTCAAAGAACTATAATACGTAGTATAGTAATATCTCCTAATACTATAGGTAAAGTGACCTTATTCCAACCATTATTACTAACTCGATCGAGGAATACTATAGCGTCTTTATGAGTACTTGAGCCTAAGGACTTTAAAATCACCTTTATAATAAGGTTATTCACATGAGCTAAGCAGTTAATCTTGCTCGCTTCTCCCTTAAATCTTATTAATTTATTATAAACAGGTATTAGATTAAGGTATTCGTTATATATATATCCCATTATTTTATAAAGATACTAAGCGCAAGTATTATTATTCTTAGCATTATCTCTAGTAAGGCTTATAATCTTGTGAAGTATACCGAGTTTTTTGCCTCTTTTATAGATAATTTGAGTAAGGTTTTTACCGGAATAAGTACCCTTAATCTTAATAAAGTCTAAACAAGCTTAATATATCTTCATATCTAGGCCTGCCTACTTCCCATTCATAGCAAATATCGAGAGATTATTTATACTTGTCTAACTATTAAATAATATAGTAATTATATTACAAGTAGTATTTAATAGAGCTACTAAATTACTCTCAGAAACCTTAACTCTACTAAGAATACGCTTAGCAATTATATCCCCTCTAATAATCTGTCCAGTATATCCGGTAGAGCAAATCATAAGCTTAAACTTCGGCTTTTCTAAGGTTATAAATAGCTAATAAGTATTAATAATCCAATTAACTATTATATCTTCAAAATCAGGTATATCCTCCTTTAATTTTATAAACTTATTAAGGCCAGATTATACCCTTTCCATAGATCCAGAGGCCATAGATCCAGAGAAATCGGAGCGCTTATGGTCGACTTGAATATGATTAGATAAAGCAGTAATTAATCCCTTAAGCTTTAACGCTAGTTAATCAAAGTTCTTACAGATATTACAGGTATATTTCTCGTCAAAAACCCTCTCCTTTATCTTTCCCTTGCCCTTATTATACTTAGTAGTAAGTGTCTTGCTTATATAGTATTTCCACTACCAAGTACGCTTGCCAGAGGCATTTACTTACTTCTGCTTCTTCTCCTCAAGTATATCTTTATTATCCTCTTCATTCTCGCTTTCCTCAGGAATTATAGTAGCTTGGGAGGCTTCTTGAGAGGCTCTTGTATTGGAAACACGTGCTCTCTTAGCTAGAGGCTTTAGTAAGGGTAGAGGACAGCCCTAAAACCCAAAGTTATAGAGGTTAGCGTAGTCGACCTTACGCTTGCGAGTAATTAGTATATTCGGAGTATCTAGGGAGGTATTCGTAATTCTTGAGGATTATGGAGGGGTATTAACAGTAATTATATCTTCATCTTCTTCTCTTGTAATTCGACGAGAACGCTGAGGTGTGGACGTGGTCTCCTGCAATTGGGAGGATTTCAGGGGGGTTAGTACTATTCTATTATTAATTAGTATATATATCTTCATTATAGGGGCGAATCAGGGGCGAATCAGGGTACTTGCATGCACTGGTTAGGCCGTAATTAGGCCTGAATTAGTGGTCTTGGTAGCAGAGAGAATTAGGAAATTAAGAGTTTTGATTTAGTATATAGCTAATTCTTTTAGTAAATTCGCTTCTATTACTACTTTAGGTATAAGTCCCCTATTCTATGCCCTAACACGTGATTTTTAGTCACGGGAGTTCGATTAGATCGAATATTCGATCGAATTATCGAATATTCGATCGAATCGATTCGATAGGAGCCCTACCACAGACGCTTACTAGGCCTGGCATTCCCAGGGGCGTCAAGGGCTTTTCCCATTGACATCCTGGGAGCTATAGCCGAGCTACTTGAATCCGATCTCGTCCTGAGGGCATGGGTACCCAAAACTTGTGGCCGAGATTCTAATACGAGTGGCGGGGCCGTCAAGTGTGACCCTTCCGGATATCCGACAAGCATCTCGACGCCAGTTCTACCTCGAATGGAAATTTTCGTCTCTTCAAGGGTTTCAGAAAGCTTGGCGACGGCATACGGGCCAGTCTACTGACTAATCTTGGCGGTAGGCTGGTTAATGTATTCTGGTGACAAAACATTTTTTGTCCTATAACCCACAAAACTTTCCAAACTATAATTCAAATTTTGCTTAGAGCTGAGCTCTATTGCCGCACGACAGAGAATCTGGAGCCGAGATTCTTACTCTCCATGGTATCCTTAGTTATAGATAGCTGCGTCTCTGCCATCCATTGAATCTCCTTTACTATAAGGTCGGGAAATGGGCAGGTGAGGTTAGAATTTGGAGGTAAGGTATTGAGCATTATATACACCAAAAATGGTCAAGTATTGCGATAGGGCTGACATCTTGCTCCTATATAGGTTTTTGATGTATAAAGAGGTAGTAGTGGCGTGAGAGGATAGATCAAGTTGGGTCAGAAGTATATAAGTGGAATAAAGAACAGATAAAGATAGATGAGGAGGGAGTACACCTTTATACTATGAATGGCTACTAGCATACGGATCCAGGAGAGCTCTCCGTAATTAGTCTGCTTAAAGGGAGAATAACATTGAGAAGGGCCGACTTCTGCATTGGAATGAGAGCTATCCCCAGAGCAGATAAGGTAATAACAGTCGTTATCCATTTTCAGCTCTGCAGGAAAGCAAAGCATCTACTATACTGCCTCCGAGAAAGTAGATTTACGAATCGTAAAGTCGGAATAGTTACCACTTTACAGCTATAGGATAAATATCCTAAAATATCTCTCGTATTCCAAACCGCAAAGGGTTATACCTGTTAAAGTGCCATATTGAGTCAAGATCCCATGTATAGACTTCCTATAGACTTCACGATTAATAGGGCTCGTACGGGAAAGAAGCTTTCAGGACTACTATTAGGTTAATATTCAATAATAATTAATAATAAAAAGAGTTAAATATATTATTACTCTATTAGGGTAACTCTCGTAGAAAGGGGTTGTCGGCAGCAGACCCTTCCCGTACCTGTAAGAGTAAAGTAGCTACTATTTCTAATCGGGACTTCGTTAAAGCCGCCGTAATAAAGGATTATACGGCCAATACTTAGCTGACCTACTAAAGACATTGTCTCGATTTATACTAGAACTTGATAATCCCGAGATACTTTTAGTAATATGCCTTGCTATTAATAAACTATTACTAATAAGATGTATTAGAAGCGGTACTGCCTTAGTCAGAAGTATAGAGAATAACCGAGAAGTGGGATTTAATAGTAGGTTAGGCTCTCGAGGAGAAATATAAGAAGCTGGCTTCTTCCCAGGTATTACTTTACTTTAATATTCTCTCCTACCAAATAATTTTCTTCCCTTTATTAGGAGTCTTCTATTAGCATAACTTTATTTTAGACCTCAGACCTAAAATTCAATAATAATTACCCAAATATAGAGATTAATCGGCTATTAAACGGAGAGTTATATTCCATTCTCGATAATTCCTGCTCGGAAACCGTATAGTAGGGCCCCGAGCCATACCTGGAAATCCGATCTCCGGCAGAAGAAGTACAGGAAACTCCTGCTGAAAACCCCTAGCTAGTAAGAAATGCCTTACCTTGTCTTATTAATAATAATACTTTTACACCTAACCCAGTTGGCTCGAATATATTACTACCTTCGGAATCATTACTCTAAAAATCTCCAGGAACTAATACTATAGGAACCGAGTACGGATCAAAGCCGCTGCTTATACCAGAGCAGGAAAGAGAGGTATAATTGAGAAACCGAATCAGAGTTAGGATTAAAAGACTAACAATATTCGAGGAACAACTTAAATTTTTGCGATATAAGCTATAGAAAGGTTTCTTACCTGAAGGTTACTAGCCGAGTACAGGCAATATGAAAAATATATCCTTATACCTAGAGAAACTAGAGTAACTTGAAATCCTATTACGGATTATTGCAGATAATATACGTATCTATAAGGTTCTCGAAAAGATTCTAAATCTGGACCAGATTCCGAGGAATAGGAAGTTTTCCTTTAAGGAGCAAGTGGCTCGGTTACTTGAAAAGTGAAAGGAGAACTGGGAGAAAGAAGAGCCAATTATAGTATCCTTAACTATATAGCTAATTAGTAATTACGGTTCTAAACTTAATGCTATCCCTAATAACTGGGAACCTATTAGTTCCTCGGATATATAGCGGCTACTCAATAATAAGGCGGAGGCTTCAGTAATGGGAGTTAATTTAATAGAGGATACTTAGCCTGAAATCGTTACCGAATTAGAGCCATCCTGCAAACCAACCAGTAATCATAGTATTAAACTCAGTGTAATTCTAGCTAACTAACATCCTCTTTCCTCTCTACTTCTTGTAGCATGGCATCCATCCAAATCTATATTAGAGCGCCCAGTTATTGATCTAACGGAAGATGACGAGGCAGATACAGGTACTAGATCAGAGCTGCCCTCTGAACTCACCGGTCATTACAATTCTAAACATGGCATAGTCAAGCGCGAGCAGACAATTAGATCGGAGCTACCCCGAGGTAAGTATCTGTCTGTATTATTTATAAATAATCTAATATACAGGTACAGATTCTAATTAACCAGTTCCTTTTAATATCTTCGAGGATAGTACTAGTTCCTTATCTAATATGTCTGGGTCAAGCACCAAGAAACGAAAGTGGTCTAATAATACTATAAGTAATCAAAATTATCCAGTATCTGATTCAGATTCTAGTAAATCAGATCTAATCTATCCTGGTAATCTTTAAGGTTTAGCTACTATGGCGGCAAAACCCATCAAGGAAAATAAACCCACCTACGGACGAAAGCAGCGGAAGACTTCGCCTCGATAGTAACAGAAGACTTCGCTATAATAGCAGCGGAAGACTTCGCCTCAATAGCACCTCGACGATAAGATATTATAGATAAACGAGTCAGTACGAAGAATTAATATAATACTTATTGGGATATAAGAAGAACTCAAAGCGAATATTAAAAAGGGCATGAGACTTCTTAAAGAGAATATAGTAGAACGGAAGACGATTATGAAAAGAAAGGATGAATTAGTCGTGCTAAAGTCATATTAGCTGGTATGGGGAGCTCAAGATAAGAAGGTTACTAATGAATAGGAACCCTCAGAATAAGTTCAGAGGTTCTGGTGGTCTTGATTGTTTCTAGAACACTATCAGTTTCGCATGCCAATACTTAATAACAGCTTGCATATGACTTTTATCTACTCTTCTTCAGTAAGGAGCTATGATTTCGCATTCAGCCTTCGGCACAAACTGAGACAAATCATATGATTTTGGTACGGTTGAGTTTGGCTTGAACAAAACCCTAATGTTAAGGAAGTAATCCTGTTCTTGCTACAGGATGCAAAGCACTGCCTACGAATTAGAATCACCGTTCGATATCATCAACTGCATATACGAATACACATGCTAGTCATGCACACTATTACTGTGGTAGTGCAACCAAGTCACAAGCCAGCGTTCATCAATGTCATTGCTAGAATCCTATTGGTGTTTGGGCATAGGATCAACGTTTGACAGCCGCAAAGTAAACCAGAATTGGAAGTTGACCTTTCCGTAGACCCATCAGCCCCCCTATTTCCGAAAACTCAGCGCTTAAGACCACGTTTCGCCGAAAGAACGGCCGTATGACCACATTCCCAAAGTTGCATAGTCCATTAGAGGATTTGAGTATGGATATCGTCCCAGGCAAGCCATAAAAGAGCACCACATCTTACCTGCCAAAACCTTTTTTGAGGAATTCGGGAGGTGTTCCATACCTCGAGCCAACCGTGGTCCCTCAAACCCCCTGGTCGCCGTCGTCAGCTCCTGACACTATTCTCCTTTTCTTTTGGCGCCGTTGTCATTGATTCGGAGACAGTGACAGCCTTTAGCCCCTTCATTCCGCCTACTCAGCATAGTGGCCTGCATATTTCGCCGGAAGAAGGCCATATGACCACTCCACTATTGCACTGCCTCGTCCCACAAATTCCTCCACAGCAGCAAATATATAAAGGGGTCTATGCCCGCCTGCTCACCTTCACTCTCACTCAACTTTTTTATACCTAGCTTCTCACTCGATTTCTCTACGCTCAACTCGTGTCACCATGTCGGTCGGCAAATCTACTATCCTCTTCAAAGAGGTCAATGAGAATACCTCTAAGTGTTCTGCGTGGCTCAAAGAAAAGGATTGATATTGTGGAAGAAATATTATTACGGCAGATCGGGAGAGAAAAGCATTTCTGCTTTAATTAATTGATCGTAGTCGAATATACGGCAGCGAAGCAGAGGAGCTAGCAGGTCTCTATTTCTGTAATGGGTGGCACCGCCCTGGGGGAAGATATGCTATTTCAAGCTCAGAGAGTCGCAAGCTCCTTTAGACTCTTTTCCTACGCTCTTCAGAATCTAGAACGCAGATTCTTCTAACTATTTCACGGCGGGACCTACTAACTTTTTCACCTGCAAACGAGACTCAGGAATTAATATTATTCGATTTTTCAAATAGAGAAAGGTTGTTATTTGAATAGCCCGCTATATAGTCCTCTTGGCATGATGCATCCGAACTCTCAGAGGGAGACCAGTTCTTATTCTCTATAGTATAACCTATTCTCTACTCTACCTAGTATAATGTATTAGAACTTTTAGAGGAAGAGATATTGCTTCTTTCTATTACGTAATTAGCGGTATAATCTTCCTAGCAAAATTAGTCTACATTTTCAGAAGCAGAAAGACTATTCTTTTCTACCATATAACTAGTTCCTTCCTAGTATAATATATTAGAACTATTAGAGGCAGAGAGGTTATCCTTTTCTATTGCAAGCCCAGAAGTGCAATTCCCTGAGTATAATATATCTATATTCTCTATACTATAGTAACTTTGACCGAGTACTAGCGCTCAAGCACAAAATCTTGGAATACCTCTTCTAGTATTATTGGGTAATTAAAGGGTAATAATAGTATCTTCAAGTTCTATAGCTTAACTTTAGTAAAATGCTTAATCGAAATCCACTTAATTAGGATAACTATTACTAATATCCTTTACTAAGGGGAATAGAAAAGACAGACCGGTTAATATAGGCAAAAAGTATCTAATTTATATAGATTCTTTAGAAGATCCTAATAAGGTTACTAGGTATATATTTTGCCATAAGGATATATACTTGAATTATATACTAGAATAGCTTATGGTACTAGAAACTAGTATAAAGTGTATTTATTAGTAAGTCTCCTTTTTCCTTAAGATTATTACTTACTAAGAATAATATTTTAGTTACTATAATCTTAAAGATAATAATATAACTATACTAATTAGATTAGTTCGGGATCCTACTAAGAATAAGAAATTTTAGTAGTAATACTAACTAAAAACCAGTTAGTAAGAATAATTACTCTCTATTCTCTTAAATAGAAGGAATAGACCTATTAATATTAGCGAAAAATATCTGATCTATACTAAGGCTTTTAGAGACCCTAATAAAGTTTCTAGATATAGGCTTTATTATAATAATCTATACTTGAATTATTTACTTATATGGCTTACTATACCAGATTATATTAAGCGGTACCCTTTCTAGTAAGATTTCTCCCTGGAGGTCGATTTATTACTAATAATTAATACTCTAGTTATTATAATATCGAAAATAATAATATAAGAGCGTTAATTGAAATAGTAAGAGACCCTATTAATAGACTAAGGTTTGGGGAGTAATATAAACGGAAGAGATCCTTATACTAGAGGTCTTTATAGTAATATACCCTTTTATAATTAAAGACTTCCTTTTTTACTCGCTTAGTGGTCTATAAAGTCATATAAAGATAATATTAATTCGTGTTACTAGTTAGTTGTGAAGCTAAGAAGCCTTATAGCTACAAGTAATAATAAGTAGTATAAGTAATTTAGTATTATTAATTACTGAATAATATATTATTAATAACGTATTAGAGTAATATAAATGGAGGAGGAATAAGGGCGGTTAGTAAGTAATCCTCTGAGAATAAGTAGGAGGAATATATTTTAAGAAGATTCTAATAGAAGATATATATCTTTACTTAGAGATAGTAGTAGGGAAATAGCGGGAATATATTAGCTAATAACTAATTAATATATACTCTAATAATTCTTTATAGTTGAGTTTATACTATAAGTCTAGATAATGTAGTATAATTCTATATTATTTCTATTTGGAATCTAATCTAAGATATTATTAAGTAAAAAGGAAATAATATAGAATAAAGAAATAACTAAGAATAATATATAAAAGATAGATAGTAACTGGATTTAAAGATAATAATAATAAGATTCCCTAATTCCTCTCACTCTTTTCTTAGATCTATATAATACTTAGATAAGAAATAAGAAGAGGTGTATTAGTATTATATTTTAGATAAGGTAAAGTCCAAAATTTATAAGTATATTAATCTTATATAATATATTCCTCCTAAGCTGCCCTTATTTTATTCTTTTTCTTCTTTATTATAGTTTTGGGATCCTCGATATTATTCTACTTATAGTAGTCTTTTTTCTAATCTTTTAATAATATCTTTTACTAGAACTGGACTTTCTTCTGGGATATTCTACTTTCTTCCGGAGTAGGCATTTCCTCCCGAATATCTCTCTCTAGTATTAGTATGAATTCTCGGAAAGGTATTATAGATTAATCTCTGCCCTGTCGCTTGCCCTTAGCCCACTCTTTAAAGAGCTTTTCTTGGTATTAAGCGGCTATATAAATGCCTTTATTACCTCTTTTGAGTCCTTAAATCCGGCGGATAGTTTGTCTTAATTCCTAGCTCGAGATATACTCTCTATAAATTAATTACTTGATTTTAATAATATAGTTAATTACCTTTATTTTTATCCTAATAATTTCTTTTTCCGGGGTTATTATTTTAATAATCGGAAGTAATTTCTTTGATTTGAGCAAGTCTACTTCTTTTGGGAAATCTTTTGGAAAGTTTACTATAAGGTCCTTATCTATAACCCAAGTAATTCCCTAGATAGTTTTTATATATGCCTTTCCATATATAAATGTTTTACCGGTTTTTAACTCTCTATATTAGTTATTTATAAGATTTTTAGCTACTAGATTATTAAATCCCTCTATATTAATTGCCTTATAAAGCCTATATTAAGTTGAATTCTTGGGGCTATCTGCTATAATAAATTTCTTTTATTTCTAATACTTAATTATATCTTTAAGGCAAAGGTCCTATTTACTAAGTCCGGCTATTTTTCGAGAGAGACTAGGGCTCTATTTATTTTCTTTATTATCTTCTTTATTACTAGAGTCCGAGGAGAAGTCTAAAGACAGGTTATTTTTATCTTTATTCCTACTTATAATAATATTTTTGCTTTCTATAGTAGTAAGAGGAATATTAGGGCCTATAAGGCCATGTGTATTTTATCTAGTATTAGTAGAAAGTTACTAGTAGAAAACATAGCCATAAGCGAACTATATCTGTACCTAATAGTATACTAGTTAGTGCTTCTAAACTATTACCGCTAGTAGCGGGTGCGTTACTAGATGTATTAGAGGTAATTAAATAATCCGGGTTACTAAGGGAATTCTCTATACTATGGCTAGCTATAATAGATCCAGAAATGTTACTATTAGCCTCTTTTTTCTTTAGCTTTATTATATTATCCTTATATGCCTTTAGTTTAGTATTTGACTCTTTAAACTTCCTTACTAATTTTTCGTATTCCTCCTTATATTCGGGATATTTGCTATTATTATACGAATTAGTAACTTGGTCTAGCTTCTGTTTTTGCTCTTTAATATAAATTCGGAATATATCTAGAATAGCTATAGTCTTTTAAATATTCTCTTAGACTTCTCTTTTTTTCTTTTCTTTACTAGGCTTCTGGCTAGAGTCTGCTTTGGAAATCCCGCTCTTTAATATCTCTTTAATAGAGTCCGCCTTGCGATTCTTGTTATTCTTTGGCTTACTAATACTGCCTGCCGCTATTTTAAAGAAGTCTAATAATAATTAGAATAAAATATATTATTAGAGAGAAATTAAATCTTTATATTATAAGATTTAATAATTTGGCATTTCATGCCTCTCTATCTTACTACTTTATTATGAGATAATATAGTACAAACTAATGCCCTCCTAGTCTAGATAGTAAGCTATATCCTATAGGAATAACTTACTATTATTATAATTATAATTATCTACTGCCATATAATAGATAGTTATACTAGAGCTATTAGTTAATAGTTCTAATTATTACTCTTTAATACTTACTTATATTATAATCTAAAATTTAACGAAATTCTTCTAGAGTTTCCAGAATATGGTGCCTTTTCTTATTTACCTAGTACTATAATACTAATCGAGTATAACCCAGAGCCATATAAGAGATAATATGCGTCTTATCTAGGATCCTATAATATTTCAGAAATAGCTAGATAAAGAGTTTACTTATAATAGTACTAGTAATAATCTTTATCCTATATCTGCTAAAATTAGTAGAAAAAGAACAGAATTATTATAAGTAGTATTAGAACCGGTAATGTCTTTAGTTACTAATCTCTGGACTTAGCCTCTCGTCTCAGATAATTACTAATATTATAGACTAGAAGAACTAGGTTAAGTGCCTAATATATATACTAATATATACGCTAATATATATACTAATAATTAATTATACTATACTTCCTATAAGCCTTCTTATTAATATAAGTTCCCTATTATTATATTTCGCCTTTAGTACTATTTTATTTACTACTAGTTCTAGCTTTACTATATATACTTACTTGCCTTCTATAATTGCTATTATTAGTTCGCTAGTTACTATATTATTATCTTAGCTAAATTAATAAGAAGGGGAAATAGTTAAGCGCGGTTTTGCCTAGTTAGAATTATGAATTAAAGATTAGAAAGTTAATTAATTATCCCTATATAAACTAAGTAATTGTTATTTTCTAGTATAAAGAAATCTCTCCCAAATTTCTATTAAATCTGCTATTTATAAGACTAATATATACTAAATACCTGCTATTATCTATTAAGTAACTTGCTAATATAATCTATAAACCTTATAAAAATTATAGTACTAATTCTTAGGCTCTAGAACTTTAGATATTGTAATAAATATCTATATTTATCTAGCTAACTCTATATGAACCTCATATAATTTAGTGAATTAATAATATAATGAACTCTTTCTATTCCCCTAATTCCTACTAGGATAATAAATCTAGCTATAGTAACTCTAAAGTCTTTATACTAAGTATAGAAAAGGCACGCATATTACTAGACGGGAGAGATAAGGTAGTCTTTTTTGCCCGAGAAGCTTTATTTTTTGCCCGAGAAGTAGCTATAAAGTCCGTAGCTATTTTGGAAATTACTAAATTGTATTACTTATAAAGGTCAGATTTGAAGTAGTTTGCTTTAATACCCTCTTACTTACGAGTTCTTTTTAGGTTAGTAGTTTATTTATGTTTATAAAGGTATAGAATTTGCTATTTCTCTTTAGGAGAACGAATATATCTGCTTTATAGGTAATTCTAATATTATAATTCCTTTAGAAATAGTTATTTCTCCTTTTCCGAAATTACTCTAACTTTATTCTCTTATTTATAATTAGTATTAAATTAATAATATTAACTTTTGAGACAGGCTTTACCCGTTATTATAGAGCTAGTATATTACTATTAATCTCTCTATTTATAATAGGATTAATTATTAATTATAACTAACTTAATAGTTATATAAATAATTATTTGAATAATTATTTAAATAATTACTTAAGTAATTATCTCTTGGATAATTGCCTATACGGGTTAATTTCTAGAGGGCCTTATAACCTTAATAGCTGAGATTATTACTATACTTATATAATAGAGCCTCTTTACTTAAGTTAATATCTTATATCTTTAATTATATTCCAAGTTGCGTTTATAATACTATTAATTATATTATTCTTATTATTTATATATTTAGTGTTTTTTAAGCTTAGTAAGATAGATATACTATTATAGTACTTATTTATTTCTATATATATCTTTATAATATGGCTTTTCTTCCGTACTATTTATTACGTAATTACTTCCGAATAGCCCTTGACTTCTTTTTTCTTCTTAAAATACGTTATATATTCCTATATCCTTCTAAGAATTCCCTTTATAGGAATAGTAATACTCCTTGAGATTCTAGTTATATTAGTATATATTATTATAAATATCTTTCTTGTTATAGTAATTAAAGTGAATTCGAGATTAGATATAAGTATTCGTATTACTATAATATTAATTATTAATCTAATTTCACTTTTATATAGTTTACGTTTGAGCCTTATAATAGAAATGCTTGGGATTTCGCTTTGAACTAGTATTAGAACTTATTAATAGTTTAGTAGAATGGTTATTACTGAGATCTTATTACATATAGTTATTTTATTAACTAATAGCTAGTTATTTAAGTAAATGAGGATTAATACCTCTGGAGTTATAGTATATTTGGTATTAGTTATCTCTGCGTAAATTATTACTAATATTCAAGTAGCAGGGGAGCTCTATAATCGGATTAATCTTTCTTCTTTTAATTCGTCTTATAAGGAGGTTTTTTATAAAATGTTTCTTAACTTATATCTATTTTTCTCGGTTCCGGTATTAATTACTATGGGCCTTTATATATTCTCGAAAAAGCCGGCGGAGATCTTTTTATAGATTAATATATATCTATAGGCTAGTATAATAATAGTAAACTAGTTCCTGTTTATATTTAGAAACTTTGTTATTAGTAGGCTACTTGCAAGAGTAATAGTAACTTATATATTAGATAATTACTTATTAGATCTTATTAATCTAGTAAATGTTTTACGAATTAATATTACTATACCTAGGAAATAGCGAGTCGGAGCTAGCTAGTATATTTTCCTTTTAATTCCCAAACTCGGGATCTGGATAGGAATATAAGGGCACTTTTTTATAATTTCGTAATAGGACTAGAGCCAGAAAGGGTTAATAATCTCTATCTTAGTAAAGTTAAGGACGGGTTTTATTATAGAGCTAGATAGGTATACTAATAAAACGCTCTATATATTTATTAATAAATTATATAGAATATAGTATAAGTTTAGAAATTATAGAATAGTAATAATATTTGCTATCGGGATTAGTATTACTAGCTATATTCTATATATTAAGGATCTTATTAGTAAATATAATAGCTATAAGGTAAGGACCCGTTATATTCTCCTTATCTGGTAAATAAATAAAGAAAGTAAGTCGGGAAGTATTTCAAATTATCTAATAATATCCTAACCTATATTAGGCTAATAGGAGTAGGTTAGGAAATGAATAGATAAGCTTATAGTTAGTAATACGGGATATATATAATTGCCCCTAGCCTAATTAGGTCTTACTAATACTTTATAGATCCTTAAGGTCTGCTTCTATGTCTTAAATTATACTAATAAGGATTTGGAATATAGTAATTATTCTAAGATTAAAAAAATAGGAAGCTAGCCAAATATTAGTAATATACTCGAGACTGAATTTGAAGCTCACTAAGGTAGGGTTATGGTCTCCCGTAAGATTTGCTATTTATACTACTAGCTCTTCCATTAATAATTGAGTAGTCTATACTAACCGAATTATGGCTAATAAAGCCCGTAAGGAGGTCTAGCGGAGAATAAATAATAGGGTGTGCCTTATTAAGCTAGACTTTTAGTTATCCCTATAATAGGCGGGGTGGCTATTATTTACTAACATAAATATTAAGTATAAAGAGTAAATACTATAATTCCCTTACTTGGTAATTTGGAATTAGAGCTTAGGGTTGCCTTTTAGTAAAGTAAGGGAAGCGACTTTGGTGAGATGAATTATTAGACTAGTTACTATAATATGAGGAAATTTCCCTATTATACGGGTCTCGTTAAATATCTAATAATTAGAATTTTCTTAGAAGTAGTCCCTAATACTTTTATTATTACTATTAGTTCCAGTATATAATATGAGGCTTCGAGCCTCACTTAGGCTATACCACTAATATATAGACCCCGCACTCACTATATATCTAATAGTTCTATTGCTTGTACTAATATTACTAATATTACTAATATTACTAGTATCTGCCTGCTTCTATAATTAATAGGATAATGGTATGGTACTAATTTAGGTATCTATAGCTCTTACTCGGTCTAACTATTATTCTTTAATAAGAAGGTAATTACCTAGTGAGTTCCTCTATTTATAACTAATAATTATCTTTATATATCTGCAAACTTCGAGTATACTTATACCTCAGGTTAAATTATTTCTACTAGGAAAAGATAAATCTCGCCTGTATAGTAATTAATAGTTCGCTAGAGGCGAATTCTCTTTATAGTATTATATAGTTTAGAATTATTACTTCTTAGTAAATAATTAACTATTTTTAAAGATTTTACTATTGAGCCTTCTTATTATAGATAACCATGCCATGGTATTAGTACTATTACTATTATAATAATTCTCAAACCATTTGCTTAAATAATAATACTTACTAGCTTCTAGGATATTATTACGAGTAATGCTCTAATTACGAGAAACCCTAACTAATTAATTATAAACTTATAGCTAGTTATCTTAATTATGTTTATTTATTATAACTATATATAAAACTTTAAATAATATAAAACAAAAATAGAAATTAATAGTAGATTTACTAATATTTACTAAGCTAACCGGAATACTTCTATTATTAAGTAAAATTAGAGTCTATTATATAATTAGTAGGCTCCTTATAATAAGTAAATAGATAATAATAAATAGAATAAGAAAGTAGTACCCTAACTCTAAGAACTCTATTTTAAAATATTAATTTCGCTATACCCCGTAATATATTTAGATTAAGTCTCCTTTATATTCTTATATAATATTATTTATCTTCCAGAATTCCATTCAAGTCTTTTTTGCCTTACGCTCACGTTACTTAGATACCTCTAGTATATTCCGAAGCTAGGCTATAATCTTATCTAAATAGCTAATATCTTAATTAAGGTAATGAGTAATAAAGAGCTACTAAGAGACATTATATATAGATTTGTATAGCTATTACAGGTTCTCAAAGCCGCCTTTATAGTAAAATTAAATCTCTTAATAGAAGTGGCCTAACTCCCTAGTAAGCTCTTTAATTCTAACTAATAGGCTTATAAGAGGATTTTGTTTTGCGAGCTAGAGCTATTACGGAGATAGTTCAAGAATTAATATTAACCTATTATAGAGACGAATCTAATAATTAAGTTTATTAATACTCGGTATCCTTATATATAGTAGGATAGTAAGAGAAAGTACTCTTAACCTAGAAAGATTACTTGAACCTAATAGTTAAGATATCCCTAATTAACCTGGCCTTATTTAATTTCAAGTATATATAGGAAAAGGAAGTAGACATATAATATTAGATTCAAATTAGGTTATTATACTTTACTAGGACTAAAGGCTACTCTGACTATTAAAGAATAGTAGCTAGTCAAAAGCTAATAAATAACTTATAATTGAGATGAGGTAGCTAAGAAAAGAAGTTAATAGGTGAACTAAATAACTAGACTCATTACTATATAATGCCCTCTATTTATAAAGTACTAACTTTATATTAAAGTATATATATTACTATCTCTTTAAGTTTCGCTAAGGCCGGTATTATTGGGATTTCCTAGATACTTAGTTTATAGTAGCTTTTCTTACTAGAAAGAGGGAAGTCATTATTACTATTATAACTTCTCCTTATATAATAAACTTGGATAAAAGGCAGGCCTTCCGTAGAGACAAGAAAGGTCATTTAATAAAAGGTAAAGTAAAAAGAGGGTATAGAAATACTTATATATAATAGTTAAAATAAAATATAAGATTAGGAAATGGGAATACTTAATTACGTGAGCCTTAGTAATTTAATATTAATTTTAGATAAAAACTTTATTTCGAATTACTATTAGTAATAATACTCTATAGCCTCTTATTAAGAAAATATCGAGGGCCAAATATCCTTTATAAAAGAGCCCGTCCGCCCATTAATATAGCCTATTTAATTAATAACTATTCTAGGTTATACCTGGAAATTTTCTTAAAAACAATTCTAGCTTACTATTTTGTGCCTAAATAAATCCGGTACTGCCAGAAACATTCTGTAATCGAGTAATTATAAATGAAAACCTATAGGTAGAGCTAGTGTAATTAGGCTGAGAATTATTTAATATTTTAGTATTATAAACAAGAGTAGTAGTCTATTTCTTATACTTACCTAGTTAGTAAGACTTGGGAAGAGCTAATATTTATTGTTATTATATTAACTTACTCTACTAGCCTATAGAAGTAAGTGTACCTGTTTCTATTAAAGTCTTCCTAGTTAGAGAACTCTCTATTAGGGAACTATTAAGTTTCGGAACTACTTAGTAGGCTTTAAGTTTAGTGGCTATTACATACTAACTACTAAGAAAATTCGTAACCTTATTATTTCATATAGTATCCTGAAATATATAGTCAAGTAATTCTATTATTTCTCTATATCTCTCTATTTTAAATATAAGGGCTTCCTAATATACTTAATAGTCTAGTTACTTTCTATTAAGTGTTTCCTAGCTAGTAGCTAGAGATACTATATACTTAGTAAGTAAAGATTAGTACTAGTAAATAGTTATTTAAGTATTATATAGATTCTTCTCTAGCCTTCGAGTATAGTTTTTTACTACTTCTACTCTCAAGTAGAAGTCTTATAAGAAATCCCATGTTAACCTTCCTTTATATATCTTATAATAAGTAGTAATTACCTGGAATTAGTTAATAGCTAGCTTTATATATATAAATAAAAGCGCTTATATAATGAATTTACTAAGATATTAAAAAGGGGTTTTTTTGCTTAAAGTAGTAAACTAGGTAATAAATCTGAAATTCCTCCTATTCTCTAAGTAGTGCTTCTTATAAACAGAATTCGGATTACTTTCTATATATATACTTCCCTAGTAATTACTCGATTTCCTCAACTCGCATTTTGGTTAATTATCTATTAGTACCACCTTATAGGGCTATAGTTAACCTATCCACAAAGTGCAGTTATAATAATAAAGTTAATAATTACTCTATAAATTAACCGCTAGCTAGCTATTAAGGGTTATTATATATTAAGTGAAAGCAATTATATAATTTAAATATATATTTCTATAGATCGCATACCTATATTTAATATATTATATTTTGAATGCCCTAGCCCTTGCTATCTCCTCTTATAGGTATAGACTCTAGTATATTTAATTAAAACGAGCTTGGTCTTTAACTCGTAAAATAGTTTATATATTATTATAATACAAGTTTATCTTTCTTTATATATTTTAGTTTCAAAATACTATTTGCCCCAAGTATTGTGGGCCATAGTAGTACTAAGCATAAGTCTTTGTAATATCCGGGCATTTGGGAGTTAGCTATATAGTATTAAGCATCTGTAACGAGAGGATAAAGTAGGAGGAAGAAACCTAACTCGGGCAAACTCTAGTCATATTATACCTAACTAAATATTAGTATCTTGCTATATATAAGAAACAGGATCTCCTATAGGCAGGGGAATATAGGTCTATTAAGATTCTTGAGGTGATTTCGCGGGCTTTATTAGAAGTCTAATACTAACTATTAATATAATTAGCTTTATAAAGATAGAATAAAGTATTATATGAACCTCTCTATTAATTTAGTAGTCCCAGATCTCTCAAATTCGCTAGTATTACTAGAAGTCTAATATTAGCTATACTTATAATTAGCTCAAGAGAAATAGAGAGAGTTACTATACTAATATTTCGGTTTACCTAACAGGCCCAGAGATCTCAATTTTATTCTTACTATAATAGAAGATCTTTTCCGATTATTACTCTGGTTATTCTTATTAAAAGCATCTGTGAGCTCCTCGAGTATAGCCCTTGGCAGCTTATATCGGGTACTAATTAGTATTAAGTACTTAATATCCTTCCAGGCGAGTCATTAATTAGACATGGCTGGCTTGAACTGTGGCGTCTAACCCGGAGCGAGGTTCGTGGACTGAATATATAATCGAGAGAAGAACCCGGGGTCAGACTATACTAAAGAAGCTCTACCTTAGGGTTTCTAGCCTGCCGCTAGGGATTCGCCAATAGGGGTACTAGTGGGGGAGGGAGCTTGGTTAGGCACAAGAAACCCCCTATTCCGACTTTGGTAGTTGGCCATATAGTAACTTCTTGCGTGGTTCTTTAGTAGCTCAGGGGGTTGGCCACCGCTAACAAAATCATCCCAAAGTCTAACGGAAGTTCGTAATAGTAGAATCCAAGACCCCTGCACGTGTATCTGGCGGGGCTTGCTCTATAGAGGTTAGACCATCTGTTATCGGATGGCGTTACCTTTAGCGAGTTACGTTCACTAAACCTCTCTTTCGCAAAGCCTCCAAACTTCAACGCCACAGCTAAACCTTATATTTAGGTCTTGCGTACACAGTAATAATACCGCATTAATCGCAAATAACGCCATAAAGAACTCTACGAGTAATAATACCTGGGATGAGATTTTGAACGGCATGGCATCTGCAATTAACATTCAAATAGCTCACTCGGATTTTAATCTCTAGGACCAAATACTCTTCTCGAATACGGGCACGCTAAATAGGGCCACGGACCCGCATTCCCTAGCAAACCCTAACGACAGCATTATCGTGATACCTCAGAGCGGCCAAACCCCCGCCGCAAATAACCAAAAGCCATTACCGAATCCAGATAACGAGCCTTTTCCGACAAGTCAGCCTGCTCCGCAAATTCACATGTTATCCCTCGAGGACTTGAACGTAATTCAAGACACCAGGAAGATCATGAAACTCCAAGATACGTGAGTTACTGCACTATTCTTTTAATGCTTACTAATAGATAGTAGGTTACAAGAAGTGAAAAGGTACTCTAGCCTCCCAAGCCGGGGCCAACGACTAACTATACCAGGGAGCTAGTAATAGTAAAGGGGCAATATCAGATAATATAGTCGGAGTTATATATAGTAAGATCTAATCATATGAAGCTTTTGCGCTAGTTAATGAATATGGGTAAGGCTATGAGAGCGCTCGGGAAATAAATTGCGGAAAATACAGGAGCGAATATCGTGGCTCTGGATAGGTTATCTATAAAGGAGATAGGTTAGTGGGTAGACGCGGGTTCTGAATTTTGAAATTTAAGATATATAGAACGGACACATCCTTATTCTTCTTTCTAATACGGATATATAATTCCTCAACCTACCTAGTATAAGAATGTGAGGTCAGAGAAAGCTTCTGAGGCAAGCAAGCTCTCCAGCCGCTAATCAAAACCCATATTAGTATTTCAGTCAGTTACTATTATTATAGGATGCTATTTACTGCGGTAGAGGCGGGTAGAGGCATTGCGGATAGCTAGTAGAAAGTAAAGGTAATGATTTCGGCCCTACCTTGGATGGCCAATATTAAGGTCACGCTAGTAATAACGCACCGGTGCGGTTGACTTAAATTAGCAGTCGTACCTCCAAGAGGTCCGGATTAATCTAAGGGCCAATAACGGGATAAATCCCGAATTATTAAATGCTACCCGAAAGTTTAGCGCCTTCTAATAGACCCACTAGTAGTAATAACACCTGAAGTTGAGGGCACTACCGGCAGTAACCGATCCCGAACCCGCCCTAGAGTTTAGTGCCTCCTAGATAAACCCACTAGTAGTAATAATACCTGAAGTTGAGGGCCACCTATTAATAATCGTACTAATATTATATAGAATATTTAATATCCAAAACCAAAATACAAAAATAGTCAAGATTAAAATATTTTCTTCTCTTTATTTCTAACCTAAGCAGAGCTCAAATCCTTATAGTAGCTAATCCATCTCTCCAAGATATGGTTTACCACAATAATAGTTCCTATAACCTCAGACTATGGGCAAAGCAACAAGTTTTATGAATAGAAGCGTTATTAAAGCAAGAGGTACTCTATAAGCTATAGAGCATTATGGAAGGATATAGTTACTCGTGGCATTATATTAATAATTTACTACAAGCCCGGTTTAATAATAGTAGTCTTAAATTTTTACTCGTAAATAGAGATATTTTATTTAAATAGAATAATCTCTATAATAAAAAGCGAGTATAGAAGAAAAGGGGGCATTTATTAGTTAATATTACAAAGTTTAATATGGATTACTTAATTAACCTCAAGATACTACTAGTTCAAGCAGGGCTTAGTACTAAAGATAGGCTGCCGTTTTAGTTCCACTAAGAGCATACTAATATAATAGTACTACGTCTCATTATTAGTAATATAAATAAACCAGATGTCTTAATAGTAGACCTATAGGTAGGCCCCAAAGGTCTTAGAAATCATATGACTTTAAGGTTTCTTACTAATAATAATACTTTACTATTAGAGTCAGAAGATAATAACTATATTAATAAGTATAAAGAAGAAACCAAAGATAAGGATATTAAACGCAAGGGTATAAAGATTATGGATTTTGAAAAAGGCCTTAATAGAGACGAATCCAATAAAAAGTAAGCAGAAAATAAGGATATTAAAGGTTTAGATAATAATAATAAAGATCTAGGCAAAGACAAGTCTAATAAAGAGGAAAGTTAAGCTTCTAATAATAATTCTAATTAGTTAAATAAAGTAGAAACTAAAAATAAGGATATTATAGATCTGGGTATGCAAATTATAAATATAGATAATAAAAGTGAAATCTCGGACTTAGAGCTCTAAATACTAGAGTAGGAATAATTACTTAGATATTATTTATATTAGTAGGAAACTCAAATTTTATGAAATTTTAGCTAGATACTAAAACTTACTTTAATTAGAGCTACCTAATATTATTTATCTAAATACAAACCCAAATAGTAATATAATAAATAATATATAACCCATACCTATATATATTATTAAAAAATTACTAGAAGAGTAATTATTCCCAGTAGCTTGAAATTTACTACTATTCCTAATTTTATAATTACTAGATAAGTTATTAAAAGATATAAGATCCGGATAGCCTAGTAATTATTAGGATATAAGATCCGGATAATATAATAACCGCTATATTTATAATATAGATAGACTTACTCGTTTAATAATTTAAGATTAAATATTCTTTTAGAAAGCTATCCTAACTTCTTTCCTTTAGACTATAGTTCGCCTATAGATTCGTTTTATTATTATTTTTATTCTTATTTACTTATATTATTACTTATAATCATAAATAATAGCATTAATAATATCTTTAATTAGGTTACGGGAAAAGCACAGAAGGCTTAGGGCAAGTTATTAGGCACTTTTTTGGTATTCCTTATAATATTAGGAGTAATTCTTGGATTAGGGATTATGGTATATTTATTTCTAAAATAGAAATTTTCCGGGTACTAGTAAATAATATAATTTATTTTAAAGAGAATTATACTAATAAATAACTACTAATAAGTATATTAAATTCCGGATTCGAAATAGAAACTAACTTTATTATATATACGAATACTTTTCTCACTAATACCGGATCCTAATTTAAAATATATATCTGGATTCGAAAACTACTTCTTTAACTAATATATATAGATTATACTAAGGATTTTCGCTTTACTCGGGCTAATAATACTACTAATTCTTCTTTTATTAAATATTATTAATAGCAGGAACTAACTTGGAGGTATTAGAGAACTAGATTACTTAAGCTTTTTAAATATTAGTCTCTTATATATAGGTAAATACTAGGCTTACCTAGTACTTATAATATTTGCTATTATTATAGTCTGTTATAGTATCTAAGGAGAGCTCCGGGACTATACTAGACTTTAGGGCAGCTTCAGGTAAGATAGTTATAGAAAAGTATACTTCTTTCTTATCTCGAGATCCGAGAAATAACTCTCTATTAATATAATTAAGTAATAGTTTCATAATATATATAGAGGCATATATGAGGTAATAATAAATCGGGATTTTTCTAACTTATATGCAAAACTATACTAATAAAATACATTAATAAGGAAGTTAAAGACTACTAAGACTATCTTTATAAAGAAAGTAAATTAATAAAAAAGAATTAGTTAAAAAGTTAGAGATAATAATAATAGTAGTACTACTTTACTATCTTAGATAAAGTACCTATATTAAAAGAACTGCCTATTTATATGCCTCCCGCTTTTCCTATAGCTTCCGGCTATATTATTTATTAGGCCTCAGGTTAATTTAATCTATTATTTACGGGCAGAAATTACTTAATATAATCTCGAGATTAAGTAGTATTAACTTTATCTAAATAAGTTTCCTCCTATAAACTCTGCTTTTATTTATTTTAATAGAATACTCTTAATACTACTTATTACTCTAGTACTTAAAGCACGAGTTCCCCCTACCTAAACGCTTAAATAGGAAACTATAGCTAATAATATAATATGGCATAATATCTCAATTAGCTAGTAGTAGTAATATATTCAAATAGCTATTATTTATTTCTTTATTACCTTCCTTATACTTGGCTTTATATTTCCTATTATAATTATAGGATTACTTTCTCAGATTAAGTACTTAATTAATATAGTTTCATGGCTATAGTAAATAGATTCACTCCCAAGTTAATTAATAGCAGTTATTTAAGGAGTTTTACTTCCCGTAATACTAGCCCTAATTACTATTATAGTCTCAGAAGCATTATGCCTGCTCGCAAATATATAAGGACATTATTCGCGTCGAGTTATTAAGAACTATATTTAGATCTACTACTATATATTCTTATTTATATAGGTATTTCTTACTATTTCCCTATTAGCTAGCATTATAATTATTATTAGAGATCTGGCAAATAAGATTACCTTAACCCTAGTAATCCTAGCTCAGAATTTACTAAAGGCATATAATTACTTCTTTTCTTATATCCTAATTAATATATTCACGACTATTACTTTAACTCTCGTAGAAGTTAACGAGCTCCTAGCCCTATTTATTCTTTCCCCTATATTTAATAAAACCGCCAGATAAAAGTAAATAAGAGGACGGGCTTTAGGGCTATATAAATAGGGAACCTTTATACTAGTACTTATAAATACTATATATATAGGTTTGTTCTTTAGTTTATAGTCGAGGTATATAACTAATATAGCCTTTAGGCCTTATCTATTTAGTAATTACTTCTTTTATTCTAATCTTTAGTACTATTTACTTTAGAGCACTTTGGCTATTATATTAGTCCTATTTACTAAAACTCATGGAACTTAATCTCGAACCCAGCGGCCTATTTTACCCTATCGTAATACGCTAGCTATTTATAAGGGTTTATTTCATGGAATTATGCTTGGCCGGTCTATTCTTTCTTATATATAACGCAGATAGCAAAGCCGCATATACTATGCAAGAAATAATTATAATATTTACTATGGTATTTACTACATTATTTCACTATAGCCTAAATCATGGACATAGGCTATAATAGCTACCGTTTGCAAAGATTATCAAGCAAGCGGATCAAATCGATAATAGAGGTAAGGCTTTATTAGACCAAGATCTAGAAAAAAAGGCTAAAGATATAAGTAGTTTGGCCCAACCAAGCAAATCCTGTTTAAGATAAGGCTCTGACTTCAGCTCGTCCCTTCCTCTAGATTCCCAAGAACGAGCTAGGCATTACTAATAATGAGATTAGCTATATGAGGAAAACTTATGATAGTATCTGGATTAGTAATAAAGAAGTATCTCTTGATGAGCGAGGCAAGCTGAAAGTTTGGGGGAAGCTTCCAGGCTCTTCCGGATAGAGACTGTTAATCCTTGTCGTGAAGTCAAATAGTGGAGGGAAGAGGATATCTTTTTATTTAGAGAAGGTTCAAAAAAGGAATAGTTCTGTGTAAATCTAGAAAACATGAAATCAGAATGATGCTATATGTGCTTGGGTCGCCACCACCAGACACTTAGCCTTTATAACGCCAGCGAGACCTGGATCACCTACGAGTCCAAACAAACGGACCATATTTCCCTTACTATTGGATGTACGCCGAAAATACTTAGCTGTGAGCGCCCGTAGGCAAAACCAAGAAGAGGACGAGCTCTTCCTACCGCGAGGTACTCGATGCCGATGGCTGCGACGTGACGCAGAAAGCGGGAATCGACAAGTTCTTGGCTGAACGTGTCGTAAAATAACTTTGCCTGTCTATCTGCTTGACGTAGACTCGCAGCTCTGCTACATTGCGTAAGTTCTGAACTTTTCCTTATTTTGACTCGCATAGGTTTTGCTGACCGAGTGTGATAGACCAGCGTCCGGCTAGAGCTCCACAGAGCCCAGCAGAAGCACCCTCGCCCACCGCACCATCCGCACTTCGTCCCGCCCTTAGGGCATATATACAATCATGGAGGGAGCACTTTCTCCCGTATATGAACGGTTATCAGGGGAGAAGAAGGAAGAAAGGGCGGAAATCTTCGGAAGTGAACGATAGAGAAGCTTAGAGAGCCTATAGCAAGGAAGGATAGAAAGTAAAGATTTGACAATGGCTTAACGACGTCATCTGTGATGTTTGCCCTCACTGATCATCGTCCCTGCTACCTCCACAAACTATCTCGGCTCGCACAACTCGCACTACACAACCTTTAAAGTGGGACATAAGCTCCGTCCAGGGTTTCTAATGCCGCCAGGGATCGGGCATAGGTTCTGGCTCAAGAAACATAACTTTCTCTGGATACTTGATTGCTAACATCCTCTCCATTCCTCCTCCGGCGACAAAGATGAGTTCCCTAAGTTTACTGAGATGTGAAGTGACAATATTGATAACTGCCTCCTCGCGCTCCTCTTCCGAGGTTATTTCAACCGCAAGAGACTCGATCTTCTCTGTGATTCCAGGGTATAAGCTAGTAAATTGCTTACACATCCGAGGGCTGGTAGCGAGATGGAGAGTGTCGTAAGCGAAATTAATATATATCGGCTTATCGTTGAGATCAAAAATACTCTCAAAAACTTTGAGGCCTACTTCTCGAGAAGCTCGGCATATGTGAAGTACCAGTGGAGGAGGAGCACCACGGAAGAAGAAGACACCATTCAGATAATGCAGTTGGATAATTCGAGGGCCTGGGAGAGCGCACGTCCAGATCTGTAATTGGAGTTCGATGGAGAGGTCTTGAAAGGACGTAGGCGTTGAGCCATCTCGGGTTATTGTGGTAGCTGACATCGTCATTATAAATGTACGCCGAGATAACTTGCAGCGCTCGTACGCAGTTGGCAATAAAGTGAATTAGATGTCTATAAGAAAGGTAGAGGGCTAGCGATAACGATTTGCGAAGTAGGTGCTAAGGGAGGGCGTTTTGATCGTGTACGTTGGAGAAGGTGGATAGGAGAGGAGCATTCGGTGGGCAGAAGTGCAGTATTTATGCCGCAACAACGCTGGCCCTGGTCCGACCAGGCAGCTCCGACGCGGCCGCTCCAAGGACAGCGCAGGGCTATCACCGGTTTGAGGCATCCACCGCATCTACCCACCTATCTCCGGGAAAGTGGATCCACGAATTCTAAATGGTTACTTCGCAGTTACAGGATAAATATCCTAAAATATCTCTCGTATTCCAAGCCACGATGGGTCCCACCTATCGATGTGCCGTATCGAGCGGGTTGTGCTATATAGGGGACACGGGTATTAAGGCTGTATTACGGTGTTGCAAAACCTGTTTTTGAGTAATACTATTCCAACATCAACATACATGTAACTTCAAACTCAAAAGAATGTCTTGGAACCAATTCCTCGTCCAGCTCATCTATCAGTTCTTGAAAACTGGCGTCAACATGTGCCACTTCGTCCATTGGCCATCTATGGCCACTGTCTCGATCATATCCATAAGCGCCCCCTCCATAATGATTGCTTTGCTAGAGGCCACTTCTTCAACCTCTTTGTCTGATAGACCAAGGATCAAGCTTCCAGAAGTCCTGTTAATGATCTGATCCACATGATTAGCCTCATACCAGAAATCCAGTTCGCCGCGACACTCGGCACAGACAGTCAATAGGCCCATCAAGGGTGTACTTGTCTTTAATGCCTTGTTTTTGTACTTGAACCAAGCTAACAGAGCGTTAATGGATCCATGAATGCCCTTGCCAATAATCACTCCCTGCCATCCTCTCTCGTGCTTGAATTTGCAATTCTGGTGGTTGACACAATAGACTTCGACCTTCGCATTGGTCTCAAACCACATTGAGCATGGGAAAGTCGACCAAAATATAGAGCGCTTGTGTTTTGCTGTTGTGATAGCGAGGTCAAGCTTTGATCGGGCGGGGATTGACTGATCCTTTTCGCAAAGATGGTGACCGTCAGGGAGTAGTAATTCCTTTGATGCGGTCGGAACATGCGGTAGTGCTGCCATTGCAACGAAGTTGACTGTTTGAGGGTTCGGAGAAGATATGTGAGAGGAACTAACTTTCTTTTGGCAGCGTTAGAAGTGGGCCTTTATTTATAGCTAAGCAAGAGTAGGGCAGTTCGTAGCCTCTAACCTTTTCGCTTGCAAATTGCGGGGCAGCACAAAATTGGTAGTCATGGTAATTCATTTATTATTCGTCTTAGTTCGAGCCCGCAAAATATTAATGGAGAGACCACCTTATTACGTCATATGATTTATGAGAATGGATAGAGAGAAATGACCTTTATAGCGATAACTGGCGAATGAATTATTTTGTATTCAAGAGCCGTTTGGAGGACTTGGTGGTCGCAGCTAGTTGAGCTTCCGCAGGTCACTAATTTGCCTGCACTAACTCGAGATATGTTTTCTAGCAAAGATGACCAAGTGTGCTATATTTAGCAAACTCTACTTGCTAGGCTTTCCTAAAAAAGGAAGGTATTCCCGCTCTATTCGCTCTGAATTAATGGCTCATAGTCTTCATTATTACTATTATCTTCCTTAGTACCTTCCTCTTAATCACTTTTATTATCTTTATTGTCTTCTCCATTTTCATTCCCCTCACAATCATTTCCCTTGCTATAATTAATATATACGTAGTACCCCATACGAACATCCTTATTACCGCTCTCCCATGAAAGGCTATGGTCAAATTCATTATTGAACTTAATACCAGGTGAGTAATAATGCCATTCTCTCAGATTATCCCAATCAATCGCCTGACCTGGAGTATCTACAAGCTTGACGATAATATCCCCGTCAATAACGGCCTTGTCGATGTCCAGAAAGAGTTTCTGTACTATTGTATTTGGTGGGAGCTTTCCGCTGGTATTATAATTAACGAAATCTTTCCAAGGACCTTTATTATAAACCGCTTTATCCCGGAAGTAGTAAGTTTGTATACTAACGGAAGGATCTATGACAAGGTCTGCAGGGCGAATGCGGCGATCTTTACCATTGACACCGAATTTGTACTTAATAGCTTCGTTAACAAGACGTACCAATCGATTCTCAACGGTTCTAATGGTTTCGGATAAGGCTGCCATATCGGTCGGGGTTTGGGCGGTTTAGGTGGTTTAGGCGCAGCAGAGTAGATTTCGTTTTATTCTGACTAATGGCGAACTTCGGGCAACGCTCATATCATATAACTGAGTACTGCGGTTTGGGCTGCTGAATTCAGCTGGTTTGGTCGCTGTTATACGCAGCTTCGGCCGCTCGCTAAACCCTGCCTGTAGCGCACTTGCCTCCCTAAAATTGCTGGTTGTCATCATCCTGACCATCCAAGTCTTCAATCCAGGCCAGAAACGGCTCCCCATCAATCATGGCAGGCCTTATATAATTTCTTTTGACTTGTGATCTTCAAACTATCTTGCTGATTGCATCTGGGCTGGTTCAACATATAATAAGGTCAAGTGACTCTTTGGGAAGATCAGTGGGCAAACCGAGATGGAGATTCATGTATCGCCAATGTCTAGTGGCATCCGGAGACTCACGCATTTCAGTAAGGCAGCATTGGCGTTGGCACCTAAAACTGTGCTGGCAAACAGAGCAAAAGGATCAACTTGGTAGGGGTCATATGGGGCGGGAAGACATGCTGTGACGGAGTTGTGCCATGGGAGAACGCCACCAAGCCAATACAGAGCTCATTTAAGGGGTTATTAACGAAACCACACCAGTAGAATATGCTATTTCCGGAGTTGGGAGAACGAAGAATTCTCTATCGGCAACCTCGTTCCCGGGAACGAAGATGAGGGTGGAGATGGATGTATTGGTGGAGTATGGCAGCACTATTTCTCTTCCATTTCCCATCCATCTTCAACCTTTATAAACTTTAAACCTCTACCTCTCAGTTCCCACCGAAGTCTATTATTATCGATGCTAAATTGGCGGCGAACCTCTTTCCAGCAAAGCAATTCGCTATTAATAACTGCAGGCGCGAAGTATGCGTCTTAGAGTGAGAACCCGGCTACTCTGGGCAATACTACAGGACCCATCATTTGGAAAAGGCATTTGTAGTGAAGAAAGGGGACATATTCGATTACTGGAAAGGTGCCGGATTCTAATCTAGCACTACAGGGATTAAATACAAAGAGGGAAAAGATCACGGGGTTGAACTATGGAACAAAAATCACCCCATGGATCCAAACAAGGAGAGATTATATTTTACACTGTCAGGGTAACCTCATTAGACTAGAGGGGGACCCAGGGTGCCGTTTCTCCCGCCACTGACAGTATTCACAATAACATCCTAAAGTCCAAGTATGGTTCCAAAGCAACTCCCAACAGGTAATCCTTCCGATTCTCGTCTCGGGAATGACTCGTGTCCAGCCCCGATCCGAACTTGTATCTCTCGTCATCCTTTCCTTCATGACTTGTTGGATATGCTCTTCTACTAGCTTCCACGTGACAACAAGTAATGGATCTCCACGGTTTGCCTTGATCACCTCAACCATACGGGCTTCGTCATCCTCAGGCCTGAGTTTCGTTTCTAGGAGCACTGCGTGGCTTGCCTTCCCCAGTATGTCCTCGCTAGATGACATGTCTGTTAGATATATGCGTTCCAGCCGATAAATGTGATGAAATATATCTGCCAAGCGATCTGGCAACTCTTCTAGCCAGAGAGGGTAGGCTACACGACGAACTTTATCAAGACCATTTTCAAACTGCTTGAGGAAGAACTGTAGATGGCTTGCTGTTATGAAATGTTCCGAAAACCAAAGCGTGTCGATAGACGGGTTGAAGTAAACGAGGACCGGATTTTGAGGAGTGCCCCATCGCCTGAGATTTTGGCCGAAGTTTCTTATGACCTCACGACGAGACTCTCGACACGCTCTCAAGAGACCTTTTAGATGACTCGTCGTATTCTGATAAGAATCTGATCTGAAGTTTGGCATAGCCCAAATATAGTAAATAAACCGAGCATCAACGACTTGCGGATCAGTGGCTGCTTGATGCCATATTTGGAGGCGGATCTCGGTCGGAAAGCGGTCAAATTTTGCGAAGTTGGCCATTATGTCTGCCTAGAAGCGTCAATATAACTCTCACAGAAATTTTATTGAACTGTGTGGACGAACCTAGACAAACAGATGCCGTTTCGATCTGTTGTTATAAACCTAAAGAGTCAAAAAGGCACAACGGGAATTGAAATCCAAGAACTTGAGAAGGAGAGGGTATGGCCGGGTGAGAAGGAGAGGACATCATCCCCTTTTATACTTTTCCGGCCAACTTAGTATGTGGTATGTCACTATCCTTTGAGTCATACGGCAATTTTCTCGGGCGAAATATGTTGCCACAAGCGCGTTACTGGACTTGATGGAAATATTTCCAGGGACCCTGAGAAGGTACAGCCCCAGAGTTGCAGATACGAGGCCAAGCTGAAGACAGCCCTTCGAGGAACCACCGCTCATTCATGGATGCCAAGACGGGCTCGCTGCACTAGGCGGCCGCTCACCGTCCCGGCAACACGCCATTACGGACTACGCGTCTCTGACCCAACACAGCAGTTGGGTTCACCTACCCCTGGTAGTTACTCTCGGAGATTATTCTCTTGGAGGGTATCTATGCTCAGAGCTGAGATCACAATGAGAAGAAGCATGATGATCCTGGGCCTGCCTGTTTTGGGATAGCCGCCATGTCTTAGTCAAACTCTCGGTTTGCGTAGCCGGCAAATTTGTTTATTGCAATATGGGTTCATCTGAGCTTTGCTTTCTCGGTGGATTCACATGAATAGGCTAAAAAGGAGAAATATTTGAGATAATATAATCCTCGTATTCCAGATATACTTTAATCAGATTTAGAGATAATATTTCAGCAAGTTAATTCTTTTATACTCGAGAGCTAGCTATTCCAGTAACTCCATCTTTACCCTATCTTAATTAGCTTCTTAGACATGTCTTCTACGCAAGACGACTCCTTCCTAATCTTCGAGAGTTTAATAGCATGAATAGTAGCCGAAGCGCCCCACGCCAGGTAACTAAAGATAAAGAAAGCTCTATTAGCGCCTCTTGTAATATACAAGTTCCCGGAAAAGATTATAGCCAAAATAATAATAGTAATACTACTAGCCATATATAGAAGAAAAATAACAAATTCAATAGCAAAGAGAGTAATACAAGGTAAAGATACTTATTACTCTTAGTTTATAACTCATATTAAGTTAAGAAACGAGGGCTAATTATATATAAAGTATAATACTAGTCTAATATACTAACTCATAAGAAGAGCAAAACAGGATATAAAGATTAAAAAGATAATCAAAATTAATAAGTATTACCAGTATACCACTAGTTCTTATTAATAAAACTTGGTTTAGAGAAATAAGATTTTTAAGTAAATATACCGAGAATCGAGAAAACAAGAACAATAAGAGAGAAAAAAATTTATAAGGCTCGAAACAGAAATTAAGATTTAAAAGCCATATTTCTTTAGTAAAAAACCACGAAAGAAATAAAAAAATGGTTTTATTAAAGAGAAGTTTTTAAATCTATAGGTCAAGTATGGGGTATTCTGGTTCAGAATTCTAGGGAGCGTAATTACGCCCTTATAACTATTAAAGATTAATTGCCTTTTATTTAGTAGGGATAAATAGTCATCTCAGTTCGTAAATAATCCCATCTAAATAATCTTAATACCCTATTATTTCGTGAGGCTATTAGAAGGCATATTAATAATAGTTGTCTTTTATTACCTAATAACGCCCCACTTGCCATAGCAGTTTATCCCGACTATTATTTTCTAGATAGCTAATAAATAACGAGTAGCAAATTACCTTCCAAATATCTCTCTCTTAATCTATATAACTTCTCTATATATACCTATTACCTGAGGATCTGGTTTATATTTCAGACCATTACTAGATACTTGATTTAATACGAAGCCTTCTAGTATTTGGGACTTGTATAACTTTAATGGCCACCCTTGCCCTTATATAGTTAAACTCTATAAGCAAAGTTCTGCCTGCATATACTATAATCTAGCCCCATAATCCATTATTTTTAAAATACTAAGTAAATAGGTTTAATATATAACTAACTTAAATTTTATGCCTATAACAAAAACGGTCTATATAAATCAAACTCTAGGTTATAGTCTTAAACTATACATGAGTATAACCTATATAGTCAGGGAGTCCCTAAGTATACTTCTATATAAATACTTTTGGAAAATTTCTAAGATTAATAGTAACCAAAAATATTACCGGGAAATTCTGCTACTAGCTACTACGAAATAGAACTAATATAGTTTTAATTACGGTAATTATTAGGCTTATTCTTGCTATACTAGCTCTATTTCTATAACTACTATTAAGAATAAAGAGTAAGTAACCCGGAATAGATAACTAGACTATTATTATTATAATAATATACTAGTAATTAAAGAGAAATAACCAAATAGCTTACTATAATATAGGGATTCATAATCCCGCTCTCTATAATAGCCATTATTCATATATCGAAATTTATCTTTCTGCAAGTTCATAATTACTAATATACTACCTAATTACGGGTTATGGGCTTGGGAAAAACATTTAGTCTATACTATTCAAAAATATTATATATATTCTTTATATAAATTAATAACTAAATTAGTAATATAATTTTCCTAAAAGCATATAAATATACTACTTTAATAAGGTACTATATCTTAAAAGTCTAATAATAATACGGGTCTTAATACTATGCCTCTATCTTCGAATATTCCCCCAGAGAATATTTAAAAGAATAATATACGCTATTATAGTAGTAGATATTCTCTATAGTACGGCTTTTATACTTACTTTATTATTTTAATATATTCCGGTCTATATTACTTAGACAAGATAGGATAGTACGGGTCTAGCTAAGTATATTAATATAAATATAGTTAGGTAAATAAGCACCGCTATTAATATTATTTTAGATACTATTACTATTATTCTTCTATTACTAGAGTTAACTAGGCTCGTAATATTATGGAAATAAAGAATTCATATCTTAGTAATATTTGGCCTCGGATTTTTATAAGTTTAAGAAGCAAAGTTATAAGGCCTATACCTAATCTAGGGACTATTAGAGTTACTATTATTAGCATACTATGGCTTATGTTACTTATTAAGTTTGCAAATACTCAGAACATATTATATGAGTCTCTATTATACTATTAATATATAAAGACTAATTACCGGAAGCAGAGAACTACGTTCCTATAGGGTATTAGAGCACTATTAAGGTTTATATTAGTATTATTTACGCATGTTTACTAATACTACCTTTCCTATTTCGGAGGAAAATACTAGCTATAAGACAAAATAGCCTGGCTATATTACTAGAACTAGTTATTCGAACTACTCGCAACCCGAAGAATCGTAATTCGGACATCCTGCCACTTCTAAAGGTAGTGAGCGTACATGAGCAGAGAGTTAATCATTAATATTAATTCTCTTGATTAGCACGCTATCAATAGAATATTCAAACATAGGAATAGGAAAGATTTGTTTCTTGCAACCCTGCTCGTCCCCGTTATGTCATGTGATTTCGTCACCTGATAGCTCCACAATTAAGCTCATCTTTTGTTGCACATCGCAATGAGATGTGGCTGGAATGAACACCGTGTGATGTGCCGTACAATGGCTGGTGGGCCCAAGTCCAATTGGTGTTGTTTATTGGGTTTTCCTTGCTTCTTCCTGCATCCTGTCGTAGCTACCCCTCTTTTTGGCATTCGTGGGAAATGGAGGAGACTTGCTCAGTTCAGCGTATATATATTGGAGAGGATGTGCCTTATTTGGTTGAGTTGGGATCTTCTCCTTTGAGGGCATTTTGGAGTTTCATGAGAAAACTTCCCTTTATACGTTGACTGAAAGTGTACTAGCCCCAGCCCCGGCCAAGCTACTGGCGGGGGTACAGGCGGATTGGTTGGAAGTTGAAGAAGCAAGTATATTTAGGGCTGTTGCACATCGCAGCTTTGTACTTTTGTGTAGGCAGTATTACGAGAATATACATTTGCGGTGCTCAGCTCGCTAAGTCGATTAAGCTCATGAATCGTCCGAGCAAGCCGGCCATCGTCCAAGGGCCTCGAGTACAGCTTAGTGTTCCCATTCATATGTTGTAAATCCGTGGGAAATTCATCAAATCGGGGCTATGTGGCATTGTGAATTTGAAGGAGATCTCTTTGTAGAATTGAGATTCCGTTGTTGATGCAAGTCATCCCCGATAATTTGCTTTATGTGCAGATGCCAGGGGAAGGGCTGGAAGCTTGCTCGGCTATTTGTTTCCAGAGCAGGAGTAATAGCATCCCGCGTGAGGAGACACCGATAGCTGTTCGAAAGAACGGCACCTCATCGTGGAAGCAGAAAGGGGCTGTGAAGCGAGACCTGCGACTTACAACAAAGGTGGACATCCTTGAAAAGATAGGGCGCCTCGCGGTTGCCTTGCCTCGCTGATGATTGGTCCGTGGTGTAGTTCAGTTGACCTCAGAAATAAAGCCAGTAGGTATCCGCGATTAATGCTGTCCTCAGGCAATATTTATATCAGGATGCAGCAAGGGCCGTCCAAGAGGCTATCACCATCTTCAGCACTTATCCAACTGGTAGGATCGGCATTACATATCTCTCATAAACCAAATATCATTAATAACTGAAATTCAACATTCCTTCCTTCCTTCCTCCTCTCTTGCCTTCCTCCTCTCACCTCTCTTCCTCTACTGTACTTGGAGTACTCCCCAACCCATCCTTGTCTTCCACTCTAAATATCAATTCTCGGTTGTTACGGAGCATCTCATCCCGCATTGTATGCATGACGAGTTGGAGAAGCCATCACAACAATCCGCAAGTCAATGCCTCAATCGTAAGCCAACAAGCAATTTCTGCAAACGAAACTGCAAATGGCACCCCCGTCACCGGAGCATCTCTGAGCAGTATTGAGCATAGCGAAGAGGAAAAGCCAAAGGAGATGTCGAGTGACGAGTTAGGTCAGACCGCACAAAAATTCGCAAAGAAAGTTCCAGATGGTGTATTCTCTCAGGCCGAGATACAGGGGTTTTTGTTAAAGCGGAAGAATGATCCGAAGAAGGCGCTAGATGAGGTAGACGCCTGGGTGGAGGGCATGAAGCAAGTCAAGAAAAATGGGTCGATCCTTTCCCTTCGTGTTAGAGCTAGTATACGGCAAATCCTTGGTATACATTCTCTCAAACATTTCTTTAGTTTCTTTCTCGGTGGTGTTCTTAAATTCGACCTGCTTGTCTACGCGGCCTGGGCGAATCAGTGCGTCGTCGAGTTTCTCTAGGTGGTTGGTTGTCATTATTAGGACGTGGCCTTCGTGAGATGCGACTCCTAGTTGTTTTCAGTGTTTTGTCCATTTGGAGTTTTAAAATAAAATAGTTGGGAGAGAAATGGGAGAAGCTTTACCATCAATGATATTCAGGAGTCCAGACAAGGAAATGCCCTTCTTCTTCTCTTCTTCTGAGAGTTGGTTGGCCTTCTTGAGTGCTTTGGTGAGATCTGAAACGTTGAAGTCGTTATTTCCCGATTGGTCTGCCGGTGCTGTCTTCTCGTTATTCTCACTTGGCTTCTGATTAAGCCCGCCGTATCGATATCCTCAAGTAGAATAATACACCTAGCTGGCAAATTCGCGAACAGTATGCTCAGCTCTTCTTCCGTCAGTGTAGGGTCTTGTAGACTAACAACATAGAGATCAAGGCCGAAAAGGCCTGCTAACGCAAAGGTGAGTAATGTTTTCCCTGTTCCAGGAGGTCCGTAGAACATGTACCCACGACGGTATGGAATTCCCCGGTTGGCGTACCAGCGTGCAGTAGTAGGGGTGAGATATTCGTTAATGTCGTTAATGATATCATCTTTCTTCTCTTTATCTAGCACTACCGTTTTCATGGGACGACATGTACGCTTTGTTATCTTGACCCATCTACCGTTTTTTCGCATATCCTTGGGCGCAGGGCGCCTGACTACAGTCATTACGTTTTGTCTTCGATAGTAGTATTCTTTAGCGTCCTGGATCAGTTCCTTAATCGGTTCTGCGGATCGTCCGAAACAAGAAAGAGTGAGGACCTCCTTGTCCTTGACAGTAAGCGTGTCATATAAAGCTACCTCCTTCCTCCTCAACTGGCAATATCTCCGTTTGTGCCAAAAACTGTGAGATCCAATAGCGGGAGTAAATCTAGGTTCCGATTTTGCTTCTTGGTTAGCGAAATTTTGCAACTTCTTGCCTTCTCCTCTCGACTCTTTTGTTTCTATGTCCTCGCTATCCAGTTCCCATACGGTTTTCGAAAGAGTCTCTGCTACAAGTCTGCGAGACGACTTGAATTTGTATTAATGCCCGAGGAAAACCATTACATAGTCGTATATGTCATCTACTCTATCAATCGTGATTTCGGACATGCAGTTATTGTAGACTAGGTCACCGACTGCAGCCCATACTGAGCGGAAGAATCCAGCACCGAACCAGAGGATAGCACCCAGGGAGACGAAGACAGTAACATCAAAGCCGAAAGCGAAGAGTACGAACTTGTATATGGGACCATATCCTGGGACGAAGGTCTCCAGAAGCGTTCTTAGAGACAGTCCTGGGGCAGGATCACTGGACGAAATATTCCCCGCATTGTAAAATGCAGACTCCAGAAGGCTATTGACAACCATTTTCTGCCCCATGATTCTTGTGCAAGATCAAGTGCAAGTGACTGTCAATCTAGAGAAGGTCAATATGTGTTTCAATAATGCGGATTCTTAAAGAAAACTCTCACAAAATAGTGGCATTCCAATGACCTGAGTAGCGGAGCAATGATCGAAGCAGATGCTTTTGCAGTCCACGGTGGCCCCAGCTGTTCTTATGCGTTGTTCTTTTGAGCCTCATTCTCATGCCTGAGCTTGCCCACCATTAGCTAAGCAGAAAGTGCAGGAATTCTGGTGGCTTCACAGATTGCATATGCAGGAGCTATCCGAGTATGGAAAAATCACCTTGACTCAAGCCCCGGGCGTATGCATGCACTCGTGACAACCCTTACTGCATTCACATCCATATGCATCCACTTCGTATGCACCTATATGCACCTTTTTCATGCCCAGTAAGCTCTCTCGGTGAGCGCCTTGTCATGCAATGACAAGCAAAAGTAAATCGAAACAGATGATCCCTCTGAAAAGTACCCACAGTGCAGCGATCTCTCCCCAAGTAGAGGAGGCAATCCCCAAGATTTTGGAAGTGTTTAGGACCTTAGCTCTGCAGTGGTGCAGCCCACTTTCCGGAAAGATCCGCCATTGGGGCCGAGGGTTGAATATAATTCAAGTGTTGGCAGGAAAATGTTCGAGCTTATCAGACAGCACTTCCACCATCAACGTTGACACCTAATTCTCGAGAGAACCATCGTCCTCATCCCCAGTATCCAAATACAACACCCACTCCTCCCAGCTCCAGCTCCAGTCTCCACAGATCGCGCTCCTCCAAGACAGAATGGCACTTTCACCCTCCTTCTCTTTCACCTACGACAAATCCCTAAGACCATTCGACATCACCCCTAAGGTCTTCCTCTCCCAGCGCCCTAAGTTCGACAACGTCGCAGCAGGCACTCTAAACTTCAACAAGAAAGACGAGCTCCTTCTCATAAAACGAGCATCGAATGACACCTCGCCAAACCGCTGGGAGATCCCTGGCGGAGTTGGCGAAGAAGGCGAGACTATCCTCCACTGCGCTGCACGCGAGACATTCGAAGAGACTGGCTTAATTGTTGTTCATTTTAAGCGTCTAGTTGGCGGGGAAGTGGTGACGGATGGTTCAACATGCAAGCTCAGCTTTGAGGTGGAAGTTAAAAGCACGGAAGGTGTGACCCTGAATCCGGAGGAGCATCAAGATTATTTGTGGGTTACGAAGGAGATGGTTGGGTCTCTCGAGATTACTGGACCGGAGCACAAGGCTACGATTTTGGAGGCATTCCAAAGGGAAAGGAAAGAGGAATGAGGACTATGATTTGCTTCTGGGGTTTGGTGTTATTTGGTGTGATGGTTTATGAATATTGAAGGCAGTTGCATATAGAGCAAGTACTTTTCGGGTTGAAATGACTGCATTCTACTATAATAGCCCCAAACGATCCTCCTTCGCGCGTTCTGTGTTACCCGCCCTCTCGAATCAGAGGTTTATCGTAATAGGAGGGAGTAATTCCCTTGTCGCGTTTCCATCTTTCCGTACGAATCGTGAGCAATGAAGCTTAGCTGTTCGTTTGTGCGGTCCAAGCTCATGCTTGATGAGTCTCAATCTGGCAGTGTCAGGTATGTGCCCATGGACTGTCCCCCCTTCTTCCTCGTTCATCAGCCACGTCGAGATCTTCGCAGATACCAGTGCATCGAACCATCCTTCTCTCTGCGGGTATTGGCGTAACAAGTCAAGGGCTTCCTTGCGTACTGCGGACACTCTACAAAGGTGCAAGAGGCTGAAGATAGAAATACCAAGAGTTATGTCGAAATTGCAAATCGCCTCCCTTTGGGTCATTTTTGAATCATCGATTAGCTCGCGCGCTAGCCTAATAAGCAGCTTATAGTCTCGCAAGAAATAATCGCTGTATAGCTCACTGTATGATGGAAATCGCAAGACTGCGAAGCGGCAAGCTAGGGATCTGATCATGACGAGATTGGACAGGAAGTATTCCTTCGTTCCCGGCCTTCGTCTAGAGCTTTCGAAAATAGGCGTGAATGAGCGGAAGAACTGCTGTATCGCATTCTTGAAGTTGCATTCCTCGGCTTGGGCGTTGTCTTTGTCGTATCCTTGCAGAGAGTGTTGTTCTCTGACGTCTTTGACGGAGTGAAAGAACAAGATCCGCCGCATAACCAGATCCCAGAATGTGCAGGCTTCATCGAGAGATATAAAGGGGCGGTCGATGCTGGGGAATGCTCCTGGGGATTTTCGCCCAGGTTGAAGGCCTCTGACGAGAAGGAGTTGGTAATCTAGGCGTTGGAAGACGTCCAAGAGGTCGTTATGGATGTAAAACTGAGTCGCAACACGTCTTATGTTGGACCACTCATCCGGCATGTCGTCTGCTGGTTCTTTCTGTTGTTTTGCTGTCCATTCGAGTAGAATGTCTATGCCAACTTTGGCTTGCGTGATTGCGTTGTCTTTGTTGCCGATGTAAGTCTCGAAACACGTAGTAAGAAGTGATGATATCAAGGCGCATCGAAGATCAGAGTCTGATTTACATTCTCTGGTGTAGTCTTTTAATTGCACTAAGGCTTCCCCATATGTTTGCAGAGCGAAGAGGTAGTGGCGTTTTCTTTCTCTCACACTCTCCTCCCTTCCAAGAGATTTGTAGAGAGCTCCGATAGCAACAACTAAGTTCCTGGCCCATGATTCGTCGTGGCAAGCCTGGAGCACAACGCAGTTCCAGATAGCAGTGTCGTAGTATCCCGAAAGCTGATCAGCTATGCTCTCTCGGAAGACCGTAAAGTATTGATGCTCAATCGTGTTCTTGAGTTTAGGGCCTGCGGATGGTTGAACAATGAGTTGGCAGGGAGTGGAGCTGACTCTTGGTATGGCGACTCGTGAGTTCTCGTCGGTGCTACGAGTCGAAAAAGGATTTGATGGAGGTCTCCGTGCCAAAGCGTTATAGCAGTATCCATTACACTCATAGCCGGTATTCGCACACCTATCTGCAAGGTTGGATAATCAGCTCGGGGTGCCTTGAGGGAGGGTACTGGCGTGTTGAAATGAGGGGACAAGAATCAAGGAGCTCGAACCGCAAATAGGCTTCTTCTCATCGCATTTTACGTGTCGAATCCTGCGACAAATTGTCAATAAGAAAGGGCAAGAGGAGAGCTAGCCCTTCGAAGACGCACTTGCCTAGATAGGTGGTTAGTTCTGGTCATGCATCCCGAGAGTTAATAATGAGACTTACACGTTACACAGCCAGATCGAACTCTTGATTTCACCTGCCGTGACACCAGTTGTTGTCCCAGACTGGAGTTGACACTGGCCATTTTCTTTAAAGGTTGGGATGCCACGGAGATGGAATTTTGAAGCTCTGGCTCGGAAGAATATAACAATGACTGGGACAAACCTTCCGGCCATGATTCAACTTCAATTCATTCGTAAAAAGTTTTGAGCTTACTATTAAAGGATAGCATCCACCGGAGAGCGTGAGCTGGCTAAGCTCCTGAACGCTACTCGTTCACGTTTTCATTACCTGGCTGAAAACCCCGAATCGGGTTACGCTCCCCACTAGGGAGGCGAGTGGAGACTTCTTAATCGAATAGCTTTGGACCCCCAGCTGGTGTCTTCCGGGGAACGTTCCGCTTCCTTGACAAGGGGAATGCATGCGTCGCTGTCATTCCACACGGCACCGGACTATTGGGAATTGAGTTATTGGCTGCATCGCTGATTGTCTCAAACCCCACGCTCGCTAATTCCATGCGAACCACTCCGCGGGTTTTGGGGCGTTCTTTGAGGAAGATCGGCCCTGCCAATTCGATGCCCCCGCACGGACCCGAATACTTTCACCACCCTTCCACCACCCTTTGCCGATGATTTGGCTGCGTTCCCATACATTTTTCACGCCATATTCACCACCCATTCACCACCCGTTTCCCATATATCCCGCCATTTCTTTGCTACTTTTAGCTACAAGGGTCCCGTCTACCATGCAGCACGCCGACTAGGCCGTTTTCATGGTAGGTGATATCCTCGGCTGTGCTTACGCTGCCGTCTGTTTGAAGGAAACAATGCCTAGCAATTCTCAGCTTTCCTGGAGCGAGGCAACCAGATCCAAATACGCACGCCACATCGATGGTCGAATATTGGGAGCCCCTGTTTTCTGGGTCGTATCGCTGCATGTCCTAACCTAGCCTTTAATTGATCCTGTGCTGGAGCCCTCCTCGGATTGGGGGAGCTGATGGCTCGTCAGCGCCTCGACATCAAAAAGCACGATGGGGTGGAGACGCTCACGTCCTGATCGCCGTTTTTGAGTCTGTGCGGCTTCTACCTTGACGGGGTATCGCGGGTAGTGACCCGCCAACATTCCCCTTGCTGCCGCAGCCATAACTTCCTTGGTGCATACTCCCAGCTACCTACCTTGAGGTATCGAACACTCACATCGCTTCTTGGATGACTGTCTGGAATTACCTTCCATCCCATCGAGACGATGGTATCTGACGGCTTTCCCGACGAGATTTCGTGCTCCACCACGACAATCACGTCCCTGGGTGCATTCGATGTGAATGCCAACGATGGTGAAATCCGGATGATGGTCGTGGAGGAGATAGTAGTTACCAATTCTACAGGCGACAGAGTGGCTGCTTCCGAAAACTCCTATCTTGCAGTGGTTTTCCCACCTATCCAGCAGGGCTCAAACCACAGCTACGACAGTGACGCAGCAGACAGCGGCTACGAACCATGGAGTGAAGAAGACAGTAGTGACGAAGGCGATTCCACGTGCGGCAGCGATGCCAGCGAAACTGGAACCATTAAGCCAGAAGATCTCATTTGCGAAGAAAATAGTAGAACATACCATACTTACGGTATTTTATCTCTTTAGCTCTTTTCAATTAAGCTGATGTTTGTAGGCTGTACTAAATACTGGGGCCCCTGCGATGAATATGCTCAGGATTAACAGGATCTGAGGTTTGTTATTCCTACCTCAGATTAAATCTATCTTTAATAGCAATATAATAGCCATCACGTTTGGATACTGGCACTCGACGGCGAATTACTTACTGCCCCTGTCTTGAATCCCCAAGTAAGTCGCTTTACAAATAGAGAACATTAGAGCACTTACACAAAATATAGCGCATCCTCGATCTGGGTACTGGTACGGGGATTTGGGCCATGTATGTTTCAACTTCTCTTCCCTATATCATCCCGTAATACTGAACTGTTCCATCTCAGAGATATTGCCGATAAATATCTATTATCGCATGTTACAGGAATTGATATCTCCAAGATGCAACCAATTTCTGTGCCTCCGAATATGAAATTTCTAATTAATGACTTCAATGCGCGGAGTTACGAAGAATACTAATAGTACGATCTAATTCATGCGCGTGAACTTCTCGGTAGTGTCAAAGACTGGCCTCGATTAATTGAAAAATACTACAGGTAACAATTTATCTTACTCAATCCATTCATACTGACTCTTCACTAGGGCGCTCCAGCCAGGTGAATACTTGAATCTTGTCGAACCAAGTATTCATCTAAAACCGATTAATACCCTGCAACAAAATCATCCTTATCCCCAGTGGATAAAAACGTTTATTAATACTGGCGACAAAAGTGGCATGAGTTTTAATATAAGCTCGAGGCTTAAGGGATGGTTAAAGAAGGCCGGCTTTGTTGGTGTGAAACAGAGAATAGAAACCATCCCAGTTAGCGGTAAGACTAAACTTGGCATATTCAATTAAAAGAGATTGCATGCGGGAGTTTTCGATTTCTCTGCACGACGTCTTGCAAAGGTATTGGACGTATGTTCCTCTTGGTGTACGCAATAATTTCCCAGTATTAACGCATTACAGTGGATATCCGAAGAAATCGAGGTGCTCGTTGCGAGCATACAAGCTGAAATCATGAATCCCAAGTCATCTATCTCTCAAGATTTGTAGGCCAGTCATCCCGATTTGTCAAATTATGCTCACACATCATAGCTATTTTGTACATGGACAGAAGCCCTTCCAAGAATAGGTAGGGGCAGGTTACATGGTATATAAGAATATGGTCAAAGTGGCAAGCAGAACTGGAGAAGAGATGTTTATTGTATGGTTAGGCGGCTAGATTCAACTTTGTATATTCTCCGCGGGCGTTACAGCAGACATTGCTGTCACTCGTACAATCATGTTTTGTCCAGGCTTCGCACCTTGCCCAAAATTGTCTGTCTGTATGACGACATGTACAGAGCAGCCACGCATCCAATCCTTTGGTGTGCAAAATGTTTTGTTGAATATCGCAATTCCAACCCCAGAGCCTTAGATGTCTCGCTAGAAAAGGAAACCGCAAAGAAGCAAGGCGAACCCAGGACCAGCTGAGAGGTGAGCCGGTAGCTGCGGCTCTCCTCTGCGGACGCGTCCTTTTATGCTTGAATCATTAGTATCTCGGAAAGGCTATCGTCGAATCACGAGAGCGGAGCGAAGGGATGATCGGCAAGGGTCAACTGGTTGAACGCAAGGCCGCGGTATCGCGATGTTTTCAGCAACTTTCTGGGGATAACAAAACAAGCAGCCAGCCTGCACAAAAGGGGCTGAATGAAGTGTCTTAACTACCAAAATTCCTTTCCGTGAGCCGTAAGGCGACTAGCCGAAGCTACGGTGTGATTTTAGCAGGGCCAAAGTCACCGGACTCTCATTAATTGTTAGACCAATCGGGGAAGGAGAACTAGCGCCCCCTCGAAACCATCCCAAGGGACGCGCCCTCGAAACCATCCCAAAGGGCGCCCCCTCGAAACCATCCCCAAGGGACGCCCCTCTGAACTCATCCCAAGGGACGCCAGGGAACGCCTTCCTGAGGTGGTCAAACTCGAGCCTGTCAATGGATCCTCAGCTCATTACTGCTGGTGGAATTGACATCACTACAGCAGACTTCCTCTACCTCTCATATTCTGCATTAGACAAGCTTGTCGTCCAGTTGAAGACAGCCCACACCGCAGCCATACAAGCCAAACACCGGGCTATCCTGTACCACAAATTTGATAATCCACCAAAAGCTTGCTCCCAGGATTTCAACAGCCTTCTTTTAACCCGATATGGAGAAGATGCAGAATCATCTCAAGTGTTCCTCTCGAGCCTCTCTCTTCCAGCCTTTTTGGAGGTCATCTATTCCCTAACCAAGAAACACTTGGAAGCGGGGGAGAAATACCTCACCGACTTTGCCATTTACGCCAACAAGCGCTCGAAGCTCAGCGAGTCACTTGTTAATCGTGCGCGTCGTGAACTTCAGAGAGGCTCTGAGGACCGTCACCTCGAATTTGAACGTGAAGTTCGTCGTTGTCAAGGTGACCCACCCCTACACATGCTGTTTAGTATATTTACTAACACTACGACAGCTGCCGTTCCCAAGCATTCAGCATCGCGAAAGCGTAGACGAACAAAGACGCCATTGAACAACCAGTCAACTCAAGATGGTGCACAACCATCGACCGTTCTGAATGATGTTTCTATGATACCGTCCGTCAGTGGAGATCTGTTATACAGTAAGGACAAACCATGTAATGGAAATACTCAAGTAGTCGCTGACGAGAAGAGCAGGAGAGGGGCAGTCTCTCGAAAAGCCGACATCAACCGACGCACCATCACTACATCCACCAAATCAACCTTCACCACATCCACTACCACCGATTGAATTACTGCACAAACCACCACCCGGTGATATCCTCAAGATTCTAGACGCCAACTATGTACCTATGACAAAAGAAAGGCTCTCTACCTTTCTTGATTCTAAAGGAGACGCTGTTTTCTATATATTATTTCCAGTTGCGTGGAAATTACCTCCGTTGATTCAGGTCTCTCCGGAAATGGCTGGGGAATTGCTCTCTTTTCTGCGAATTTGATTCCACTTATTGTACAAGCTGGATTGTATAATAACCTGCCACTGAGCAATTCTGACCGGATGCAACTTCAACCAGGAAGGGGCCAGCAGAGCCAGGTCCTACGGTGGCACCGTCTACCTCGAGGCCTCCTCCAGTGACCCGCACGCTTCCCTTGCCGCTACCGTGGCTCCTGAGTATGACTGCGGAGAATGACTCTCCATAGGTCTTTGCATCCTTTGCAAAACCATCCCCGGACTGTTCAGGACCGATTGTCACAGTTCTGCCAAGCTAGAAAGGAGATTAGCTATGTTCATATATTGCACATATTCATTGTACTCTTCTTTCCACCTCAGTTTGAACCCCCTCCTTATTATCTGCGAATTGAGACAGATCAATCATCTCTCAGCACCCTCCGGTTGACGCCGCCGTGATAGCTTGTGGGAACGATACCGTCTTCGATGTTCCCTGGTCTAACCCTTCGCGGTAGTTAAATGCGATCGACTTCGATGATGTTGTTCTGGAGCGCAGAGGCCCCACGTCATGGCCTTGCGGCGATGAGGCTAAAGTTCTTATCGTGGCATCGATGCCGTTCATAGCCGACAATTTTTCACCGCCGAGTCACCAGGTTGTGCGAACCCATACCTCAATACACCAGAGAAAGGTTTTAGCAGGCCGAACAAGTCTTGCTGGACAAAGGCGTAGAACTGGCAAAGGCGAACTGCGATGGAAAATTCGGGACGAGGCGGTGAGCGATCTGAAGGCAAAATAGGAGCAGGATTGACAGAAAGCTAACCTCGCGATCCTACAGTACTCTCTTTCGATACCGATGCGCAAAACCTTCGCAGAGCTTTCCTTCAGCTTCATCTTCGCCGAGCAATCATAAATTGCTTCTGCAAGACTCCTGCCTCAAACAACGCGATACATACCAATCATGAAGGACACGCAAGCGATGGGATGGGGGTAGGGTGGAGGACGATTTCACGGACAAAGAGGTTGAGAAGGTGACGAGCACAATGAAGGAGAACTTGCAGTATGAATGGGAATGGCCCGTACAAGGAGCACAAGGAGCGACACGGCGCTTTCAGGTTACGAATCCTCCTTTGAATCACGAAGCTTCCTACAAATTTACAATGACAACCACCCAAGCTCCCTTTAGCAACGAAAGTATCCAAAGTCAATCTGAGTAGAGTATCACGGGCATCTTGCTTTCCAAGTCGCCGACCAGGGCCGTGACATAGCTTTTCATTTCGTCCCCACCGGCGAGTTTCCTCTTACTGTCCTTCCCTTTCTACCCTGATACCAGGGACCCATGGCGCCGTTTGCAGTTTCTCTGCCCCAATGGCAGATCTTCCGACAGTGCCTTCCGTCTCGAGGCCCTTGCGCGAACTATGGCCTTCCCAAGCCAATGTTTGTACCAGCTTTCCACAGGTCAAAGAGTCATTTTGAGCATGTTGCGCGACAACAATCAAGTGATTTTATTTAAGGCTTCTAACTCTACAGCCTCGAAGAGTTCAAGTTTCACTATTTGCTTCAAATGAATGTCGAATGACCACGTTGGGAGAGCATCCGTTGCAATTCATTTTCAAAAGCCAAGAAATCCAAGAGACTAGGGGATGGATGCAACAAAACGGTACAGGTACCGTTTAACAATGTAGAAAAGAGATTTGCCTGTAGCTGCATTCTCTGCTCAGTCAGCGTGTTCTCTGACAAGTGCCTCTCGCATGCACATATTAAAACTGAGCACACCCCTCAGAGGAGCACAGGCGAGAGTCGAATGGCCGGTGGCTCCAAGTCCAATTGGCTATTCCACAGTGTTTTCCCCAGCAGAGCTGAGTCCAAGACAAGCTTTCCGCGAAACTGGGTATTCCTCCTGAGCCACTTGGGGATTGCCCCGGGGTTAGCTCCTGGGGTTGCTCCTGGGGTTTCCTCCTGAGACAATTGGGGATTGCCCCGGGGTTTGCTCCTGGGGTTGCTCCTGGGGTTTCCTCCTGAGCCACTTGGGGATTGCCCCGGGGTTTGCTCCTGGGGTTGCTCCTAGCCTGATCCCCAGCTATCCATTGGCAATGAGTTGAGGCGTCCAAAATAGGTCAGCTACCAGTGAGCTATCTCATTGTCTCAATGCAATGCGCACAATTGTGCATCACCAATCTTCGTATCATTGTGCACTCGTCATCTGCGGGGATGAGCTTAGGTAAAAAAATTACCTATTGGCTTATGGTTATGATGGCTTTTCCAATCATCATGCATACAATAGGGGGTGAGATGGTACGTAACAATGGAGAATTGATATTCAGAGTCGGAAGGGGAGGTTCGCTGCGCGCGTCATTAATCCCAACAGTTTAATTATAGATCCAACTATTCGCATACTTTTCATTTCTAGTCCAAAAACATCCTGAGTACTTGGCAAGATATTGAGGACCCTTCAAAGGAGAATCCTTCAAATGAGAGTCCTGTTACCCGTCATAGCCCTAGTCGTCTTCTTCTGGATAACGAGCTATGCTTTTCGTCTTATATGGGAACTATTTTGGTATACTATCACTATTATCGCCATCATCTAGTTATAAGTGCCAACCCATTCTTGTTTGAACAGTACTAATATTATTACAGTCCCATACCGCATGCTATTCCATTTTTACTTTCATTTGGGATCAGCAAGCTCTCTAAGAGTATTAACGACCCCGCTCTGATCTGGTTCATTACACTGGCTACATGGCGCTACTTTCGACTCTTCGTTAACCTCTACTCCTTCTGGCGATACAAACCAGCAAGTCTTCCTACGATTAGAACTATAGGCCCGAAAGATGTAATAATAATTCTACCTACTATCTCAGTCTCAGAGTCAGATAATCCTGACTTTAAAGAATGTCTTACGACCTGTCTAGTTAATAAACTCGCGAGGCTTATTATTATTACTAATACGGATTTCAAAGCTACAGAAGTCAATAAACAGTTATTTAGTATCCGTAACAAGATCCAAAGAGGCTCGTCTAGCTTTTTAAGTGAACTTGGTCTAACTAACATTTCCGGAGTCGATATTCGAGTCATATACGTTAGTATCGCTAATAAACGCCGCCAAATAACATATGCTATCTAACATATCCAGACTCGCCTAGTCATGTTCCTTAATAATTATATGTTTCTGCCACGTTTATTCTTAGACTCTATCATACCTGTTTTCGAAAATCCATGCGTTAGCTTATACGGGACAAAGAAGGCTATTCGTCATAAGAACCCCAAGGCTTACTCGCTCTGGGGAAGATATTAGGAGTTATTCTAGAATATTATGGGAGTACTCTATCTGGAACGACATAACTTCGAGATCCGAGCCACTAATGCCAGAGATAGAGGAGTCTTTATTATCTCAGGACAAGTAATGGTTATTCTATCTGAGATTATCCAAGATAATAACTTCCATAAAGCATTTACTAACGAACATTTCTTCTTTGGCTTATTCGGTCCACTTAACCCCGACGACGATAACTTTATTACACGATAAGTTTTACGCCATCCACAGAACTATGAGATAAAGATCCAATATACTAATAGTGCCACGGTAGAGACGATACTCGGCCAGTATCCAAAGTTCCTAGTACAGCTTTTTCATTAGTTACGTACAACTTTCCGGTCGAACTTCTGCTCTCTGTTTACTGATTATACGGTATAGCGGCGCACTCCGTGGACCATATGGATAACCTATATCCCAAGCTTGTTTAACTTAGCACTTTTCTGGGATAGAGGGATACTCTATACTCTTACCAAGACCAACTTCTATTCGGAATCAAGAAACCGGATACTGCTTCTATTATGCTTTAGAGGTTGGATCTATCTCACTAAGCTAGTCAAACTAATACCGTATTTTTGGCGTTACCCTACGGATTTCTTCCTGTTCTTCTTTCTAATCCCGGCCTATCTTCTTTTTGCTTACTACTATTCAATCCTCAAGCTATGGGCAGGTATTATATTCTGGAACCATAGCTAGACAGGCAGAGACTTGGGTATTAGTAGAGCAAAGCCTTTTCCACTACTAGTAAGGCAATAGCCAAAGCAGACTGTGGACGAAATTAAGACTAGTAATAAGAGTGAGATACTTACCTTACTATATGGGCCCAATACAAACTAAGCTTTATTGCGTCACTTTCTTATTCCGTATTAGAATAGTGCCATTTTCTTTTTACAGCTACCGAGATCAAAAATAAAGGATTTAAGGCATTATAATTTTCAATAAGGGAACGGAAAAGTTTATAAATATTAATTGTTTTTATATTTATGCTGTCTTGGAAGCCCTTCTGCGAATTGGGTCACCGTAGCTATAGGACCAAAGATTACTTAAAAGAATTAATGCCTTTCCGAGAGACTTCAGGAGAAAGCTTACAAGAATTTTGACAGATTTCTTGAATAAAAAAGGCTCCTGATACTGAAAATCTCGTGCACAATGTCATCCCAAAAAGCAGTGCGGGGCAGTACGGGGCATTATGGTCATGTGACCTTTAATAAGCGAAACGCCCGGCGTTATCGCGATGACAGTTTTTCGGTGGAGAGAAGCACTCCCTTCAAACGCAGCCTGCCCACCATTAACCTGCCAATGGCTATAGCCCCTTATAGCATTTACGCATCATGTCCAGTAGTTGGCTGACTATTAACAAAGAACTCTCCGATTCTGGTATTACTATGGTAGGAGAGATTGACTCAACGTTAATCGAAATCCTCGCACTAGCAAAGCCAGGCATTCTGTTACGGGGAATCCGGCAAACTGCGCTCGAGTGAAATAGTGACTGCGATGCTATTATTAATGATTTCGAAATCGTAAGTTCTAGAGGCCAAAGATATATATATTATTCTGATAGAGTATAGAGATTCAAACCAAATATCGCGACCTTGCAAGCCAAAACATGCTTGAACTGCCGATTTATCTATTTCTACGAATTTCTAATACCCTCTGGTATACGCAAGATTAAAAATGGTACAGGGAAACATATAGTAGCGATTATAATAAAGAAAGGGCCTGAACTTCCTCTCATTTACAAGGGCTCTTATAAGTCGAACGAACTTGGCATGAGTAATCTAGACCCGCCGTCTATAAGCTCCCCTAACGCAGGCTCTGTATTCTTTAATGCAAGTTCCTTAGATACAGGCTCTATAGTAGTCTTTAATACAGGCATAGAGCGGGAAGATCCCGCTATTAAAGGTATTAGTAGGCTAGGAATCTTTTTACTTTACCAGGAGATCTGAGAAGGTAATAGGGAACTTAATTACTATGGAAGTATAAATGAATTTTGATATATATAGTATTAGTGGCATCTATAGCGGGTTAAATAGAGTTTATTATAGTCTTGTCTGAAATTTGTTCCTATTATATCCGAATATACCTAATACAGATTTTAGGATCTTACTCGAGAATATTTCTAATTCTTCTAGATTAAGGGGCTTTAGCTATTATAAGCCGAATTATTAGAAAACATATAATTAGTATTAAAAAAATTCTAATTATTCGAGTAAAGGCTCCAAGAATCCCTACTTTCCGAGTTAAATACCCTAGAGTCATAGTGCTTAGTATTAGGCATTAGTATAAAGCCGCCCTATAATATTAGGTTACAGGTATTAAACTCGTTTCACTTAGCCATATCTCGGTATTGAGATTAATTTCCCGTAATATCTGTCCAAGGTAGTTATATACGGTTAATGTTATTACTCTCGGGAGTTATGGGATTAAGGCTATTAGTACTTCCCGTTAATAGTATATTATTAGTTAATTCATTAGAGTCCAAGTGGGAGATTATTACTTTAGGATTATTTCTGTTTCCGGCAGTATATTAGTCTATATATATATCAGAGAGTACGTTTAGTCGGCTATAGGAGGACCTCAACTTATATTGTGAAATAGAGTTAAATTGGCTTTGGGGTGAAATACTGCCTTCTTGCATTGACTGTTCTTGAGCTAGGCAGGGTCGCTTTTCACCTCTGCTTGAGAGACTGGCTTTTGCTATTATTAATGAGATAATAAAAAACGCGAGGATAAATGAATACCTTCTATTTCCCCAATACTTTTGCGCTTTAGATCCTTAAATATGCTAAGTGTTTCATTGCTTCTATTTCATGGTCAGAATTCTATCCAATATTTCCAAAAGGCCTAATAAACCTGTCTAGTTATTTCTTCAGTTATATATCTAGTTTCTCTGTAGTATCTAAATACAGCTACTGCTTCACGCCCAATGTCCGGGTATCTTTGGATCTCCATATAGGGCACTCTTTAAGATATTTGTCAAACTCATTAATACGATTAAAAGTCAAATTACAACTACATATTATATTACAAGCCACATCTAATATATTCTGTCAGTCGCCTTGTTTAAGGGCTTGCCTAAAAGGAACATACGCGATTTGAAGTGGCGGAGCAGTTTATTCTTTCTAGTATACGCCGGCTTCGATTAGTAGCTAGAATCAGGGCATGTAAAGGTAGAATCGACATTATTTTCTCTATTAGAAGCGATTAAACTCTCGGTGTTTTCTTGCAATTATTAATAGCTTGGACGGAGTACCTATTGAAGCTGGTCGAGAAGCTGGCTAATAAGTTGCTGTCTAGAGTTAGTTGTAATAGAAGGAATAGGTACGATTGCCCACAAACCCTGTCTGGTTTAAGGTATCTCTGAAATCTATCTCTCGAGGCAAATCCTTGCAAATAGTAAGGGCAATTCCATTAAGGTGTAATTATTTCCATATTGATTGAAGTCAGAAGCACGAACACCTGATGCGAACGCGGACTTGAAAGGCACGGGCCTTATTGAGGCCTTATCCGCTGGCTTCCGCCGTGAGCAGTAGTTTGATCTGGAGCGAGGCTGGCTGCATAATACCAAGCCTATGGTGGGAGAATTGACTAATTGCATTAATTCCATTACGGGCATTGATTAGCCGGCCAATATCATGCTCCCTCCCTTTAGAGCTGCGTGCTGCATCACGAGTTGGGCCAGCTGTCCTTTTAGATAGTGACTTAACGTCAGGCCCTAGCTAAGAACACCAAAAATTTGAGATTTTCAAAGCGCTCAGAGAATATAAGCTTGTTTCTCTGATCTCACGCTATTATATAGTGAAAATTGATTTTAGTAATTAGAGGCGTAGGCGACTCCCCGGGAAATCCTCGGGGCAGGAGCAAACCCCGGAGCAAACCCCAGAGCAATTCCCGGTAGAAGATTCCAAAACTGGAAGCTTGGCATTTCTTCGGAGAGCGCATAATGCTATGTAGTTAGAGGTCACTTCCTATTTTAATGCAGGCTGCAGACAAAACCAAATATTCTCGCGCTCGGAACGGCTCGTATCACGATTCGTTATCAAATGCAGCGGGAAGATATTGACCGGAAGCCAGTGAACTTGGTATTACATCCTACATCAACCTCTATAAAGGCAAGATTTACCCCACCATCAAGTTCATTAACACGAACTTCTATTCAATACTCCTCTTTCTAGCTTTATGACGTCAACTATAGAGGACAATTATTTATTGAACCCTGCTCTTTCTCTTTTGTGCGAACAGATCAAGCGCGGCTCGAAGAAGTAGGAAGTTCAAGCCCTTTGGGAGAATCTGATCTGGACTATTTTCCCTGCTAAGGACTATTAGATAAATCTTACTAAATACAAACAAGGCACTACCGAACCGGATAATAAGGTAATGAAAATGCTCCAATTTAATACTGGATGGGCAACTATTAATATCTTAACGATTGAGCTCAAGCGCCCTCGAGAGAAGGTTACTATAGATGCCTTTAATACTATTGCCCGCGATTTACTTAATAACCACATGTCTGAGTCGAATAACCCAGACGGCACAACTCTTTTTGGAGCCGTTAGTATTAGATATTATGTAGTATTTTATAGCAAAGAACTCCCATGCGGAAATTTGGTAATAACACAAGCCCGTTTTCTCTATCTCCTAACTAATATACTAAAGGTTCAAGACTATTTTGACTACTATAAATCATATGTCCCTCAGTAGCCTAGTCCAGATACTGCTTCTAACCCAACTCCTTTACTTGCGGGCCTGAGTAGTCATGCATATGGTAGTTTAAACTATTACGCTCCCGAACCAAGCCACTAAGCTCCAGGATCCAGTTACGAAGCACTAACCTCAAGCTACTACTAAGCTCTAGTACCAAGTAACCCAGAATTAGCACCAAGTAACCTAGCACTAGTAATAATTAATATAGTACTAGCACTAAGTAGCCTAGTACTAAGCAACCTAGCTCTAATACCAAGCTATTAATAGGCTAATATATAATATATTATGGTTAAAGTTACTAGGGAATATTATTTCACCCGCCCAGACGAGTTTATTTTTAAGGACAAGAACGGAAAGGAGAGAGTAATAATACGGGATAAATAGGTTAAGACGAGGGCGAGTAGTAAATATCCTTATTAGATATATTATTAGAAATATATCTGCTATAAAGATATTTTCCGAAAGTAAGTATAAAGAATTACTAGGATAAAAAGCTTGCTTTATATATAGAGTCTATAGTAAGAGTTTAAGTAAGAGAGTAATTAATGGCGTGAATTATATAGTATATTATAGAACTTTCTTTTTTATTTAGAAAAAAGTAGTATATTTATAACCAAATATAATAAAGTTAATTAAAGATAGTATTAAAGTCCCATATAATCTCTATTATCCTTTACTAATTATAACTCTTGCCTATAAGCTCTCGTGGTCTGCTTAGATCCTAGTTAATTCTCTTTAGGTTTATTATAAGAGTAATTCCTTTAACTTATAATAATTCAGGCCATACTACTAACCCTAGTTTATATATTATAAACTCTAATATTAAAATCTATTCGTCTTCCTCGAGAATACAAGTATTATTAGCTTCTATCTATTAACTAAGTAGGTTAGGTCTATTATAGCCTAAGCGAAATAGGAAACTAGTAACTTGGCTAGCGTACTAGTACTTTAATATAACCGGATTAATAGAGACCTAAATAAACTAATATTTTCTTTTTAGTTATAACTAGGATTAATACTTACTATAATTTTTAATATTACTAAGGAATATCTCTTAGAAATAGCTTTTAGAATATAAGGCAGCCGCGGGATTATAAGAAACTAACTAGAATAACTAAGAAATATATATTATATTTATTATAATAATACTAAGGTAGTTTAGCCGGCTATTTTGCGATTAAGATTAGCTACGGGGTCCCGTAATTAAGGATAAATTAAGGCTAATAGACTATAAAATAACTAGAGAGTCTAGTAATATAACTATTATTTAATGCCATATAATTAATATACTCTAATAATAAAGAGGAACCTACCTATAACTAAGGCAGGTATCCGCTCGTCCTATATAAAGTTATAGTAAACTAATATAATTAAAGCCTATATATACTCGTATAGAAATAATAGCTAAAATAAAGGACTAACTTCTAGATAAAGAATTACGGAACCATGCCTATAGGCTATAACCTTAACTAGTCTTTCTATCCTATTAAGGAAAAAGGCTAATAAGGTATTATTTATAGAGCCTAGTATGTATTCTATACCTATATTATAAAGGAATCTAATTCCATTAATACTAGTAGATAGTTCTAGAGTACTATATACTTTAATTCCCATAAGTTAATTATTTATATATATAATATATAGTATTGAAACCGGAGCGAATAACTATCTCTATAATTCGTATAAAGTAGTAATATTACCTTCGTAAATAGAAAGAGGAATTTCGGGGTAGGGATATATCTATAAAATAGTTTTAAACTTTGGATATTTAAGCATATTCAAACTAATTCTTATAATATATATGGCCTAGAAAAATAATATTAGGCATATTTTATTTAAAATAAAGATATAAAGGCTTATATTAAGGCTAAGCCAGATTTCTTTAAGATATCCTAATAGCTATCTCGCTACTATGGATTTATAAGTGAATTTATAATTATAGAGAGATTATTACGGATATATATCTAGTTTAATTACCTCGAAACCAAGTTAACTAAAAACTAACTATAAAGATCTGGAAGAAAGTATAAAGTCGGGTCGATTTATAGATCTGCCTATATAACCTGTATTAATAGATCGGCTATTATTAAATAGGAGAGTAAGGCCTGAAATTAATCTCTAATTTAATATAATAATATAATATAGTATTATAATATAAACTCGAGAATATTAAGATATACTAAAAGGTATATATATTTCTATTAGTTCTTAATAACTATTAGTACTAGAATCCAAAGCCAAGTAACTCGTAATAGGACCCGGTACTTAATTATAAAGTAATATAATACTACTATATTAGGCGTGGCTAGGCTCCTTAATAGTGCGGACTATAGCGATTAAATTAGTATAAAGTTTCTAAATCCTCTTTTAATTTTGCAAGCTTATCTTATTTGGGCTATTCTTTACCTCTAACTTAATTATGAAAAACTAATCTTTCCGAGAATATCCTTCTAACGGGAGTAATTCTGCAAAAGTAGTTTCGCTATAACCCGAGAATATAAATTCCTAAAAAGAAGATTATAGATTAAGAGCGCCTCTACCAAATCTACTATAGAAAACTTGGCAGGTTTTTATTATGGACTATATATTCCGAAAATAAAGATAATATAGAATTAACTTAAAAATCTCTGGCGGTAGTAATAATAGTTAGCTAGGACGGTTTTCTTTAGTAATTAATAGTAATAGTAAGCAAGGTATAGAACTATGCTTCTAAAGTCGTTCTTGAACCTTTTCCTCTTTAAAGTAAAATTATAATAGGTCCGCTAACTTAGCTACCTCGTAAGAAGCTATAATATCCTCCTAATAAGCTTATTAATCCTCCTTATCTGAAATATCCTCGAAGTAATAGTTATGTCCCTATCTTAGGGAATACGAAATCTTATTATAATAAAGACTTTTGAAAACATTAAATAAGGTTTTAATATTATTATTAGGAGTCTTGCTATTGGAATTACCTTAAAGTAGCGTCTAGCAAGTAATGTGAAATAGATAATAAAAGTCTCTGGTAATATCTGGATTACGAGTATAATAATAGCAAAACCTTATAAACCTATATAAAGGTATACGTAAGTTAAAAGGAATTATATTATTATTAATAGAGCCTTAATTACTAAGAACGTATTAATATTCAAACAGATATATTATATAGAGACTATTAATATCCTCACGTCTCTTGCTTGCAGAGTAACTTACTTGCGCGAATATCTTTATATTATGGAGGGAAGTCGCTGTCTTAAGTGGCTAAGACCACGCCGCAAATACAATAGGAGTCGGCCATAATAGAGGTTAGAAAAGTTGAACTGTCGAGTATAGTCAAACCGAGCTAATACGGAGCTAAGGCAAAGGCTGTTGCTGCCTTAGAAGTAGGGCTGGGGTAGCCACGCGGACCACGCATTTTGCCGAGAGGCTTGCGTCTACCATATCTTCCTCAGCTGCGACCTGTAGGACAAGCATGTATACCAGCAAGCGCTGCTCGTCCAGGTCTGACTAATAGTGCTCGAATGACCCTGCTCTGTCTTGCAAGAATCTTCATTATCGCTACTAAAGTCTGGCCATTACTTGAATCGTTATCACCGCCACTACTTGACGGTTCGACCTTCTCCGATACAGCAGCCCTGACGCCAATAAAGAAATCGGCTGCAGCGCACCCGGATGGTCCCTTTACTCGGGCTAGGGAGGGCAGCAAAGATGTCCTTCACGAACGGCCTTCATTCCATATCCGGAGCAGCTTCTTGTACAGAAATCGGCCTTGCTTTTGTCCTTAGAGGGCCAGTGGATACGGGGCATCTAAAACCGCAGGTTTGCAGGTAGCTTACTATTACAGCAAATCAGAGGCGTATATCAAAATGCTTCTTAGCTGAATTTGGAGATTATCTAAGAAATATTTGGATCATATTATACAAAGTTTGCTTCGTTTTCATATACCCACCTGCTAGCCCTCACACCAGCTTTTCGGCCCCGCTTTCGAGGCTAGCCTCCTTGCTTCTTAAAGTTCTCTTTTAGTAACTATAATAGGTGACCTGGGAAACACCGCCCTATATCTGCCCAGGTCTGGTTATCGTGAACCATCTTAGCCAATAGACTCTCTTGCTCCTTTATTAGTTCCTTGCCCGGCTTCCGTTTTAATATAATCCGGTGAGAGACTACAGCCTTAGCTAGTGACTTCCTAGAGACAGAGCCTAAAACTTCCGAATAGAGTAAAAAGTAGGGGTACCCACAGGTACGGGGTAACATAAATTCAAAGTTATATATTATCTAATTACCAATCATAATATATTTCAGAAAACCTTAAAAGAGCCATTCCTAATACTTCGCAAATAGTATCAACTCCGCTACGGAGGGACTACAAGAGGTTCGTGAGGTATTATGGTGGTCGTTATTCGCCGAAGTTAGTAGGTGCGCATAATTAGCTTAGAATAGTAACTCGTCAATCTCAGGTTACATGGTTAAGGACAGTATAAGGCTATAAAGCCAACCGAGGCGGGCCACTAGGCTATACTTATAGGAAGGTATTAGACCCTGGTAAGTAGATATTAGGGGCAACTTCCGCCGCTTGGCCGGCCGCGGGTCTTTATTATCCTCGTCATCCTCGGCGTCCTTCTCATTCGCTTTATAGCTATAATAGCTATCTTCAAGGTAATATATATTACTACTAGTCTTTTCATTTGCGCCCTAGTACTACCGCTTCTCTCCTCATTACCTCGGCTCCTTATTATTATTGCCCTCTCTCATTGCCTCTGCTACTACCTCCTATCGCTACTACTACTCTTATGGCTCCTCCTCTCGGTCCTAACTTTAAAATAAAGAGCCATATCTGAGCTCCTCCCTAATAGTACTAGCCCCGTTAATTTGAGCATTAGATAGCTTAATAGAGTAATACCAAAGCTATGGAGAGCTAGGAGCAGGAACTAACGCCGACAATAACTTATCCTGCTCCTCAAAAGCCAGGAGCAAGTCCTTTTTAAGCTCAGAAACGTTTTCCTTCTTACTCTCTCCTTTACTATTCTTGCTTAATAAAGCAAATAAAATATGAGGCATTAGCTCCTCAAATACGCTTAATATAGTTCTATTATTACCATATTAGCTAATCTAATCCTATAATAACCCGGAAAAGTAGTAGTAAGAGTAAGGCTAGTCTTAGGTAGGCATGGGCATAGGCATTAAAGCTAAGCCGTCTTACTCAAAAAAAGGAAATAGACAGAGGTCCTCGTTAATAAAGTGCTAGTCTTTAATATTATACCACAATTCATGGCCGGACAGATTAGTTAGCTTGCTCGGCCCAAAAGCAGTGGCTTCGAGATCGGAAGTATCCGACTTATTATCTTCAAGAATTACTAGCTTCTCTACATATGGTCAGCTTGCTATAGTAATAGAGAGCTATTGCGCATACCTCGAGTACCCAGGCTATTACCTCTACCATTATCTAATTTTGAATGTATTAGGTCAAGACAACTTCTACTTGTCTCGAGAATAGAGTCTTCGAGCTCCTAAAGAATATCTTCAGAATTCCGGTCTATTGAGATCCCCTTACGCAAAATCTAATCCCAGAACCCTTCGATTAACAGTAAGTCGTTATCTATTTCATTATCGCAGTTAGTACTATTATTATTACGGCCTGTAATATATACAATAGATTAGATAAGCCTGTTTCTTAGCATTCGCTCTAATCTTACCTTAAGCTCTGGCTATAGAATTGTCTCCTTAGTACTAAGCCGGTATAATTACAGACGTGGACTAGTTATTGCGTTTGAATCTTAGAGCTGCTTTATTATATAGTACTAGCTGATTTCGAGAACTGGTTATATAGGCAGACTTGCTCATGCTATGTGAAGTAGTATACTACTTGTCAAGAAACAAGTTTAAAAATGGGTCCCAGAATTAGGCATAATCCAAGTTAATAGCCATTAAGAAAGAATTAGATATCTTACAGAGGAGAAAGTCTTAGGAACGCGACAAAAATGCCGGTTTCTTAAGCTAAAGTCTTTAGAGCAGGAAATACAGAGAGGTTATATAACCCCGCTTACAAGCAAACGCCATACGACTAACCTCGCCCTCCAATCTCGCCCGTCTCCCATTTACCGCTCATATCTGCCATCCCATTAATGCAAGCCTCCAGCGCACCAGAAATAGATGCGGGAGCACATGAAGCAGTTCCACCCTCCCCTGGCCTTCTCCTTCCTCCTCTCTCATCTCGCCCCCTAGCTTTCCTCACCCTTAGCCAATAATTAAGAGATGGTACTACGATCGGCCAATCCTCCGCCCGTCCGCTACCGCTTGTAACCATCTCTACCAGAGCTCAGCTCACACGAACTTCCCTATTTACGAGGGCCGCGTGGCACAATATTCTCGTATTCACTCTGCCGTGCCATGTAAATCTGCCTCCTGCAGCGTGCCATATCAATAACCTTGACATAAACGCTCCAGCGTCCCACTTCATCCTTCAACCCTTACTAGGACACCGCAAATATAGCCACTTCTAAAATCAGACGACTCTGCTTCCCTATAGTCGCCCACGTCTCCGACCTACTTGTGACCCAGTCTTCTCTAGCGGCGTTTCGTATTCAGTCTGCAGGATGCTCAATAGAAGCTTCGATAATGTAATACATAATCTGTCATAGCCATGTAGGCAGGCATCGGCCCTTCTCATAGCAGGTTAGCCCAAATCAAGACACAGCGCGCATTATCGTCTCCACATTATAAGGGAGCTCACCGAGATCTGACCCCAATACCCAATTCATACGCGGCGAAGCCAGGCAGTAGCCAGTGGCATTATCGAGAGGCATTTCTTTAATTAGCTCGAAACGCGTGAAAGGAAAAGGCCCAAGCCTCTACTATTACAATCATAAAAAAGCATCACCGTGAGGATTAGTAATAGTGTGACGGCGAGGAGAGGGAGCTAAGCTGAGCTCGTATCTCAACCAATCCAACTAACTAAAGAGGAATAATCGCTATCGCAGACACTTGAGAGTATTGAATCTAGAGGTAAAAGATCAAGGGTCCTGGCAAACCGGCTGTATAGTCAAGGTTTTTACCTGTGGCGAGGCCAACGGAGGAGTCTGGGTAGATCTAGGCAAGAAGGGTAGAGAGCGCATGCTGAGACACTAAGCGGCCGACTAAGGGAGGGGTTGAGAAAAAGATTAAAGAGGAAGATAGTCAAGTAGTACGGGAAGCGCGACTTTATAAACATTAAAAGCGGCAGCTGGCCCGTGCATACACCTTACCTAATACGGCGGGCACTAAACCCGGAAGAGCAAACACCACACCTGAAATTACTAGAATTACTTTTATATAGAAATACTAGTATAAAAATCTTTAAATTATTTTAGTTAAAAATATTATTATTATAAATAATAGAAGTATTACATATTAAGATTTCTTTATTAAGAATTAATATATTATCTAATATATTAAAGAAATATATATTATATTAGTCTATTAACTAGAAGCTTTATATAATTTATTTATTATTATTTAAATTATTAAACTTTCAAAAACTAATATAAAAGCATTTAATAAATATATTTAATAGTAAATTAAGAATATTATAAAAGAACTAAGAATTATAAAACTAGTAAAAAAGTCCTTATATTTAATTATTTTTATAAATACTTTATTTACAAATAATAGAGATCTTTTTTCTTAAATTAAATATATTCTAGTTTTAATAAATAAAACTAAATATAAGAAAGTAACTAGAAGTATTCTAGCTTTAAAATTATATAATATAGTTTATAGCTTTAATATAAGTACTTTAATTAAATCTATAATTAATAAAGTACTAGAAATAGAACTTTTATTAGTTATTTATATAAATCTCTTATTAAATTAAATACTATTTAAGAAAAGTATTTAATAATTAATATAATATATCTTTATTATATATATAAATAATAAGAAATTATAAAAGTTAAATAAATTAAAAGAAAATCGATTTTATTAACTTTATAATAAAATTAAAACTATTAAATACCCTTAAATATCTTATTAATATAAATATTATATAATTAAATATAAAGAAATAAATTAAATATAAATAGATCAAGAAATAAATATATTAAATAAAATTAAGAAATTAGTATATAATTAGAAAAAAATACTATTTTTTACGTTTTTAAAAAAGTTCTAATATTAGTATAATTATTATTTCGGGAGTTATATACTTAATTATAAAACTCGGAAGTAATAAAATATAAATAATAAAATATAAAATACGAGATATAATAATATAACCTTATATTTTATAAATAACTTAACTAATAGCTAGTTCTTATTAGATTTAATAGATTTAGAAATTATATATTAATATTATAATATTTTTATTTTTATTAATTTATATATATTATATAATAATATTTTTATTTAATTAATTTAAAAAACAGAAATAAAATATAAGTTATTATTAAATATTATAAATTTAATTATTTAAACTATAAGCTAAAAAAACTAAATAAAAAGCTTATTAGAAATTCTAGAAAAATATAATTACTTTTTTATATATAAAGAAATTATAAAAAAAATCTAGAATTCTTTATTAAATTAAATAAATTAGAAATTATTTCTAATATAATAAGAATTTTGCTTTTATTAATTATATAATATAATTAAATAACTTCTAAATATTTATATATCTAGTTTTATATATATTACTTGCTTTTCTTTTTAGTTTTTAAAAATTAACTAATTTTATTTTCTAATTTTATACTTTATTTATATATTATAATTTTATATTATAAAAACCTATTATTTTTATATATTATTACTTGTTTTATATTTATATTATATTAGTAATATTAAAAAATATTAAATAAATTATTATAATTAAATTAGTAAAAAATAAGCTAAAATATAAAATTTAATTAATTAATTAAAGTAAAAATCCAGAATAATATTTAGCTTTAATATTAAATAATAGCCTTTTAATTTTATAATACTTTTATAATAATAATATTAATATACTAAACTTATTAAAGCTTTTATAAAACTTATAATATTAGTTAAATTATATAAAAATTATTAGAGAAATAATAGAAAAATAAAAATAAAAAACGGCTTTTATAAAGCTAGAAACAAGTTTATTTTATTTTTAAGAAAAGTAATATTATAATTTAGCTTTTAATCTAGTTAACTAATATAATTATTTAGTTAGTATTACTTATATTTTATTATTTATATTTTATTATTTATATTTTATTATTTATATTTCATTATTTATATTTCATTATTTATATTTCATTATTTATATTTCATTATTTATATTTCATTATTTATATTTCATTATTTATATTTCATTATTTATATTTCATTATTTATATTTCCATTATTTATATTTCATTATTTATATTTCATTATTTATATTTCATTATTTATATTTCATTATTTATATTTCATTATTTATATTTCATTATTTATATTTCATTATTTATATTTCATTATTTATATTTCATTATTTATATTTCATTATTTATATTTTATTATTTCTAATTACTTCTAGATTATATAAATATATATAAACATATTTAAAGTATTAAGCCTTTTATAAACTAATATATTATAAAATTTATATTTATATTTTAGCTTTCTTTTTTTTGGCTTTAAATCGTCTTTATAAAAGATTTTTTACTTTAATTTTCAAGCTTTAAATATTATATTTATAATAGTATTTAAAGCTTAATTTCTTGAATTTTATAAAAAAATTTAAATAAGCTAATTTAAAATTATTAGAAATAAAAGCGCTATTAAGATAATAAAACCTTAGAAATATAAGTAAAAGACTTTAGAATAATAAAAGCAAAAGCTTTAAAACTTTAAAAGAAATCAAGTATTTAAATCTCTATAAATATATATTAATAAAATATTAGAAACTTTCTTAAAAACCGAAAATTAAAGAATTTTTTATAAAGGCTGCCTTTTAACTTTTATTTTGCAAGGCAAATAAGTAAATAAATAAGTATACTAATTTATATTTCTTTTATATAATTATAATTTTATTACTTCTTATACTTATAAGCGTTTTAATAAGGAAATAAAGATATATTTTATATTTTATTAGCTATATATTTATTAAAAACAATTTTTCTTTTTAATTATAAAAAGAAAAATATAGAAATAAGTAGAAGCCATTAATTCTTTTACTTATATTAATTATAAGAGAAAAAGTTATCTAATAATAATTAATTATAATAAACTTGTCTCTTATTTAAGCTTATTTTCAGTCTTATTACAAGATACCAAACTCGGAATTAGCCTATATAAGAAGAAGAGAAAAGGATTTCAGTAATAATATAGGAAGTTAATTCGATACTAACTTCTGATTAATAGAACTAGAATAAAGGAAATAAATGAGTAGAAGTGAAATTGGAAAGAGAAATAAGGTAATAATGCATTCAGGATATTTTCATAGTGGTATACTGGCTTTAGTGCAATATAACTCGCCGTAATATAACCAGAGAGAGTGCTTGACTAGGGGCTCTAAAGCTTGTCTTTACCAATACTGGGTACTGTAGCTTACTTAGAATGGACAGCCGTCTGAGAACCACTGCACGTGAACTTTTGCTTTGCATTCTTAATGCTGTTACTGCCGGTGCATGGAAGATCTACGGTAGTGGCACCAATTACTAGTCTCGTCAGCTCTTGCGCCAATAGCCGCTGCTCCTCGAACCAAGTAGGCGATACCGCAGCCTTCGCAGTCTGTGATGGATATCGTTCGCAGGCGGGATATCCCCATCTGGCTCAAAACACTGCGGCTACAACAACTCTGCCTGGATCGCCTGTAAATCTTGCCTCCACTGTTCTGATCCTCGCAACTGTGGCAAGCTCACCAGGCGTAAATTCGGTTGCGACTCGTGAGTACCACACTAGCTTCTTCTTGCTTGGACTCTCGTTTCTCTTGGGTCTTTCAAAACAACACGCTTACGCCTCAAACTCCCAAGGGCCTGTCATTACCATTAATTCAACTTCAACCATACCTTCGGCTTAAGAAACGGGTTTGGGTTCAGGTGGGGGTACCGGTCGTGGAGGGTATGGTGCTGGTAATAATATCGCTTCAGGGGTTGGGCTGGGAGTTGGGATTCCGCCTTTGGTTGTTTCCGTTGCTTCTGGTTGGGATGTGTTGGGATGTGGTCATTGTCTGCGGGAAAGGTGGAGAGCCCCGAATCTACTCATGATTCCATAGAATATCTTCCTCTCTGTTTATATAAACAGAGGAAACAACAGCTGCTCGGTGCTCCCCTCCATGTCGCTCAACCGAACGCCCTCTGTATGCACATAAAATTATTACCTATATGGATTAGCAACACCATCTACGGCCTTTCCCAGACACTTGAGCTCTCTGCACCCCACAACAATAATTTCCTGAAACTGACAAGAATGCTCGGCTTCTACTCGCGTTCTCCCACCCTACTTAACATCAATGATGACAAATTCAAGCCACCAACGACTCCTCATCCCAACCCATATTAAACAACTCCCAAATAATTCTCAACCCACCTTGAGAGCACACTGCGAGACACTCTTATCAACACACCCCACAAACATCATATCTCCCCCACATTGAGTCACGAGATTGTCGCAGATCATAAACCATGAACATATGGTCGGAATTTTGCATTTATGTCCCGAAGGAAAGCAGGTGACACGGTCTTAATTAGGGCATATCACCGGATTGCCGCAAAGCGATAGAGGATCTACGCAGGTTGGTGTCGGGCAAATACGAGTGTGCGTGTGTGAGTTCTCTAGCTTGTGCGTGGTGTGCCAAGGGAGTACTTTCGATGGCGCGGCTGTGATGAAGAGGGAAGGTACTAAGAGGGGAAGAGGTTAGAGGCGCATTTCGGAGGGTAGGCGATGGTTGTCTCTTGTTTTCGTAGTCAAAGGTTAATTATTTTGAAGGGATGCTAGAACTTTACCATAGTATTAATTGAAAGAAGAAATGTTTCTTGGCGGACAGAAGCTGAACGGGCTGTAGGACATGGCTGCTGCAGATATTCCCGAATCGAGATCTCTGGGCTTGCGATGTTCCTTGGCGTAGCGGTATCTGCTGTGAATTCTCCTTGGCATTGGTCCGTGCGAATCGTATCGTGATGTGTAAAGGGGAGATGCTATTTGTGATATTGATTGGACATTCGACAATGGATACTGAGTTCAGAAAAGCTTCCGGAGAGGATAAGTGGGCACCTTGCCACGAATTATACTGACTTTAGAGCAAAAGAGAGGGAGCAAAGGAGAAACGAACGAGGATCAAAAACAGTTTAAGAGACAAATGTTATAGAAATCCGCTAAACTCGCGAAAAGATTACAGTACAAATACAATTTCCTTCGATCTCTTCCATCACCCCAAATTCCCCATTTCGCAGCAGCAAACTCTAAGCCGTCCGCTGCCCAACGACCGCATACCTGTCACCTCCAAAGATCCCTTTGCCTGCCCGCTTCGCCTTCCTGGCCCGAATAAAGATCAGTGTTCCCGAAACTACGAACAGCAACCCTGCAAATCCAAGGATCACGTGATCAAGTCCACTCTGGCGCGGCGAGACCCTCTCTTCATCCTTCCCTGGATCTGGCGCTTTCCCTGGTTCTTCATTTACGGATTCTTCCTTCGTTACCCCTTTAATACCCATGAGTTCCGTGTCAAAGACTGAGAGCTGTTAGAAAGGACTGATTAGAGGCCTAAAGGGCAGGTACGCAGAGTGCAGTCAGTCTTGCATGATCCTATGCCTCTACTGGTGCCGTATGCTAGACTCCCTGGGATAGTGAGTTTGCGTTTCTCGCCGATGCACATGTCTAGCAGGCCTTGATCCCATCTATAAAATGTCAGCATCGATTTGGAAGCACACGTGACACAAAATTCTCGCCAGGGGGGCGTTTGCGCCCAGGGAAGACGGATTAAGAAGAGAAAGGCGTACCCTTGAATGACCTCCCCTTTCCCAAGGCTAAACTGAAACGGCTCGCGATTGTAGCTGCTATCGAATTCCTCTCCATTGGGCAAGGTCCCGCGGTAGTTGACCGTGATGGAATCGCCGGCTTGGGTCTTGCGCGCGCAGGTCACAGGATTTGTGACTTCGATCCCAACTTCTGTGGCGAGAACAGAGGTCGCTAGAGCGGTGAGGAGGAGTGGAAGGCGCATCTTGATGGGGTGGGTGGATGAGGATAGAACGACGACGACATTTGGTTTGAATGAGATGTGTCGTCGATGTCAGGGGCTGAGGGGTTTGCCGAGATTTCCCCATTTGGATTAGCCTCATCCCTGAACTTCAAATAATTCAATCACGAGACATGGAATTTTTAATTGTGGAAGCTCGGGGATCATAGTTGCGGTGATAGTAGGGTGCTTAGACGTGAAGGAAATTGAACGTTGGCAGAATCAGGTGAAGAAGATTGGATTCTGCGTCAAAAAGTTTCGAGGTGATGCTACAACTAGATTGAACACCAGGACAAGCTGGACGACTCAGTCTGGAGGCGCGTGACACGCGGCTAGTGCTTGCAACCCGGTCGCAGACCCATATAGACAAGAACAAGGGCGAGTGCGTCACCCCTTCCAAGCGCAAGGGCGGTCCAATGAGCAAGTAGGTATCCCGGTCAACGACTGGCCAGCAACCGACAGGCCAATGCTGCAGTCCTATTTGAACTTTCCTGGGAATTCGAGGACGGCCTCATGCCCCACTTGACTAAATTAAAATTTGGCCATAGACGGGATGACATGCGACGAGAGAAAGAACCATGACAACGAGAAGGTCGATGACGACAAATCTGATGCCTAAGAACCCTAGCCTGTGGTGTTACAGAATACAAAGTTCTAGATGCGTATTGAAGCAACTGAGCTACGACCTTGCCAGTTGCGAAAGGAGCATATCCTGGACTTGGTTAATTCCCGCAGATCCCTCATGGCGCAGGTTGACGCTATGAGCATTTGCAACAATAGAGGACCAACCTGGGGATCGGGAGGAGTATATATACCCTCGAAACCACCAAAATCAAGGAACAAATCTCCACGTGCTGAGAGGTCTATTAATTAATTTGCAATCTGGTATCTACACAAACAAGCAATCGTCAAACTGCTACAGCAAAATAAAAATAAAAAATAAAAACAGGCAAAAACGACATGACACCATTCCCTCCTCATTAACCCCCAACTCTCCTCCCCCATTGCCTTTTTCTTCCTTTTTACTCTCCCCACGAAGATCTAAAACAAAAACATCCAAGGGAATAGCACCTTCAACGCAAGCATCAACTTCTTCCACCGATTCGCTTCCGCATGATCCTCCTCGCCTACCCCGTGCCGCCTAACAACCTTCAAGAAAACCTCATCAAACGTACTCACGCTCACTGAATGGTATTCCAACCCCAATTTCTCTCTGTTCTCTTCCAGCAACACAAACAAACTCCCCACAGACGGCGGCTCCTCTGCCTTCTCGAGCTTGGTGGGAGTTTCGGTGGGAGTGAGGTCAGAGTCGGAGGCTGGGGCGGGAAGCGGAGAGGTTGAGGGGATGTTAAAGCGGAGTTGTCCGAGCCAGGCGTCTCGCTCCACTTCTGCTCCAGGAAAGCGTTCCTCGACCCATGCCTTGACCGCGTTCATCTCTTCCGGTGTCGAGTTCGGCGCGGATTTCAAAACCAGGTGAATGTGGTATCCGTATCCATATTTCGTCCTCAGATGACTGGTGGTACCAATGTCGAGGACGTGCTTGGCGAGAACACCAACGCGGTCGGCGAGGGCGTCTGCTTCCTCCATCGAGTGGGTGGTGAGTAAGATGGATCTGTGGGGAACGAAGCGCGACAAAGTCCTCCACATGTTCCTCTTCGCCAGCGGGTCCATCCCACTACTCGGCTCGTCCAACAAAAGACACTCCGGATTCCCAATCAGCGCGATGGCGAGAGAGAGTTTCCGTTTATTGCCACCGGAAAGCTTGTTCGCCATTCTATTCGCAAACGGCGCTAATCCCACTGCTTTAATTAAGCTCTGAACATTCTGCTCGATATTCGTGACGCCTCTTATCCCGGCATAAAACCGCAAGTGTGATAAAACTGTCATTTGATCTAGTGCGTCATGTTGCGGGCAGACGCCGAGATGGGAGCGCGCGAGTTCGAGAGCGGAGCGAAGAGGGTTGTCAAGGATGTACATCTCTCCTCTATCAGGCTTGACCTCGCCTCTCAGCATGGAGATCGTGGTCGACTTGCCGGCGCCGTTGGGTCCTACAAGCGCGAAGACCTCGCCGCGCTTGACGCCAAAGGTACAATTGTCGAGCGCGGTGACGGTTCCGGTTGCGAGGGACTTGAACTGTTTGCTCACATGCAGGACGCGCAACCCATCGTCTGAGGTCGCCGCACGAGCACTTTCGGAGGAGACTTCCGGTTCGATGGTGTTTGTGTCTTCCAGATCGGGAGCGGGGTGGGTATGTCGGCGGCGGTGGAGCCCTTTGATGGCGAATTTGTGGTCGTACCAGATGAAGAGGGCGAAGAGGAATAGGGATTGCCCGATCAGGTAGGCGATGGGCCCGCCGTAGAACTTGATGTTTGCTGGATGAGTTGACTTGACTGGAGGTGCATCGACGCAGAGCACAGAGAAGAGATTAAGGCCGATAATCATTGCACGGGTTAGTTGGCCGATTGGCGTGATGAGGCCGAGTGTGAAGTGGACGAGGAGGATTTGGTTCACCACTTGGTCCGGAGGGGATCGTGCGCTGATGGTCATGTATGCGGTCATGTAGAGCACCAACATCAGGCTAGATATCTTGTCAGCGATGCAATAGATATCAGAAAGAGGATACATACGCTTGGCCCCCGGCAGAGAATGCAAACGCTGCGAGTTGTGATTTTGCAAAGAGGGATATGGTGTAAGATAAGTGGATTGATGCAATCCCGTAAAGGAAGAGACAGACGAAGAGGTGGCCGAGGTTCCACCATGCGTTGGGTACGGTTGCGGCAAAGATAATGGTTATGAGTGCGCTGATAAAAAGAACAATCGTTCCGTCGAATATCAGGTATGCGAGCCTGCGAGGAAGTTAAAATGTAAACGAGAGACAATTGAAGTGATTTCACTAACCATAAGGGAAGACTTCGAACACCATTCGAATATTGTAGGGCCCGGACTCCTCTCAGGCGCTCAATCGTAGGATACAGAGCGAAGAACGCTGGGTAGCATGCCATCACAAGACCAAAGTAGAAGACAAACTGCAGAGAATCCTCAGTCTTCGATGGCCATGGAATATCAAAAACAGCTGGCGCCATTAGCATTCATTGTCTTCAAATTTGCAGGGACAGCTTACCATATGAAGTGATAATCGACTGGTTTGTAAGCACGATATCCATCGCATTCTGCAGATATATCGCGGAATAGATTCCAAGAGTGCCAATATTGGACCGATAGTTAAAGGTTGGGATCTCGCCAGCACCTCCGAGGTACATACCGCCTGGCACGATAGTCGAATAGTTGCTATTGGCGAAATCGTTGAAGTCTTTGAGGGTATCAACGAGGTGAACGGACCCAAAGAGCGTGCTGACGTTCACTCCCTCCGTACTATTCGGGAGAGATCTCGAGAACAGCTCCAGCCTTTGCGATGTGAGTGCATCTGGAGGTCCAATCACCAACTCAGGTTTGAGAGTATCTGACAAGTTGAAGGTGTCGGAAAGCGAAATCTGATCCAAGAAAGCACAGCCAGGATTCTCGAAGTGCTTCAAGAGGAGAGTGACCATGCCTGCTGCAATTACGGGAATCAAGAAGCACGCGAGGTAACCGGCCCAATTCCAACGCAGAATTAGGATTCGTTTCTTAATCAAAATCCAAGCTTGGGGAATGGAGCCAATGCGACGACCGGTGAGGAGATTTGAATCGGCACTCTTGACATCGACGAGGACAGACCCCTTTTCATGACCCTCTGCTCCGGAAGGAGGTGATGGCGATAGGAAGTGCTCGTGTGCGACTTGTTCTCCGAGTTCGGTGTTGGCGTCTTCTTCGACTGCCAGCTTCATGAAAACTTCCTCAATTGTCGGTCCGGCAATCTGGTAATTCTTGACCCCAGCGGCTCTGTAGCTCTTGATCTTTTCCATAGCAACTTGTGTATCGGTAGTGGCAAATGTCTCTTCAGCATGCAATTTCCCTGACAGCCCCGCGGACAGCCCCGTGACGTCGTTTTCACCAAGGTTCTCAGTTCCAGGAGGGACCGAGAATCGATATCCATTCCCGAGTCGGGCTTTTAGTTCGGAGGTTGACCCTTCAGCCTTCAAGCGACCTTTGGAGATGATGGTCATGTGATCAGCTAGGTATTCTGCTTCATCCAAGAAATGAGTCGTAAGGATGAACGTTCTTCTTCCTCTTTCAGCGAGAAGGATATCCCAAACACGACGACGAGAGAGTGGGTCGAGGCCTCCAGAAACTTCATCGACACAGCAGACACGGCTTCCTCCAATCAGCATCATGATCAGCTGTAGCTTTCGCTTCTGTCCACCTGAGAGTGTTCTTGCGTATGATTTCCTCTTGTCCACAAGACTACAGAGGTCGATTAGTCTGCTAATATCCGCCTTCATATCTCCTGGGTTCACCGTCTTCAATGTGTAAAATATCTTCGCATGTTGCTCGACAGTGAGACCATTCCATAGGACGTTCTTTTGAGGGCATAATCCAATCCCTCCAGAGCCATCGAGGGAAATCGAGCCACCAGTGATGCTACTCAACCCGGCAATGGCGTTTAGTACCGTTGTCTTTCCGCACCCATTTGCTCCAACCAGTACCATGATCTGACCCTGAAGAGCATTGATAGAAAGGTCATCAATTGCGACGACTGGTGTGGACTTGCGTCCCATGATAGATTCCACGGTGCGTAAGAACCAGTTCTTTTGGTAAACCTTGCGGAAGTTCGTCAGTTGGACAGGAGTCGTCTTCTCACCATCATCCCAAGAAACCTCTCGCCGGGACCGTTTGGAAGCAGTGCCATACAACCATCGTTCAGTGTATACGGCAAACATAGGATATGCGAGTATCTGAATGATAAAGAAGATCCAAAAGACGCCTGGAGCAAGCTTCCAGGGGCTGTCGGGAGCAACGCGGAGGAGGTTTATCGGGACCTTATGTGATTCGAATCTTGCGATGGATGAGAGGCAAAAGACGAACGTCATCGGAGTGAAGAGCAGTCCTGTGATTGCGATCGCTGCTGCACTCATCTTCTTCGCTTCGATCTGAGCGATGATTCCGAGGATCAAGATCAAGACCACTGTCGAAATACCACTGAGTTGAGCCTTTCTGAAGAATGCAGCACCGAATATGCTGCAGGATGTGAGGGCCAGACCTGCCAGGATGAAGAAGATGATTAGAATTCCGATGGAGCCATGAGGAAAGAGTCCAATCTTGAAGAATACGGCCATGAGAATCCAACTGGGGGCATAAGTGAAAGTGAAAGCGATATGATGAGCGATCAGTCGAGCAAGTTGAGGTTCCCAGCGACGAACATTGGGCATCATGGACTCGACCAGATCTGACATCCCGAACTCTCGTTCCTTGGCCATCAGTCCGACGAGTTGGTACATGACGCCGACGAAGCCGATGTACCAGACGATGGAGATGTAGCCGTAGATAGCTTTTTGGATGGAGACTGTGATCCCGTCCTTCCATTCTTGCTGGGTCTGGGACGTGAAAGCTATTGGATGTTAGCCGTGTAGGATCCGAGGTGGGTGGGGCACATACGATACTCATCGACTGATGCAAGTGCGACAGCGTCTCCTGTGCTGTTGACGGTGGCAATCGCTGCATCAATGGTGCGCTGCAGGGGAATCTGGTAGATTTCTACATCGTTGGTCGTCTTTTTCATGTTGACATTGACCCCGAAGGAAGCATCAGAGCGAATGGTGTAGTTCCAAACGCCCCAGGGTCCCTCCTTGGGTGAGGAGTTGAAGACCACTGCGCCAAAGCATTTTGTGGTGCCTTGAAGACTGCTTTGGCATGTCTGAATCATATCGAGGACATCGCTGGTGATCTTGATCGTTTTACCAGAGGACTTAAGAGGTTGAGCAATCAATTGGATGACACGGTCGATATCTCCACCTTGGTTGACGGGGTTGACCATGACGAAGGTATCGCGGCCTCCTGTCGCATGTTGCATCGCGTCGGTCAGGGAGCGTACTTGGGTTGGTGCACCTATGCCATATTCCTCATTCGGCCAGTACACCTTGAGGATGAATGACATATACATCGCGAAGATGATTGGGATCCAGATAGCGCGCCATAGTGTACTGATGCGGCTCTTTGGGTTGAAGAGGAGGTAGAGGTCCTTCTCCACCAGAACGCCGATCTGCCTTAGTAGCAGCTTCATCGTGACGAAGGTATCGACAGTCGATTGAGTTGTTGAGATATTGCCACAGGATTATGGTGGTGGCATGTTCGAAGGTGATGTGTCGTGGAATACCAACGGAAGGATAGAGCGACGTCTCTGTCTTATCCCAATTTCGCGAGTGGCTTGGATGCGCGCAACTCGAGACATTTGGAAAAAGGCCTGACTTTCGGCCGTGTTGACGCGAGGGCACAGCCTTCCACGGTTACAGTAACATCTGATCATTTCAGTGCATTCAAGTGGCGTGCAATTCCTTGGAGACGCCAATCGCGCTGAGGGCGTTGCAAGCACCCAAGCGTGTGGCTTTCCCCAGCCCCTGTGGCCTGCTGGCCAGACGAGGAATCCGGGCAGGGTTCTTCGGGTTGTTGTCCAGGGGTGGAACTCCCCGAGTTCAATTTGCTGCCGATCCGCGTATCGAGTTACTACGTAGGCACACTCTTGGGCTTTGGGCTTTGGGCAAATACGGTAGCATTGCGCGAGGAAAAGCTCAATCGAGATATTCCGTCGCATAGGATTCGCCACGGCCAAGCTCATAATGCCGCATTGCTGTCGATAAGATAGCACTGGACGAAAATGTGAAATTAAATCGCTCAAAGTATTGTTCTGCACGGGGGGATATCCGCAAACTTGTGTGGGGTTTTGATGCTTATGGAAAACACCCCTATGTATCCGTAAGGCTGAGGGGGCTTCAACCGAAGTACGAAGTACCCAGAAGGATGAGAAGGAATACCGGTTGCTGCGCCGCCCCAGTTATTAGTTTATTTCAACGCCCTCAGACAAATCACAGTCTTTTCCTTACTTACGCGTATAGGTGTTCTGGATCTGGTGCGCAGTGCCAAGCAGCCAACACTCAGCCTCACATCGAGCAGCAGCACATTCGAAACTTTCAGGCAGCAGAATAAGACGGTTCCAGATTGGAGCACGCATATCTCATTATCTTAATCCCGGGCCTCGCAAATAACGTTTGCCCAGCCTTGCTTACTTCCTATTCTGCTCGTCATAGAGTATGTCTTTCTGGTCATCGATCTTGTACAACTCAAGAACGTTCCGGGCTGAGAATAGAATGGCAGGAGAGAGAAGTTTGTCCCGGAGAATAAGACGCGCAGGTACAGAACAAGGAAAGTCAAAGTAGTAGAACAGAACCGAGAACCGAGGTATGCACCCGCTGAAGAGGGCGAAGGGGAGGAGCGGGCACTCCTAGCGGGCCTCAGAGGCTGGCCGGTCTACCCTCTCGGGTTGTCAACCCTTCGATGGCGCGATAGGGGCAATACAAACTTTGGCAACTCCTCCAAATTTATAAGAAGAAAAAGCCCCGAGGTGCTCAGACGTAGAAAAAAAGGGGAAGTGCTAGTGGGGCGATCACAGGGCTGAGGCGCTGTCAGAACCTTCTAGGGACAGCCTCAATAAGCGACTTCGCTTGGGTGATCAGGGCGATGCACACTGGAAATGTCTTCCAGCCTTAGAGTTGCAGAGAATAACTTGTGCAGTATCGGAAGAGGAAATAGGACATGTAGTGTTTCTGTCCGAATACAATTACGAGCTAGATTGGTTGTAGTTAGTTAGGCTATAGAAACGGTCCAAGACGTCATCATTGGTTCACGAGCCGTAACTTACGAGTAAGCAAATTCAGTGTGTTTTATGTTCCATCTAAGGGGCTCACAAGGCAAAAATAAATAAGGGCTTTATGAGCACTCGGAATATGAATCCAGCTAGCAAAAAATCAACCCCCAAATCCCACAAGGGAATCGCCCGACGAGAGGCTCGAACTCTCAACCTTGGGCTACCTTTTGTTCCTCAGACGAGGTGTAAAAGGCCCACGCGCTAACCACTATAAAACGCTTGCGTTAGAGGTTGTTGTTGGAGTGTAGCAGCAGGAGAGCTTACATTGTGCCAGCCGGGCTAGTTTGTCATGTTTGTCCGAAAAATTTCTTATTTTAATCCTTAAAGCCGCAGCCTCAGAAGCCGAGGAAGAAAGTACGGGCCCGAGTCTCGAGGGAAGCTAATTGGTGGAACGGGAGCTTAGGAGTGGGGCCCACGGGAATCGAGACTGCCAGGTCACGAGAGGAAAGCGAAACGACGTGGGCATCATTACTTTTAGGTTTTCGAATTTAGAGAGCAAAATTAGAATAAAGATTAACTCAAAGTTTATATATTACTAAAAAGAGACATATTTTAAAAGAATCCCATTATAATTTTAATTAATTTAAGTAAGTTATAATTATTAATATTAATTTAATATTAAACTAATTTCTATTTTTATTATAAAGTTTAAAAAAAGTATTAGTATAGCTATAGCTATTATCTCAAGAGTTATATAATTCGATTAATAAATTTAAGAGAAATATATTATTAATAAACTAATAAAAAGATTCTTTTAATTAATAATTAAAGCTTATTATATATAATTTAATATATATTATAATTTTTTAATATTACTTAATTTATTTCTTTTTCTTACTTTACTTTTACTTTTATTTATAAATAATAATAAGATAATTCTTATAGTTTTAGTATTATATTAAAAAGAGAATTTATATTACTTATATTTTAATAAATATTTATTTATTAGCTAATAATTATAAGATTTATATAATTACTAGATTTTATTATAAATAATACTTTCTTAAATTAAAGAAATTATATAAAGGACATTTATATTAGTTAGGTTAATAAATGAGAAATTACTAATAATAAGCTTACTAATAATATTATAATTTAGTAATAATATTATAATTTAGTAATAATATTATAATTTAGTAATATTATTATAATTTAGTAATATTATTATAATTTAGTAATATTATTATAATTTAGTAATATTATTATAATTTAGTAATATTATTAAATCAAAGTAAAGTCGCATTAATATCTAGTAATACTAGAAGATTTATTTGAAACCTAGCAAGTTCGGATTATATTAGCTATAGCTTCATAAATAAAAAGAAGAATTAGCTAATCAATGCTTAATATAGGTGAAGGTTTTATACTAATTAATGCCGCGTCTAAGGAACCATATTAGGGGCCAGTAGCATTTGAGAGATTCACTTAAATCCCTGTAATGTAAACCCAATCAATTAATACTCGTGTATTACAATAACTCTTTCACACATCAGCTGGGAGTGCTGGAAGGAAATGCACAACTATGTGATCATTCCCTCCGAGTATTTTCTGGGAAGGTCCATCTTTATTGATTGGATGGCTCTACATGCACGTGGAATCTGTACATATTTGAAATGAAAATAAGATTGTCTAAGTAACATCGAAGTCTATCTCTCATTTTCCCTGCCATCATCTATCCCAAACCTTTTGGATGACCGCTGGGCTCGCTCTCCACTTCTCGTCCACCAACCCAGGCTGAACAACCACCCATCCAATGTCTTCTTCTCCTCGAGCTTCTCATTACTTAGATAAGCTATATCTTTAGGGAGAAATCCTGGACTCCACAACTCACTTCCAGCTATCAAGCTTGCCGTTCCAGCGATAGAGCAAGGGTTGTGATATAGAAGATCCTTTGTATTGCCGCTGAAGATTCAGGCGAGCAAGTTACAAATAATGATAATTGATAGCAATGCCTGAAGGATGATCTTGGAAACTTTGTTCTGCGTGAGTCGATAGGCGGTATGATAGACCAAAGCATCTTTGATTTCCTAGCTATCGTTGACGGGTACCCCGTTTGCATTGCGCATATTGACTGAGATTGCTTGAGCCATGTACTGGTCGTAAAGGTGGCTCGTCACCTCAACGAGTCGGTCTGCTTTCTCTGCTCCTATCAACTCTTCTACTGCCATAACATAAATCAACCTACGGCATATGTCGTCGAGATCCTTCAAGACCCAATCACGCTCCGTCCTCAAGGCTTTTGACAGAGTAGTCCAGCCATCAGAATCCAACGGGAGTGCCATCAATAGTGAAAGATAAGACTACTGTAGATACCTTATGGGCTAATGCCACAATAAAACCATACTGCGACTCCGCTGGCCACAGCAAGCGTGATCCACGTACCTCCCAACCCAATTGCACTAGGTGCGGTCGCCAAAGTCTCCTCTTCCCAATACCATTCCTTCTTTCCCCATATCTGTCGACGCTATCAGCCACGCATCCGCGGGTGCGCCGATTTTTTGCACATTTTCCCCTCTTCAGGCGTCTGTAGCCTCCACAGTTTCCGACCCCACCAGCTTTCTTTAGCCTGCTACTATGCTGGTAGAGAAATGAACACATATTACGATCTCATTGTAGATGAGAAGTACAGGTTAATTGGCGGGGCGAAATTTGACGAGGCCGTGTGAGCTCAACAGAAGTATCACAATATTCAGACGAGGACAAAAGCCAACAGATCAACCCGAGATTCATCATTCCTCACGAAACATCCCTCATTCGCCTCTCTTGCGACCTCTATCAACGTGAACTCATTATGCGTATCCCTACAGAGCATCATTTCAAGCGGAGGATTGTTGGGGTCATACAACTAGAATAACAGACCATGTGTTGGTGCCTGCTCTGCCGCTCCAACTATCACAGCCCCCAAATATGTGGTCACGCGAGCTTGTCACTAGCAAATGATCAATGGCGATTGGCGCACGCTGCGGAAACCCCACGCCCACGCCCAGCCCACGCCCATCTAACCTGCAGATACCCGCTGTGGATATTTCAAAGTCTCCACGCTGGCCCTCACAGTTCTAACATGGAGATTACCAAGTATGCCACGCTACTCACATTCCTCCTTTCTTCGTCTTGAGTGCGTCTAATTGATGATGGAGCCCTTTTCCGCGACGGCCAAAATCGTGGGGCTTCTTGCAGCAACTCTACAAGTGTCCCAAGAGTTATGCAGCCTTATCTCCCGCTTTCGACAATCATCAACGGAACTAGAGCAACTGAGAGGTGAAGTCGAAGCTCTCACTAAAGTCGTAACTCAAATACAGACGTGGAGCCCCATTTACTCATCATCAAACAACCCTGGCGAGGCTTTCAATGCCATGCAGGTTGGGCTAGAGATACTATTCAGAGACATCGCTAAGGTCAGGGATACAATTGAGAGATGTGTGGCAAAGAACAATAGAGTGTTTGGGAAGGTGCGCACGAGGTGGAGGTCTTTCCTTCGTGAGGGTGAGATATCCGAGATGGCGACTAGGCTGATGCATCATAAAACGACTTTGCACCTTGCTTTTTCAGTTGTCTCGGGGTAAGTACTCTCTCCTATTCCCATCTCTTAAATATGTCCATCAGAAGTAGCTTTTACCTAGCCAAACAATACGCCACGAGCTTTCTAGGTCAAGGGCTTTATATCTGCAAAGCACCGTTGGAATTCCACGCTGACCGAACAGATGTACTACCAACAACAGCCTCACACACCTCAGCAACAAAGTTAAATCTCTACACGAAGTTCAAACTGCTTTTTGCGACAGAATTGCTGGCTCAGCAGCCGAGATCAGCACTCAACTTGATAACATTCAGCTAGATATTCAATCCTTTGGCCATGGAGCGCGAGAGCTACCAACTGTGTTCAAGAAAGAACAACGCAAAGTCACTACTATACTTCGTGGGTGTCCAATGCATGGTGTTGTTGCCCTGAACAGTATCTGTTCTCATGTTCATCAACTCCTTCTGCCGTCTTCAGCGGAGATTCCGCTACCTATCGCCAAAGACCTTGCAATTTGGTTTCTGTCAGAACTGCACACCGTTTGCGTAGAGGCTTTGGAGGCGGAAAGAAGCCGTCAAGATATAGTACCATCAGGTCCTTTCACTGTTCAGGATCTTCCGCTCAAGTCTTTTGAAAGCAGGCCACTCTCAACGACCTCGTCACTCGACACCGTTCACCAAACTACGCAAGAAGGCTGGCCATCTCAGCGGCATTTCCCTAAACCTCGAAGTCGAATAGCGCTCCTTGACAATGTCACTGTTGAGACCAAAATTCCCACGGGGAGCTTGATCATCGTTGTGAAGAGAGGACTTTCCGAAATTGATGAACGAGTGGAATCCCGCGCTGTCATTACAACTGGAAGCCTTCTCTTTATCCCATCGACGAAGGCTTTACTCATGGGGGTTGCAGTAGTATTTGGCAGAAGCACCGATACCCCGATGAAAATTCCACGAAGACTTTCTACCTTCAATCGTCACCCCAATGATGCGCTCATTTTTCGGCATTTACAGAGCAAAGACCATACAGCTGTCCAAGAGATACTAGCTAGTGGTACAATTTCTGTCAATGATCGAGATGAAAATGGAAACTCACTCCTCTGGGTACTCTCGAAATCTACGCATCATATAATTTGACGAATTTACTAATACAAACCAGTATACAATTTACGACAGTTATGATTTTGATCTGTGTCGGCTATTGATTCGGCATGGAGCAGATCCTTCGGATTGCAACAAGTAAGTTGTCTATTGCCACATAATATGAACAACGTCTGAGGATTTAGATACGGCGATCACGCTTTGGCCCTCCTCGTGTCTAAAGTCCCTAAAAGCACCAGCGCCAAAATCCCAGAAGACTTGCTGAGCCTCATTCGCCTTCTCACAAAACGGTCGTGCACAGAAGTATACGGCACACACCAATACAAGCGTAGGAGCGCCATTCAACGGGCTTCTGCGAGCCTATTGCATTGCTTAATGATTGCTCAACCTTCCAGAAGCCCTGTTTTCGAACTCGTCAAATATTTTCTGCGTCATGGAGCTGACCTCGAAGCTCGTGACGTCAACGGCAATACCCCCTTATTATATGCGCTATACTACATGCCGCAGTCTGAGCTCGTGGCAGTCGCATTTGCCTTGATACAAGCTGGGGCTGACATTCGTGCCGTGAATAATCATCAAGAAGGCTGTCTTCATCTTTTGTTGCGCCGATTGAGCGCCTGCAACAATTATAAAATGGGGAACGAGAATTGCAGGGCATTTATCGGACTTATATGTCGTCTCCTAGAGAAGTGTGAGCTTACTTCGAGCAACATAGTGGGATATACTCCTCTGGATGCGGCACTATCCCCCACGGCATGGCCATTGCTATGTGCAGCTCTCACGGAGAACGGAGCTGACGTCCGGGACGAGATTCTAACCATCGACGACCGCAGCGACATTGTACGACGTGAAGTAGATCTACAAGCAAGATTCGCCCAGCTAATGGCACGCCGCTCATTCTTGAACATCAAGGATCCTTGGTCCTCAATTTATGCCATCGAGAAGCACTGCTTCCTTTGCGACCATCATTCGAAAACCGAAGGCCGCGCAGCGCCATTCGATGAGTTCACTTCAATGATAGTCGACGAGCTAGGATCAAGCATTCATATGGTCGGGTGCAACCATTTCATTGTGGGAGGCGAGTGCTTATGTGTGAGGGAGGAAGACTCGTCGTGGATTCTCGATTACCATCCAAACAAGATGAACGCCCAGGCGCTTGAAAAGCGGAGCTGGAATAGGCATATGGCTTATTTATTGTGGCGGGATGGAGGGTTGCGTAGTCCTGTTGAGTTTCAGCAGTGGGCAAAAAAAGGCATGGAAAATTGAGTCTAATACCAGTAACCTCCGCCCACAACCGCGTCGCCTGACATCAACCTCGTTTGAAACGATGTTCCTTGCTGTCCAACTGGGCGTCATCGTATCCGTGGGGACCGCCGATGCCGTATTGGTTGTTCTTCACAAGAAGCAGTTCGGTTGAAGTTGGGCGAGCATGGTGATAGGAACTTTAATACTACTCCTGCGTCTCGGCACATCTACAGGGTTTTTTTCTGAATGGTGCAAAGAAGCGTCATCCATTGCCGATTACAGATTTTGGCTCCGGGTGTCTGCCACAGTGATGCAGCAACCAAGCGATCAAGTCCTCAAATAAATTACCGTCTATTGACCATTAGTATACTCGCCTTAATACGATACGACCTTGCACGTATGCTAGAAGGATGTGCCTGCCATATTTTTTTCGCGACTGAACTTTGTGACCTGGACTAGGGAGGACCCCTTTCGGAGACCACCCTCAACGCCGATCTCCACCCTTCCATCGCATCCAGACTCATCCATAAAGACAAGTTAGTCGGACTTGTATTGCGACATCCTATATAGATAGTGATCTCGAAGGTTGGCATCCCGTTGTTATGCGATACGACGGATCGTTGTCCTCGTCTAGCTTGTTAATCACAGAGTCCGACCGATTGATCTGTCCAATATCCTTTTACGAAACCTATGATAGAGGAAGTCTGCCATCTCGTATAGATGCGGGTAGGGCTATTCGATTAGTATATCACAGAGGGCTTTTTGTATGGATAATGTAATGCAGTTATAACGGCCGACGCGGTTTGCTCTTGGGATAGTGCGCATTTAAACAAAGCTAATCAGGTGCATTGACTCAGGGAAAGAATACAAAAGTGAGGATTGCTCGGGCAAGTCAATATGCACGGTTGAAGATCACATCACCCAAAGTCAAAGGAACGACGTATGGTCATGAATGCATGGCATTATTCCTATCTGCATCGCCAGCCCTCTTCCCCTGTGCATCCTCAATAATCTCTTCTTATGCCTCCCCATGGTATAACACACAAAAAGCCCGCCCATTCTTGTACAAAACACTTCCCGATCGACCCGCGAGACCGGACCCGGGTAGGCGCGAGCCCAGCAATCTGTTTTTCTTCCCCTCCTTTCTGTTTCTTTCCCTTCCTGCTTTTTGTACCATGCAGAAACGATTATTTTGCTTTTGCGCAGAAATGAGAAGCGCAGACACCAGCCTCCAGAAAAAGTACACAATATTCCACTCCTCTTATCCATATCTTCTTCTTCTCCTTCCGCCATTCTCCTCGTCCCCTCATCATCGATGCAGCCGTGAAGCATATATTCTCCCAGTACAATAAAAAAAAAAAGTAAAGTGTCAAGCCCAGGCCTCACGTCTTCAAACGCCGACGTGTATGTGTAATGTTGCAGCCCCGGTGGAAAAAGCTGCCGGAAAAGTAATGGGAAAATTCAGATCGCTAAAACGCTATTCAAAGAGGGGTATCAAATCGATCGTTCGTAGTTAATGCCGTAACATAAGAACCATTGTTCTGTCGTAAGAGGGGGTGAGGTGTTCAATTGCAAAGGATGGTTTTCGTTCCATTCCATCAAATCGGTGTCGCCGACACACTTCCGCTGCGCTCCTTGTCCCTCGAGTGCGTCCAGGCAAATATATCAAATTTCTCCTTCTGGCCTGCTGACCATCCATTTTGTGCATCGATGGGGCTTGGCTTCGGGTGCAGATTCTCTCTCGGCTCCAGGAGTAGAGACTTACGATAGTACTGCTGCACGTTCTCGTTCTCCGAGCTCGACTTGACACGCACAATCTGGGCCTGGATCCACTCTTGGAGTTCCGGGACCTCGGTGAGACGATACGGGATCTGGAAGCGCTGGAGCTCGCCGATGATCTTGGCGGTGCGGGTATGCTTGTCAAAATTGATGACGGACATACCTTCGCAGTCGCCCAGGCCAGGGAGTTGTTTGGTGGCCGGATTGCCGGCGTCGACAAAGGTCAAATCGGTGAGGTAGGTGCCGACGAAAGGGAGGCAAGGGGGCACGTGGTCGTGGAGTCTTCGCCGGAGGACGGCATAGTTCTTGTCGGGCTCGACGATCGCTTGGAGACCCTTGAGCATGTCCCGTCGCTTCTGTGAGACGGCATCCCAAGTACGCTTCAGTCGGACGATGGTGGATGAATTCAGGGAGCAGATGATAGCCATCAGGGAGTCGTAGTTGTTGAGTTCCAAACATTTGTGTGCGATCTTGATCCAATGCTTGATGATGATTGCTCGCTTCTTGGCATCGTCGTATTGAAGGATGGTATCTGCAACTAAGTTGGAGAGATCCGTTGAAAGGGTTGACATTGCTCGAACGTTGACCGCATTCGACCCTGATCGCTTCGTCCATTCAGAGCCAAGAAGCTCTTCAGGCATGATTAAGCAGAAGATGTTCATCTCCTTGATCGTCAATTGCCGTGCCAATTCAAGGGGATCGAATTCGAGGATTGTAGGGTTGCTTCCGCCCATCTTCCAATTCTTCAACAGACCCATTTGGCTCTTGCTGATGACCGCAGGTGGCAATGGAGTATCAGCAGGGATGTATTGTGCGATTGATGTCGATGTCTTGCCCATCGAGGATATCAGTCGTGGGACCAGAGGACCATTAGCGGAAGAAACTTTCTGAGCCAACTCCAATAATCTCTTTCCAGTAGCAGGTAGAACTCTGCCGAGCTGGTCTTGCGCAAAGGGTTCAATCACGGCCAAGGCCTCGTGATCTGAGAGATCCCGCCAATGAGATTCCAGCCACCCCTTGAAGATATTGTATACTCGTAACCGCACGGGGCCAGCGATGTGAGGGCTCTCTGCAACATAGTCAAATCGATCTACCAAAGCTTTCGCCAACTCCACCGGTGTGACGAATAATCGGAAGGTGAGGTAAAAGGTCGAAACAAACATCGAGTCGGGTGTCGAATCGTGTGTCGTAAGTCTCTCAACCAGCGCTGGAAGTGTACCACCGGTAATCTGTCCTTCCTTGTGTAGTAACTCATGCGCAAATGTCTTCTCCAACATCTTCGATTCACCTTCGTCGGCATCGTCGGCAAGCGTCGACTGGCTGCCACTCATGCTTAAATCTGAAATGGATGGTTGATTCCTTGGAACGTATACCGAGTTATCGGGAGTTGTGGCTCGCGTCGATGTTTGCGAAATGATACTCGACTCCGAGTCGCGCATGCTACTGAGATAGGTGCTGCTTGTTCCGGATGTTGATATCGCGATGCTTCCAGATCGGAAAGACGGCTGGAATTCACCTTCGTTGACTGATTGTTCCGAAGGGCTGTAGTCGTCCTGGGTTAACAGAGGGCTCGTCATCTTCGGGAGCGGCGGCAACAGCGACCTCCTCGAGGATCGCTTGGTATCTTCCGAAGCCATCTCGATTGGTTCATCTTCAACCACCGGCTCGAGACCTCCTGGTGATACTCGCGTAGTATCTTCATCAATCGGCGTCGAACCTAGCGGTACCTCAGGGAGCGGTTTCTCGTAACTCGGAATGACAAGCGGGGGAGGGGGAGGTCGACTGGCGGGTTCTTGAGGTGTGGGTGATTGAGGTGCGACTTCTTCTAAGGATGGTTTAGTCTGTTCGATAGACGCAACGCCAATCGACGCTATATCAATACCAAGGCCATCGGCTTGCGGCTCGAACTCGAAATCTCCGATTCGCTCAATGACGAACCTGGTCTTCGCCACACACTCCCCAGCAGCTTTCACGCATTCCGTCGCCGCCGTCAAGAGACGTCCGTTTTGTTGAGGCATCACGACGTCCTCCTCTTCCATCCCCGCAGCCGTGATGATATCCCTCGCCGCGTTCACCAACTTGTTGATCCGGTTGTACATCGTGTTCCGCGCTGGATCCAAAGCTTCAGCGCTCTGAAGATCATGTGCGCAGATCGCCTCGACCACAAGTAACGTTTCGCGCCCGGCAGTTACAGACTGTCGCACTGACAAGATGAGTTCTGCTGATGATTGCGATTGAAGGTTGTATCGACCGATAACCGAGGCCAGGTGTGACAGGAAGAGATCATGACTGGCGTTGAGCTTCTCCGACACGAGGTTTTGTCGCTGCGCAGCTGGAATTGACGCAGACAACCGATGTGAAATCGATTGTCTTTTGACGTGTGCCGAGGTTGGACGTGCGCTTGACAAAGGTCGTGATGAGGAAGAATTGTTAGGAAAAGGGGTCGACATTCGTTTGTACGACTGTGATTGTCTTTTTGTTTGCTCGTGCAAATTTGACAAGCCGCTTGCCGAACTGTGACTCGAGCTCCTGCGAGATGCCGCCTCATACGCAGGGTCTACCTGTTGTGTTCCCCCGAATGACGTCGAGTCTGCTGGAGGCGTTGGAGGATTATAGATTTCTTCGGCCACGGTCGCCATCGCTCGGTGAACTGGCTGTTGCCGTGATCGGATGTCATCTTCGAGGACATCGAGAAATCTAACGCCCCGGGTGACAATTTTGAACGCTTTCAGTATCATCTCATCAATCGTACTGTTAACCTCGTCTTCATTCGTTTGATGGTGATGGACAACGGTGTATTCTTGTAATCGTTTGGCGGTCTTGACCAGAGCTGAAAGATCCGACAACAGCGCCTTTCTATTCCTACGTAAGCCATCATTGCTCTGAACAAGGTTTGATTCTCGTGTCAAGCAGTTCGATCTTTCCTGCGAATTGTTAGCTCGTTCATGTTTACGTTTTGGTAACCCATAGTACTAACTAATAAGTATCGAACACCTGCAATGATGCCCCGCATGAACTCTTGGTTGGCAAACAGCTCGCTATCGCGTGTCATGGGACTTCGTAAAAGATCCCAGAAATTCAGCAACGCCTTCAGAAGATTCCTCATGTAATCAGGATCGTAAGCTTCACAATAATTTGTCGGCAGCCAACCTCGGGCGCCTGATACGAGGAGGGTTCCATCTGCCCAACCATTCGTATGTATCGAATGAACTAAAATTACGTCCCCCTCGTTCAACGGTAGCGTGACTGTGGTATCTGAGACGGCGTAGGTGGGGTGAAAAGGGTAGAACGCGCGGAGGAAGTTGTGGAAGACGGGCTGCTGCGGTTCTATATGTTGACGGAGGTCCTCCTGCGAGCCATTTGGTGTTGCTGGAGGCGTCATCTGTGATTGACTGCTCCTCGAATCTCCTGTCCGGTTGCTGCTCCGCGAGGACAAATTCCTCCTGTGACTGGAGACGTTGCTCGATCCACGAGACCTGTCCTTGTTGATGGACAGCGGTGCTACGTGAACGCTGGAACGCAATGACTGGTCACCGTCCGTCACCATGATGGGCCACCTTGAAGGGTTACCATGAGATGAATTGGTGAAGTTGTTGTCCAGCGGGGTGTGAGTCGTTCCTGTAGAATATAATCCCTTGATCTTCCAGACTTTCTCCTCAAATTCCTCGTCTGTTCCCAGGAGGCGTGATTGTCGTATGGAGTGATCGAACTAGGGTGATCAATAGGATAGTATAGTCGATACACTCGGGTCAGGCCGTATATCAATAAAAGTCGAAGCCGGCTTCCAGATGTAGACCTGAGGTTCTTTGCCGGTTATGCAGTTGAGGATGGACGAACAGACCGTGACCTGCCGTGGAGGATCAGTTAGCAGGAATAGACTGCTCAACCTGATGTTGTGAAGTTAGGGAGAAGGAGGAATGCAGTGAGGGGGCCCAGGAATGTCATGATCTAATAGAGCGTGGCGGAAGGCTGCATACCAAAATCGGCATGGCTTCAAGGTTTCGGGAAGACTCACCAGTCAACGAGCTCGTCATGCACAGGCAGAAGGTAATGCCGGGGTTGTGGGTTTCCTTATGCAGATCTGCCTCAAGCTGGACGTCTTCGTTGCAGTTGTATGTTCGTTCGTTTTCCTCCAACAATAAGCTGCGCTGCCAAGGTGGCAGGGAGAGGGTGGACCTCCTGCTGGCTCGAAGCGTGCCTGGCCCCCTGGAGTCCCGCAAAGAAACACTTATGCTCTGGGGCCTCGAGTCAGAATATGACGATTGGGCCAATGGAGGGAGAAGCAATTGACGTGTCAGGCCGCTGAGTTTGGTCGAAAATCGCCAATGCGTCGGTCTCGGATGTAGTGGTGCTGGGTGGTAGGAGAGGATGTTTTCGTGCAGCTGCACCTGGAATCCGAGCAATGCCAATGCGTGAAACTGCTGCTCGAGACAGCGAACGCAGTTCTCTCTTTGCTGCCGGACAGAACGCCCCTCCTCCGATTGTGCTGGCAATCGATAATGTAGGCAGATAGGAGGTGAGGTTGTTTCGTGCCTTCTTCCTTCAACCGTCCGGATCTGCAAGGGATTTCGTCTGGCCTCGTAGGTCGGTTGCGTTGCAGTGCAGGACGAGTTATTATTACTCTAGTATGGGAGGGGAGAGGGTCGACGAAAGATCAAGAGCAGCAATAATAGCTTGGGCCTCCCAGCTGGGCCTTTGACGAGGACGTGAAGGTGCTGGGTTGGGTGCTGGGGGGTCTTTCTGGTGCTTGGTGCTTTGGTGTTGGACGGGGATGGTGCGGGTGTGGTGGAGGAGGTTAAAATAATGCAAGGGCAGGGGCAGGCATGTGTCGAATAAGGGAGCGGCAAAACAGTGCACGCACGCACGCATGCCTCGCTCGACTCGACTTGCGGGCCCGAGGCGGCGTAGCTTGCACCAGCAGTAGCAGCAGCCGCAGTTGTTTTTCCGTGTAATTAATTGATGCCATCCAAGACAAAACAGAACGGAACACCGCGAAAGAAAGAAAGAGAGAAAGAAAGAAACTCTACGAGAATGGGCAAGGAGGATCAGCACCGTCTCGAGCGTGCCAGTGTCGTGTTTGGCGTGGTCGGCGAGCGTACAGTGTTGAAAAGGAAGCAGACGCAGAGCTGGCAGGTGCAGGCGCAGCGTTGCACTCGAGGGGGGGGGGCAGTCGGGGATTTTGACAGCCCAGGGCAGGGAAGGGCAGGGCAGGGGCACAGAGTCAACGGGGAGAGTGGTCGCCGTGTGGTTGCAGGGGCATGCAGCCGTGGCTGACCCAGCAGCAAAGGGAGGGCATTGAGAAGAGCCGTGCGGTGAGGGCATTCGGAGGTGCAGCCAGATGGAGTGTCCGTTGGCCACTGCAACTTGCAAGCCCCAAATCCGCGCTGCTCAGCCCTGTCGACCCCGTTTAACGCTTTCGATGCCCTGTGGCCCTCCTCGCTGCTCATGCTTTGCACATCAACACCTTGGGATACACGGTCACCGAGAAGCTTCACGCGCGGATGGGGGTCGAAAGCCTAGGCCTGGAGCGACGGCAGGCTCAACAGTTGCGTAGGGGATTTGGATCTACCGTTGGTGAGGTTGTGAAGCCAGGCTGGCAGTTGGCAACATGCAGCAAAATAAGCATTCGTCGTGGTGTGTTTGGTTTGGGCAGAGATGCTTCGAATGATCACCAGCCGCACCGCAAGCCGCGATGCAGCACTTCGTACTCGGGGTCTCGTGCGTCGTTCGACCAACAGCCAGCTACAGAGAATCCAATTGTCGTCGTCGTCTTGGCCTTCCCTTGCCTGGGCTTGCCTTGCCCGACGATATCACAGTGTGTATTGACTATTGAAGAATGAAACAATGCTCCTCCAAATACAGATGAGATGCATCACTCTTTTTCGAGACGATCTCATCTGGATGCAAACCGCCCGTCAATGCAGCTCTTTTTTTTTTGACGCTTGCAATCTCGCCTGCCTCCGGACAATTATCATCAATCGGTCCTTCCTGTCCCTCTTGCACGGATTATTCCAGTCATTTCTTGGTCATCTGAAGGTTCTGGTGTTGTTGTTGTTGAGCAAGCGTTTCCTCGGCCAACGAGAGAGCAGATCGATCCGCTTTGGGAGATTAATGGTACACTCCGCCCCCATCCGCGATCCCCCTTTCTTGGAGCGCGCGATTGCAGATTGCCTCGAATCTCCCACGGCTATTTTCGTGGTGTCTCTTGTTTCGGGCTCATGTGTTTTTCGTTCTCGTCGGCATCAGTAGCGGCAGCAGCCCCAGAGGCGTGAAGTGAAGTGAAGTGTGTGCCATGGGGGATGTCATCGAGATACAAGTACACACACATAAAGGATTAGCAAGCCCACGGGGGTGCTCTAGGCGCCTTGGGACAGGACACTTGGGACAGAACACTTGGGAGCAACTCTGTTCTCATCCTTTCCGTGGCCGTTCGTCACGAATGCCCTGCTTCGTGGTCCCCTCATGCCCCTCTCCTCTCCCCGCGCCCCCTCTCCCCGCGCCGCCCTCCCCTAATGCTTGCCTCGTGCTAGCCTGGGAGCAGCCTGGCAGCCTGGCAGCCTGGCAGCCTGGCTCCCTTCCTTCGTTTCTCCCAGCAGTCTGACCTCCGTAGTGCAGCGCCGACCCCTGCAGCGTGGGGTCTCCTTTCGACAGGCCTCTCCCAGTGCTGCGGCAAGGCCCCCTTGGCACGTGCTGGGGCCAGCCGCCTGCACCACTCACTCTTCCCCATTTGCACGCCTCTCTTTTCCATCCACTCTCTGCCCTCCTCTCTCCGCTCTCTCTCTCTTTTCCATCCACTCTCTTCCCTCCCTCCCCTTCCCTTTCTCTGCTGTACCCACACATTCGCGGAAGTTTACGACGACCTTTGGGTGGCCCTGGGATTTGGCATCCGGAGCCGTGTGGCGTGCCCAAGCAGCTGGCTCGCGCATTTCCAGGCTCCAAGCCTACTGCTGACCACAGGCAAGGGGGAGCATGAACGCTGGGCTGGAGCTTGGAAGTTGGTGGCTCAAGGAAGAAGAAGTGCGAATCCGAGTCATCACCGTCATATCACATCACATCACATCACCAACCAACGGCACGGCTCGGGAGTCGGGAGCCAGGCGGCGTTCCGCACAGAGCGCCTCCCCAGATATAGCAGATATCCTTCTCACGTAAACCCAGATCCGGAACCCCCCATCTGTCTTCCCCAGCCTGTCATCATCCCGCGCGAGAATAGAAACCAATGTCATTATCGTTGTCGATAATGGGAGGGCTGCCTCTTGGGCATTTCTGACGCCCTGATGTACTCCGTATGCAGCCCCACGTCCTTACTTCACACCTCGACTCTATTTCGAGGTATGCACAAGTGCAGCGCGTGCAGCATAAGGTCAAACCGCATATGCAATAATTATGCAGCAAGGCCAATAAGGTCAGCGGGAGCCCGAAGCCCGGCTCCAAAATGGCCAAATCGGGGCATTTCCTCGTGCTCTGAGCTGCTGCAGGCACATTGCAAACGTTGCCAATGAGCGCAAAGCCCCAAGAGGATCGTCGAGGCCATCTCCAAGTTGATCTTAGATTGAGAACTGCAGAGGTGGGGGGCTCGGCAGTTAATCGTCGCCGAGGAGAAGGAAATGTGAGATTTCCCCTGTCGATGACGATCCCTTGGAATCGTACCGTACGACACCAACAACGGCCATGATCAGCCTTACCTGGGCCGAGGCCAAAAGATCAGCAACAACACCAGTCGCGACATCTTCAACTTTGCCCCGCTATCACGACATTCAAGCTTTACTCTCAAAGGCCAAGCAGCTTCATAATTTCTTTCCTCGTGATACCTCCTCCCAGCAGCTGTTCCCACATCCGATTACTACTATGTATGAGCAGAGGCACGGCCTCTGGCCTCACCTGCGACACCTCCGCACGATCAAGGTCACTTTATCCACCTGCAGCTATCAGACTCGATAACCAAACTGCGAACATCGTCCGATGCGGAGATCAATCAATCCAGCTCCAAACCCGACAGATCCAAGATCCTATCAAACGTTGAGCCCTCTCTCGTGCATTTCAGCGTCTCTCATCCCCTCCGAAAATAAAAATGTGATCACTTCGGGACTTTCAAAGCTGCAACTCATCACATCGTGCAGCAGTTGACACAAGCGGGACCGTTGGTAACAAAGCAAACATGTGACTGGTTACCTCAACCACCAAACTGCAGTCAGATGCACTTCAGTTCCAACACAAAACCACCGTCGCAATCCTACCTCCCGTCTCTCGCTTCTCGCACCGGAATTTGGTCCCCAGCATCCGGGACTCTCTTACCCCCCCTTCTCTTGACAACGAAAAGTCATCTCCACAAATCTCGTCCCAGGCTCCCACTCGCGCGGAAGCGGAAACCAACCCAGAAAGCCATCTACAGTAGCGGAATGCCGCTGTCCCCACAACCCCACCGCTATCGCACCCGGCCGTCAGGATTGGCTCTATCTCAATCCTTCAAACCCAAACGATAAAGCGCAAGCCAGATTCCTTGCCCGGGACCTCAATCCGCTAAATTGCTTATGCTTCTTCTGCGCCTCTGCTCTCGAGCTGAGGACGCCAAAAGGTCTGTGAGCGGTAGGCTCGGCACGCCTGTTTTGTACGTCCGTATCCCGAAGCGAGTCGTCCTCCCCTTCACCTCAACCAACAACAAAAGCAGACTTCAAAAGGAACGTAGCATTGAAGGGGAATGCAAAATGTAAAGAAGCTTTAGCGTCTAATCAGCACCCTCCCCGTCTGCGTCCCTCAAGTCCGGAACCGAAACGCAAGAGCACGCATTAGTTCCGCATAAGTTCGTGGAATTTGCGGGACGGATTCCAATTGCAGCCACCGCGGCCACAGGACGGGCCAGGGACTGCTTGTGGAAAATCCCCCGTCCCCTTGTCTCTGCAGGCAGAACTTCCAGAACCGCCTTTTGTCTTGGATGCCACGATGCTGCAAGCGCAGCTTCAACCCGCCCGCCCGTCTGAAGATCGCCGGACGGACAACGCCTCGCACGCAAAGTAAAATCTTGTCTTACTTTCTATCGTCCCAGGAGACGGAGTATCGGGACTGGAATGTTAGATTTGTCAGAGGATTTATTCGTGCATTTGCATTTATACAAGGCGGGGGACGAAGCTTGCAACAAAAAAGTCCCTCGGCTGGCACGAAAACGAAGGACACCCGCGTCTCCCAGACGCCTCGCTTACAACCTCCCTGCGTTCTGAGAGGTCACTGTCTCGACAAACCATCCCCCACCAAACTTGAAGCAGTATCGACAACATGCCAGTTCACCGGTAGCATCACCCCCGTCCACAATGCTAGCTAACCTTCTCATGACAGCGAGCCTGCATCGCTGGCGCTTCCCTGGCCGAGCAAAGTTTAGGCAAACTCAATTCAAGTCGAGATCTCGACTTTAAAATTTGGCTCCAGAAGAAGCGATCGAAACAAGGCTTGCTCAAGCCTCAAACAGCCTCGTCGAGCTCCCATTGACCGGCTGCCACGCGCTCCGACTGGCGGATCGGATCTAGGGACGTCGTCATTTCTCTTCGTTTCTTCTCAGGTTTCAACGGCTTCCAGCTCATTTCCTCGTGGCTCTTCTGTGATTGACGCGTAATCAGACGAGATAGCGAATCACAAAGACATAGCGGTACCTCCGACTAAGATAAAGTTCAAATACGAACAATCTCCCTAGTCGTCTGCAGCTGTCAGGAATAGCAAAAAAACCTTAAATCAGGGAAGTCCCTGTTTTTCAACGAGGGACCGCAGCGATGTTCTGGTCTCCAGGAGATCTGGATAGCTTGATCACACAGGGAGCTCAAGCAAGCTGCAAACTTTCTCTCGAAGCCCCGAAGGCAAAAGAATGATCAACGCGTCACACCTCGTGTCGTCATGCACATAATCTTTCTTTCCATTTTCGTTCCATTTCCTTTTGCTCGTTGCTGCAAGCCCGACGCTGGCTCGCAATTCGTCATTATTCGCTCCCCCAAATCCTTTCCTTATGCTACAGTAGCTTAATAATTTCGTGCTTTCGCACATATTGTTAATATCATGCAGCCAATTTGCTATTTTCATATTGCTTATTATTGCGAAATATCTCAGGAGCGAGGCAAGCCACAACCGAGCCTTGAAACATGTGCGTTTCTGTCCACGTTCTCATTCCTTGCCGTTCGCCTCCTTTTCCGTACATGTTCATCGAAATTCCCCGAGCACACCTCTCGCAGCCATCAGAAATGCCCCAAAAATAAATGGAGAACTGCCCATGGAAGACTCTTCTCGATCGAGAAACCATCCCGGTTTGCCATGTGGCGAAGAAATATTTTTAGGTGCTTCGCAGCTGCTTCCAGAGTGTTGCAAGATTTCTCGGGAGGGGCGGTCGAGCGGGGTGTGGTTTCAGGAAGGAATCGTTCAAACGGTGATGCAAGCGATCAAACGGGAACGAGTCTGTGCACAAGACGAAATGGGATTTGAGTTACTGGAGAGTTTATGTACTCTACTTCAAGGCGAGAGGTTGCTAGGTACCCCACATGTATCCCGAGTGTTCTCGGGCCTGCTAATGACCACCGCTCCAGTGACCCAACAGCTCAGGCTCCTAACCATAGTTAGTGTATTCGTGTGCAAGTAATTTCCTTCTCGAGTCAGGAACCTCATGCCATCCCTCCCCATCAATCCTATTATTCAAAGCCCCCTGATCCCTCAGATTGATCCCTCAGATCCTTTCCATCCAGCCCATCCCTTCCCTTTCTCTCAACAGACAGTTGGCAAGGGTAGGTGTTGGACTGGATGCAGGCTCAGGCTCCCTCCCTTCCGAATCCCCGCATTGAGCGCAACCTGGAGACGAGAGGCGATCAAACTCCTAACGGCAAGGTTGCCGAGCAAGGCCTGGGAATAACCAAACGTTTCTTTTCCTTTTGGGCTCCCCAGTCGGCAGAGCTGTGTGATCGGCTTCATGGGTTCTTCATTCAGATACCATGCCCTTGATCAGGTCCAGCTTTCTCTTTGGGGCCGGTCCTTCGGCGTGGCCAGTGCGGAGAGTTGTGTGATCGCAGAGGTGTGTGATCGGCTTCATGGCGACTCGAAGTGGAAGTCAGGTGCTGGACTCGGACCCGAATCACAGGTTGGATGGTGGGGCTGAGCAGCTGTGCATATGTGCTGGGCAAGCGAGTTGAGGCGAGTTGGTTACACAGTGACATAACCAACAACAACCTTCACTCAATGCCTGCATTTCGAAATTGTCGGTTCAAATTTCGAATCACGGTGTCAAGAACCGGTAGGCAACCGGGAAGGCTGAATCCTCCTTCTCATCGTCGATGCATCTGCATCATCTCAAACCGGTCTGCGAAGCACAATACAATACAGCATGCGAGATGTTGCGCCTCTCGAACCCTCGATGAACTCACCTCGCTGCACCTCACTCTTTGCCATCGCCAACTCACATCACCAACTCCCACAACTCCAATTCCTTATTCTTCGCACGACAATGACATTCCGCTGCCCACCCAACGATCGCCACCACCTTCCTTCCCCTCTTCCTCCTCCCCTCCTCGCGACAATCTCAATCTCAATCTCCACGCTCTCAGCCTCGGCACCCGGCGTTGATTGACATATATGATATTTCCTTTTAAACGCTCAGTCCCCTCTTGCTCCCCTCTCGAATCACACCACAACACCACGCCGTTAAGCCTTCACGCCTTGGGCTTGGGGTATTCCCGACGCCCTCCTCCCTTTTCGTCGCCGCTCAGTCCCTCCCGTTCCTCCCTCCCTCATGCTCCCACGTTCCCCTTTGCTGCCTCCGCTGCCGACCGGCTCGCGGCGCACGGCACACTCCCAGTATGGCGAGCTACCCTAGCCGGTTCGTTGTTTGCTTTTGCGTTGCCACGTTCTGCTTTGCTTTGCTTTTGCCTTGCCTCATGGCATTTTTCATTTTAGAAAGAAGGGAGGGAAACTCGTGTCGAGACCTGATTAAGGTTAAGTCGAGTTGCGTCGCGTTTGTTTGCTTGCTTTTGTTTCAATGGATGAATGGATGGATGCCCGCGATCGTGCGGCTCCCTCGCGTCATCTTGCTTCCGCTTCAAGTTTACTTGTTTGTGCATGCGAGTCGAGGGGAACCTTGAGCTTGAGCTGAGCTTGAGCACGGTTCTCTAAGCGCAACAGCTGAGCGCAGAGCGTGATCGCAGGCTCACGCTGCAGCCGGCTTCACGATCAGCGTATCGATTCCGGGTTGGTAATAAATGGATAGTGGGTGGAAGAAAAGAGGGGTAAACTTTTAGTGCTGACGGTAGGAAGTGAGGGCCTGAACCTTACAATCACTAGCGATAGACGGGGGAGATGCGATGCTACTTATCTCGGCGATCCGAGGGGTAGTGTGACTTATCAAAGTGCTTACTTTCCCCTCTTTTCGCGCGATACTTGTCCTTGTGCCTGTCCTGGCAATCTCACCAGTCCATATACCTACCAGTCCCAGTCATAATTCGAAAATAGACTCCAAAACATTCATGACCAACATAATATGGAAAAACTAGGACGGGCAGTTCCGGTCGGTCAATAAATAAATAAAGAGAACTTTTTCTAACAACCCCAAAGTGGCGGAAGGAAATACGGTTCTTCCCCGGCAGTTTGAACAGAGTACCCGATATTCTCCCACGCTTTTCCCATCTTTCTCCCTCCCCTCTCCACTCTCTTCAACCAAGTCATAATTTTACTCCAGTTCAAGGAACTCCCCTGAGGATACCTTTGCCTGGTTGCTCGCCTTGGTTGATGGTGGGCCACGGCGCAGCCCCGTCGTCGCACAGAAGCCCCAAGCACCCGGAAGCCGAGGGTGTTCATGCGTGCGACAAGGTTCGCCTCCCCTGGAGCCCACCCACATCTGCACCGAAGTTTGGAACGCCACGCGCTCAGCATCAAGCGTCGTGTTTGAGCCCTGCCTGGCGATACAGTAGTATTCGGAATATTATTGTTTTGAGAATTTTTTGGGACGGGGGGTTGGGATGTATGTGTGTGTGTGTGTGTGTGTTGCAGAGAGCTGGAAAACGAAACTTGTTTCAAGAGCTCCTCCTCCTTTCTTTTGCTCCCACCCGGAAATAAACACCGCTGTCAAATCGAATCGCGGATCGTGACGAAGAGAACGGTAAGGTATCGGTGCTGGTATCCTGTTTGGCAGTACTCCGTTGCCATATTGCAGCCGTCACGCTTGTCAGTTACTGTACGATGCCAGGGGGGCTGCATTCGGTCGCGGTGGAAGGAGCTCTCTTGCGTTTTGTTTCGGTTTTTGCATGACTTGATTTGATTTGAATTGACTTTCGGCTTGTGCCTTCCCGCGTGGCAAGGGGAGTTTGAGTTCCGATCCTAATTTTGGGGCTTTTTCGACGCGGTGGCCGGGTGGCCAAAGTCGTCATCGTGTTTCCGTTATCGAGATGAGAGATGAACACGGTCCTGACTCACGTAACTTCCGGTTTAATTTCGGTGTGGGGTTATTAGAGTTCAATTCTTGCGAGGGTCAGTACGAGGACGACAGTGTCCGAACTCGGAGGTCAAATGGGAGAAGAGTCATGAACGATATCTCTGTTGCTTGCGGTGTTACTCGACGTTCGTTCATGAGGGAACAGATGCGGCTGAGGAAGGCCTTCTATTTCGGGAAGGTTGCTGCCGACGTTGCCAAAGCTTATTTAATTGATTATGGAATCAAGTCCTCTTCTCTGTGCCCATTAGCAGTTCGCATTGCAGAGGCAAAGGGAGGGGATCACATCCAAAACGTGCGACAGAAGGCGCAAAGACTTTGGCCTCTAGGAAATGTTTTGCACCCGTCTTAAGCAAGGGCAACATGGTTTTCATGAGGCAGTGAATGCAATTTGAGAATATTTTGTTGTCAAATTGCTTCTTATTGGCATTTTCTCTGTTCTCATCTCAGGGACTTGGTTCATGCTGGATATATGTCTACCCTAAAGCCTCGATAGTTTTCTCGCCACTGTCAGTCTCCATCTTCATTAATTGTCTCACTATTCATTTCAACTCGATTCCGCTCCTTGATGTCTCTAAAAATTGTCGCTCAAGACTCCTTTGAGGTTAGGCTACAAGTCTTGACTTGAGAAAAGTATACAGGCAGCCAGAAAAGAATAGAACTGAAGGAGCATCTGCGATTACATAATTGGCATGTCCCTTGCTTCTTGTCGGGCATTTTAGAGGAAGGTGTTAAACTAATTGCCTCATTCTTGGACGCTCTTGCCAGGCTCTCACCGAAGATAAAGTAATCTAACGTCAATAACTGTTAGAATTCCTCTTCGCTGCTGGCGAAAGGTCCTCTACTTAAACTGCACGCGAGAGACGCGAGGACTAAGAAACGACTTCGCCGAGGGAACAGTCGCCTCGCGGATGAGCAGTGAGTCTTTGGGTAATTCCTGGAAAGTCTTTGGATAGTAAGGGAGAGCATTTTTCAATTCGGATTGTGGTTGCTGTCAAGTTGCGTCTTGATGCTACCTTTTCATCCGTTGGCCCTGACACCTCTGTGTTTCCTTGCAAACAAGCTTCTTCGTCACCGCACTCAATCCTCAGATATCTTCTTAACACACATTATTTCATTTTCGGTCATTGTTTGTAAGTCTTCTTGAAAGCTTTGCGTCTTGGAGAACGGATTAGTTGCGGCCTTCGGTTCGCGTAAGGTATCTATATATACAAAGCAGGAAAGAGGGTTGGATCAGCTACGACGACTTTACTGCCATCCGTTTCGCTTCCTTCTCTATTTCACGAGGTGCAATAAGTCTTCTCAGTCTTTGAAAATTGCTGCCGGTTGTTGCTAAGCGGTGTATTCTAACAATAAACTGTTGCAAAATCTATTCTTCTGGGGCAAGCTTTCAACACAATGGCTCCTACATATCACGATAGGAAATCGGTGGAATGAGCTTAGCATTTAAAGGTGAATGGCGTTGAGGGTACCTCTTGTTCTTTAGATCAACGTGTAGAACCCCGAGGGTAAATAAAAAGTGGGGCATCTGCTTGTTTTGAAGGAGAGACCTGTTTTGAATTGCGGCGTTCAACAATTCTTGTGGTGAGGGCCAGAGAGTGCTCAGAGTTGGGGAGTTTCAATGTTGGAATGGTTCATGGAAGTTTTTTGGTCAACGCATTTGTTGTTGTCAGAATTTTATACTGATTTATTTCAGAAGTTGTCAACTAAACCCATCCAGGGTTTTAAACTACATCACTCTCAGTACTGACTCAATTTCATCAAACAGTTGTCTTTCTCCAGTGCTGTCCTTAGGGAGAAGTTGAATAGACGAAAAGGGGCAAAAGAGATGTTTGGGGAGCATGGTATGGATAGTACCGCCAGGATTTGGACTGTTTGAAATATTCACAGTGTTTACTTTGACGTGATATGCGTAAACTTGGGGCCAAGCTGATTCCAGACGTCCTCGTGGAGTACACAAAGTCTAAGCCGCTCCCCACAATCCCTATCAGTATTCCAAACAGCAATCATAAGATTAAGCAGACACCATTCTCTAATCTCGAAAGGGCCGTGGTCCAAACATATCCAATCAAAATCAGAAATGTTCAGGCCACTGGATTTCTCATCCTTGGGCAGGGGCGAGAATCGAGATAACAGTAACAGGTCAACAAATGATGCTCGAATTCTCCAGAATACGGTCAAATTTACCAACAGCTCCACTTCTCCGAGTGTTGTATCTTTGCAAAATGTGGACCTGGCCGACTGGAAATCCAGTAATGTTGATTGCAACGGCGTCAAATTCAAGAACAGATCTGGTGTCTCTTCTTCCAATGGGCATTCCTGAAGATTTAAGATGCCGCCATTGTCTGAATTTGAGCGTTCAGTATTGGTAAGGTTTCCATCAATATCTCATTCCAGAGGTTGGCCTGAGAAATGGAAACAAGTAACTGCAGACTTCAAATTGGTGGCATTCATCGTGTACCATGCATTATGGCGATCGTTGAAGCATTCGGGGGAAAGAGAGTCTGGTGATTGCCAGTATTCAACTGGCCCGATCCATCCTGCCCAAGACCAGCTAGGAAAAGGATGATTAGGGGTGAGCTGCTGTCGGCCTCCCGCTGGAACCCAGAGCAATGCCGCATCAAAAATGTTTGATGGAAGATCACAGATGAATCTCCTATCGAATCGATGCTTAAAAAGCTCAAGAAGCCTGGGGAATGCGTTCAAGGCATCCGAAGGGTACGATGATTGCCTTTTTGTTTAGTCGGGACGAGTCTCGCATACCTAGGGAACGCAACCCATATTTCCAATCATATTTCGACAACAGGCCACCTGGAAGAGTATTTAAAGCGGCTTCACAAACTTGCAAACTGCCATCCATCATGTATGCGGACAAGACCTTCTGAGCAGTGGAAGTATGTTTGCCGAGTCTGTGAATACCAAACATCGCTTCGAAAGCAGTCTCTCTTGGAATGTCCATGTACGAGACTCATAATGCGACCTAGAGACGCATTCAAGTAGAGAAGGCGTTCTACCTTCGTCTCTGGCATCTAGTTCATATACGGACCCGGGTGACGATAAATGTAGTAGATTGTTATAACGAGATGGGGTTTTTATCAAATTATCAACCCACAATTCACGCCCTCCTAACGTTGAAACAAGCGTAATTGAGTCCTGGATAATTCTTAGGAGCTCGTCCATAATCTTGGTTAGAGAGCCAGGATCCTCGAGGGATGACCTGTTTGGTATAGTTGTTTTAAATATCGGGACCCCTCCCCAGACGTAACTGAGGGCAAATATATGTCTCGCCAGGATCCTCTAGCAAGCCGACTTTCGGATATATCAATGAGAGGAATCTCAATCAGTGTATAATAGAGCCGATTACCATCAAGACGAGAAGGGTCGTGGTTCTCCTCGCACTGCTTGAGATATCTGGATATTTGAGCAGGTTCTATCTCCGCCCCACCGTTGGCTTAGTTAAGCTAGAATTATTGTCAAGCATTTGAATGGCTCTGTGAAATTCTCTCTCTCTGCGTATGTGTTTGCTTTAGGTAATTTTTATAATTAAAGGAAGGATTGAGTTTGCTTTCGTTTTAAAGTGATTAAAATGTGTGAAAGGCTGCATTTGTTCATTTATGGAACGAAGGTCGGCCGGTTCGAATATGGTATCTATATTGTGTGTTGATGGTTAAGCAGGTTGTGGCATGCGCAAACTTGCATTTTTTTAATGTAAGGCTGTAGGGAGAAAGCTTTTACTTAGGAGCAGAAGTTCATTTCAAACATTTTAAAATTGCAGCCTTTACTGAGATTTAGATTTTTTCACTACAAATTTGTTTGAGTAAAATATATACCTTTTAACTTTCATTAAGTATTAAAATTTATAAATTTAGTGGTTCGTAAGAATTTTTGAAGTGTAAGGTGAATTCTCATTTAAGCAAATTTCAACTTCAGTTTTTCACATACCCCAAAACGGTTATCATGATCATATTACTCCAGGGAATATGCTCATTAAACCATAGAGCGTGGATAATTGTACCATCCGAAGGTAGGCTTTTCTTTACAGTGAAATGTTTTTGCATCACTGTCGAAACCAACATCGTGGCTTGGACAACCTTTCGGCGGCCCTGTCCCGATTTCACACAGCCTCGCCTTAAACGCGACCGCAAGTGCTAAGTTCAATATCGTGCTAGGCAGATAACTAAACTACCAATCAATGTGGCCTTTCGTGTTGTAAGATGCGGAAGGCGACAATTGGACCTCGTTGGTTGGGCGAAATCCATCGGATTCGGCCTTGTGCAGGAATGCAAACGCGCAAGGCGCAGTCGAGTCGCACAAGTCTCCAACGTCGATATAACGACCAATTTTCCTCTTAAATTCTCAGGACTTTAAATTTGGCTCTAAAGACTTCTTTGGAAGCTGTCAATAAGTACATCGATTCTTCTTTCGTGCAGCTGAATCGTTGGGAATGCCGTCGGCCGCCCACCTCCATCAAGAAGGTGCAGCCTTTCCTGTCGCCGGAACCCAAAAGGCTCAACACAACCGCCTTAGAAAGGGAGATGTTTGCGTAGGATGCATTGTCTGGCTACCCCCGAGGAAAAGTCATGACGATCCTGTCTTGTGCAACAGACCTGACTGTTGTGGTCGCGTCGCTCTCGAACCCGAAGGGTATGACCATCCTGTGGTGGTGCTAAAAATCTGGCAGAGTATCAATTCGAATATTCTTGGGGATTTAGTCTGCACTATAGCTTGCGTAGGATAATTTATCTTTGAAAGGTGTTCAAGCTGACCTGATCGCAGGCAACAACTTTCACGAACACCTCTCTGGATGTTTACAGAGCGCAACGGCTTCGAAAACCACATTACCGAGCATCTCTGCCCATCTTGGACGCCACTTCCAAGTCCACCAAGGATGACCCTGGAACTGTGCAAAACCTTGTTCTCGAAAAAGGCAATATGAGAAAGCAATCCTACGTTCGGCTTGACCATACATATGAAGTTCCTTTATCGATGCTCACTCAATATTCTGGTGGTAGGGCATATATAACCAGACTCTCAGAAGCAAGCTACATTACTCTGATTGAAAAGTTGGGACTCGAGCCAGAAATATTCGAGATAACGGCGACTTTGTCGAAGACGACAAAGCAACGGCTTTCAGCCTTGACAAACGCAGCCAGACGCTCTCAAAATGCGACTCGTCTTCCGTGTACGGCAGAAATCCCTCAGCAACTTGTTTTCCCGCCAATGCATCACCACTCTCCGACCCTTGTTTCTCAGCCAACGCTCCCAACTTCTCGCTACGGGGCGACATCCTTATCACAAGCGCCAATATATGTCCCGGGTTCCTATCCTGATGCACTACCGTATTCTAGTTCTGCCGAGCCCTCTGATCCCGATTCAACCTCATTGGTCTTGAAATGCATTCTCGGAGTCGTAGTTGTCGGCTCTCTTGTTTGGTGGAGGTACTCTCCGCGTTAGTGAGGAGCAGAAATTTAGTCTGGCGAGAAACGACGTAGATGGTGCCCCACTCAGGGCATAACTTCCTGTAGCTGAAATATGGAGATACTGGGCGGGCTGCGGCTAAAGGATATCTCTTATACATATCTTTACCTGGGGAAGAGTTTCATATCAAGAGGACTCGGTTTTCCATTTCCTCCTGATTCGTGCTGTTGAGTCTCTGTTATGGCCTGCTGAACGATAACCGATTGCTCGACCGACATTTGATACAGCAATTGCTTCAACAAGGGCTTTCAGTCCATGATTTGTTGTTTCATTAAAAGCTTTACGTCCTCGACTTTTGCTACTTGGTACTCAGGCTTTCCTTTGGTAATCAGTGGATTGAGACAAGCGAAACTTACAAGAGGGAGGAGCTCACAGTTGGGCAAGAGAAACGGACTAGGCTGTTTAATTACTCAACAGAAGTGTTGCAATGCAAATTGACTGGATCCTTGAAACTAATTACATGCTCAGAGCACCCAATGTTCTCAATAAACCCGCTTGGCCATTGGTTTGCTTGTCCCACGCAATTCGTCATATGACTCATATCATCACATGCTGCCAAACAAACGTCATAAGTGGTATTGCAAACATATATCTCTTGGCAACTGTGTTGCTTGCTAATCCTTTGTTCAAACTTCTCAGGCTATAAAACCCTGGTGACGAATCTAGCATTTTTCTGGTCACCAGCTGTCGCTCAAACCATTGGCTCAACTGTTCCCCTCATCTAGATTACTCCTTCTACAGGAAATCTTTAGTATGCCTCATTATCCCCAGGTAGGATTTATCGACAGTGTCCGTAGTACGAAAGTACACACAAACCCTTGAGTGGTCCTGATCACGGATGATGCAAGTGTAGAGAATCCACCAGTTGGCCACCGTCCCTATCGAGTTTACTCCAACACACTGAAGCTCCTCCAAGATTCCCTAATAGTTCAATCTAGAGAAATTATGGGGCTGCCTTTGCAAATCTGTCCAGATTTCTTGTTTCTACCTGGACTTTCGCTTAGCTCGTCAATTAACAGATGAAAACTAGCCCCTTTTTAAGCGATCCTCTTACCATCGGACTACCTGGTTCTGTCCTTAACAGAAGAGTCTCTTCCTCCAATATTCCAGTTATGTCATTTCGGCCTTTATGGAACGGAAACCTCAACTATACCAACCAGCTGATGCTATTATAGGAACGGAAACGAGCGACTGACAGCATATTCCACAATTGATAGCGCATTCGATTAACGAAAGCCACGACACTCCTAAAGAGATAATGCTTGATGCAGTCGGAGAACGAGCAGTCAACTTGCGTCCAGAAAGTCTTAGTTAATATTGTGAGTAAAGACTGCGATTTCGAGAATCAATGACCACTGATCTAGCAAGAAGTGTTCAGTGCTGCATAGGTTTGATGTATATATTCATTTATATTATTTTTGTCAGAATTTCGAGTCCACAAATGTGTTCCACCCACATGAAAAACATAAGCCATTGAAATCCACCAGCGACCGGGTTCCAATGTTGAAGGAGATTCGATACTGCTGGCGTCGGAAGCAAGATCGCCTTTTGTGGTCCCCTGCTCTTGAAAGCCCTGCCGACGAGCTCTTTACGTGACTTCCTTCGATCGCACGAGTCTTGAAAACTATATCAAGCATCAAAACCTAATCAAGTTTCGAATTGCCATCCTAGTCTACCATGAGGAATACTCCCATTTCGGTCATATCCCTCGGCTCTTCCTTGTTTCTGGTCAAATTCCAGAAAAGAGGTACGTGTGGTTTCCACACATCTGGCCAATTCAATCTCTTACCTGATCAACGCCCATTTCATAACTCGACTTCGTATGTGTACCGCATAAATAAGGAGAGCTATCACGGGATAATGGAACTATTTGAACGTGCTCCACAAGAATATTTTCCAATCGATCAAGTATCGGCTTCGGCAAAGGAAAGGTTGACAACCTTGGCTCGCGGTGACAATGGAGATGGTTTTGGAGATCACTGATGACATTTCGAAGATCCAAGGATATCTCAGGGTAGAAATAAGAGTCTGGAAGGGGTATACGCTATTTGGAGAACTTGTTGGGGCGCGAGTTCATGTCTTCCGAGATACGAACTAACTCGGAAAATTTGAACTCAATTGGAATGTCAATCCAAAAAACGCAGACAATGAATGAACACTTTGTAGACTATATATCTAACTACCCTTGCGGAATTTAAAGCATTTGCACATGCTCATTCACCGGTCAAAATTTAGAAAATTTACGCGGTGATGCACCTCTATAAAATCGAGGTTCGATACGATAAACAGTCCAAAATACTTCAACGTCTCCCAACCACCTTTCATATAGCGCATCCTCGCACGATAAGAGTCAACCCCATTTACTCAAACCTTAATAAGAACAAAACCGACCTCTGCGATCCCTTGCAGTTCGATTAATACCTACCTCCAAAATACGGGTTCTTTGGGCTAGCAACGTCGTCCGAGTAAAGCCCACCACCAGAAATGACTCGCAATGGCTACCGCATTTCCATTGCCCACAGATAAGTGGGCTAGTGACAGACCAATGTTGCCGGTAGAAGAGCTCCCCGTGCTGCCAGAGGAAATTTGCATGGGTTCAGTTGTGTGGCTACGACAACGCTTTTACAAGGACGAAGACATAACATGTGTCCGACCCAGACATTGCGACGACTTCAAGCTTGAGAATGAGGGATATAGACATCCACTTGTGATTCTCAAGATCTGGCAACGATCTGGATCTGCAGAACCAGGAGATTTGATGCTGGGTGTTAGAGATGTAAGTTGTTGTCAATCCTTTCTCGCTGTCACTTTCGCGTTGTAACTTTATCACTCTATATATTTTCTCCCAAACAATCCACAGGCGAGTGAACAACCCTTTATTCAGGTGAATTGAATATTAAGCTGTTATTATTAGTAGAAATTAGGATCATAACAAGTGGAGCTAACACCATTTCAGTTGACAAGCTTTAGAGAAACCCCTTCGAGAACTACAACAATAACAAAGATCGGCCTATCAAATTCAAGGAATGCATTCCTATTTCACACCGCGATGACCCTTAAGGTGACAATGCAGGACAACTTTCGCTAGCATTTGGTTGGCTGAGAAGCAAGTCATGGGTCCGTCTCCAACACCTTCTTCTCGTCCATATCAGCAATCTATGGAAGTACGACTGGCACAAGGGCTCCCACGCTTATGACCAACGTCTGAACAAAGAAAGTTACGAGAGACTGATGAGAATGTTTAGGATGGAGGGAGACGAGTATGAGAGCACGGAGACTCTCCTGGTTGCTGCTCGTTTGAGGCTGCGCAACTTGGCGAGACAAGAGGCTGTGAAACTCTAAGAGAAATATCGTTTACAAAGCGAACGTCGAAGTGGCCCAGATGCTTTTTCAGAAGTTGATTTGGAGGATAGCTACACTAAAACTCCGTCCCTTGCCAACACCAATCGGAGTCATGATAACGCGGGTCAAGACCTCGGTCAGGAATCTGTCGCCGCCACGAAACACTGGAAGACCCAAACTTCTAGGGCCAACGGTTCTTGCAGCACAGTTGAGCCTGCTTCTTCTCGGGGTCGTCAGTCCCGCGCTACCTACACCATGACTCCACAGTACCCCCCTTCAGCCCTGGTCAACCGCCAAATCACTCCAGACTCTGAACGAAAACATTGTGCTGCAAGCTCCAGCAACGAGCCTCGAGACCACGATTTCCCTATTCCAGAAGTGTCTCCTCCTGGACCGATCTTGAGCATTGCTCCTGTACCTGGACCAGTACATCGACAGCCTCAACTCCCGCTACATCCCCACCTAGGCTACTTTCCACCATATGTTGCGTCAAGCTTCCACCTAACCGTACAAAATAATTTCCACTTCATCGAATCCAAAGCTCAATTCAATGCGCCGTTAACCACGAACTACGGGATGATGCCTCGCCAAACCACGCAGCCAGCATATCAGAATATAGGACAGCTGTGGGGACAAGGGTTGGTTCAACAACAGCCGCAATGGGATCAACACGTCGGTCAACAAATGACACCGCCAATCGGCCAAAATATGTCCCAATTGATAGGGCAAGCAATGGCACAGCCAATGCCCTACTTGAACCAGATGGTCAATTCATTCAATGCCAACATCCCACGAGCCAATCCTTACCTTCGAAATAATACGAACCAGCGCCCGCAGAATTATCCGGCACACAGGCAAATGAACAACCGGAATCAAGTGCCGTTTATGCAGCTTCCACATAGATCAAATCAAACACCCTATCCACGGGTCCCACCCGCGTCAAGTGGTCCCACGAGAAGAATCTCCCACTCGGTTATGGATAGCGTCTCAGCCATGAATGGTTCCCTGACTGGAAATGGTTACACTCCGCAGTATGGCCAACAGATCTCACTATCCCGAAGGATAGCTCCGTATCCTGGCGCCCAGCTAACGAAGTTCAAGCATCGAGGAACGCGCACTTCTAAGAAGAAGGGCAACTGATTGTACTTCTGGGAGTTGGGAATCTTTGGTATATCAGCTTAGGAGACCGCTCTGACTGTATTGTGAGATTCCGATTCTGGATGGTGCTTTGTAGATATCAACGGATCTGGAAGTGGATTTAGAGTGGTGGTGATTTTTGGGGGTGGGGGGGACTACCCTCGGAGCAGGATTATCGGAGTAGGTTTGTACAGCAAGAAATGAAACTAAATGTTGTTTCCAAATTTGGAGATTCCATTGATTGACGACCAAATGCTACTTGTAGATATATGTATACTTCTTCTCCCTCGGCTTCGGTGTAGGCAAAGGAGTAAGGACACCAGTTAAATACTTCAATTCTAACTCGCTCACTGGACGCGGTGCAAAAACCCCTACTAAACCTCTCAGCTCCGCTTTACTCTTCGGCGGTGCTGAGACCGGAGTATTTGGTCTTTCTGAGAGAGATCTTGATGGTAGTTGAGATGGCGTTTCCCGGTGAGGATTCGATGCTCCAGAATTTGATCTTGAGTGAGATGGCGAGGTTGCTGGGAGTAAATTTGTTGTTTCTCGTGCTTCGCGCATCTCTGATTCGGCAGTTTGGAGATGAGCCGTATTCAGAGGATGAGGTGGCGATTCTTGGATTCCCAGTCCGATATCCGCGTCGGTGACTTCGCTTGAACTCCCACTGAATTTTGACATTTGACTCCGCTTCCTGCCCCCTTCTAGACCTCTCCTTATACTCTCGGCTGGCAACTCGAAGATAGGAACTCCGTCTTCTCCAGGTAGTTCCGCGGTTTCATACTGCCCTGGTCCAGCGGACAATTCTGAAGTTCCGAAGTCTGGCCTGGGAAGTTTGTTCCACCACTTCACCGAAATCCCTTTCCTCGGCGTCCCACCGTTCATTCCAGAACCACCCCCTCTTCGGCGAGATATAACAAAGACAGTGATACAGAAAATCGTGAATATCAAACCGGCAACACCAAGCGTTACAGCCACAACGTTGAACGAAAAATCGCCATCTTCAGGTTGAGATCCCGATTGACCTAATTTGGGCCTCGTCGCCGGAATTGATGTTACAGCAAGAGTGGTTGGTGTCGCCGCATTGAGCCCCACGAGAGCGACGGCGGAGGGGCAGGATTTGGAAGAGCAGCTGAATTCTCTTGCTGTTGGTGGATTGAGGCCTTGGCCTTTTCTAGGTGAGTCGAAGGGGACGGTGAAATTAATGGCCTCCATAGAAAAGCGGTTTGAATAATTGACGATCTGGACGCTGGTGTTGGATTTGAGGGTTGAGGCTACGCCAAGGAAACTTTTACCCGGATGAGGATATGTTTCTTAGGGGATTGAAGAGGAGAGGGAGAGGGAGAGACTGACTATGCGTTGTCCTTTGAATTGGGAACGTTGAATCGATCCCAGGAGATGACGTTTGAGAGGGGTGTGGGAGACGTGAAGGTGCTTGGGGTTGTGCTGGCCATTTCGGTCTGTTGATTGTGAGCTAGTGGTAGGTTATGGAAAGAAGGATGGCAACGAACGTAGTTATCATTGTCTCCCATATAGAGAACTATGGTGTAGGAGTCTAGATTTGAGATCGTAGGGACGATATTTGATTCTATCCAGGTGATAGTGTTATCGTTGACACCCGACAGGGTTTCTCCCCCGGCAGGGTAAGTGATGAGCACATCAGCTGCAACGGCACCAAATAACGATATAGTGAAGAAAGATAGCATCACGATCCTCATGGTACTAATTGGAGCATACCTTCTCTTCATCGAAATTGCAGCGAGCAGAAAAATCAACTCAAGGATTGAATTCAAGAGGCAGTGTCGCTGGGCGGGGTCGGGGTGGCGGGACAAGACATCGGATCTTGGTGCAGAGAGCCAACACCGATCACCTCGAACCAAACACGAAAGGATTCATGCAAAACTAAGCCTTGCAGAATCTTGAGGTTATCCAATCGACGGCCGTCCCAGTAAACAGTGACGCCCTGCCACCAACATTTGACCCCTGCATGAACTGTCGTAGGTGGCTGTGTCAAGTGTCTCGGTGGTGAGTGAGCTTTGTTTGGGCCGCGGAGGCTTCAGCTCGGTATTCCTGTTTGGATTTCACCATCGGAATGTTGGGACGGGCAGTAAAGGTTCAAGTGTAAAGTACGTGGGTTGCTCATGTAACACCAACATCTCAATTCCATGCTCCAAGCCGCAGCAACTCGAAACCAGCTGTTACGCCTCACTTGCAACGACTTTGCGGCGAAGCGATATGAAGGCACTTGCTCTTACAAGCGTAATGTGAGGATGAGTTGTCGATGAAATGATGAAGTTGAGTCGAGAAAGGTTGAGAAGTTCCCGACGTTGGAATTAGGGGTGCTGATCCAGGCTCGTTTATTTGGTTTAGCGCCTATTGGTAACGAAGTAAGCCCCGTCACCCCCGACAGGAGATAATCGCTAAATCCACCGCTGAAGTCCCCGAACTGCCTCGACGCTGTCAACCAAATAATTTTCCCGAGTTTGCAGGACACTAAAACTTCGTTCAAGAAGTCTCTGATATTCCAATTTCTCCGAAGACCTGATACCAATAATAAGATTATGTCTGCAGATCAAGGAGCTCTCTTACTGCCGGTCGGCCACCAATCACGCTGTGGTTCCAGGAGCCGAAACTCTCTTGGAACAGTGCCTTGCCCAAGAGAGGATGCACCAAATCGCCCAATGAACGTCCCTACGAAGTCATTGAGTGGGACGATCTCGTTCCCTATGGCACCCGATGGATGCACTGCCTCCAAATTTCCCGATAAGCAGGAAAGGAATCGGGTAGTAAGTTCAAGGTCTTCGAATAGTCAGCCTTCCAGTTGCTTCTGGCTGACCGGGGTGCCAGAATGGAAGGATTCTGCAACAGATACAGATTTAATTTGCCCTCCAGACTCTTCCTCACAAAATTGATCTTTGAAACAACTGGGAACATCCGAGCGGTTTCTACGCGCGAGTTTGGAGACTTGCTGCCTGGCTCCAAATAGTAGAACCCAAAAGCTTTATTGAAGTCGCATAGATAGGTACGGAGTACAATCATGGCTGACGCGTAAATTAATCCGGGTGGCTAGAGACCTTGTTGAAATACCGCTGGCTGCTATTGACGCTAATCTTTCCCATTCCCGATAAAGTGATAATTGCTTTTCCAACCCGAATTATTGGATTCATTTGTGGCTTTCAGCGTGGCTTTCAGCGTGGCTTTCAGCTTGGCTGATTTTGGAGCATCAGCGGATGGTAAACGAAAGACAGGGCAGCACACCCCAAGCATACTCCTCTGCTGTCTTAAATTGCAAAACTCTCGCCGAATCCACTCGGAATGGTAGTTCAGTCTTCCATTTCTCTCATCTCAATTCGTAATGTCGCTCAACCTCTTCTCTTACTGTCGTTCGAATGATTGCTGCTATTCGTATTATTGGAATAACAATACATGGATTCCAACAGGGCTCCCAGACTCAAGGAACTCAGATTGCCAGTGCCCTTTTAAAGGGGATCCAGATATTGCTGGCCCTGGAGTAAGATTGTTCTGTTCTCCAGACAATGTTATACGGACTGATATCTTTAGGTGATGGCAGCTTTCATAGCGACAGCATGGATAACCTGCTTTGTAGCAGGCATCAACGCATACTGTGGGTTAGCGAAAAGGTTTGACAAATATCTGTCATATCACGCGTCCTGGAATCGCGCCGAAAATCTCAAGAACCTTCTACGAACTATCGTACCCCCCTTGCCTTTTCAAGACTCGGAATTTCCGGCCGCAAGGTGGAGCTTTCTTGCACGCTGCATTCGATGTGTGGGAGGCATATGTCGCTGGGGAGTTGCTTGCGTTCTGTTTCTATTCGAGAAAGAAATGCCAACTACTAGGAGGGCTGCCAAAAGCGCTCTCGCTATCCTTTGCGACATCCAGGTTGTCACCGGGACAGCAATCGTGATTGCCGGAATCGTACAAAAAACATCAGCGACCTTCTACCATCAGCAATTTGTCATGAACTACTGGTTTCTTACATTGAATTCGTTTTGGGCGGCCAGGGCCGGCGGTTTGAATGATAATGAGGATGACGATAATTGGCATTATTGGACGAGGGCTTTTGCCATCTTCGCCACCTGTGTGCTGTCAGTTTACTACCAATGGTTCACGATACCTCGACAACATCGCGATTGGGACCCTTTGAACAGCGGATTCTGCTTTATTTCCCATGACAAAACAGGATATACGCAAAACTACATTTGGATCGCAGGTCTGCTAATATTCGCCGTGTATCTTTTCTTTCTTCTCCTCGCTGGAATCACAAGTCGAAGCCCAACATGGATGGACAGACTCTCAATACAAACGACTTACTTAGAGAACAGATATCGCGAGAAGTACGAACGTTGGATACAATCAACACTGAACAGACCTGTTCCCCAGGGCGTCGGATCAGCGGCCGTTTCGGGTGCTCAGCACACTTCACTCGATCCTAACAATCATCAATCGGCTGTTTCCTCAACTCCAACAACAGAACGACGCTTCAAGAGTTACAAAATTCTTCACTACATAGCGTGGTGGGTTCTCAACTTTCCTATCTTTATTGAGTGGGGTTTCCTCCGATACATGGAGCTCGTAGCTTGGGGCGACCCTCAATCGATCATTATTGTCCTTGCGTTCTTTGGCTTCGCGGCATGGAACACCTATGATCTGATTGATCTTAAGCTATCGAATACCTACCTAGCAGCAGATGAGTCTGCTTGGGGGTTTGGTCAAGTACTTCCGGTTGTACTGTTGGGATTGATTTTGCTGAATGTCTTGGATAGTGTGCAGAGTGAGTGCCTAGCGTCGATGACCAGTGACTTGAGGGAAGATGCTGAGCTTGAATAGAAGCCGTAAAGGAGAACAAAAAAACTATTAAACGAAATACCCCTGGAACAATCACACTGAGGGGCCATCTTGCGTAATTGGATAAGCGGTTGACGCAACGTCACACAGGGTCACGAAACCGTGGCGAACCTCACTGATCGAACTGGCACAAAAGGGTACTCATGGCTTCAACTAATTGATAATGGTCATGCAGCTACACTCTTACATCAATTCATGAATCATGAAAAGAGGCCATAAGCGGGAGGCTGTCAGAAAACTGGGGATGACCCAGAGCTGGTACCACACGTGACTTGTCAAGACCACAAACGAGGCGTGCCTTCCCCTTTTCGACGACCGGCGTCCGAGCCATCTTTAATCCGCTCTGAACCGATCAACAAAACAACAGGATCATTTCTCGACGCAGTTAGAGCTACCAATCCTTCATATACATAAAAATCCTCGCCTCGCGATAGCTGTCTCCGCGTAAGTGCTCCAATTGCAATCTTCCACAGCCTCCCAGGAGAATCATTTCCATTCTCCCCACAACCTCCTGGAAGAATCACCGCGGAGAGCACCAAGGCTGACTGGCATGGACTCGCAGACAACCAGATCCCATGGCACCAAGCGCGAAGGGTACAAGCGCGAAGTCGCTTCTCCTTCGACCATGGAGACTAGGGGGAAGGAGAAGCGAACCTGTGTTTCAATGGCGTGCATGCCATGCCGAAATCGCAGATCCAAGGTCAGATACTCTTCACCCTTCATGGAATGGCCCAGGCTGATACATCCCAGTGCGATGCAGTGATGCCGACGTGCGGCTCTTGTCGAGTCCATAACACAGAGGCGGCGTGCCATTACAATCCCGATAAAGACCTCAGAACAAAGGGTGCATTGAGGAAACTACTCGTAGACTACGGAAAGGAGAAGCGCACCAGCGACTTTATCCTCCGATCGATCAGTCAAGGTTCCGAAGCCGATGCTGCAGCAGTCGTGCAATTGCTCCGCAACAACAATAAACCGGAAAACTACTCTGACATTCAGGATCAAGTCGTTCGGATGCTACACTCTGGTGGAAATATAGAAGTCGTTTCCGGACCAATACCCAGCGGAGAAAGCGAGCCTATGTCTGTTCTCACTCTTGACGCGTCACAGACCACGAGCAGTCAAAGTCGCCACTACGGCGCGACGTCGAACCTGGCTTTCCAGGGTGATGAGCTTGGTCTCTCAACGAACGAACCTGCTGGTGAGGTCCCAAATTGGACGACTGTCACCTCCGACACTGAATTGATTGATCATCTTCTGAAAGTTTATTTTACCTGGTCGCACCCGTTTCACGTACTCTTCTCAGAGGAATGCTTTCATCACGGCATGGGTGAAAAGCAGCGCAAGTATAAGTACTGCACACCTCTTCTGATGAATGCTATTCTCGCCGTTGGTTGTTGCTACTCAGATAGACCAGAGGCCAGAAAGAATCCAAACGATGCAGACACCATCGGTGACCATTTCTTTGAGGAAGCACAGCGGCTCTTTGCTGAAGTCCCAGATGAAGCCTCTCTCCCGATTGTACAAGCACTTGGGCTGATGTCTCTTCGCGAGACAATGCACAATCGGGTATCAAGTGGTCGGAAATACATTTCTCTGATGTCCAGCATGGTAGCAGAACTCGGTCTCGAGCGCCCGCCAACTCCAGACAGAAGAATTTCCGATGCTGAAGTTGAAGTTCGCAAGATCACATTCTGGGGAAGCTTTGCTCTCGAAACAGCATCCGCTATGTGGCTGGGAAGAACGCCGTCACCTTTGAAGCCAACAGGACTTGGTCACCCCAAGCTGTCACCTGACCTCGAAAATGTACTATGGAAACCCTTTGGTACCCCCAACTACGACGGCGGCGAGACTGAGTTGGCCCAACCAAGCAGGAAATACGGCGTTCTACTCCAGCTGTGTTTTCTCTCGGGGATTGTTAATGACTTTCTTAATGATTTCTACTCCTCACGGAGCGGCCTCACGTTTGAACAATCGTGTTTGCATCACGAAAAGCTGCAGAAATGGCGTGTTGATCTTCCTACAGCTCTACAAATCAAAGATGATGGAATTACGTTGCCTCAGATTATCACACTTCAGTGCGTCAAATCTGCTCCGTTTGGCTTGAGTGTGTGCTGATCCGATTCCAGCTGTTACTATCACAACTGCATTATCGTGCTACTCCGCCCTTTACTCAACGCTTTACCCCCCCATGGTTTGAAATCTGCACGCGGACTGTGCGGCGAAGCTGCCGGCGAGATCTCTCAGCTGATGGATATCTATTCGCGAACCTACGGTCTGGACAAATCGTCCTTCATCAACTCGAACTCCCTCACATCAGCAGCAATTATTCATGTCTTCTCTGTATCGAAGCCAATTGGAAGTTTGGAGAAGAAGCAGCAGACAGAGGTGTACCTCGCAGAAGCCATTCAAAAGCTGCACGAGATGAAAGCCGATCGATTTTTGAGAATGGTCCAAAATGTTCTCTTCAAGTGGCGCGCTAATGTGCCAGCCAGCGTTCAACCAGCCTTGGACGAAGCTCAGCTGGATTCTACCACTACCACGGGAGGATATGCGTTTGATTCTACCAATTTCGCTGAAGACGGCGGGGATATGTGGGCCATGGAATGGGAGCGTTCAATGTTCTATCAAGAGTAAAGACATTGAAGGATGGGACAGATTAATTTTTTTCTTCTACTTCTTAACGCTTAATCGTAATGACCTAACCGTACATAGGATAATCAAAACTCACTACCGCCATGCCTTCAATCAATCCGCCCCCCAACTCCCGCTTCTCAGCCGGCAACACTCGCCATCCCACTCCTACCAGGCCCTCAGCAAACATTAATGCATTCCTCGCCCAATTAAACAGTTTCCACTCCAAACCAACTCTTGATCTGAAATCCTGTCTTCCCACCCCGTCTCTCACATTATAATCCCTTCTCGTTTCCCAATCTCTCCTCTTCTTCCTTCTTCTCTCACTCATCCCTCTTCCCCCTTTTAAACGTCGTCTCCTTAGCGTGGCCCGTCATCGCTGTCGTAACTAGCCACAGTAACATCCCATTCCATGTAAATATCCACGATTCCACAATCCAGGCAGCGGTGTACAATTGCCACTGAAGTCTCAACTCCTCTTCCTGCGGATATGGTTGTCATAGCAACCTGCTCCCGGGCCAATCTGTGATCTCCTGGTCTCGACGCAAATATTTACCGCATTGCTGAGACGGTGAGAGGAGCCTGCTGGGTATATATAGGAAGATAGACTGGAGATGGCGAGGGCGGTGAGCTGGAACTGGGCATGCCCGGTGAGGCGGAGGACATTCCTGAGGAGGAGGGGGTGGCTGGTGGAGGGTCAGGAGAGGAGAGAGCAAATATGGTAGGTGGTAAGGCGGAATATTGGGAGGTATATGGTGGCAGAGAGTGGAGCGAGAACTTCGATGAGTTTGGTGAAAAGGGGTGGGTGGGTTGAGAATGGCATCGAGGTTAAGCGAGAGTGAATAGGGGGATGCAAAGGGCGAGGGAACACGTGAGAAGTGGGTATGAAGAAGAAAGTGGGAATTGACGTCAGAGTGAAGCTCGATTTGAGTGTTGACATCATGGGATTTGCGGGGCACAAGTCGCTTTGATTCGAGGTCTGGACTTAGCGGTCTTGAGATGATGCCCGGACGTTTTCTTCACTTTGCTCCAAAAGCGGTCTGATTGGTTGAATCGGCCTTGATGGTATATCGAGCCGACTTCAAGTCAATTATTGGTAAGCTGTGACCATGATGGGCCGAAGTTGATGGGAGAAGTGTGAGGTGTTCGGCGTTTAGAAGGCGGGGGTTCATGGAGAGGCGCCATCTCCGATGGGGAACAATTCGTGCAGGCTCCACTGACGCCATGCTTTGAACTTCACCTCCAAGCTTCGGACTAAGTCCTTTCTCGCTCCTCAACTTTTTCACATCTCTATTCTCCATCTTTCTCTCATCCCATTGTCATATTTTCCACCCACCATTTCCACAGAATCTCACAAACAGCAGCAAAAACCAGCAATCCCCAAAATGCCACCCCAACTACCCACCCGCAAGCTCGGCAAGAACGGCCCCCTCGTCCCAGCAATGGGATTCGGCCTCATGGGCCTCTCCGCCTTCTACGGAACTCCCGAGCCTGACTCCTCACGCCTTGCCGTTCTGGACCGGGCCTACGAGCTCGGCGAGACCTTCTGGGACAGCGCGGACATCTATCAAGACTCCGAAGACCTGGTCGGGAAATGGTTTGCCGCCAATCCCGAAAAGAGAAAAGATATTTTCTTGGCTACGAAATTCGCGAATAGGCATATTGGGGAGGGGAAGGGACGGATGGTGGACTCTAGCCCGGAGTACTGTAGGGAGGCGTGCGAGAAGAGTTTGAAGCGGTTGGGTGTGGAGAGTATTGACTTGTATTATTGCCATCGTGTGGATATGACGACGCCGATTGAGAAGACGGTCGAGGCGCTGGCGCAGTTGAAGAAGTACGTTACCATTTACCTCCTTTCCAATTTCATCCTTCCCGCTCTGAATTGATGCTAAAGACCGAAATAGGGAGGGTAAGATAAAGTACATCGGGCTCTCAGAGATTTCATCTGATACCCTCCGACGAGCATGTAAGGTCCATCACATAGGTATGTCCTCACACCCATCCAGAAACCAAAACTCACCTACTAATTCCCTCAGATGCCGTTCAAATCGAATTCTCTCCCTTTGCAATCGACATCGAAACTCCCCAGATTAACCTCCTGAAAACATGCCGCGAGCTCGGCGTAGCAGTCGTCGCCTACTCTCCCCTGGGTCGCGGCATGTTGACAGGAGCCTACACCTCACCCGCCGATTTCGAAGAAGGCGATTTCCGCAAATACGCACCGCGGTTCTCGAAGGAGAATTTCCCGAAGAACCTAAAGCTTGTCGAAGAGCTGCAGAAGATTGCAAAGAAGAAGAATTGCACGGCTGGTCAATTGACGTTGGCTTGGTTACTGGCGCAGGGAGAAGATATTATTCCGATTCCGGGGACAAAGAAGATTAAATATCTTGAGGAGAATCTTGGGGCTCTGGAAGTGCAGTTGAGTGGGGGGGAGGAGAAGGAGATTAGAGCCTTGGTTGAAGGGGCTGAGGTTCATGGGTTGAGGTATCCGGAGGTTATGGTTGGGCATTTGTTTGCTGCTACGCCGGCGTTGAAGGCCTAGTCTAGGCTGAGATATGCGGCTCAGAGGGACAGCAATGAGAGTACGAAAACTATATGATAATCTTGGCCTGGCCTGTGTGTGAAGTTTCGAAAGGAGGGGCTGCAGGCTGATGGGTTGACGACCAATTTTCATCTCGGGGAACCTTTCATCTCATTGCAACTAAGAAGTGAATGATGAAGTATCCCAAGCACACATTTTCAAAGTGGCGATGACATCCTCGCTTGTACATTGTTGTGACGTCAGCGTCACATGATCTGGCCCTAGCGTGGCACCCTGTACTTAGCTCAAGCTTCCCGCTCCTCTCTTCTCTCTTTAGACGTTACATACATACCCAACAGAGCTGTTTGCCTTCAGGTCTTCAGCCCAGGGACGTGATATACATGGACTTGGGCACTTCCCTAAAACATTCTGCGTCCACTGCACTTAGAATCTGGGGAGCCGACCAGGATGCAACACTTCTCCCTGAACTCTCGCGTCTCGTAAAAATTTGACATTCTAGACCTACATTATTTATAGTTTAAAAGGTGTTAACCGAAAACAACAGAAAATGAAAAATGGTAAAGGTATAGTGAACTGCGGAATTGCGTTTTACACCCTATGTTTTAAATGTTAGGCCAAGGAACCAGTTATATTTTCGAAGACCAAATACAGCCCTCTGTTTGCTCCCCCGACCTTCCTCTACATTGTGGTCCAATCTTTAAGCAGACTGCGGAGGAGGAAGTTCTGTCAATTAGTATGCAGTAATAGGTGCAGATTGTTCGCAGCACTTATTTATACCCTTATTATTAGGGATATTAGTAATTAAACAAAATTCATTACGGCACCTGTCTTACCACCATATCCAGTCTCTGCAACAATTAGCTCTACAATTGCAAAAATAAAACACATGTGAAATATTCTCGAACAGGGCAACACAAACTACAACCATTTACCAGAGGTGTATATTATAGGGTTAGGTTTAGGGATATCAGTTGGCGGGATTAGATAGAATATCAGTGTGCCCCTACTAACCCCTATATACCCCCCTGTTCTGCTCGCGTAGCATTCCCAAACCAGGGGTATCCGCCCAAGTAGTAGATTTCACTCTTAACTCTCTTTAGGGTACATGTAAGCACCCTTTTAGAGCAGCCCTAGAAGGGTGCTTATATAAAGAGAGAGTTATTTAGCCCCTCCTGACCTCTCCCGTTTAAAAATCGACGATTCTGTGAGATTTAGTATTAATTACCCTATTTCTTATATATTATCTCGTATCCCTACGCGCGTACTTGCCTCCTTGGATATAACGCACGTTTACTGCTCCTGCCTAGGGTGTGCCTTTCGCCAAGCTTTGCAAATAGCTTTATTTTTCTCGTATATAGATCCGCATATGAATACGCTTCGCACGTGAATGCACTCCAAATATAATATGCTCTAAATATAAATGCGCTTCGCACGACTGCGTGCCCCCAGCCTATAAGGTCCCAGTATTAGTAGAGATAAGCTTTAGAACTTCCAGAATTAGTATAATGGCTAGTTATGTGCAATAAACAGTGTTCGGTTATCTGACGTGTTTTCCCTTATTCCCTCTTGTAACCGCAGGCAGGCTCCTGAGCTTGTAATTATAGATAACCGTGATAACAACTCCTTGAACAATAAGAACCCTGTCGAGCTGAGCTTTCAGCTCATTCAGGACCAGCTGAATTTCCAACCCATCGACTGCTAATAGTTGTCCCTTGACCGGCTAAACCTGTTAAAGGTGACCTATTCTGACAGCTCCAATACTAAAAGTTAGGTAGGATGATACTCATAATAGATAAATCAATTACGTGACTCACCACGTGGCTCACACCAATTAACAAGGGACTACCCCAGCCCAATAACACCCCTTAACGACATCGTCCATATCATCCAGCCCTTTGCAGTTGGGAGAGTAGTAATCCTCGACACTTCCCGTCGGGAACATAGGAATAAAACAAAACTGCCAAGAACTGGCACAACGGCCACATCCCTTCCAGGTCGTCCATTGTAACTGATCCATCAGGGTACCCGCAATTGTTCGACTCTTGAGCAGGGCAGATTCCTCGCCGACTCGAGCAGAACTGAGAAGAGTCCGAATCTGAAACAAACTTGAGCAAATCTTGTCTGCTACTACCTTAACGGCGATAAAATTTGCTGTATCCTCAAGTGTCCAAATGTCCCTTCTCATCATCGCAGCATTGAGGTAGTGATTCGTGCACAGCGTGACTCCTATGGGTGAAGGTGTCGAGGCATTCCTATCCTCCGGAAAGTTCAGGAACGGGTTGAGTAGCGTACTGACCTCACCCCACAGCATTTCTACTGACAGATTGCCGTGGGTGATGAAATTTAGCCGGTCAGAGAAGCGGGTAACAATATCGTCGACGATGTTCTGCCAGTCTATCATCGGATTCACTCCGTGTTTCCGTGACGCAACAACCTCCCCAAATCGCGCCCCAATATCCTCTTTTTCTTCCTTCGTGACCTCAATAAGACGCGGGAGGTCTTGCCTCTCTAAATCTGGATTCGTGGTATTCACATCATACGCAAACGCAGTTACCATACTGGACCAATCAATCCTAATCCTCCCGCTACTAAACCCATCATGTCTCTTCGCCGCAGCTCGCAGTAGCTCAAACAATAGTGTCTTAACCTCCCACTGCGAATTTTCAGTCTCGTTAGGAAACGCACTGCCGTGCTGGCTTACAAACTCCAGTCCACCACCAGAAGCAAAATCGCAGTAGATGATTTCGAACCCGGTTTCCATGCGTACCCAGCCGTCGACTCCCCATTCTTTAGCCAGTTCACAGAGGAGTCTGCCGTAAACTGTATCCCCGAGACGGGGTCCGTCTGTGAAGTTCCGGGAAAGTCCTAAGAGCAGTAAATCTTGTGAGTCCGTGGTTCCCCAGCAGCCTTCGGCGGCGCCCATCCCGTCGATGTAGATTAATTTGAGAGGACGCGAGGCGCGGTAAGTTTGGAAGTAGCCGCGAGAGGTTGGTGGGGGACTGTGCTTCCCTCTGTCATCGTCCTCAATGAGGCGGTTCTGGGCGCTCGAGTCTTCTGTGACATGCGATTCCTGCGTCGGTGACATCTGGGTCCCGCTGATCTCTGAATATGACGGCTGCCAGCTGAATGTATCTGGTTTATTGGTTGGACGCGGTAGACCAGGCGGTGGCATCCTTGGATCCCCTGATAGCGCAAACCCGGACGCGTGTTCCACTTCGAAGGCCAGCCACTCGAAGCTGTCGGGGCGGTCAGGGGAAGAACTTCCGTGATAGAAGAGATTGCCTTCGGGGACTGTAGCGAGGAAGAAAGAGACTCCGTTGTGATTCACCGAGGAGCCCCATTGTCTCATCGCGCAGTGGATTACATTAAATATGTGGAAGGCATTTCGGCGGGCAGCATCGAGGTCTGGTCCATAGCTAGAGCCTGGGGCCACAAGTGCAGACGTGGATGTTAGGGGAATTGAGAACACAAGCAGCCAGAACGAGAGAAGATGGCGGACAGAGAGCAGCATCTTCAGCCGTTGTAGCAGGGAGGGGCAGCCTTAGGGTATGGTAACTTGGGAAACAGCATCGATTAATGGAGGAAAACAAGACGTAGGATACAAGGCAGATTTCATGGTCGGCCACAAGAGAGGATATCGCGGAAAGTTGTCGTGATAGAGTTACGAATGGTGAGGTGCGGGGTAACCATCTCCCGGCTTACACGCGCCTACGTAGTTGTAGACAGGAGACAGACCTATTTGAGCCACACAATCCTCCCAATCCAGATTTCAGGCTCAGGTTCTCGAGCTCAAATTTGGAAGTTGTTGATTGCTAGCGACCGAATCAATCATGCGCGCTTCACCGATAAACCACCTTGCTATACTTTATTATTAACTCATTATTTTTATAACCAAACTAGAAGAGGGGTGTAGAGAGGCCTACGCCTATATACTTTGTGGTCTAGAGATTATCATTTGTAATTACTCCTTCGCCTGCTTTCTAGAATTTCAAATGTAAAATATATATTTCATGATGCCAGAGGGGTTTCCTGAAACAATAATGACCATAAATAATCATCGCTCATCACTTCTTATTTTGTATTCTTTCAGGGGTATATCATATATCTGATTTAGGCTTATCCCTTCGTCCGGTGAGACATGTCCAGCGCTAGCAAGGGGGGTGTGGCTACACGCAAGCCTCATCTCGTTTTATTTCATCTTCGTTTTATTACGCTTCAAGAGGCTTGCGTGCAGCCAGCACCCCCCTTGCTAGCGCTGGACATGTCTCACCGGACGAAGGGATGCAAATCGAAGCGACGCTACAATGAACAGAGCTACTTCCCGTCAAACATGCAAGACCATCAAGAGCACAGCAAGTTAAAGAAAGGACACGTTCGTACGTATAAATTTTTTTTTTTTTTTTTTTTTTTTTAAAATAATAAAAAATAATAAAATAATATTTAGATTTATTAATCTTGATAAAAATAATATTTAGATTTATTAATCTTGATAAAATTAAATTTATTAATCTTATCTAAATTCAAAATTATTAATCATAATTAATATTTAAATTTATTAATTTCAGATAAAAATTTGAGTTTATAATTTCGTTTAAAACTTAAGATTATTAATCTTAATAAAAATATGAATTTATTTATATTAAATAAAAATTCCGAATTTATAATCTCGATTAATATTCAAGATTATTAATTTTGTCTAAAATTTAGGATTATTAATCTTATCTAAATATCTTATCTTAATAATCTTATCTTAATAATCTTATCTTAATATCTTATCTTAATAATCTTATCTTAATAATCTTATCTTAATTAATCTTATCTTAATAATCTTATCTTAATAATCTTATCTTAATAATCTTAATTAATATTCAAGATTATTAATTCCGATTAATATTCGAGATTATTAATCTAGATTAATATTCAAGATTATTAATTCCGATTAATATTCGAGATTTTAATCTTAATTAAAATTCGGATTAATAATCTCGATTAATATTCAAGATTATTAACTCCGATTAATATTCAAGGATTATTAATCTCGATTAATATTTAGGGTTATTAACCCCGATTAATACTCGAGATTATTAATCTCGATTAATATTTAGGGTTATTAACCCCGATTAATACTCGAGATTATTAATTCTTAATTAAAATTCCGGGGATTATTAATCTCTCGATTAATATTCAAAGATTATTAACTCCGATTAATATTCAAGTTATTAATCTCCGATTAATATTTAGGGTTATTACCCCGATTAATACTCGGGGTTATTAACTTCCGTCCAAAACTCGGGATTATTAACCCCAACTAAAAACTCGGGATTATTAACCCGATTAATATTTGGGTTTATTAACCCCGTCTAAAAGTCGGGATTATTAACCACATTTGAAAAACCACGCCAAGGAATACGTCAAGGAATCGGTCCCTCCACGGGAATGCCCCCGCCCCTGCCATACATTCCTTGACCGGGGCATTCCCCATTCGACTGGATTAGGGGCGTACAGACACCACGCGGTGATCAAAATTCCAATAAAGTCGTTTCAGAGTCTCGAGGAGGCATCCAGAAGAGAGCTTAGTAGATAAAAGGGAAAAGGCACTTAGGAAACACAGAATAGTGACCCCTGAATGTCCGTACGGTCTTAGTTGAGTAGGGCGGTGGTGGAATCACCTTCCGCGTAGGCAGCTCTTCAGTCGCTCGTCGGAGCTTTGGCAAAAAGTGTGGCGGGTGGATGTGGTACTTCCTTTAGGTGCTGCGGTAGGTGGAGTGACAAAGGTTGCTTTGTGCGAGGAGAGTAAAGAAGATGTAGGAGGCTCTGAAGGGAGAAGTAGCCGTATGAGAAGCCGGAACGGTGCGTCTAAGAGCAAGGACGGCTGGGTAGGAGAGGCGCAGTCGCGTACCCATCGTATAAGTTATTAGGTTCCGGAGGAGAAGTGTCCCGCAGACCCTTAAACGGGTGCTCACGCCCGTGCCGCGGAAGAGTGGAGGTTTCGTAGTTGTTGTGGCGCCCCGAAAAGTAGGTGAGCGACGACGACCAGGCGGATGGTAAGAAACCGCGAAGTGCGTGAGGGTGCGCTGTGGTGTTTAGCCGTGTTTATTGTAGCTTCGCCCTCGCACCGGAAGCAGGACTGTTCGCTTTCTGCAGACCCGAACGACGGCGCGCTCCGGGGCGCGGGGGCTTAAGGACAACATCGCAATGACCCTACGACTAGCTTCTCGTAGCACGGAACCAGTTGGAGGACTACGGAGTAAACCCTGTGGTTGATAGCGGAACCGGCGAGATGGAGTAGGACTTGTTGAAGCGGCGACGGCGTCCTTTACCGCCGCGCCAGCTCACCACCTTCTCCTCGTGAAGATAAAGCCACCGCTACCTGCGCTTGAAGTTCGCGCCTCTTGTCCCTATATAGGTAAGACTCGCTAGACCGCAGGCCCGAGCACCCCGACACAACACCCGCGCACGGCAATAAAGCCCCCGGCTCGTTACAGACGAATAAGGATACCACGCGGCACCGACACCTGATTGGTGACCTTATACACGCATAATAAAAATAATAAAAATAATAAAAATAATAAAAATTAAAAAGCTTTTAAAAACTTATTAATAATTAGCTTATATAATAACAAAAAATAAAAAGCTTTTATTTTTTATTATTTTTTAAATTAATTATTAAAAGATTAGTTTATAAAAACTTTTAATAAAAATTATTTTTTATTTAATATTTAATATTTAATAATATTATAACTTATATTAATACTAATTTTTTTATTACTTTTATAAGTTTTTATTTTTAATATATTTAATAAAATAAAATTAAATCTTTAAAATAAATTATTTAATTTAATTTAAATAATTTTAAATTTATTACTAGTTTACTAGAAATATATAATATTATTATATAATTATAAAATATTATTTATATAAATTAATAGAATAGTTTATTATTTAGAAATAAGAATTATAATATTATAATATTAATATATAATTTCTAAATTTACTAGTTTAATTATTTATAAAATATAAGATTATATAATTTATATTTTATTATTTATATTTTATATTTTAAATCTCGTAATTATATATATAACTTTTAAAGAAATAATTATATTAATATTAGAACTTTACTAAAAATATAAAAAATAATATTTCTTTTTAATTATATACTAATTCCTTAATCTAGTCTAATATTAGATTTCCTAAATATTTTATATATTTATATTATTTTTAAAGATTTAATTATATATTAAAAACTATAATCTTTTATATATAACTTTTTTTTATATAATATTTTTTATTTTATATATTTATTTTCTATTTTATTTATATTTAATTATATATTATTTATATTAATTAGATATTTAAAAAATATTTAATAATTTCGATTTTATTATAGAATTAATAGAATTTAATTCTTTTTTTAATTTTTATAATTTTTATAATCTTTTATTATTTATATATTTAATAAAAATATATTATATTAATTATTAGATATTTCTTTTAAATAGTATTTATATTAATAAAAGATTTATATAATAATTTCGAATTTATATAAATAACTAATAATAATTCTATTTCTAATATTTTATTAATTATAAATTTAATTAAAATATTTATATTAAAATTATAAGTTATTATTAGTATAATAATTCTTTTAAAAGTTATATATATAATTATAGGATATAAAGTACGGGATATAAGTAATAGAATATAAAATATAAAATATAGTTATATAATCTTATATTTTATAAGTAACTCGACTAATAGACTAGATCTTATTAGGCTTAGTAAATTTAGGAATTATATATTAATACTATAATCTATAATTCCTATTTCGAAATAATAATAACTTTACTAATTTATATAAATAATATTCTATAATTATATTATAAAGTTTTAAAACTAAAATACTTTTAGTAATTCTTTTATATTTAATAAAGAAATAATAAATAATATTAATATATCTAGTTTTATTTACTAGAATTAAAATATATTTAATTTAAAAGAAAAAAACTCTATTATTTATAAATAAAGTATTTATAAAAATAATAAAATATAAAAACATTTTTACTAGTATTATAAATTTTAGTTTTTTTAATAATATTCTTAATTTATTATTAAATATATTTATTAAATATCTTTATATTAGTTTTTAGAAATTTAATAACTTAAATAATAATTAATAAATTATATAAAGCTTTTAGTTAATAAACTAATATAATATATATTTCTTTAATATATTAGATAATATATTAGCTTTTAATAAAGAGATTTTAATAAATAGTATTTTTATTATTTATAATAATAATATTTTTTATAAAAATAATTTAGACATTTTTATATTAATATTTTTATTAAACTCAAAATTATAATTAAAAATAAAATATTTATATTTTTTAATTAAGAAATTGGTTTTTTAGAACTTTAATTATTTTATTTTTATAAAATTATTAGTTCTAATAAATAAAATATTATTAGTTTAAAAACTAATAATTTTAAAGAATTATTTCTTATAAAAGAGGTAATAATTATAAATTAATTATTTTATAAAAAGCTTATTAATATAATACTTTTATAATTTTTATAATAAATTTTTTTTTTAAATTTAGTTTTCTAATAAACTTATAAAATGAGTTAATACAAAAATTATAGTTAAATAAAGTTATTAATTAGATATAAGCTTATAAGATATTATATAAATATAACTTTATAATATTTATTATTATTATTATAATAATAATATTAAGAATAATTCTTTAGCTAATATTATAATTCCCAGATATCTAATATTTGAACTATTTAATTAGATATTAAATATCTCCTAAATATATATAATACGACTGCTTTATTAAAGAAATATATTTAAAATATACTAGAAATATTTAGAAAGCTAAGTTTCTTTAGAACTAGTATATTATAAAATATATATATTTTTTTATAATTTCCTATATTCTAGCTTTCTCTTTTTTAGCTTTGAATTATTTTTATAAGAAATCTTTTATTTTACTTTTCAAGCCCTAAATATTATATCTATAATAGCTAATATATTAAATAATAAATAATTATATTAATACTCTTATTATTATTATAAGCTTAAATAACTAGTCTCGATTTTTTAAGCTTTTTTATTATTTTTTTATTCTTAATCTTATTAATAAACCAGAAATTAAAAATATATATTTCTTTTAATATCTAAAATCTGGGAAAAAATCTTAAATATATTTTTTTCTAGAAAACTAATAATTTTAATTTAACGGAAATTCTTATATAAATTATTATTTTATAATAATATTCTTTATTATATTTTAGTAAAATAATAGAAATTATAAGAGAAATTATATTTATATTATTTTTGGCTTTATTATCCCTTCGTCCGGTGAGACATGTCCAGCGCTAGCAAGGGGGGTGTGGCTACACGCAAGCCTCATCTCGTTTTATTACGCTTCAAGAGGCTTGTGCAGCCACACCCCCCTTGCTAGCGCTGGACATGTCTCACCGGACGAAGGGATAGCAAATCGAAGCGAGCTACAATGAACAGAGCTACTCCCGTCAAACATGCAAGACCATCAAAGAGCACAGCAAGTAAAGAAATGACACGGTTCGTACGTAGAATAAACTTAGTAAAACCGCGATTTAATAGTGAAAATACTATTGCCAGAAGAAGAAACGCTTGGAGCATCAGCAAAAAGCCTACAACTACGCCAGCTAGCTGTCTCCATGAAAGAGTGTGAAGAAGATGAGGACGTCTGAGTATGGGAGACAGATGGGGAACGGGGCTTTCTACGAAGACAACGGCATAAAGTATCGGGAATACAGGGCATTGGGAGACTTTCAGGCTCTCCAGCGTACAGATCAAGGTAGCAAACTCGCTACAAGGCCCTATATTTCCAGGCCCTTCCCCTAAAAGCACATTTACGCTTTTGACAAGGGCTACCACACCTTTTCAGGGCTTCTTCCCTGTACTTACAAGGGAGCCTTCGCTAAAGGGGCCTATAATAGTTGCTTGTTTAGCGTCCGAGCGCTGTGGTTGCTCTACCAATAGCGCTATAACCCTAGAAGATCTACTTACCCCATGCGAATGTCTTATAGCGCCTCTTTACGTAGATTTAGGGAGCACTACCTAGAGTTATAGGGGCTTGTAGCGAGCTTCTGCCCTAAATTCACACCCTGTAGAGCGCTGAGGGTCAAAATGCCCTGTATTCCCAATACTTTATGCCGTTGTCTTCGTAGATGGATTCGGTGCTGGGTTAGAAAGAGCACGAAGGATTGGAATCCTAGCGATAGGAGTGAGATGGTGAAGAACATCGCCATCAGCCTGAGGCGTCGAGTCAGTATGGATAATGAAATGTGATACCTGGAGGGGGATACGAACCCTGGGCTAAGACCGGCTGACCTAGACGCAGCGAGTGCATCGAAAATAATAACAAGGATAGATAGAAGAGCCAATAGCCAGTATGTGACCCATAGAGAAGCGTCAGTCCACTTCTTGGAGGAAAGTCTGGACGGGAATATAAGGCTGTCGACTCCTTCGCCTGCATCGGGGTCCTGGGATCGTGGCTGTCAGTCACGATCTTGGTTTCGGCTGGTAGCTACTTAGCCAATACAGAAATACTGACAATGTCAAAGTTCAAGCAATTCGGGGCTTCGCTTGGCGTGTCCCCGAGTTCCTTGGGTTCTGGGTTATCTCCAGGACGGTCTTCATTGACCACTTCAGTGGGGGGCGAGCTCTAAATGGAATTAGTTGTTTGTTCTAACAAGGACTTTGGTTCGATCAGTAGTGTGATCTCACTCAACATACAGAAAGTTGTGACAGTCCCACACCAGGCTCATGGCTTTCTTCCAGAAATCCAGAACCATGCAGTTGGCGTTGCTGGTCTTGAAATGACTCGGCGAGTGGCCCGTTTGGCACATCCACGTTCATATCATTGAGTGATACTGAGCCTCCTATTTGGTTTCGAGATCGATCAACAGTAGGCTCGTAACGTGCATCGACTGTGTCAATCCTAGCCCGCAAATCTTCAAACTGAGGCCTCAATCGATCCATACGGAAGCAGTAATACAAATTAAAGGCCGCAATGAGGCACTGGATAATGCCGAACCAGTAGTCTGGGATGATGACTGATAACGCCACCGTCGAGAAAATTTGAACGCTGGTTGCGGATAAGTATATGAGCCACAACTGCCTTATACGGACCCCGCTTTTCGGTCTGAAGATTTCCTTCCGGAAGATGCGCCCTGGTATCCAATCGAGCAGAAACAGCAACAAATGAATTGCCTGCAACACATTGGATGTGTACCATTTCGATAAAGCGGCTGCGCTGTGGGGTTTGGGGACATTCAACGTCTCGATTATGCAAAGAAACTTCACGAAACGGAGTACCATATGCAGTCGCCATAATACCGGCACTTTCACAAACCCAGTCCAAATACTTGCAAGTGTCGAGTGCCAGGGCTCATCTGGGCTTGGCTGGCCTGCATCGACCCAGAATCCACGTAGAATCGCGCTGGGAGGTTCCAACAAAATTGATAAGAGGAGATTGGTTGACATTCTGGCGAGAGACCATGCTGGCTGGAGAAGAGCCAAATACGATATCAGATGTGAACAAACGTTAGACTCAGCGCGATCCTTTTATGATATCACTCGACTGGAATCAGCCCGGGCAACTTGCGCCCCGTGTGACCTTTATCCCAAGCATACTGGGCGCAATATCACCGGAATATTATTTAAACCAGTCAAGGACAGCCACGCCTATCGAATTCTGCACGAAACAGCACCTTTACCCGCACGAGGCGCCGCAAAGGCCAAAATGGGGAGGATAGGGGGCCAAAATATGCACTACGACGCTAACGCGTTCATTCGGCTCACAAGCAAGCTAGAAAGCTTCGTATATCATATACGACCCCCCAAACACCGCTTCCCCCACAATAATGGAACTCCATCGATTCAGACGCGTACGGCAAGATGGTTTTGTGCGAGGAATGCGAAGCATTCGATATACAGAAGCTCGGTAGTGGCCCCTGTGGTTACCGCTACGAAGAGACATTGCAGCGGGCGCAAAGCTGTGACTTCTGCCGGACGCTCGCCGAACATGGGGAAGTTCGACAGCTCGCGCGTCGGCACCGTCTACCTGAGGAAGCATGGTTTCACTTCCAACTCTTCTCGGATTCCAACGATGGCGAGGGTGGGGGTGAGGGCGAGGGCGGCATCAGGGCAAATCGACTCCACGTCACACTTGCGCCTCGATATTTTGTTCAGTTATTACAGTTCGAAAGCGATGAAACTCGTGAATTCCTCGCGATCGACTTCTATCTTCAGGCTGACCCCAGTGCGTCGACCATTGAGGGTTTCTTGACTGCTGTTGATATCTGACTGACTTGATACTAGGGACTCCAGCTGCCGAAAACAACGATGTCCTCTGGCGATTTCCTCGAAATGACCTATTTTCTGAAGGTCACTGTACCGCCGTGAAGCGTTGGCTCCATGAATGCACCCAGAGTGCGGACCATTCAAGATGCAGTCAGACTGTTTCCGGGCATGGAGCCGACCTAAAAGCCTGGGAAGCAGTCCTTCCGTCCAGATGTGTGGAAGTACTGGGACCAGATCGCGTCCGCCTTTGCCTTACGGACAACAAAAAGGGAGCATACATAACCCTCAGTCATCGCTGGGAAGGTGACACTAAAGGTTGCAGCACAACCACTAATAACTACGACGCTAGGCTGGTTGATATCGCTGTTTCGAAACTGACAAGGAACTTCCAAGATGCGATTCTTATTGTGCATCTGACTGGAATCCCGTACCTTTGGATAGACTCCATCTGCATTATTCAGAAAGGGGACCGGAAAGAAGACTGGAAGCGTGGCTGTGTGAAGATGGCCCAGTATTACCAAAATTACATTTTCACCCTAACCGCAATCAGAGGGCCCGGACAGGTTGGGGTGCTTCCTTCTAGGAACCAGATGGGCGATCGCAATCTTATCCAACTCTCCTACCGAGACCAACGAGGCAATAAGAGGGGATACGTGTATCTGTTCGTCATTGATCATAGTCTACGCACATCATACGGAAAGCTTGTACGGAGCGATGAGCTTCTTGGACGCGGATGGGTCTTCCAGGAGCAAATGCTTAGCCGCCGATTGTTATATTACACGGAAGCTGGCGTTATCTTTGAGTGCCGGACAGGGAACCCTCGAAACACTTTGGGGGATAGATGGATGAAGAGTGGCGTGCAAGGCGATGACTTTGGGACCATTTTCAGGTGGATTAAGAGAGTACGAGAGGGTGGCGGGGAACCGAGCCGTTTGACTTCTGTTCTTGTAAAAGGGAAGTTCGACCTTGTGAAACGCTCGTTCGATACCTGGTGCAAGCTTGTTGAGGAGTATTCAGTCAAGGAACTTACATACTGGTCGGACCGTATTCCGCTCTGTCTGGTATCACCACAGAGTATCGGCGATTCATGCAGCTGTGGAACATTCCGCCTTACCTTTCTGGGCTGTGGACAGGAGATGTCTACTTCAGGTTACTCTGGGCGCAACAAGGAGAGCCAAAACCGATCGCGCAAGGGCCGCAGGAGGAAACACGGACATCACAAAAGAAGATTGAGAGGATTGAGCGCATTGCGTCCTGGTCCTGGGCATCTCTGCCGGCTGAGATCTCGTGGAGCCATTTATATCCACACCGAAAGAAGCTGGTCCCGGCTTGCAGAGTCACCAGTGTCGCCGAAATCAACGGAGAATAGGTGGTAGAATGGAGTTTGTCTTCAAAGAAGGACAAGATGCCGGCGACTGCCAACTCTGGCATTGCAACCTCGACCACACCCGAGTTCCCACTAGATAGGGTTATAAACCAGCTCAAAATCCAAGGCAAGCTCCAAAGAGTCATTATAAGAGAGCAACGCCCATCGGAAGACAACTCGAACTTCATCTTCTGGGAGAGGTGCCAAAGCTTTGGGCATGTGGGCATGAGGGCCTGAGGAGGTTTGCGTATTCACCACCGAGACCAGATCTTGTCGCCGGATGGGCTTCTTTCGAGCACCCCGGCTACGGTGTCATAGCCGATAATAGTTAAGAAAATGGGTTGACAGTGGTCTCTGCCTTTCTGATTATGACGGAGATGTGGGCTGAGCGGTTTGGGGTATCGCTAGGGTACTGGCTGCCATGGAACGACCTTCTCTATGTGCTCTTTCTGAGAAGGCTTGGGAATAACTTGTATCAACGGGCTGGGGTTGGAGTGCTTTTTGGAAAGGATGTTGATCCTGAATTTCACTTGGGCGATGAAGGTGAAATCGCGCTGGTCTAGGCTGTATTGAACTCATTAGGGAAGCCTGGAACCTGGCGGCTGAATTATGCAGATAGAGAGCCGAATGTTCCATGCCGCTGGACTTACACGTGCCACCCTCTAGAGGGCCCTCAATAGCTTCAGGGGCGTGGAGCTGACCAGCGAGGACCTAGTAGATTTGGCGCAAGCGAATTGGGAATGCGTGATTAGGGATATGGGATTTGGGGTTCCCTCGCCGGAATATTTACTCTTCCTATAATCCTTTACTACGATTTTATACTTAATCAAATATACGTGAAATCACATAAGCTTGTTTGGGACCAAATTAATAATAAAACTCGAATAAACACAAATAGAAACATTATATCTTTTTTGCCCTGCCCAATCACATTCCCGATCCTATGTCTCATGTGAGCAGCGCCGCCTTCGCTCAGATCTGACTGAGGCCAGGTTCATCTTCCGCTCAGGTCTGTTACCCCTATTACGCGACGCGGCCCAGTCAAGACAGAACCTCACTAGAAATCATCAACTTTTAACGAGGGCCCAAAAAGACCTTCACCAAGCCAGGGATGCTTTCAAGCCACCAGAAGTCGCCCGATCCCCATCAACCGCCTTCTAACAGGACCGCCAAAACATCCCTGCAGGAGAGAGTCCTCAGCCTTTCACTTCGATAGTAGGAAATCAAAAGAACTACGAAAACACTATTATTCAGTCTAAATGTTACCCTGCGGGTATCTGAAGATATAAATCGATTGTGAGCGAGCCCATAAATTATAGATAGGAGACATAAGGAATGTGAAAAAGGGGTATATTCCGTGATTGGCAGTCAACACGTTGAATAGTTGAGCAAGGCTTGCTCGCTGGTCTTCGTAGCGTTGTCAGGATTTGAATTGTTGTCATTGACTTCCTACTCTCATCTTGAAAGCCTATATCTGCACTGCTTGGGGATCTTGGGCGGGAAATAGGTGCATGCTTCAGACTCCTAGCTCTATCAAATTCATTTGATTGATGAAGTTAACAACGTTCTCATCCTTGGGTCATAGGTCATCATCAGGTATCCGTTGCGCTGCGGCCCGCTTTTACACTACAGATCAATTATACGCACAAAATCGCAGCAAATCAGAAGGCTCAAGTTCCGATCTTGGCTCTCCGATTTGCTGGATTTACTCGCTTAAGAATGCAGGGTCCATTATACCATGGGGTAATTAATGAACAGGGGCAGTACGCCCATATCTGCCGCGTTTTTAAGGGAGCGACGTTGCTAGGTGAACATGAGCCCCACTCTCAATTCTTTTGGCCCTGTATGAAAGTACTGCAGCGGTACCTGCGACTCCGATGAAGGATCAACACCACTTCTTCCTTCAGTTTTTTCTTCCACCTGCAAGTCTCCAAGCGGGCTAAGCCAAGCAAAGTTATGCTGTCCCTCTTCAAGTTTCTCATCCTGGGAGCCATCTCCTTCACCTCTGTCAACGCGAAGTGCAAGGTTATACCTGGATCTGCAGGTTGGCCATCAAGTGCGGACTGGGACGCCTTGAACCGGACTCTAGGGGGTCAATTGATCAAACCTACTCCTCCTGGTGCTGTATGCCATTCTGATCAGCCCACATACAATAATGCAACTTGCGCTGTAATTACAAAGCAGTGGTCGAACTACACTTTTCACGCAGATAATCCGGTCAGCACCGATTGGGACAATACCAACAACGACACTTGTCTTCCTGATCCAGCACAACCCTGCAGTCCAATAGGATATCCAGTGTACGTTGTGAACGCAACCACTCCTGAGAATGTCGCTGTGGGGGTCAATTTTGCGGCAGCGAACAATATACGCTTGATTGTGAAGGGTACAGGACATGATTATATGGGAAGGTGAGTGTTTCCGAAGCCTGTCAGCCATTGGCATAAATCTGACCCTCTTCTAGATCAGTCAGTCCAAATTCTCTCTCAATCTGGACCCACAACATGAGAGGTATCAACCTTCACGACGCTTTCCAGCCCCAAGGCTGCAAACACAGCATTCCAGCCACAGCCGTCACCGCAGCAGCGGGCCACAACCTAATAGATCTCTACGCTGCGACGGACTCCTATAACTTGACTATTGTCGGGGGTCTGGAAGCTACCGTCGGACTGGGTGGCTATCTGACCGGTGGCGGCCACTCTCCTCTAAGTACGGCCTATGGCATGGCAGCTGACAATATACTCGAACTCACTGTCATCACCCCGTCGGGTTCGAAGCTCACAGTCAATGAATGCCAACACCCGGACCTCTTCTATGCTTTCCGAGGAGGCGGAGGCAGCACATTTGGCGTCATGACCAGCGTAACGCTCAAAACATATCCCACACCTCGTGTCGCTGTCCTCTCCCTCCAACTCACGATGTCATCCGCCACAGATAACATCTGGGACATGGTAGCATACATCTTATCACAATATCCTAGTCTGAGCAACAAGACTATCAGCGCTGACCCACAAATTGCAGCCATTCCCTCTGGAAACGCCACAACACTATATTTCATAGGCAACTTCCGCAGTATCTCCCCACAGGGCGTCCCCTACTTGTCAGCAGCGATGCAGCCCATCTTCTCACACATACAGAGCACCTGGCCGGCAGCCAGCATCAATTATACCACAACCTTATATCCAACATTCTACTCACATTTCCTCGCAACAGCTTATTCCGTGGGCCCTGGATACAACTTCAGGCTTGGGTCTAGACTGCTGGATGCGCCAACCTTGACTGGTAATCTTACTGCCTTGACAAGCGCTGTTAAAGGCTTCTGTGGCCAGCTTGGCTGTGGGCCCTTATTACGCGGCGGCAAGGGGATATGGGATGCTGTTCCCAGTGGTGGGAGTGACGCCGTCCTTCCCGCGTGGAGGAAAACAGTAGTGCATTTCGGTAAGTTTCTCCAACAGGAGGCGAAGAAAAAGTTTGGCTAACGAGAGAACAGTTACCGGTGCAATTTGGGCAGCAAACAATGCAACAGCAGAGGCATCGGCGGTAGCAGCTATGGAGCAGAGGGTTACGATTCTGAGGAATTTGCTCCCAAACTCGGGAGCATATATCAACGAGGTATGTATACTTGCTGTTTTTGATAGTGGGGGGTCTAATCATGTGAAGGCCAATCGGGATGAACCTGACTTTCAACAAGCGTTCTGGGGCACGAACTATCCTAAGCTGGCTGCTATCAAGAAGGCGTACGATCCGACCGATGTATTCTGGTGCCACCCTTGTGTGGGCAACGAGGGCTGGAAGGAGGTTGGAGACAAGTTGTGCACGGTTTGAGGGACTTGTCTGATCGTCGATTATTATTCTTGGCAAATATTTTGCTCGATATTGCATGAACCAAGCCAAGACCACAACACGAATACTCCTCGAGTTGGCTCATGGATTTTTAATGTGCGTAAACTAGATAATGAAAATAATATGCTACAATTTTGCTGTCTTTCTAGAATGTCTTTAATACTTCGCTCGTGATGACCTAGTGGGAAGGAAGAACTGAAAGATATACCCTACTGCATCTCCCTAGGAACATAAAGCATTCTTTTGACCTTATGTAGTTCCTGAGTGCTAGGAGTTATCCCTCATACAGATATGCTTCAGTATAGCGGTGTCTCTGAGTTGGGATTACTTAAGTAACTGATTTAATCCGCTAAAGTTCCAGGACTTCAGGCGCAACACTGCCTGCCACAAGACACGCTGCCTATCGCTTACCAAAAAAGCAAGCACAGGAGTGCCCGCGTGCGCAAAGTAGCGTATGGTGCAGCTCCCCCATCGTCCAGCCTATCTTCGAGGACATACATTTGCACCTCGAACTTGACGTACCTTTAAGGGGATCCTGTTTGGGATACGCAGGGGGGTCCTCTTCTAGCCCCCTCGCGAATTAGCTATGGTTTCTATGCTATATATATATATAGAATTTGCAGATCCCGTTACCTGTAATATAGCCACCTCTGTAAAACAATTATTTATATACTACTTTCGAGTATACTCTTTATAACTAACACACACTGAAGAGGGGCATGTGTGGACACTATAATATATAAATAACTAGATTACTCAGGATACGATGAATAAGAGAGATGGAGAGGAGGAGAGAGCTATACAGGGGAAGATACATAGCCGAGAGCACGTGTACAGCCACGTGACAGCCCCCTGATTCCCCACTACAATACTAACTAAGAACAGCCTCACATTCGTGACTGGCATATACTAGTCACGAATTGACTTATAGTCCTTATTAATATAACAAATACTCTTTATAGATAATATATACTAATCGGGAATAATATGGCCTTTTTTACTAGTATATACCTTTTATAAATAGAAGTGCATTCGTAACTAGACTAGAACAAATACTATTATAATAGCTTCGTATTTGAGTTATTCTCTTTTACTATTATCTTAACTTCGAATTAGCTAATTATATAATCTCTATTATAATTTCAGTATAAAAAGATGAAAAGTGAGCCTGCACTGGGTAATAGAAATAAGGCTTAGACCTCCCAGAATCAACGTAAGGGCTAGTTTGCACAGAATAAAAGACAGCAAAGGAATGAGCTTAATACCTCGCCGTTCTTCTTTCCGTCTGGATGTCAAAGATTTGTCAATACATGTCAATGACTGCCGCTATGCTTCGCATCCATCCGAAGTTATCGCCATAGGTTTCGGAGGCGGCCATTGGATTTCAGATGATGCCTATGCTGGAGTTGAGTAGTCTTCCTTCCGGTTGCCACGAGATGACCGTAGACTTATATTCTTAATGAATTGATATATCCGGAGAGCGATACGCTTCGTGTGTCTCTTGTTTGGGCCTGCTTCGTAAATGCTATATTATGAGTATGCTCCGGTTAGTCCTCGATAATAAAGAGTGACTGTAGAGCTAAGGTTTGCTGATATTATCATGCGGCGAAAATGACAGTAGAAAGCAGATGGCGTTGGATTGTGTTGGGTTGCGAGGTATAGGGGCTTAGCAGATTAGTCTTATATTCTCGTATATCATAAGATTGAATTGGCGATGTGTTCTTCATCAAAATCGGTTCTAGCAGTAATATCAGCCGAATCTTTACCTCCCTTCGTTCCAACGCGGTGAGTCACCATCGTGGCTTGCGTCTTAGGAGCGGAGCGGTAGTAATCCAGGTCAAAATCACGTGCTCCTCTAACTTCTAGCTTGCAGGAGTCAGCACAGGATCTCTAGCGTTGGGGGTCCGTTTTTGGCCCCTCTCAATCGTTTGGGCGCCCATTTCGGCTCCTGTTAGGGAGCCTATCTTGACGGGCCCGAGGATCTGCCAGGGGTGGTGACTTGCTTCGCTCTGATGGTACGATGCACTCTGTTCGGCTCCCAGCGCTTCAAAATCAGGCACCGAGCTGAGCTGTCCGACTCAGTTGCTCGCCAAAAAAAAAACATAAGTTTCCAGCTCGAACTCTCAAACATCTCACGAATTTGACAGCAAGGCCCAAAAGACATGAGCATCCCCAACAATTCATCACCAAACTCAGTCAGCATGGCACCAAAAGCGCCACCAGCAGCACTCGCCTCCTTCACATTCCCTCCCAGCTTGTCGCCCTTCACCACCCAAGTCAATGACTATCTCCTTTCTCACCCTCCAAAGCGCCGAGTGGGAGTCAGCTGCGCGCTCGTCTTCTCTCCTTCAAACCAGCTCCTCATACTCCAGCGCTCGGCCACAGATTCCATGCCCAATCTCTGGGAGGTACCGGGCGGGTCGTGCGACTCCCACGAGACCATCTTAGAGGGCGCCGTGCGGGAGTTATGGGAAGAGAGTGGACTGGTTGCCACCGAGGTGCTGAGACAGGTCGGGGGTGTGCCTGAGTGGCTGGATAGGGAGAAGGTGTGGTGTAAGTTTAGTTTTGAGGTGAAGGTTAAGGAGGGGATGGAGGTAGTGTTGGATAATGAGGAGCATCAGAAGTTTCTGTGGGTCAGCGAGGAGGAGTATAGAAGCGGGGCGGCGGTGAGGGGAGGAGAGAGGACAGAGATTGAGTTTACAACTGAGGTGCAGGTAAAGACGATTTTGGAGGGGTTTCGGTTGAGGAAGGAGGGGAATAATAGGGGTTTGTGAGTGAGATTCGGTTTCTCCTTTTGCGGGTTACATCCAAGCCCTATTTTGAGAGACAGAAGCTGTGAACTTTTGAGATAGATGAGAATGGGATATAGACGTAGAATTTCGAAGAGCAACGATAGATAAACGGTTGCTTTTTGGGTTGTCCTGATGGGACCGAGGGACAGTCAGAATGGGCCCAAACTATGGTGCAGATGCAAGCTGAATTTAATTCATACAACTGAGCATGCAGTCTCGTTAAAATCAAGCCTCTATTGCCCTGAAAACGGGACTGAATTGCGAGCGGGGAAAGGCAGGATTTGTCACACCGGATACTGAGGATAGAAAAGTCAGTGGAACTTCCAAGCAGGATTTGGGCCTGCTATCGGTGTATAGAACATGGGTAATTCCTGAGGAGGAACATTACAAAACGGGAAGCATTTTGGTAGCCTTATTGCACATCATACCTCAAGCTCCGATGTCCGACTTGGATTCCAAATAACCGCCTGCTCGGAAGAGCGGGACAGCGTGACACCGAGTGACCGGGTATCCGAACCTGAATGCCTGAATGAACGAGAACCGGCATGACAAATGTACTTGAGTTCTTTTGTTGCATTTCGCATCTCAAACTCCGATCTCCGGGATGCATTTGCCAATGAAATTCTCATAAAAACTGAACTGGTTCACATCTCCTGTCAGGACATTTCAGATAATCAATCTATGGAACTGAAACCCTTTTATAAAATTCTTAAAGCACTCAACAAAGGCAGTGTAATAAGTTGTGAGTTGTGAAATACAGGTCTTGAATCCCATAAGTTCAAAATGAGAGGCTCGAAGTCACGAGATGGAGTTAATATCACGTGATTCGACCCCTCGAATGATTCCTACACCTCACGCTCACCCCTTGCAATATCGAACTTTCGATCAAGGACTGAACTGATGACTGTAGATAGAAATTGAATGATGCCAAGCCGTACAGCAACCATTGACGGCTCATCGCACGAAGGTTTGATGAAGAAGAAGAAGAATGACGTGGATGTCTTGAATCTTCACATGAATATTCCCCACTCCCTTGAAGGGGATGAAGGGCTGAAGGGCCCGCCAAACCTGGTGAGGCTGCTCCCTGGCGACATCATTGGCGGAATAATAGCGCCGTCCCACAGGGCAAGGCGCACCCAGCCGCGGTCGTCGATTTCCCAGGATACCTGCATGTTGCTGCAACATCAACAATTGCTTTTGCCCACATCCGATCTTCTCTTCCCTCCCTCCCTCCCTCCCTCCTCCCATTTTGTCGCCCTCCGCTCTCTCTGTGCAATTGCACAGTACGAGCTCACCAATCGTATAAATTCTCTTTCGGGCCGGCAACATCGGCAAGTCAATAGTGATCCTTGGCCTCGTCAAAAGCCGGATTGATCTGCATTAGCTTTAGCATCATCGAGCTTCTCGCTCCCCACCCAAGCTCCTCTCCGCATTCTCCGCACCTCAACCTCGACTCACTTCCTCCCTTCCCCCTCTTCCCTCTCCTCCCTCTTCAATACACACACAATGGCCTTCCGACAGCGCCTCGCAAAGCCGCTCCTCTACACGACTGGAGCAGCCGCCCTCGGCGGCGGCGTCCTCTACTACACCTACCGGCCCCGCAACATACCAGGCCAAGACCCCGCGGTCGTCGGACCACCCGGCTACGGCGCAGAAGGCAGATTCCGGCCTCCTCGATTCCCAAAAGTCAGGAGCAGAGATGACCAAATTAGGGATCTGAAGCGGAGTGGAGGGAGCAAGGGCGCGACGACGGGCTTGTTCAAGTCCAGCGAAGAGGCAGCGCCGCAGAACGACGAGGATGTGTATGATCTGCTGGTCATTGGCGCCGGGGCTACAGGCGCGGGGATTGCGTTGGATGCGGTGACGAGGGGGTTGAGGGTTGCGATTGTGGAGAGGGATGATTTTGCAAGTGGGACGAGTAGTAAGAGTACGAAATTGGTGCATGGCGGGGTCAGATATTTGGAGAAGGCGGTTTGGGAGCTGGATTATAACCAATATGCGCTGGTGAAGGAGGCATTGAGGGAGAGGAAATACTTTTTGGACACGGCCCCGCACTTGTCGAGTTGGTTGCCCATTATGCTGCCGTTGGACAAGTGGTGGAAGGCTCCTTATTACTGGGCGGGAACGAAGGCATATGATTTCTTGGCCGGGTCAGAGGGAATTGAGAGTTCATACTTTTTGACAAGGAGTAAAGCTTTGGATGCTTTCCCTATGCTGAAGAAGGACAACTTGGTTGGTGCCCTGGTATACTATGATGGTGCACACAACGATTCGAGGATGAACGTGTCCTTGGCAATGACAGCCGCTTTATACGGCGCAACGGTTGTCAATCACATCGAAGTCACAGGCCTAGAAAAGGGCGCAAACGGGCAGCTATGCGGAGCACGTGTCAAGGACTTGGTCCAAGAAAAGAACGGCAAGAAAGCTGACGAATTCGTCATCCGAGCCAAAGGCATCATCAACGCCACTGGACCCTTCACCGACTCAATTCGCAAAATGGATGACCAAAACGTCAAGGAAATCGTTGCCCCCAGCTCCGGCGTGCATGTCGTTCTCCCCGGCTACTACAGCCCGCAAAAGATGGGTCTCATTGATCCCAAAACCTCTGATGGCAGAGTAATCTTCTTCCTCCCCTGGCAAGGCAATACCATTGCCGGCACGACCGATGCCCCCACGAAAATCTCCTACAATCCTGTAGCAGGCGAGGAAGAAATCGACTGGATCCTCTCTGAAATTAGTCACTACCTATCTCCCGACATCAACGTGCGTCGTGGCGACGTTCTCGCTGCATGGTCGGGCATCCGTCCCCTGGTCAAAGACCCGAATGCAAAGAACACCGAGTCCCTCGTCCGCAATCACCTGATCAACGTCTCTCCATCCGGGCTCTTGACTTGTGCGGGTGGCAAATGGACGACTTACAGACAGATGGCCGAAGAAGCCGTCGACGAAGCTGTCAAAACCTTCTCTCTCACCACAAAACCCGTGCTTAACGCTCCAGACGTTAGCGGAACAGAGATGGTCGACGACGGCGCGCGTCTCGACGGAAGCTGCCAAACGCACCAAGTGAAGCTTGTCGGTGCTCATGGCTTCTCCAAAACTCTCTTTATCAACTTAATCCAACATTTCGGCGTCGAGACCGATGTCGCGAAACACCTGACCGAATCGTACGGCGATAGGGCGTGGACGGTCGCTGCGTTGTCAGTGCCCACCGAGAAGAGGTTCCCGGTCAGAGGAGAGAAAATCAGTGCGTTGTATCCTTTTATTGATGGCGAGGTGAGGTATGCGGTTAGACATGAGTATGCACAGACTGCGGTCGATGTCTTGGCGAGGAGGACGAGACTCGCGTTTTTGAATGCACAGGCGGCGTTGGAGGCGTTGCCAAAGGTTATTGATATTATGGCTGGGGAGTTGAAGTGGGATAACAAGCGGAAGGAGGTGGAGTGGAGAGACAGTAAGATTTTCCCTCCCAATAACCCCTCCTGCCTGTCTCATTCATTCCCCATCTCTCTCTCCTTACTTCTGTCAGCGTTCAATTACTGAAGTGATTGAACAGCTGTCGCATTCCTCGAATCCATGGGCCTCCCTAAATCCAAGCTCTCGGCAACGAGAAAACAAGTCGAGAACGGAACCCTCAGTTTCAGAGATAGCATCGAGTATAAGATGTACTCGAGGCATGACCAGCCAAATGATGAGCTGGAATCTGACAGCAGACTTGGGAAGGGGAATCCGGGGTTGAAGGAAGGAGCTGCTGCTGAGAAGTAGGGAGTGCTGCTACGAGGTAGGAAAGGAGTACCAGCTGAGTAACGAAAGGCATGAGCTGTGAGAGAGAACACCCCGTGAGTTAGAAGGAGAGTATAAAATTTGTAAATAAGGGTTAGATGCATACTGTGAATATTGATACGGGTTTGGTGTTTGAAAATTGTCCTTCCTCTGGCTTCTTGAGGTTTCGTGTCAGGCGGCAGCTTTCCTAGGTAGGAATTCCCTCCGGGTTTTTGTTTTTCAACTTTGAGGTGCGCAATAAATTTCGTAATTATTGCTGTTCCCCTCACTTCACAGTTGAATCATCCGAACCACCTTTCCCAGCTGGTGAGACTTCCCAGTGGACACTCCTTTCTCGTTAAAACAGCGACTGGGCACGATTTCAATTATGAGTGCGCGATTTCTCTGTCCTCTATGTCTCCTCGCGCAGGCTATTGGAATCCCGCTGGCTGGCTGGAAATTCCACCACGCATCCCTCCAGACAGCGAGTGCTCCCAAAGCCCGACTCCTCACGACATGTGGAGTAAGGTAACTCCGATCCATTTCCCCTGGAGTTTCGGGCGCTTTTACATCATCACGGAACATCGGAGCTTGAGTGCGACGTGCAACACGACAGGTTTTTGCTTATGGATATCGGGGCTCGGGGTGTGTGTTCGGCGGTTGGGTGGAAGCTCCGTTCCGACTTTGTATTTTGTACCTTACTAAAAGAAAAGCCAACGTAAGGAAACCCCACTGGTTATTGCATCCGGGGTGTCGGTGCATAGAAAGTTGCTCTTTGCTTTTCGATCGTGGAGTGAAAATAAGTAGAACTTAACTGAACCTCGTAGAGTCTCGAGCTTCGGCCGCTTAATCGTGGGAGGAATCTAGTCCTTCTAGAAACTCGCTTCAGATGATTATCCGGCTGGGATTCGAGGTGCGAATTTTTGTTGTCTTTCAAGAAGGAGTCGGATCACCTCAAGGATTTAGTGGGTCGTTGGGAGGTAGTGACGGGAACATTTAGGCAAAACGAGCTCTGTTGAAACTCTCCAATGGATCGACACGGCTAGATTTGTACGGGCATACTTCACACAGGCTTAATGTTTAGTTTTATTCAAAATAGGGTAGTTTCATAATCATATCATTCCTCCGTTCTTTCGGACCCCCTCCCATCGAGGTTTCCTATACCTATCTTGACTATTTGAGCCGATTATTTCCCTTTCTCACTTTCTTTCTTTCTTCTCTTTTTCTTATGATTTTTTTATATTTTTATATAAGGCTTAACCCTCCTTTGCTTTCTCAACAACGAGGAAGATGATTGAAACTAGAAACCCCATCTGCGTGAACGCGGCTTTCTGCCAATACAAACATACAAAGGGAAATATGCCTATAATCCTGTTAAGAAGATATTGGCAAAGATTGTGAGGAACTACCGTACCTTAAAAGTAAGATTATCAGCTTCTGCACATGCTTGGTCAATAAGATGATGCGCATCTTGACTCGTCATACTAAATTTTTCTTATTAGAGACCTTGCTTGTTTAGCTCATAGATTAAATTGACTCACCCAAGCCGCTCCGTAAAGGGAAATATTGCAAAAGAATAAAGCATTCGTTGCACATTATCTCGATTCGCAGCTCCAATTTCCTTGTCACGCGCATCTAAGATTTTGAACACGTTCCTTAGCATTTACTATAATCAGTGGAGCATGAATTTCACTTACTTGATGGCCAGGCACAAGTAGGGAGTGATATCATCCTGCTCTCGACATCAACGAATCCCGCATCTCTCATCAGATTCGGAAGTCGAGTAGCAGCACGAAGATCCTTTAAACCGTTCATGCTCTCGAGGTATTTTGCACTCCACTGGTATAAGGCATGATCTATCCAGAGAGTGAGATTAAGTTCATCGGGGCTTTCAGCTTTAGTGCTGTCTAGTACTGACCAGGCGTGAGACTCCCGTTATCTGACTGGACATTGAAATATATTTCTACCATCTGACACCAGCCTCCTGGCCTTATCACTCGTAACAGATCTCGCACGTACTGTGTCCATCGGTTCACATGAATGCCTTGGGCAATCAGCCACGAATTAACAAGGTCGAAGTGGTGAGAATCAAAGGAAAGCCTTTAAACCGTTATCGATCATATTGTTGTACTTTATCAGGTTATTAGCTTACCTTCGATTCAAATCATCTACTTGTAGATAGAGATTAGCCGGCATTTCCTCTGGCCCCATCGTAGGGTTTATATCGATCCCTATAACCTGTCACGCTCAATGTCAGCTATGCACCCAACGACGAGAATTACACCGATCTGATAACGTCGAATATAGAACCTTGGGAGTAGAGGCATTGTTTTTTCATCGCATGTTGCTCGCAATGACCTGTGTGATGGAAAAGAGAATATAAATATCACGCATTATCATTGAGCAGAAAGGCGGCTAACTTCACATCGAGGGTGTAATTGTGCAACCTCCATAGCCCAGGAAGCGGTCCCGTAGCCGCAATCTAGTATTCTTCTGGGGCGGTGTATAGGTGCAAAGATCAGTCGTCCATCGAAGATGCGAAACAGGACATTGTGCATGATGTGAAGCCGTTCAACCTCTTCCTATACTCAAGTATGAGAAAAATATGAGGCAGCTCTTCAGGGAATAAGTACCTCATCGATTGGCACAAGGTATGTGAGATTATTGATGGCATAAGATTGATACGTGCGATCCAGGTACACTACAGTTTCCAAGAAGGTTTGATCTAGTTCAATAGTTTCCGGTTCGTGAGAACTGTCATACGGCATGTTAGCAGTCATTTTTACTAGGGCATCCGTCCACATGGACTTACTGTGAAGCTATTCCTGATTGCGCATTCAGGGGTCCCGATCTGCTAGAACCAACAAGCTCAGGGTCTGATTGACCAAGCAAAGTTGGCTGCACTCGCGACATTGTGTCTGGCGTTGGTTTCAGCAGTCTCTGTATCCGTGAACCAACAGCCTCAAGGTCTGAACCGCCAACAGAGGTTGCCTGCGTTTGCGAGAGCATGTCTGCGTCTTTGATGGAACCATCAAAGACACTGGGGGGTTGCGATACACTACCCCATTCCCAGGGAAGGTAAGACGCTGTAATATCAGGATCACCATCACACGGAATCTTGTTCATTGACGTGATGGGGCCTAACGATATTACAGCATCGTTGCGAGGGAGGTAGCTGGAAATAGCTATCGGTAAAGAGACTATTAGCAGGGTTGAAAAGCTGTCAAACCCAGCTTCAATTTGAACCTCCTCTGCAATAGCGGGTATATTCCGTAGCCAATCCAAAAAGAGGTGTTGTAATTGTTCGCCTGGGCGAAATGTGTCTCTTAGACGAATGGCGAAAGCTAGTCGGGGAACCCTTGCAGCACGTGGAATCGATTCATATTTTCCGGGAATTGGCTCTAGTTGAGAAGGCAGAAAGGGGCCGGGTTCAGATACATCATCAACCGCCGTTCCACTTTCCTTATTAGACGGCAGTGATTGCGAGTTGTCGAAACCATCGTCGGCACCTAATGCACGTTGAATATCATAACTTGGCTGCGCTCGAACAGAAAGTAAAATACTTCTCGTAGCCTGGCTATCTTGTGTAAGGATAAGGTGGATGGGGGCTGGATGACGCTCCGCTTCTCGGCCTTCTTCTGGCATGTCTTCTGGCATTCGACTTTGCGTCCTGATGAATATATTCCTGTATAATTCTCCAACGCTGAACAAGGTTTTTTTGCTAAGTCGTGTAAGTTCAATCACTAGAGCGCTCGTAAACGAGTACGCTCCAACACCGTTCGCGATTGCGTTGTAGGCACAGGCTGAAATGACCTCATTCACGCCGTTCCCCTCGCATGTGTTTGCAACACCTGAAGCACAACAGTCAAGGAGTATGAGGACATCGCATAGAGCTTCTTCTAGGACGGTTTGAATCCCACTCCATTTTACAATGGGGCATCTAGAATTCTTGTTGTTCCGAAAGCTGTAGAATGGAAAGAGTTATCAAACTGGAACCATTTCAGTTGACAACGGAGGCCACTCTATTTTTTTACCGGCTTATAGAAAGAATTAGACACACCTGGTCCAGGCCAAAGAACGAGTTTCCATGAGTCTAGCATGGCCAGCGTAGTACACAATCTTCAAGTGATGGTCGATGGCATCAGTAGGCGAAGCAAAATCCATAATCTTTTCCATGAGGCGATAATGGCAGTTATGATTGGGAATCTTCCAATGCTCAGTCTCAAAATGGTAAACATGCTGAAAGACCTCGTATAGTTTGTCAATCTCGTATGACACCGGCAGTTGTGGGTCTTCCTCCTCCCAACTGAGCATTAACACAGAGACACAGCTGTATCTCGACCGGGTTTCATTCGGGAACACCGCTTTTGCTGCGACTTGAAGACCTTTAGCGAATTGTTGTAGGGAAACATGGTAATTCCAATGGTCAATCTCTCTTGGGGTGGGAGGAGGGAGGCCTGGATTGAGGTAGGCGCCGGTCATTTCATCCTCCTCGGAGCTTTCGCCGAAACTCAGGCGCTCATCGTTCATGGCGGTGTCCTAACTGCGGTATATCGCTCATATCTGAGCTTGGGCGTGAGGATACTAGCTCAACTAAAAGAATCTTCCCCCGTGTCACACACCCGTGTTCGTGGATTTCGAGTAGAAAAAGTCGCGCACGCAACTTAACAGACACAGCCTCATAGGGATTCAGCTTTCGGTGAGTGAATGTGGCATCTACATCCGAGACCGCCAGTTTCAGCTTAGCGTAGCAGTATTCATCCATCGCCTATGCATGAGCCCTCCAACTGCGAGTATGCAAGATTAAGTTCGATCGCGATTGGGCGAGGGTGGGCGAGGGGCCGATCATGTCATTGGATGAATTCCGCCCCCCACATATTCGGTGAGGACTCTCAATCTCAGAAAAGCATTGTGATTCGTTTGGTCCATGTATTCCATTAGTCTACCTGATCCTAAAGATGGGATAGAAAGTGGTTTCGGAGATGGTGGTCTCTAATTAATCCTTCACTTTCCTCGAATGCAATCGTGCCTGGCAACAAAGCTGCAGCGGGAGACATAAGAGTTGATTCTTACTCTCCATGGGCCGCATAATACAGTTAAGAGCAGTATATTTTGACTGTTTGATAGCCAGTCCTTGAGAGCAAATATCAGTGCTGCCACCAAAGCTGCTTAGAAAACCCTACAATGTTATGAATTCACGACCTCACGCAGATCGTAGTCCCAACAGCCTTTTCATTTATTCTACGCTCAAGTCTGCTTGGTTCTGACACGTTTTTCTTGGCTGCCGTCCAAGAAACCCCTCTCTTTCTACCCGATCCCACCATTGTTCTCGTCCTTTTACTTTATCGCATAACAAAAAGTGTCTATTTAGATCAATACCACTCACCAAAGATCGACTTTATGCTAATGAGTAGGGGCACAAATTCATGGCTCATCTTATTCAAGGAATCAACTATAGCCCAAAATTTGTATGTTCCGTAAAATAACGCTCAGCGCTGTATTAATACCTTGCAATAGACAGCCCACATCCGAGCAAGAGAATTATCAAATTTGAGTTAAGTATTCCTTTGAGTAGAAAGCCGGGCGTATTGTGTGTCATCTATGAACTTGTTGATGTTGAGATATCTTGTCTCATGCAGAGACTTGCTTGCTGTCTATCAATTACTTGTATTGTTGCTTGCCGTTGAATCTAAATATGCCATGTCAGTGCAAGTCGCCGATTGAAAATAGGGTGTCTACCAAAGACATTGGAAGGATCAACAAGGCGAAGCGACAACGTTCACAGAGGAATGACTCCGCTTCGCAACTCAATCATGATGTAAGCCAGCAAAGCTCGTATGGGAGCAACACCGGCATCGAAGCTTCTTTATCGCACAGTGAATTAGATTCAATGGCAAACATAGAAGTATTGTGTCCGCCCAAATTCTTTTCCTCTGAAGCAAAGACACCATCAAAACTTGCCACACTGAACCGACCCAAGCCAAGGTATCGGAGGGGGCGAGAGAGCTGAACGCAAAAGTTTTTGCTGCTATTGGAAGTAAGACTCATGAAGTAATTTTTTGCACCGTCAGGTACTTGCTAACGGAGTCTGCGTAGAAGATATCTATCCTTTGAAGATCAAACTTCGCGCTGCCAGCACCTTTCACAAGGAACTCCTGTAATCTTCTACAGGATCAAGATACAGAACTTGACGTACACTTCTCAACTTGTACTACCCGATTTCAAAACAAATATGTCGAGCCAACCCAGACCAGCCAAGTTTGGACGCTTGAAGCCCAATGGCAAGAAGCCTTCAATCACCCAAGGCCCCCGAAACCCTCCTTCGAACCCCCGTGAGGTCACCCGCGACCTCGAGACTCATTCGAATGCCGAGTCTGAGCCCAAGACTATGGTGAGCCAAGACATTCCACGCTTCGAGTTTCACAAGATCAGGGCGGAGGAAAGATGGCCCAGAAGCCTAGGCCCACGCCTCGCGCCCGGCGAGACAATACTCGACATCGACATCCGGCCTGGTCTCGCAAGACCAGATGGCTGGGACATGTACTATCTTGGCACCGCACGAAATCTCGATTTCAACGCCAGCCCCGCAGTTTTGGGTATGCCTTCGTCGCGCATGGGCTATTACAATATCAATGAGGGGATTTCGAGCGTAGTTTGTCCGATGTGTTTTCAGAGCTTTACGACGACTGTGGTGCTGGAGACAGGACATTGCGATCTCGGAGGACCTTGTGAGAATTTTAAGAAGAGGTTAGGGATATTCAAGAGAGTTGCGCCGAAAAAGGAGAAGGTGGTTGACGATGATGAGTGGAAGAGATTTTTGGTTTGACTAAGGTGGATTAGCTGATGTTGGGAGGGAATCTTTAGTACGGCCAAGGAGAGGTATGGGTTCTGTGAGGATGACCTGTCAAGGCTTGTAAGCAGTCTGTTATGGACAGAGGAAAAGCAGTCTTTGTTGGTGGATGAAAGAGCATCTGCCAGGATTGTTGATGTGGGCATCTACGCTGGCGTGGATTATTGGAGAGCCCACTTTGCAATGGAAACATACCCTGAAAGAGCTGCTGGATACAGCTCCGGTTGAATGATCGTTCTCTGCTCTGAATCAATTATAGGTAATAGCAAGGTCCTTTAAAAAGATGACAACGCTTTTCTTCTCGCGTAGTCAAATCTGAGGTTCATGAATACCTGCATCACAAATAGAAACACCCCCTCAATTCTTCAGAACAGCATTTCCTTTCCCCGAGTAAAGCTCCCAGCAAATATTCACTCAATTGCATCGGACGATACAAGACGCTGCCGCCCTCATTGTTCAACCAGAACGTTCAGAGTTGTTACCGACGCGTCAATGACCACTCTTCTTTCTCCACCCTGCTAATCTCGAACCTCAAGCCTTGAACTACGGCCCGGAAATCAGTAGTATTTCGTCCCCCCCAGAAATACAATACCTTCCTCGATTCCAAACTTTTCCTGTACTCCAGATTCAAGAATTGCGAATCCCGCCGAACGAAAGCCAGAAACCGTCCCAACATCACTTCTCTTCACGCCAAAGCTACGACCACCACCGGAGTCACGGGAAAGAAGGACTTAAAAAAATCCGCTTTATGAGGCGAGGACTTCTCTACGGCGATTCTGAATGATCATATGAGGATCATACATGAGTCCCAGAGCATTAAATCCACCGAGGAACCCGCAAATTGAGACGTAAGTAGCAAGCAGGGAGATGGAGAGAAGGAGAGGGAAGAACGGTAAAGAAACCAAAATGGCTCGCCGATGATCAACATCCCATTTGCAAAGGGTAAGTGTGGGGGCAGGTTGGGAAGGGTCGATGACATTCTTGTCTAAAGGCATTATGCAAGCCTCACAAGGACAATTTTGGGTTCAGAGTCAAGAGCAATTTTGCAAGTTCATGGCATAGGCATAGAGGCTTCTTTGGAAATTGTGACCGCATTTACAGACAGTGCGGTGGGATACTATCGGGGTCGTGGGATTGCAGCGAGTCTCCCAACGAGTTCTTTCGAAGTTCTCTTGGGACAAGGCACAATCTGAGCAATCTGCATGGAGTTTGACTGTTTGACATGAAACCTAACTCTGCACAACTCCTGATACAAGCAAGCAATATGGAAAAGACCAACCCGCCAACAATAGATCTGAACTTAATCCTGCTCAGAAATGGTATCTAGCTCTCACTAACGAGGAAAGCTCTGACACAATCTAAACATAAGTAAGCAAACTAAGCATTGCAAATCTCCTCCCGTCATGTTTTCTAAAGTATAGTGCCCCGCATATTGAAGAAAAATAAGGGTGTAAACGCAATTTGCCAGAAATCTCCGGGTCAGAACCCCTTTGTGGGTGCTACTCACAACAGATACGGACGATCCAACGCAACACCGGCGGCAAATTCCTGACCCACTGCGGTTCAACCCATTCTACTGCGGCGTCTATTTGTTTTAATTAGTTTTGATTCACGGTGAAAAAATAGAGCAGAATGCTTACCTGCTGGCCTTCGCGATTGCATATGGTTGAGGGATTGATTCTTGATCTACTGGCTCGTTGCTCCTATTGCAGCCTCAGGGTTCGCAGCCGCGGTTGTACAGTACTCGTAATAGAATCCCCATGGTCGCGATCGTAGGCTAGTTCTTCAACTGCCAGTGGAATGAGAGCTGAGCACCTCGAAAATCCGGCGTACGTGTACGGCATTCGTGAGTTGTGTTTTTACACACAGAGGAGAAGTTGGATTACTAATTCGACAGAACCTTCGCAACTTGCTCCCCTTTGTTACTCGCTTAATTTCCCAAAAACGTTTCTCCTTGCCTCAACCCCCTACAACATTTCATGCAGCTTCTCACCATGTTTGTTTGCCACGACCCTTTCCAATATCCCATTCCTGGATATGCCTGGAGTTGTGCGAAGTCTATGACTTTCGGAATCCTACGCTAGCCGCAAGATTGCAATACCCAGGCAAAAAGGGCGGGGTGAACGGGGTTTGAGAGGATCGATGGAAGGTTTCAGATCGGCCGGCGATTATGTCGGTTGGCATTGAAAGTAACTCTAGTTAGTTTTTTGCCGGTTCGTAAGCTTGATTGGTGGTTAGAGATCTCGCTTGTGACAAATAATTTGTGTGGTGATCCTTAGTGGTTGTGTGGTTGTGTGGTTGTGTGGTTGTGTGGTTGTGTGGTTGTGTGGTTGTGTGGTGAGTGAGTGGTGAGCTTTGTGAAAAGTGTTCAGTCATCCAAAACAGTCCCTTCCGACGAATAAATTCCTTGCCATTTCGCGTTGAACCCACTTGTCTAACTTAATGGTGTCCCGGGTTCGCATGCAAGCAATGGCATTAAAGCCGCGGCTGATTAAGCAGTATGCATGATGTAGGTGGGATTAGTCACGTGCTTGCGTGCAGGAATCTCAACTCGACTCCCGGATTCACTCCTTCTCCCTTCTTCCTATAACATCATGAAGCTTCTCAACCTCTTCGCGCTATCCGAATTGATCTGAGCTCCATTGACCACGCTCTCCAGCAATGGCATTCATGCAAGGATACCCCAAGGCGCACCAGAACCGTATCCACGGCTCCGACAAATCTATCCGTAAAACCCGAGTCAACCTCCTGAAAGCCGCAGGCCTTAATTTTATTTTATTGCAGATTCTGTTCCTTGGGTTGTTTTGTTATATCTTTGGTGCAATATGGCAACAGTCCAGCCACATCCACAATATGAACGTCCTATTCGTCGATTACGATGGAAGTGTCCTTGGAACCGCAGTTCGCGACGCATACAAGACGCTACAGGGCAAAACCTTTCCGACACTACAAGAAATGCCTTCAGAGAGATTTCCGACTCTAGGTGATGTGAAGGAGGCTGTTTGCAGAACAAATTACTGGGGCGCGATCTACACTTCAATGGGGGCATCGGAACGACTCGCGAATGCTCTACCAGGAGGCGTTGCTGCAGACACGTACAATCGATCGGATGTGTTGACATTCGTTTGGAACGAAGCTCGATACTCTACAATTGTGGATCCGGATATTCAGGGTACGCTTATAACTCTTTCATCCACAGCGCGTGTCGCATACTCGGCCATCAATGGCACTGGAGCTCTCCAAATTCTCAACTCCACCGACCCTGCAGCCATCTCAGTGTTCACAAATCCATGGCAGCTTACAAGCGTCAACCTTCAAGAGACCTCGCAAGGATCTCGTTTGATTTACAATACTCTCGTCATCATCTTGATCCTCATCCAGGAGTTCTTCTACCTCGGAACGATCAACGGTCTCTACGCTGCCTTCAAGATCTACGCCAAGCTCTACCCTCACCGCATCATCGCATATCGAAATTGCATATCCCTAGCATACACATTCTGCGGCTCGCTCTGCGTCACTGGTGCTATTTGGGCATTCCGTGGAGATTGGGACGTCAATTCAAACCAATTCGGCTTGACCTGGGCTGTGCTCTGGCTGTTCGCACACGTGAACTTCCTCTGGCTCGACGTATTTACCATCTGGACCCCACCCCAGTATGTGCCTATGCTTCTGATCACATGGATTGTGTTCAATGTTTCTTCGATCTTGGTCCCATTCGAACTCTCCCCAGGGTTCTATCGCTGGTCGTATGCAATGCCAGCACATGAAGTCTTCCAGACACTGATTCATATATGGTCCAAAGGCTGCAATCCTCAGCTCTACTACGCACTCCCAACTCTCTTTGTCCTAGAACTGGTTGGGCTGCTGCTGGGTGTCGTTGGGGTATACCGTCGTTGCCACTACGCTGTGGTTGTCGAAGAGGCTGCAGACGCTGCCTTCCGTGACAGGGTTGCCGTTGCATTGGCAACTGAAAAGAGACTGGCTGTAGAGAGAAAGCAGCGCATCGCTGAAGGGGGGAGTGAGGACGTTATCGAGGAGGAGAAGAGAGAAGAAGAGGAGCTCGAGGACGTCATTCGGGAGGAGGATAAATCTCTGCAGAGAAAGCATACAAAGGTAGCACAGGATTGCCGATATGGGCCTGCATTCCCTTTGGCATTTAACAATGACCCTTCAGATTCAAGTGTCAATTCAACGTCACAGGGGGTTTGAAGGCTGTTGAGATGTTCTTCTTTAACGAGTGAGTGGGAGTCGATGAGGGGTAAATAATGAGGGGAGATGTGCCCGTTGGGGTGTGCGATGGCGTTCCTATGGCTTCTGGTAGTATATATTCAAAAGCAAAATTGAAGTTAGATTTGCATTCAAATCAGGAAGAGCAAGAAAACATCCTCACAGGATCTCCGAAATGGTGTATATGAGTAAATGTGCATGGTTGTCACGTGACTACCTTTTTTTTTTGCCAAGCCAGTATCTTGCCACGAAATTCGGCGCTTCATCTTAAACATCACCAACCTCATCTGATCTCAACGCCCATCAGGTATCTTAGAACCTGTTCATGTAGCCCGCTGGTGCTAATTTTGTGCCGCACTGCTGCACAGAATTGATGACTTGCTCACCAACGGAGATGCAACTGGTCGCGTGATGCTTCACAGCCACAGTAGTCAACTACTTGAGCCATTTCGATACACAATGAGATCTTATCATTCGAGTCCACCTCAACACTTATGATGGATAAACAGCATCCACCGTCAAAAGCAGTGGAAGCCGGTCACTTCCGGGTTCCCAACTCAATAGACGACGGCGTGCCTTCATACGCAGACCACATCGCCGATGACCTCTATACAGAAGGTATCCCGAACTATGGAACCGGACTGCCGTCTCTTCTAGACTCCGAAGACGAAGCTCCAGAAAATCTGGATCCATATGATGAACTCCAGCGTGGTCTAGCTCCCCAACAAGAGGAGATCATTCCTCCACCCTTCCCATCTGCCACATCATCAGGACCCCTCTCCCTGACTCTCGATAAAGCGCTCATTTTCCCGAACACCGTTCCAGCAACGGCACTCTACTCACTAAACTATACTCTGAATACAATGGGCAATTCCGTCACCCTTTCCCGCTCCGTGCCCGGCGCCATTCGAATGGACGGTACAAGCGGGAAGATTATGGACAAAGACCTGTACGATATCTCTCGCCCACCTCTCTCCTTCCTGGAATTCCACATCAAAGGGAAAAGAAAGAGTACCTATCCCGGAACCGGCAACCTCCAACTAAAAAATGGCCTGACAGGCAAGTACTGGGAGTGTAAATTCAAGGAGAAGGTGGTGTTGAAGGGCAAGAATGGGACATGGAGTGATGGGCAAGGGAAACTGGTTGCGAAAGAGGTGCATGAGGTTGTCGCGAAGAATGTTAGTAAGAAGGGGAAGGAGGTTGATAGTGGGGTGAGGGAGAACCCGGGGTTGGCGTTTGAGGGACGGGAGGGGGAGGTGGTGGATGCGTTGCTGGTAGACTTGATGGTTGCGGTTTGGTGTGCGAAGACTTGGTATGCTGAGACATTTGAGGCGAGGATGGGGAAGCCTGCGATGGCTGAGAGTGAGTTTATCAGAATAGTTAACGAGAAGAGACTAATAACTAATACATTTTGGGTAGCTCCGCATCGAATCACTTTGTCAAGGCAATAGGCGAAGACTGAGACCTGGGTCAGAATATCCTTCCACCTAGGTTTCCTCCACTACAGTCGGTGCTCCTCACCGTGATTGCAGCGCCCTATGGGGCAGACCATACAGCTCGCAGACAGCAGATATGGAAAGAGGATGGGGTGGATACGATAGAATCTCAACCTGCTGCTCTTCCAATATAATCCGTTATTCAAAGATATGTTAGGCATTGGTATATAGCGATGTGGCAGTCGGCGAATGCTTTTTTCTGGAAGTGTCAGACGACTTTTCTTCACATTCGTTTCCAACGCGGTTAGTCAGTATCGCTGCTCTGCTCAGGCACTACTCACCCCACCATCCTCTGATCCTTCCTTCTCCAATCCCGCCAAAGTCAGCGGCTTCGTGTTAGCAAACATGGCGCCGCAACTAATGCTATATAGTATATTTTGATTAAAGCTTTACTCAAAGAAGGGCTCGAAACTAAGCTAATAGCCTATGGATGATTCAGTTACCATTGGCCTAGAAGGCCTCTAACTGCGGCAATTATTCGAGCCAGAATCTCGGTGAGAACGAAATGCGGCGATGGTTTTATATAGTGGCATGAAGAATCGGTGCCCTGCTTTTTTGCACACACAGATTTTCTGCGCACTATAAAACTTACTTGGCATTTTATCGGGCTCCTTTGGCGGATTACAGCCATACCATGCCCAGTAAGGCTGCAGTATGCTGAGCGCGAACGAATGCTCTTTTTTATAACACCTCCGTTCTAGCTACCATCTTTTCTAATTCAATCATTCATTGTTGAATTCAAAAGATGCTTGTTGACACATGCATCTCTCGTGATAGTCTAATCGGCAAGGCTGTAAGACATCTGCAATGACGATGCTGAGGACTGCGGACACATCACCACGTTGCTGCTTGAACCTCACTCTATTCCTTAGGAAGCTCTATTCTGTTTAGTCTATTCATGCTCCCAAGACATTGCCCCTCATAGGGAATCCTTCAAGAACTTGGCCATCGCCGTTGACTAGCTGGCGACACTATCATTCAATGAACCAGTCGCCCAAACATATGCCTGAGCGGGATTAGCGAGAACTCGGTTCTTCCACAGCCGGTAGGCGATGTGCTTTCTAATACTGAGCGACTTCCAAGACCAATATGCAACGCCGCCATCTTTCCTATGACATTTGCGGCGGCATGACATCGATTTCTTTCCATTTCCACACGAGCTTCCGTCCGTGTGGTTGACGAAGGAAGCGTGGGTAAATGAGTTACCCATCTGGACCAGATATGTACCGTTGCGGTCAAACGGTGCTCGTGTTTGGGTCCACTCATCCGGGAATTGGCAGTAAGAGCAGACGGGGAGACTTTGCTCGGGCTGAGATGGTTCGTCACTAACAACCTGCCACCTTGGCGGCAGAGCTTCAAGCCATTCGCTATATTTTCGGTCCAGTAAAGCGTTGTCCAGCATTACATTATGGATCCGGTCGTCATCTCTCAGTACGCCATCGGGCGCTAATCCTGCTGCTTCCAATGCATCGCACCAAAGAAGCCATGCGCTCGAAGAAAGCGCCAGATCAGATGGTGTGTGATCGTTCTCATCCACAGCATTTGGGTTGCAGCCTCGCAAGAGAAGCTTTACAACTATGTCTTTGATGGATTGGAAGATTGCTTGCCGAGTATGATCTCTGTTGCAGGCGCTGGTTGTACGGAGAATATAGGGTAATATGCCAGTGTCTCCATTATCGACCGCATGCAGATTTGCTCCGAATTGAAGGAGTAAGCCTACCATTTCTGCAAGGTGACTCCTTTTCACCCCTTCAACGGACGCCAGGAGCGCTGATCTCCCGAAGCCGTCAACTTCCTCGAGGTCGCACTCACTAGTGAGAAGGCGGCGGACGGGTTGGAATAGGAGTGTCTGTACACCTGAATCAGGGAAGATGTTCAGAGCGCATTGGATTGCTGGAACGAAGGACTCTCCGACACTTTGGCCGAGGTCAGTGTAGTGCTTTAGTGCGACTCCAGTATCTGGTCCACAATATTGAACAAAGAGACGAAGGGCGAAGTTGGTAGCTTCCGTGTCGAAGTTGGTGGGCGGGTCCTCTGAAACCATACCCGCAAAACCAAATATCTCGTCCAAAAAGCAACATAGTGCCGAGTTCCCGGTGCTTCAAAGGCTATCAGCTAGTATTTCCCTAACTTCAAGGTCACACTACCTGTCACAATCCAAAATATTTGCGCCTTCTTCGAGCAGTAATTTACTGACCTCATAGCGGTGCTTTAAGAGAGAGACCTGTTCATCCTTCTTAGAATTGACCATTTACTAAGCAGAGCCACTTATCATAAGAAGGCTATCACCATCCTCGTCTCGATCGTTTGGAAGAAACCTTCGCATTGATAAAAGTTGATGAACAACTTCCAAATTACCGCTTTGTATCGATTGCACAACTTCTGAGTCTTCTGAACGTACTTGAAATGTTGAAAGACATCGAGCTATTGGCTGTGGCCACTGGTATTTCATACATGCTATGACGATTCCTTTAACATCCAATCGCAGGTTTCGGGCTGGTGTATACACGAGGCGCAAACCGAGTAGCTTCTCGGAATGCTGGTCTGACACGATGTGTAGCTTCACCTGTCCAATTGGCAGACTGACCTCAAATGGGCTGCTCTCCATGGGTAGCTTTCGTTTTCGAATAATAGAGGCGAGGTTCTTCCCTACGTTCCTCTGCAACTCCTGGTGCATGATTCTTGGAACATTGGTAGCTTCTGCACTCAGACTGGGATTTGATTTCCTCTTTCTTGACAATAATTTTCTTCTCTTGCTATTCCTGAGTTCAGTTGCTGACTGCTCCTGGACATCCGCCCAGATTCTTTTGAACTGATCCTGAAGCCACTGTGCATTGTATGACCGAGACGCTTCTATCGTATGGTGAACCGAGTAGGCCCTGTGCAGCTCACTCATGAATCGCGAGATGGACGATAGGGTTAGGGAAGCCTCCGTAGCAGAGCCTACGATCACGGTAACATCTCCGCTATCATCCGTGTCGATTGCTAATCCTTGAGTCCTCAAAGTGTTGACAATTTCTGCTACTTGGGTTTGGATTCTCTGTTGACTGGCAACTAAGGACGCCACATCCTCATTAACCATGCCCTGATGTCGTTTCGCATTGCCTACAACGATTACTTATTAGCGAAGTAAAGCAATAGAGTTTCGATGGGGATTGATTCATGGTACTTTATAAATAATTTGCCTAGAATCACCTCCCAGGAACATACCTATATTAAAGCTGGTAACCTTGTCGACCTCCTCTTGAAGTCGGCGAAATGCGTTTTCTATACCCTCGCCGTAGATGAGCGGCACACAGATTCCAAAAATACCTAGTAATGAGTACGCCTTGTCTTCCGCGCGTCTAGTGTCCGTTTCTCCGCCCATGCCATACGTTCCGTTATGGTAAACATTGATAAGGCGCTGCCTCGGAGAGCCGAGACTGGATTCACAGGCTTGGCAAAAATACTTTTGGTATCGATAAGGTATTGATACTGGATGGTATTACTTAGGTATCGCAAGGATCGATACGTATCGATACCGAATCAATACTTAGCCTTAAATTATCTCTTCCATTTATTATTTAATTTATATAATAATATATTTATATATAATCTCTTTATTTTCTAGTCTTTCTATTAAAGGAATTACTTAAAATTATTAATAAAAGTTAATATTATCTTAATTTTAAAATAGCTCTCGTATTCGGAAAATTTAGTATCGTATTCGTATCTCTTATCGGAACGCTTATCATAAGCGAGCCTCACGAAAATCTCAAAAGCTATTATTTGCTTAAAATAGCCGCATTGAGACGAGTTTTAGTCTAAACTATAAGATAAGTAGCTAAATAGAAAGCCTAAATTAAGTAGAATATTTGCGCTACCAAAAACTTTCTTATAAGGGAAATGGTTCTAAAGTTAATTGCAATTAAAGGGGGGAATTGGGTTCGGGAATCGATAGGAATCGATACCTTACGATTCTGGCATCGATACCTATCGATACCAGAAATTAGGTATTTCTGCCAAGCCTGGACTGGAATTCCCGTTATTCGATGAATCTCACGCTCTAAACTCCTTTTATCACCAAGTCTCCCATCCGGAGAGAAAAACTCAACTGACGAAGGTGCAATTAGCTCCTGAAGAGTCCACCCGCGGGTGAACCACCTGCTCCTTCGAAATGCCTCTTCCCATGGTGGTATAGGTGTTCTGGGGACATCCGCAAGCCATACATAGCATCGAGTTGCATTCTAATACCAACGAAACATGGAGTTAATAGCTTCCGCCAGCTCCGTATTGTTTGACTTGTCGATACAACAGGTATCCACCCAAAAACAGTGTAGGCCGTCGCGAGCAGCCTGCTCTCCGCAGAAGCGAATCTTCTCAAACCCTGCTTTTGTCCTTCCAACACCTGCCCTCAGATCGCTGAAGGTGACTTCTTCCTCGTCACTCCCCCAGGTGTATGACAGAATCGCGTACGGAGGGACATGTTCGATCAGGTCTCTAGCCAGGCTGATTTCGCCGTCCGCCTGCAGTTGCAAAAGTCGCATTTTCGTGAGACTTTAGAGACGCAGAAGCGGAGGCCGCGGTGGTGGAATATTGATTGTCTTCGCTGATTTCGTGGTGGACGTTAGTAATATATCGCAATAAATCAATTCGCGGAGGATGTTGGAGGCAGCTGGAAAGTGTGCTTCGCGTTCCACAAATTCGTAGCTCTTGAGCTGGCGTTCGCACAAGGTGCGGCTGAGAGTCGCTGCACACTGTAACGAGCCTGATCGCATAAGTCTGTGTTTTTCAGGCTATCTACGGTAGGATTTTAGACGGCAAGTGGTCAAAACACTCGAGCACTCGAGTACCAGTACACCAAAATCATGGAATTCAAAGCTACGAATCGCATGCTACTTAAAATTGCGCTTGAAATTGCACTAAAATTATACTTAGACTCGTACTCACTATTAATGGGAGCTCTTTACGGAAGGCAGTAAGCTGCCCCCCAGGAAGCTCTTTATATATTATAGTGAGCTGCCTCCCAGAGAAAAGTTATAGGCGAAAGATTATATAAAATAGATAAGGTATACCTCAAGTTTTGAGGCTCAAGAGAATATAAGGTTTTATAGTTGCCTGAGGCATCCAAGCTTTTACTCAGGAAGCTGCCCCTTACCAAAAGCTGTCCCTTAGAGAGCTCTTTATATATTATAATGAGCTATTTCTAGGGAGCTCTTTATATGCGATATATAAAGAGTTCCTTAGGGGATAGCTTATTGCGATATATAAAAAACTTCTTAAGGAATAGCTTCCTGAGGGGCAGCTTCTTGGGGGGCAGTTCCCTTGGGACAGCTCACTGTAATATATAAAGGGCTTCTTGGGGGCAGCTCACTATAATATATAAAGAGCTTCCTGGAGGGCAGCTTCTGGAAAGGGGGGCTTCCTGGGGCGCAGCTCATTGCAATACGTAAATAGCTCCCATTAATAGTAAGTACGAGTCTCAGTATAATTTTAGTGCAATTTCAAGCGCAATTTTAAGTAGCATGCGATTCGTAGCTTTGAATTCCATGATTTTGGTGTTCTGGTGCTCGAGTGTTTTGGCCACTTACCGTCTAAAATCCTACCGTAGCCGTGGAAACCCAGGGTGAGACGCGAATTTAGCGACGCGCACCCTCAGCCGTGCGCACGCTCTCTGACTCACTTGATTTTATAAAATTACTTTAATAACTTCTAAACTACGTAATTAAATAGAGCCAAATTACATCTTCTCTTGAACGAGAAAAACTTCACAACCAGAGAGAATGAAATTGTTGAACTTAAGCAACGAAAATCACATCTAGCAGCCCTCCTTTTGGTCAGTTGAGAAGCCTCAGGCACATTGCCTGGGGGGATAGGCGTCATTGCCTGACAGGGGAGCGAGAACGGATATCGCCTAGGTCAAAGAGGTGGCTGGGTTCCAGATAACAGGCATTTACAAAATTTATTTATAGACGAAGGTGGACATAATACGCGATTCTTTAGGGGGTGGCAAAAGGATCCCCTACGCTGCTACGCAGACTCCAGCTAACTTAGCGGCATGTCCAAGGGCACATGCTGATGACCATCAGCGGCGATTGGCTTCATATTATGTTTAGTGTGCTAGAACGCCTGCCTGCTACTTTTGAACCGTATTTTCACCCCCTGACAAATATTATCTCGTTTCCTCATTGCAACCTCCACATCAAAAGCTGGAGTTGCCAACCCTGCGACTGTGTCTTTACTTTCGTGTGGTAGCGTATGCGATCCATTCAAAGGCGTCATATCAAATGCCAACAAGAGCCGCACTGTGAGTGCCATCGCCATATGAACTGCCAAATACCTCCCTGGACATAACGTGCCAAACACACCATAAACGCGAAGTTTCCTCCTCTGAATTTCGTCTAGGCTTCCATCCTCCTTCAAGAATCTCCCAGGAAGGAAATCGGCTGCAGCAGGGCCCCAGACCTGGCGGTCAAAGTGATGTGGCCGCAGTGGCGCGAGAGCGTACGAACCTTTCTTGAGCAAGTACTTGCTGGCCAGAGTCGTGTCCTCGTGGACATAGCGGCCAAGCGAAAATCCTCCATGAAATCGGAGGACCTCATACCAGGTCGCTAGCAGTAGTGGGCATGCCTCTGACATATCCGCGACGTCGACTGAGCCCTCCGACTCCTTGACGAACTCATCTAGCTCTTTCCTAACTTTCACCAGTAATTCCGGATCAGCGAGCAGATGGTGAAACATCCACGTCGAAGCCGCCGTGACGTTTGGCCCTAGGCCAGCTATTAGCAGGAGCTGGTAGTCTGTCCAGCCCTCTACTGCAGCTCCGTGGGTCAAGCATAATGCGCGAACTCGACCGAGGAAGCTCTCTTCAACTGCATCGGTGTTTCCACTCACGCATTTATCTACATACTCCTCGAAACTGAATTTCTCTAAGCGCTCGCGAACGAAACGCCGCGATGTGAGCAGTTTATTGTCGATCATAAAGTCGAAGGGTGCATTCAGGCGCTTCATGTTCATCAGGAACGTGCTAATGCAACACATGTCAGTTGGCCGATGATTCACGAGAGCTTGTAAAATTTTGAAGGCCATACCGCAGGTGCGTTACGAATTCTGGGTCACCAAAAGGTCCATTATCACCTCCCCACAACGACTTTCCTAGCCCACTCACAAGTGTCTTGAAAATCCACGCTTCGATAAAGATCTTCTGACCACCTTCTATCGCCATCCTGTGAACATTTCCAAAGTCAGCATCTATCCCAAACACACCGGGAAGGGATTTCCTTGCTGAGGACGCTTACACTTCACGATGGACGTATCCGTCGATTTCCTCAACATACTTGCGAAGATTCCGGTTAGGAATGAACTCTTCGCGAAAGAGGCGCGATACCTCCCGAGCGAACTTTCGACTCAGCTCGTCATCTTCCTTTAGCAGCGAGCACGAAAACTCCCCCAGCTCCAGGCTTCTCCGGAATATCTGCAGCACTAGCGGGCCCAAACTGAGATGTCGAACTTTTGGCAGGTCTCTCGTGAGTTCTGGTTTCACGAGGGACATCCTTACTTTAGCCATTCGGATCGTGAATACGGGTAGCGACGTTCTCGTACTAAATCCTCAAATGTCAGCGGAATGAACATTGCGGTAGGGCAGGCAAGTGCTGCCGTGTATGGGTGGTCCTACCAGAGAGAGCTGAAATAGCTGTGCCCACCTCGAACGTAACCCAGCACATGGCCAATATAAGGAATGTTTGATGAGATCGACTGTGGAAGTTGCGGTGTTTCTAGATCTAGTCCAACTTTTCCCATCGCTACAATTTCCGGAGCAGCAATGCGATGTATGTACGCCGCAGCGACGAGTAGCAACAAAATCCCAAGGGCCACAGGCACAGGCCCTATGGCCTGTAAGGCTTCGTCTAACATCATGTACTTGATTTCAAGAAGCTTCTGATGAAATATAAGCCGAAGATATCAGGAGCACAATTTGGGACATTGACGGGTGGGATCTGGATAATAAGGTACCACCACTTCAAAGCTTCGTTCGTTCCAAATGCGCACATCTTCATGATGAACTCCATGCGGAATATTTGATCGGAGACGGCGAGTGCCAAGCCCAAGACTACGTTGAGCGATCATTTTCAGCCCCGCGAACTATTGACACAAGTATTGATGCACTAGCACCAAACGGAAGCCCTCTGCAGGTTCTGGAGTACTGCGGGGCAGACTATCAACATACAGAAAAATTAAGAAAGTCCGTCACCCCAATGCATAGGATACAGCTGGCTTGCTGCAAGAAGGCTGAAATCTAGATGCCCTCCTTGTCCAGAAGCGTCTTGGCATCTCCTATTTGGGTCCGCGCCAAATAGGGGTTCTGGTCTGTGCCACCCTTGGTAAGCGAGTTGAGAACTCCGTAAGCGAATGGAGCCCCTGTCTAAAGCTTGGTCCGGTAGGAAGTTAAGGAGAAACGTGGCTGGCTGGGAAATGGAAATGGCCTAGGTACAAAGACAACTTGAAGTTTGTCGGAGCTTCCGAGGCGAGCTCAGCTTGTAAATGACCAAAATGGGACGGCTCTAGGTCGCTACTGTTCCCAAAACAGTCCTCTTTCGCGATATTGGGATCTTGGCTCAGTCTCCAAGCCCAATTTGAGCTGTCAAGGCCTAACTCCAACCTTTCAGCAAGGATAATCTAGCGGCTAATGCAGGGGTACAGAGGCGGTCGATCACCGAAAGTTGCCCTATGAGAAAGAAACATATATACCCCTATATCTCACTGCCTCAGAAGTACACACTCAGTCCCATACACCATACAACAAGGGCACTTTCTCACTTTACACTCTTCCGTCCTCTATCCGCCTTTTTCAGTCATAGACGCTCCACTCATTCTCTGAAGTACTTGATTCAGCAACATGAAGTTCTCACTCATGCTCCTCTTGCCTACGGCATTAACTGCCAGCGCACAATTAATTGAGGTCCGCGCAACCGCCTGTGGAGCAGGAAATAACTGCCAGCGCGGCGTCGGTGGTGCCGCCGGCGTGAATCCACCTTTGAGCAGTCGCCTGGCTGACTGCTCGAGCCTGTTCACCGTGACTGTGACGCCGGCTGTCTAGTAAGCTTCCAAATTTCCCTTCCTAAATCCAGCGCAGGCGTTTCCTTTTGCAAACTTGTCCTCTTCGCTGACCGGAAGAAACAGTACAACGACAACAACTTCATCGGCGCTAGATATGCCTGTTTTTACCGTCGTTAAGCGCGATGAACCCGCCAGTGCAGTCACCGTCAGCCCTACCGTCGTACCCACCTATGCAAAGTACTGCTCCAGCGCATCAGCCTGTAAGCTTAAGAAAGATCTTTGCTCCCTTCACTTCTGTCCTCTCTCATGCTCCATTTGCTTCAATTTCTTTCCACACTAGGGAATCCTCCTCACTTCCATCCTCTAACCCTAACCCACCCCGAACAGTCTCAAATCGAAACTTGCTAACTCTCTGTTCTGTAGACTACAGCGCTTGCTCCTGCGCGGGCGTTACTGGCGTTACAACCACGGCGCCAACGCCTACGGTGACGGAGACGGAGACGACGACTGTGACGTGCGCGCTGGAGAGGAAGGTGAAACGAGGTCTAGAGGCGGCGGGGGGTATGCTGAACTTTGGAAGGATGTGATGGGACGTTGGATAACCTGTAACTGAGGTGAACGGAGGAAGGAGTGTTGATCTTGATCATTCTCTCGCTGATCTGGAGTCGACGCGTTGTCTGTCTTGATTGGGGTTGGAGCTTAGAAGAAGTGGAAGAATGGATATGAATGTGTGCTACAGCTTTGCGATTGTGACTTTGATCTTTGGATGTGATAGGGAAATGTGGAGGTTGGGTAAGGTAGAACCTTGGTGTGATGGTCCGAAGAAATGAGCAGTACACTTCAGGGTTCATCTCGCTAGAAAAGGCTTCCCCTTGTCGCAACTCTCAAAACTTTGACTCTTGACCTCAGCATTAGATGGATTGCCAGAGGGCGGGCGGCGGCGCGGCGCAGGAAGAAGATTTCCTTGAAGAGTCTTGAGGCTCTTCGCCTGCATCTCCACACCTACCTTTATAGACAGTGTGTCAAAAAATTAATCAACGTTAATCAAATTAATTATGAATATTCATCTGAGTACTACGTCACGCAATTCACGTCCAACTTCGGTAAGCTGACCGATGAAAAGGCCAGGGCCAGCCACGTCGAAGTCACAAGCCGCAGGGTATGGAAAATTAGTTGAAGAAGGGATTGATTTCTTGAGGGTACAGGGTATGTGCAGGGTAGGGAATAGTGTGACCTCAGTCCAGTGCCACCGCGATGCCACCGCAGTGGTACGGTGTAATATAGCCCTAGTCTAGTTTGGTGGAGGATATACTGCACCGCGGTGGGTGCGGTGCAACCGCAGTTTAAGGGGTAGTCTCGCTTAAAATTACCCAAGGATGTCAAGTAACTTATAGTAAATAGAAAATAGCCAAACTTCAATATAATTAATTAATTCTTTTATTATTAGAAAGGGCGGATATAGGGCTTTTAAAGGTATTAAAATCTTAATTATTTTAGGTGTCGTGGTTATGGAAATATACTTAAGTGCTTAATCAGGAATTCTTGAAGCTATTTACCAAGTTCTCGCTCCGGTGTCCGGAGAGAATTTTTTTCTAATTCTGGCCTCTCTTGAATTCCTCTCAATCAAAAAGGGTCCTATTAATCAACCACGACATAATTATGCCTCCAAAGGCCCAATCGAGACTCCAAAAGGATGGGAAGCTGAGCCAGAGTAGTTAGAGAAAATTATTATAGTGTTAAAGCTGGTATAATCGGCTAAAGTCACGTGAATCTGTTAAACTGCAGTTTAACTGCAGTTTTGAAGATATAATCGTAGTTTAGTTTAGTGGAGAGATGCCTCAGTTTAGTGTACTTGAATCGCACCGTAGTCTGAAACCGCAGTTTGCACTATACCCTACCCTGGGTATGTGAGGGTAGACCCTAAAAAAATTGGGAAGAGGACTCGCTACTGGAAGAGAGGACAATGAAAGTGTAAGGACCTCAAAAGAGCCGAAACAAACCCTTTTATATACTGAAATAGCTTTTCAATGCAGGCTCAGGTTTACTTAGGGTATGTAGAGGCTGTGATTTGGAAAGCACAGCCCTGACTTAAGCTTGCTCACTCATAGGCTCATAGCTCATGCTAAAGCAGCAGCAATTCAGATCTAGAGATAGAAATGGAAACCGCAACGAGAACGTTCTAAGGTGAGATTCGCTGCTATGCCATCAGAAGCGTCGAATCGACCACCTCTGCCTGGCTTCCGAAATCTGCCACTGCCTATATAAATTCAAAGCCTCTCCTAAGCTTAAACCCCTCTTTGGAATTACCCTTCTTTGCACGTTTTTACGCATAATAAATAAATGCAAAGAGGAAGTTACAACAAAAAGACGCTCTCTAAGCTCTAGACTCGTTTCGCTAAGACCATTGCGATTTGGAGAATATGAAGGAGGATTTGACTAGCATGGGGACGGTGAGGTCGTGCTTCCTACTAAAAGTGTGAGCGAGCTAGAGTGGAGACTGAAGCTAAATATAAGAAAGTAAGGAGAATCACACGACAAATAAACAATGGAGCCTACTAAGCCGAGGAGGGTGGCAATAAGAGCTTGAAACAAGTGACGCCACAATCACAATCTTACCATCTGACAATTCCCGTGGCCTCGGCTCACTTTTTGCGCCACTAGCATCAAGATTCAAAGTGACATAGGCACGCTATCCCATTCAAAGCATTAGTTCTCTCACTCAAAAAGAAGGAGAAAAGAACTGACAGGAAAAACAACCTGATCAACTTCCTCCCAAGTATTCCCCGCCCAATTCGGATCCCTCTAAACGGCCCCTCGCAACCGACGCCAAAAGCGCAATCGTAACATCCATCCGGGTTACATTTAAGGGAGTGGGTTTGTTGAGGCAGGAACCCGGGTGGTTGGTGTAGCCTGGCTGGATGGCGCCGGCTTTGATCGTGTACTGTACGAGTATGCGTCGCTGATGGTTAGCTCCCTATGAATTCAGTACTGTAGCTATGAGACCAGTACAGCTCCGCTAACCAAATATTCGTTGATTGGACGAAGCTCACAGTAAGGTATCGTCGAACATCACGTTATTATCGTAGCCGTGGAAGCGAGGAATGTAGGGAGACTGTCTAGACTGTCAGGCGATCTACTCCGCTCGGACCATGCGCCTTTCCTCTTTCGCCAACTACCCCGCCGATTCCTCGGTGCAGGGGCTCTCTGGCTCCTGATTGGCTGGCAAGTTCCCGACAGGAATGGATAGGCGCTCGAGCGGTGAACGCAAAACGCCGCGGGTCTGCACGGCCAAGCAACCATCGAAATTGACTTACAAAAGCTTCCCAAGTCCCAGACTCCTGGGATTGCCTCGTCGTCACCTTGCCTTACCTCGTCCCAGCGGACAGGTTCAAACGCACCGCACGTACGATACTGCCTTCATGTCCGCACACCCCTGGTCTTCATGACGCTCGCCATGCCGCACCTGGCCTGAGAAGCTCTGGCACACATGGACGACGCCGGATCAACCCCGTCAGGCGGGGACACGCCAATTGAGGCTGATGTATGTATTGCATTCGCAGTCGCTGTCGCAGAAGGACTTCATTCGCTGACTTCGGGCGGCAGTCATATAAGGGCTCCGATGCGTGAGTACCGATATCCCAGCGGCGCGCCGGCTAGAAGGCTGAGGCCGGCTTCCACCCCTCCTACTACCGGTAGTCCTTGGCTAACAGACTGCAAGCTGCTCTAGCTTATCCGTGACAAGCAACGTCTGGCGCTTCGACAAGGAGAACGGCCGGACATATCATGGCTATCGACCTGGTGGTGAGAGACTCTGCGACTCTCTTGTACCCCTCACCTTGCCCCCACTCTCTGACATTTCTCTGCAGTCTACTACTACCCCAACGATCCCACCGAAGCCGAGCGCCTCGAATATCAACACTGCGTCATTGACTTTGCCTTGGACAGCCGTCTACACTATGCCCCTCTCTTCGCTCCTCGCTACGTCTTGGACATCGGCACCGGCACCGGCGACTGGGCGATCGAAATGGGTGACGCCTACCCAAATGCCACCATCGAAGGCACAGATCTCTCCCCCATCCAGCCCACGGACGTCCCCGCCAACGTGCAATTCGTGATTGACGATGCCGAGCAGGAAGACTGGGCCGTCCCCGAAAACCACTACGACTATATCCACACACGCTTTATGATGGGCTGCTTCGCGGACTTTCGCGAAATCATCAAACAAGGCTTCAAGCACACGAAACCTGGCGGGTGGATGGAAAGCCAGGATCTCATGCACCCGCCGTTTTGTGACGATGGGACGATGCCTGATGACTGGCCGTTCAAGGACTGGTCTGAGACTATGGATGATGCTTCGGAGAAGGCGAATCGCCGTTTGACTATTGCGCACAAATTGAAGAGGTGGTATATCGAAGCCGGGTTTGTGGACGTGCATGAGAAGATCATCAAGATGCCCATCAATTCCTGGCCCCGCAACAAGCACCTGAAGACCTTGGGGAAGTTTTGGGCGGAGAATCTGTTGGCGGGCTTGCAAGGTTTCAGCCTAGCATTATTCTCGAGGGAGTTCTTGTGGAGCAAAACAGAGATTGAGGTATGTGTTCTTAAGGGTTTCTCTTTTTAGCGGCAATTCTGACTCGGATTCCAGGTCTATCTCGTCAACGTTCGCAAATCCATCACAGACCATCGCGTCCACGCCTATCACAAATACTACATCGTCTACGGCCGCAAACCAGAGCTCTCTCCCGAAGAAGGACTGGGCGCCTTAACCATCACAAATCCAAGTCCTATCGCTCCAACTCCTTCTGATACCACACCTTTCCCTCCACACTCGCCATCACCCATAGTAGAAAAACTTTCAGGCCTCAGCTCCGATTCCCAAAATCACGGCACGGCAGAGAAAGGGCCTGTAGCATCCGAGAAAGCTGTTCCGGATGCTACGGACTCGGTACCCTTCATGCCATCGCTCCCGCAACAAGCGGTCCAGATATAGCTAGCATAGCTACACGCGACAGCTAAAACTTGGAGCCTTCCCATCACCCGTTTTTCGAAATTTTCTATTCAAGGGCATGTCCTTACTGTGAATACTGCCCACGATACCACGCACCTTCTCCTCGCTTTTCCACCTACCTAGCTACCTCCGCGCAAACGCCCTCCGTCTTTTGCTTCGACATTCGGCCTCAACTTGACTTGACTTGAAAATTGTGCGTGTGCGTGTGCGTGTGTCTGTCTGCGAGCTATCTAGGCGGGAGTTCCGACGGAGTTCTTTTTATGGATGGGAGGTGGCTTTCTGGGCATTTTGTTTGATTTCGATATCTATCTATCTAGCTACCTATATAATCAATATGTAATGGGAGGCCGGAGCCCTTTACTGACATCTTCCGGCGTTCTGAGATTCGGATTCGAAAGTCTATGCTTGCTTGCTTGTTTGTTTGTTTGCTTGCTTGCTAGTTTGTTTATAATGCATGATGTGATTACTAGCTGCTATAGTTGGTAAATAGTTTATGGGATTCTGTCTTGTTCAATCGCTGTCGAAGTGAGTGAGAGAAGATGCAAGAGTCTTAATTTGTGAGATGTGGACTGGCTCCTCGCTAAATACTGGACCCAAGATAAAGCCCTCCTTTGAGCCATCACTCCTTCTGGGGTATTCCATAGCCACGCGCAATGTTGCTGGAGACACTGTTATATGTTTGGCTATAACGATGAGATAGAGTACGCAGAGCCTGCCCTATTTCTAGACTCTATATTGAGAGGAAGTTGACAGGATAAGTTTTGCTTGCAAAGACGGACAGGGTCATGAGAGGCTGTATGAAACGCTCGCGTGTGTCTGTATTATCGATATAAAGAGAGATATGAAATATAGAACGCCTAGATGACAAAACTGGATTCGTTACCCGCCGGAGACGATTATCATTATGAGTACCATTATCATCGTCATCGTCATCATCGTCATCATCATCATCGTCATCATCATCATCGTCATCATCATCATCATCATCATCATCATCATCATCATCATCATCATCATCATCATCATCATCAAAGACTCAACTCTCCTTCGCCCCCTCCCCTTCCTTCCCCTTCCCTCCAATCTTACTCAAAATCCTGCCCGCAAGACTAAACAAACTACTCGCGCCCATGATCTCCAACGTCGTCAGCTCGGCATTGAGTTCCATGCGGCACCAATTCCTAAACTCCACGGCGGAGAGGGAATCGAGGCCGTAGGAGGAGAGCGGCTTCGCGGCTTCCATGGGGGAGGAGAGGCGCAGGGAGGAGGAGAATTGGGTGCTGAGGATAGCGACGAGGGATGCGAGCAGGGAAGGGTCTTGGGAAGGGGAGGAGGCGAGCGAGAGCAGGAAGGCGCGGATGGCTTTCGAGTCTTCGTTGTCGTTTGAGGACGAACCTGAGTTGCCGGATAGAGGGTTGGTGGAGGAAGGGTGATAGAGGGTGCTGAAGCGGGGGTCGCGCTTTAGCAGGGGGGAGGAAGCGGGCTGTGGGAATGCAATGCCGGTTATCATTTGGGACGTCGAAGTGGAGGTGCTAGCGCCATGGCTTGTCTGCTGTAGAATGGAGAAACGCAAGATTTGATGGAGCAGGCTCTCGTTGATAGGTGTCCATATCTCCTTGTCAAATGCAGATTGGAGCGAGGCTGCGTTTTCAGCGACGTAGCCGACGTCTTCGACGACGCCGAGATCGACCGACGAGGTGGGGAGGGAGAGAGCGTGACGGTAGGAGGCAAAGCTGTCGAGGAAGGCGTTGGCGGCTGCGTAGTTGGCCTGCCCTTTCTGCCCGATGACGCCGGAGATGCTAGAGAGGAGGGTGAAGAAGTCGAGTTGGGTGGGTTGCGCAAGGGAGGCGAAGTGCAGGTTCCACGTGCCTTTCACTTTGGAGGTGATGGTTTCGTGGAACTCGCGGACTGTCATGGACGTGTAGACTTTGTCCTGTTAAATGTTAGTGGATGCTTACGTAAGTGTGTATATGTCTGAGAGTCTTACCCTGAGCACCATCGCTCCTTGAATCACTCCCCTGATAGGAAAGCTAGCTCCTCTGAAAGCTCGGTTTACATCTTCTGCATTCGATACGTCGCCTTCGAAGAGTTCAACCTCACACCCTTCGGTAGAGATATCTTTCAACACCGCTTGCGATTTCTCGTCCTTGTAGCCACTTCTGCACAATATGACTAGGTGTTTAGCACCTAGTCGTGCCAGATATACTGCCAAGCTCCCACATAACCCTCTGAGGCCCCCTACAATGAGGTAGGAGGCATCGGGTCTAAGGAGAAGTGATCTCGCTGCGGGATGCACCTAGTCAAAAAAGTTAATATTTCTCACATACAAGTGAACGTGGTAACCGTACTGGTAGCTCGACGTGACTATTTGTGCCATTGGAGATGACGACCTTGCCGATATGCGTACCGGCCCGGAGAAAGCGAAAAGCAGACACGATATCTTCAAAGGGAAAGACCGTCATGGGCGAAATCGGTTTGACGTGTCCCTTCTCGATCAAATCCATAAGTTCAGATAACAATCTACACTCGCAATTAGCAAATCCTCCCTTGGGGCATGATTGGTGGAGGAGAAACATACGAAGCAATCAATGGGTCTGATATCGACTTGTGTGACATGTCAACACCTCGGTACGTAGCATTGCGATTGAACGGCTCCATGGAAAGGCTATTCCGTGCAAGAACATCTTTCTTTCCAATCTCTATCATCGCCCCGCCATCAGAAATACAACGCCATGATTCGTCGAGAATGTTTCCTGTGAGAGAGTTCAAGATGACGTCGACACCTTTACCGTCTGTTATTTCCATGATCTGGGAAGCGAACACTGTGGATCGAGAGGAGAAGATGTGTTCTGGTGGGATCCCGAAGGTCGAGCTTAGGAAGTCTCGTTTTTTGTCCGTGCCTACCGTTGCGTATATCTGAAAGTGGTTATTAGATGGCAGTTGAAGAGATTGAATTGAGGGTTGAATCTTACTTTTGCTCCAATGTATTGGCACAATTGGATAGCGGCGATTCCCACCCCCCCAGAGGCGGAATGAATCAAAACGCTCTGGTAGATTGAGTTAGAAGCCGTCAAACTAGGGACAGGCGGGGTAATTCTCACCTGGTTTTTTTGAATATTCGCCAGGCGGAGGAGACCATATATTGTGACGAGATAAACACTTGGCATGGTAGCCGCATCCTAGGTTCTGGATTAGGAATGAAACTGCAACTGACGATTCAACAGCTACTTACCTCAAATGACATTGACGCAGGCAAGGGGTAGACTCGCTCGGGAGTAACCTGAATTCTATTTGCGAAGGTACCTTTCTCATATACGAGGACTCGCTGCCCAACTTTGAGAGACGAGACCAAGCTGCCAACCCGTCGGATGACGCCTGCGCCCTCGAGTCCTGGGAGGTGCTCGTTCTCGGGAACGATGCCCATGGTAACGGCCAGATCCTATTCGCACCTAAGTTATTCGTCACAAGGCATGGTTGAGAGTCAAATACGTACCTTGAAATTCAATCCTGCGGCGAAGATCTCGACCTCAACCAGATGATCTTCTAGTGGAAGCTCCCTGTCTGATACCTCTGCATAGCGGAGCGAGTCTAGAGTGCCCAGTCGCTCGCATCGAAGCCGGATACATGTTTCCGATTCGTGCAAGTTCTTGCTTTGAAGCTCTGCGCCATTTCTCTCGTCCTTCTCGGATTGATTGGTTCTCTCGTCTGGCCGTATTCTGCTAATATACAAGACTCCACCTCTCTCAACAAACTCATTCTCCATCGGCATCTTGTGTGTTGGCTTTTCGAGATACTTCAGTGTTTGATCGATTGCTGCGACGGTCTCGGCGCCGGAACTAGATTGCGTGTCTAAAGTCACTAAGCTGAGGAGTGGGTCCTCTGCACGAATTGTCCGCGTAAGTCCATGAATGAGTGAGTTGTCAGGCTTGGTGACTTCGAATTGAGAACCTGTTGTCACCCAAAGGAGTTTGTTCCCCTTGGATGTCAATTCCTGGATTGCTTTCCACTCGTCACTGACGACAGTGGTGAGTATGGGAGATGAGAGTTCGTCCAGTACAAGGATAGTGCTCTTAGAACGAAGGTTTAGGAAGGGGAAGAAGTGCTCTTCTATCTGCCATCCGAGCTGAACAAGTGCTTCTTTTGATTTTGAGCTGATTTCGGTTGCATTTCTTAAATGCACCAGGTCGACTCGATGGACAGAGTCCAAGCCGCTCGCATTCTTAGACACGACTTCAGCCAGATGTATGGATACTTTCTCGCATTGGATTTTGATTTTGCTCGCGAATCCGTTTGATTCCAGCATGGTATCCGCGGGGAGACTATCCTTGAGGTCCTGATATTATTGAAGATGTTAGGATTTCTATATCATTGAGGTGCTTGGGAATTCATTGGTAAATCCGTCTAAACTTACAAATCCGTTCTCATGCATGATATCTCCAAGGCCGAAATTTGGAGCTAGACATGTTTAGCAGCCTACTTCTCAAAATCTTGACAACTAAATACTCACTGGATAACTCGTCTTCGATGAATAAGACATAGCCCCCATCACGCAACTGACCATACACATTCTGAGCCACATATGCAAAGGCTGCTTCGCGCTCTTTCCTCGCCTTCCTGAGGATCCGAAGTCTGGTACTGGTAAGCTTTCTCTTCTGTCCCGGTTGTACGTCTGAATCGTAGCTGCTGTCGTCATCATCGGTTGTTGAATGTTCTGTTTGGCCACTTGACGTGACAGGTTCTGATGATGCTGAAGTCTGAGAACCGCCCATGATAATGTCCTCCATGACGTCGTCACTTTCGCCGGGATATTTTCCATCTGGCAATGAATTCTGGAGCACATTGATTAATTTGATGAACCTTTTCTTTCGGGAGGGGTAAAGGGTGCTTCGGCACACGTACAACTTTGACAATAACAAGGTCGAAGCCAGCGGTGCCCAAAGGAAGGTCATTTGGCGGTCTCGTAAGATCGAGGAGGCTAAACTTCGTGTCTCCTTGTGCCGCGTACTTTTCTTGTGCACTCATGAGAGTTTTTGCGTCTCGTGTTGCGAGGTTATACTCAAGTAATGCTGCTCTAGAGTCCTTATCGAAGTTCCCTTCATCCAACCATACGCTTGTCAGGTCTCCAGGAGTCATATTGACCTCCAGGACTTTCAGGTTTGCTCTCTTATGTGCAATAAAGTCAATCAGCTGACTGACTCGTGTTAGCCAAGTTTCTCCGTGGTTCGGACTGCCGTAGGGCGTTTCGATCGGAAGCTCCAAAAGCTTGTGGTTGGTGAGGTGTGTAATATCAGGCTTCCAACACACCTGACTGTAGCTGTGATTGGCGTGCTGATGCTCAAGAACATCAAGTTGGTGGTAACGAAGTCCTGAAACCTGGAATAACAAGGCACCAGTATCTGGATCATAGACTGAGGCGTTAGACATGTAATTCTTGGTCTTTTCTCGTCGTCCTACTCCAACATATTCAGAAGAAGTCACAGAGAGACCAAATTCAGGTTGCACTGCTGTGGGCTTGATAACGATACTGTCGATGATCGCTGGAATCAGAACTGCATCAACACTGCTTCGATTCCCTTTCCATAGAGATGGACCGACGGTCTGCAGGCATCCGTCAATACATACTGGATGCATTGGATAAAACGATTGTTGGTAGTCCTCTGCAGGTTCCGAAAGAGATACAACGGAGCGACTTTTTCGTGTGTTGGAGAGTGATTCAACCTTGAGGTGCTTCTGGAAGACTGGCCCGAAGCTGTAACCAGCATCATGCATGGCTTTATACCACAAACGGCCAGGCACAGGATGCGAGAGCGGCGCTAGAGCTGACTTGGGAGCAACTAGTACTTGATCAACTTTTACGGCTCATATAGTATGCGGAGAACAATTACCTTGCCCGGGGTCTTCTTCGAGGCAAACAAACCCACAACTATGCTCGACCCAAGTGTCTTCTGTTGTCAACGAGGAGATCTTAAATTCATGCCACGAGTCTTGGCGTGACGCCAGAGTCACCATGATTTTGTGGCCCACTCCTTTCTCTTGGAGTACCAATGCCTTCGGGAATGTAACATTGCGAAGCCTGTAGCGATACTTTTCGATCAACGTACTCGGTTCCATGAAATCGATAGCTTGACGAGCCTGGTAAAGAGCTTCTACTCCCATTGCTACAAATGCAGCGGCGGGAAAGACAATATCCTGTCCCATCTGTCCACAGATTGTGATTAGCTCATACCATGCCTGTCTATGCAGTACCGCTTACCCGATGGTCCTTCAACCAGTGCAGATTCTCTACTCGTAGGGTCTTCTTCCACGACGGCGCATTCCATGAGGTACCAAGTATCTTGCTCCCAAGCAGGTCGTGATGCGGGAATTTTCGGAAGCGCCAGTCTTTGCTGGCCTCGCTCTCATACCAGTATTTCGTCGAGTGATTCCACATGTAGTTGGGAAGGTCAACAATGACTGACGGAGTTGGTTTGTCAGGTCCTTGGGCTTCGTTGACTTTTGAGAGATTGACGGAACCACCGGAGATGAACAGTCGCCCTGCGACATCAAATAATGACTTGATGGCATCTCTACCTCTGCTTAAAGCAGCACAATACTGGATGCTGGAGCCGTGGTCTCCCAAGGCCTTCTGTATCTGTTTGATAGGACCTGCTAGGGCACCACTTGGACCTATCTCGATGAGGAAATTTGCCCCATCTCGGCCAGAAACCATCTCCCTGACCGCTTCATCAAACCGGACTGGAGAGGTCATGTTGGTGGTCCAATAAGTGGCGTCGCAGACCTGGCCCAACCGCTTGCTAGTGACTGAGGAGAACATCGACACGTGTTCCTTTCCTTGTAAAGGTGGCCCACAGTTCTGGAGAATCATATCTTCATATGAAGTAGCGCTGTCAGCCATGAACATGGAATGGTAGGCAAAATCGACTTGCAACATCCGGGCGAAATGGCCATCTCTTTGTAGTTGGCTCTTCATTTTCTCCAGTGCTTGGCGATCACCTGAGAGCGTGACACTACTTGGACTGTTGAAACAACCGACTTGAACCGAGGTTTTCATGTCACCGATGTATGCTTGTACTTGATCCGGGCCAAGCCCAACCGCAAGCATACCAAGGGCAGGTCTGGCTTGATCAGAAACGCAGGCTTGCCCTCTGAAAAAGGCAATCTTGATTGCTTCTTCTGCCGTCAATAAGCCAGCCGCGCACGCTGCTGCAATCTCGCCGGAGGAATGACCAACAACTGCCATAGGAGAGACGCCCCAGCTTTCAAGGATGACAAGAATAGCAAGTTGGAGGGCAGTTGCCAGCGGCTGGGAGAACTCAGGCATGCGGAGTCGATCCGGTGAGCTTGGTTTCACTAGCTCATCTGCAAAATTGTTAGAAAAGAGTACTGCTAGATGTAGAGGAGCTTACTGAGAAGAGTCCAAGAAGGTGCGTTTGGTAGTGATTGAAGCACCTGATCAAGACGCTTGATCAACGACTTAGCGACAGGGAAGGTCTCAATAACCCCCTTGCCCATCTGCGGCCACTGGGCACCCTGGCCGGTAAATACAAACCCAATATTTGGAGGATCAGTACTCTTCTTCCCGAATATGAAGGCACCCTCATCAAGACTGATCTTATCAGTGACTACATAAGCCCTGTGGAACAGACGGCTTCTTCTCTCAGAGAGAGTATAAGCCAAGTCGGGCAATTTGAGAACCACGCTTGGGTTAATCAAATGTTTGCACACGGCCTTGCAATGTGCTCGGAGGGACTGCTCGTCATTTGCTGAGAAGACGAGTGTAGATGGTTGGGTCTCTTCATCATCTGCAAAAAGCTCATCGTAGTCTGACGTGAAGGACGAAACGTGAGGTCGTGGAGATTGTTGGGGGAAGGTTTTCGCGTCGTCCAGGATTACATGGGCGTTCGAGCCCCCGTACCCGAAGGAGTTGACACCCGCCCGTCTGAACGGTACAGCAGGCCATGGTATCGTGGTTCTCGACACACGGACTTTGAGCTTTTCGAAATCAACTGCACCAGCGGATTAGCAGGGGAAACGACAAGCCTCCGGGACGTACTCTTGGGATTCGGCGTTACAAATGTGGGATTGCCGGGGATGAAGCCCTTTTCGATGGAGAGGATGGCCTTGAGCAGACCTGAGATACCCGCGGCGGGCTCCGAGTGTCCAACATTGCTCTTGATCTGCCACGCGGAGGTGTGTTAGCAAGCACAAGGTCCGGATGAGGAGACATGCTGGTCGCGAGGCAGGCAATGAAGACATACAGATCCAATAAGCATGGGGCGGTCGGCGGGGCGCGACTCTCGAAACACCGACGAGAGTCCCGCGACCTCCATCGGATCCCCTGCGGGGGTCCCGGTGCCGTGGCACTCGACATAGCTGGTGGCGGCGAGATCGTGAATACCTGCATTTGCATAAGCGGCGCGGATGGCGGTGGCCTGGGCCGCGGCGCTGGGGCTCGCAATGCCAGGTGTGCGGCCGTCGCTGTTGGTGGCTGTGCCGCGAATCACGGCTCGGATCGGATCGCCGTCGCGGATGGCGTCGTCCAGCCGCTTCAAGACGACCGCGTTCACGCCTTCGGCCTTGATATAACCATCAGCCTTGACATCGAACGTGTGGCATTTTCCCGACGGCGATGCCGCGCCCTTCATCGCGCCCTCGTCCATGTTGTGCTCGGGGCTGAGGTACAGATTACTCGCGGCGACGATGGCTTCGCTGATCTCCCCGGTGCTGAGGTACCGGCACGCCACGTCGACCGCGACCAAGCTGCCAGAGCACGCGGTGTCGATGGTGAAACTGGAAGCAGTGCGTGAGTATGGGACTTTCGAACTACTTGACGGTTGTGAGCTCCTACCTTGGTCCTCTGATATCCAGAAAATGGCTAATTCTGTTGCTCAGGATGGCCCGACCTACACCAACTGTGACAGAAGGAGGCCGATCTTCTGGGTCCCTGCCGTGCATATCGGCGTAATCTAGTTATAAGTTAAGTCATGGGAGAAACAAATTGCATCCGCATCGGAGGGATTTCATACCAACAGCGTAGGACCCCACAAAGCAACCAACCGGCTTCCCGGCGAGAGCCTCGAGACTGATACCCGCATTCTCGAGGCACTCATAAACCACTTCCAAGAGCTGCCGTTGCTGAGGGTCCATGGCAATCGCATCCACTCGTGGAATACCAAAGAACTGAGCGTCGAAATCTTGTGGGTCTATGTCCTCGAGGAACATACCGCCGGGGGATCTCATCGTTTTTGGTTTCCTGGAGCCGTCATGGTGCGTTTTCAAGTTGAAACGTGACTCTGGTGCCTCATTGTGGGCGACTCCTCCTCGCTCGAGAAAGTTCCAGAGAGCATCTGGAGAGTTGCAGTTGCCAGGGAGACGGCAGGCCAAGCCAATAACTGCAATTGGCTCTTGCGAATATGCTGCTTTTGAGGGTCGCATGTTGCCGGGAGGGACATCTCCCAGAACCACAGAACCCATCCGGCCGAGGAAAGTGAACGAGCCACTTCCCAAAAGTCTGAACTCGGAAGCCGATTTCACGTACTTTGTTGATTCCGAGAGAGTACAGGCCCTGAGAGGGCAAAAGATCCTTGCAAGAAGAAGGTGGAATGAATCCTCAGGTTGGCAGGGCCGAATTCAAGTGAATGGACATGAGTCCCAAGTCCCTAAGAATGAATTCGATGAATCTCAGGTTGTTGGGTTGGATTAAAGTGAATGGGCGTGAAACTCAGTCACTGAAAACGAAAGCTACCGCTGCATATTGGCAAAGGGGGAATCCAAGTTCCCCCCTGCGAAATTTAATCAACATGGTGCCGAGGGAGCCGCCAGTATGACCCGGAAGTCGCAAGCTGGGATAACCCACATTTGCAGTCCCGATCCGTCTATGGGGTCACATGAGACCCGGTGATGTTTCCTTGCTGAGGTTCTTATCTCGAAGTTGAGGTCTTACACCGACACCTCGGTTCCATGGGGGCGAAATTCCGAAGGGATTGGTTTCCAAGACGCAATGGCGCGCAAACCTTGCTCAAACCATCGCCGGGTAATGTGGGACGACATACGCACGATGGAAGTCGGTTCTTCCCTGTCCTGCAGTGCAACGTGGTCCAATGCTGAGGTACTGGGATCGGAAAGGTGGGAGCTACCGTACACTCGCGAGATCTTTCACTCCGGCTTCCGGCAGTAAAGCTCCGCGCAGAGTTACATGACATGTCAATCACTGATCAACGGCGCACCTGCCAAAAACACTAATTCGGCTATAGCTTCAAATATTGAGAGGCGAATTCCCAAGAAGCAGTATTTACGCTGGTTTACGACTGGGAATTTCGAGATACATATTGCTGTTCGAATTTCCACGCTCTCTCTTCAATCTCGAGTTGAAGATGGCAAACCACGACGAGGTCGAGTTCAAAACTCTGGACGGCCTCACCTTGAGGGGGTGGCTGTACCCAGCAAGCAAACGAGGCCCTGGTATCGTCATCACTCCTGGGGTAAGTCCGTCCGAGCTGTGGGCTCCTTTCGTTGGTTTCATTCCACGTGATCCAGATAACCAAGGCTCTTCTTGATACTTGTTGCAATCAAAAGTCCCAGAGCCTCAATTTGCAACTCTTTTTCAGTTCCTCAACTGACGAACTTTTAGTTCAATTGTGTCAAGGAGATGTTCGTACCAGAGGTCGCGGAACAATTCCAGCTCCTGGGCATCACATCGCTCATCTATGACCCACGAAGCACCGGCGTGAGCGATGGCACTCCTCGAAACGAGATCGACCCAATGAAGCAAGTCGAAGACTACTCCGACGCCCTCACCTTCCTCAGCACACTGCCTATTGTGGACTCAGACCGCATCGGCTTCTGGGGTATGTCGTTCTCGGGCACCATAGCTCTCTGCGCGGCTGCCCTGGATAAGAGGGCGAAATTTGTAATCGGTATCTGCCCGCTGCTGTCGTTCGAATACAGCAAGAATAGGTTCCCAAAAGTGCTCGCGAAAGCCGCCAAGGACCGAGAGTCGCAGGTCAAAGGAAACCCCCCGTTCTACCTGCCCCTTCTGACCGACAAGGGAGAGAATCCAGCCGGATTTGGCATTGGGATGGATAAGGAAGGATTCGAGTACATCTCCACCGCCAAAGAGAGAGTGGCGCCCTCCTTCGAGAACCGCACCACGATCCAATCGTACTATAAAATCGTCATGTGGCAACCAAGCGCGCTAATGCGGTATGTCTCGCCAACTCCGGTGATGTTCGTCGTGCCAGAGCTTGATAGAGTCTCTCCCCCGGAGGACCAGATCGCCCTCTTCGAGACCTTCGCCGAGCCGAAAAGATTACATGTCTCAATGGGTAAAGGGCATCTGAACGTTCTGAGTGGCGAGGACTTTCCTTCGATCATGAAGCTCCAAGCCGGCTGGGCCGTGGCTGCGTTAGACGGAACACTGGGCGTGCAGTAACGCATGTACATTTGATATGCAGCAGTGCATGCGCTGGCAGGATGACCTAACCTTGTTGTCAGCAGTAGTCGGCAACGGTTACGGCACGGAAGGGGATCGTACGTAGACGGTGCACCTTCTTTTCCTGGAGATCAGCACGCGAACGCATCGGCAGCGGGCCGGGGGAAAAGGTTTTCAGTTATATAGTCCGTAGGAGAGTTATACAGAGTTACACAGGTACATTTCAAGTAACACAGTCCAGCGCATCAACCGCTGTTCCAACAGAGGAATGACAGAAAATTGACCAGTCGCCGAGCGAATTCGTTATGTCGATAATCATGCGCTCCATTACCAACAATCAATCCCGTGCTCCCCATAGGGTGCCGGTGGAGGCGACCGAGGCTGTGGCCCTCTGCATTCATGGTGTTGCAGGAAACCGGCGGGGGAGGCACCTTCGCGTGGCGGCCTCTCACTCGCGAATTCAAACTTAGGCAGATGCAAGCTGCAGCAGTGGGGTTAAATTCCCACTCACTCGTCCAGTACATGCGAGACAGGAAAACCGATAGGATGGCTGTGTGGTCCCCGCACGGGCTGGCAAACGATCGTGCCGTACCGCTTTCCGCGGTGTGGGAAACTGAACGCGAGAACGACCCCTCTATGCACCGTGTTCCGCAATGGGGGAGGTGCATAACATGGTAGCCAGTATTCATCAAGAACCAGCCGCTGTTCAAGGATGAACGTTACCCCGCTGCGTTGACCTCCGGAATCCCAAACGGCGGATTGAATAGTAAGTTAGCTCTTGCGAGCTACCCCTCCATCTGAGCTGTCTCTCCTGCTATTCTCCTTCCACATGTAGCTCCTTTCTATTCCCAGTAAAACAGGTTAATGCGTTTAATGCGTTTAATGCTGGGGCCCTCCCACCGCACGGTTCACGAAATTGTATCATATAGGTTTTCCTTATGCAGATGGTCATCTACGAAAGTTTAGATGCCCCCACACAATCCCAAATACTCCGTTGAAAGGCCGAGTAAGATTGATTGGGAATTTCTCCGTGAAGTTTCGTCTTTGTTCCCGCGGCTCTCTCGTAAAGAGGTTGACATCCGATCCTTGCTATCCCCCAGCTGATTCTATCACTGCTCCCAAGGTGATTCCGTATCCTCGAACGTCATGGAGTCTATCAAGACGACAGTGAATGGGTGGAACATCATGGAGTCCATCAAGACCGCAGTCAGTAGTTGGAACATCATGGAGTCTATCAAGACCACAGTGGATGGTTGGAGCATCAATATGGATGTTCTCTACTCGCCGTCTAGCTGGCCGATCAGGCCTCTATCCCTCGTTGCTATGATCATACCCACATACCTGATACTGTTATCGATCTACCGCCTCTACTTCCACCCTCTTGCCAAGTTCCCCGGCCCCAAGCTTCCCGCACTCACCGGACTGTACGAGTTCTACTACGAGTGCATTCTCGGCGGCAGATATTTCGAGGAAATACTGCGAATGCATGAGCAGTATGGTATCCGCGCCTCCCACCTTCTTAACAGCTCTTTTACTCACCGTCGTCTAGGTCCAATCGTCCGTATCCGACCAGATGAACTCCACGTCAACGATCCCGACTGGAACGAGCCCTTCAAGATCAGCTCCCGAGTCAGCAAATGGCACTGGTACTACCGCGCCTTCGGCTCCTCGCAAGCCTCTTTCGGAACCGTAGACCACGAGCTCCACCGCATCCGCCGCAGCCCTCAGAATCCATACTTCACTGTCGCAGAAGTGCAGAAGTTTGAGCCAGAGATTGAGCACATTGTTGGCATACTCTGCTCTCGTCTAGAAGAGGCAAAGAAGACGGGCGAACCGGTCAATATCTCGAATGCGACGAAATCCCTGGCTACGGATGTAGTGACGGAGTTTGCGTTCCATAAGTCGTATAACCTCCTTAGTGAGCCTGACTTTGCGGCCGGCAATCACAACATGACGAGGACGTTTGCTCTGGTTGCAACGTGGCATCGCCATTTCGGGTTTATTCTGCAGTTGTTCGAGGCTATGCCTCGCTGGTTCGTTGCTCTAACTGACCCTTCTGCCGTCGCCATGCTTGATTTCTTCGATGTTAGTTCAACCAACTTCAACATCTTTCCTTCCTTACTTTCTCTAATGGTCTAACCATTGGGAACAGGACATCGAAAACCAAACCAAAGCCCTTATTGCCAAGCACAAAGGGCACACCGGCAAAGACATAGCCGCCGACATCGTGCAACAGATGCTCGATTCCGATATGCCTGAAGTCGAGAAGAACACCAAGCATCTCATGCTCGAAGTGCGCACCATCGTTGCTGCCGGGACAGAGACGTCTGGAAACACGCTCAGCGTTACAATCTTCCATCTCGTGGCCAATCCAGAGAAGGCACTAAGATTAAAAGAAGAGTTGTTGGAGGCGCAAAAGAAGAATCATGGGGTGCCGTTGACGTATCAGGAGTTGTTACAGTTGCCGTACCTGGTGCGTGCGCCTGAGAGTGCGACTTGCTTGACTTGTTAGGTTATGTACTGACCATGTTATATCAGAATGCTGTCGTTTCGGAAGGTCTTCGGTGAGTCCACTATATCAGATATATCGCTATGGAGTTGGAAAGTCTCACTCACACGTACCGTCTAGTATTTCCACCAGTGGAGCAGGCCGACACCCTCGAATCAACCCTCGCAGTGCCATGACCTACAAATCCTGGACTATTCCTGCCGGTGTAAGTACCCCTCCCTTCCCTCCCTCTCATCCACCCCCGTCCATAATCCCTGTCCTCCAATCAGAGTATCTGAGCTGTACTGACGGATGCAGACCCCGGTAAGCCTAACCCAAAAATTCATCCACGAGAACCCCACGATCTTCCCAAACCCTCGCTCCTTCTCACCAGAGCGGTGGGTCAACGCCGCTGACCGGAAGCGGCTGGAGAAATACCTGACGCCGTTTGGTCGTGGCTCGAGAGTGTGTGTTGGTATGAAGTAAGCCTCCGCCCCGCCTTCCCTCCCTTCCCCTTAAACAGAAACCAACCGCTAATCAATGCACGTAACCCGCAGTCTCGCAAACGCAGAAATGTATCTAGCGCTAGCGAGAATCTTCGCCTCTTTTGATCTAGGGCTGTATGAGACGAATCGAGAGGATGATATTGATCAGTATCATGATTTTGTTAGTCCGTATCCGAAGGCGGGGAGTGTGGGGTTGAGATGTGTTGTTAAATGACCTGAGTCGAGGAGTCGGAGTTGGCGAAATGGGGCCTGGAGTGGAATAGGTGATGGGTAATGAGTAATGGGATAACTAAATGACTTGCGTAACGAAGAATGATATCGTAGTGCTTGATAGATTGTGTGATAGTTCCAGTGATGTGATGCGTTTGAAAAGCGACAAGAGTATAACCGGCAAAGTTCGTTGTTGCGAGGAAACCAGCTGGAACACTCTGGCCACGTGGGGCATCACACCTAAGATGGGCCGCATACACCAGGCTCGGCAATGATACCTGAGGTATCAATACTGGATTGATATCGATTCGGTATCGAATCGAATCGAATGAATCAATACCCCCCTACTTTTTAAATGCCTTATTATCTTCTATTTTAAAAAGAGACTTATTTCTATACAAGCTTTACATATATAATCTATTATAGATAAAGGATTTTAAGCTTTAAAATTTATAAAATTATTAATAAACTCTTAATATAATAATATCTCTTCGTATTTGGACTATTAGCCTTATACTCGGAAATTCGCTTATTACCCAAATCTTAATAAGCTTGAGAACTTCAAAAATTAGGTACTATAAGTAAAGCTTCTTATAAAAGGTTTTTAAAAAAAAGTCTAAATTATAAAGAATACTCTAAATAATAAAGCAATATACTTTTCTTTTTAATATCCAAGCCTTTAGGTTAGTTTTATTAATAGTAAAGAGTACTTGGGGTCCGAGAATCGCTTAGGTATCAATACCATCGATACTGGATCGTTGCCGAGCCTTGCATACACCGTGGCTTCCACGTGATGCGCGGGGCGCGTCCTCCTCGCCGGCGATGCTGGGCAGAAGGTGCGGGGCAATCCGTTACACGGCAGTGCCGAAATCCCCGGCTGTTCTACAGAAACCTTTCGCCATTCAATAATAGAGCATGGTGTGTCTTCGTATTGAATGTTATTGCACTATTATGGGGCTGCCAATTGGCAATGAATAAGGTTATTACGAGCCTGCGGACATAAGTCCCTGTTTTTAGGGCATTTCGCTGAGAAACGAGTCCCATAACTATTTTGGTCGTTTTTATTTTATATTTAGAATTGGATTTGGTGGCCTTCTAAACTCAATCTATCATTTTTCGTCGTGTGCGCTTGAATTATACAAGGTTTCAATTTGTAGTTGTGAAGAAGCTGTGAAGTGAAGTGAACGACTTTGGTTTTGTGATGCCTAAATACATCGCTAAAAACAAGGACTTATGTCCGCAGGCTCGTTGCTTGGTTTTGTTACTACGTACTGTACAGTGGTCTTTAAATGTTAACTAGTATTTAACTGCATATAGCAAGAAAGGCTGGAATCAAAACAAGGAATTGGTCAGGCCACCCTTCGATTCTAGCCAGTTCGTCGAAAAATCCCCTGTAAACAGGCCATGCTGTATTTAACGTTTAAAGGGGAGGTAAGGGGCACCCACGCCCACGTAACGAGTAACTCACGTACCCGGTAGAAGCATACGCTAGCCAACAGCCCCATACCACTCGACCGCCCACTACCCCTGTCGGACCACCAAAAGTTTATCCTATTTTTAAAGTTCTTAGAAAATTCTAAAAAAAACTCTGGAATCACTATCGCGAGGTCACTTATCACGAATGTCTAATTAGTTTTATTGTTTAGAGCCGCTGTGGTGAAATCACGGTTCGGGCGGTTGAGTGGTCTGGGCAGTTGGCCAGCAATGCTTCTATGGAGGGCAACGTGGAACCACGGAGTGCCCACAACACACACAATAAGATCTGTGTATTTAGGTCACAACTAACTCTTTCGTAGGGTATAGTTCTGTTCTGAGTCAAAGATACAGTTGTCCACCATTGCAAGTATTTGTGGCCGAATTCTCACCTAAAACATTAGGAATATTAATCCTCAAACATGTCCCCGCCTTACAATGTTAGTCCTAAATCCATCCGCACAATATCAATCGCGACCTCTTCTCTTTTCCTGCTCCTAACAGCTCCGAGAAACTAACTTAAAGCATGCTTAGGTCATCATTGCTAAAGCCGGTATTCAGGTCTTCTGCTGGCTCTTCCACTTGTCAAAAAAGTATTTCTATCCTACTCCTCGAGGCTGCTAACAGGCTAGACGAGCAACCGTGAGCGACGCATTATTATCCTCCTGCCGCTCGTGAGCTGCGGCGTGTTGGCGTGTTGGAAGATGTTCAAGACCGAGGTTTCTTGCCACAAGCCCTCTATTGGGGAAACCTGAAAGGACCCGACTGGCTGCGATGAACGTTAGCGATCTCAAGGATCACCTTGACCACCTGATCTCTCTTCCTCACAACAACCTGGGCGGTATCATATAAGCACCTTCAAAAACAGCCCACGGCCAAAATCGTGTGTTGCACCAAGGTGACAAAAATTGACCTGGATGAGAACAGCGCTTTGGTTGAGGCCGAGACTGCCAACGACATCAAGAAGTTCGAGTCCAGTTACCTCGTCAGCTGCGAGAGTGCGAGTAGTTAGGTTCGAAGGTCCCTGTTCAGAGAATAGAGCTTCCCTGGTTATTCGTGGTCCCTGCAGATCGTTGTAACCAATCTACGCCATCTCCATGGCTCTGATCAGACTGCTCAACTAGAGAGTGCGCTTGACAGGGAGCTCTAAAGCTTGTCCCTACCGATACTGGGAGCTTCTTTCCCGTGTACCGTAGCTTGCTTATAGCCCAGGGGCACCCTGTCGCGCGCCTTCGCGGCGCGCCCGGGTGCGGCCAATGGGTCATATAATTTAATTAATTATAATTACGGAGTTTTGGCCCGAGATTAAATTGGTGTCGGTTTACTAGTAACGCGTAGCACCGTCACGTAATATGCGTGGAATACAAGTGCGTTAAAGTTAGTGAAGTGGTTTTTAGTTCGAAGTAAGGATCGCAGTATCGTGGTATTAATATGCGATCCCTAAATCTGCTAAGCCTAATGGGGACTAGCTACCGGTTGAAGATCCTCAGAAGAAACAGGCAGAAGTGAACCAAGTACCAGGTTCGCGAATTACCGGGTATTTTACTCGTCACGTATGAACACAAGAGATTTCTAGAATTCCGATAAATTCCAGAATAGAAGCGTGAAGCTCGTAGAAGCTTGGGAGCGAGGCTAAATACTCCTTAGCGCCATAATTAAGCGAAATATGTGCCTGAGGCTCAAGCGAATTTTCCCCCTCACACGGTCGAGTCAACTATGGGACGCGAGGTCACATGACCATGTCCCGTATCCCATATCCCGTTGCCCATGTCCCATTGCCCATGTCCCATTGCCCATGTCCCGTGTCCCGAGTCCCGTAACTACGCACGTGACTCCCGAAGGAATAGCTATACTAATAATTGGATTAAGTTAGGAACCTAATAATTAAATTATAATTTATTAACTATTAATTATTACGTTATATGAACTTATAAAAGAAACAAAGAATTAAAGGGCTATAAGGCTAATATAAGACTTAAATAAGGTTTTATTTAATTTTAGTTTAAGTTTATAAAAAGAGAAATTAAAAAATAACTTAAAAGATAAAATAAGCTTATATAAGGAATAATTATACGGGATAAATATACGCGAAAAGTATTACGGGTATAGTACTCAGGGCTTGGAAAGCAAGATAGAAGGTCTTTTATAAAGACGATTTAAAGCTAAGAAGGGAAAGCTAGAATATAGGAGGCTATAGGCTTAAGTATACCTATAGTAAACTAGCTTCTAAGGGGCCTAGTATCCTAAATATCTCCATATACATTTCCACGCTAGCTATTAGGTGATTATATCAGGTAATCGGAATATTGAAACCTGAACTATAATAAAAAGAGTATATAAGTTATAGGAAAACAAGAAAAAGATTTATAAAAAGAAAATAATATATAAAAATAAGAGATTAAAATAAAAGCAAGAAAGTAATAACTAGTAATAATAAATTAAGATTTCTATAAGAACTTATATAAACTAAAAATAGCAAGCTAGCTATAAAAGTATAAATAGAAATATTAGTTTAATAATTATATAAGAATTATATTATTAACTAATATGTTAAAAAATTAAGTATATTAATTAATATAATTAATTTATAATTAATTTAATATAGAACTAATTAATTAAATTATTTTATAATTATAATAAATTAATATTTATTTAATAATTATCAAATAACTAAAGCACTTATTAAGTAGCTCTAGTTAAATTAAGCTAGGGCTTATATAATAATAGCTAAATACTAACTTTTAATAATAATAAATAAGTTATTTTCTTTGAAATCTCTATATTTCTTCTTTTATTATCTAACTTTAGCTCGCTTACTAAGCGCTACTGCCCCTAATTAGGATAGTACTAGAGCTAGAACGGGCAGGAGCGTTACCAGATTCGGCTAGTACGATTACGTGTGTATTAATCTAATTAATACGTGAACAGAATATGATTAATGAGTATGTTTCGTGATTAAATTAGATTAATGGCTATTAATCTAATCTAATCTATTCATTTGACATACTGTTGTTAACAATTACAACTTACCTGCGAGTCTTTACTTCAGTCAAGCCCTTCATTAGTATGTTTCAGGCTCGCAGTATTTCCTCAGCTTGTCTTCTTTATCGTTTAGAATATTATCTTATCTACCTCAATTTCTGTACTTCAGATGTTCAGGGTTGGCAAAGAGCTGCCATAGAAGACAAGGAGGTAAATATTGGTTGAGATTACCAAAATACATTTACATAACAAGAGAAATTTTCTGGGCTGTTGGGTTGGCCTATGAGAGAGGGGATTTTGGCAGGTCCGTTTGGGTTTGCAGTTTTGATAAAGAAGAGCTGGGACGGGTATACAGGGATTTCAAGGTTTGGTGCGACACAAGGAAGTGTGGAAGGAGGAGTAAAAAATAACAGGAGGTTCTAGGTGTGCAACATGCGGTGGCAGGTTTAAGTAGTGGTTTTAGCAGTATCTAAGGGAGAATCTGCTATCTAACTATTGACATACTTTCTCCAGTCATGCACATCCTTGAATCCCAAGACCTCTCTAATCTTGCGATTACTCAGTGGTGCCTCATATTTTCCCATCTCACGAGTGACCTTGGTTTTCGGGTAATTCTTTGCCAAAAACTCCTTCGTCGTCTCCTTAACCGTGATCGTATCATTTGTGGCGTTGAAGATCTGAAAGCCGAGTCCGTCTTTCTTGATTGCCAAGTCACAAATCTGTCCCAGGTCGCGGGCGTCAATGTATGACCAGGCATTGCGCTTGCGGCCCGCCGGTTTTGAAATGTAGCCTGGAAAATCTCGCTCATCTGTGTATTCATTAGTTTTCAACCCCGCGCCGAGTTATCTTTGTGCAATGACTTACACTCGTGGGGTTCAATGACGTTCCCAATTCGAAGGGCGTAAATATCTATTCCAAATCGTCTCGCAAACTAATCCTTGTGAGCTGTAGTCAGATTTCCGCACTCACATAATCTCAACTTACTGTTCTTGCTGTCTTTTCTGCACAGATTTTGCTAAGAGCATAGGAATCTTCAGGATCGACGTCGTAGTCTTCTTCGAGAGGAAATGAATGATAGTCTGCGTCACCCTGAGCAAAACAAACGCCGTACGTTGTCTCGCTACTCGCGACGATGATTTTCTTGACACCCAGTTTGCAAGCTGTGAGAGCATTGTCAGTCACAATACTTGAGCAAAGTTTTTGAAACACTTACCAGCTTCGATTACGTTGTAAGTTGACGTCACGTTGCTAGAGGGCGTGGTCAACGGCCAAACTACTTACTAGTTCAGGTGGGAAACTTTGGTACTTACGCTTGGAATGTCTCGTTATCGGGAACGATCATATTGCGAGGATATGCAGCAAAATGTATCACAACATCTGGTGGCTGAGGAAGCGATTTCTCATCATAACCGCTCATGTTGAAATGCGAGGTTAGAGCATTGAATGCTTGACCCGATTGCGTGAGGTCTGCCTTCAAGGTGTAGATGTCGGCCTTTGGATCCGGGAAAGGGGCAAGGTCTACGTTTAGTATTTTGTGGCCCTGCTCGAGGAGGTAAGGAAGCACGCTGGAAAATCTCAGAGTCAGCATTGCTTGGCGGGGAACAAATTAGGGAGTTGAAACCATGTTTCGAGTTCTCTTTACTCTAAAGACGAGAACAGCCTCTCCAGGCATCTGAGAGGGGGAATTTGGGCTCAGAGATTGACACATACTGTCTTCCGGCTTTTCCACTACCGCCGGTAAAGAGGATGCGTTTGCCACCCGACTTTATAGAGATTTCGCTATTTCCCATGTTGGATAATTCTTGAGCGCCAAGTTTCAAACAATGGAAAGAATTCTATTTTGGGCGAAGTTCGTTTGAAACTGTTGTTAGCTATTTGAATATGAGGAGAGCGTTCTTTATCCCATCTGCCTGCATTCCGTGAAGTAAACGAACATCTTATTCCCAGGACACATTGCCACTACTCCCGGAAATCCCGCAGATGCGGTATTCAAACCACTCCTCGAGGAGCGATCATGCAATGCTTCAGCGTATCACAAAAGCGGGATGACAGGCTTGGCAGGGGTAGACAGTCCCCTTATAAATCATGACTCCACAACCGGTTGACATAGCGGCTTTCACTCCGCTCCCTTCTTCCTCGCCGAATTGGGGACAGAGGGTGCTTTGTCATATGATTTTCTGGCGCTTCCACGAAGCTGAACGGCTCGCAAGTTCGTTTCCCCGGCGGACTTTTTTTACCCCGGATTATTAACCTTCATCCCCGCAAAGTGACCACACTAGAATGCGGAGTGATAGCGGTGATGTATCCGCAAGATGGAGAAACTGGCATGCGGCGATCCCACTCTTCTCTAGAGCGTACTTCGAGTGACATGTCGGAACTGGTAATATAACTCGAGACATCTCCGAAGTGATGTTATCAGAAAAAACATATTTTTTCAGCCCAAAAACATTCAACAATTCAACATGAAACCTGGAGTTTATCAGTTTTTGGTGGGGTGTTTTGCAGCCCTTGGATCCTTTTTATTCGGCTATGACTTAGGTGTCATAGCTGAAGTTGTTGCGTCGGACTCCTTCAAGACTTTATTTCTCCAGCAAAATGCGAACTCTCGATCTGGGACTGTGGTGGCCCTCTTTACAGGAGGCTGTTTTACTGGGGCCCTTGGTGCTGGATTTTCTGACAGACTTGGTCGTCGAGGCACTATTCTTATGGCTTGCTGCATCTTCGTTGTTGGTGGTACGATTCAAACAGCAGGTGTCACCATCGGTATGTTATATGCTGGAAGGTTTATTGCAGGAATTGGTGTTGGATTTTTGACCGTAAGTGGACCCAATCTTGGCATTGTGGATGGCATTAATTTTTTTTGATATAGATGATAATTCCCATATATCAATCCGAGATCTCACATCGCCGTATTCGAGGTAGAATCACCAGTCTTCAGCAACTTTTCAACGCTCTAGGACAGATCTTCGCCACGTGGGCTGGCTACGGTTGTTTTGTGACCTGGGATGGAACCGGTAACAGTCGTTCATGGCGGATTCCGCTCGCGATCCAAATCATCCCAGCTCTTTTCCTTGGGGGACTGGTGTACCTCTTCCCAGAAAGTCCGAGATGGCTGTGTGACCACGATCAACCCGAACAAGGGCTCAAAAACTTAGCCCACTTGCACGCCTATGACGACACCAAAGATTCCTATGTCATCGCCGAGTTCAACCTCATCCAAGCCCAAATAGCAGAAGAACACTCCCAAAAGTCCAAAACTTACCTCGATCTCTTCAGAGACTGGCCCAACCTCAGGCGGACTATCCTGATGATGATGATCCAAGCCAGTTGCCAAATGACCGGAGTCAGCGCCATCCAGTATTTCTCCCCTCAAATCTTTGCTCAGATCGGGATTCCCACCGACACGACGCTTCTTTTGCAAGCCGTCAATGCCATCATTGCTTTCCTCGGGACCGCGGTCTGCATTGCAGTGATTGACAACGTTGGGAGAAGACCACTGGAAATTTATGGCGCGATTATAATGAGCGGGACATTCATCGTCAACGCCATCTTGATCGCAGTTTTCCCAGCGACAGTTTCAAACACTGGGGCACACTGGGGCTTCATCGTCATGACTTGGGTCTTCAACTTCGTATTCTTCGTCACCAGCGGTCCCCTCTCATGGGCTATTCCTGCCGAGCTTTTCGGTACAGCCATGCGTACAAAGGGTGTATCGTGGGGGGCGATGACCTCCTTCGCTTTCAACACTATGATCGGCCAGATCACTCCAATTGCCATATCGTCCATCGGCTGGAAGTTTTACATTATTTTCATCGTCTGTAATTTGACAAGTGCGCTCTTCTTCTGGGCGTTCCTTCCAGAGACGAAGGGACTTAACTTGGAGGACATGGATGAGCTGTTTTACAACTCGCCGACTTTTGTACCTGGCTCACACTGGAAACCGAGTTCTCATGTTGATAGCGATGCTGCAGAGGTCAAGGAACAGGAAGAGAGCGATGTTGGGACTGGAAAATCGGATTATGCAGGTGCAGGTGGGGTTCCGACAGACCAGCAGGTTGAACGCGTCCAATTGAAGGAATAGGCATCTGTGGGTGTAACTGGGTAGAAGTCAAGATGCTTCGGGCTTGTTTGATACTAGATGATAGAATCGTAGGGCTTGGTCGTGGGAGTGTGAGTGGTTATGGTAATACTCTAGTCACTGTTTGAGCCTGCGTACATGAGACAAGAATTCAAAATTATCTGTTGAACGATGCACTTTCCGTGACTGGCGTAAATTACCCGTGTACGTATTGGACGTTTGAATAGCGATAACAGAAAGTCCTCGTCGCCTTTTCGAAAATAAGCGGGGGCCTTCCTTCGCGTTGCGCGGAAATCCATTCCAGACACCTCAAAACCTCGACGGCACAAAGGTCTAAACCTACCTTTTCTCCCTCTTATAATCGAATGTTCGGTATCTCTTAAGTTAATCACATTAATTTTTGAAAGTAATGTATGTTGGTATTGCTTGAAAATTTTGGATGTGCTTTTGACAGAGGGCATCCGTGAGCATCCCTGCTGGCCTCGAAGAACTGCTTAGAATTTGGTCATTGCAAGGGTTTCGGAGATCCTGTGAACAAACTACTAGGACCATCGCTTCCTCCACTTCCATTAGTATCCGTCGGGGAGGAGGCCATTAATTGGGGTCCCCCTGTCAAGGTACGGATGAGGTTATCCGAGATGTCGGGTTGCCACCAAGAACTGCAGAGTCACTCAGGGGTTTGATTGCTAAGCGAGGATGACATCTACCTGAAAAAATTTGTTGGCTGATTGTCACCCAGATCATCCCAGTGGCTCAGTGCCCACAAAAGCCTCCAAACTAGCCTGCCAAGCCTGCGCGATCCCCCAAATTCATGGGCCAATGCTCCATAAATCTTATTGCGGAAGGCGGTGTTCGTCCGATAGGTGCAAAATCATTGCATACATTTGGCCGATTGAAAAGACCTTCCATGATGAGCTGCGGCCGCAGTTGAGTAGATCACAACGCAAGAGCTGGAGAGATATACATCCTACAGTACACCTGAGTTTGGCCCGTGACCCCCAGATTTAAATCATGGCAGAAACTGTATTTTCCCTCAATACTGGCAGGAAAATCCCGGCGCTCGGATTTGGTAAGATTTTTGAGACCAACGAATAGATATCTCTGACCTGTTCAGGAACTTGGCAGTCAAAGCCAGGAGAAGTAGAGAAGGCAGTCGAATATGCTCTTTCAATTGGTTACCGCCATATTGATGCAGCATACAGCTATGGAAACGAGGAAGAAGTTGGTATCGGACTGAAGAAGGCATTTGAGGCGGGTATCAAACGTGAAGATGTCTTCGTCACCACCAAGCTATGGTCCACACACCATAGGCGTGTGCAGGAAAACCTCGCGATGAGTCTGGAGAAGCTCGGCTTAGACTACGTTGATTTATACTTGATGCACTGGCCTGTCGCCATGAATACGAATGGAAATCACCCCTTATTTCCTACCACACCGGATGGAAGCCGTGATGTTGATTTCAGTAGGCATCACGTGGATACGTACCTTGATATGGAGAAACTTCTTCACACAGGAAAGGTCAAGGCCATTGGCGTTGCGAACTACAGTGTTGTGTACCTCGAGGAACTTCTTGCCCGTGCCTCCATTGTTCCAGCAGTCAATCAGATCGAGAATCACCCACTATTGCCCCAAGATGACGTCTCGGATTTTTGCAAAGCCAAGGGCATTCATATCACGGCATACAGCCCTCTCGGCAGTACTGGCAGTCCCCTATTGACCCTCCCAGTTGTTGTGCAGATTGCAACAAAAAATGGTGTTTCGCCTGCCAGTATTCTCCTGAGTTATCATAGTACGTAAATATTCCGGGATTGCGTACTTTGTCTCTAATCGTTCACACAGTTGAGAGGGGGCATTCCGTACTTGCAAAGTCCGTAACTCCAGCACGAATTAAGGCAAATCGTCAAATTACCAAGTTGGAGCGTGATGATATGAATGACCTCGCAGAGGTGTCTTCTGGAGGCAATTTAAAGAGACACGGAAATCCGCCGTGGAAAGTTAACCTGGGCTTCCCCGACCAGCAATTTGTCAAGTAGTCATCACAGTACTGCTGCTTAGTTGTATTAGAAAGATGGAACTATGTCGCGAGTGTTTCTTCCCAGTAAGCTAAGTTTATGAAAGTAGTTTGATGACTGTTTAAGAAGTATCCTTTGCCTTTTGAACACTTTCAAGTCTAAGTTGAGAGAGCAATTCGATAACAAATGCATTTAATCACAGGTGGCACGATTACATTTTTGCAAGTATTGCTCCAAAATTTAAAATCTAATTCCGATTGGAACGTTGAGTATTCATACTTTTAAGACGGTGAGAGGCTTTTCTACATAGTTCCAGGTTGCCACTGCCAGGGCCCAGCGTTAGTAACATCGAAGAACCCAATTGGGAAAAAGTTCTCATCAAACATCTCGGGCGAGTCCCCATACAGCGGCAGAGATACATAATTGGCACCGAAATCTTGCCCGACGTTCACATCCTGAATTCCATTGGTACCATTCGACTGGTCAAAGTATCCCAGTGCCGCCCTTTCTTGTGGGTTCAAATCAGCTAGTCCTTCCCGAGACAGGCGCCCCAGCATCCTCCTCAAACCGCGTGCTATATGATAGGATAAATGGCGCTCACTAGCGCCTTCTTTGCTGAAAATCGTGATGATATGTTCGACACTTTCGCGAATAAGGACACTATCTGTGCCTAAACGGGCCGCCTTCCACTGCTGTTGAACTTTCAGAAGGAAAACAGCAGCATAGGTAATCATTGTATGGAGATACAACGGTACACCAATTAGTGCATCTCTGATGTCAGGCTCGTCGATAACTAGTTGCAAAATTGACATGGCGCAGGAGATGGCGAGGTTTGCATGTTCGCGGCGGCCGGCGGATATGTTTTGGGAGGAGAGTTGTTCGAAGCCACGGAGTGAAAGGGAGTTGAGCTGCAGTTTTGCGAAGTGGTAGTGAAGGTTTACTCCTTTTGAGGGGTAAGATGATATATGGGTATTGGGAGCTGAAATGTATTAGCAATACAAGCCTAAGCTAATGGTTTCTCTGGTGGTGATATATTATACCTAGCTGAGGCTCCCATCTAACACGCCAACGATCAATTTCAATGTTCCACTGCCGAAGTCGACCCAAATCATTTTCTTCTAGCTTAGCCTCTACTTCAGGTCCAAAAGCGTTGTAGATCTGGGTAAGAATGATAAAGATTGCCACCTGACTGTGAAGTCTGAAGTCCGCCTGTGTCGCCCCAGGCAACTGCAGAAACTTTTCGTGTTGGACAATTGAGGCGTCATCTTGGATAACAGGTGGTCTGCCATACGCAATACTGAAGTGGTGGTCACAGACGTATAGAAGGTACCACAGCCGAGCACCTTCGAAATGCTCTTGGGAGCCTTTGATTGCTCGAGCATAGCTTCGGTGAAGATTCAACTCGGTTGCAATCCTCACTGCGTGGCCAGATAATTTCCCTAGAAAAGCCCGATTAGCTTTTTGAGAAGGATTACAACATGACAATAACTCTGGGAACTAACAGCTGACATCCGACAACCAAAATGCCCCGATGCACAGCCCTCTAATTCCGTCAAGTGTATGATAGCGATCCATCATTGAGGCACTGACAAGGTCGAGAAATTCTGCGTAGCAAACATCAAATGTGGAGGTTTTTCCAGGAATATGGAGCGCTGTCACCGTGAGAATTGCTGCTAGTAACAAGGAGGATGACCGCCGAACTGAAAGCAGATCCTTGTGTAGAAGGACAATCCCACCCCAGAGGTATTGATTCAGAGAGCGCTCGAATATCTGGAACATTTCCTCTGCTTCGGCTAAGCCGATTTCGCCACTTGAAATGAAATCCTTGTCCTCTAAAGGCGCAGCTGTGCTTTGCTGGAAGTAGCCATGTGGATTGCTGCGCAAGTTTCTGAGCTTAGTGACTTCGTAGAGGCTCCCCATGGGTGCGGCAATTAGGGTATCGTTCCCAGCTTCCTCAAACCCTGGTCGCTCTTGGGAATTTTCTCTTGTCATTGCCATTGTTGCACTCTGACTAGTTCGTCTTTCCTGTTCTTGACTGCGCGCTGAAGCACGCATCCCGGAATGGAGGTCTTCTTGACGGTTGACAGAATAGGATTGCTGTGACGATTGATCTTGGACGATTGAAGTGAATGTTTCCAAAGCGGGTAGAGCTAAGTTACTCAGAATTTCAGACACGGCTGTTCGCAGTTGTCCTGATGTATACTCCATCCTTGCCTTCCATCTGCAACGATTAGTATTCGTATCCAAACGTCAAGTTTCACACCGTCCACTCACTCTCCATCATCCTCCAGAATCGACTGAAGATTCTTGTTAACCACACATTGAAACCCTCGCTTTCGGCATCTGCTGCATATTGTTTCCCCGCCCTCTTTCAAGTCGCATTTGATTTTTCGTCGTTGGCATTCCGTGCCTGAAACTGCCCTCAGCTGATACTCTGAATTTGCTGGAACTTGCCAAGTGGGTTCGGTGCTATAAGAACATCAATACGTACAAGCTTGTATCTTCTTGGAAACCTTTGGAAGTCTCTTCGATACTCCCCTCGTTGCTCCGTTTGAAGTGTCAATCATGTGATCTGACCCATCCTGCATCTGCGGGGAAGGCACCCTGTCGCTGATGTCATAATGAGCGCGCTTCATACCGCGTCTGAGACCAATTTTTTGAAGTTTTGGCCGTCGAATAGGTCTTTGATGTCAAGTGTAGCAGTGCGGATATGTGTCCGTGAGGGGAGCGGGTTTTGCAAGAAGAGAAGAGTCGGAAGGGGCGGAGAACTCGCCCAGTGGTGTACTGTACTCGGATTGAACCCCGCACTGCGGAGACTGCGGAGACAATCCCGCTGACAACTCCGGGCGTGCATGTCCAATCACAGCAATCACTAAATTTTCGCTGGAGGAGCGCGAGTCTTCGGGGCTTTTGTTTACTTGTCGGTCTCTGGTTATAGAGCGCGTGAAGATGTTAGGGGACAAGGACTAACGTTTAGAGAATATTCAACAAGCTTTTTCCATAGAAGATTACCAGAAAATGGATTCGATAACTTCCACCATCGTTACCTTCGTAGGGTTAGGTGCCATGGGCTTCGGTATGGCGTCTCATCTGCTAAAGATGGGCTACCATGTCATTGGATACGACGTCTATGAGCCAACTCGCCTCAGATTTCTGGAAGCAGGAGGAAATATGTCACAATCACCGCGAGAGGCAGCTCGCGGGGCGCAGGTTTTGATTTGTATGGTTGCCAATTCACAACAGGCAGATTCTGTATTGTTTGATTCTGGAATGGGGGCCGTTGAAGGTATCTTCCCGTTTCTTCCACCATGTCCTCGGTGAAAAGCTTGATCATATCCCTCCGGGATACTTCTTTTCACTTCGTATGCTAATAGTCAAATCAGTTCTTCCTCTCAATGCAACTATAATCATATGTTCCACAGTCCCATCTGCCTATCTCATGGAAATACAGTCCAAACTAGAATCCATGGGTCGAAATGACATTTTCCTGGTCGATAGCCCAGTATCAGGTGGAACTGTCCGAGCAGCCGAAGGGACGCTGACAATTTTATCATCAGCAACTCCGGCTGCATTAAGTCAAAGCAAACGAATCTTGTACGATCTCTCGGAAAAGCATTTTGTGATACCCGGGGGTATTGGTGCCGCAAGTAATATCAAGATGATTAACCAGTTACTAGCGGGAGTTCATATTGCGGCTGCATCTGAGGCGATGGGTCTAGCTGTTCGAATGGGACTAAATACCCGCCGAGTCTATGAGATCATAGTCAACGCTGCAGGTACCAGTTGGATGTTTGAGAATCGAGTGTCACATATGCTGGACAATGATTGGACACCTCAATCGGCCCTGGATATTTTTGTAAAGGACATGGTATGAAATCCGACCCTTCCATATACGACTGCGTAGTTAATATTTGAAAGGGAATAGTCACATCGTCGGCGCGATCACAAGGATTCCCCCTTCCACTGTCCTCGGCAGCCGAGCAACTTTACCTTTCAGCATCTTTGTGTGGATATGGTAAAGAAGACGACTCCGGACTGGTGCGGGTATTCACACCTGGAGCTGAGTCTGCAGTTCACGATGGAGGCAAGAAGAAAGCACCGACAGACGATAGATTGACACCAATTGTAACACCAAATGAGATAAAAAAGGTTGGTTTTATTGGCCTTGGAGCAATGGGGATTGGAATGGCAACTACTTTGGTGAACGGTGGGTTCCATGTCACCGGATACGATATCTCACCAAAACCGGTTTCGAATTTCCTCTTGAGCGGAGGAAAATCTGAAGCGGCAGAGTCACCAGCAGAAGCAGCTTTGGATGCTGATGTTTTGATTGTAATGGTACAAACTGCATCACAGGTTGAGGAAGTACTTTTTGGATCTGGCAATGCGGCAGAGAAACTGCCAAGTGGTGCGGTTGTGATTCTAACCTCAACTGTGCCGCCATCTTTTGTACAAAAAATCGGAACCCGGCTCGAAGCGTTGGAAAAGCAGCTTTATCTTGTCGATGCGCCCGTCAGCGGAGGAGCGGCCAAAGCTGCTGAGGGACTCTTGACAGTAAGGGTTTAGCCCGCTTCTAAACTTATCACTTACCAAGTTGAACAGATAATTTGCTCGGCAACTGACACCGCCATGTCAAAAGTTAATCCAGTCCTTCTTGCTATGAGCGGAAAGCCGGATAATATCTACTATGCTGAAGGAGGTATTGGGGCCGCTTCTTCGATCAAGCTCATCAACCAACTCCTCGCTGGAGTGCATATCATGGCAGCTGCTGAAGCTATGGCATTTGGAGCTAAATTGGGCTTAGACACCCGGAGTTTATACGAAATCATTAAAAACGCAGCTGGAGGGAGCTGGATGTTTGAAAATCGCGTCCCGGCAATGTTATCAGCAGACTGGACGCCTCACTCAATGCTCGCCATTTTCGTGAAGGACTTGGGCATGGTGTTAGATGAGTCGAAAAGATTGGGCTTCCCGGCATTTCTCACTGCGGCTGCCCATCAGATGAATTTGATGGGGGCATCTCATGGATGGGCTCGGGAAGCAGATGGTGGAATCGTCAGGTTATGGGAACTGATGACTGGAGTCTCTGTTTCGAAGAGTGCCAAACCACAGGATACAGGTTTCAACCCACGTGAATATCCAACATTGCCTCTGAAAGAAACAATAGATTCTCTTCCTTCGGAGTATAACGGAGACGTCCTTCACTCTATCAGAGAATACATCTCGGATGACAAGACCCCGTTACTTGTCATTCTGGATGATGACCCAACTGGCACGCAAACCTGCCATGATATTGCGGTACTCACTGTGTGGGATGTTGAAACTTTACAGCGCGAGTTTGATTGTAGTGAAAAGGGATTTTTCATTTTGACGAACTCTCGAGCCTTCCCGCCAGTGGAAGCAAAGAAGCTTCTGGAGATCATCTGCCAGAACGTTCAGCATGCAGCGCAATTAGCTGGGAAAGAATTCGAAATTGTTCTTCGCGGGGATTCTACATTGCGGGGTCATTTCCCTGATGAACCAGAAACTGTTGAAAGAACACTCGGAAGAGACAGAATAGACGGATGGATCCTGGCCCCTTTCTTCTACCAGGGTGGCAGGTACACTATCAATGACGTTCACTATGTTGCAGAAGGCGATTTTTTAATACCATCTGGCCAGACACAATTTGCTCGAGATGCCACCTTTGGATACAAGTCATCGAACTTGAAGGACTATGTGTTGGAGAAAGCTGGTTTCAAGTTCAGCATGGGCGATATATTTTCTATAAGTCTTGAGGATATCAGGTGCGGGCCTGGGATTGTCACAGAGAAGCTCCTGAAGGCTCCACGAAGAAGCGTCATTATCGTCAACGCGGCTGCGGAGTCTGACATGTATGTCTTTGCTGCAGGAATCCTTGCCGGTAAGCTCTTGCTCCGCTTCTTAGCCATTTCAAGACTTTGAGGACTCTTTTTTGCTACCCTCCACAAACATCATGCCTAATCAAATCGGCTAATTCAGCTGTCAGCCGAGCAACAGGGCCGCAAGTACCTCTATCGCACCGGTGCAGCTTTTGTTTCATCGCGCCTCGGCATCATTGGTATTCCACCTTTATCCGCGGAATCTCTCGACATGAGCAGCAACCCTAGCGGGGGTCTCATTATTGCCGGGTCCTATGTTCCAAAGACGACTTTACAATTGCACTCTTTGCTGAGGCGAAGAGCATCAAAACTCGACGTGATAGAGCTTCCGGTCTCGAAGTTGATCCACTCTTCAGAAAATGCCACAGAAATCGTAAATACGGCCATTGAAGATGCTTCCCAGAAGCTTCAGAGTGGCCAGGACGTCCTCGTGATGACATCGCGAGATTTGGTCGTAGGCGACGATGCCATTTCGAGTTTGAGCATTGGAGGAACTGTCGCTGCTACGCTTGTCAAAGTAATGCTTGGTATCGATGTACGGCCGAGATATGTCGTTGCGAAGGGAGGGATTACTTCTTCTGATATCGCTACGAAAGGGTTGAAAATGAAGCGTGCCATGGTTGTTGGACAGGCGGCTCCGGGAGTACCTCTGTGGAGGTGTGATGAAGAGACGTCTAGACATCGCGGTGTTCCGTATGTGGTATTTCCTGGCAATGTTGGAGGGGAAGATACCTTGGCGGAGTTGGTAGAAAGCTGGGCGCTGCCGGAAGGTCGCTAGATGTACCTCAGGTCATGACAATGATTACAAAGAGAGGTGAACTGATGAATCGCTCTTCTACCCTAAACTTTCTTACTGGGCAATCTTTTTATTTAACATTTCTAAGATGGAGATAGATTAAAGTATCTTCTGCTCATGTCCGAAGACGAAAATGGAAGATACTCATGTCAGATTTCGATGTCGAATTGCCCGTTACATATGCTAAAGGACAGAAACGAGGTCGGAATTCTGGAGTTCAGAAGGGGTATCTAGAGAATTTAATTGGGCTTAATAGTAGGAGCTATTGAAGTTAAATCGTGTCATCATATTGGGAAATCTACTAGGAATACAGTTAAATCAAAGAAATCTCTATCCATCTATCAGCCAAGAAATCAAGAGCCCGCAGCACTAATCATAGCAACCTGCAACGCCCTCCTTCTATCAATCTCCTTCTTCAACATAACCAGCACCGTACTCACAACCGTCACTTCATCCACCACCTGGCCCTTCCCCTTCCCATCCCCATCATCCAAACACATCTCCAACCGCCCCCCATTCCCTGCACTGCTCCCTGTACTCCCCGGACTCCTGGTCTCTTCTCCCCTCACCAATTGCGCAACCCTGACTCTACCCCCATCCCCAACCTTCTCAAGCACAAGAAGACTACTCATTCCCTCACCCCTCTCTTTCCTTCCAGCATACCGCCATTCAAATCGTCCCCATCGGCATTCAAAAATCGTCGTCCTGCTCACTAACGACTTCCCTTGGATTTCAAACTCATCCTCTTCCTCTCCCCCTTCCCCCACTCCCTTCACTCTGACGATAGGACATTTCCCCGGACCCCAATGATATTCCGTCGACCCAAGCACACGCTCCTCTTCACTATCCACATCCACCAGCGTGCAATTTCCGGAACTCCGCTTCCCACGGACAGAGAGGTATACAGGTCTGCCCGTCTCGAGCGAGAAAATCGGAATCTCTAACTCCTTTGGAGGGGACGGGAGGCGGAAGAGAGCTTTTCCTGTGGTTTGGATTTGGAGGGTTGAGGTAGGGAGAAATGGTGCGGGTGGTGCGAGGAGAAAGCGGGTTGTGGAGATTGTGGAGGGTGCGAGTGTCGATGGTGCGAGCGTGCTGGTGATGGATGGGGTGTAGGTTCTTGTTATTGAGGGGTCGTAGGGTTTCGAGCATGAAGAAGAGGAGGTGATGGTGGAGGAGGGGATAGTACGAAGGGGAATTCCGCCCTTGGCGTATGTTGTTGTGGTTGTTGCCATCGAGGTGTTGCTTGAACTGAAAGTCAGGAGTTGGCGGGGTCTTCTTCCGGTTTGGCTGTGGGAATGGAGTCGGAATATATGCTGGATTCTAGCTACAGTAGATGAAGATTAAATATTTTATAGGAGGAGTAAAGGAGATAATGGCGATGTAAGGAGAAGAAATCCCTCGCGCGGGTGTGCAGCCTCATTCAGCCCTCTGGTTAACCTGTGCTGCGCCTCTGCAAGGCTCATTCGATTTTGGTTAGCGAGTTGAAAGGGGGTCGTGATACGAAATGCGAAGATCGCGGTAAGAAGCGAGCCAATTGGGTAGAGCGTTTCTTTCTGGATAGTCTTGGTGCGTTGATGCGGGGTATTGTTGTGCCGATGATTATGTGGCGGATTGAGGTACATCGCACTCCCACTTTAGAAAAATATGATAGGGTGGTCACTAGCATAGTCGGGTTTGGATGCTGACGCGAAAGCTGGAGAGATTCTTCCGTGTTGTGGAGGAGATTTCGGATTCGGATCGAGACAGAGGAGGGCGAGATGGTAGTGTGAGGGACCGATTGCTGGTGGGTATAAGAGGGATATCATATTCTATACTTCAATTTTCTACTTTCTTCCCACGATGAACGTCAATAAGTCCGTTTTAGTTCGTATAATTGGCCTTCTCAACCCATAAAGTCCACTCGTAATACCCTCGCATATGCGGCGGCATCGCATTGTGCAGCGTGGTTAGCCACCGTCCCGTTCTCCCTTCTGTCTGCATCTCAGTTGGCGATTTTCTCTTCCCCCATTCAACTCTGCTAATGGGTGTCATGATCAGTTGCATAGCCACAAAGTGAGCTTGCAGTAGCTGGCACACTTCATTTTTCGAGTCTGTGAACTCGCGGAACTCCTCGTGCGGCATCATCATGAACAGTTGATACACTTTGCCCAAACCGATGTAGGCTGCGCCACGTTAGCAGATGGCAGCGCCTACAACAGATATCTGACTTGCCTTCTTTCGATGAGGTGACTAGACTGCGTGCCATGCTGAGCAGAAGACCATACATGCCAATTTCCGTCTTTGTCTTGAGTAGTGGGGACATTTTCTCGAAAGACCGACAGGCTGCTGAAACTACTTCTTCGTTGATCAAAGGCGCAGCCGAGAGTTCAGCGTCCCTCGACTGCAGCTGCTCGTTACCCCAAAGCCTCTCGAACACAAATTTCATCCTCCTTTGACCCATTTGCATTCCGATCGTAAGGATGCCTCGGAGGAAAGATATGTACTCGGATAGCCCATCATTCAGCAGGACGGATTGGAAAAGTAATGTAAAACACGTGGCAATCATGGCGTTTCCTTGTTGCCAGGATTTGATACCCGCCGCTACGGCTTTGTTCAGGGACTCAATGGATTTTATTCGATGCATAATCGAGGTAGGAATGAGTTTCATGTCATTGCTGTCATCCGAATTGGCTGCTAGATCAGAGGCGGACAATGCGAGCATGGCGTGGAGCAGAAAGTCGAACTACTGCCATCAGTCAATGCTTCGTAGGCGGGCTAAGATGACTTACATCGCATGCCATACTCGGAACATCATGGGTCCATTGCCAATCGTTGTCAATTGGGTGATGAGGATAAGCCGAACTGATGAAGTGCTGGAAGAATCGGAAATCTTGCATTGTGAACACTGGTAAGTTTGACTGGGGAGCTGCCGGGATTGTAAGCTCTGGCATCGGGTTTCGTATAACTATCCCCACTTGGTTGATTTGAATCTCGGGCCATTCGCATTGCAGTCCTCGGTGGGCACAATAGTCACAGGAGGGCCGGTTTTCCTTACACTAGATCACGCATGAGCTGAGGGGTCTGAGGCATATAAATCGGTGTATATTACCTTGATGCGGGCCTTTTTACAATTAAAGCAGCCAGTCCTCGACTTACTGTGTCCCTTCCTTCCCCGCTTCTTGATCTGCCCGCTGTCGGCTTTCGCGATGGGGGCTTCTGGAGGCGACTCTCTTGCCGTATCATTGGGCGTAAGGGAGGCGCGGCTGGAGCTGGAGGCCCTCAAAGTATCAGGAGATGCATCCGCTTGAGTGTTTCCAAAGAAGCCTTCCATTCTGGTGGGGTGCGGCGTCGAGTGATTCAGCTGCAAGGCACTGGATGTCGGAAGAAGCAATACAAATTGAGTTCGCGTCGTTTCCAGTCTTCTGGAAGGGTTCTCTTTGAGGCTCTCGATGACTGTGCTTTCCTTCCCCTCTGCCCAAGTTACTGAGGAGTTTAAGTCGAGTTGAGCTCCCGTTTAGTGCAGATCAAGCTGAGGCTGTGCTAAAATCAGAAGGTTGTTGCCTGACGGCAGAAGTCCACACCGCCTCCCAATGTCACCACAATCACGTGTAAAATGGCTTGGCTTGCCCATTGTCATTGGATGACTGGCTGAAGGAATGAAATGAGAGATAACTTGGCTCGTGAAAGGAGGCGGAGCGGCTACTCGATGTCTTTTGAAGGTGCGAGGAAGCATTGTTTTGGTCTGCACCAGCGTTGAATCGGCACAGTCTCAGCGAACTGGCCAGACCAAGCTCACATCTCATTGGACGATGTACGATAAGTATCGAGATTCCATGGCGGCGAGATTTGAAGAGCCAATTTCTCTCCAAGCAACCTTATGTCAGGAGAAGGCTATGTTTGAGGCTGTGAATGAAACAGAGCAAAGCAGATCTGCCTTCCGGCAGCTGCTAGAATGGGGTAGAGATCATTTGCTGAAATTCATCTTTGGTGTTGCTGATCCTGACCCGCGCTCATAATTGTGTGGAACTCTTTGTATTAATCATTGGCGATGACATTCTGTAGGAATAGTTGCATGGCCTCAAACGCGATCAGTCGAAATGCGTGTTGACATGATGAGCAACGGCAACTTCATCGCCCTCAAACTCGCCGCACACTGGACACTTCGCCACAATCGTTGTCGAGTCCGAAGCAGCCATTGAGTTTCCGTCTTCATTGACCTCTTGCTCTGCAGCATCTGGACCCATATCATTCTGCTTCTTTTGTCGACCCCTGCGCTTCGACGTTGTGACCACATAGTCGGACAGACTCAACCCGGTACTCAGTGGCTCATCTGGTTCCTCTAACCTGAAGTCGCCATACCGTCTTCCAGTAAAACCTCCAACACGAGTCACGACAGGAGCAGATGTCGTTTGGAGGCTGGCATTGATCTCCATGCCCATCCTCACATCACCATTCCTCCCCAACCCACTAAGCCCCTCCGACCCCGCTTTGGCCGCCTCCTCACTGACGATCCTCTGAACTCTGCCGACACGACCATCTTGCAACCGGACTTTAATGCCCCTTGGGTGATCTCCTCGAGTCAAGAGTTCAGCGACGATGCCTTGGACTTCGTTCCCTGTGGGCTGGTCGACTTTCAGAACAATTGATACCGGAGCGCCGGGAATGACTTGTGAGATATTTGGGAGGGGATGCATTCCCGGGCCAGTGTTATCTCGGTCGTTGAAGCCTCCTTGTGGGCGTCCGCCACGGCCACGGCCTCCTTTTGATTGCCCACGACTAGAGCGATTTGCATGCCGAGTTGAGTTCATATTGGTGGGACGTGGGGGTGGCTGTGCAGCTTTAAACACGAGTGCGAATCCGCTTCGCGCAGCTTTGGCAAGTTAGTAGCTTTTGATCGAATGTGATGTCGATGCGTGCAAGTGCAGCTCTGAAGGAATTGATTTTGAGATGATGAGATGAAATGAAGAAGCTTACAAGCGACCCCTAGTGGGATCTTTTAGCGTGCTTTTCACGTGAGCTTGTCAGCACCAAAGATGTCCCGAATTAAAACAGGAAGATAAACCATACAGGAGTCCTCTATTAAAGAGTTTCAGTAGAGTTGTACTAGCATAGAGGGTGGTTAGGGTGTTCTGGGGAAGTTGAAGTTATGGTCATGTGACCTTCACCCAAAACCTCCCCCCTATTCCAGCCACTTCGATTTTCGCGGAGTGCAATACAGATTAGATTGTCTTTCTACTGAGACAAAGAGCAACTTTATCTGAGTTGCTTAAGTAATGAGGCTAAACCAGCGTTGTTAGAGCAGTCCGGAAGCAAGGCTAACAGAAGCCCTTGTGGGTACCCTTGGTCAAGACAGCTGAGGAAGACCAAAGACCTTTATCTTTGCCTCGCACTTCAATATTGCCTAATCCCTAGTACTCTGTGAGCTCAAATTGAGCTTGTAAAAGAAATATCTACTCATCGTTTGCAGCATTGAAGTGATCAGTTGCCCCAGTGTGCTATTATATACCTCATAATTTCCACCTTTTCCAATATGTGGAGCAGGAAATAAGAGCTAATTCTGAGGTTCAGGCGCTCTTAGATGATCAGAGACAAACTAGTGAGTAGTCTGCTGTCACAAAAGCCGATGATGCAGGGTGAGCAGCCAGCCATACAAATTCGAAACTCAACTTGGCGAAAGCGTTTTATGATAATAGAAGGTATAATGATTACACCCGGACCTAGTGGGCCCCAATTGAGTAAGCGGGGTGAAAACTTTGCCTAAGAGGATGTCTCAAACACTCATAGTTACGATCAAGACCGTCAAGGCGAGCGATCCCCTCCATTCGAAGCTTGAAATTCACAATTCAGTTCTATATAGGCCAGATGAAAGGACAGAGAGATGCGAGCCATATTTAGTTGTTCCAAGCCAGGTAAGAATAAGGTGAGCGGCTCAAGAAGAGGGGTTTTTGGTCAATCAACAATCCATGTGAGCGGCCACCTGCGATCCAAGCCGCTGTCTGTCGAGCCGCAATGCATGGACCGATATTCGCCCCTTCCTATATAGCCGTTGACTAAACCAGCCGCAATCCACTTGTAAGTTCTTTAACCTGTTCACTTTTGTTTATTTTTCTCTCCCACACAAATCCAATTCGCAAAATTCCATCTTCAACCAAAATCTAAATCCTATGTATCGCCCCACAGGGTCTCGCTCACGCAGTGTATGAAACTCGAGGTAAGCGTTCCCTTTGATCCCTCCCGTCATTCCTCAGATTACAAAACAGCTATTCAGCTGATCGTGACAGCCAGGACGATCACTCCCTTGATCCGCCCACCAAAACCGATGTCGGCTTGAACCGGTGTTCAACGACCAGGCAAGCATGGAGGACAGCCCCCTCCCCAGGAGTCGAGGTCGACCACTCAAACCGCAATTCGAAAATACAAACGCTCGGGGAGGGGTTAGCAGAGGCGCCGCTCTCTTCAAACAAAAACGTTCATTCAAGACATTATTCTGCACCCAGCCTTCTGTACGTTCTATTGCTCTATTATCCACGCCTAGCTGACACCTCGCTCAGGGGGTCGATCTCCCTCCCCAGAGAGATCGGCTCGAGCGCACGAATCACAATCTACTTGTCGTCTCTGACAAGCAAGTCAGACACTCGACGTTCTGTGCCTGCCTCATCGCCACACAAGTTCTTGTTTGGCACCAAGCAAAGCCCACCAAAGAAGGGAGAGAAGGATATGAACGATGCCGACGAGCCTGATCCATAGAACGAAGATGGCTATGAGGCTGTCTCTGACTCGAGTTTCTATAATCCTCGTAAGTTGCAGCCTTCTTCCTCCTTTTCATATCAGCACCTTACAAACAAAGCAACACCTTCACCTCCACCTCCGCATCGTCACACTGACCACCGCCATCAGATCGATCTTCCAAGTCGAAATCTCTCAAGGCCACATCGTCTATCTTTTGTCGCCTGCATCCAACGGTCTTTCCGGAACCCACAATGCTACAAAATTGTTCCGGTGTCTCAATCCTTCCGTAACCCCACCCTCGTCGTGAGAAGATATATGACTTCAACAAGCCAGCTGAATGTACCAAGAAGCTGCAGGAGGAAATTTCGAAGATCTTCGATGACAATCACCCTCAAGGACCGTTCTTCTTTGGCCGTGAAATGTCCTTTGTTCAATCCGCGCCCTGGATGATTCGTTTGACTCGGGTCATGAAGCATCAACGAGCTTGGCAAGATCCTACCCGGGGACAACAAACTACAAAATCTGTTTGAGTTGCCAGAAGACCGACATGCCGGCATCCATTTGATCAAACCTCTCCGTATGGTGGATGGAGCAAAGCAGCTACCATTTTCGAGCTGATCCAACATCGGGCCACCTACGATGTGAGCAAAAAAGCTACTCCCAAAGACGTAATTTTAGCAGCAGCTTTGCTGACTTTTCTCTTCAAGCAAAGGACTCGACACCACTTATTGCGAATAGAGAGCAAGATCTTCTTCGCCCAAAGATCGAGGATGTCCTACCAACCTTCTCGGGACGGTGACAAGGCCCAGCTTGTTCGAGCAACAATATGAGCGGCCGCTCATTTGTTATCCCTGGTAAAGATGACTTATGGCCGGAGACTCCGAGCATGGCCAGCACTTACCATAACGCTACTGGCCAGTATGGTGGTCACTATCAAGAACCCTGAGGCTTCTAGCCATTCGCTTTACCTCATAACACCGACTTAAACACTGCTATCCTGAAGAACCATCCGAACGCCTCCGAATTCGCAGGTGATTGCGAGCATCTGTGGGCCCTCCTCGACTTCACTGGAGTGGCGCTCCTGCTCAAAATCAAAAGAGATCGACTCCTTTTTGCATACGAATACGAAGTTGAATGTGATGGCCGTTGAGACGCTCGGTTCAGAAACTCGGCTGACCCGTGGAGATGTCTGGCACAGGAGTCAGTGTTCCTTGAACAAAGGGCCTCTCATGGCAATGCAGGAAAGGCAAAGTGCCAACGCTGTAGATAGCACTGCGATTTTGGCTCAAGTCATGATGTTGGTTCAATACGGGTCACCAGCACTTTATGTGAAATCTGTTTTCGCAGAGCAGCTTTCCACCCCTCGGCCTCCTTCCCTGTTACCGCCAACATGTTCTCTTGGATTTAGCTTATGCTAAACGGCTATTAAACTAGTCCTGGCGACGGAATTGGCATCTCCAAGCATTTTCAGATCAAGGTCCAAGAGAGTAACGATATGTACAAGTGGATTGATCCAGCCTCTGGATTGCCCCAACTTTTCACGATATCGAGTTCATTTACACAGCTGAGCCACTGCGTCCAATCAACTTCGATAGTGATATTTCCTCATCTTCGTTGAAGTCTCGCTAGATAAAATCCCCCGACGCACGCTATCGGTTCATCGATCTCCCAGGATGTCAACATCGGGACCATTATCACGGCACTCAAAGAATAACACACCGCCGAAGAGGTTCCTACAAGCCCAATCCATCTCAACTATAACCGTCATCGCTGTTTCTATCTCTACCTTCGAATAACTAACCACAACACGAGCCGAGGTCAGCATTGAGGCATGCTCGCCCAGGCAGACGCCCAACCCACCCACCTCTTTGGCGCAGATTATCGCTACAGGATATCACCAACGTCCATAACGACCTTGATAATACTTGGATTTCTCATCGTATACTCGGTCGGAGGCTCAGGATCCTACTGTCTATCAATATTGGAAGGGACATTGCGCTAGCGCTTCTCCCTCGACCAGTCGAGAAATCGATACTTAACCCCAAATGTTACATCTCGACCGGTGTTTACTTTCGCCCATTTGTATGTTTTGGTCTTGCGCAACGGACTGCTATCTTCTGAAGAACTGCTTTCCATCCGTCTCGCCAAACACCACTTCAAAATCACCAACCGCACGCTCAATGATCCGGTTTCAATTGAAATCAATTTTTTACAAACCACTGCTGTCCAGTGCCTGCTCCCTGTTCAACTTCGGCTAATGAGCCTTGCAAACCAAAGCCTACTTGCCCAAGCTACCCAGAAGCCACGAGCCTGACCAAGGGAACTGGCGAATTGTGCGAGGGGACCACCCTCGAAGGTAGCCGATCGGTAACATTTTGCGATAAAACAAGGACTCCAATCGCCTTGCCTACTGTCGTGCTGCCTCTCGTTAGGGTTGCAAGGTTTTCGGAGCTTCGCTGCAGAAGGTAGCCTTGTTACGACTTTTTACTCCCTCTCAATGACCAAGTTTGAACAATCTTCCGGCCCTGGTCAACAGCCTTCGTTCCACAATCTTCCTTTTATTCTGGGAAATAACTTAAAGATGTCGACCTTCTCAAGAACAAGCTGCTGGGTTATCTTTATTTTCGTTTCCCAAAAATCCTTGCACGTCTCTGTAATTCAGTCGATGAGGCACCGAGATACCCCTGCTTCACGGGAGATTATTGCTGAGCTGCTGAGACACAGCATTCAATACAACGGAGATGTTAACTTCATAGTCTTGAAAGCAACACCGACTTATGCCAGTACGAACGCCATGCTCGAGAACCGAGTTGGAAGGTTTCTTAAGTAGGAGTTCAGCTGCAACATGCTGACCGGTATGCTCCATCACAAGTTTGCCACGGACACATTGGGAGAAAGAGGTCAACGATGTGGTCTTCAAGTATGCATGGAACTGCTCGGAATAAGACGTTCTACTAAGAGGAGGAGCCGGTGGAGCTTCTTTCGCACTCGCTTGTCTTGGAGAGTGCATCGCCGCCGGGTATGAAATTTAGATTTCGTCACCAACACTACTCTGTTGCTACCGATAATAAGCCTTAGAGAGATGAACATCAAGGGCGCAGTGGAAGCTGTTCCTTAATCTACAATACTTCTGATCGTACTTTGCCGTGCGTAAAGACCTCCTCGAGCGATGTCTGGCCCCTGCTTCCAACCCGACCTGCCCCGTCTGCAAATTCTCGGCAGAGCAACCGATCTATATCAATGAAACGTACCACTCTATATCACTTACGGCTTTTCTTTCACCCTACTTTCCGCCTATTATCTCGTCAGTCACCTCCGATAGCCACATCCGAATTTTCGGTCTTCGAACCCTGCCTCTGCCTCAACCATTTGGTTCTGTTGATCCCAATCTACGATGCTGCTCTCGCTCCACTGCAAGGGCGTGAATCTTCAGAAATTCATTACCCAAAATCATCACCCAAGTCTCCAAGGGAGTTTCCCAGCATTTGGTACTTCTTCAAACACCACTCTTCAAATGTCAATCCTTCAAATGTTATCCCGTACAGTGGTCACTATGGTGCTCAAAACGGTTGTCAACCTGGTCCACAGTACGGTTCTCACTATAGTGGCCACTATCTAGAACCTGACGATCCTCACTCACTGGAGATGCCCAGCACCTACGACCCTTCTCAACTCCGATCCCGTGCCAAACTCCATTGATGCCGGTCGCTACCATCCAATCACTTGTTTGCAAGAAAACAACTCTTAGGCAGGCTATCCTGCATCAACAAGCTTTGAGACCCAAAACCACCAGCCCTTGGAGCAAGTGATCAAGGAGTTCCGGGGTCCAAGAAGTGCCAACATTCCATCAGTTCTTCAAACACCAGCTCTTCAAACGCCAATTCTTCAAACTCCATTGATGGCAAGGATCTCGGTGTTGTTTGTCTGCTTGCTTGGTAGTTGGGGCAACCCCAACGGCATCATCTCCTCTAACATCTACCGCAACGGTCCCAAGTTCACCGCCGGCCACTCAACTGTCATGACCTACATGGTGTCTGCTGCTTGGTGGCAGCATCGCTATGCGCACCTTGCTTGCGAGAGAGAATAAGAAGCGTCTGGCCGGTCAACGTGACCGCTGGACTCGAGGCATGTCTCATCGCGAGGCAGAGAAGTTGGGAGACGAGCGACCAGGTTTCATATACACTTTGCGATTTCTATCTCTTATCCAACTCGTGTGCCCGTCATCCTCGGTGTTTTCTCTGTTTTCCTCATCTTGATTCATTCTGTTCCACTGATGATGCGGTGGTACCCGAGTTGAGTTGATTTGATATGGGAGAGAATGGTGTGCTATCATGGAAAGTTTGATCGGGGTCTGTGTACGATAGGCGAAGATTTAACATTGGCCTAGGCCAGTGCTTGATGCAGAACTCATCATCGTCGACTTGACCCACTAATGTCTGCCTCGCGGCGTGCTCTATGCCATCGAGCCAAAGCGTACGGCACCGGCTTTCATGCATACAAGTACAACAAGGGGCATAACTGCCGTTTCTTGTGACTGCAGACACCAGGGATATCATTTCTGGTTCTTGTACTTACTTTCAAGTTACAGTTGGAACTGTGTCCACTTTTCTTTGGATGTATGAATATCCCCTATACCACCACTTGTACCACCACTTTCCTTTGTCTCACGGTGTACTATAGAGACGAGCTTTTGACTTGGCTATAGTGTAGATTTGTAGTTTACTGAAATCGTGGAGGATCTCGGGAGGTCTTGAGCTGTCTTGGGGGATTGATGGGGCATTGCTGTATTTAGCAACCCGACCAACTTCAGCCATTTGTTCCAGCTAGACTGCAATCCTCGAAAAGGCAAAAACGTCTGTCTTGCCCTGCATTGTGACTGCATGCTTCCCTGCGTGACAGAAAAGCCCAAGTCAGCTCCACAGCATTCCTTGAATCTCCAGTTCGTTTCGAGGCAGCCAGATCATTAGACTCTGCAGATTCCGAGCTTGAAGACATCAGCATTTCTTGAACAGAAAACTTGCCACGCCAACCTCAACCGGCACAGAAGAAGAGCGAAGGCGATCGCGACAGTTCAGCCCTTCAGCCTTCTAGACAAATCCAGAGCGAACAGCGAAATCATTGAGAGCTCACCGACAGAATCATCAACTCACCGAAGAGGAAATGAACGGCAACAAACACTTCAAAATCTTTGGGTGGGAGGGGGAGTTGGGAGACAAAGCATGGGAGGAGTTTGCATTGCATTAGGGCTGCGTGTTAGTGGACTTGTATAATAGTTCGATAGAATTCCACTCATGCTTTGAATGAATGTCCAGAGATCCGATCTCAATTGTTGTATTTTTGACGAGCTTGAAGACGTTGAGCCGGACCGCTGCAGTTGAGATGTGGTTATTTGAACACTGGCAATGGAATATGTTCACGAGGCTAGGTGCTTGGATGAATGGAAGCATGTGGGAAGGGAAAAGGGGGAAGCGAGCACGTGATGCATGACTCATTAGGGCTCCCGACTTGAGATTGCCATGGGGAGACTTCAGTAGGGAGGCTAGTCTTTCTCCTACTTTGGAATAGGGCTTTCGGTGAGGAATGGAAGGAGAGTGATCTCATACAAGTTAGTAGACGTTGCAGGTGAGCGGGGCCGAACAGCCATGTCACCTAGACCAGTGAGTGCTGAGTTGGGATATGGAATTGACAATTGTCTGGATTTTCACAGTGTGTTGTTAAGTGTGGGGCCCTCGGTCGCGAGCCATTGAATGGCCCAAACCGCTTCATGAAATGGCAGTGGCAGAATGCGAACAAGGTGCCACACTCGAAGGATGTTTCACGATCCACTGAGTGGTTTGGAAAGTACTCAGTCACCAAGTCTTCCACAGACTATAGGGAAGTCAACTACGCTCGCCAATTTATCATTCTTTGCTAGTGAATCACTAGTAGCTGAGTATTCGCAGACCTCCAATTTCTTTCTAGTTGAACTCCATCTTCAAAAACCCGAGCTTGGCCGAGAAGTAGGCCTTGCTGGTACTCTTCACTAGTTGGCCCTAATCCCTCACAATGTAGCATGTGGAATCTAAAATGACCGAAAGCCTGCAGCTGAGATGCACTCAACCTACGCAATGATTTGTTGGCAGCTTCTCTATCGAGAGGACGGAAAACAAAGGTCGATTTGCAGTCTTGTCCCAAACTTATGTCTAGTTGATATGCAACATCTGGCGGAACCAGTACAATTTGGCCGCTTTCCAGAGTTGCAAGTCGACGCCCAGCATGGATGGACGCTTCTTTCACTTGGAAAGTATGAGCAAATACGAGCCCAGAGAGCTTCCAACTATTAAAGCTCCTCTCTTTAGGGAAAGATGCGTGATTTATTAAAGGGATCAAAGAGTATATTGATCACGGAAAATTGGGTTTTGGTAGAAACTGCCGGCCTATGGCTTGAGAGTAGTGGCCGTATACTTTCCAGTACAACTCGTTGCGCCAATCGGCCTGGGAGGAAGTAAGTGTAGCTTTAGTGATAATGATTGTCGAGAAACCACCTAAAATCTCTCACAAAAAAGCTTTCATCATCTCCCAACACGATGATATCTGACGGATTCCAGGGAATCACTCGACTAACCTCAACAACCTTGAAAGAGTCCCCTGAAACTAATAGCAGTCGTGAATTGGGAATCCATGAGTGTGGCCTTTGAAAAGCCGCCTTTGCACCCGACAGCCACTTCCACCCTCTTGGTTTGATAATCTGAGGCTGCTTGAAAGGGTGAACCGACCAATCTGGTGCCCAAGACGCAAGGTTTGACATTCTTTTAGACGGGCAGAGAGCCTCTCTGTAGGAGAAAATCTCCAAGAATCCATACCACTCCATCATGTCGCGTGCAAAATCCATGAAAACGTCTTCAACTGACTTCCCGTACTCAGGGGCTCTCAACAGAGACTCATTGGAACCAAACGGCACCCCGTCTAATGGCATTCCCACCAAGACCATATGGCCGAAAATTATATCGCGAGGATCTGTGACACCCAATCCACGACGAAAAGTCACGAGATCCAAGAGTGCAAGCTCAGACACACCTTGTCGCTCTACTTTGTCTATTCGGTACGCTGTCCTTATACCATTGAGTGATCGCAGAGTCTCGAATTCGGTGTAGTAATTCTCAAGTGCGATGTACTCCGAAGGGAAAACCGCGGGTGAATGATCCGATTCTTCGACCACTGACGTACAAAGCAAGGTACCACAGAAGGTTGTCCATTTCAAGCGTGATTTACCACACTGGACCCAAGGGTCGCGGGAGAGAACCAATCCTTGAAAGGCCCAAATGCGAGTGAACCACGCTCGGTCCAATAATTCTCTTGCAACGAGCTGTAGTTGAAGCTCTTCGGGTGATTTATGGCGTTCGTCTTCCTCAGAGGAGATATCTTTTGCCGATGACACCGCATATTGAAATGCCGCATCGATGGAGGGAGTGGAATGGCCCAGATAGATGACCGTGTGCCGTACGATTGAATAAATCTGACCCATCAGAGACACCTGCTGGTTACGCTGGTCATCATCTTGCTGGTCGATACATATAGCATCGGCCCATAGTCTGATAGCTCTCTTTTCCTCTCTCAGATTATAGAGAGCCTCGCTCAAGTTCCTGGTGATCTTGAACTCATGATCCTCGAGATAAATGTTCTGCAAGTCGTCCGTGGACCCCTAGACGTACGACAAGGCTACATAGTGTTCGAAGAGATCTAGGTCACAGGCCGATATTGTGGTGTCGGTGAGGTCGCAACATATCCTAGCTGATGAGGCTGGTGCAGGATGCAGAAGGAGGATCCGGATTGAGCCTGGAGAATCAAGATGTTTGTATCTGAACTTGGGTGTGATATCGGGGAGATTTGCCCTCTTTGCGCAGGGATATGAGAAACTCGGTTTCATGGAATAGGTGCTCAAGTCCAGTGCCAGTAAGTCCCAACTTTTCGGAGTATTGATACCTCTTGCAGCAATATCCGACAGCCGGTGGAATATTCTACCCCCAAAAATATCCTAAAGGAGGGTGCTAACTCCTATTTCTTGGGGATAGGGGGGTTAACACGATGACGACGCGTGGAGTTGCTGTCGCTATCGTCCATGTTACCTCGGGTTTTCAACCAAGTGAGACAGGATGGCGCTGGTAAATGTTGACTGTACTGGGAGTTTCTTCTCATCCGCGAGGGAGAGGTCCGGAGTATTCAGGGGGTGCGGTGAAGAGACACAAGGTCCGAAGAGGAGAATGAGCGAGGAGTTGAGATACAAAGGCTTTGAGAACCCGAGGTTCTGCAGGTATGAATGGTGGCCGTTGTTCATATCATTTGACTAGGGATCACAGCGAGGTGGTGGATCCGTTAATTTAAGAGGAGTTGACACATGTATCTGTCGGGGACAGCTGCACATTTATTCCATGGATTATCCAACAAAAAGATCCTTGGCTGCGACCTTGCGCACCTTGACGTTGACGACAAGTCTCTTGTGGGCGCCTTTCACAGCAGCATCAACAGGAATACTTCCATGTATCATTGGTTAGCATGCGCTAATTACCCTGTCGACGTAATCAACTTGCTTTGGTTTCCCTGATCCTGCTGCAAAAAGCCCTTGAAGACCTTCTCGCAATGTGTATGTTGTAGTAATTTTCCAGAAACGAGACCCATAGCGCTGGTCCAAGACCTGACCTTGAGCCTGAGCACGGGCACGAGCAAATCCGGGTCTCATGGATTCCGGATCTTTGGGATAGCACCATTGTCGTGCTCAAGGTCTGATTGAGCTGGTTCGTCCGCCGCTAAACTTGACCCAATGCTTGGGGCTACCAGATGGAAGAACCTTGGTCCTGAGAGGGTGGGACTCTGAACTGCTAGCGAAACAAGCTTCGGGTTGGTGGTTGGGGGGAGGGGGTGCGGTTCCCGAAGCCTCGTTCAAAAGAATATAGTTGGACGTAGCCGGGGTGCCTCTAGGCGTTTGGTCAGATTTGGGAAATGAGGCTCGTCGCCACCTTCTGCCTAGATGTTGTTGTGGTGGTGCCCCATAAGATTGTGCATCCTCTTGATTAGCTCCCCTTGCTTTTGGTACGTTGAAGTGGGAAGTTGTGTAGGTAGAAGCTATGGCTGTACCTCAGATCTTGGACTCGAAAAGTGAGAAGGAGTTGAGACAGTACCAGCAGCATCCGCAGCGGCGTAGCCAATGAGACATTGGACGCCAGCCATTGATGCAGGGTATGGGAGGAGTGTTGAATTTCGATTGAGGGCGAGCGTATGGCATTCATGAAGAGGAGCAAGGCATTCTGAGTGTGGCAAGACATTTCAGCAGTAGACAAGCTGACAGGCGACCGGCAAGTACCAAAACCGCGATTTTGTCGCAGAGCGATAAAATCGCCACTAGTACCTCACAATATTGGCCAACACACAACTAGACCAAGAACAACTCAGATATACGTCAAAGAGCGCCACAAGGAGCTGCCAACTGTGGATGTCGACTTCGGCTAACCGAATTATTCCCCTGCGGCCGCATTGCCGCATAGCCACATCCGAACGCCTGAGCAGGCGAGCCTCCACAAAACAGGCTCCGATCTTGACATTGCTGACTCGATACAGGCAACATCTACAACTCAGTAAATTCAGCAACAGCAACGTGCAATTCTAGTCACATACGGTACCTCTGCAAGCACAACCGGACCGACACCAGACCAGTCAACCGGTCCTTTTCAGTCATAAAGGGCAACCCTCGTGGGCCGTCCGGGTCTCAGCCAATTAAAATTCCGGGTTGGTTTTGTATGACAACTTTGGTCCCGCCTGACTCCGGCCAGAGCAGCTGCTAATGTATCGCTCTAGACCTTCAACAGACTTCGGCTTTTGCTCTGCATTGCAGTGAATACCCCAACCATCCTCGACACAATGGCTCCCAGCCTTCCAGTTACTCACCCGCCTCCACGTATATACCTGCTTCACTTGGTACAATGAATGGTCTTGGTACTCCAATATAGAGAGATCCGAGCAATGGCTAACGTACTACCAGTTACTGGCGCAATGATTATAAACGACTCTACCATCGTTGTGGCACCGACTGCAATGGCCTCGACAATCTCCTCCTCAAAGATTTCATCTATCGCTCTGCTCGTAGGACTGCAACTTCACACAAGTCACTGGCGAACGTGATGTCTCTAGGCAGACGGCTCGAGTGCTTACAGTGGGGTCCTAATCAGGAGCTGATCAGATGTGTTTTGTGTTGTGAGGGTGGGGGTCTCTATGGATGCTTCTATGATATGGGGAACGCAATGGAAGTGAGTAGGGACAATAAGGTCTCTAAGGGGGATGATGGGCAATAAGTGGAGCAGTAGGCTTTGTTACATTGAAGGCCGAGATAACGATCAGTCTTTCAGAAGGTGTGGGCCTCTAATACATAGTCCTCGAGATGGCCAGAATGGCGCTTCCACGGGGGTGCCGCGGAGGACGGCGGAGAAGAAACGTTAGTCATATTGATACATAGGAGACGCGGTGGGAGTTATCCCAATGCAAAATTGTTTCATTTTCTCGTACAAGGGTTTTCGGAACAAATCAACAATGGTACCCATTGGAAGACTCCCGAGGTGTCTTCCATCCTTCAATCACTTCTCGTCTATGCAAAACTTGGTCAAGCGCCACCCCTTCACCCCCTTGCAGCAGCAGCATCCCCTCCCCTGATCCCTCCATCACCCCTCTGACCAAACCCCCACCCAATCTGCTTCGCAACCCTCACTTCGACGCCCAACTCCCCAGCCCACTGCCACACCAACCCTGGATTCTTCTGAAACGCCCTCGCAACAAGCACCGCATCCGCTTTTCCCTCCTTCACAATGTTCTCCGCCTGCTTGCCCGTCGTAATCATGCCGACCGCCCCGACCTTGGTATTATCTCCCTTCCCAGCCTCCTCAAGCGCCTTCTTAATTGCTTCTGCAAAAAGGACTTGGTATCCTGGCCCACTAACGACTTTCTGGGCAGCCATCAGCGCTGCGGACGAGACGTCGAGAAAATCGACGCCGGCTTCGGAGAGAGCGAGAGAGAGTTGTATCGCCTGGTCGATGTCCCAGTTGTTGGTATTGGGCGGCATCCAGTCCGAGCCTGGGATTCGGACAAGAAGGGGCATGGTGGAGGGAATTGCGTCACGAATTAGGGAGGTAAGTTCGAGGAGGAGGCGCATGCGGTTCTCCAGGGAGCCGGAGTAGGGAGCGGGCAGATTGTTGGTTGCGGCGGAGAGGGTGGAGTGCAACAGGTAACCATGGGCGGCATGGATTTCGATTGCCTGCATGGGGGAATTAGTTTGGATGGAGAGGTGGGGGGGAAGGACTTACGTCAAAACCGGCTTTGAGTGCTCGGTGAGTGGCGGCGAGGAAGGATTGTTTGAGACTTTGGATGTCTTCTAGGGTCATTGTGTGCGGGAGACAGGTGTGCTCGTCGTATGGATCGCTACTGGCACTGATGACTTTGTCTGGCCATCCGCCAACCTGCGCAGCATGGTCAGTCTGGAATCATAAGAGCGAAAATGTGCAAGCTCTCCTACCTCAGCAGTAGCTGTAGCTTTGCGATCAATCCATGGGGCAACAGTTGAGGCTTTCCTCCCAGCGTGAGCCAATTGAATTGCGATATGTTGGTTCTGACTATGTGCAAATTCCACAATCTTCCTTAGAGGTTCAACCTGGCTGTCCTTCCAAAGTCCGGAATCTTCGGGTGTGATTCTACCCTCAGGAGTTACTGCTGTCGCTTCCACGATGGTCAACCCGGGGCCGCGCTGGATAATCCCACCGAGATGAGCAAAGTGCCACGCTGTATGATGTCCGTCCTCTGCTGAGTATTGACACATAGGCGAGACGAAAATTCGATTCTGTAGAGTCAAGCCCCGTAGTTTCAGGGGTTGGAAGAGCTTGCTGGTGGATGTTTCATTGGCGTGATAGATCGCGGCTCCTGAGGGGACGTGTTGTTCCGGTGTGAAGTATGAGAACTAAAAAAACCATTGTCTTAGAAACATGCCTATTAAAACGACTCCTGGAGAAATACGTACCTTTGGCGCGGCTCGACTTTTCCATGGGTTCTCAGTGACATCTCTCGAGAGGGGATTTGATGTTGGACTTGAAGTGTTTACCATAGTGGAAGATATAATATTCTCGGAAATATTTTGAATTTGAAGTGCTAGATCTGTATTGACGTCCGAATGCAAGTGTGACGGTGATGGAAAGAGAGAAAGTCTCGTTGCGAGGAGAGAGAGATATATGGAGTAGCCTGGAAAGCATATCTGAAATCCGACTTACATCCGGCTTGTCCCGTAAATTCGTACTTCATTGCAGAACAGTGGCTAGGGAGCTCTTGACGTACGTGGATGTTGACGATTGCTGCTTGCGGGTTCGCGAATGGTTGACTCATCACGTGCAGCTCGCCGAGATCTCGGCGAGGGACAGGGATGTGCGGCGAGCTCGCCGCCTTTGCTCCACATTTCTGGGGCACTGAGTAAGCAAAACTGCTATTGACACCAACGATGTCAGTTCAAGCAGCTCTCAACTGGGATTCCAATTTCTAATCAGTCTGCCGCTGATGAGTCAAATATGCATAAGTGCAAGAGAATGGAAGCCTGGACGAGTATAAGAGAGGCTGCGGCCAAGGAACTGATAGCATCAACCAAACAAACGTCAATCAACTCATTCAATCAAATCAAATCATACTTCAAATTCAAGGCTCATTCATATCCCAATTTCTCAGTTTTATTTCAAGACACAAACAATCATTCTTGTACGATGTCGTCGTCCCCGCCAAGGATTTTCGTGACCGGTGTCTCAGGCTATGTCGGAGGCCACATGATGGGAAGACTTCTCAAGAAGCATCCAGAATGGCACATTGCAGTTTTAGTCCGAGACCAAGCACAAAAAGCGATCGTCCTTGGGAGATGGCCTCAACTCGAGGCTGTCATCGGCGACCTTGACAACAGTGCTTTGATGATTAAGGAGGGATCAAAAGCCGACGCTGTCCTTCGTGAGTACTGTATAATCCGAATAGCAGTTAAAGTATATTTGCTAAATACCCGAGCAGAAACTGCATCTGCGGACCATAACTCTGGCGTGGTCTCTCTTATCCAGGGCCTGAACCAGAGACAGCCAACTCCCGGTTACTTGATCCACATTGGTGGCACAGGAATCCTTCATGACACGCCGAATGGATTCGGTGAGCTATCAATTACGCAGAATATAGAAGAATGCACTGACTTTATTTAGGCCAGCCGTCTGACAAAATCTACCACGATACCACCGACTTGGCAGAAATCACCTCTTTCCCAGTCGAGGGTCATTTACATCGCGATGTTGACTTGGCAATTCTCGAGGCCCAGAAGAGATTGAACGTTCCAACTGCCATTCTGTCACCACCTTTGGTGCATGGAGTAGGAAAAGGCCCGATCAAGACGAGAAGCATTCAGATCCCTGCCATGGCTGAGGCCATTCTCAAGCGAGGCAAGGGTTTCCAGATTCTCGAGGGCCGGAACATTTGGGATCGTAAGCAAACATTGAGGAAGAAGTACCAAAGATAACGCTGATAACTCTAGATGTGCATGTTGACGATCTCTCTGAGGCTTTTATTCTGCTTGCTGAAGAAGCTTTGAAGCCGAATGGTGGAAATGCACAATGGGGCGACGAAGGGTACTACTTCGCCGAAGCAGGGGAATTCGTAAGTCCTCCCCCATGTCACACATAGACAATTGCAGATAACTGACGGTTAAGCAGAAATGGGGAGAAGTCTCAGAGGCCATCTCAAAGATCATGACTGATGAAGGACTTATCAAAGCAGCGGAGGTGGACAAAGTCTCAATTGCAGAGGCAGCAGCTATGCATCCCTGGGCTCCTATTATTTGGGGTGGAAACGCCAGAAGCCGATCTGACAGACTTCACACACTAGGATGGAAGCCACAAGGCCCTAGCTTGTATGAGAGCCTGCCGTCGATGATCAAGGAAGAGGTGAAGACTTTGGGCACCCAATCATCGAGGCTGTCTTTCGACAAATGAGTTGACAGCAGCTCCTGGAATATTGAGAAGATAGACAATGCGTATATATGAATACTGAAATAGAGACTTTGACGCTTTTTGAATATTTTTGTTAAGAATTCCGTGTTGCTATTGGCCCAGATCCGGGGAAGTTCCCACCCCACAGCTGCACAGTCAGCGGTCCGCATCGCGACAAAACCGACTAAACCGACTCTTCTCATTCCCGTAAACCTCCAAGACTTATTACCATTAACAGGTCCGCCGCTCACCAATATGGCCTCACTAGAGGCCGGGATTGACATCGATGCTCTAGCACTTGCCAAACCATGCATAGCCTGTCGCAAAAGGAAGGTAAAATGCAGCAAAACGCGTCCATGTTCAAATTGTGCGCGTGCCAAACAGCTCTGCAACTACGATGGCGATGAGCCTGGGCCAGATACTGCGAGACAAAGCATTGAAGGATCCGCGGATGGCGAAGTTCGAGAGAGGCTTGCGAGGCTGGAGAAATTGATGGAAATGATGATGGTAAGGGAGAATGGAGGAGTCGCGACGAGATGGAGCCCTGAAATTGCAGCTGCGGGTAGCGTTGCAGCCGCCAAGGACCCGCTTTCACGCCTCACTCACAAGCCTTCCCTCTCTCCTTCTCTTTCACAATCATCACACCAAAACACAGCTCCAGCTGTTGGGGCATCGGATGCACCCCTGGGGCAAATACTGTTCCAAGAACTTCATTCGGCGTATTTTGATTCGGATTTCTGGGCTGGCCTTGTGACCGAGGTAGATTCAAATACACTTGAACCGTTTGAGAATTTCACTAACAGGAGTTTCCATCCAGATCGAGGACCTGAGACGATTGTTTGATCCTCCTTTGGAACAATCCCCTCCATCGTGGGTGTCACTTTCCATCATGGGGATATCGCCCCTCACAGGTTTGAGCTACGGGCACCCCACCCTCGAAGAGAGTAATCTTTTGTGCAAGCTCTTCTTCGAGACGGCCAACCCCTTCGTTCGGGTTCTACATCAAGCCCATTTTGGGAGAGAGCTGGATCGATATCGTCGTGGACGCCTGGACTGGCCCCACGAATTTGAAGCTCTTCTTTGTGCCATGAACCTTCTGGCAATCAACAGCCTTCGGCCCGAAATTGTCCAAAGGGCGTTCGGTACATCGAAAAATACCCTAGTATCCCAGTATCAGTATAGTTGCCAATGTGCCTTAGCCAAGGTCGACTTTTTCAAGACCGACAAGATCCATGCCCTGCAAGCACTGATTCATTACTTGGTATACCCATCCTATTGAGATCAACAACGGTCACTAATCCTCTCTCTAATCTAGACATTTTTATTTCAAGAAAATCTTTATCAAGATGCAAAAGCACTCCTTGGAGTGGCGTCACGGCTGGCCCAGACCATGGGTCATCATCGTGACCCGAGTCTTTTCCCTTTCTCGCCTTGGGTCTACGAGATTCGAAGGAGGATTTGGAACCATTTATGCTGTCTTGATGCAATGGCTCTGACTTTCTATGGAGCTGAGTCATGTCTCCCAGCAATATCAGATGCACAACCACCTCAAAATGCAAACGAGATCGACTGGCATACAAGTCGTTTTGCCAACCCCTCGTCTGTTCCTTCTAGCTCTGGATTTACCGATATGACGTTTGCCCTTGTTCATCGAATCATTGCAGATACAACACGTGCCCTAGCACGTGTTAATCCCCTTGATTTTGAAAAGAAGGAAACCATTATACGCCAGACAGAAGCTGACCTCCATAACGGCTATCTTCGTGATACCGCTGATCCATCACACAAGATAATTGCTGCGTTCGCAGAGGTCAGGATCGCCAATTTACGACTCTCCAATCAGCATCGTCAAACACAGAAGGTGACAACACAGCCCTTGGACCCTGGAAGACATCAGTGAGTTTTCTTGCCATTTCCAAAAGTCCATGACACTCCTGATACTTGCACAGAGTTTTTATGGCAGCAATTGAACTACTTGAAGCTTTTGAGTACCATTCTAAAACCTTTATCTCCAACAATTGGGAATGGATCTTCGAAACCATCATCCCATGGCTAGCCATCGCCATCGTCCTGACCGAGCTACCCCGCGCGACTCAATCATCCGACATCGACCGCGCCCAATGGCAAATCAATCTCAACTTCCAAAGGTTTTCCGACCCTTTGAAACCAGTGTCTGGCACTCCGATGTGGAAACTTCTTATCCAGCTTCGGGAGAACATGCCAGAGTCGCCCGCTCAATCACCATTGAGCTACAGAGGTGTGGAGCCAGCGAGCAGTCAGCTATTACAAACTGCTACAGCAATGGCGTTTAACACTGACTTAATGTTGGGTTCTGAACTGTATCCGGCTGGCACTGAGACCTCTCTGTATGAAGATCAGTTCATGCTAGATCTTCCTTGGTAAGTATCAACCTTACTCTTGATTGAATGTACCAATAGCTGATGGAGCGTCTAGGTTGAACACCCAAGTACCATACTGAGTCGAGACCTCAATCGTAGCGAATGGAAGATATATTTTTCAATGCCGAGTCATCGCGACTGTCCTGAAATGCTGTCGACCAATTAAGGCTCTCGAAATCTAGCTCGTTACTTTTCAAAAATGTGAATAGAAAAGCTTATTTCGCCGCCCCCCAACCTCAAAAGCTTGAATACCCCTCCTTTAGCGCCCAGCCTCAACCCTCCATCAACAAACAAACACCGACCAAGCCAGCTCTGAGCACAACCTCAAGTCAGACATTACCAAAGGTGCTTCCATCGCCATCTTCCTACCCTGGACTTTCACCGCACCCACGCGGCCGGATACAGAGTGGAGCTTTGTTGGTCAAGATTGTGAGTTCCTCATTAGCTTTGACGAACAGACGGAGAGTGGTAACCTTGAAAAAGGTCTGCGGGGCGCTGTGATCGAAGATCCCGCCTACGTACAATTGGCACGGGATAGGGAGGAATTGAAGAGCAGATTGGCAATGAGTCGGCGCATTAACGACTGTGACCTGGTTCAGTCAATACCACCAGTCTGCCAGTGATTGTGTTGGTATATCTTTCGGGGCATATATCAGTTCCAGTGTCGAGTCATTGTGATTGTCCTGTAGTGCCGTCAACACATGAAAGCCCTCGAATTTTGATCATTCACTTCCAGATAAAATTTCACTAAATTCTAAAGACCCGAAGTCAGTGAATGAAAATTGACATTTCATATCTTGCAGCCCCAGGTTTCAAAAAGCTTAACTACACTCTCTCTTGCCGCTGAACACCATCTCTCCCCAACAAACAACCCCATCTTATTCACAGAACCCACCCCGCCTTACACAGACTGGCGTTTTGAGGGTCCCTCGAGTAAGCGCCCCTTATTTTGGGAGGAACAGGTAAGACTGATACAAGAAATAGATCTCATGGGCGCGATCGTCACCGCTTCACCTGGACATCAGAGCGAGATTGACCAGATGATCAAGTTGGCTGGGGAAGCCCTGGTTGCTACTATCTCCCAGTGTGTTGATAATATTGATGAGGTGTGCTTCCCCTCCAAGATGGTGTATATGAGGTTGCTAATCTATCTGGTGACAGATCAGGCAGAGAGTCGAGGGAGCTGGTGGGGAGTCTCGCAGTGCCAAGGAGCTTGGAGAGGATGGTTGCTACTACATGTTGTTTAAGGATCCAGATGGCAATAGGTTCTCTGTTTATGAAAAGAGTGGAAGATAGGGTGGTTAACAAAGTGATATGAAGTAAATGGTGTATGGGGGGAAGTGGTCCAGGAACCGGTTGCGAAAATGCGGTTTCTTTTTCGCCAACTCAATGACCTAAGCAATGAAGTACTTGATTGCCTTTCCACAATACCATCAAACTAGCAGTTGCAGCATTGATACATTTACTAAGCAATCTTTAACCTGAATTTTGCATAGTGCCAGACAATGAATCGGAATATCTACTGCCTTCCCCATGATTTAGCCCCTTAAACACCACCATCTTTCACTTTGTATTTAACAGCAATGGCTATCCCAATATTCCACCTTCTTTTCAGACAATAAATCACTGCATCCACGTTTGTTCCAAAACCTAGATGACAGAACCCCCCTCCCAACCAAACCAGCTCCCACCTCACGATTCACCTTGTTGGATCGAGAACCCCGCCGTCGACGTGCGCATATGCAACGTAATCCTCCTTTCTTTTTTTCCGTCAATCTATCCATCAAAGCTAATTAGCTCTTCTTATGCAACAAAACTACGGCGCCACACTTTTCCCATCGTGTAACTTCTCTGCATCGGTGGCAAGAACCGGGAGACAGACCGGCCCTCCACTTATGTTTCCGGTGCGTTTTCTCTTCAATGAGAAATGCCATATATTTGTGAGCTGATCAAACGTTGGTTAAGTATCTCAGGAGCTATCATCACTTTCCCTGCTGCTTGCAAGGAGATGACAGCCAGGCTGCAATTCGGCATGTTTGCCGCGGCGCCCTGTGTCGTTGGTTCTGTTGAGGAGGTGAGTGTTTTCCTTACTTGAGCTTGGGAGAGAGCAGTGGGTGAAGTTAGCTGACGAAGGAGGCGAAGACACACAAGCTTGTTAAAGATCTAGGTGGATGGACAGCTGTTGGGAAGCTGCGGGAATGGAATGATTTGGCTGGGTTCATGAGTTGGGGATGGACATAAAGTCAAGAACTAAGAAATCTTGTGAAGATGGTTGAAAACTTACTCTGGCTTATGCGGGCGGGAAGGCTCTGCGACATTCGGAATTGGCACATCATGGTAAAAAAAAACTGGGTTTCCTTCACAGCCAAGAGTATTAAATAATGCCACTCAGTAATGACATAGAAATTTGCGAAAATATCTCAATTGAGAGAGCCGGGATGTCTGGTACAACCTGGAAGGCCGGAATAGAGAGCGAAATACTTCCAGCGGTGCCGTTGCCATTGATTCCTGCTCTCCGGAGAATTTACGTGGTTTTGATCCCGCGGAGATATTGTTCTTGTGTGAATTCCGTGTTTGCTGCTCTTCGCCATCAGCCTCTCCATCCTTCCATCCAGCACAGAAGTGCATCACGTGATCCGAAACACTATTGTTTCGGGCCGAGGTAAGCTTCGGACCAGGTTGCTTCCCGATTCATTTTAAGCACCAAAGGTAACTTGACCTGAAGTTATCTCATGTCGTACCTGCGTCGTCGGCCAAAACATGATGTAACTTTGCATCCCGAGATGTTCCCCAGACGAATCCCGAGATACCGAGTTTCGCTTAACTCAGGGGATGGATGAGTAATCAGGCAGCATTTCGCGCGGTGGGACGTTGCCAAGGGGAGGAGTGTGCATCGTGTATGGTGAATTCGTTTTTCCAGTATGCATCACGAGAAGAGCCTCAGGGTACCCTGTCTACGTCATATGTCCATTCAACAGGGGGAGAGAATTGTATCGGCGACGAAAAGTTTGTCTCTCCCGACCGATCCGAACTCGGCATCCACGGCGAATTTTTAAAATACCGCGTGAAACTCATGCGAGGTACAACATGCCAAAGCGACCAACTTATTCTAGTAGGAGTTGAAGCCAATGAACTTTGAGCTACCTTCCCCACTCGTGTTGAGGCATCCCTATTCGCCTCGCTGAGCTATGTTTCGGAATGCTGCATCCCTCCACCGGGTTTGTTTATACTGCTATTCGGAATCCGTTTTCTCGGTATCTTCATCCTGCCCCAATTTCGGAATTTCGTTCTTCGACATATGCGGTGCGTCATTGCTTCAATTCTACGAAGGTCTTTGAGTATAAGTACACTATTACCGCCCTACATCCCGCCTTTTCACCCGGACAGCATCAACACCTTCCAGCAGCTTCAGCTTCCACATACAAAGTGTATCTTAAAAGCCCAATCTTCCTAAATCGCCTCCAGCCACTCCAAAAATTCATCCAAAAGTCAAGCCCACGATATCATCATGGACTCCGTTGCAGAAGTACAGCCTTTCGATTTCATTATCGTCGGTGGTAGGTCTTGATTCTTCCCCCAGGCGTTTTTATTGAAGTTTTAACAGAAATCAGGCGGAACCGCAGGAAATTCTGTAGCCGGTCGTCTGGCTGAGAACCCGAAAGTGCGAGTCTTGGTCATCGAAGCCGGTATTGGCAACCCACAGGAGATTGAAAACATTACAACTCCAGCAAAAGCCTTTGACCTCCGTGGGAGTCAATATGACTGGGCTTACAAGACGACGATGATCAAACGTGAGGACTACGAGCGTGTTGAGAAACCGAACACCCGTGGCAAGGTTTTGGGTGGAAGTAGCTGTGCTAATTATTTCACTTGGATCCCGGGGAGTAAGGCTACGTTTGATGATTGGGAGGAGTTTGGCGGGAAGGATTGGACTTGGGATAATATTGTCGGATACTTGAGAAAGGTGGTGTCCCTCTTCAAGACCACCTTCCAAAACATGGACTAACTCCAATGCTAGTGCGCGACCTACCATGATGACCAGAAGCTCTACCCGAAAGAGCTTTCTAAAGTCGGCACAGGAGGGCCTCTCCAAATCTCGCATGCCGACCTTATCCCGGAGATAGAGCCATTTCGTGATGCACTTACGAATGCCTGGACCAGCAAGGGACATGAGCTCAACGAAGATATTTACTCCGGCACTATGCATGGTCTCACACACTGCTTGGACACTGTCTACAAGGGAACTCGCCAAGGAAGCTTCTTGTATCTGAACGGAAAACCCAACGTCACTGTTCTCTCGTCCGTCCAATCCAAAAAACTCATTATCGATCCCACCACGAAGGCATGCACGGGTGTCGAAGCAATTAACCCCGCGACTGGAGAGGAGCTTACCCTGACCGCCAAGTACGAAGTCATCGTCTCTCAAGGTGTTTTCGAGTCCCCCAAGCTCCTCATGCTCTCTGGTGTTGGTCCGGCATCAGAACTCAAGCAGCACGGTATCCCCGTCATTGTGGACAGCAGGCACGTTGGTCAAAACCTTCTCGATCATCCAATCGTTCCATTCGTCCTACGTCTCAAGGATGGTTACGGCCTGGATGACCACTTGCTTCGCCCAGGCCAAGCACACGACGGAGCCGTCAGCGCTTACTGTCGTGACAAGTCCGGCCCTTTGAGTAGCGGTCTTCTGGAGATGGTCGGCTTCCCTCGCATTGATGAACGACTGAACAAGTACGCAGCCTACCGCGATATCAAGGCTGCCAACGGAGGACTCGATCCCTTCGGTCCTGGCGGACAGCCACATTTTGAGCTGGATTTTGTACCAATGTTCTCCTCTGCGTTCCAGTGGCATTATCCTATCCCACCTTCTGGCAGTGCTTTCACTATCATTGTGGATCTCCTTCGGCCACTCTCAAAGGGGGAGGTCAAGCTGAATTCTGCGAATCCTTTGCAGCAGGCTAACATCAATCTTAACTTCTTTGGTGAAGATCTTGATATCCTCGCTATGCGCGAAGGTGTTCGTTGGACATACGACGTTCTTACAAAGGGCGAAGGTATGAAGGACATTGTTACTGGGGATTATCCTTGGGAGATGCCCATTCATTCTGACGAGGCGATGAATAAGGTGGTTTTGGAGAGATCTCAGACTGGGTTCCGTATGTTCTTCTCATCAACCGACCCTTTTCGAATGTTGTGGCTAACAAATTTTTTTGTAGATCCTTGTGGTACTACTCGTCTTTCTAAGAACATAGAGCAAGGAGTTGTCGATCCTCAGCTCCGTGTCCACGGCGTCAAAAATCTCCGCGTCATTGATGCATCGGTCATCCCAGTCATTCCTGATTGCCGCCCTCAAAACTCTGTTTATATGATTGCAGAGAAGGTGAGCTGAGTTCAAAGTATACCATACTTGTGATCAAATTGGCTTACGATTTTCCAGGCCGCGGATATGATCAAAGCCCAATACTCGAGTCTGTACTCGTAAGCGGAAGACAGGCCCAAATGATTCCCTTGGGCAGCTTGGGTTTTGGCTGTCAATACTTTGAATTTAATTTTCATTTATAAGTCTTTGATGCGTACAGTCTTATTGTTCTTGAATGTCGGAGGGGGATCATAACGAGCTTCCTGTGTTCGTGACTTAGCCCTTAGGCACTTTCTCCTCTCCATACCTTCTCTCTATTTCCATTCAAATGAAATCTTAATCGCAATAAATTTGTGCTGCCAATCGGAACGGTTAAACTTTCTCTTCACTTGCAGAATTGAAATACGGTCGACCATGGTTCCTGAACCAAGGCTCGCCCCTATTTAGTCAAGCCGTAGTCGAGGTTAAGCGAATGACGATTGTAAGATCTTACCACTTCGTCAGCAGACTTCGAGAGCGCCACGACCAGACTTGGCCAGATATGGACATTCCGCCATACTTGTTCGGTGATTCCATTGATCTTTGCCATTTCTCGCGGTTGGTCTAGAGCACTAACTCGTAAGCGTAGCAACCGCCATAGGGTGGTAGCCAAGTAACTGCGACAACGGCTAAGGCTGCGGGCTTCCTCTAGCAGCCGCGAGCTAGGGTTGGCTTATTACGCCCCGCCCAATCGCGAGGATGAGTCAGGTACTTATTGTAAGATTCTAGGAACTTGGGTCCCACACTTGAAGTTAAGGTCAAGAATTATGAGTATATGGAACTAGGCACTTTTCCTAACAGTCTATCTGCCATCAGTTTTTCAAACTCAATATCTATCACCAATTTCTAAATCCCTCTCCACCCTCATTCCATATTGAAGTCTTCTCTTCGCAACAACATCATACAGTCTAATAATCTCCAATTATCAATCATCGTCGCCGGTACCAAAGATGGTTTCACCAAAAAGGGTATTATTTATCTCAGTCTTTGTTGTCACCGCTTGCATCGACGTGGGCGAAGCATTTGCAGGCCCACGCGAAGTAGGTACCTACGTCTGGAATGCCGCCAGGAACTTGTGGAAGAGAGCACCAGAACCACCTTTAAAATTCCCCGAGCCAACAGAACTCCCGGATCCCTACATAGCTTCCGCGACGACCACGAAGCTCGTCAGCGTCGACCGCGCTCTCGCCAAGGACAGAAATATCAAGCGCTGCAGGGACGGAGAACTGGGATATGATTACGGTAGACTAACATATGATTCAAATCATCATGAAATCTGCACCTACTCTTTGCATCGATCGGATGCCAGCGAAAAAGTTAATCGCGACACTATCATCAAACGTCTCAACGATAACAGAAAAATGGCAATCGCTATCAACGGGACATTTTTGATACGCAGTAAAATTGGACCGGGTGAAGTAGAGCTTACCAAAGGCTGGCTGCAAAGTACTACAGAGTGGTCCAACAATCCTGGCAGACACGGCATTGACCTCAAGGACGCATGTCAGCTCTGCACCTCGGTCGACGACAACTACATCATCCCCCGCGGGTATGTCAGGAAGGACGGCGTGCAGCAATGCACGTGTAAGAAGTGGGCGAAGAGGGGCGAGAAGTTCGAGGTATGCAACTGCGACGTCTGCGATGCATTCATTATTCCCATGGGTCTGCGGGCCAAGTGCATGGAGATGGCGACGCGAAATATCAGAGAGGGGTACTTGAGTCGCTATGTGGCCCTTCATAATCATAATGTTTTTATTAGGGTGTATAATGATTATCAGAAGGTAGGAAAGGCACATGATAACGCGATTGCGGATGTGCAGAAGGAGCACACAGTATGCAGGTCGGGTGTGCAAGGAAAGGAAATTGAAAACTACTCGGGGAAACTGTTTGGGGATGCGGAGAGACTAGGAGCCGTGTGTCCACAACTCTTGAAGGATGCCCTCAAACATTAAGAGAGAGATTTCTTGTTTCGGGTGGAAGATGGGGTTGTGTCTTTATTACTTGGCGTTGGAGGCTGGATAGCCATTTGGAGTAGCAAATTCGTTCTTGTTCTCGAGAGCTGTAACTATTTGTGTCATAAAAACGTGGGGTAGTTTGACCGTAAGACTCAAATGCTATCTCGAATAGTAATTTTTCATATTCTACAAACTTCGGTACAGTAAGTAGAACCCTCTTCTTCCTCCGTCTCGTGAACCTTGATTTCATTTGTGCTTATGTGTTGTCTCCTTCGTTGTTATACCTCATATGAAATTGCGTTTAATATTCCTTTCATTATTTTTATTGTTCTCAATTTCGTACCCTGACCTCACATCACAATGTGTATACTTCTTTCAAACATTAAATCAGAAGCGAGATTTGCCACAAGAGCACGAAAGGAATTTATCCAACTCATGAATTTGGAATTTTAACGTAATGTAATTGATTTGATTTTTAACACTAATAATTCAACGCCAACGAGATTCTTACGGGTGGCAACGAATCATGGTACCAAATTTGAAAGAAATAATTATAACAGAGTACATTGGCTGGTCAGTGTGCTTCAATAATAAAGAAAGTGGGTCAAAAATCAGCCCAGCCCTAAGCATGGCAAAGATCTAGGTGGATCGGTCCCAGATCTTGGTGAAACTTTTGTCACGTACTAAGGAACACAACCAACGTGTGAAATAGCTCGAGCTAAGTAGCTCATGAAAAAATACTTATTCCTCCAACCCACCCACAATTTTGCTTCTTTCTGCTTCTTCATACCTCGCGTCAAATAACATCCAACAACTTCCAGTCAGTTTATCAGATTGAAACCAGTCACCATTTCGCGATAATGCCATGGCGCCTTTCGGTCTCACGACTTTCCTCGCCTTGAGTACCGCATCCACAGTCGTCACTGCGCTGGCTACAGATGGAAGTAGCATTGCCTCGCACTCTGTTCCGCAATGCTCTACGCTCGGCTCAAATCCAGAAGGAAAAGTCTGCTCGTCACTGAAGGACTACCTCAACAGCACCTCATCACACGGCTTCCTCGAACCACGCCAACCAGGAAATACCGCCGCCAACCTCCCAGAGTGGTCTGAGCCAGTGCACGGAGGCTGGCCAGGCGGCAACATGACCAAGTTCTGCATCCTCGACGGCCCCAAACCCAAGCCCGACGACGTCAAAAAGCTCTGCGGAAAGATCGACGACAACTACATCATTGCCCGCACCAAGCAAAAGAAAGCAGACCAGAAGGAGGGACACTGCTTTTGCAAGAAATTTCACCAAGGCACGGCTTGGTTCAACGTCTGCAACTGCGATAGCTGCGACCGTCTCGAAATCCTCAGCGGCCTGAAAGAGATGTGCAGGGAGACCAACGATCTCTGCACCTCTAACGGCTTCTCCAGCGGCTTTGTTCAGCTTGATGAGAAGAATGGCCTTCTCGTGCAATACAACGTCAAGCCCGAGGATGCTAAATCAGGCAGAGCCGACCCTGATCCGATGAAGGCTCGCCCGAACCTTACAAAATCAACTTGCATCTCTAATGACGAGTATAAGAAAAACCAGGACTACACTGGGCCAGTTGTGGAATGTTGGAGATCTTGGAAAGCGATGTGGATGGCCCACAAATGCCACGATAACTCGAAGGACGGTCCCAAGGTTCGAAGCGGCGACTACTGGAAAAACAAGTGGATGCAACACAATTCGGAGCTGTTGCATTCTTTATTCGGGAAATAGGTTACGCTTTTACCGATGGGAAGATTTCTAAATGTTCTAGAAAATCACAAAAAATAGAGTAGTTAAATTTTGAATGTACATAAATTGAAGGAACTTTTTATTGAGAAGCATCTGAAATATTCCAAATTGACCTCGGCCAATGAGAACTGCTTTTTTTTGCCCGCCGTGAAGCAGGGTAAGCTGAATGATTGGTCAAGCTTAGCATAACGATAATATTTCCTTCCCAGGCTTCGCTCGATAACTCCCACGCCCCTCAACAGCCCAAAAGTGTATTTAACCACAACAACGCAACAAAATGAAGAAAAGGAGTCGATAATCGTGATCTACGACTTAATTATAGTCATCTTGCAAAGTTTTGGAATTTTCTAAACACTTCTAAAAGATTGCAATTTTTGTGCTCGGCTAGAGAAAGCTGTTGGGCTGCATATGCACTGCAATTTTAGCGTCTGCGCGGAGACTGCTCATGAGCCGACTAGGGCCTTGTCCACGCGAACAACAAGTGTTATTGCCCGCCACGACAACCTTGGGAAGGTATTGAGTTTGCAAGAATAGCAGCTGTTATGTTCGATTCCCAGAGACAGGTGGTCTTCGAGAAGGTGGATTACTTATGACTTCTTTCAACATTTTTTCTTTGGGCACGTGACTCGGAAGTCTTTGGCGGGGAACACCAACCTCAGTGTAGGCGCTAAAATTGCAGTGATTATTTGTGACCGAGTGTGCAGCGTAGCTGAACCCGTGTACTCCACCGGGTTAGATTACAGGGGTTCAAAGTAACCAGTTGAAATTTTCGTCAGGCATTAACTTCCCGTCTATAGGGCATCTTAACTATATCTTTATAGTAAGTAACCCAAATACTGTTTTCTAACTGTATTAAAACCATTTCTAAAGTGTTCCCAAGTGGGGGGCTCCCACTGTCCCCCGGACCCCCGGCGAACCCTAACTAACCCGCACCCTACACCCCTAACCCTAACCCCTAATTAAAGCGTTTCTAAACCATATATGAACCGTTATAAAAGCGTTATAGAACTGGTTCTATCTTGAGGTTGAAAAGTCGATTTTCTTCAAGTCAAAAATCAGGCAGAAATAACCCGGTGGGTCCTCATTCCCACCCCTGTAACTCACCCGGTGGAGCACACAGGTTACCCAGTACGCTGCTTACCGGTTGGGCGGTTATCGGTGCAATCCTGTCGGGGTAGGATGCGGGACTGCACTGCAATTTTAGCATCTGCGCGGAGGACTCGTCCTCATGAGTAGACTACTTGTACCGGGTTATCGGGCCAGTTCTTTCAGGGGTAGGATGCAGGACTGCACTGCAATTTTAGCATCTGCGCGGAGGACTGTCCCAAGGCGTGCCGAATTGAAAACTGTCCGTTTCGCTAAGCGAGAGTTTTGAAAATTATCCCCTCACCTTTAAAAAATCGTAATAAAACTCCCTAAAAGTTTAGAACCACGAAACCGTAAAAAAAAGATACTTTGACTTCTGAAAGCTTAATTTAAAGTATTTGGACTTGGTAATGCTACGATGCGCAATTTTCAAAAACTAGAGATTTTGGTGTTTTTTGCCTTAGGCGAAAATGGACGGATTTCAATTCGGCGCGCCTTCGTAGACTAGGGCCTTGTCCACGCGACCAGCACGTGCCTGCAACAACAACGTTGGAAAGGTATTGAGTTTGCAAGAATAGAAGCTATTACATTCAATTCACAGAGATAGGTGGTCTTTGAGAAGGCGGATTACTTATGGTTTTTACCACATATTCTCTTAGGGCACGTGACTCAGAGGCCAGCAACCTCTGTGTTGGCGCTAAAATTGCAGTGCTTGACGCCTCGCTCCCAGGTGGTCTCCGAGAAGGTGGATTATTACTTATGGTTTTTACCACATATTTTCTTTGGGCACGTGACTCAGAGGTCACTGGCAGGAAACACCAACCTCTGTGTAGGCGCTAAAATTGCAGTGAGTGGTGGCTTTCCCTCAACCGGACGCTAGAAACCAAAAATCAACGACAATGCAGTGATGTGGTGGCTTCGTGTGGCACTCACTTTTGTTGCTGCAAAGATTGACCGAGTTTTATGGGTATCAATCCACAAACCACCCTTCTTCATGCCTTCTCACGCAAATTTGTTATCACTTCCTTTCCACCAGGCGCCGAGATTCTGCTTTCAAATCCGCTTGGCGAAGCAGGTGGAGTGGGGGCAACAGCAGAAGTGCTCAACATGGCCGCGATTTCATGGACGAGATCCCGTTCCATTTTGCCACCGCCACTCCACACCTCACTCCCTTCACGACACACATCAAGGCCTTTCCCCTAGATTTGCTTTCACCGCGACAATGCCGCCCGTTCACTGCCTCCATCATTTGCTTTCACTCTGTGAAAATTTGCTCTCGACCCGCTTGCAGGAGCGGGGGCAAGAATAGGATCGCTGACGTGGCAACGAACTCAAATTTGGCCGACGTGAGACCAAATGCTTGCGAGCTTGCGGCATTTTCTTACCGCGGATTGCTTGCATTTCAGCTTTTGCTGTCTCCGTTGCCCGGTTATTTGATTTCTCCGCCTTCATAGCTGACGTGGCAATTGATCTTACTGTACATCAAAATCTCTCCGGGTGAAACCAAATGGCTTGGATGGTGTGGGTCTTCGTAGTTGAGCGAGTCTCCTCAGCTGGGTGACTGCATTTCAAATTTTGCAGTCTCCGCTCCCTTGCTGATTTGAATTCTCCGCCTGCATGCTGACGAGGCCGCGACACCAAATCCTTCAGGGGATGAAACCAAAATGGTGTGAGTTGCGGGTACACTTCTCAGCTGAGGTCTTGCATGACCAATTTTGCTATCCCGCATCCCACCACACCTCGTATATTGATATCATGCCATGAAAGTGGCGGCAGATTTGCTTTCACGACCCTCCCTGGGCAGCCTGCATCGTCCAATCGCGCGTCGTACTTTGCTATCACCGCGAGCCCGGCCTCCTCAGACTGCGCCAGTCAGCAGCACTGCCCCCTTCGGCGCAACCATCATTTCCACCCACCACCAAAGATGAAGTCTGCCTTGGCCTCAGCCCAGGCCCAGGATCGACCAGAAGTTCAGCCCCTCATGCACACTTCCATCATCACCGAGCCATTTACGGTCGCCGGCGCCCTCTTGTGCGACAATAGCCGCCGGGAATCTTGGCTGTTGCTGGCGAAGACGGCCAGATTCCCGCCAGATGACCTGGAGAGCATGAAGCCAGAGTGCGTCTTGCTCACAAATCGTGCAACCTAGGTGGCCAAAAGTATCATAGGCAGCCATTGTAGGACTCTGGCGCGAACACAATTGGTTGTTCTTTGAGCGTTCTTGAGTCACGGCCGTTTCTCGCGGCCCCCAACGGGTTTCAGGGGTGCGAAGTTTCGTGCAAAGTTGGTCTTTGTGGCTGTGGCTGAGACCTCGCTGCAGCGGCTGCACCCCACCGTCTCGCGAGACACCCTCTCACAGCCAGACTCAGATATAAGAACCTCCTCGTTCCCTATTGCTCAATTCTTCTTTCTTTCTTTCATTCAATCATACATTCATTGAAACACATAAAGAGTCCATCCATTCTCATATCACGCCAGTGATATCTCAACCTGCACTTAAGAAGTTCATCATCCCCACCAACAAACTGTCTCCGTCAAGCTACCCCTACTCCAACATCACGGCAGCCATGTCGCCTACCACGTTCAAAGACCAATACACCACCTTCCTCTCCACCCTCAACAACTCCTACGACCTCTGCCAAATAATCCGCGCCACGCGCCGTTTCGGCTCCGCTCCAACACCCAACTTCGACGCCTTCCAATCCTACACCCTCACCTCGAAGCAAAACCTCGCTTACACATTCACATCACTGCGCTCCGCATGCGGCTCACGCTTCGATCTCGGCGACACGATCGCGCGAACGGAACTCGACCGCGCCGTGCGCAGCCTGCTCGCGATCCAATCCAAGCTCTCGGGCATCGCCTACGGCCACGAAAGAACCGGGGGTTTCCAATCCCTGCTCTACCAGCTGCAGACCCTGGAAGCGGAAGCGCTGTCCACGTTCTCGGGGCTGAAGTACCGCCTTGAGATCACGCAGCAGCACAAGGAGGACCCGAAACCGAAATCTATTCTGAAGAAAAGCAGGACCGATGAGGTGGTCATCGGTATCGCGAAACTCGACGCGTATACGAGCCACATGAAGAACTCGTGGGTCGAGACCGAGGTCGATGGTGAGGTGTTCTATGTCAATGTGTTTGATGGGAAGAAGAAGCAGTGGGAGAGGCCGAAGGACGCGTTTGTGATGCTGTTACCGAGGAATGAGAAGCCGAAGGCTCCGAAGCGGACGAGTACGTGGGAGAAGGAGTTGGAGAGGGAGAGGGTCAGGCAGGAGGAGAGGGAGAGGGAGCGCGAACGCCAGAAGGAGCGTGAGCGGGAACGGGAGAGGGAGAGGGAGAGGCTGGAGAGGAGACGGAGGTCTGATTATGGGTGGTGAAGGGATCATGGGTTGGGAATGATTTGATGAAGAAAAAAATGATACCATGGGAGGATCTCAGCGTTGCTTTATCGTAGATACAGAAAACTGGATAGATATCTGCTACTTGGCGTGCACGCGAGCGTTGTATTTTTATTACGTTGTCAGCTTGGCTGATTAATGCTTCCAAAGAGGAGACTCAGAAAAATAGAAAGAGATGTATTATCAAGCACAAGAACTTTCACATTTATTTCCCAGGTGACTTCGATAGCTTGCAATCATTGCGAAACTAGAGTTCATAGCCTCTCTTAGTCGGCAATCTTCTCAGTCGTAACTCTGGACCTTAACGGATACGATTATTGTGGCAATCGTTTCCCCAGGCATCAGCTTTCACACCGAAAACTCCAAGGCGCTCGTGCCGCAGCCTGCCAACGTCGTTTTTCGCCGCTTTTAAACCCCGCGCAAAATAACTTTAGCAAATTCGGTGCTACTTTTATACCAAGAAAGCCCAGAAAAATTAAAAGAGTAGATTTATAAATAAACCAGAAAATTGGATTAACTTTTCCCAGCTCTCTGGCTAATAAAGTAATAACTAATTTGCAATGGAAGCTAAGATAAAATTAATAAACCAACCAGGAAATCGGATTAACTCTACAAGCAATAATATATACTATATTTGTATTTCCTTTGCACATAGGAATTGCAAGACGTAATTTGTGGGTCAAATGGACAGGTTTGGTAAACTGTATTCCCAGATTTGCTATAGCGTAATGCTAAAATATAAATAGAGAATCCTTGGGTTAAGAAGAATAGTTATAGGACTTCCAAGGGGCATATATAAAGCTATTTGCAATTTGCCAAGGCATCTTGGGGACAAGGGCCCAGAGGGGGGGTTAATGTAATGGGCACACGTAACAGAGTATAGGCGGACGTCAGATATCGTGGATTTGGTTTCCTATTTTGAGTAATGGTTATATCGGAATTGCACGGATTGTGCGGGATTTTATTTCCTAATTAAGTAAAGGGCTTCGTACGCTTGGCTAAGCACTAGGGGATATATAGGGAGACGCATATAGCTTTGGAAAGGGTCATCGATTAATCTCTTGTTGCAATCACCTCTTGGAATCAGTTACACTTGCAAACGTCACTCTGCAGCTCATTTACCTTGACTACTTGTGCATCACCCTGCTATTACGTGCCTCACACAAATTAAAGCACGCGGCCACCCACAGCCAACCGTGATACGTCTAGAGAAACAGCATGTGCTAATTATATTTAAAATACTAGTAGACACTTGCAAGATCGGAGAGAGTTGCGCTTGAAGAAGGCATTCTGGAAGAGTGCCGTAGATTAGAAACAGCAAGCTTTGTGTCGTTAAAAGGCTCCACCTGGACCAGTAATCTAGTCTTCGATACGACATATTCTGTGGTATAGCACACCCGTAGAGAATAAGTAATTGAGAAAGGAGAAGGCGGTAACGAAGCCAACAATGACCAAAGCCTGCCAAATAGGGTTAGCAAGAACCGACAACATTCTGGGCTCGGATTAACAACGCACCTTCGCATCTAAGCCCGTTGAGGCTGGAGGACTGTTATTCGCTCCGCTTCTGCTTTCGAAGACCATAATTCCCAATCCAACAACGAACCCCAAAATCCCGAAATTCAAATGCATAATCGGTGTCTGCCAAACATAAAGTTGCAACACCCTAGGCACCCAAGTCGCCCTACTATCACTATCCTTTGACACAATCTTCTTACCCAACAGGGATCGAATTCGCGAGTCGAAGTCTTTATAACTGCTCACACGATTGAGAGCGACGCTCTGCTGAGTTGCAAGGCAAATTGCCACGAGCGAAAGCACAAGGCTGCTATACCAGAGGCCGAGAGGAAGTTTGGAAGGCGTTTGTGCTTGCGGCCAGGTGAGAGCCTGGACCACTGCTCCAGTGATAAGTGCACACTGTAGATGACAATAGCTCCTGGTTAGCCGTAGTTTATTTCGACAGTTTTTAAAGCGAGAAAGAGATGCTCTAGAAGCTTACAGTAATTCCGACGAAAGTCAACTCAGCTAGCTTTCTGTCACGCCAGCTGCCTGTTTGGACGTCCTTGGACTCATCGTTGAGGAAAGATTTTATAGGCTCGTAGCTTGAGCGCCAAGGGAGGAAAATGACTTCAAAAACGGTTTGAAAAGAGCCCCATGCAAGGGACCCTATTGCTTTCACAGGGCTTAGCGCTCGGCCTGCCATGAGTCGGACGTAAGCGATACAGATAATCTGCGAATTGGAACCTAAATCCAAAACACGTAGAAGCAGGAGTGCAGCAAAGAGATATGTACGCGGGGTACGAAGCACACGTGGCTGAGTAATGGATTGTTTCTCCATCCCGTGGGGGAAAGTCCCTGCAGGTCAGCTGCAGGCTGTCGGCTGCAGCGATGCCCAACCTAAGCCTCCACTGGTTTACCGACGAAATCGGGGCCCTGAAGGACAAAACCTATCTCAATGGCTATGCTCAACGCCTGTGGCGCTCGTTATGTAAGAGTAAATTCACATTTCCATAAAGCCGCTGCTACTACAATGAAGATTGGTCACGATTGATTGGGTGAACAACCCCGCACCGACGGTATGCTTAACATCGCTTCGCCGCAAGACGGAGCGAGAGCCTCGAAAATAGTTCTTATTCTTCTTGATAGATTGTGGAGCCGTATCTCAATTGCCGCGGCTTTCAGTCGCTTTATGCTCTTCTTTTAGTAATTACAATGTCTGCTCGAAGGTGAGAACAGAAATGGGAAATTCAAATGGTGTAACGAGTAAGAGTTGAGACAATCCACCACTATTCTGAAATAAAGGAAGAACCGTAATAGGAATGATAGATGCCACCCAAAAGGCACACAATGGATATCAACAACTGGGCAACTCGTAAGAAGATATTGCACGAATTCCACATATCGAACAGTTCTACCCCATCAACAATGCGTACAGCAACCTCATCACACACTCTTTCAAAGCTAAAACACAGCACAGCGCCAACGAGGACCCACAAAAACCAGACAAAACTGGCAACCAGTACAATAATGAAGTGTTGAATATTAAAAGGTAAATGAGATACGTTCAACAAGAACATTCTTGGATGAGAAAATGTGAGTAGTATCATGCCGAGGAAAGCGAGTGCAGAGTGCAGAGATGTTGCGAGGGTAAATCTGCCTTCGTTGTTAAAGAGGTCCAGGAGAAATATCAGGCCGAGAAGCGATAGGCTCAACCGGAGAAGGTTGGCAATATCAGTTGCCATTTTCAGTTGTTTGCAGGCCTCTTCGTCGAATTTGACATCGATCTCTCGAAGGAATCGCATTATAAACTGTTGGCAGTTGTCGCCGAAGATTGAATATGGTTGGTAATATAGCTCGTACCGCATTGCTATAGTCAAAGGTCAGCAGCTACCCCCGCTCAAATATTGTGTTCGTTTTACTTCGCTCCGCTATCTCTTTAGTACTCAGGGTTGTGGTTCCCACGCGCAATCGTCCAACTAAGTTCCTCTGTGGCTCGTTTTTCAAGATTGCTTCTGGTGTCATTTTCAATGTTGCTCTCCATTTCCACGGCAAAGCATAATCTTTATCTCGGAAAGTCTCGTACAAGTCTCCTCTAATCTGCGCCGCCCAATGTGTGGTTCTAGAATTCGTCGCCATCCTGCCACGGATATATCTCCAGATCCTGCCAAACCAAATGGATTGACTTGTTTCGGAGTCCTGTTTGCTATCTTCTAGTCCATCGAGAATGAATTTAACTACAAAGACATCCGCAAGGTCTTCTTGGTTGGCAGTGTTACTCGGTCTATAACCGAGGACAGTGCGGCCCAGCAGGCTCTGTTCAAGCATATCGATGTGATCAAAGAGATTATCGTCGGAGAGGTCCATCGGATTCATTTTAGGCAACGAATTAGGTCGAACAGATCTTCATAAAAGTAATGAAGCACACACAAATTCACACACAACACGCACGTATATATTTCGTTCTCTACGGCGCAAGTGTCCCCGCCCCCCGCTCCCTGCTCCCCAATTGATTGCCTGCCGCTTCAAATTCTGGGAGGGGTATCAGGGGTCTCATGCGCTGATCGACGATCCTCGGCAAGGTCTAATGCGCATGTGCGCTGGTCGTCGCTAGGCGACCAACCAGCATTCCGGGGCTGGATGGAAGTTCGTGACATTATCATCAAGAAGGGCACGATTTAGTGGAATGGAATGCCACGTTGTAACGTCGGCGCCCAAAGATGACTGGGGAAGGCGAAGGCTCAGGCCTTGGCCGGGCGTCAGTGAAGCCTCACGAATGGGATGAATAACCCTTCCGAGAAAAAGCACTTCCTGCCGATCAACGACATGGGAAGCCTGGGGGAAAGCCCGACATATGAAAATACAAGTAGTGACGAATCTGAACAGAGGCTGTCGCTGCGCTGTTTCTGCCATTCGCTACTTGGAATAGTAATAGACCCATGAAACTTGGAAAGCACCTGGACAGGTGGACTCGCCATACGAAGTACATGAGGTAAGTCGAAAGGACACAAGGCGAGGCTTTATCAGCCATAACAGCCTTCGCGCTTGGCAGGGGCACCTCCGGAAACCACGGAATGTCTGAGTGACGGGATAGAATCGCAAAAGAGCCCGCACTGGTGCTCGCTGGAGACAAATCGGGACCCGATTTTCTGTTCTATCCTCCTGTCTTGCATTTGCCTATAAATCTCAATATCCACAGCCTTTATTCTCACAGAGCTCAACATACGACCTTCATCATGCAGCTCTTTATCGCTTTGAAGACGGGCACCGACCCCGAGCCTCTGGACGACGAAGTCGCTCAAGAGAATCAGAAAGAGGATAAATACAGCCGCGAATCTCTCGACAAACAACTCAACGAGTCTCTCGACAAGACTGTCCTTACTAACAAGCCAAATGTTGCATGGGATGATGTTGCTGGTTTAGCTGAGGCAAAAATGGAGCTTCAGATAGCCGCTGAGATGCCGAAAAAATTCCCACAATTGTTCAGAGGAAAACGAGAACCCCAGAGATTTATTCTTTTATACGGACCACCCGGTACTGGAAAAGGTCAACTGATCAAAGCGCTTGCTTCTGGGGTCAATTCGACATTGTTCACTATCAGCAGCAGCGACGTTCAATCCAAGTGGGTCGGAGAGAGTGAAAGGTCAGTAATCGGTTCATCTATTCATAGCCTTAGTAAGTTGGATATGTCGAGAAAAATCCATGCACTCTCGGTCGGCACCTGCCGGTTGTGCTATCGATGTCTATTTCTATTAACAAGCATAATATACTACCGCAGTGTGTGCTAACAAGTATTAGACTTGTGAGACTTGTCTTCGAACGTGCTCGAAAGGAGAAGCCGTCAATGATATTTATCGATGAAATCGAAGCACTATGCGGTATTCGCGATTCCAACTCGTCATCAGAACATGACAACCGAGTGAAAACCGAATTTCTCGTGCAGATGGATGGTGTAAGCCAGGACAACAATGGAATCCTTTTTATAGCAGCAACAAATCTACCATGGATCTTAGATCCGGCTATTATTCGCAGATTCCGGAAGAGGATTTATATTCCTTTACCAGACGAAGAGGCACGCAAGAGGTTATTTGAAATACATGTTGGAGAGACATGCTGCGATGTCTCAACGGAGGATTACGCAGAGTTTGCTAGGAGAACTGAAGGATTCTCGGGCAGCGATATTAGCAACGTAGTGCAGGAAGCGCTGATGGAGCCCATGAAAAAGATATTTAAAGCTGAGTACTTTTGTTATGTATGTTTTCCCTATGACTTTCATGCGAAACAACCCAATGAAGTACTAAACGGTGTTTTCTGTTAGGTACTCTCTCACGGAAAGAGGGGACTCGCCCCATGTCAGCTTGGCCAACAAGGGGCAGCGGCTCTGAACTGGCGTGACATACCCTCGTACCAACTTCTAGAGCCTGCAGTAGCTAAGGAAGATTTCTACAATGCTCTCGCAAAAGCAAAACCCACTGTCAATAAAGAATTACTCCAAGACCATTGTCGATGGACAGAAAAATACGGCAAAGACGGCGCGTAATCAATCGTGGATACCATGGCGTAATGACGAGCCATATCTGACCTCTTTTTTGAAATGGAAGTCTATTCATCAGCTATGTACAGTAGTGTTAGATTTTTAGGCGCCTAAGGCCCCTGTAGCTTAGGCAATAATAGTGGCTTTTGCCACTGTAACTACGTTGAAGCCACAGCTGCACAGGTGCTGTAAATTCAGCTGCTCAGCCTGTAGAGCTGAATATTACAAGGCATTTAGAGGCGTGTTTCAGCTATTGGAGACACCGAAAGGGAGCCTAATTCAGGGGCTTTAGAGGCTCTCAGCACCTATAAATACAGGCTCCCTATCACTATAAAACAGCAGTTATTCTAGTATCTTCCAGCCTACGATTATAGCATGTTATACGTGACTATTCAGTTGTTATCGCAACAGAAAGGACCGATGGACACTATGCACATGATGATAGTCGCTTAATTTTGGTGCTCCGACATAGCCGACTCCCCAAAAACAGCGGCTTAACTACCCCGGATTTGGGGGTAAGAACACCCACTACCTAGAGTATAAAAGTAAATAAATATTAGTTAAGTTAAATTGTATTATTAAGGTTATAATTCCTGCTTTTGTAATTTTCTCTTAAGCTAAGGTATAAATTCGTAATATTATATAATAGAAAGTAATAAAGAAAAAGATTAATAAGGCTCTTTTTTTATTTCTTTTTATAATTATAGTATTTTAAGTTATTAATTCAAAAGAAAAAGCTAAAAGTTTAATAATAAATTAGTAATCATAATATATTATATATAATATTATAAAGTAAAAAGTAAAATATAAGTTAATATAAGTATTATTAAAAGTAAAATATTTTCATTTCCCAGGTGACTTTGATAGCTTGTAATCATTGCTAAACTGGAGTTCATGCCTCTCCTGGTCAGCAATCCTCTCAGTCGTAACTCAGGACCTGAACGATGGGATAGATCTGGTGCGATTTACTAGCCAATTTTTCGATCTGACCAGTCACTCCCTGTCCTCACTGTTTTCGGGCAAATTCAGACTTGTGCTTGAACCCCTAAAACAGATGTCCTGGCGAATAAATTATACAAGATCGGAGTAGTTTGTTTAGGCAGGGCGGCTTCCGCTTTGGGAAATCGTGGCGGTGGCTGATGACTGTCTAGCGCAGCCTTCTTGTGTCCTGCAGCCTCCTCCTGCAACCTTCAACTTCAACCAACTTGCTGAGAATTTGGCATTGCCAAGCATAGACAAAATTGCTCCATCGTACTCAGGGAACATGGAGGTAACCCACCGGCCCTATCAGACAGGGCCCCTCGACTCGAAGACCTCGACCCGTCTCCTCACTCTGCACCGCGGCTCCGGAGAGGATCCGATAAAATGCAGCCTTACCACCGTTGATCTGGAGACGAAACCCCGATACAAGGCTCTATCATACTGCTGGGGCTCGCCCGATAATTCGAAACAATTACTTCTCGATGAGCATTTCGTTGATGTCCGCGAGAATCTCTGGTCGGCTCTGTGGCACTTGCGACTCCCCAACGGAAACCGAATTCTCTGGGTCGATGCGCTTTGTATAAATCAAAGCGACTTTTTAGAGAGGAATCACCAAGTCGGCCTGATGAGCACGATTTATTCGAAAGCAGAGTAGGTCATCGTTTGGCTAGGCCCTGCTTCGGAAGACAGCGACGTTGGCATGAAATGCATCTCGCTCATTCACTGGGACAAATCGCCAACACTAGAGGAGTCCCAAGCAATGATCAAACTCCGTGAAAGGGAGTATTGGCACCGGATGTGGGTTCTGCAAGAATTCGTGCTGGCGGGTGACATGACTGTACATTGTGGCTCCAAGTGTGTTCCCTTGAAGGCGTTTGCAGCATACTCCAAGCGGATCGCGATGAAGAACGTATTCAAAATATTCGATGACGTTGACTTTGCCGCCATACACTCTCTCATCGGCTATCGAAATTATCAGCTTGCAGGAAGGTTTGACGAGAATACATTACTGGCTCTCCTTGCCGCGTTCAACGATCGCCAATGTGTTGACCCGAGGGACACGGTCTTCGCACTTCTCGGCATGGCTTCAGACTGCAGAGGTTTGGACCCCCAATTTGCCCTCACCGCAGATTACTCTCAGACGCTCTTCAGCGTGTACATGAATGTATTCAAGTTTTCCTGTGAGCGTCTGACACGCGATGGGCAGCGGTTGGACGGAGGGGACCAGTTAGGCCAAGAAGAGATCTATAGCCAAGTGCTACAACTGTTTCTACAGTGCTGCACTGCCACTTCTCCTGGCAAGACCAGGAGATTCAAACCGCCATGGGTCCCAGGACGCGGGTTCGAGCTCTTCGACCTTGCAACACGGAAAAACAAAGGATTATATGGGCAAGCAAAGGGGTCCCTGCAAAAATTTGGTTGGAGGGAAGGAATGGAGATCAATACTGTGGGAGCACGTACGGAAATCTCGTTGCTCTCGTTCCTGATAGCCGTTGTCATGGTCAATAACAATAGATGATTACGAGATTAATTAGATGCCTCAGGCACTTATTTAAGGGATATCAGCTTTACTGACTTTAAATTCACTTTGAAAATTCACTTTTTGAAGGCTAAAAATTTTCCAGGTAAGCTAAATAAGGTAAGGTTTAATTTCGAATTCCAAAGCTTCTTTCCTTTAATAAATATATATTTACATACGTATACGTAAGTTAACCCCTATACCTGCTACGGGCCTGCCCCTGGCCTGTAACACTCCTTACGGTCCGTAGAATATCTTCTCTACTATCTGCTGCCGCCGCTACTACTACTACTATTACTACTGCTACGGCAGTAAACTTTACTACTGGCCTGCCGCCGCCCTGCCCGCCCTTCCGCCCCGCCCTACCCGTCTATAGCCTTCCTCTCCCTCCTCGCCGCCCGCCGTATACCTGTCTTGCGGCCCGGCCGTACTACTAACCCCGCCTGGCCTACTAACCTGGAGGCTGAGCTTGGCCAATTCGTTAGTCAAGTTCACCCTACCAGATATATATATTATACTAGTAGATTGGATATATAGATAATATATATAGTTATAGCTAGTTTTTTTTTAAATAAAAGCAATATTAACTATTATAATAATAATAAGAATAAGAATACTTATTACTCTTTCTATAAATACTTTTATATAATATTTTATAAATTATAACTAATTTAATAAATACTTCTAGATATTATTATTATTATTATTACTATTAGTAATTATATAAATAACTAGATTATTTCTAATAATTTACTTTTATATATATATATATTTATTATAAATTATTATAGACTATAACTAATATATAAATAGCCTACTATACTACTATTATTTATTATTATTATTTATTTATTTATTTTTAGAAAATAGATTATTTTATTAAACTTTATAAAAAGAAAAAAAAATATTAAAAAAAAATAGATTATTTAATATTAGTATTAGAGAATAAAAAGAAATAAAAGAGAAAGAGAAGAAAAAAGGAAAAAAGAAAAGAGGAAAAAGAAAAGAGAGAAAAAAAGAAAAAGAAAAAAAAAGAATTATTTAAAATTCTTTTTTTAATATCTAATAATATAATAATTATGAATTATTTATAAATAAATATAAATATTTATAAATAGTTATAAATAATTATAGATTTCTAAATTTCTTAATCTAATTTATAAAACTATCTAGTATTTATAAAATATCTATAAGAAATAAAATACTAAAATAAATTAATTAAAATATTCTAAATAAGTTCTTATATAATAGAAAAATATTTAAGCCTTTTATAAATAATATATAAGAAACTTTTATATAAAACTATTTATAAATCTAAACTAATAATATAAATAAATTAGAAACTGCTTTTAGAAAAAAGTAATTTCTAGACTAGTATTTATAATAAATAGCTTAATTTATAAAATTACTTATAACTAGCTATTAAAAAAATTTCTAAATAAATAGACTTTAATATAATATATTTATAAACTTATAACTATTATTCGAGTTCTATTATATAAATCTTTTTATAAATATAGATTCTATAAAAATAATATTAGAATTCTAATTTTAAAAATAAACTAAAATAATAATAAAAAAGAAAAATTAATATTTTATAATTATTTTATAAATAGTTTATATAAATTATTATTTAAAAACTTATTTATATCTAAAGAATTTACTAATTAGTATATTTATAATTAGTTTAATAAATATCTAAAAATATAAATATTAAGTTTTAAAACTATAATATTTAATATAATTAAAAAATATTATTTATAGAAAGTTAATAGATTTATAATAGCCCGAGAAAAAAGATTTGAGAAATAAATATAATTAATACTAGTTAATTTATATAATCTGAAATTATTATTATTTTATTAGAATATAAAATTATTAAATAATTTACTAATTTAATAAATAAACTTCTAGCTACTTTTATTTTTATAAACTTATATATTAGTTTATAAATAGAGATATTTAAATTATAGCTAAATAAATAATTATTAAAAATTATAAGTATTTTTTTTAAAAAAGAATATTATTTATTAAAAACTAGTAAATAACTTTAAAATAATACTTATATTATATTAGTATTTTATTTTAAATAATAAGATTTATAAATTAGAAAATCTATATAAAAATAATAGTAAAATATTTTATATATATTTATTAGCTTTTATAAATAGAAATAAGCTATTTATAAATCTAATTTAATAGCTATAATAATCTCTATAAAATATAATTACTAATTAAAATTAAACTAGATTTATATTATAATTATAAATAATATTTAATTTTTAAAAATATATAATATAAATAAGAAATAATATTTATAAGTTTAATTTTAGATAAAAAAATAAAAGCCTATAATTTATAAATAATTATTATTAGTTTATAAGCCTATATATAAATAAAAAGAGGCTATAATTATAATATAGATTAAAAAATAAAAATAGAAAACTATTATTATAAATAAATTAATACTAGTTCTAGATTATTAATAGATTTATAATTAGCTATTAATAAAAGCTAGTTAAAAATAATATTTATAAATTATTTATAAATATAAATAAAATATTAGTATTATTTCTAATTATTTTTTACTAAATTATAAATAATATAAATAGTCTAATATATTAGATAATAAATATTTTTAACTAAATATAAATTTATAAAGAATTATAGGCTATAAATAATTATAAATAAAAACTATAAATAGTATTATTTATCTAAAATAGAATTATAATAATATATATAATTAATTTATTTATTTTTATTTTATTAGTAATTATTAGTATAGCTATTTCTTTGGAAGTTATATATATAGTTATAAGATACGGGATATAAGATATAAGTAATGAAATATAAGATATAAAATATAGTTATATAATCTTATATCCTATTAGTAACTCGACTAGTAGACTAGATCCCTTTAGGCTTAGTAGATTTAGGAATTATATATTAATACTATAATATTATAATTCTTATTTCTAGATAATAACTTTACTAATTATATATAAATAGTATTCTATAACTTATATAACGGTATTATATATTACTAGTAAACCAATATTAATTAGTTAGTACTTATAAATTAGAGGAAGACCTAGCTAGTTAGAAAAGTATTTAGTAGCCTAAGATAAGTAGTTTATTTCTAGTTAAAAAAAAGAACTACTATTAATTCCGGAAAAGTATTTAATAGCCTAAAAAGAAAATACTAGCTCTTACTAATTAATAAATAATTAGCTATTTAACTATTTATTTATTTATTTAACTTTTACTATTCTTTAAAACTAATTTCTTTTAGCCCTAAAACTACTTTCTTGGAAACTATCTTTTCTACTTATATAATACCTATATTTATAGAACTCTCTCTCTAAAATATATATCCTATATATGCTCTTAAAGCTCTTTAACTACTATTTTGATTTTACTATTAAATCGAGTTCTTTAAGCTTTAGATCTTCCCGGAATTATAATATTTTATTTCCTAAATTTCTTATTATAGATAAAATATTTAAGGGCAAAATATTTACTTTAATATTTTATTAGATATCTGGTATCTTAATTAGATATCTAAACCAGATATCTAGTATCTTAACTAGATATCTAAACTAAGTATCTAGTATCTAAACTAGATATCTAAACTAGATATCTAAATATCTTTATTACTAAACCCTTTCTATAAACCTATTATAAACTATTTTACCTTTAAATACCTCTTATTATAAACCACATATATATACTAGAAAGAGACTAAACTTAGTTTAATATAAATAATAAAAAGAAAAAGAAATTAATTAAGAAATAAGAAAATAGAATTAATACTAATAATACTATAAAAATAAATCTTTAGGAATATCTAAATATCAAGTTATATTAGTATATCTTATATAGAACTTCTAATAAGAACCTATAGGATTTATTTAAGGATAATTTCAAGAATTTTAGTAATATAATCTTTAGTTAATATAGCTATTATAATGGCTGGTATAAGGATATAATTTACTAAGGACAGGATATCGGAAATAGATATAAAACGAAGCTAAGCCGGAATTATTTAGACAAAATAATACTAAAGGTTAAGGTATTCTCTCTACTTTATTCTATAGTTTAGTATTTTCTAATATATAAGATTCTTTAAACTTTAAGTCTTTAACTATTATATTAATCCTGCTATTATATAATACTAAGCTTACTTGACTTGGCCTATAGAGGCAATATAATACTACCGGTAAAGGACTTGTATTTATCCTTAGAAAGCAAAGACAGAATACCGCTTTTAATATTTAATAACCTCCTCAAACTATAAAGAACTAGAGAGCTTAACTAGAAATATAATATCTTCTATAATCTAGTTAATCTTAGAGCCTGACCCTTAACTAGAATAGATAATATTTCTCTTCTAGTAGTCGGTCCTCTACTAATATAAAAAAAGAAAGATATTATCCTCTATAATCCGGTTAATTTCAGAGCCTAACCCTTAACTAGAGCAGATAATATTCTCTCGATACTAATAAAAGTAAAAGAACTGGCCTTTTTCCCTAGTATAGGAAGAATTAGTAATAGTTTACTAATTTAAAATAAGAAAAGATAATAGTCGGTTTTAGTCTACTAATTTAAAACTAGACAAAATAATAATTAGTTATAATTTACTAATATTAAATAAGAAGAACTTACTTAGTATTTATCTCTATAGCTAATATCTCTTCTAAAGCTACTATAGACGGCCCGGAACCAAGTACTATTACTATAGGTATATTAGATAAGAGGCCCTAATATAATAAAATAGAAAAGCCGGACTTTAATATTATAAACCTATATTATTGGAAAAGCTATTATAATACTATTCCGGAAGAAGATATTAAGAAGCGGCTAGCTAACTTGGAACTCAAAATTAGTATAAATATTCCGAAAACAGATAAGGCCTAATAGAGATTATTTATATAGGATAATCTTATTAATAAATACTATCTTATAGCTAATAAACAAGCGGAATACTACTAGAAATTCTACTTATATATTAACTAACTTATTAAGAAAGTTAATAAGCTAGAGGCAATTACCGGTCGACTTTATATAAGGGAAAGACTAGTATAAGAAGAAGTAATAAAATAGAGATCTAAGTAGATAGGTATTTAGGAATACTATAGATCCCTATTAGGAGAACTATTTAGGGGCTAATACTAAGGCTCTCTCCCGCTTTTAGTTTATAGTAATTAACTATAGCTTATTAGAATCAAGAATCCTGTCCTATTTACAAGTAAGGATAATTACTAGATTAATAATTAGATATTTAATATAAGAAATAAACTAATATAGAACTTTTCTAAATTTAATAGCAAATTACTAAAAATTACTTATATAATATAACTAGTTACTAGAGACACCCGTAACTTTATTCGTAATTAACTAGAACCTGAATTAGTTAGATAGATCTTAATTATTAAATAGATCTTTAAGATCCTCTAGTAAGCTTATAGTAAAAGTAAAGAGATAGAATACTAGAAAGTAAAAGAGGTATACTAGTACCTAAGATAAAGAAACAAGCTATTTCCGGTATTCTAGATAAAGTTTACTTATTTAATAATAAAACTAGGGAAGTTACCGGATAACTAATATAATAACTTAATAAATAAAATAAATCTCGAGCTATTTAAAAGCTTGGGTAATAAGAAGTTTAATACTTCCAGGGACCTTGCCAAGTAATATATAGAATAAGAGAATAGGCTTCTCTTAATTAAAAATTAATAATTCTAGAAGAAATAACTAGTAGAGATTACTTATTATTAAATACTATTTTGGGCTAGAAAGCCTACCAGAATCTAAGAAGCTATAGTAACCTTATATCTAATAAATTAACCTTAGTAGCCGGTATTCTTATAGCCAAAGAAGGTAGTCTGTCGAGAATTTGAAAAGAGACTAGACCGGCTAGAGAGTCTTTATTATTATAGCTATAAAAAGCCTGGATATATAAAAAGTACCTATCCTGATTTTAATAAGATTATACCTATTAAAGAGAATTATTTAGAGAGAGTTAATAATTCAGGGATAAATAATAAGGATATCGGCTTTTACCTACTATTTAATAAGAAGTATAATATTAATAAGTCGGGAAAAGTCTAGCTCTAGATATAGAAGTAGATCTCCTAGAGTAAGAACTTTACTAAGAACCTATAGATCTCACTTAGCTAATTAGTAGGAACTAGTTTCTTATTAATTATTAAGTATACTAGAAAGGCAAAACCATAACCTTCTAGTACTTAGTAAATACCGGAGCAAATATATATACTCTAATTAACTAGAAGTATATTTGCCCCTTAATAAAAGTATTATAAATACCCTTATATAAACTCAAAATCCCTGTCCCCTTATAAGGTTTTAATAGATAACCTAGTAAAGCTATTTAATATCTAGCTACTATAGATCTAGCTATTAATTAGTATTCCCAAACTCAATAATATCTACTTACTACTAACCTTGGCTCTTATAATATAATTCTGGGAAAGAATAGCTAGTAAAGTATAATATTCTACCGGACTATTAATAAAATCAACTTTATTAGCCAGAGAACTATAAGATAAATCAGCCGGACTTTACTTAGAAAATCCGATATTTTAATAAGAAATATTAAAAAAGTAATTACTCCGAAAATACTCTAACTAGAATCCTAAAAGTAACTAGTAAAATTAGACCCAAGAAATAAAAGGATATATTTCTTATCTCTTTATAAGACCTTTTTATAAGAAAAGCCAAATACTAGGCAAGAAAAAAAGAGCTAGACTTTAATACTCTCGAAATAGTTAAATTACTAGATTATTTCTACTATTTTATTAAAGTAGTTACTTTCTAATTAAATACCAAAGACCCCAGTAACTTGGTCGGATTAGTTACTATTAATAAGATTAACTATATACTTGAGAAATAGAGTTATAAACCAAAGAGATATCTACTACTATCTATAGTAATTAGATAACTAATACTATAGCCTGCCGGATACTATATTCAAACTAGTAACCTAATATATTTCCTAAATATAAATAAACCCAATACCTTCGGTAATATACTATCTTTTAATCCTAAAGAACTTTAAGAGCTCCGGATATCCCTCCCTATATAACTATATAATATAGCTAGGATATTTTCCAAGAAAGTAGCAAATAAGCTTCTCTAGTCTTAATCCTTTAACTATAAGCTCCGTTTTAATAGACTAGACCCCTTAATAAAGACAGCCTACCTCTATAAGATAAGCTCTAGTAAACTCGAAAAAATAAAAAAGTATCTTATTAAGAACCTAAAAAAGGGTTTTATTAAGCTATCCGAATCCCCCTTTTTATTACTAGTCTTATTTATTAAAAAGAAAAACGGCAGCCTACGATTTTATATTAATTATTAATAGCTAAATACTATAATAAAGAAGAACCGCTATTCTCTATTACTTATTACCAAAACTCTTAACTAATTAGCCAAATTATTAGTATTTACCAAATTAGATATTTAATATACTTTTAATCAAATTTATATAAAACTAGCTTCTATAGTATAGGTAGCTTTTAGGACAAGATATAGATTCTTTAAACCAGTAGTTTTACTATTCGGATTCTATAATAGTCCGGTAACTTTCTAGTAATATATTAATACTATTCTAATAGATTATTTAGACGACTTTTACTCGGCCTATATTAATAATATATTAATCTTCTCCAAAAATAAGAAAAAGTATTAATAGTATATTAGAACGGTCCTATAAAAGCTTTAGGATACCAAATTATAAATTAATATCTATAAATACGAATTTGAAGTCTTTAAGATAATATTCTTAGGATTTATTATTTCGAATTAGGATATATAAATAAACCCTGCCAAAACCTCTATTATTCAAAACTAGTACTAACCCATAATAAAAAAGGAAATATAATTGTTTTTGGGCTTCTATAACTTCTACTATAGGTTTATTCAAGCCTATAGATATATCTCCTATTTCCTAAATTATCTAACTAAAAGGAATATTTTATTAAAGTTTATATTTAATAAAATCTAGCTAGATATCTTTAATTAGCTTAAGAATCTGCTTCTCTCCGTTTTTATACTTTTCTATTTTAAATATAATAGGGAAACCCGCCTAGAAACTAATTATTTGGACCTAGCTACTATAGGTATACTCTCTTAAAAAAGTCTAGAGAACAAATAATAGTACCCAGTCTCGTTCTATTTCAAAGCTCTTTAAGGAGCCGAGAGCTACTATAAAATTTATAATAAGGAACTCCTTACTATTATCTAAGGATTCCGGGAATAGTAAGTAAAACTAATTAGCTTACCTAATTTTCTAATTATTACTAATTATAAAGCTTTTAAGTATTTCGGTACTAAGAGGCTATTAAACGAATAATAAATCTAATAGATAAATTTCCTATTATAATTCTATTACTAGATTATTTATTAGCCAGATAAAAATAATACTATTACTAATATCTTATTTTAAAAGAATAAGCTTATATTAACCCAGAAGCAGGCTAAGGAGGCTAAGAGAACTAAACAAGTTATTCTATTAGATCTAATTCTCGCTTCTACTAAAATAAAAGATATAGCTTATACTTCTACCGAAATAGAAGAATTAGATAAGCTATTAGTTATAGTTAAAGTCCTATAAGCTAATCGGACGGACCCAGCCCTAGAAAATAAATATAAGAAGGCCCGGGAAAATACGGATTTATAGGAAATATTAAATAGCTATTTACTTTATAATAAAAGACTTATTATACCGGATAGATATAATAATCTATAAACTAGGCTCCTATAACAAATCTATAATATAATAACTACTACTTACTCCGGTCGAAATAAGACAAAAATTCTAGTTCGGAGACTCTATTAGTAGCTTACTTTCTCGGTAAATATTAATTGCTTTATAGTAAACTACTACGAATATTAAAGGTCTTATAAGCCAAAAGATAAAATACTAGGCCTATTATATTTATTACCGGTTTCCCTAAGGATATAGGACGATTTGTCTATAGACTTCCATATCCCTGGTTCTATAAGTAAGGAATATAATAATATATTTATTATAGTTAATAGATTATCCAAATAATATATAAGTCTACTAATAACTAAAAATACTATAGCTAGAACTATTACTAGCCTATTCTATTACTATATCTGGTAATTCCGAGGTTCTCTTTTTACTATTACAAGTAACTAAGAACCCTAGTTTATTTTAGACTTTATAAATAAACTATTAAGATTAACTAGAACTAAGCTAAAGCTCTCGACTATAGAATATACCCAAACTAATAAATAAACAGAAATTATTAACCAGATTATTAATATCCGACTTTATTCCTTTATTAATTACTTCTAGGATAATTAGGCAGATTTACTTCCGGTACTTAATACTATAGATATTACCTGCCTATATAAATTAACCGGCTTATTTTCCTTAATAGTCGACTATAGATATAAATCCAGGCTAAGCTTTAACTAGATATTACTAATAATAGAATTCAAAATATTAAAAGAGAAACTCAATTAGAAAGAAATATAATAGTAAGCTAAGAGAATTAATACTACTATTAATTATACCCGAGAATATATAGTAGTAGCTTAGGAGTATTAAGCCAAGTAAGCTAATAAGAAATAATAAGAACTAGATTTTGGTCTAGAAGATATAATCTATATAATTAAAAAGATATAGAAAACGGACTATCTGTCTAATAAATTAGACTACTTCTTTACCGGACTATTTAAGATTAATAAAATAGTTAGCTATTTATATTAATTAGACCTTCCCCTATTATATAGGATTTGGCCAATTTTCTATATAGATAGACTTTATAAGGATCTTACTAACTTACTACCCGGCCAAACTAATAAAGAGTCTGGTTTTACTAAAGTTAATAGTAAACTCGAATAGGAAGTCAAAAAGATTCTCTCTTCCAAGGTACTTTATAGTAAGCTTTACTATAAAGTTAAATAGAAGAAATAGGATATAGATAATAAATAGTATCTTATATTAAACTTTAAGAACTTAGTATTTAAACTATATAAATTTTATAAGTAGAACCCCGGTAAAGCAGGACCTCTTATCCGGCTAAATAAATAGATTCGGTATACTAAAAAGGATAAGTTTAATAAAGACTATCTAGATAATAATAAACCTTAATAATAAGGCCTCTATAACCAGAAAAGAAGAAGAAAAATCTAGATATTTCCCGGGTTTTATCTAAATCCTAATATATTTCCTTTATTCTACTATATTAGTACTTATTTTCTTTTCTAAAAATCTAGGCAAAATACCTTCTTTTACTATACTAGATTATACTTTATTATCTAGGCAAATTATAAAAAAAAAATGAATTCTTAAAACTAAGCTAAAAGTAAATACTTACCTATATTAGTTTAAAATATTATTAAAAATCAAGAGAAACCTTCTTAACTATTTTAACCTTTATAACCTTAACTATTTATACTACTATTACCGCCTTAATAAAACTATTAATAAAGACGAAATAAATAAGAAATCCCGGTAATATATTATCTATAGCCGGACTAAGTAAGGCTACTTACTAGATCCTGGATAACTTAAATAATAGTAGTAGTATCTCAAGTTTAGTAGCTATTACTATTATTAATATAACTACTAGCCAAACTACTTTTATAAACGAAAATAGTAACTCCTTTACCTAAGAACAGGTTAATATATAGAATACGGCCTATACTACTCTTAAGAATATACCTGAAATTACTATAGAGGATATCTTAATAAAAAGTTCTAAGAATAATAAAATAAAGGTTTTAGTTACTAGTAATAATAAGCCTAATAATCTAATAGGCGGAATGGATAGTACTAATAAGGGCTTCCTTATTAACCTTACAGAGCCAAATGCCAAAAAGGTTAAAAAGAGTAAGGCTAGCTTATCCAAGAAGTATAAGGTATCAGATAATAGTAAGGATTCCGATAGTAAAAAGACTAAGAATAAAAAGACTTCTAGTAATAAAAAAGACTCCAACTATAATAAAGGTAGCCAAACTAATATTAAGACACCTGTTATAACTAGAAAACATATAATACCAAGTACTAGTTATTATATAAAGTACTAGTCTAAAACCAAGAGCTAGAAAATAATCCTAAATACCGAGTTAAAGGAATAATATCCTATAGACATTAACGAATTAGTATATAATACCGTTTAGAAAGTCGGAAAATCCCTCAGAAGCTCCTATAAGACCAAGATCATATAGCTCAAGGCCCGGGGATTTAATAATAAAGTAGCTCAAGTAGCCACCCTTAATAAATAAATCTCTATTATAGAAGAATAACTTGAAAATATATATATTAAGTTTGAAAAGGCCCAGAAGTTAATTAAATAACTCAGAGACAGTATAATCAAGTTAAATATTACTACCCTAGCCAAGAAGAAAGGCAAGCAAGCTACTATATTAAAGCCTATATTAATAAATAGACTTGATTTACTACTCCTATTCAAAAACCGCCCGATAATAATAGTCCTAATATTGGCCATGGCCTATACGGTACTTCCAGACTATATTATTAATATAGATATAGGCATAATACAAGTAACGGATACTAAGAACTAGCCGGAATATACTAGGAACTGGGTTATTCTGGCAGAGTCAAGACTATACTTTAATTACAAGTAAGCTATAGGAATTAGATAGAATAGGATTAATAGCTATTATTTTCTCTTTTTTCTTTTCTATATTATAGTTAAATAATCCCCTAAATAAGGGTATTTAGACTTCTCTTTAGAGGAGGAATAATATAATAGCTAGTATAAGGGTATAATCTACCAAGGATAGGATATTAGAAATAGGTATAAAACGAAGCTAAGCCGGAATTACTTAGACGGAATAATACTAAAGGTCGAGACATCCTCCCTATTTTATTTTATAGCTTAGTATTTTCTAATATATGAGATTCTTTAAACTTTGAGTCTTTGACTATTATATTAATCCCGCCGTTATAGCTATACTAAACTATAAATCCTTTAAAAATATCTTTAATATAATAGTATTTATATTAAATAAAACTATATATATTTTACTATAATATAATTTCTATTTAATATTATTTAGGAAGAAATAATATATATTTAGTATAAAGCTAATATTATTAAAAATAGCCTAATTAAAATAGATCTTCTAAAGGAATCTATTATATTAGTTTATCTTATTCTAGAGGAAACTAGATAAAAGGAAACCAAGTATTTTCGGTTAATTAGTTAATTAAATTAAGATATTTATTTACTTTTTCTAAATTAAGGTTATTTATTACTTCTACTTTTATTACTATTACTAGATCTACTATATCTAAAAGACTCCTAGTTAATTTCTACTATTATTACTAGAAATCTTATTAGGAAAGTAATAAAGATATATACTAAGATATAAAAATATAATAGAACTAATAATCGTTTTAACTAAAAACTTATTATTTTTCTAAATATTTACTAATATATAGAGCTTCTAGAAAAGGTATTAGTAAGAGCTTTTTCTATTATATTAAAGGAACTAGTATAAGACTATTTCTATAATAATTAGCTCTTTTAATAAATATATAAAGAAGCTTATATAAATATTTATAGTTTCTTAAAAGGCCCCGGTTATTATTATTAAAATTTAGATAAATAAAATACTATTACTTTAGTAATTATAATAGTAAAAGACTCTAAAAAAACAATATTTGAGCTTATCTAAATACTAATTAATAACCTATATAAATTATAATATAGCCTTATTCCTGTTTTATAAACTACTAAATTCCTATATAATAAGATTATTACTTCCTATTAAGGCTTACTAGTATACTAATATATAGTCTCGGATTCTCCTAATAATCTTAGCTAGCTTATTAATAAGTTCTAATTATTTATTATTACTTATAAGAAGAAATAATAAATTAATATTTAGATTCTTTTTACTAATTAAAAATACTATTTTTAAAACTCTCTAAATTACTATTTATCTAGAAATTATTAATACGAACCTAACTATAACTTTGGAACCCGTAATAACTACTTTAAGTCCCGTAATTATAATAATTATATTCTAAAGTCATATTTTATATATAAAAGATTTAAATACTATTTATAGAAATATATACTAGAAAAATAAGAAACTAAAAAGGCTTAATTTAAGAGTAGAAATATTTACTAATTTAGATCCCGAAATATTCGTAACTTTAATAAATACTTTAGTAATACTTATATATAGTATATTACTAAATTTAAAAAAAAAAGAAAATAATAAGAATAATAAGAATAAACTAGTAAATAATGCTTTTAAAGCCTTACTAGTAAAAATAAATAAAGAAAAGAAATATTATTCTAATTTTTACTTTATTTCTATTAAGAGCTTTCTAGCTACTTTTATAGCCCCTGCTTCTACTATTTCTATAACTAATACTCTTATAAATAACCTTATATTTCTTTCCCTTATATATTAGATAATAGGCAAAAACCATACTTTAAAGCCTATTAAATAAATAGAAAATACCCAGATATTTATAATTAATAATATATTAAGATATAATACTTACTACTTTTATAAAGTTATAATTAATACTAGAGCTTCTAGATTCTCAATTACTAGTTCTAACTAATTCCAAGCTTTATAGTAGACTAATAATAGTATCTAACTTAATAAAATTACTAAAAGTTAAGTTAATATCTAGTTTAGTATTAGATCTATATCCTTTATTAGATCTATAATAGTAAGAATACTAATTAAATAAGTATAATTCCATATTATATTTATAAAGACTTTATTTCTATTTAGCTTAGCTAATATAAATAAGCTAGGGATCTACTTTAATAATCTTACTAATTATCTTATTATTTCTATTAGATACTTTATATTTATAATATAATATTTTAGATACTTTTTCCTGTTTTAGAATACTATTCTATAAAGTTTTATTTCCGAATTCTTTATTTATAACTTCTACTTTCTTATAAAGATTAAATTATAATATCTATATTACTATTTTAGTTATTTATTTATTAGGAAGCTTTAAAATATACTAGAATAAGCAGGCTATAATATTAATATAAAAGCCCTTAAATACTTTATAAAATACTATAAATAATACCAGAAATTCGGATAATTACTAGAATAATTTAAGTTTAACCTAAGAAATAATAATAGCTTTAATTATTTTATTATTATTAATATTTTCTATATTTCTAGTAAGCCTATACTTTATATTATTAATAAAGGTACTAGATATTAAGCCGGCTAATAGCTTTAAAATATTAGTATATTATATATTTGAAATGCCCTAAAATAGTATTAGATTAATACCTATTTAGGCCCTTCTAATTAGATTATAGTAAATACCAGAAAGTAGTTTACTAGTAAGAAGTTTACTTAGCTTATAAATACTATAGGAACTAAGATTAAAATCGTTTTTATAAAAGCTTATAGTTTTATTAGAATTATAGAATATTACTATAGCCTAATTTAATATATTTATCTTATTATTATAACTAAAATTAATAGAATTAATAAGAATACTATACTTTAAATAGCTTTTAAGGCTATTAATAATTCTGCTAGATCTAATAGTATTATTCTAATTCTATTAGTTTATAGTACTTTACCCCGAATAACTAAATATAATACTCTATTACTAATTATATTATAGTAATTAGTAATACTTAAGAAAGTAATAATAGAAATTCAGAAGCTTTAAGCTAGATATTAAATTACAAATACCCTAAATATCCAAAATAGTTCTAGTATTACTAATATTTATAAACTTTCCTTAAATTCAGACATTTTCATATAATATAAAGGAAATACTAATTAATCTAGTAATTGGGATAGGCTATATAAGCTAGTAGCTATTAACGGAAAGAACTATATATTAGCTTTATTATATAGTAATACTATCTTTTATTTAATTTCTATAAAGCCCTTTTATATAGGAAATATTAAGGTTATTACTAATAGCCTTAAATCTAAACCTATTCTTGAATTTTATAATATAACTAAAGGTAATACAAATATAATTCCTCTTACTATTCCCGCTATTTTACTAAAGTATAATAAAGAATACTCTTATAAGAACCCGGATATTATAGTATTTCTATAGGATAATAACCTATATAAGAACTCCTATTAAGTTAAAATTACTTGCTTTCTAGAAAAGAATATATTTGAGATTATTCCCAGATCTCAGGTACTAAAAAAAGTATATATCTTTAACTCCCGGTTTATTAATGAGATTAAAAATAAGAATATGAAAAGAGAATTTAAAAAGTCGAAATTAGTTATCTAGGCTTATAATAATAGTAAGAAATATATAGTATTAATATAATTACCTACTATTTAATATATTAGCTAGAGAATTATCCTTAGTATTACTATTATAATAATAAATACTATAGAATTATATTTATATAATATCTTATAAGCTTATATCTAATTAATAATCTTATTTAACTGCAATTTTTATATTAACTTACTTTATAAGCTTATTAGAAAGCTAAATCTAAATAATAATTCGATTCTAAAAGTTATAAAACTACTATATAATATATTAGAAGCTAGGAATTACTAGTTTAAGACTTATTATTCCTATTATATTAATAAGCTTTTTATAGAATAATTAACTTATAATTCTTGCCTTTTTTATAGTAAATAATTCTTTAAAATTATTAGCCTTTAAACTAATAATATTCTATTTATTAGAACTAATAATTTTATAAAAATAAAATAACTAAAGCTCTATAAGGCTAAGTTCTTAGCTAAAGAGTATAAATCCCTTACTTTTAACTATAATTTTAAGTTTAATAGAAGTATTATTTATATAAATATTACTAAAATTATTCTTATATAGAAATACTAATATAAAAACCTCTAAACTATTTCTATAAAAAATATTACTACTATAAGTAATAGGAGTACTATTTATTAAAATCTCTCTATTAAAAACTAATATATTACCTAATATATTATATTAGTTTATTAACCAGAAGCTTTATATAATCTATTAATTACTATTTAAGCTATTAAATCTTTAGAAACTAATATAAAGGTATTTAATAAGTGTATTTAATAATAAATTAAGAATATTACTAGAGGGCTAAGATTCGTAAAGCTAATAAAGAAATCCTTATATTTAATCGTTTTTATAAATACTTTATTTATAAATAATAAAGATCTCTTTTCCTAAATTAGATATATTTTAGTTCTAGTAAATAGAACTAGATATACTAATATTATTTACTAGTTCTTTACTAAATATAAGAGAGTTACTAGAAGTATTCTAGCTTTAAAACTCTATAATATAGCTTATAGCTTTAATATAGGCGCTTTAGTTAAATCTATAATTAATAAAGTACTAGAATTACTACTAGTAGTCTATAGATTCAAAGTTATTATATAAATATCTTATTAAATTAGGAATTACTTAAGAGAAGTATCTAATAATTAATATAATATGCCTTTACTAGATATATAAATAATAAGAGATTATAGAAGTTAAATAAATTAAAGAAGAATCGAATCCTACTAATTCTATAATAAAATTAAAGCTAATAAATACCCTCAAGTATATAATTAGATATAGAAAAATAGATTAAGTATAAATAGGGCAGAAAATAAATATATAAGATAGAAGAATATTATAAAAGAGGAAGTTATATATAAAAGGCTATAGCCTTTAATATATAATTAAAACCTTAGAAACAATATAGATATATAAAGTATTTAGGAAATCTAGTACTAGGCCGGATTAGAGAATTTATATATAATTAGAAAAAGATATTATTTTTCGCGTTTTTTAGAGAGTTCCTAGTATTAGTATAGCTATTTTTTTAGGAGTTATATATATAGTCACGGGATATAGGATACGAAATATAAGTAATAGAATATAGGTAATAGGATATAGGATATAAGATATAGTTATATAATCTCGTATTCTATTAATAATTCGACTAGTAAACTAGATTTCTTTAGACTTAGTAAATTTAGGAATTATATATTAATACTATAATATTATAATTCTTATTTCTAAATAATAACTTTACTAACCTTATATAAATAGCATTTCACGAATATATAATAGTATTATATATTACTAGTAAACTAATACTTTTTTATTATTTATATTAAATATAATTAGAAAAAAATAGTTATTTTAATTTAAAAAATATTAGTTTATTAGATCTAAATAAAGAAATAAGATATTAAAATTAAGCTTTTTTCTTTATATATATATAAATTAAATAATAATATTAAATAAATAAAATAAAAGATTATAAATAAGATTATTATAATATATTTAATAACTAATTTATCTAAAAGACTATAATTAAAAAGCTTTATAGCTATAATTTACTTATATAATTAAAGCTTTTTATATATAAATAACTAGAAAATATTAAATAAAATATTCGATTTATAGTTTTATAATTATTTCTATTAATATAATTTAGAGCTTATAGTTTAAATAATAATTAATTTCAGATTTAATTAAAATAAAATTTATATATATAGTTCTAGAATATATCTAATAATTAAGAATTATATTATATAAATATATTATATTTAATATTTATAAAATCCGAATTTTTATATTTAATAAAAATTATAAAAAATATAATAGAACTATTTCTAGAAAATAAGATTTAGAATATTAAATTAATCTTTAATAATAAAAAATTATAATATAATAGCTTATTAAAATAAATAGAAAATAAATCTAAATTAGAAAATAATAAATAAATAAACTAATAATTAAAAAAGTATATAAATATATTAATAAATTATAATTTAGAAATAGAAAACTTTATAGCCTTATTAGAAATAGAACTTATAATTCTATAAAATATTTTAGAACTAGAAAGTATATTAGAATTTAGATATAATAAAAATAAAAATACTAAGCTTTTAAAAAGACTTAATATTATAAAAAGAAATATAATATAATATACTAGAACTATTAGAAAAATAGATTAAACTAATAAAAAATAGAAAAGAATATTTTTAGAACTAATAATAAGATTTACTAATAGTTTTTATAAATAAAATAAAAAGCTTAATAGAAATAAAAGAATTCTTTATAGAAAAAATAAATAGCTTAACTAAAATAGAAGATTAAATAATAAAACTAAAAAGAAAATAGATAAAGAAATTAATTATTAAAACTAGAAAAAAGCTAATTTAAATATATTTATATAAAAGAAATAATCAGAACAGAAATCTGAATAGATCTAGTAATAATATAATTATTATAATAAATATATTATTAGAAATAATAAATAAATTAAATTAGATTAATTATTTAGAATTTCTTTTAAAAAAAATTAGTCTAATTAGCTAGAGAATTATAAAAAGAAATTTAATTATAAAACTATTTATACTATAATTATAATAGCAGTTTAATTAAAAATATATCTAGAATAAAAAATTCCAGATAATATAATAATAATAAAAATTTATATTAATAATTTTTTAAAAGCTCTAAAGATATAAAATAATCTAGAGAAATATCTAGCTAAAAATTATTTTAAATTAGATACTAAACTAGAGATTAATAATTTTAAAATTCAAAATTACTAAAGAATTATTTCTAGTAATAAAATAAATATATTTCTAATTCTTTTAAAATAAGTATTTATATATAAAATTAATTCTAATAAATATATTATTTAGTATTATTTAAAGCTAATAGTTTATAAAGATTTCTAAAAAAAAGATATTACTTTTATTTATATATATATTATTATATTTATAATAAAATGTTTTTAAATAACTAATATAATTATAATTTATTTTAATCTAGAAATAAAGTAATTTAATATTATAAATATATTTATTAATATAAAAAGAAATTCTAATAAATCTATAATAATATATAAGCTATTAGATAGTTTTAAAATATTAGGCTATATAATAGAAATAGATTAAGCTTTATATAGGCTATAAAACTCTTCTATTCTATAATATAAATATTAGATAAATATTCTAAAAAGAATTAGATTTTCTAGATTTAATAAAAAGTTCTATATTTATATTTATATAAATTATAAGTTTTTTATTATTTTTTATTTAAATAACTTTTAAGTGTTTTATTATAAAAATAATAGAATATATATTTAATTAATTATTATTTAAATTAAAAGAATTTATAAATTTTATAATATATAAGATATAGAATAGTTTCTAGAAGTTTATATAATTAGAAATTAAAAAGCTAAAAAGCTCTAACTAGTTTATAATATTTATATTAAAAAAATTACGAAAAAGTTTAAAATAATAAATAAAAAATATTCTAGTATTTTATTATTTGAAATTAATTTTTAGATATATAATAGTTAAGTTTATTTATATTAAATTAAAATATATTAAAAGAAAGTTAGATTATTATTTTATATTATAATTATAATTAGATCAGATATAGCTTTTACTATTTTATTATTCTTTTAGTTCTTAATAAATTCTATTTTAGAATATTTTATAGCTATAGATTAGGCTTTCTAATATTTATTTAAAATCCGGTTTTTAGTAATCTAATATAATAGGAAATATAGAAAGATATAACTATAAATTATATCTAATACTTTATATATAAATAACCTAAATATATAATAATTAAGCTATAGATATATAATAATTAAGCTATAGATATATAATTTTCTTATTTAGAAGTTTAATATTATAAAAAGCTATTTAATAAAATATTATAATTATTTCTTTAACTAAATTAGAAATATATAGAGTTATTTATATAATAAAGGAAATTATAGCTTTCTAGAAACTATTTAGAAATCTATATTTAGATTTTAAAAAGCTTTAAATTATATTTTATAGTAATAAGTAAATTATTTAACTAATTATTAGAAAAAATAAAAGAATTATTATAAAGCTCTATTATATTAATATTTAGAATATATAATTATATTAAGAATATAATAAAAGCATTTTACTAGAGAATTACTTAAAATAATAATTAGAGTACCAGATACCGGATTTCTCTCGATTTCGGGTTCAGGAACGTTTATAGGCACTATAGCTTGCTTTTTGGGTCTCTTCCGCTATTAAACAAGCGATTAGAATACATTGAATTCGGCCAGAGTATTTCTATTAAAACAGAGCACCCGTTTCGGAGATTTCTTAGCAGTAGGTGCTTTGGCTTGCAGGCGCTTAGAGGATCTTGCGGGAGGCATGGCAAACTTCAATTTTGCAGTGTTACGGATCAATTGATAAAGTGGTTCTGGAATACAGTAATTACAAAAATTGGAAATCTATGGTTGGTGATCGTTCTTCTCCAGACGCGATTTTCAAAGCTCGGTAAAATAAAAAAAAAGGTGTTTTAAAGCTAGTTTCGCATATCGCTGTAATAAGCGGCCGCGCGCGCTAGCGGTCACGCGCGGGCCTGCAAGACAGGAGCGGAGGAGCGGAGGAGCGGAAGAGCCGGGATCGCATTAACAAGTGGAATTGATCTCGCAAATCTCTGGTTTTAGACGCCCGCTATCTTATACCAGACGATATTCGTGAACAACTCTATGCTGAAGAATAGCAAGATGTAGAACGGCAGCGAAAACGTAGAGCTTCGACTGTGGCTGGTCTCCCACCCATTAATATCACTAACGTTCTGCCCTCTCAAACCCCAACCTCATTAACAGAAATAGTACCATCTAAGCCTTCCAGCCCTCTTGAGATTCTGGGACAACTAGACGTTGCCGTTAAGAAGTACAGTGAAGCTTGTGAAAAAGACATTACGTTTTCTGTTTATAGAATAATCTCGTAATTGCGTACAACTTCAAACAGTCATCTTTCCAGTCGGAAACCCAGAGCTACTTGTATCCGTTACCAAACGAGACGCTAAGGAAGGCTCTCGCTCTGCTTTGCCTTGCACAGCCTATGTAACCCTGCTCTGATCCAAATCGTGGTTATGTGCCATCGACGCCCAGTTAATGTTGTGGGCTGATAAATCATCTACGAATTCCCCTGTTAGGAAGGGTCGAGCCGAGCCGAACCGAGCCTCGAGCCTCAATACGCGCTTTAGAACTCAGATAATAAGGAAGCTTACCCCGCTCTTGATGTAGGTCTATTCATATGCGGTATGACGGTCGTGTCACACTGCATAGTGCCCAAATATATAGAGGGATGAGTGCATGTCCCGACAGCGCCCATCTGCTGGTCACTCTGACGTGGCTCTCTTATTAGCACCTCGATGTAGATGGTTTGCGAGGCAATAAAATAGGAGACCTATTGGAAATATTGTGGGGGTTACGGATGACGATTTGGATACTAGCAGGGGTTGTGCAATAAAAGGATCTTTCTCTTCAGATAACGAAACCTGGAGAATCAAGTCGGCCCTTCCACGCTGTTAGCGTGATTAATTACACAGCCGTGCCCTACAGGATGAAGGAGCATTGAAATCTGTGCAACGCCACTAGCCTGAATACTATAATATCTAACGAATGAAATATAAAAGAAGCTAGAGTACCTTCTGCTTGCGGTTTTATGATCGTAAGCTGAACTAGACAGAGCACTAGTTCTGGGAGTTCTAAAGCTTATTTCTCTACTAATATTAGGACCTTAATAGGCTAAGGGCACCCCGTTCGGCGCCTTACGGCATATAGGGCACAACTGCGTATGGGACACATCTGTATACAAAGCACATCTATATTTAAAGTATATTCTCTACTAATACTAGGAGCTTAGGAGGCCAGGGGTACGGCGTTCGGCGCCTTCAGCGCCTTATAGGAGCGTATATATACCTATACCTTAAATGCAGGAAGCGTATATATATCCTTGAGAATATATTTCCTAAGCGATTATAAGTAAGGGATAGAGGGACATATGTCTTGCCCACCTTTTGTATACATACCGGGGGCTAAAGAATAACCGAAAAAGAAAGCCTTACTTTATGATAAAATTATAAAAATTAGCTTGCAAAATGCGGGGGAAGGGGGCTAGAAGGGAATCCAATTCTCAATTGCATAAGTGCCCGTTCTAGGGTTTACCCAGAGAGGGTGCTTATATATTCTAATCAGAGTTAGCCTCCTGTCATTTCCCCTTTGGGCGTACACCCATGTTTTAGGAATGCTACGCGAGCAAAACAGGGGTGTTGCAGGGGTTGGCAGGGGCACACTGATTTTCTTTCCAACCATTCCCCGCCCGCACAAGCTTTTGCTAGGCTGACAACCCCTCAATTCGTGCACGGGGAGACACACTATTGGGATTGCTGCAGGGGTTGCTGCAGCTTATCGGAGATTCCAGCACCACCACTGGAGACCTAGAATAACCTTGGTGCGACGTCCTCCAGCCTAGATCTCGTGACTCCCGAATCAAGAATGAAAAGGGACTGTTGTAAGGAAACTTTTCTTTCATCCCATCTAATTTGACGAGATTTTCGAGACTTTCGATTCAACCGCAAACCTGCCTTTCACATTGTATTTGCTTATCCGCGCCACCTTAGCATTTAGCCTTAACGCATCTACCTCTAGCCGCAGCACTCTTCCACGTTTGCCCTTGCTTTTGGCTTCTTTAGCAGCCTCATTTTCAGCACGCTTCGCTCGTTCTTGCTCAAGGTCCTCATGGCTGTCGCTACGCCAATCGGTACCTTCCAATTAGCTCGATACAACCCTGGTCTTTGTTCGCCCGGGCGGACCGATTGCAGCCACTAACTGAACGGACCAGCCGTCCGCCCAACAGATTCCCGATCAACTCGGCAGCCGATTGTCATGCGCCGATCCTGACATGGAGAAAATCCGTTTCTGTTCCCAAAGGTACAAGTAAGCAGAGCTGCTGCTACGGAACTATTTCGAATTAAGGCTCATACTTCCATAATATACGGCACGGCTTACCTCTAAAATAGGCTTGTCGAGTATTCAGCTCTTTCCTCATATTCGTTAAAACCTCCCCTTCTCGTATGTTATCATGTTACACTGCATAGATGATGGTTGTCGCCCTGCAAGCCGCATGGGATTGCACAGCTGAGTTGGATGAGAGTGAGACCAAGCCAATGAGATCTTGGTGGTGTGTACGGATTTCTTCCTTCTGGCGAGATTTGCAGTTGGCGTCCAATACTCACGCGAGCTGGCGAGGCTCTCAGCCGCAGCTCTTGGTTGATTCGATAGAAGTGGTTTAAAAGCCCCAAGAAAGCGCTACGAGGGGGTGCCCACCAAATGAAAGAATGATAAACCCCTCACGGTCCCGTCTGAAGATGAGTCGCATGCTTTTCTCTCTTTTGCGCGACACTCTCAAGGACGTGGTCTTCTCATATGCACATTACCTTCTTTCGCACAATGGCATCTTCAGTTGGCTCGGCACAGACAGCGGCATCATCACTTTTGCCTAAAACTGATTATCGTGTCCATGGCGAACTGGTTTTCGAGAAGGCCCAATACGATAAGATTCCTGTGAATGACAGAGGCGCCATCCGGATATTGAAAGTCCATTGCGCGTCATCCGACCACGATGATGTGGTTTGCGAGCTTATAACCGGAACTATTCTGAGTTACAAGGAATGTAAAGAACATAAACCGCACCCCTTAGAATTCAAGCCTTACGATGCTCTCTCATGGTGTTGGGGCAAGGGGCGACAGAACGGGAAGATAAATATTCGGCTCGACGGAGTGAGCTACGTGAAGTTCGTCCAGCCTAGCTTGGTTTCCGCACTACGAGCCCTTCGGCATAGAAACTGTGACCGACATATATGGGCTGATGCAATCTGCATCAACCAGGACTATAAACCAGAGAAGAACAGTCAGGTCGAAATGATGGCGGACATTTATGGCAGAGCTGATTGTGTGCGAATTTGGCTTGGTGATCTTGACAAGTCCGCTGAGCTTGCCATACTCTTTATCAAGCAGCAGGTGCTCCAATTGCAACACTTCGACGATTTGTGCCGAAGCAGTGAGTTTAGCGAGAAGTGGAAAGCTTTACTGGAACTCATGCAGCGTGAATGGTTCTCGCGTCGCTGGGTTGTGCAGGAGGTCGCTTTAGCTCCCAAGGCCATCATTCATTGCGGGTCAGCAAAACTTTCGTGGAATAAATTCGCTGTCGCTGTCGAGCTTTTTGTCGAGGCAGAGACAGCTACCCATAGATTGTCCGAGGTAAGAATCAACGTTTTCATCTTATTTTTGGCATTGATAGATTCGATGACAAGTTCAAGTCGAGTACCCCGAAAAATAGATCCTAACAAATACTTTATCCAGATCATGAAAACAGATACCAAAACCAATCACGTACCCAGGTATTTCGAGTACATTTCACAGTTGGGGGCGAGTCTCTTGGTCGACGCGACGGGAAAGCTGTTCCGCGACTATGATTATATCAGACGATTGCAGCCCCGATCGAAACCAGCAAGGAGCAAACCCAAGACTACTCCTGAGATGCTAATAGATCCACCTCCCGACACACTTGATCGCGAGCCTGAGGACGATGAGGTGGTCACGCCAGAGGTACGAGCTAAGCTTTACAAAGAAGAAGCGGAGAAACACTACGAACAAAATCAGAAGACTCTAGACGCCATGGCAAAAGCCCAACCTCTCCTGACCCTCGAGTACTTGGTATCCAACCTTTCAATCTTTGACGTCACCAATGCGCACGACTCTATCTATGCACTACTAGGAATCTCGAAGGACACTACACCGACAGCTGCGAATAAAAAATTACTCGTTACGGATCATACCCAAGCAGTTCTAGAGATGTTTACCGAAAAGAAGCAATACAATGTGGACTATACCGCCGATTATATCGATATCTGTAAAGAGTTTATCGAATTCTGTGTGCGTCAGAACGCGCACCGCGATCCGTCGAGGGTGCTTGATGTTATATGTCGACCATTTGCAATAGAGATCGACCAGAAACCAGATGAGCTGCCTTTCCCTTCTTGGGTCCCTCGGTTGTCAAAAGCATCATACGGCATGGATCGTGGGCCGGGTATCGATGGGCTAAGAATGGGTCGCAAAAATGCCGATTCGCTAGTCGGCCTGCCCAACGTCACACACCGAAACTATAATGCGGCCGAGACGAAGAAGTTGGATGGGAAGGTATTTCGATTTCGTAAGAGGACAGTCCCAAAACCAAAGGTCAATGGGAAGCCAGCCGATGCCGAAGAGGGCCAGCAAGCAGTCGCCTCTCACTCAGCATCGTCTTCCACTACGCAAGAGGATGACACTAAAGAGGAAACCACTGAAGTTCCATCATCTGCAAAAACAAAAGAATTTGGCGGGCCGCGAAAGTCTGTTGAGCCAAGCAACGCTGGCGGGGCTCGTCCGCAGTCAACTTTGGCTGCATCTTCGGCAACCCACGCGAAAGATGCCGCTCAGAAAGTCGTGAATCCAATTGCTGCACCTGAAAAAGGTAAATCTACAACGATAGCCTCCCCAGAGTTACCCATGAACACGACATCGATGCCGGCTGTTTCTCAACCATCCTCAGAGAGCACTCATCCGATTCTCAATCATTTCAGCCTTTTTGTCCGAGGATTTGTACTGGATACCATAGTCGAGCTCCAGAACTCTTCTCAGAGTGGGTCGATACCGACTGCATGGGCAAATTTTGCCAACTGGGACATGATAACCACGCCACCTGAGCATTTCTGGAGGACATTAGTGGCAGACAGAGGGAGCGACGGGAAGAACCCTCCGGTCTACTATGCGCGTGCTTGCCAGGAATCTTTCCGCAAGGGCAATACGACATCCGGTGTTGTTGATACTACTGGTCTTATTGAGCATGAGCGCAATTCAGTAGTGGCACAATTCTGCCGCCGCGTACAAGCCGCGATCTGGAACCGGGCTCTGGTGAAGACGAAAGCTGGACGTCTGGGACTGGTCGCGAGTAACGTAAAGGAGGGTGACCTTGTATGCATTCTCTACGGATGCAGCGTGCCTGTGATACTCAGGCTATTTGGTCCCAAGAAGAATGATGTCATGGAGAGCGAAATGAAGTGGGAGCTCAAATTTCTTGCTAATCATATTGGCGAGAGGTATCACAGTCGTCTAGAGAGACGTGAGACTTTTCGAAAGAAACGCGAAGAGGACAAGGAGACCTACAAGGCTTGGGAGGAGGAGAGACGCAAGGACTGTAAGGAAGATAAGGGTTGGAGCGAAAAGTGGCCCTTGGTGCGGGCCGGCTTGATGCGAATTCATGAGTTCAGGATTTGGGTGATAAAGAAGAAGAAGCTATCAGAGCTAGGGAACGCAAGGGATTGCGATGCTACGGAGGCGGCCATCCAAGGCTATGTCAACGTCCTGCTCCCACAGATATACGACATTGCCACCTGGGCTACAGAGAATGGATATACGCACGAGAATTTCATGGATAAACTTCGGGTTTCAAGCAACGAAGCGTCATTTGGAGAGCCTTTTAAACTGACGGAAGATCAGATGAAGTTGTGGGATCTTTTTCGCGAGGACAAAGAGTGGAGAGTCTGGTTGCAAGAGCAAAACGAGAAGTACCTCAAAAGTGAAGGCTTCCTTGTATGGTCGGCGAAGGTCTACAAAAAACCAATTGGTTATTCTGATGACCTGAAAGAAGCGGAATGGAACGAGCCGCCAGCGAACAAGTGGAAGACGGAGTGGGCAGCAGAAAACTCCTGGTTTCTCTGTACTGACTCTTTCAGAGCTTGGCTGAGGGAGAAGTGTAAGTTCTGTGGGTCTGAAGAACTGTTGAATAAGAAACAAGAGTGGGAGGCCGATCCAACGTGGGATAAGAACGAACCCGAAGTCAAATCGTTCAATACCTGGATGAGGAAAAAGGGCCTAGAGAATCCTGATCGACATGAGAGTATAACAAATGAGGTTAGAAAGATATTTGAGCCATGGCGAACAGCTTGGCTTTCGGAGAACCCTGAGGCTACTCGTCTGGAAACTTTGCAAGTGGAGCAGACCGAATGGACGAAAATAGAAACAGAGCTCAAACAGAAGATGAACCAGGAAGCTGAAAAGAGAAAAGAGGAAGCACAAAAGCGAGACAAGGAGCGTTTCCTAGAGAGGTGGAGAAGGGGTTGGAAACCTGAAAAGGTCAATTGGGAAGAATTCGAAATCATGCTCAGCTACGGTCGGCATTGGGTGAAGCTCATTAGAAAGGGAAAACGAGACTACTTGAAAGAGTGGTCAGAACCCCAACGAGTTAAACAGCGACAATTGACACGAACGCGTTATTTTCTGAAGAAAAGCGGAGATTGTGCAGTTGAGTACCGCAATTGGTCAACATTTGAAGAGACAGGTGAGTGAGCTGGAAACGAATATTCCCACAAATAATGACGAACTTCAAGCTGGAGCCGACCCGAATGACCCGAATGACCTAACTAATAACACTTCCCCTGATCTCAAAATCCACAATGGGAGGCACAACGCCATACCCGGTCAATCTCACGAGGGGCCAACTCAAACAGCCAGTCGCCCTTCACAGCCGTTATTGCAGGGCTCCAGTAGCCAAAATAATTCGATCGCGCATGGTGAATACAAGCAAGAAGCCCTTCATAATCCACTAATCAATGTTGAGGATGAGCAAAATCGACAAGAGAAGCTGTCTCTGAAACGCTCTCAAACCGATTTAGCGGCAGACAGAACGAAACTCGTGCTACTTCAGGCCAAAGAAGAGCATCGGGCCGCTACACAGGCCCGAATAGAAAACGATCTTGCAATGTGGCTACGAGATGCCCCTAGAATCATCGGCAAAGATGGCAAGTTTCACCTCAACTATACCCGACCCTCCAACGTGGAAAAGAAACGACAGAAAGAACAGAGAGAAAAGGAGAGACTCGAGATGGAAAAAGAAAACCTTGATGAACAGCAAGATAGCCGCAATGTTGTGCAAAACGGAGGAATTAACCACGGAGAGCATGCAGATGATGGGAACGCTGAGGGGTTGAATGAGAAGAAGGGGGGTGAAATTTTAAAGGGAAAGATCAAAGAGAAAGGTCACGAAGAAGGTGTACGGGAAGATATTGAGCAGGTTGCAGAGAAAGACCAGAAAAAGAGTCAGGAGATAGGAATCACAAAGCCGGTTTCTGCTCTTATCAGGGTAACACAGCGGCTGACTGAGGAGGAGAAAGTCAAATACACCGAGACCATCGAGACGAATTTTACCACCAAAATGAGCAAATATGGGGAAGGGGGTCAGTGGCACTATGAGGTGATGGGAGAGTGCTATGTGTACGGCATGATGGACGGCGAGGCTATGGCGTATCAAAATAACCACAGTATAGCAACGACGGTTTTCGAGATACGGTGAGCCATCAGGGGGGGAGGGACTTGGCGAAATCGTTGTTTCTACATGGTGAGGGACATTGTGGTAATACTTTGATTAATTTTGCTATAGTAATGCAGCGAAGTTTCGAAATAATATGAGCAAATACACGCTAATAATCAAATTTACTTCAATGCAGAAATTTATATGCCTAAATACTCAATTTATTCTTTAGCAGCGAGTCGTAAAAAGCTCCTTCTTCCTACATAAACATTAGACCCGTTCCTCTAACCTGCGATCTCAACACTTCCCTCACTCAACCCGCCTACCCCTTCGACAGTCAAAATGCCCAAGGTCACCATCACTCCCACCCAGGAGCCGAAACTCGATCACCAACTCCAAGCTCTCGCCGAAATGATAGAGAGGGAAGAGAAGTGGTGGCTCGAGCCTGGCATGGATTCTCCCCAAGCTTCGTCGACATTTATTGACTGGTTAACTCTTAGTGAATGTACTTGCTATCAACGTTGGTATAATCAGGTTCGCTTAATATTCGTCATATAACAATTTGATATATATTCTTTTAAATGTCGCGATATTAATCAAGATTATTTTAATGCGAGCTCTCCGTAGGAGCAAAAAGTGGCCGATTTTGGCGACTGCGCGAACACCAAAATCTGCGCCTCTTGACTTGTATTTGCGAGAACCCAACTCAAATCAAAGCGCAAAAAATATGCGTTAAGACTTGCGAGATCTACTAGGAGCTGTAAGAAGTTGCAGGGGGAAAAGGGTTGATTTGTTGACCATTTTTTCTCCGACTTAGAGGTAATTATTTTGGAGGAGCTCGCTTAGCAAAATAGACAGATTTCACTGCCACTTGTAAAAAATAATTGGACTAGGACTCCTGATAGTCTCGCCGTCAACTCCTGGCACTTCAGAATTTTAAGATTTTGTTGAATGTTCGCTTTGGGGGGTTTTGGGGGAAATGTAAAACGAAACCCCTCCCCCCCTCCCGGGGTGTCGATTGGGGGCCGGACTAACCTAACGTAGAGAGAACACCAAAAAATCTAGTTTTCCTTTAAGTTTAATTTACTATATAAGGAATTATTATAATTTAATTCTTTTTTTATATTATAGAAAGCCAGATTATAAGCTAATAGGATATACAGTTTTTATTATATAATAATTAGTAAATTTAAGGAAATTTAAAGAGAGTAAGGAAAGTCGGAATTTTTAAGGCACTATGAGGGGAAAATGTAAAACGACACCCCCGGGGTGTCGATTACACGAATCAGTGGATTTTAGAGTTTTAATAATGCCCAATTGGTTGCTTGTACTTACATAAGTCCTTCTCTCGAATCAGATTTCCTAATATAGGTATAAGGAAGTTTGTATATAAGAGCTCTAATTTGGGGTGTGGAACAGGCAAGGCGATAATTGCATACGAGGGAAATTAGTTCCAGGCGCTTGATCGCTAAATTTTCGGGCTCTATAGGCTTCCCCTGGAATTCGGCGATCTGGGGAAACGATACGCGCTAAGCCTATTCGGATCGGAAATCGATGCGGCTCTCTAAAACCCATATGTCGGACGATTTTTGCCATTTCAAATCTCTCTGATTGGGTAGAACAGGTAGAACACGATAATCGTGCCTTCCTGGGGGGTGTGTTGCAGTGAGAATCACTGATTTGGGGCTAGCGCGATCGCTCTGCTTGTCAGGATCTGTGCACTCATATCCTGAAGCTTTACACTTCACTTGAGATCTTTTCTAGCTAGTTCAATTAACTCTTTTACCATTTAATACAACTCCCTACTCTGCGATCTTTACGTGCATTAGTTTCTATATGGTTTCAAAAGTCCGAAAGAACGACAGCACAAGTCTTAGGAGATGTCAACGTCTGGCGCTCCTCACAAACGTCCGGTACCGTATCTTTCATGCAAGACTAGGCAACATCGGCGCGGCACTCCGGTCATCAGAGTATAGCATCTGGGCTTGCTCGATAATGCTCTGCACGTGGTCCTCCCGCTTGCGCTTCCGGTGATCAGTGGATGGTTGAGACATATCAAATCGGTCGTCCTCCGGCGCATAAGAAGCCGAAGCAACTGTGGTATCATCAGCAACACTTCCGTCATCATTCAAAGCGCTTATATTGTCGTACTCGTCGTCCATCGCACGAGATGGTGCGGCCACTGGCTCTTTACTGTTAGCGCTTGTCTTCGCAGATAACGGGCGTAAGACACCTACTGCGGGACCATTTTGGGACAGCGGGCTTCTTGGGGAGCTTCGGTTTCGCAGTGATATGCTTGGAAGCGGGAGGGGGGCTGATGTTGCCAGGAGTGAACTCAAATATCATGTGAATCTTGTCGTAGATCTGGTTACGTTGCGCCAGAGCTTGGCCTTGTTCGAGTGGGACCCAGGTACCTTCTGAATATCAGCATCTCCTTCTACAGAGCTCACTTTCCCAACAGACCCTGTTATTTTCCATAGCCCCCCTGAAAATTCTCATGCGTCCCCTTCTGGACCTCTCGCTCTAGGATTCGAGTTCTCGCGGGCTTGTCGAAACTGGCAGCTTTGAGAATGTGCGTCGCATTGATCCAATCGTCACCACGGCGGCGCATAACTAGCAGCACTTTTAGTATATATCTGCGAAAGATATTTGATCAACAGTGAACGTCCCATGCCCCTTGAGCCCTTCTCCGAATTGATACTTGTAGACAGGGATCTAGGTGAGGTCAGTTTTTACGTCGCGGACACGTAATGAGATAAAATTGCAGAGCGCATACGTTACTGTATATGGCAGTGTAAATGCTAGGTCTACTTGATTACCCCATCTTGACCAGCTCTTGATTTTGTCAAGTCAAATTTGTCGGGGCTTCTTGAAAGGTTCTGTGAAGATACGAAAGGGAATATCTGATGGTAGAATGGGGAGACGCGTCGTGCAAGTGTCTGTCGCGTCAATCACGTCCCACATTCGTTTCAATCAAGTTTGGAAGGATGGAATTCCAGGTGTTGGACGGAAATAGACTCGCTGGTGGTGAAAAAGACGAACTTAGTCATGGAAGACGCGACTCCTTAAATCCACTTTACGCGCTAGCGCTGAAGGGGCTAATGCTATTATCACGTGACCATAGGCGACTTCCACCTTTTTCTCAAACGCCTCACTCACTCTCACGTAGCCCTCAAATCGAAGGAATCGATATGGCATCTCTCCAGTGCGCCAGAAACTTGGTCTGCAATTTCTGTTGGCAAAATTTCTTCAATACAGAACAGTTCCAGCTCCTTTGCTTATGTGAATGCGAAGGCAATCACTGTGACAATCGGATCACTTGTAAGATGACCGTCCAGCAGATAAATGGGTCAGCAAGCAATGGCTGCAACTGGTGCTCATACATGCGGACATTCACATCAAGAGAAGAAGAAACTAGGGATCCAGATGATGTTTTATCCATCTCTCTCAGCGATTTCTATCCATACTATTCCTCGCCTACTGGAAAGAACATGTATTACCTGAACATGGATTTGGAGTCTCCAAAACGTGAGACACGCGGTGGCTGGGCTCTCAGGATTCACGCCTTTACCAATTCGACGGATCAAGCTGCTCCATTTGTTACAGCGAGAGAAGTTCAAACCGAGGTATATTCAGATGCATCAAGACATCAAATTCGAAATTGGCTTGCCGAATGTGCCGATCACAGCCAATGCCCTGGGCAGGTTGGAACGATTCTCCCTACCCGGGTAATAGAGGTAGCTCCTGCGATCTCTCCCGACAGACCTCGACTGCTCGCAACTGCCGGCAAAAAAGGAAGATATGCAGCCCTCTCTTACTGCTGGGGTAGCAATTCATACGGGGAACTCAGACGGTCTCACTTGAACAAATACCTTGAACACCTGGACTTAGAAGTGCTTCCCCAGACACTGCGCGATGCCATCGCAGTTACTAAAAGCATTTCCGTTCCTTATCTTTGGGTGGACGCCTTGTGCATACTTCAAGACTCGGACGAAGACAAATCGTTTGAAATATCCATGATGGAGCAAGTCTATAGAGGTTCTTTGGTTACTATCGTCGCAGCGAATTCAGAAGGAGTTACACAAGGGTTCTTACAACCACGGAAAATGCCTATGGAATCTTTCAACATCCCGTTTCGTCTTTCTGGAAGCCAATTTGGGACCATGTCAGTGCAGGAACTAGACGAAAGGGAATATGAAGAATCCGAAGAACCTATCAACAGAAGGGCTTGGACATTACAAGAAAGTATGCTTGCACACAGGTATCTGATCTATTCATCGCATACCTTACAATGGCGCTGTAATGCCGGTGTACGAAACCATGGAAATTCCCTCCATCTCGTACACTACTCCGACGATGAGCAAACTTCTCGATCATTCTATGCTTTGAACAAGCCCGCTTCTGATTCGAAAGGTGAACTGGGGCGGTGGATGCGGCTTGTGAGCGTCTATTCAAAGCGCTCATCATCTCTTTCCCGTGACAAATTGAATGCGATTTCAGCTGTGGCTCAAGGGTTCTCACCTCTACTAGGCCCGGAGTATTTCGCTGGATTGTGGCAATTCTCGATTTTGTGGCAACTTACCTGGGTCCTTGAAGTTAAAAGGTGTGCTGAGGCAGGGGTGGTTTAACCCTTCTGGAAAGCACATTCTCTGGGCCGACGAAGACGATGACATGTCAAGGGCTATCGATGCTTGTTGTTTGGCTCAGTCCAGGCAAGGCAGTTCGAAGGAGGCAGAAGACAATGAATCAACTGATCAGGATTCGAGGTTCAAGGCCTTTCATGACGAGTCAGGTAATTGGCCTTCAATGCAAGTCTTCTGTCTTCCAATCTGGACTTTCGAAAAGACTATATCGATAGGCTTGCTTCTCCTAAAGTCCGAGAAAGAAACGTTCAAGCGTATTGGGTCATTTGAAAATGTGCCTAGAACGAATTTTGATCATCTTTCGCAACGCGAGATCACAATTATATAGCTTCAAATTGCTTCTTAATATTTTACGAGAGGATACACTCAATCTAAATATAGTCTGAACTGTGATATATTAAACATTAACTATTCCTATTCCCGAAACATTACCGAGACTTCGTTTCTTAGGTAGTTAGAGATGCTTCACACTAAGTCTTATAATTAGAAGTCGCATTAAGGGGTTTGATTCCCCCGTGAGACTTTCCAACTTCTCAATCTCACCCTCAATTTCACTCTCCAATCTCTTCAAGAAAAAAAAAAATTACAAGGTAGCACTAAAAGTCCCCGATTCGTTCAGGAGTTGAAGAATATGCAGTTCCGCTTCCTGTGGAAGGCATGACGATTGATCGATTCGGAATAGTCTCTGTCGGAAAATTCCAGTAATCTGACTTTCCTATTCGGATTTGCGAACCAGGGAAAGGACAATCGGATAGGAATACTTCCCCTCATCCAAGTCCTCACAAAATCCTTTTGATTCTCATACTCGGTCGATTGAAGATTCATGTAGCCATCTCGAATTTGGATGAATCGACCCAGGAGCAGTATCAGTGGCTCAAGGCTGAATTTCGGAATGAGTGGGCTTTCCGCTTGTAGTAATCGTTCAGCGGTTCTCACATGATTTCTCGCTTAGAACGCTTATCAGGTGAGGGATGGTAATACGAATGTGATTGGAACGGGTAAAAGGACGTAAGGTTTCCATTCCTGTACGTTCGGGCCCTTTTAATCAAAGGCTCGAACGAGCTTATGTAATTCCATGTGTGCTTGCGCGAAACAACACTGATTCCTTTGAGGTTGTTGGAAGATAGAAAAACTGGACTGGATACTCCGCACGAGTTTGACATAGGATATAGATGCATTCCAAGAACTCTGACAGGGGCCGGACAATAGCGGGATCTTGTAAGACGTGGTGAGAGCAAATCTAACGGGGTACGAAGAGTAAGAGAGGTGGGCGCAGCAGCCACAAACCGGCGAAAGCACTTCGCAGCCATTTCCCTGCATCCTGCTGGCGAAAGCAAACGCGCAGCGAGTGAAAGCAAATGAGGAACCGCAGTCTACTGTCGACGAGAGATTGATCGAACACAAATGAGCGGTGTGGATGCGATATCAAAATCTTGGCCATCGGCTGCATTTTGCTGCGCCCACCAGCCGGGGTGAGAGCAAATTCTCGGTGGCTTGGGGCTGTGCTGTGCTGCAGCAACCCACACCAAACCAAGTGCGGTCAAATGCGATCGAGGGCGGTGAAAGAAAGAAAATCTGGGAGATTAAAGGAGGGGAGACGAGACAGTACGAACGAGTGAGGAATATTGTTTCGAATCGAGGGTTCGGCGAGCGAGAGGGAGGAGGAAGGTGAGAGAAAGAGAGGGTGCGGGGCTGAGCTTTGCCAAGATGTTGCAGCGGCTATGCTTGCCGTCTGCCGTACTCAGGGGTTTGTTGACATCCAAGCTTGAAGCATCGACTTGATGATCTGAAAATGATGGCAGGAAATAGTAGGAATAAAATGCATGACTTGTTTTTTGTATCTTGGATGCATGAAAGACGGGAGGACATCTGTATTTCATTGTTCATCTCCCCAAACTTCTCTGATATTCGGTATTGCTTCCCAATACGCCCATGTGAGAACCGCGAAGAAAGCTCAAATCCATTTCCCAGATCCATTGTTGTCCACCAAGCTTGGCCATGATTATTCTCAATCATACCCCTAGGCCAACGCATCTATCATCTGTCTATGGAAATTATGCATCATCGCCCTCTTCCTCAACAGCTTCCTCCGCAACGGCCTCGTCCTCGGCAATCTCTTCCTTGGCGGCTTTCTTGTTCTTTGCTCTCTTAGCAGCAGGCTTCTTGACTTCGCCTTCACCTTCCTCATCACCAGCAGCGGCGGCAGTTCTCTTTGTAGCCTTGCCCTTTGCAGCCTTGGGAGCGGCGCTGGCTTGGGAAGCATCCTTGTCCTTGTTGATGGGCCAGTCATGAGCCTTGCCTACACCGCAAGATATGGACGTTAGCATATGGAGATTCTTCACGCAAGATTTCTAAGAGAAAGGGGGGATCTGGAGAGACTGCTTGCTTACGGAACTCGGACATCTTGTTCGTCGTCTTCTTCTTATTCCAGCCGAGCATAGTCGAGGCGGCGTCATAGTTGATAGTGAGCGAACCGGTCTTGACTATCGCGAGCAAGAACTCCAGGTCTTTGGCGAGGTCAGGCATGGTGGCGGTGGTTGGTTCTGTGAATGCGGAAAGGGGAGGTCAGCGAGAGGTTGATGCAGAATGAATGGGGGGAAGAGGCAAATGTTGTGCTTTTGAAGGTGGCAGTGTGCCAGTGCGAGAAGGTTTTTCTGCGTGGTTCTGTCTCTGAAAAACTCGTAGCTGCTGAAAGAAAACCAACAGAACTGAGGAGACTCGAATAGAAATCAAGAGGTTTCTTTAGGAAGGAGTTCTCTGGAAGTATGTTGAAAGGTTGCTGGGTACCAGAGGAATCGAAGCCGGAAGTGGTGTGATGCCTTGTGGATGTGCGGAAAAGTAAATGCAAGTACTTACCAGTGTCTTCAGATGTGTACAAGGGGTAGATAGAATTTGTGCTTGGTTTGTCCCGGGTGGACGATTCTTCAGGGATGTTTTGAGGTGTTGGTGTTGTGCGATGTCGTGTCCGAAGACGAAAACAAACGAGCGAGATCGGTCTTCGAAGGCAATAAAATTCTGAACTCCATTTGACGCTGAAGAAATTCGAGTTAATATTGACTAAGCTGGAGTAATTCACTTTTTTTGCTCTGCTTTCGATTCTCTGCTACGTCAGAGGCAAATCGGCTGAGAAACCTTCGCTTTCACCCACGATTGCTTCGAGCCTTTCATCCTTCTTATAACCAAGGTCCCATGTTACCATCGAAGGGGTACAACACCACAACTCCATCCCCAATGCCCCTGTTCAGATGTCTATAGAGGTTCACCACACTCCTTCCACCTCTTTACGCCTGCGCAATCCCCTCCTCTACCAGCCGGAGCCGCGTCAACGCGCCTCCAGGATGCCACCATCCATTCTCATCAGCACTAATCCCAAAACCTTTCTGTAGCCGTCTGATATGAACTGCTAACTTTGGTCCTGATTTACGGTTCTCTCTTACGCAAATCAAGAGCTCTTGCGTATCACGGCCATCAACTGCAATGAACTCGCAGCTGGCACTGAATGCACTCACATGCTGATCAATTCTCAGCCTTGTCCAAAAATCATGTGTTCGCTTGTGCCTTAGCTCAGGCCACAGCGTCAAAATTCGCGTCATCGTCACCGTCACCAAAATACCTTGTGGCTAGTTCGAAACCAAGTAAACAAACAACCACCAACCTCCACCACAACTTCCAACTTCCACCCATTGGTTGGTCCACTCTTCTGCGCTGTCTACAGCACATCGCGCAACGGCAGCCAGGTAAGAAACATGATTCTGATGTTCTTCTACCGTACTGACCGCGTCTGGTTCTCGCAGTCTCGGAATTCGTCGCCGCCGTCGGAGAGACGCGCCCACGCCCACGGCCAGTCTTCAACGTCACTCCACGACTGCACCTCAACATCGGACGTCGCCATCAAGAGAATCATCAAGCTAAGTTCCCTACACTGCAAATCTCAGATCGCTGCCTTCGCCCTCACGTCGATGGCCATCCCTCCACACCAGCCGCCGCGAAAAGCTGTGATCTGCCTTCCCATTCCGCGTTCTCTCCAACACCTCAACAATGCGCCACCACTCTACCACTTCCTCAGGAAAGTGGATAATCTGAACACAAGTACCATCCGTAAGTCTCCAATTCTTCCATTCTGCAACCGCGCTGACTAAATTCCGGTCAAGTAGCGAAAGCTGTTGACACTGCAATCGCGTCAACACCGTTTTCGCGCAGATGGGGCAATTGGCTCCAAGCCATCGTCACCCGTCCACCTCTTACTGACTGTCTGACATCTCTCTTTTCCGATTTGATATCTTTGGGAAGTTGAGTTTACTCTCCTCCGGACGCGCTGTCAAAAGCTTCTTTCAGCTCGTCCTTTTCCTTCGATCTGCCACCATCGGAGGAAACGCGTCCATCAAGTAGCAAGACTCAAAGCTGAGTCTCTCCCGACATCACAACACGTTGCAATTCACCTGGCAACGCCGTTTTGGTGCGTCGACATTAGACCCTCTTGAGCTTCCTCTCTGAAAAGCTTTTCTTCCTTCGCAACCTCCCATCGCGACCTTCGACGCCACTTTCCTTCAACAACCTTCTGCCTCAACACCACCTGCTGCGGCTGTAGATCCTTTCAATTCCTCCCTAATCGTTCAATTGATCAACATGCAATCCCCTTCGCATCTCAGTTGCTTTTCTGCAAGCCTCCCGAACGCTGATCGCGTCCTGCCATCTCTTCCGACTTCATCGCCACAACTTCGCGCTTGCCATCACCAGCGTCTTCGCGCTGTCTCCTTACCATACTTCCTCACAAACATCAAAGTAAGTCTCTCAATCCATCTGTCATCGCGTCTTTTGACCTCTGACATTTTTCAAGGCCTTCAAAGTTCACGCGCTCCTCAGTACCTGAGCACTTGGACATCATAAATTCACCCCAACTTGTGCTACGTCATTTCGTCGCAGCGATTTCATGGATTTCTTCCAAAATTCTCGTAAGTGCTTTGATCCCAATTGCTTCTTGCCTCACTGACACGCTTAATTAAGTCTTTTCACAAGACTTCGCGCGCTTCCACTGTGCTGAGCCTGACGCGAAAACTTCATCATCGCGTCCATTCCCACACCTTGCCTCCAGTACTTCGCCATCAATTCCTTCTCTTCTAACCAAAAGCTTCTGTGAGCACTCACATCCATTCCCTAATGAATATTTTGATCACTCATAGATTCTGGACAGGAAATTAGCTCTGCGCCGCTTTCAAATTCCCTCCAAAGTGAAGCCCGTGACGTATGCACAACATCTCTTCACTTGTCTTCGGACCTTACCGCACCTCAAGTCTTCTTATCACGCCAACAAGAAGTTCCCAAGCTGCAATGCATTCCCTTACACAGGTAAATTCAATCCCCTTCTGTAGACCACGTCTTCCTGACGCGTTCGAAGGAATCAAACTCTCACACCGACACAGTCATCACTCAGTCTGAGGCTCCTCTCCCGAGCGAGTCTAGCATAAAAGACCTTCCAATCCAGTAAGTTGACTTTAACATCTCCCCTCTTAAGACCAAAGTACGTTGGATAGCTAATGGCAGCGAATCCAGAAAATCCAGAGCCTCAAATCATGGCTCGTCAACTCTACCAAGCGCGTCAAGGAACGCTGCATTGGTAGCATCTGAATTCCTCTGAAGTCATCTGCGCATTTACCCCTTCTGACATCTGCACATCCCAATCCCCACTACTTGTTTTGTTCTCAAACTCTTTCTCCTCGCAACACCTTCTTCAAAGTCTTCAAACGTTTTCGAAGGCTTCAAAATCATCCACTTCAACGTCACCAACTCATGAACATCTCTTCTCTTCCACAATTATCACTTCCTCAATTCACAACAACCGACACCTCTTCTCTTTATGCTGGGAGTTCCTCAGCAGCTACTTTACAACCATCAATTCCTCGCTTCAAGAAAACCACCGCTTCTTCTTCTCAAATGCTGCAAATCACTAAGCAGCAATTTCACAACCTCCACTTCTTCAATTCACGGCAATCGCCACATGTTCTTCTCAAAACTCTGTAAATCATCGAGCAGCTGCTTCACCGTCATAAACTCCTCACTTCACAACAACCGCCATTCCTTCCCTGCTGCAAGTCACTAGCAGCAACTTCACAACCTTCTTCACTTCACGACAACCGCCACATTTTCTCCTCACGCTAACCGCAATTCTTCTCCTCACAATGCTGCAAAAAGGGAATCAACAGCCACTTCCCGTGCATAAAGCGGACCTTCAAAATATCCAAAGTAAGTCAACTCCGATTTCTCGCTGTTGCTCAAAATCCAAAACTTACAGATAAAAGGTATTCTTTCCGCACTCATCGTGTTGCAATCATCTGAATTCCGCAGCACTTGGACTAATTCCAGTCCAGGAAGAGCTCAAGAGCACGTAAGTCCCTCTCCATCCAACGCTACTCTCGCAGCTACTAAAATTGTGGTCCAGATCAATGAGCAAACTCCAAATGCTCCTCTTATCTCTTCTTGAAAATTATCTCCTAGGGAGGTGATGGTTTCAAACCTTTGTTGATCTTCCTTCTCACTTTTCCAACCGCCAGAATACTTACCTACCTTCTTGGCTGAGTTACTGTCCCTTGCAAACAACTACAATTGTCACTGCTGTTTCTGCATTTGATCCAAATTCATGCATCCAATGGCTCGTAAATCATACTAACAGCAAAGCATCTTTTAATTCAGCAATCATGACGATTCCAGTACTTCAATCAGAAGTTACGTCTCTGCTTAAAATTGGACAGCTCTCAATTTCTGGAACATCAAACCATCATCTCCCCAAGCTCTGATGAGCACGCTTGACAAAGCACCATAGCAGTAAGTTCTCTTTTCTATCCGTTTTTTGAGTTTCCACTAACGTTCCAGTAGCCCCCAAAATTCTGATCTCCCCAGAGGAGTCTGAGCAATACCAACCAAATCTGTTTCCACCAGCAAAACTCCTCACAGTGGAAGTTGAATTCTTCATCTTTCTACCCTCAAATCACCAACTTCTCCAACTTGTGATGGTAGTCGGGTTCGAAATTTTGCAGCAGCTTGCAGCATCATCTCTGATCTTCATGGTCTTCTTTGAAAAGACCAGCGAAGCTTTTGCGCTGCCCGAAACCAATCAAGAATTTTCTCTTCTCCCCTCCAACTGCTCAGGCTCCTCTCAAACTTCAATCACCGGCTTTTCTTCGCAGCTCTCTTACCAAATCTTCCGAACTCCTTCCAACATCCGAGTCTTGAATTGCAATCATCTCACCGAAGACTTCAGAAACTCGTCAAACACTCGAGTCTCATCATGCAGTCTCCTTCAAGACGTCAGAAACTCGAACATCTGAGTCTCAGAATGCAGTCACCTCGAAGACTTCGAAACTTCCTCGGAAATCTGAGTCTCACGTCTCATCGGAGACTTCAGAACTCTCGGATGCTGCAAGCCAAGGTCAGAAAATCTGCTATCTCCCAATCCTAACCAATGTCCAGTCCAGACTCAAACACCCATCATGCATCCTTGCTTCTACCGCAATAACTGCTCTCATTATTCGTGCTACCAATCCCTTTGGTCGTGAAGTTGGCAGTTCAATTCATCAACAGCCTGCTGTCGTCTTCAAATGAATCTCAGAATCTTTGAAATGAGTACCTTCATCCCTATCATCATCATTCAGACAGAGGCTACTCCGACTCCAGCCAAACTTCATCACAGCTTCAAATACAGCACCGAAAGTTCACAGCAATGGCAAGGATGCGACCTGGGAAGTCATAAAACTCATCTAACCCGAGTCTGGACTGGCATTGGTCAGCCGCTATGGTGCTTTGTCACCATTAGTAGCTAGTCTTGCGTTGTAAGTCATCCTTTCCCTTTCAGACTTTCAAATGCTTACTTTCTCAGAGTTCAGTCTGGTGGTGAGGGTGGTTAGGGTGGCATGAGTACCGCTCACGCCCACCTCTCCTTGTCCGGTCCGGAGGGCATGGGGAGGGTAACCGAGTCAAGTGGCTGGTGTGATGACTTTCTTGCATTCTTAATGACTCTTGGTTTTCCTTGATGGCCACATTGGTAGATGGCCCTTTGCTGCTACTGAAGTCAGACCTACGGCAGGTCGCGCGGCTTCAGTCGTGTCCAGTGGCATCGGGTAACTTGGCAACATGGGTCCCGTGTGGCTCGCCATTTGGATCCCGGCCATTGATCATTTGAAGGGGCCCCATCAAAGATAACCTTGCTTCATGGATCTGCACCGTGGGTAACGCGACGAGAGAAAGCTTGAGAACCCTGGTTTCCGAGAGTCTGCTGCAACGACAATGTGTTGACGAGGTCTGCTCGCAACCTGAATTATTTGGAAAGTACTCCCCTAACCCCTTCCCCTCCCTTTTTCACAAGGATGTTTGCTGACAAATATAGGGTGGGAGGGAGGGTTTAATTGATGTGAAGAAGGAATGTCTCACTTTTCCCTTTTTTTTGATCTACGCTGATATGCTTCACAGGAAACTCCCCTTCCCCCCCTCTCTTCGGAGAGGGGGGGCCAGTTTGAACACGTTGCTAACTTGGCAAGTCATCTCCGTTCCCATCTCACATAACATTGGCTGACCATCTTAAACCACAGTGGCTAGGTACTTGTTTCTTGCACATCTTAAGAGTAAGTTTCCCTTTCCTTTTCAACCCCGACATCCCTTCCCCTACCTTCCTTCTCCCAACTCGGAAATTCCGAGCTCTGGACCCTTCTTTGACATCCACCATCCCACATCTCAGAACTCATTCAAAAGGACAACTGCTAACGGTTTTTATCAATGCAGTCGTGCCACTTTTTCCCGCTCGGGGGCGTACTCTTCGGAGCTACGTCCCCATTTGCGGAAGGGGCTTGGGAACCCTTAAGCCGCCCCACGACCTCGGAAAACACAGCGTCACCGCAGCAGACTCTCAATGGAAACCGTTTAGGGGGGACCTCGCGGCCTCTCGTCGTATCCCTGCACAGTGGTGAAGTGAAGCATAACCATCTGGGAGCCACACTTTGTGTGGTCCTCGCCCTGGAAATTGACTCAATGTAAAACTTATCTCAAGCTTGCTTGAAATAAGGCCGCGGATCCTAACCTACCTATACATCATGTGAGAAAGGGTTCGGCCCGGCCGAGACAAAAGTTTGCTGCATAGATCGTCCTCTCCACTGGTTGCTTTGTGGAGTTGGTTCTTGATCTCACTCTGCTTGCGGGGTGGGGGAGACCGACGACACTCATCATCCCTTTATCTTGCCTTGTTCGAGGAGGCCGTCTCTCTTACCGGAGAAAGAGGGCGGAAGAGAACTGGTATTGCTGAGGGGGGTGGTGGAGGAGGTTACACGGGTAGGGAAAGTGCCGGGAGGAGCGCGGGTGGGTCTCCTTCCTTTCTTGGGGACGGGGGTGTGTGGTTGTGGAGGGTGGTTTGGTGGGGGCGGGGAGGCCCGGTGGGTTGTGTGGTAGTGTGCCCCGCGGCCGGGCTGTGGCCTTGAGAGAGAGAGAGAGAGAGAAGTTGTTTTGAGAGAGCGAGAGAGCAGAGGAGTCTGGGCCGGGACTCGCTCGTTGTAGATCGCAAAAGACAGATCAACAACACAATAAATAGAAAACGGAAATTTCTCTTCTGATTGTGAATTTGTGGTTGTGATTTTGATTCTGATTTTGAGTATGACGCTCATCCAGTAAGCACTCTCAAGCAGGGAGAGATTGGAACTCTTGTTTCGTTGCATTTCAAACAGATTTGCTGCCCTTCTTTGATCAAGACTGTTACGAGGGTCCTCTATTATCTGGACAGTGTTGGAAGACTTGACGTAGAAATAAGGGGCCGGGCCTGTCAGGTCAAAAGCTCTGCGAACGGTGCGCATCGACGGGCATTTCAATCATGTATGCCTATGCTTGAGTTGAGGATATAAGAGCGCCATATCTAAGGCTTCGGAACCGCCTTTGTGGCGACTTGTTTTTCAAAGCAAAGTCAGAAGGTGATGGACACATTGTGGTAATTGCTCTGTTGCTTTCTGGTCGTGAGAGAGCGGGGGAGAACGAACAAGGCTGCAAGCCAAGGAATTGATGGAGGACTGGAGGGGCGTTGCTCAAAGATATACTACACATTTCTATCCTAACATCCCCGAATTTAAAGCACCTCCTATCCAAAACCTGGGGAAAGCCAAATGGAGAAATTTCACATAACAAAACACAGCTGCGGATGCCACAGAGATCGACGCGTCGACGGTCTTTCAACTTTGATTCACTTTCTTGGAATTCACGTCTTTTGACCAAAGACTACTCCACCTATTCCTCCGCAGTACGCAAAAGCAAGACAACTATCGCGTTGCAGGAAGATCTCGGAGCTGTGGGATACCACTGCTCGTGCCGCCGGGGTCAGATAACCATGATTCGGCGCAGACGCTGGGTCACTGCGAACCAACATCACGTCGCCACATCGTCCCGAGCAGGAAGTCCAATCCAAATGCTTTTGACTAACTGTCACCCACTCTACCAGCTTGCCAAATATTCCTTACAACAAGAGCTAACTGCCCTCGCAGATTCCCTCTGACCTTTACCTCCGCAATCAAAGACTGCCCCGGTTCTGATTTTAAGCCTGCTCTTGCTTGCTTTACCTTCAATTCCTGCCTCTTCTATCTCTATCCCCCCGACTCGGCCTCCCAAGTTCCACCATCAATGACGTGAAGAGGAAAGGACAGAGCGAACTTGGCGGAAGGAGGCAATACAAGATGCATCCAAGAGGACGAGGAGAGAGTTGGATTGGTACAGGAGACGCTGGACTTTCAACAATACAAGAGGCAGCTGTACAAGTGATTAGGGTGCCTGTAGAGCTGGGGCACGACGAAGGTTACAACTACATTGAAGACGGCCGTGATGCAGAGAACAGCCGAGATACCAGAACACGATGGAGGGGATCGGGAGCGATGTCCACCATTTCGAGAGCAGCAACGACAAGGATGGCACAAGTGGCGAGAACATACGAAGATTTGAAAGTGCAAAGGGTGCGACGTTGCTCCGTGTGGGGGACTATGGCTGTCCGGGGGATGACATCAGTGCTGCGCTGCGCTGCCGAAGACTGGAGACCAACTAGGTGTGTTCATCGACAAGCTCGAATGATAATACGGCAATGTTCCGATATGCGGTTAGACCAAGCGTTCTTGAACTGGAAGAGGAGTCAACTATCAGACATCGATGGTGATCATGCTTCAATGAAGGGAATAATACCACGCTGAGCAGCATGAGTCAGACGAGCAAAAATTCCAGACCTGGATGAGCAGCCCTTGCTGCGATACTGGAAGAGGGAAGTATTAGGAGTGGATCTTTGGGAAGTCCACGCAGGACTCGGCCAGCTGTACTGGTATACACGCGTTCGAGTACGTTCTGGCTGGGGGCGAGCATGCTTCCTTGAGCAGATTGGTGCCCACTAGCACACGCTTACAAGCCCCCTTTCTCTTTCTTCATTCTCCCCTTGGCCGAGTGCCAAGCTTCACAATGGAAGGCGGAAGGTGACGAGTGTTGCCGACTTCTGATTTGGGAGTGCTCGCATCAGTGCTTGTTTAACACCAAAGTCTTTCAGGTAGGCGATGCCAGTGACAGGGTGCCAGTGTTAAGGTGTCTTGAGACGGTGGAACTCCCATGTCAAGATGGCGAGGAGGACACAGAGCTCACGAACCGCCTGCAACTGCAGCCACATTACCTTTTCCAATCACCTGCCGACCTTTCTCCCAAGACCGGGAATTATAGCTCCCCCACATGATGGCATTTCAAAGTCCTCCCTTGCATCTCAAATCGATAATGCTGAACAGGATCGGAACCTGTGGTCCTGTGCGGTGGCTCGATCTTTCGCCTGCAATGTTCCAGTCTCACACCGTGTCACTCCAGATGCAATGTCGTAGGTGGGTTTGGAACACATGCGATGTGAGCTCACTCTTTGATTCGCCGTTATTTCCTTGTGTTATAACTGATCACCAATTAGAGTTTTCCTAAGATCGTGGTAACGGAACCTGAACTGCGTTGTCCACAAGTCGGCGATGGGCAGGAAGGGAACTCCGAATATCGCGACGTCTCACCAATCAATATTATGGTATTGGTCGCGAAGGTGGCTCAATTGCCAGTGAGATGGCCGCATTAGGGGAGTCGAAAAAAACAAGCCTGATTGACGTAAGGAAATCTACGGACGTAGTCTCCTCGCTGGTAGTTCAACAGTTTCGACCACCTCCCCCACGAGTATATCCTCCTCCCTGCTCCCCAGTTACTTTGCCTCTGCTGTTCGCTCCTGTGTTCTCTATAGCTCATATAAGCAAATAGTTTGAGCTCTTCAGCGATCCACACGCTCCGGGTTCACGCTGGAATTAACTTGAAGACAGGGCTTCACGGGCTTGAAGTGTTATGAATACAGGGCTTCCGAGGCTATTCTGGCAGGCCGCTCCAGGCTCTCATAGGTACCTGTACGCTGCAAGCCCACGCCACCACCACTGTGACGTTTCACTATTCGAAGATCCTCGGCGATCAAATTGCCTCATGGCGAGGGGCCTGTGCCAACCTCCAATGGCATATAGATCAGCTCTGAGATGGTATTGAGGCATTACTGACCAGCAACATGATTGATGAATTAGATTAAACAGCTTGTGCTCACTTGTCCACTGGGCCATCCTTTCTTTGTTTTTATTTTGCTGTTTAAATTTTCATGTCACGATCCCTTTCAACGTAAGAGTCTTTCACTAGGCCTTCCAGAATGTCTTCATGCTGCAGCGAAGATAGTGGGTGGTTATCCGCAAGTCGAGGTGGCTCAAACAACAATCCACCGTATCAGGGCGATGTGGCATATGGTACCATCGAGTATGGGCAAGCCCCTGAACTCAAACTTCCATATCACAATTATCCCCGACCAGGGTCGCAGCACCACGACCCAAGCAGCTCGCGAGGTCCAAGCCAACCAACCGAACATACACCTCTCTGTGCCGCCTCAGCCGATTTTGACGAAAAGTCCATACCCACTGCAGCTCTCTGGAAGGATGAAATCAAGAAAATCGTTCTATCTACGGCCCCGATGATGCTTTCCATGCTGCTTCAAACCTCAATATCAGTTTCGAGTATCTTCGTCGTTGGGCGCATGGGTGCACAGGAGCTGGGAGCAGTAAGCCTAGCCAATTTGACGGCAATAATCACCGGCTATTGCGTATATCAAGGCTTTTCCATAAGCTTAGATACCCTCTGTCCGCAAGCATATGGTGCAGGGAATTTCAAGCTCGTCGGGCTTCACATGCAACGAATGACCGCCTTCCTTCTGTTCTTGACGATCCCAATTGGAGCTTTCTGGCTTAATGCAGCAAGTGTTATCAAATTTCTCATCCCTGACGAACACTCAGAGACCGCTGAGTTAGCTGGAACTTATCTCCGGATCGTCCTGCTGGGGGCGCCAGGATTCGCATGCTTCGAAGCAGGGAAGAAGTTTGTCCAAGCCCAAGGACTCTTTCGCGCTACGCTGTCTGTCCTTCTCATCTGCGCACCTCTGAATGCTGTCATGAGTTGGCTGTTCGTTTGGGTAAGTCCGCTCACCCAAGAAATTCCACTCTTTTTCTAACCTCCTATTCAGAAGCTCGGCTGGGGTTTCAACGGCGCCCCCATCTCTGTAGCAATCACCAACAACCTCCTCCCACTCCTCCTAGCTCTCTACGTCCGCTTCATCGCCGGATACGAGTGCTGGCACCCGTTCAGCCGCAAAAAGATCTTCCAGAACTGGAGCCCCATGATCCGCCTCGCGATCCCCACGTTCCTGATGCTCGAGGCTTGTTTCCTCGCCTGGGAGCTCGAGACGATCGTGTCCTCCTATATCGGCTCGGTGGAACTCGCCGCGCAGTCAGCTCTCGCATCGATCGTTAGCCTTGGGTACCAGATATGCACTTCTGCTGCGATTGCCAGCAGCACGCGGATCTCGAATTCGGTGGGTGCGGGGCTTCCGAGACGTGCGTTGGTTGCTACGCATGTTTCGATGGGCGTGGGCGTGCTTCTCGGAACGTCAAATCTCGTCCTACTCGTTTGTCTTCGAGAGAAGATCCCGCTCTTGTTTACAGCCGATGTCGAAGTTGTCGCTGAAATGATGTCCATACTTCCCATCTACGCTGCCATGGGGATTTTCGACGGGATCGTCTCGTCGTGCAATGGGATTATCTGTGCGGTGGGCAGACCCAAGGCAGCTGGCTACTCGCAGCTATTCTGCTCTTGGATTTTGTGTTTGCCGTTGGGTTTACTACTGGCTTTTGTGGCGGGGTGGAAGTTGCTTGGGATTTGGGTTGGGTGCTTGGTGGCGATGGCCGTTTGTGCTGCTGTTGAGTTGTGGCTTGTGGTGAGGTTGGATTGGGAAAGGGCGCTGAGTGAGGCGAAAACGCGGAATGAGCGGTGTTTTGAGTAAGATTTGGCGAATTATAGTATGCCAAGGAGAGTGCCGGGGTTGCTGGAAAGGAAGATGTGGTGGAAGTTGTGGGAGAAAGGGAGGGGAAATGGGGAGGAGAAGAAGTAGTAGAAGAAGAAGAGGGACATGGTATCCTGGATTTGTGTAGAAATATGCCTGTATTATATATATAACATATACTCAATGGAAGACGGGGCACTGTGTTGGTCCCTTCGTTTTTGATATGATTTGCCATCATGGTTACATATAGCGAGGTCGCGTAAGTCACCGAAGTTTCAAGGACGCGGAATTACTAAAGGCTATGTATATTGATTTCGACTTAAACATGGCCTCACCCACCTTTTTGTATGAGACTTCAAGGGGAAATGGAAAATGGATGATAGCTGGCCATCGCAAATTGCATGTGACAGGTTGTTCTCATTCAACACTCATCTCACTGTCTCCGGAGTTCAATCCTACAACGCAGCACGTCTGGTTGCACCAGCGAATAGCTGCGATAGCGAAGCTCCCCTTCTGGAACGGTAACATGAAAAGAGAAAAGATAGACCAGCTGTGCTATGGCTTTCGTGATTTCAAAAATGGCGAGATGCCTCCCTATACAGCTCCGAGGTCCAATGCTGAACTATGCAAAAGCTGGTCAGCAAACCTGGCAGAACAATTTACATGGGGAAAAATTTCTTACGGGCATGTGGTAATACTCATTACGCTTCACCTCTTCTCCCTCGCCCAACCACCTCTCCGGCCTGAAAATATGTGCATCATCTCCGAAATATTTGGCGTTCATTCGAGTCGACCACGGGTTGACACCAACAGTCAGCCCTTCACGGAAGTAATGGCCTGCGAGCGTATCGCCTCCCTTCGGCACAAAACGTGGAGGCTGGACTGCAACAACTGGGATTATCCGCATTGACTCCTTGATGACAGCCTGTAGATACGGAAGACGCCGGGCTGTCTCATACGAGATCAAGCCTTCCCTCAGGCCTTCCCGTTTCACAGCTTCGTCAATGTCGACTTGCAATTTCTCCAGAACCTCAGGATGCTTCCCAAGAAGATAAATAATGTTCACGATTGTCACGTAACTTGTGTCCGATCCTCCTCCAACACTCGCAGCAATACCTAGGAAGATGTCTTCCCGGCTCATCTTTTCTTCTTGCTGGAGCCACACGTCTGTGAATGTCGTTGTTGCGCTGTTGTATTCGCCGCGTGATTTCTTGGCCATGGTTTCGCGGATCCATGCGATAGCTCCTTTTTCAGATTTGTCTGCTGGAAGGAGCTTCCAGATCCAATGGTGCCATTCTGGGATGCGACCTCTGACAACGAATTAGCACAGTCTCCTGGCGACAATACGGACAGGTGTCGAGAGTGTGGGTGAGTGTGAGAAAACGACTTACACAACATTTCCGTAAACAGTACTCGTTTGAGCCATGGAAATTATCCCATGCTGATCTTGGCCCAGCTCCATAACTTTCAAATCTCCAATTGACATCTGGCATATCGAATCGAAAGCAAAGAATCGACACCATTGGGACAAGTCGCATTCGGACTTTTCGTTTGCTATCTCGGTGAACCTCTGACAGAGTAGGCCTAGGCATTTGTTGAGAGATCCTTCGTATTGAGTTACGTTGGATAGAGAGAATGCGTTTGCATATTTTCTTCGGACTTGAGAGTAATGCTTGTTATTCTGGTCGGTGAAGATGGTGTATTCCTTCTCGGGGCTTCGGAATGCTGAGTACCAGGAAGACTACAAAGAGCAGAGTGGATCAAAATATCAGCATAGCGTTCACTTCAAAGGGGATTGATTGATGATTTTTTTTTGAGAAATTTTGATATTTACCTTCTCGTAGGCAGTGCGAGGTCCATATATTTGCTTGGCAACATCGAGGTCCGCGATACTATAATCTGCGGGAGACAGTCTCACAACTGGGCCTACTCGAAAGTGAAAATCAGAATTTTTGAATACAAGGTTGCCAATGGCAGAGAACCGTGTCAAAAGCGTCTTGAAAAGTAGCTCTTCCTACCGTATTTTTCATGCAACTTGGAAATAGTCTCATGGCCACGCCCATTCAGGCTGCTAAAAAGATACCACAGTCGAGAGAATCTCGCCAAGAACGGTCCGGGAACAAGTCGCAAAGGATCCAGTAAGTGAGATATAATCCGTTTGATACAGAAGGCAAAGGCGAGTGCTAATAGCAGCTGGATCCGAGGAGACATCATTTTGGTGCGGCTTGATTTGGTTGACGATGCCGCAGCTCAACAAGCAAATCACGAAGATGGCACGGCCACTACGCAATACACCGAAGTTGAATTGACTGACGCCCACGCCCACAGAAATTCTTTGGTGGCGTTGAGCCGTACCCTCTGGCAAACATTGAACTTGGATGAGCAATTTGTGAAACATTCCATTCATGAGGGAAGAGGCACTTTCCGAGCCCTGAATTGTATCACAAACTTTTTCGGGATCGAGCCTCCCGAGATTGTAACGCCTTTCGGATTTAAATTCTCAAGGGTGCACAGCAGGTGTAGCCGAAATTGTTCGGCACAGGAACACTACATTCGTGAACCAACGTGTTAGGAAGACAAGGTTCTATATTTCCGAACGGCAAATATTGACAACTTGGAGAACATCTCGGAATGAGAATGCAGCACGGGTTCACTGGCAAGAGTGTTCTCGCGGCCCTATTTGGAACATCAGCTGATGAAGGGTTATATTAAAATTAGTTAGGAAGCAGGAATTCTTTTGACACAACATGAAGCGTAACTCCCGCTGGCCCACAACGCCACCGTCGGAAGAGTCTGCAATGTGCAGCATAATGCACCTGGGGTTTCTCACCTGTAGTGCGATGTTTCTCAAGGAAGGACATTAAAGGGGAGGCTACCGTCTGCAATCTGTACGAGATTTGAACCTTCTGTTCAACAATGCATTGTTGCACTGTTGCACAGCCGAGGGACGTATCCACGAAATTGAGTGGAACAACAAAGCAATTGTGAGACAGAACACTGCACCTACAGAGATTCCGATTCAACTCCGGGATTTCTGGATTAATTTGGTTGGTATTTCTGGTTTTACGCCCCTCTAGTTATGCTGTGTGACAGCGACAATCGGACGGCACGCTAGAGGTAATTGGTGAGATAAGCACCCTGAACCCCAACTGCTGCTTTGGCGACCATCGGGACTTGTTCGTGAAGCGTGAGATGCGGTGTCAAGAGGGAGAATGCATCCACACCGCTTATGCAGTTGTGTTCCTATCTACGGAGTAGATATTACTGAGTACCTTTTTTTTTCACCAGACAAGGTTTTGTCCTCGATGAAATATGCAGTTAGCCATTCCCATATGGCACCACGTACCCGAGGTTCCGTCCGGCAGTGGAGTGTTGGGCGTACGTGAATGAACGATGAGCCCCCGTGGAAGTTGACCAAGCCTTCCCGGCAAATTTGAAGTGCAACTTGTCTAAGACATTCCTTTTGAATTTGTATCTGGTCGTGACTCGAGATTGAGATGTACACTTGCACCCATGTGGACACTTTCAACCAAAACGATAGCATTTCGGGGACAATTCCTAAAATTTATTGATATTTCCGAACACCAATAACTCGAAAATCAAGTTTGATAGCTCGTAGCGGGTTACCCGGAATACTTTTTGTTTCTATTCAGTAGCCCCTATCTCAAGACATCACAGTGATTCCCACATCACAACTGGGCTTTAAAGTCGGGTCTCTTGCTCCTCTCCTGCTCCAATGCCCATTGCATAATGACATCAACAAATCTTTCCATCTGCGGGTGTGAGTTGTCAGCATGAATCACAACTCTGACTCTGTCTTCCCCTTTCGGTACCACAGGGTACGCGATTCCCCAGCTCGAGAACCCTTCTCTCAACAGCCACGCCCGAAGAGGGTAAGCCTTCCCTGCTTTTGTAGTGACTGGTACAATAGGAGATTGAAAGTCGCTGGAAACCAATCTTCCCGGATTAGCAATGCCAATGTTGGCACTCCCTTTGATTTGGTTCCAGATTGGGTGTTTAAAGAAACATTGGAGAAAGTAAGATGTTGCTTTCTGCAGCCTTTGTCGTCGCTGCAACAGGACACCAATCATCAGTATGGATAAACTTCTGTGGATTACTTTACTGACCTGTTCACCCTCCAAACTCTCAAGAAGATTATATCCTGCCTTCACACAGGCCAGACTCGGAAACGAGGGTCCGGTCGAATAGATGAAATTCCTCGCATAATTTGCAAGGGTATCTTTTACGATTGAACTAGCCAAGACGATTGCTTTGTCCGCGAGTTAGCAAAGCAGTATTTGAAAAACTCTATACTTCCAATTGAGATCATTACTTACCACCGCTAGACGACAGTGACTTCCCAAATGCTGTAAGGAAACCGCAAGTCAGCAATTGTCTGATCGAGTAGATTTGGATGCTTCTTTTTAAGACAGTCTGGGATAGGGGCAGGTCTGCTCTTTGGGAACTTACTGTGAACTCGAATGGCAAATTCATCCTCTAGACCATGGTGGCATATATAACCAGAGCCCTTTGGTCCCATGATACCGTTTGAGTGAGCCTCATCTACGTAGAAAACAACATTACCGAGAGGGAATAACTCCTTGCCGACTGACAGTATCTGGTGTACTGGAGGGAAGTCACCATCCATGCTGTACAGCGACTCCAAGGCAACGAAAAGAGATCTTCGACCTTCTCGGACTTCGGGGAAGGACGCTTTGACATTGTGAAGAACTTCCTTGAAGGACTTGATGCTGTTGTGTTTGAATGCTTGTGTTGATGCTGCCCTTGTGTGGCGCATTCCATCGATGACACTGGCACTGCCGAATAAGTCAGCGATACGTGTTTGAGGTAAAAACTTGCACAGAACCGCTCACTGAATAAATTCGTCATGCACAATAACATCCCCTGGCTGCGGCAGCGTTGTAAACACCGCAACGTTCGCATCATAGCCCGAATTGAAGAAAAGCGCTGTCTCAGCCTTGTGAAAGTCGGCTAGATATGCTTCAAGGTCTACCACATATTGGTTGTTCCCATCAACAAGTCGGCTCCCCTTGCTTCCAACCTGGAATCCAGGATTTCTTTCAAGCTCTCGCAGAAATTCGCATCGAAGAGCTCCTGAGGAAGACAGTGAGAGGGCGTCATTGGAGCCGAAATCGATCGTGTTGGCTAGCTCGGAAGGCGGGTACATAGGACGGTACCTTCCCTTCTCCTTACGCTTATGGAGAGTGGCAGCAAGATCCTGCTCAAAAACGCTCGTGGATTGAGACATAGCCCACGGTTGAAAGAATTAACAGAAGCAGAAAGGAGCGCAGCGTATATCATGGGACTTCGATTGAGTAAGGCCAATAGCTCTTCCAATACTTGCTGCTCACTGATGGAAAGGAGAAGAAAATTGAGAGGTCACTAGAGGCAGGTCGATGTATGCATCCCGTTCACTCCCTTACTGAACATGCCAATAAGAAAAGGAACCACGGTATCCAGCTTGTGTGCGACAGGCCTTCATATATGTGTGTGACGAAAGTGGGATTCCGTATGCATCGTGGTTGTATGTTCGATCCAGATCTATTGCTCTCAAGGCGACGAGAAGGTTGGCGCACATTTGTCAAGCTCGTACGGCAGGATACTTTATCGAGCCTGTCACAAGCTGCAGGCTCTGGGCTGAGATTCCTCTAGTGGCCGTGCTCTCATCCGGATTCCAGGATTGAACCTCAGTGTCAAGTAGACCAGATCCCAAAGTTTTGGAAAGAGATCCTGCTTCGCCATGACCGCGAATTTATTTGGCTGCGATTTATGCCTCTGAATATGTCTTATTTTATCGTTATGATTCTCACTTCCCGATTATCCCAAATGCTCGAAAGTGGCATCAGAGCGAGAGTTGCGTCCTCCATACCCCACAGGTTAAGGAATGGTCACATTGCAAAAAGAGGTTTTGTTCTAGGAGTCTTGTATCTCGAAGCTCATCTCTCGTCAGCATATGTGTTGAATTGGTACTAGCTTACTAGTCCTTCCAGTACCAGGTTCAACTACTAATATTAGCTTCGCCACTCTCATTTATAATGGTTTACTATGGAAGCCTATGGAATAGCTCACTATGGAAGCTCAGGGAACGCTCACTAATATATATGAGTCATCTGATTTATAATATACTAGAGGAAATCGCCACCCACTAGTGGGTATATAAGAACTATACTTTAGATTCCTTCCTCTCCTTTTTTTTACTCTTCACTCTCCTGTATCTAGTCATTCTACAGATTATCAAACTCCAATATATCGATTTTCCATTAATAAATCGATTACTTTCCAATAGGTTCTGAGCCCGGCTAGTGCTTTACTAAGCGATCCAAGCGTCACTTGACCTTAGTACTCACTTATCCATTCCAAAAATCATCAAAATCATTAATTTTGGTGAATTCCACCCATTAGTTCGGCTTCGCGTCAGCAGAATTCGCCAAAAACACAGCCATTTTCGGTCAGAAATTCTCCGCAAAATCCAATATGCCGGATTCCAAAAAATCAACCCATATTACCTACAAAGGTACCAAAATCGAGCCTCTCTCGGACAACAACATCTACTCCTGGATGGACGACGCTATGAACCTCTTCATAGTCGAAGATCTATGGCAATTCGTCGATCCTGATCAAGCTCCTGCCCTTATTTCGTCCCAAAAAGATAATAAAACGATTACTCGTCAATTAGTAATCGCCAGAGCGGTACTAAGCTTACTTATTACCCACAATACCTGGCAATAATTCAAGGAAATCAAGCTCGTATACCTGGTTTGGAGCGAGATTCAAGTCAAAGCTAAATAGCTAAAAGCTCAAAAGGAAGCCCTATACCTTTAACAAATGGAAACTATTATATTTGATATTACTATAGGAATAGACGACTTTATTAACCGCATTAGTCGCAAAGTAGCTGAAATCAAGGGGGTAAACGGGTCAATTTCGGACGTTTCCGTATCCGGATATCTGATTCGCGGATTACCAAAGAAATACGACTTATATAAGCCCCTCCTGAATTCTATTAGAGCTAATATTAATAAATTAAAGCTGGAATTACTTAAAGCGGACGCTTCTACCAAAGAGAATAAGCTTAGGGCTAAAACCTCTAATTTCAACCCGGATACTACTCCTAAGGCACTAGCTACCCAAGGAAATAATTAGTCAAATAATAAAAAACCAAAGCAAGCTAGGGATCCCAATGCTTACTATATATTCCACAAATTTAAAGGGTACGATATTAAAGACTATATTACCTATAAATTAGCCCAGGATTACTTTAATTCTAATAGAAAAGACTCCAATTTCACTAATTAGGAGGTGCCTTTAGCCTCCTAATTACCTGTCTATAAGAAAGTATATACTACTCAAAAATCGACTATTAGCGCCCTCCTTAGTAGCTAATTACTTAATAATGATTCCACGAATATCTGGTATATTAATTCAGGTACTACGGACTATTTTACGGGAAGCAAAGGCTCCTTTATTACCTATAAAGAAATTAATCCTATTTTAATTACCCTTGGAAATAAATCTACGGTTCTTATTAGGGAAAAAGGAACCATTATTTTGGCTACTAAACCGGAGCTAAAAATATAGCTTAATAATATACTTTATAGCCCCTAATTCCGGAATACCTTCCTATTATTAATTCCCAAAATCATACGAGTAGGAGGAGATATTAATTTTTCTAAAGGGAAAGTCCAAGTTATTAACGAAGGAATTACTATTATAACTGGTACCTTTAGCCCCTCTATAGGGCTATATTAGCTTGACTAATTTGGTTCAGGGCATGCCCTAAAAGCATTAAAATCGGAAGCTTTAGCCTCCCTAGAAACGTGGTATTAGTAATATAAATACCTGAATATGAAGTATATCCTGGAATTAATAAACCATATCTATAGGCTTTAATTCAAGAACCAAAACCTATTCGATTATAATCCATATAATATAAGCAAGATTACTAGGGCTAGTATGACTAAGCTATACCCGGAAAAACTACTTCTAGGAAAGTATATTATAATTAACTTATAGGGGCTATTAAGAATTCTATCCCTTAGCAAAAACTCCTATATGCTTTCTACTACTTATAAAGGTACCAAATATTATATGGCAGTATATAATTCGGATAGAAAGGGCTACTTTATAGATCTTCAGGATCAAGTAACCTTCTCTAAAACCCAAACTAGGAATAAAGTCAAGCGCCTATACCTTAATAATACTCTAGAATTTATATTAGGACAAGTTAAGAACTAGTACAAATTAAAGGGGATTCGTCTAGAACTAACTACTACCTATATACCCGAACAGAATAGTATTTCTAAATATAGTATGCATATAATTATTAAAGCAAAGTATACGGAACTAGAATAATCGGGCCTACCATACGAGTTTTGGGAGGAAGCCGCTATATATGGGATTTATGCCTATAATTAATACTACCTACCCAAAATAGGAATGACCCTATACGAAGCGTTCTATGGGATTAAACCGGACGTTTCTAACCTATAGATATTCGGTTCCTTAGTATATGTCCATATACCTAAGGAAATAGCTTTATAGTATAAGTATATGGCCAAGGCCTTTAGGGGCATTTTCACTAGCTATAGTGGTTCTAGATACTGAATTTGGAACCCGTATAAGCGGATATTCGTTATTTCCAACTATTATACTATTAAAGAATACGTTAAGGGAATCTTATTCCTAAACCTAGTATCCTAGCTATATAGAAGACTAGTAGGAACTGCTACAGAATCTGACGATAGTTCTACTAATAATTCGGATAATCCAGATATAGATTACGAAAATACTATTATTATTAATACTAGAAATTAATAGCTTAATAATCTATTAGAAAATAATAGAGAAAATCACTCTAATACAGAAGGAAGTACTACTAAAAACGCGTTACGTAACGTAATTTCGGATACTCCTGACCTAAGCAAGCCCCTTAAACTACCTTCTGGGGAGAACCAAGAACCTGTAGTACCTGCAGATACTTCTAAATAGGGTTCTATAAATCAGGAGATGCCCGAAATAATTAGTTTTAGGGGTAAACTACTCCCTAGATATCCAAAATCGACTAGAATTACCGGGGAATTAGTGGATTACCATGCTTTACTAGTTACTAACCAGAATACAGAAGCTTCCAAAATTCCATTATTAATTAAAGAAGCTCTCTCTGGCCCAGATACTTATCTCTGGAGACCTTTAATTAAGAAAGAGCTAGATTCCCATTTACGGAACCATACCTGGGATCTAGTAGTACGAAAACACCAAAAAACTATCGGATACCGCTGGATCTTCAAAATCAAGTCTAATAAATGCCATAAATCTAGGCTCGTAGTATAAGGCTATACTTAAGAATATGGCATAGATTACTTTAAAACCTTTGCTCCTATAGCCAGACTTTCTACTATTCGAATCATATTAGCCCTAGCAGCTAAATATGGGCTTTATATCCAATAAATAAATATCCAAATAGCATTCCTATATAGAGAATTAGAAGAGAAGTGCTATATGGAATAACCCCCTGGTTTTATCGAAGGAACGAACCTTATTTGCCGCTTGCAAAAGAGTATTTACGGCCTGAAACAAGCCCCTAGGGTTTAGTATTAGGTAATTAATCGATTTTTCTATTCTATTAGTTTCTAGTAATTACTTAGTAATCCAGTACTCTATATCTACCAGGAATACGAGGTTAATTAACTACCCCTCTTAATTACTATCTATATAGACGATATAATTATTATTAGAAAAAACATGGTTCATATTAATAGAATCAAGGCTTAATTATATCAGAAGTTTGATATAACTAATATGGGGGAAATCAAAACGCTTCTAGGTATGGAAATCATACGTTTACGGGACGGTTCGGTGTTTTTGCACCAAAATCAATATCTTATAAATATGCTCCTAAGGTATAAAATGGAAAGGTACATGCCAATTACCACTCTAATAGCCGAACCTATAGTACCTAATAGAACCAATATTAATATTACGGAATATCAAAGTCGAACTGGATTACTTATATGGCCTTCTTTAGCTTCAAGACCCGATTTCTGCTTTGCTGCAGGCTATTTAGGACGTTCCAATTCGTATTCTAAAGCTTCGCACGGTATTATACAGAAGCATATAATGCGATATATTAAGGGATCGCTTAATATGGGCATTTTATATAGCGCTTCGTCTAATAAAGGGCTCATTGGGTACTCAGATACCGATTATGGAGGCGATTTACAGGATCGCAAATTAACTTCCGGTATGGTTTTTACCCTATTTGGTGGTTCCATTAGCTAGGCTAGTACCAAGCAAAAAACTGTCGCTATAGCTACTATTATAGCTAAATATATCGCCCTAACGCCGGTAATCAAAGAAGCTTTATGGCTAAAGCAACTATTTAAGGAAATATCAATTCCTATAGGCTTAATCGAGGTAAAAACGGACGCTCAGGGAGCTATAGATCTAGCTACAAACGCCCGATTTTCGCAAAAAACCAAGCATATCAATATTAGACATTATTTTATTAGAGATCATATTAATACTAAGGAAATTAATCTTAAGCACGTACCTACAAGGGAAATAACGGCCGATATTCTCACCAAACCACTCCCTAGACCGGCTTTCGAACTACTACAATCAAAGCTGGGGCTTATTAGCCTCACTAACGTCGAACCTCGACTATAAGGAGGAGGCGTATTAAATTAGTACTAGCTTACTAGTCCTTCCAGTACCAGGTTTAACTACTAATATTAGCTTCGCCACTCTCATTTATAATGGTTTACTATAGAAGCCTATAGAATAGCTCACTATGGAAGCTCAGGGAACGCTCACTAATATATATGAGTCATCTGATTTATAATATACTAGAGGAAATCGCCACCCACTAGTAGGTATATAAGAACTATACTTTAGATTCCTTCCTCTCCTTTTTTTTACTCTTCACTCTCCTGTATCTAGTCATTCTACAGATTATCAAACTCCAATATATCGATTTTCCATCAATAAATCGATTACTTTCCAATAATATGCCTACCCAGGAAGAGGTCCAATGAGGGTGTAGACTATGACTTTATTCCTGGAAAGAAGCGGTGCTGCTCTACATCTATCTGCGCACGCAGCCAGCTTGCAAGTCTTAAAGGAAGATTTCAGATGGAGTAAAGTCTAGCCCGTTTGCTTCATCTTGAGATTCGAGGTTGTATCCATGAAATCTGTTGGTGCCGCTGACCCTCCAGCTTTCATGTTCGAGAAGGTTGGTACCAAGTCGCGGTGCAATCTCGCCTCGGAAGATGCGTTGATTCTCGAGATGATTGGTGAACTTGCAAGAAAGCTCTCTCTTGTAGACGCAGCGGCCGAAAAGTTCCACACAGAATTGGGGCCTGGCCAAAAGGCGTTCGGATTATTGCCCCGCATATTAGTTGAAGCAGTTAATATGCTGCTGAGGGCGCGAGAGACGATAACAATTATCGCTCATCAACACAGATTGAGGGCCACGTTACATCCTCTACCATATCCAAAATATGCTGACACCGGTGTTCATACGCGTAAGTGTGTTCTGTGCGCACAAAGTTCCTCTTTCAAGTACTTTTCCAGCAGTGAGGTTATTGGTGAGAGAAGTATGCATAAGAAAGGGACCACGAAACTTTAACTCAATATGAAATTTCTTTTTAAATAGCTAATGCTGACTCTGAAACCATCTAGGCATCTCCGCAATTCCACTGAAACACACCACAAGCCTGAGAAAGCAGAGAGCTTATTCACAGGCATCCTGGACCATCTTCCTTCAATACTAGCATTTGCAATGCCACTCAATATCAGCTACAAGGGAGTAGCAACGGGGATTTAGAGCAGAGTGGAATACGTGTGTTGGAGCTGGCAGAACCGAGAGGCGCGTCACCGAGACAATATTCGAGTTCGGACTTATGTGTGGTACGGCTAATCCTTGTATCACACTTTGTGCCGTCCTTGTCGGGGGTATTGATGGCTTAGAAAACAAGCTTCCACTTGTAGCAGGGGACTGCCAGAGAGAAGTTGCAGATTTGTCAGCAGAGGAACGGAGGGGGCTTCGGGTAACGACGAAACCTCATATTAGCATCGACGAGAGCTTGAGAGAGTTTCAGTCAGATGGGGCTTTAGTTAGAGGTCTAGAGACGCCTTTGGTATCAGCATACGTTTCTATAATGGAAGAGTAGTATGAGGTATTGCGAAAATGGAGACCCAGGAATGGGAGAACTGGATCATTAGTCATTACTGAAGACTGCACGAAAATAGCATACGGAGGACTGTGCTTAATCGAGAAACGGAGCAAATGGAGGGTAAAAGCGGTAGAAATTAGTGGAAGTTTGGGGGACCAAAATGAAACTTGTCTCCCAGAAGCACCACAGACGAGTCGATGCAATTGGTTTTGATTAGAGATCAGAAAATGGAGGTGAGGTTCTCCTGAGAGGATTGGTTTAAATAGGGGTATGGGGTTAGGCCTGATTGGGATGCACTAGGCCGCATCTCACGTGAGATCTCTCCCCACTTTCTGGTCGTGAGTTTAATCCAACGACGACCAACTTCATCCTTCATCCTGTGGAAGCGGACAGGCCTCTACCAACTCCCAAGATCTCGCTGGCAATGGGAAACCCACACTGCTATATACTCAATTCTGTCACCGAGTTTCCTTCAGAGCTACCTAACCTTTGAGCTTGCACCCATACTGAGATACCGATCTGCCTATCTAACGATCATAAGCACGCGTTTTCAACGAAAGCATACCATAGCAACGCCAAAAAGACCGATGACTCAATGCCTTTCCCTAAGTCATTATTGTTACCATCGAGAGATGTTGCACGACTATGTGATCACCTGTGGACAATTTGCAGAGTACTTCGGGAATCTCGCACACCGCCTAGGAGACGTTAAGGTTACACCACCCCACCTTCAATGAAACATGATGCCAGTTGCCGTTTTGAATTTACAGCGATTTGAAGCCAAGAACACCTTGTCTCCGAGACTGCCCTGCATTGCACTACCGGAAAGTTCTCGGGATGAACGAGTCGTACTTGCTTCGTACTTCACTTTTGGCACCTCTCGGACCACCCTCACCGCCATGATTCAATGATTGAGGGGGAAGTGGATTATGGAGCGCATTCAGACTCGAGCGAGGAAGTTTCATGTAGCCCAGCATTGGGTATATTGCTTGGGAATGGTGTTCAATTGAGCACGTGGCCGTGAACGTGCAACTTGCGCCTGCGCCGATTCGCGATCCGGCGGATTGGTACCTCGTCGTGCAGCAGATTTGCAGAACAAGTTCTGGTACTGCCATTCGGGCGTGGGGGTAACTTCAACGGGCCAGGTCAGAGCCAACACGCCTGTTTTCATGCCGAGCGAGAATGCTGTACGTGTCTGCAAGAAGTTGTGATTTCTGTGTTCCATTTCTACTCCCTTTCCACAGTTGGTGCCGAAGCTTCTATTGGATGGTATGATTATTCTGACCCAGTTTTTTATTTTCTATTGGATAGCCATGCTGGGACCAGCAATGGTGCTCATATGCTCGACGAGAATGCTGTACGGTTCTGCAAGAAGTCGTGATTCTTTTGCTCCAACTCTACACCGTTGAGAAGGTTAATGCTGGGTCTTTCACGTGAATGTGTAAGGATTACGCTTCTTTCCCAGCCTGGCTCTTGTCCACACGTGATTTTTGAGACTTTTTATAACAGATATTCACGCATCAACTTCAAATTAGTTATGTTTTCACCACTGACTCTACACTTAGTAAAATTTCTGGACTAATTTCTCGAATCTCAGTTCGAGATCTCCGCAATGCCACCGCTCGATGGCGGTCCATGTCACCGAATGGGTCTTAATGGGGTGGCCCAGGCGACGCCCGGAAGCCTCGTCAATCCTGTCAGCTCCCACAACGTTAGCAACAACACCAGCGGCAATGTCAGTGGCCACCAGAGCGGTAATATTACACCACCAACACCTCTTATCAACAACAGCCCGACGACGTTTGAACCCATTGCAATTTGTGGAATGGCATGTCGCCTCCCAGGAGGCATCCACTGTCCACAGCAGTTATGGGACTTCTTGCTTGCCAAACGCGATGCTCGTGCAGGTGTTCCTGACAGTCGCTACAAGTCGTCCTCGCACTACTCGGCAAATGGCAAGCCGGGAACCATCAATTCGGAGTACGGCTATTTCCTCGATGAAAACGTAAAGCTTGAGAGTCTGGACACATCCTTCTTCAGCATCTCAAAAACAGAGCTCGAGCGGACTGACCCACAACAGCGGCAGTTACTTGAGGTAGCGCGAGAATGTATCGACGATGCCTGCGAGCTCAACTGGAGAGGAAGCAACACTGGTGTTTACGCAGGAAACTTTGGTGAGGACTGGTGCGAGATGTTTGCGAAGGACTCTCAACAGGTATATCTTCCCTTCTCATAAGTTTTCTCGTCATTTTGCTAAGTCGGGTAGTATGGCGGATACCGCCTCACGGGTACCAGCGACATGGCACTCTCAAACCGCGTGTCCTATGAAATGGACCTTCGAGGCCCCAGGTATGCTGAACTCAGCAATGTCTCACGTGCGCACCAGCTGATTTGTATAGTTTGACTATCCGGACAGGATGCTCAGCGTCACTTGTCTGTCTGAACGAGGCATGCGCAGCTATTTCGAAGGGCGACTGCAATGCTGCCATTGTTGGTGGCACCAACCTTATCTTGGCCCCGGGCCTCACAGCCACGGCGTCTGAGCAAGGCATACTTTCTCCCAACGCCTCATGCAAAACCTTCTCAGCTGATGCTGACGGGTATGCGCGAGCTGAAGGAATTGTTGCTGTCTACATTAAGACCCTGAAGGCTGCATTACGGGTATGCCTATCCTTGCGACTTTCTTTTAAATGGACTTGAGATGTCGCACAAACAAAGTTTTCACTCAACTAAAGTTTTGACCTTTTTCTGATATCGAAATTCCTAGTCGAGTTATGCTGACGCGGTGATTGTTAGGACGGCAATCCAGTCAGGGCAATTATTCGAGGAATAGCAACTAACTGTGATGGAAAGACGCCCGGCATGACAAATCCAAGTTCTGATTCTCAAGAGGCTTTGATGAGGAGGACTTATAGCCACGCCGGCATTACGGACCTTGCGCAAACAGCATTCATTGAATGTCACGGCACTGGAACCCCGGCCGGTGATCCTATTGAGGCCGCCGCCGTAGCTCGAGTCTTCGGAGAGTCTGGCATTTACATCGGATCTATCAAACCAAATCTAGGCCACTCAGAGGGAGCGTCTGGTCTGGCATCCTTGATAAAGTGCGTCCTCGCTCTCGAGAACCGTACTATCCCACCCAACATCAAATTCTCGAAACCCAACCCAAAAATTCCGTTTGAATCTGGAAGACTTGTGGTTCCTGTAGAACCAGTCACTTGGCCCAAAGCATGCGTTGAGAGAGCCAGCATCAATTCATTTGGTTTTGGAGGCTCGAACGCGCACGTAATCATTGATTCTGCATCTAGCGTCATGTTCCCAAAGCCTCCCCAAGAGAAGTGCCTAGACAAGAGAATTACCAAGCCTCACTTGCTCCTCTATTCGGCAAATTCTCTCGAATCCTTGACGCAAATAATGGAAACCTACAACTCTTACGTGCATTCGAACCCAGAAAAGACAGTAGATCTTGCGTATACCCTAGCGAACGGGCGGGAGCACATGCCACACCGCACTTTCATGATCGTTAGCAGTGATGGGGCAGCAACAACGTCTCCTCCAACAAAAATTGGCTCTACTACTGTTAACTTGGTGATGGCATTTACTGGCCAGGGCGCCCAATGGCCGCAGATGGGTCGTGACCTGTTGCAGTGGAATGCTACTTTCAGAGACAGCATCAGATCCATGGATCAGTTCCTAGGCAACCTCGAGGATTCTGCTCCACAATGGAGCTTGGAAGCAGAGCTATGCAAATCTCCCAAATCGAGTAGGCTATGTGAGGCAGAAATTGCCCAACCGACCCTTACAGCCATTCAAATAGCTCTAGTCGAAACTTTGGCTTCATTCGGAATCAGACCAACAGCTGTTGTCGGCCATTCTGGCGGTGAGGTGGCAGCAGCTTATGCCGCAGGTGCTCTCACAGCCAATGAGGCAATCATGGTCTCCTTGAACCGTGGGTTTGCAATCAAGAGCCAGACAAAAAAGGGTGCAATGGCTGCCATCGGGATGGGTTGGAAGGACACTTTGAGTTATTTACTTCCCAATGTCAACATTGCCTGCGAAAACTCCCCATCAAGCGTCACAATATCAGGAGATGCGGACCAAGTTAAGTTCGTGGTTGAAAATATTCGGGCCACGCAGCAAAACGTGCTCACGAAAGTTTTGAACGTCGATAAGGCTTATCATTCTCCCCATATGGCCGAAGTTGGAGAAAGCTATCTTCATTTACTCGAGGGGCTTGTCTTGCCACGGCGGCTGCAGAAGCCTTTCTTCTCTTCTGTCACTGGAAAGCTTTTCAACGAAGGGGAAACGCTTCATCTAAAATACTGGCAGCAGAATCTCGAATCTCCAGTATTGTTCAATTCTGCAGTCACCTGTCTTTTGCGACACCCCCTTGGACAAAATGCGATTTTCCTAGAGGTTGGCCCGCACTCGGCTCTTGGTGGGCCGTTGAGGCAGATACTTGCACAAAACTCGAGTGCGGCACCGTACGCATCGCTTATGCTGCGTCAGCAGAATTGTGTTGAGTCTTTCCTTTCAGCAATTGGAAGACTCTGGACGATGAATGTCTCAATGAACCTTCTGGCGCTGGCCCCCGCCGGCCGCTGCCTGCCCAATCTTCCACCATATCCATGGCACCACCCCAATAGCTTCTGGCATGAACCACGGGCAGTTCGCGAATGGCGTCATCGTCAGTACGCTTATCACGACCTCCTCGGAGTTAAGCTTACAGAAAGCACCGAGTTTGAGCCGGTATGGAGAAACATTCTTCACTTGGACAATGCTCCCTGGCTTCGTGACCATGTTATCAATGATGATATTATCTTTCCATTTACAGGGTACGTAGGACTGATTGGGGAGGCGATTCGACAGACTGTCGGCGCTGAGGATGGTTTCCGACTTCGCCGTGTTCACGTTAAAACAGCGCTTGTTCTTCATGAAGGAGAGCCTACAGAGCTGATAACCACGTTTCGCCGACAGCGTTTAACAACTTCTTTGGAAGGGGACTGGTGGGAGTTCGCAGTGACCTCGCACAATGGACACTCGTGGACAAGACATTGCAATGGGGAAGTGGCAATGCTGTCCAAAATCCAGGAGCTGCCTGGGATCCGGCCCACTCTCCCTCGTAAGCTTGCTTCACAGAAATGGTACAGTGCAATGAGTAAATTGGGGCTGCACTTCGGGCCGCATTTCCAGTCACTGAATGATATCAGGACTGCAACTACCTGCGAAGCAATGGCGACAGCAAGAGTCCTCAACAACCGGCAAGGCGACGAGGATAACTACCACGTTCATCCAACTGTCATCGATTCTGCTTTACAACTGCTATGCTGCGCAGAAACTTACAGCCTTTCTCGTAAGTATCGGATGATGCTTCCAACCGTTGTCGAGTCAATGAACATACATCGGTGCTCGCGCGATGTCAATGTTTCAGTCTCCGCAGCCTCTACCGCAGGCGGTGGCATTATTGGGAAGGCAATGTGTGTGGTAGACGATACTGTAGTCGTACATATGTCAGGCGTCTGTCTTTCACCGCTAGAGGATGTCAACAACCCCGATACCAGGGACAGTCATGCAGCAGCGAGACACACCTGGGCCCCCCATATCGACTTCATGGATCTGCAAGGCTTGATCAAACCAACACTAGATCGATCAACCTTCACACCAGCTCTGAACGAATTGACTCAGCTCTGCCTTCTCCGCTCACAAAGAAGCCTCGCCGGGCTGGAATCAAGTCTGCCTCACATGAAGATGTTTTCGGCATGGATCGATCGCCAATGTGTCAAGTCAGAGCTCGATGATGCTTCCATTGATCTGCGGATTGACCAAATTGTTGGTGAACTCAGTCAAACTCCTGCTGCATGTGCGGCTTTAGCAATGCGCAGAATATGCACTTCCGTGGCACAGATATTCACGGGTGAAGCCAATGCCATGGAAATCCTTCGGGAGGATGACCTACTGAGCAAGATGTATTTCCTGTCGGAGGCTTGTGACAGGTCACTATTCTTGAAGCACTTAACCCATAGCAAGCCGAACCTGAGAATTCTCGAGATAGGGGCTGGCACAGGCGCGACCAGCAAAACGATTTTAGCTCATCTAGCTCTCCCTAACGGGAAGCCCTTATACTCGCGATACGCATTTACGGATATTTCGCCTGCATTTCTTGCTACTGCTAAAGAGACTTTGATGGGAATTCCAAATGTCGACTTCCTTACTTTGGACATCAGCCGTGATCCAGCGGAACAAGGTTTTGATCACCAAAAATTCGACCTCATTATTGCAACAAATGTTTTACATGCAACCCCAACTCTTCGAGAAACTTTGGCCAACGTCCGCACGCTCCTCGCCGATGACGGCCGACTTCTGCTCCATGAATTATGCTCAATATCGAAATGGGTTGATTACGTCTGGGGCCCATTTCCTGGGTGGTGGGATGGTGTTTTGGACGGGAGAGTTGACGAACCATACGTCACACCCGAAAGGTGGAATTCAGAGCTCATTTCAGTAGGTTTCAGACCACTGGATGCAGTGATATTCGACGCCGAGAAGCCATTCCAGATGAACGCAATTATGATCGCATCACCTGAGAGAGCTTACACGCCAGCGAAGAGATTGACGCTTCTGTGCAGAGACCAGGATAGTGATCCTCGCCTGCTAATGGAACAGTTGGATTCCAAAGGCTTCGCAGTGTCAAGGTTTAACCTTGGGGATCGTCTTCCTGTTCAGCAAGATGTTATTGCTGCTCTCGATGAAGCCGAGCCCTTTTTCGCAAAGGTTGACGAAACTACCTTGGAGCAGTTCAAGGACGTGGTTGGCTCTCTGGGAGACTCCAAAATTATGTGGCTTACCCGACCCTGCCACATGCACTGCCGGGATCCAAGATACGCTCAAGCTATTGGTGTCGCGCGGACGATCCGGTCTGAGATGCTGCTTGACTTCGCTACCTGCGAGACAACCGACATTGGCTCAGATTCCGGGCTAATAGCAGATGTTTTCTCCAGGTTTCAAAGTCAAAGAACGGAAGATATATTGGGCCCGGATTATGAGTTCGCCATCTGCAACGGAACTGTCCACGTTGGTCGATTTTATCCATTCTCACTTTCCAATGCCTTGTTGACCTCGGATGCAAGCAACGAGCTCATGCTTACTCTGACCAGAACTGGGAGGCTTGGCACCCTTCAGTGGTCACCAAAGCCTGCTTCGAGATTATGCGGGGATGATGTCGAAGTGGTTACACATGCAGTTGGCTTGAACTTCGTAGTAAGCCAAGGACTCATTCACTTTATTATTGGCGCTCCTGACAATGTATAGGATGTATTGACTAGAATGGGCGTTGTCAAGCTCTCAAAACCTTCACTGGGCCATGAAGCGAGTGGTGTAGTCCGTGCTGTCGGACCTGCAGTCAAGGAGTTGTGCGTTGGGGACCGTGTCATGTTGGCTGGTCGTTCAACTTTCGCAACCTCAATCGTGGTATCGGAGGTTCTCTGTTCTAAGATACCCGAAGAAATGACTTTTGTTGAGGCCGCGACCATGCCAGTTGTATATGGGACCGCGATGCAAGCGGTGATGACAGTTGGACGACTCGAAAAACGACAGGTGAGTTGATATTCTCATGCATCATCCTCTCATTGCTTACAACGTATAGTCTATTCTCATCCACAGCGGTTGTGGCGGGGTTGGTCTCGCCGCAATACAGCTTGCACAGATGCTGGAAGCTGAGATATTCGTGACCGTCAGCACGGAAGAAAAGGTAACCTTCCTTATGGACAAGATGAATGTGCCCAGAAACCGGATCTTCAGTTCAAGAAACACCTCATTTGTTGACGGAATTATGCGGGAAACTAAAGGGCGCGGTGTTGACTTGGCCCTCAATTCGCTCTCTGGTGAGCTGCTCCATGAAACCTGGCGCTGCATCGCCGAGTTTGGCACGATGGTCGAAATTGGAAAACGAGACATCCTTGGTGCTGGAAAGCTCGACATGGACGTTTTTATTGCTAACCGCAGCTACTGCTGCGTTGATCTTGATCAAATTGTTGCTCAAAAGCCTTGGGTCATCAATAGGTGAGCGCTCAAATCCCCAAATGTCCAACTGGTCTCTCTGACAATCTTCAGATTGTTGGCCTCCATAATTGAACTTTTCTCTCAAAGAAAGATCAAACCCATATCCCCAGTTCACCTCTTTGGACCAAACGCGATACAAGATGCTTTCACATTCATGCAACCCGGAACCCATATCGGGAAGGTTATCGTCGAGTTTCCTCAGCCCTTTCAAGGTACTCTGCAAGGGACTGAGGCCGCACACAGCACAACGCATGTGGATTTCGATAATTCGGCGTCTTATCTTCTTATTGGTGGACTCGGAGGCCTTGGCCGCGCAATCGCAATCTGGTTGGCCGAACGCGGTGCCTGCCATCTGGTCTTCCTCTCCCCAAGTGCAGGAACGCGTCCAATACACGGGGAGTTGGTCCACGAGCTCGAAAGCATGGGTTGCACGGTGCAGATGGTTCGAGGAAGCGTGAGCGATCCCGCAGATGTCAAGAAAACGGTCGCAGCGGCCATCGCCACGGCTCCAGTAAAGGGTGTATTTCAGATGTCAATGGTTCTTCGCGACCAAGCCTTCTCTAGAATGACGCTTGGTGAATGGAATGGAGCCACTTGGCCAAAGATTCAAGGGACTTGGAATCTCCACGACGAGCTCGCATCCATTGGAGCAAGTGTCGACTTCTTTGTGCTTTTCAGCTCGCTCTCCGGGATCATCGGACAGCCCGGCCAAGCCAATTACTCTAGTGCAAACACGTTTCTAGATGCCTTCGTTGATTATCGGACACGCCTCGGACTTCCAGTCTCTGCAATCAACCTTGGCAGCGTACACGAAATTGGATTTGTGGCCGAGAACGAAGAGACTCTCCGGAAAATCACCGCCATGGGTTTACACCGGATTTCAGAGCAAAGCCTTCTTGATGCATTGGCACTCGCAATCACAGTTGGGAAGCAGGAGGGAAATCAGTCATACCCCAACTTTGTCAATCATCGCAGTTTCGTGCTTGGTCTGGGCTCAACCGTTCCAATTAACGCTGATAACAATGCCACAATCTGGAAGGACTTGCGAATGGCTGCCTACCACAACGACGCCGGTACCAACGTCGAAGTAACGGCATCCAGTGACAAACTCAAGTCGTTCATGATGGCTGCGAAGACCGATCCTTCAATCATATCCTCACCTGAAACCAGCAGCTTCCTTGCCACTGAAATCGGGAAGAAGTTGTTCGGTTTCCTCTTAAAGCCAGAGGAAGAATTGAACACCCAGCTCTCTCTTTCCGATTTGGGCATGGACTCTCTGGTCGCGATCGAGGTGCGAGCTTGGTGGAGACAGACCTTTGAATTTGATATCACGGTATTGGAAATGTTGCAGATGGGGACTCTGGACGCCCTGGGGAAGCACGCCGCTGATAAGTTGCTGAAGGTCCTGGCGTAGGACAACACCTCTCATCCCTCTCCTCACGGACACGAAAAGTTTTTGCTCTTTTTTAGCTTTGCTTTACAGAATTTCATTCGATTATCTCAAGTTTATATGACCAATTCCGGTCCAATGCCCGTTAACTTTGGAAAATATCACCCTCCCCACCCCCTAGGCAGAAGTAGTAAGCGGCTTTTCTCAACCCACTTTCGCGCCCTCGGATGGCCCTATCGCATATTCCCCGCCTGCTTCACAGAGGAAGAAATATCTCTGCACTAAGAGAATTCGCCGTGCTTGTGTATCAGCAATCTTCAACGTCCGAAAACACTGGCCAGTGAGTCTTACGAAGGTACACCTGAACGGCCCCCTGGGCGCACATTAATCAAAGACCGGCTGGTCACAGTAACGTTGCTTCGACCCTAGCTCCTGTGTTACTTCCGTGGAATGAGTTCATTTCATTGACCGCAGAGTACAGCAGAGTCATTCTCCTCGGGACTCGATAGCCGCCTTTGCCCACTTCCTTAGGTTAAGAATAGAGGAGGAGAGGAGAGGTGGAATTCATCCGGCTAGGTATATGCAGCGCCCCACCGGATGTACAAAGTTCCCATTGTGGGTCGGTCCGCCCCAGCGGGAAGTCTCACGGCATGCTCTGCGTTACTTTTATCAAATACACTAGTGCCGTTTACTGTCGAGTCAGGCGAGTGCCGAGGACTTCAGCTCTTTCAATCTTTTCGATGATCTTCTGTTGCGTTACCTGTGGCCCTGAACTATGATTCAAGTATGGCCGAAAGGTGTCGGCCCGCTACATGCAATTGAGTGCCTTAGTGTATCACAATCCTCAAGAGCGAGTAGAAAATCCAACAACAAAGCTCCGAGCGAGCCTTCTTAAAAACCCTCAAGAGCCTTCCTCCCTCCCTCCCTCTCTCATTTCATGCCTCTCGATTGTTATCCAGTCGCCGATCATGTTAAGATTTTGTAAAGTACTCCTTCTTGTTCTCGGTGTGGGATATGTGTGGGCGAACAACACAAATGGCGCTGTTGCTTGTGAGAGTGCACTATGCACTCAAATTGGGATCGATACAATGAAGGAAGGCGGCAATGCTGCGGACGCCGTAAGTTCAATTCTCTCTCATCTCGCCTGTACTAATGGAAAACCAGATGGTAGCCACTCAAATCTGCATTGGTACTGTAGATATGTATGACTCTGGGATTGGAGGTGGAGGTTTCGTGCTGGTTCGATCAAAGGAAGGAGCCTATGAATTCATCGACTTCAGAGAAACAGCTCCGGCAGCAGCGTACGAGAAAATGTTTACTGAGGAAACTATAAAACTCTCTCTCCGGGGAGGATTAGGTGAGGCTTGTTCTCATTCTGAGATCATCATATATGTTACGGTGCGAGAGACAAGGACTATTTTGAGGAAACAGTGGTGACTCCTCCGTCTGTTTGCTTTCTCCAGTAGGAATGCCCAGGTTTTCGGATATTTGGCGATATTCCTACATTTGCATTGCTAATTTGCTGTAGCGGCGGCTGTCCCAGGTGAGCTTCGCGGGTTGAAAATAATGCATGAAAAATATGGCCAGAAGCCATGGAAAGATCTCTTCAAGCCCTCGATCAAACTTGCTCGCGAAGGTTTCAAGGTCACGGAAGCCCTCGACTCTGCTATGATAGCGTCTACTGATGGAAGATACGCATACCTCGGCTATGATTATGACTTTCTCACCTATGATCCGGAGTGGGCCATTGATTTCGCTCCGAATGGGACGAGAGTGGGGCTAGGAGATGTAATGACAAGGAAACGCTTTGCTGACACACTCGAAAGCATTGCGGAATACGGTCCTGATGTGTTCTACACCGGAGCAATTGCGAATGCAACAATCATCGCATTACAACGAGCAAACGGTACGATGACACTCTCAGACCTCAAAAATTATACAATCTTGAATCGCCCAATCTCCAATATCACCTACCGGGGTTTCAAGGTCTTCAGCGGAAGTGCGCCATCAAGTGGAGCAGTCCTCTGCAGCATCCTGAAAATCGTCGAAGGCTATGATATGAGAACGCCTTCCGCACTCAATCTCTCTACTCATTATCTTGATGAGGCAATGAAGTTTGGGTATGGTCAACGCACTTTACTTGGAGACCCAACTTTCCTTCCGAATCTTACGGCTTACCAGCTGGAAATGTACTCTGAGAATACCGCAGAGGAGTGTAGATCCAAGATCGAGGACTACGGTGTACTCCAGACCATGGATTATGAACCACCAGGGCAACTATTTGATGTACCTGATCATGGAACAACCGCCGTGGTTTCCGCGGACAAGAGTGGTCTCACTATTGCATTGACAAGTACGGTCAACTTTTACTTCGGAAACACAATGATGGTACCCGAGACTGGAGTCATCCTGAATAACCAGATGAACGGTGAGGCGAAATAAGTCTCCAAATCATCAATACACTCTAACACGTATGATAGATTTCTCTATTTTCAATACCTCGAATGCGTTTGGTGTAAGAGACAGCCCTTCAAACTACATCGCTCCTCTCAAGCGCCCTCTATCCTCGATTGCACCCGTAATCGTGGAATTCCCAAACGGCACTGTGTACATCGTTCATGCCTGCGCAGGAGGGAGCCGCATTACCACCGAGATTAGCCAACATCTTTGGCACATTCTTGACCAGAATCTGACATCTGCAGAAGCGCTTGCTTCGCCCCGAATGCATGATCAACTTTACCCTCCGCAAGTAGAGTTTGAGTGGGCAGATCCAGCACATGGCCTTGTGGGATACAATAACCAGACGACTGCCTTTATGAAGAGCATTGGAGCAAATATTACCTTTGTTGGTTTTAGTTCCGCGGGACAAGCAATCAGAAGATTGAGTAATGGTACCTTTGAGGCAGCTGCAGAGCCAAGACAGTTGGCAAGTGGAGGTTATGCCTTTTGAGGGGTTGAATCTGTCATGTTGTTGGACTTCACCTTTTTTATTTCTACATCAACCAATTTAATCTGTTATTGTGGGGAAGAGGGTTGAGGAGCGTAATTTACTTGATCAACATCTACACGCTCAATCGAAATCATCGCTTCAGTCCGCAGTAAACTCGTCCTTGGCTACAAAACATGAACCCAAAGACAATATAAAGATAAGTGGGAAAATATACTGCCTAAATTTCAAGATCGATTCGAAAATTCCAAGTCAACAACTTGGAAGGTGGGATGGTCTATACACGTGATTGAGGGGGTGGTCAGTAGCCTTAACTCCGGGGAAAAGTCAATCCGAGGAAATCCGAAGATCAAACCAACCAACATCATCTCAATATAATTCCGAGATTCCAGTTCTTATCTTCTCCAATGCAATCTTCCAGCACCTTCCCAAGTGGCTTTCTCATTCCTGGTTCCAGAATTTTTGGACAACCAAACTACATGAGCCTCTCCTCAGTCTTCTTTTGCTTCCGCAGGGAGCTGCTGTTGAGTCGAAGCTCCTTCGGGCTCTCTATGACGACCCTCACCATTGCTCATCGTGAGTAGAAGAGATACGGGCGTGTAATTGACCTGTGCAAATCACTTACTGGCGAGCTCGTTGCTAGCTCGGTTTCCCACCGCACCCCTCCCCTTCGAATTTTGCGCGAAATTCGATCCTTCACCGGGCTGGAAACCAGAGCGACTGTTCAACCGGTCCGCCACCGCAAGCTATCACATTCCCAAAGTTTCTTGAACTTCCCGCTGAGCTCCAACAATTGGTCTGGAAGGCTGCTCTGCCGAACTCTCGCGTCATTCTCCTGGGTCTCGGCTTGCTGATTCGAAATGCAAGGCAACATTTAGCAGCTTTCAGGACTCGCATGAAATCCTGCCCTCTCGTCGATACAGAAATCCGAACAAACTGGAGTATGAGGATGTCAAGGACGAGTCCGGGGAAGAAGGCCCAGGAAGTAAGGGTCCTGGATAAATGTACGGCTCTGGGAGCAAAGGCTCACACCAAGGCGACGGGAAATAGGCACAGAGTAGTCTGTGATAGAGGAATGCAATGCGATATGGGGAGTAGCTCTCTGCCAAGTAGACCATTGACTCATTGGGTTGAACACTTGGCTGCTGGGGAGGAGATGCATAGAGTTCGGTAGTCAGATATCGGAGTATTTTAGCCAAACTCCGAGTGAACTGTTAATATATGTCATTAAGTGGGAACAAGGCATGCTATTAAGAATCTCCACCCAGTATCTCCCTACCAAGAAAGTAATATTGATGTCGATTCTTTGTTAATTCTGGAGAGCAACAAACTTCTTCACAAGCAGTTGCAGCATCTCCTTTGTCGGCAGTTTCTTCTGCTTTACAAGTGCCATGAATCCTTCAAGCTGCCCCTTTGAAGGTTCCTCCTGTTTCTGCACAGAAATTGAGATCATTGGTGGTCTCCTTCTACCTCTCATACCGAGGGTGAACCCCAAAAGACGATACCTTTGATTTGGGGGAAGTCGACAGATCAGCAAGGAAGCAGCCACAGCATTGCTCTGCATGCATATAATCACAATAGCCTAGCAGTCAAGTCGATGCGCCATTATATTGAAGATTAAGTGAGGAGCTGAGAAGGGCAATGCTTTTGTTTATTGGGTCGACTGCAAGGGAAAGACCCAAGGAGTGAGCACAGGGGAAGGAAAGGGGGTCGGTTCACGGCGTTTCTTCGGGGCTGGGGTCGCTTGTGCGGACGGGCCACTTACCCCTGAATCTGCTCAGAGAAGAAACGAAAATAAAAGTCACGAAGGGGGATCAAAAATGAGGCGATGGGAGATACAATAATAGGAGAAACTCAATTCGTAGTGCATCTCTATATGCACACAACACAGCTCCTTAATGCACTATCTTATCAAAAAAACAGCTATCCAGCCCAATCATTCCATGCCAGATTTTCCAAATGAGTGAAAGACGATGGTTCATAAAGCAACTTTGCGGTTAGAGAATGACATCTACGTTAGATGTACAGGCCATGCCATTGTGCATTCTGTTTCCCTTCTGGAACCGGTAGGAAAAGGGAGCTACATCTGCAACAGAAGAGACGCCGATTGTCTCATGCAAATTTAATGAGGAACATTGAAAAGGAATCAGTATTGGTGGTTCAATCTAGGTTAGTTACATAGAAGAAGAGAAGAGTGTATCTTACAGATAAAATTCTGTAATTCACAGTTGTGTGCTTCATTTTAGTATTGCATCTTCAGTTCACAATGGCACGTTTAGAGTATGGCCGAAAGGTAAACACTTCCAAGAGTAGAAGCAACACAGGTTATCTAGGTCCTTAGAATCTGTTGCCGATCTTGCTATATCACCCTTGAGAAAGATCCCAATAGCGATTTGTCTTTGCCGTTCACGAACCCGGGATTATTTGACGAGTATCGGAGACGCAGCCAAAGGTCGGGATTTAGACTGCCGAAAATAACACGAGCACCTGCACCAAAAGTCGCTTTGGGGAAAATTCTCCCATCCAAATGCAAGGCGCGCTCGCAGTTGGGATTTCTCGGAGTTCCCTGAATCTTGCAATCAGTCGGTGGGCTGAGTTTACTTGCTCCGAGAGTTTCGTCTTGGTGAAGGCGCGTCTTTCAACCTCAATCTTTGGTTTTGCTCCTTTGCCTGACACCGGAACGATCTCGAAGCACAAAGGGATTGTCCTATAACCAATTTTGTCTACTTATCCAGTCTCACCGAGGTAGTAAAGAGACTTCCATAACCAACATATTCGGTCGCCGTCCAGTCAGCTTTTTCCAATACCGCGACTACTCTCTGAGCGGAGCCACTCAGCCAACGAATCGATTCGAGGCAACGAGGAGGGTGCTCGAGCTCGTAAAAACATACACACACGCAGTCATACACGCAGCAAACTTTGTCAAAATCGCAAAAATGTCCGATACTCCGCGCGATTTCGGCCAGCTCTCCTCAGCAAGTCTTGCTGCTCAAAGTGCCTGGGAATATGCTGATCACGTCTGGCTGGAGACATTATTGAAGCAAAGGAAAGAGATACTAGGACGTTCCGCCCAGAGAGTGATCTACGAAATGGACTACATGATCGAAGATGGGGGTTACGAGATAACACCGCAAGATATTGCTGAATACACGTCGTGGAAAAAGAGCTATGCCGTAGAGGAAGCTGGATGGGATGCACAGCTGTCGGTAAGTTTTTCTCCGTTTCCCTGGCAGTCTTTTCTTCTTCTTTACCATAAGCTCTTTAGGACTGACCTCAACAGGCCTTAGAGCAAAGCCACACCCAGGTTGCAAAGGCGTACGCAAGCTATCGCACGAAAAGGAAGAAGGGCCGCCTCGTTCCCACATTCGTCATCGACCCTACCGAGCCAGAGTGGCGTCTCCAGATTCAGAGGCAGTTTTCTGTGGAAAGGGAAGCGAGAATCATATGCAACAATGGCGTCAAGCGAGCAGACTTTGAGCAGTGGAAATCGACTATCTATGGACGGTATTATCTTAGGAGCGACCTTCCTCGCAAAGAGCCTGGTGTCGATGTGGAATCAGAGTGTCGTGCTATCACCGATTACCTGCAAAGAAACTGCGGAAATAGTCCCGAAGAATACCAGTGCGCGTATCAGGACAAAGAGTGGTTATCAGAGAATACTGCTCGCTTGGCTCGTGTTCGGCGAAACGGCAGGCCTCTGGATGATCAGAATTGGGAAAGGGAGCAGAGGGAAATGGGCTACTGGCTTCCGGAAGTGGTCTTGATGAGCATCAAGTTCAAGAAGAAGGTCGAGAAGGTACAGTTTTATGAAAACTATGCTATGAATGGACAGCCACGCAGACTTGTGTTCAGAAGGACGCTTTCAGAAGAAAGTGGAGGCGAGGAAAAGGATAGTAGCGACGATGACTGTACTGAATAAAAGGGGTTGCATGGAGGTTTTTGTGCCGCAAATGTGGATATATGCTGGGTCAATAATTTCAGAAGTCGTGGACAACAAGTGAAGGACGCGGATGCGCTACTTCATTACTTCGAGGGTCTGGTTGGTTGTCTTTGGCGTGTCCTAACAATTTGATCAGTCTAGTAATAAATGTAAACTAATTGCTGAGAGGCATTGGCTTTCTTGTGCCATATTTCAGATCTTGCGGAGAGCAACTTGGCGAACTGGCTGCAGAATCTTCTCGGGGATCGTCGAACCAGAGTCTTTGGCTATTCCTTTGACATTTGCACGCGAGACTTCGACAGCATATAGAGATTGACATAATATTTTTATGGTTAGAGCTGGAAGCCTTACACAGTTTTTGTCTCAAGATTACGTTACACGGTGATGAAATAGCAAATCCTTCCAGACGTAACAAGATTTGGTTAATGGAGGTGTTTCCAAAGAGGTTTTGTCTTGAATTCACCAGCCCCCATTTGGTTCTTCCGCCTCTTCACCATGCAATGCCAGCAACTTCTCGTAGCTAGAAGTTTCATCAGATTGTCCTTCCAGGCATAGGAAGAACCACAAACCCAGAATTTCGTTTGATTTTCTCATCAACAAGCGTCAGCCTGCTACAACTATGGCAGACCCAAGCGGAGTTCTTGGACTTGTCAACCTTACAGATTACGAGGTTGCACACCGCCATGCTGATCACGTCTGGGATGAAGCACTCTGCAAACGCAGAATGGAAGGATACCCAGTACTCGCTGCCCAAATCTATCAGCAATTGCAACAGTTTCTAATGGACCAACTGAGTGCACAGCAAAGAACTGAGCTTCATCCGGAGGGCTGGATGACTCTGCATTTGAAGCAGATGAGGGAATTGCAAGCGGAGATGAAAGTAGGTTGCACGAATGTTCTGCTTTCCGTCCGATAATTTCTCCAACTTCCGTCTAATGGTACTAATCCAAAGCTAGAACCTGATGGCGAAGGGGTTTGACATAGCCTTGGAGTACCAGCGACGCAGAAATGAAGCCGGGGTTTCAGTCATCGAGCGACCTCACTACTACATCGACATAACGAGACCGGCAGCCTTGCTTGCGATTCAGAGAAACTACGATGTTCGGAGAGAGGCTGTTCACTTAGCAACTACGACTTATGGTTACGGTAACCAGGAGATCCAAGAGTTTCGAAGTCGGCCAGGAAGATGCTTTTACCGCGGCAGTTCCGAGATAACTCAAGCATTGAGCGAAGAGGCAGAGATACAGGAACTCCAGGCACTTAGTGTGCTTGAGATCAGTACTGATCATTGGCTCTCGGAATCCGTTGCAATAGTCACAAATCGAACACGGGAGGGGCGCTCACTGTCCACTGATGACACGAATAAGGATTGGGCTTTCCTGTGGCTACATGATGGGCTTTTTGTGAAGGAGGATGCTGCGAATACCATCAGCGCTGGTCGGTCTGTAGGCGGGACGATTCTGGACCTCGAGAATCAGTACTACGCGATCCAGGAGATGACGAGTCGGCCCCTCGCACGTCGACATGCATTGGATTACAAGGACTTTCCGGGTATGGCAATGATGCAACAATACACCACAAGACGAGATGCACCCGATGCTCTCTCGCAGCAACAATACTGAATGTTCTGGATAGGAGGTTTAGCATCGAGAGTTCTCCGAAACTGGGGCGTCTGGAGATTTGTTGCAATGTTTTGGAGGTTGACGACTTGATTTCTCAGCTCACGCGGGGTAAGCACTCTATATATACACCCAGTATATAAACTACAGTGTACCAGCGTACACTCAGTTCCAACAAGATTAATGATGCGTTGTGGTCTCGGATTAGGAGGAGCGATTTGTGTTAACGACACGAGATCACTTTGACCTTTACAGATTGAGGGGGTATTTTGATATTTGCAATAAAGGTTTCTTTCTCTTCTTTGCCAGTCCGTGATTTACTTCCCTAAGTATCACCTCTTTCTTTGACCCTGTACATAGCAAGGAGGTTCTTTGTAAGATTTTCCAAAGTCTTCATTCCAGTAGATTCTTCTGCCACAGCTTCTTAAACATCCGTGGAAAAGAAAGGACCAGCATTATTCCAAGGTTTATCTGGGCGATGGCTTGCTGGGGAATACAGTAAATCTGGCAACCTTTACAACTATGATTGTCACAATTCACCATTCCGCTTGAAGTAGAGTGCGATAATGGACCGAACGGAATAGTTTTCCCGTTCCGAATAAGATAAAGTCATCCACAGGTTCAATTTCGCTTCTAACAATGGACGAAGACGACGAGCATTCAACTGGGGAAGTGCGGAATGACTATGATGTTGTGCAGCCATATGCAGATTAGGCGCCGGAATCTTCAACGGAGGAACCTGGTCCGAAACGAAATGAGCTGGAAGTGGGCGTGTCAAGATTGCAGCTGATTACGCTGCTCGCGTTTGGATCGAGACACGCCTCAAACGAGCGCTGGAGACTGGGAGAAATTTGGCTCCACAAGTTGTCGCCCAGCTTGACCGTCAAGTCGGTTGCTTGAGCAAACCTGATGCGGCTCCCTGCACATTTTGGAAGTATATTCCTGAGAAAGAGCTTGCGAATCTTAAGGCTAAGCTAACGGCACATTACGCCTTCATTGCACCAGCCTATACCAGATCTTCTAAACGAGAACGACAGTCGCTCACGAGCAGCAGGGGTTCGCAAGAATTTCTGGAGTCAAAGATGTCATATATGAAGCTCGACGGCGAGGGAGAGATCGGCCAGTTTCCCCCTAGCCAGACAACCACACTGGTCCGGCGAAACTGACAACTCTACTCAGAATCCAACAGAAACACGACGTTTGGAGAGAACCTTTTCCCAACGGATCTTCAAGAGCTTCGAGCCATGGCCAGTCGTTGCTATTACGAGAGAAGTGTTGAATTAAGAGATCATTCCGGATACGAAACGGAATTGTTGGCAGCTTAGAAGTTGAACGCTCAAGACGTCAGTGTTAAATCATGACTGCCGGAGAATGTTGCAAGACTTGCAGGAAAGACAAAAGAGGGTCGCTCTCTGGATGTTGTGGACACAAACATTGATTGGTTGTTTGTGGGAACGAGTCAAGAACAGTCGAAAGTCAGGTTGATCTGGACCTGGGATTAAGCGTGGCTGAGACGATTGAACGGAAAATACAGGGGGTGGAGCGAAAGTACTGGAACTACTGCCAAATCTCCACGATCGCCTAAAGACAGGGTAGCCAGTTGATTGCTCAACCCCCTCTACAGTTCGAAGAAGAATGTCATTCAATGGGACAAGACCACCCAGGGAATAAAAATCACTTTGGTAGTCGATATCCACAGCAATTCGGAGTGCCTGCCAGCAATCCCATGGGCTAGCAGTATCAGGACAATTCTCGATTTTCTCTCCAGTTCGGGGGACCTTTTGAGGAGTATAACACAGAAGCAAATGCTGCCATTTACGGTTTTCTCAAGAGTTTGGGATGCCGACCCAGCAGTGGGAGACTGCGGTCCTTGGCAACAGGGGTCAGCAACAGCAATGAACCCCTCCGCAGACTCAATTCAGTGAAGGCTGCGAGGGATTCGTAGCACCAACGGTGCTCGATCATTAAGTGCAGAGTCAACTATCAAGCAAGTGCTCAAGGGCTTGGCAGTCAACAGAGTTTTCAGCCAGTTTTCGACCAGGAAGATCCTCAGATGACGAACGCCATGGACAACACATAAGAAGGCATTTCAGTTAAACGTCACTCTTTGCCAAGTCAGAATTCATTCGGCAAGTCGAGTAGAACATAACGACCCCTGGGCAATCAAGCCAGCAAGCAGCCCAACACACTTCCGCCAGGCCCTGCAATGACGTGCAGACTCTGGCAAGGGCACGTGGAAGTCAAAATAACATACACGTAGACTCTCCAGTGGAGAAGAGGTGGAGGGGGCCTCAGGGCAAGGAAGATAAATGCAAGCAGTGTTACCGACCTGGAAGCTACTGTGACCGAGCAGAAGTTACAGGACTACGTTACTCCCACTGTGCGAAATATCTGTGTACACCCGCTCCGTCTGCTCAACCGAAGTCTGAGAAGTGCTTGCCATAAAACGACAAACTCCGTTGCGATCAAGTAAAGCCACTTGCGTAACATGTGTGAAGAAGAGGTTGGTATGTAGAAGGCAGCAGCCTAAACCGGTGGAGCGGAAACGCCGTGAGGATGGTCAGAAATACCGTTTGCTAGACCGGGGAGATAAGATGCTCGGGCAACTTGGCGTCGTGGCATAACTGCGGAAGCGACTTGAATCAAGTATTCGATCTACTTCCCAGCTTGTGACATTGCAGGAGACATCAAGATGACATCAGTGATACATATGCTCTCCAAGCCAGCCGAGCAATTTGACCTATCAGCTTTGCCCCCCGAATTTCAAACTTCTAACATCCAGACTTCCCTACCTCCCTGCTCTCATCATGCCAAGGATGCATTATTACCCATCTATGAACGTCACACACTTGTCGCATTCGCCACACTCCTTGCTAATCTGACCTTTTCCTCCACTCGATTGAATTCACAAAGAGACTATGGCATCTCTCAACTACGGTACCTCATCTTCGATTTTTGATAACACCACTTCGGTAATTCCAGGCCTCGCTGGCTTTAAGACATAATTTAAACGGCATGACTGCTCGTGAATTTTGCGAAACAGTGACTGTCGTCGCAACTTCGAAAGCTATGCGGAGGAAGGTCAACTGAATAAACATGTCTCAAGCCACGAGATGCAAGTTGTCGAGAAGAGAATAGAATGGAAAGTAGAAAGGACCATCGAGGAAGCAAACAATGTGAAGATACACGTACACTTGCGCCACAAAAAGCAAAAGTTAACTAGACGGGAGAGAATCAGAGGCCAAGGACCAGGATGTTAGCTCACTTTAGTGCTCACACCTCGTGGAAGATGCCATAACTATATATCTAAATATATATACACATATCAGCACACACATCCTCGAATTGAGAAATGCTTAGGATCATTGTACTGGACAGCGAAGGAACATTCTACTCGAAGATACGTTCATCGGGCAGAACTTGGTTTCCTAACTCCTCTGCGCGATGAAACTCGTCCAGAAGCAAAATTCAATGCAATGTAAGCGCTTCACGAAAGATTTAGTCTATGGAGAAGAGCTCTAAAGTTTAGCCTTCGCATCCCCAGCCGAGGCACTAGCTTCCTTGTTCAGCACCACATCACCGCTCTTCTCGCCATCACCGAAGAAGATGACTTCTACTGTAAGATCGTCCCTATCTATGATCAGTTTTTGTTTGCAAAGAAACAACGAAGGAGCAGCATAAGGTGCGCAGGGGGAAGGATAAGACAAAGGGAAAAACATACCTATACCGCCTCGAATACGGCGCTGGCAACGTAAGCAAAGCACACACCATATCCTGATCTCGTCCCCCCAACGCATTCCTAGCAAGATGCGTCGCAACATTCTTATCGACTACCACAAACCTCTCGTTCTCCCCGCCCTTGACACCCCACTGCTGTTGTCTAATCGGGGTCTTCTGGCCATCCTTCCCTTTCTTCTTTTCCCCTTGCTGGTGGTGCTCAACTGGTAGGCCTTTCTGCTGTGATGAAAACAACTTGGCCCATGAGCTGCCGGAATTGCCGTTCTGTTCAGAGGATTGCTTTTCTAGCCATTGGCCGACGAGTCCGACGACTTCTTCGTTGGTGAGCATCTCCCAGAGGCCGTCGGTGGCCATGACGACGAAGTCTCCTTTAGAAGGTTCGATTTTGGTCGTTGTTACTACTGGCTCGGCGGTTACGTAGGGAGGGGTACGAAGTAGTTGGCTAGGAGTTCGACCAAAGAAAGATTGCTTTAACCGTTCCGAGACTTCGCGGGTCCATTTGTAGGTAGCATCTCCAAAGGCTCGTGACGGCTCAAGACCGCCGAGAACTCGTCCGTTGCGGATCACATTCTCTTCTCCAGGGTGCTGTTTCCGCATGCGTGCTTCTTCATCGGGATTGCTGCCTGTTTGGTCTACGGAGAGTGGTGTCGCGACCCATTTTCCGGACTCGCCTCGACGGCCAAGAACAGCGCGGGAGTCGCCAGTGCAAGCAACACGGAGGAGTTTGGTGTTGCTGTCGTAGAAAGAGAGGAGGGCACAGGAGCCTGACAGGGCTGGGGCGAGGAGTTCGGCCGCTGCAACTTTAGAGTTGGCTTTTAGAACTTTCTCGACGCTGTCGTGAACGATTTCATCGTCGAGGCGGGTGAAGCCTGTCTTGATGGCTGCTTCGATTTCTTCTGTTGTGGGGGATGAGAGAGATGGGTCGGCGAGGGAGGCTTTGTATGTGTTGTTTAATTCTCGAGCCACGAAGCTGATTAGAACTTGCCGTAGTTTAGCAGATGTTGTCCAGCCTCTATTAATGATCAGCGACAGTCTTCAATTGAGCGATGATACGCACGAATGGCCATCAAACACTCCCCAGAACATCCAGTCACTGCCTGAACTCCTTGCTCCCGTAGCTGTTGCCAATGCTTGTGGTATCTCGATTATCTTCTCCGAATGATCATCCTCAATTGGATTATTACTGGGTATCTGAACAACATCATACCTCACAACTCCCTTTCCCCGTCCCACAAAATAAGATTCTTCGTTTCGTCGTAAAACTTGCGTAGATTGTTCCGGTGTCAACATTTCAAGCACTTGTCTTCCCGCGTCGTCTATCTGCTTGGATATCGGCCCCTCTCCCGAAATGGCTCCAGTATACAGCGAATCCGGCCCAACAATCACCGCCTTTCTCTCGACCTCTCCCCTAGGACCGGGAACAGGAGAACTAGCAAATCCTCTCTGTTGTGCTGCCGAGAAAGGATTTCCTCCGCTTGAAAGCTCAGTTTGCCCCTTGTATGTATACCAAGCCCCATAACCAACTAAGCCAGAGATAACCGCTACGGAGAACCTCCGAATGTACATCGACGAGGCGCCTTTCGAAGTTGGAGTTACAGTTGATGAGATGCCTGCTTTGGAACTCGTCTTTGGCTGCCCTGATGCGTGTCTGAGGCCTAGCACATAGCTGGAGGACTGGAAGCCGCTTCTTACGCGCACAGCGAGGTTGCGCGGTGGGGCGAGACGTGCTGTCCGGAAGGCAATGACTGCTGCTCGACGCATCGGATTGTGGTCTTGGAAGGCTCAGAGCGAGTCTGAAGCCCCTTGTGAGACGTTTTGGCGATGGCTGGCTTGGAGCGCTAGGCAGTTGCGAGCCGTAACCTTAAAGGAGGGAAAGTCGACCGCGGAAAGAGCGACGAGGTTGTAAAGGAGCGTGAGTTGTATTATGATTGCATATTCGCACGCGGTGAGAATTTTCCTGGGTGAAGCAGGGCGAGAGAGGTGTGTGCCCAGGTTACACGCTGTTGTCTCGAAGATGCTCGCGTGAAGATTGTGAGGCCCTCCACATGCGGAATTCTGCCGATTTCAATGCGTCATTCGCCGAGAATGATCCAGAGGCAAACGTCTCGTGGACTTCATTGACACAACACACGCAACTTTTCCGTGAGCAAGAGGTTCTCTTTCTTTTTCACAGATCCTTGCAAAAATGTCGAGTCGGCAGTTACGCAAGATCCAGCAGCAGCGAGAGCTGGAAAAGCAAGCAAAGCTTCAGGCTGAGGAACAGGAAGAATCGGACGACGAGCCTGTTATCACAACGAAACCGAAACCAAGTCTTTTCGCAAATCTAGCGGATCTAGAAGATGAAGCAGAGGATGAAGGCGAGGAGAAGCCCGAGGAGGAGATCGTTCAAGACGATGTGAGCGATCACCAACCCGCTCCAACCTCGACATCGAACAAGCCCAAGAAATCTAAAAAGAAGAAGAAGGCAAAGAATAAAAGAAAAGAGAAGCCTGCGGAGGATGAAGTCCACGGAACTGGTGCGGATGATATCGATGCTGCTCTGCGAGAACTGGATATCAAGCCAACATCGAAGAGCGTTGCAGCAGACCCAGTTGTCCCTGTCGATCCAGAATATCAACGAGTATGCGCTTTGCTAGGCGTCAGTACGCAACATCTCAAGGTTGCAAATGAAATGCGAAGTTTGTTTGGGAAGTCTGCAGTGGAAACCCATGAAGATCGTGCAGAAAGGAGGGCAAGGCAGAGGCCACGGCAACAACCACGCCAGGTAGATCTCGAAACTGCCTTGAAGGGACATCACGCACCAGGAAAAGGATTGTCAGAGTTGACACTACGCCGGAATCCTTTAATCCAAGGGAAGGATGACTGGCCGAAGGGGACAACTGGTGGGTTAACTATGGAAATGGTTGATAATAAGGCGCCGGATGGGACTATCGAGTTTAGATTTGTCCATGACAAGACATACCAGGCTTTGCAGTCCGCTTTTCATGGATATGTTGAGATGGGAGATCCTCAAAACTTGATTGGACTTTTGACAAGAAATCGTAAGTTTCCCAAATCCCACTACAATAAATGGCTAACATTTCTAGCGTACCACATCTCGCTCCTCATCCAAGTTAGCAAAATTGCTAAAGACCAAGGAGATCATGCATTGTCAGCTGATCTTCTTGAAAGGGCCCTGTTTACCTTTGGTAGAGCTGCAATCACGGCATTCAATAACAAGATGTCACAAGGAAAGGCGCGACTTGATTTTGCTCGACCTGAAAACAGAGAGTTTTGGCTTGCTGGTTACCAATACATCAAATCTCTCCTCATGAAAGGCACTTATCAAACGGCATTAGAATGGGCGAAACTTCTGCTGAGTTTAGACCTGGAAGCTGATCCATATTCGATGCTTCTTATGATTCATCATCTCGCAATTCGAGCTCGCGATTTTCAATGGTTGTTGGACTTTTACCCCAAAATAAAGCTGGAACCTCCAGGGTCACAACTCTCAATTGTAGCGATGATGGTGTCAGTTGCATACGCAGCCATGTCCCTCCAAGATGCTACTTTGTGCAGGATGTTGTTGAGCGAGGCTATGAAAAACTTCCCATGGTTGTTTGTACGCCTCTTCAAAGAACTCAACCTGGATGCACCAAAAAGTATCTGGGGTCAACAGCCTCGTACAGACGCCGAAGCCCTGATTGCGGAACTCTATGTTCTTCAGACCAAAGATCTCTGGAGTACGCCTGAAGCAACCGCATTGCTAATGGAAATCGCCCACACGATCCCAAAAGCCGATCCAGATTCAGCATTCCCCAAGCTTTCGAATGATACGATGAGTCTCGACGTAGTGCGCTTCATCTACCTGGAGAACACTCCGGCTCTCATGTCTCTCGTGCCCTCCCAACTCCTGCATAGAAGCAACAACTCAGATGCAGATCCCTTATCACCAGATCACAACATCTTCTCTTACCCTGCCCAGCGAACTGCAATTGAAGGTCGTGACGGTCCACGCGGTGGCCTAGGAGATGATCTCTTCGACCCCCTTGCAGCACTCGCTCGTCTAATTCCCGGATTCCGTCGCCCAGCAGCCGGGAATCGCGAAGAACAAGAGGGTGCCATCAACCGCGTGCTCGAAGATATTTCAGGCAGCGAGGCTCACGACGGTCTCTCTGACGACGATGAAGATAGTGAGGGAGAAGAAGACAGAGATACAGATATACCTCCAGGCGTGATCAGCAGACTGCTGAACATGCTTTGGAGGAGTGGTAATGCTCCGCAACTTGGCAGGGACAATGATGAACGGACGGATGATAGCATGCCTGACTTGATTGACGCTGAGGATGCCGAGGGGGGGGAGACTGATGATGAGATGCCCGAGTTGGTTAATGCCGAGTAGCTCGCACGACTTCACTGATAGGACTCCGTTTTAGATCTCATGAAACAAAATCGTCAACCCTGCACTTTCAAAATCCATCTGCCCTGAGCCGACTGTTCTCTAGGTTCTCTTCGTCACGCACGTGACACTCTCTCTTCCTCAAAATGCTCCCCTGTAGGCCTCTTCCCCTTTAGCAACCCGAAACTTGCTCAAGACATCCTCCAAAAGAACCCCCCCCCCCCCCAGGATTAGCAAAAGCAAAAGGGCCTTTAAATCGGAGAGAATCCATTAAGATCCTCGATGAGCAGGTTTCATGCACGTCTGGCTGCCCTGCCAAGCCTAAAACCGCTCCGACCCCTGTTCGCTGCGACGCGGCTGAACTCGCTCGTCATCCCAGCTTAGAAATCGGTAATCATCGAGGTCTGTTACATATTACACATCAAGTCCCATTCTGACTACCTTTCCTCATTTCTCACTGCGTTGCCATAAATACCCGACGGGCCCATTCACCTTACGAATTTCTGATTCCGATTCACGAACCTCACGAATTTCCTAATTTCTGCGACTTCGATACCCCACCAACCCCACACCGCAAGAAGACCAGACAGAGAGATACAAAAAGAAGCAAAGATGGCAGACGAAGCAAAGATGGCAGACCACACATACAAGTTCAACGTCAGCATGTCCTGCGGCGGCTGCTCCGGCGCCGTGAACAGAGTCCTTGGGAAGCTTGACGGTATGTCATTACCTCTTCCCCTTCTCTTTCCTCCACCTCTCTGGTCCCTCTCTCCCTTGCCCCTCCTGTGTCCGGGGCCCCGACTCTTGCGCAGCGAGGCCCCTAAAAGCCCGCGCGGCGTCCTCCACCTCGATCTTCAGTGTAAAAATGAAATGAACAGAGCTGACGAAGTGCAAAGGCGTCAAATCCTACGAGGTCTCCCTTGACACACAGACCGCGACCGTCGTCGCAGCCCCGGAGCTCGACTACGAGACCGTGCTGAAAACCATCGTGAAGACAGGCAAGAAGGTTAATACGGGCGAGGCGGATGGGGAGGTGAAGAGCGTCGTGGTGAAGAGCGTTGAAGTCCCTGTTTGATTGATTGGGGAGGAGAGGCCAGCGGGGAGAGTGGGAGATTGTTAGATACACGATGGGAGACAGCACATAGGCACATGGTTTAAAGAGAATGGAATTCAACATTGGGCGTACATACCCTTCTTTCTCGGCCTGGTGTTGAGGTGATGCTTGTGCACTCGGTGTTTTTGCAGAACGGTCGGCTGGATACAAAGATGCGTACCAGGATTACAAATAAGAGGGTCGGGCCGAGGTGTGCTGCAATTCAAAAGTCGGGGTGCTATGCATACCGTATGAGGCAAGTGTCACAATTCTGTGTGCAGGAAGAATACGGAGGCAAGGAGCTGGTTTGGGACTGCTGGCAAGTTACTCCCCCAGTTGTGAAGCTTATGTATAAAATCTCGGCAGCTAAGAGTCGTATAATTTACCCTGAAGTGTAGGCCCACGATGCGGTACCCAGATGCTGGTTTATCTAGGAAATTCCCTGGAGGTATCCAGAGCAGAATTCAACTGCTTGCTAAATGAGGTTATGTTGGTCTTTGCGAATTTAATTTCCTCGTACCTTTACCTCCCCGATATCTCCATCAATTTGCTAGATGGATACTCTTCCCTGTCCGTCTCCCATATCACTGTATCTACATCAGTCCGTACGAAGGTCCAGGGGGCTTGAAGTTCTTTGGCCAATTACAGTACTGGTCTTCCATACCGGCCGTTGGACTGACCCATGTTGAAAACAAGATTATTATCAACTTCTTCGATCTACCTGCTCTACCACCATGATCGAAGCAATGTCTGCGGGTAAAACTCATTATCGCCCCCGATAACATCATTCCGGCAATGTTAGTCGGGCATTGCAATTTGCCAATATGTCGCTCGGAAACCCCTGCTTCGACCTTTCCCGCCTCCCGGGACCGGCCACAGCGCCTCCAAATCGTCAAACCACCAAGTCACAGGCATTCAACATTACTCCCCTCGCTCTCAGGACCATACTTCCCGGAGATATTTCATCAATTCAACACGCCGAAGCGTTGATCCTTGAGGCTCGCTACATTGCACAATTCGAAGGACTGCTAGAGATTAGGATGGACCTTTAACTTTTCCCTTCTGTATACACTCTAATGTATATCCTCGAAAAATCCTATCATGATGAAGCAACATGGCCGTAAACATGTACAATTTGGCAGGAGGTTGTTAAATCCTTGATGCCACTTTGAAGTAACCTTATCAAACGCCTTTACAATGAGACTGCCGTCCACATACTACAGGATAAGATTTAAATTATTCTGCGACTTCTCTCAAGGCGCAAACAGAGCCCAGCTGCCTATGAATCAGCCCCGCCTCCCCCAAAAAGACCTTGCCTCTCCTGTGCATTGTACTGAGGATACGAATAACCGGGATCGTAAGTTTACGAGGTTCTAAGTTCACCCACTCCTATGCCACATCAGCGTTCATTTCTGTAATGTCGTCGTCCACAAACACACCCCTAGGAAATAGCCGCAAATACGCCGTGTATCCAAGATTTAATCTTATTCAGTTAAAAACAAACCCAAGTTACAGATGACGCTCTTTTCTGTGAATCAAATATCACCTGCGTTGAGTGGACCCTGCGAGGCATTGAGGCTTACCCTACCCCACCCCAAAGCCAATTTCTCCCCTGGCCCAAGTACCGTCACGACATCCGAATTTTCTTTACAATTGCCCCATCCTATTGACTGTTAAGACCTCATTCCTGAGCTAAGATGTTCCATTAGAAGGTTCTTACTATGAGCTTTAGAACTCGAAGGCGTCAAAAAGTCTTCCGTCAAGTACAGTACATTGTATTGGCATGCATGCGTCAAAACTGGGTAAGTAGTGTAAGCAATGTACTCTAATAAACAAATTTGAATTTCGGGCCAAACAACCTCGTGAACGATGATTTTGCCAATTAGGTGAGTATCCATCAATTGCTGCATATCCGTATTCTTTGGCGATGTCAACAGTAGAACCACTGGGGACCTTGCTCCAGAAACTGTCATGCGTAAGTGCAGGGATGAACTAACGGTGCCATCATGGCGTAATAAGAGCTTCGGAATTTTGAAGCCAGCATGCAATTACAGTCGGTCCGACAAGATAACGACAAAATGAGAAAGTTTACTATAATACTAATTAATGTAAATCGTATTAATCATAATTATTATATATTTTATAGTAAATAATTCTTGGTTCTCCGATTTTTAATATCTTTAATATTACAAGAGTTATAAAGCACGTAATTTTTTATATATAAGCTTATATAGAAATTTCCGTGTTTTATATAATTAAAAACTATGCCTTATATTATATATAAAATTATATATAATTGAAATTATAAACTTTTAATATTTTATATTATCTTTAATAATAACTCTTAGAATTTGAGTTTTTATTATATATAATAAGTTTATAAAAGCTTAAGAGGCCTTATAAGTTTAAGTTTAATATATTATTTAATTAAGTATATATAATTTATATCACGTGCGCAACCACGTGACCACACCACCTGTGCTTTTGTATAGTAGAATCACTGATAGGGCTTCCAACCTTATTATTGTGCCTTTTAGCCTGTTCGCCCACGCAGCAAAGCTATTCCCTGCGTGTGTCCTCGCCTAGTCTAGCGTGACTCACACTGGCTGTGACAATTTATATATTTCAAACTTCAATTACTAATTAAATGTAAATTTTATTAAATATCAGGTTAATTTATTTTATTCGTATAATTCTACTCTATTATCGTATCACTGAGTATTAATTAATTTAGATTATACTTAAAAAGTTGTTGTAGGCGTAAAAGGCGGACTACTTTGCTCTTGTTGTGTCGGGCCAACTGTATATAAAACTTGAAAAGAATGTCTCAGGAGGCCGTGTACCCAAAATCCCGTGTCCAGTAAGAAAAGTATTAAACCACCCCGACAAAATATCTGTTACGAGAAGAGTTTAATGTAATCATCCAAGATGTGACATTTTCCATCTGTTATTACAATCAGCTTTTCCAATTGCTGGGCCAAGAGGAAATATCAAAAATTAAAGGGGCTGTTCTATTTATAGATTCCCACAGCTTAATATGCGCATGAACCGAGACTTTCTCTTAACAACCTTTATGTACTTGCTTAAGAAGTTAGAATGGCAAGTCGTGCAATATGAAAGTAAGAGACTAGAAATCAAGCGCGAAGTACAACGATTATATGCGTGGCGTCGCTGAAGAACACGCAACCGACCCTTCCCATTCAGAACGGCCCTGTCAGCATGTTCGTGTCAGTAATTTTTGATGCATCACAAGCAAGTTTCACAATCGGTAATTCGTCCAACCACAAGACCCATTGAAAAAATCTAATGGGGAGCAAATTATAATCAGATTAACTTGTGCCTCGGCTGTGTTCCCGGCTGTGTTCCCCGCAATCTGTAGATGCCGACGCCCGACGTCAAGCTTCCATATGGGGAGCTTCTCCACACCTCACTTCTACCTTTATACCACACAACCTTCCTTTTTTTTTTTCGCCCCTTTCCTCTCCATAATTGACGATTGCATCCACGGGACAGCTTCTGGTATATTACAGTTTCACAACTGACCATCCCCTACTCCTCCACACCTCAACAACCGCCACCATGGTCATCCAACGCAACCAGCCATGCTACGTCCTCGGCGTGGGCATGACCAAATTCATCAAACCCCGCGGAAAAGTCGACTACACCGAGCTCGGTTTCGAAGCCGGCATCAAAGCCATGCTGGATGCGCAAATCAACTACGACGACGTGGACCAAGGGGTGGCTTGCTACTGCTACGGCGACTCAACCTGTGGGCAGCGTGTATTCTACCAATTTGGCATGACCCAAATCCCCATCTATAACGTTAATAACAACTGCTCTACCGGCTCTACGGGTCTTCATCTCGCGAGAAATGTTATTAGCCATGGAGGCGCGGATTGTATTCTGGTTGTGGGATTCGAGAAGATGAATCCCGGCTCTCTGCAGAGTTTCTGGAACGACAGAGCGAATCCTACGGGCACGAGCGGAGAGATGATGGCTGCTACAAGGGGAGTCACGAATGCACCAGGAGCAGCACAGATGTTTGGCAACGCAGGGCGGGAATACATGGAGAAGTATATCCTCCCTCCCTTCCCCCTCCCCTCCTCTCCACTTCTCACTGACAATTACCACAGGTTCGGCGCCAAACCCGAAGACTTCGCCGAAATCGCACGTATCAACCACGAGCACTCGCAGCGCAACCCCTACTCGCAATTCCAAGACGTCTACACGCTCGAGCAAATCATGAAAGCGCCCATGATCCACGAGCCGCTCACCAAGCTGCAATGCTGCCCGACCTCCGACGGCGGCGCCGCCGCCGTGCTCGTCTCGCAAGATTTCCTCGACGCGCGTCCACACCTCAAAGACCAAGCGGTCCTGATCGCAGGCCAGTGCATGGCGACCGACGCGCCGTCTCTGTTCTCAAGGTCCGCGATCGATCTCATGGGTTTCGAGATGACGAAATATGCGGCTAAGACTGCGATGGCGGAGGCGGGCGTCAAGCCGGACGAGATCAAGGTCTGCGAGTTACATGATTGCTTTTCTGCGAATGAGATGATTGTTATTGATGCCATGGGGCTTTCTCCACCGGGGAAAGCGCATGAACTTGTTCGAGGTGGAGGCATTACTTACGGCGGGAAGGTCGTCATTAATCCCTCCGGCGGCTTGATTTCCAAAGGGCATCCGCTTGGTGCGTCTGGTATTGCTCAGTGTGCGGAACTTGTTTGGCATTTGAGAGGATGGGCGAATAATCGGTTGGTTGATGGGACGAAGGTTGCGTTGCAGCATAATTTGGGGCTTGGAGGTGCGGTCGTGGTCACGATTTATAAGAGGGCGGATGGGAAGACGAGTCGGAAGGTGGAGGACAGTGAGGTTGGCAAGAGGAATAAGTTAGGGTATAACCCTGCTGTCGTTGCTAAAGGGTTTACAGAGGAGCAGGCGACGAGTGTGAGGAGTAGGAATAAGAAGAGTGCGTGGGCCTTGGGAGATGTGGAGAAGAAGGTCGAGGCTAGATTTTAATTTACAAAATAGTCTGTTATGTTACGTATATTAGGAGTTTTAGGATCGAATTGAAAATCTTTTCAACATTGGATTTTTTGCAAGGTTTGCTGCAGTTATAGCGTGGAGAAAATACAACAAACCAATCTCATTGTACCGAACATCACTTGCTGATGGATTCTTTTCATAAATTGCCCGGTCTGGCATTCTATTCCTGGAGAATGTTGCCAGGAGCTTGTTGTCACTTGTGCTGGGGCTTATTTCGCTGGAGACTGACGTGCTTCCTCGTACTCTTCTTCCTTCAACTTCGCCCGATTGGCCTCGTTCAAACGATCGAACTGGTCCTCGAAAACCTTATAACACTAGCAACAGTATCACACATTCACATCTACCTCTTCCTCGTCTCCCTCCACTCAGACTCCTCCTTGACAGCTTTCTCCTTGGGGGTGGTCTTGGTGACCTCTGGCTCGTCCTGCTCTCTGTGAATGGCCTCTACACATTCCGCTTTTCCTCCCGCAGTCTCTTGGCAGTCTCCTCACCAACACGCTGCTTCTCGCGTGGTGCCTCCTCTCGAGCCTGAACTCACTCATAATCGGCAACCGGGGGAACACTCAGTCTTCTCTTAGTTTCTCTGCTTCCCAGGAGAGTACCCGCCTTGGTTGTCTTTGGGACGGAAGGGGAAGAAGGTTCACCATCAGCAGCCTTTCTGGCGGCAGTGCCTAGAGGGCGGTTCTTGAGGGCCAATCTCATCTTGAGCTTTATTTTCATCTCGTCTCCATGGTTCCTTTGTTATCGGCCTTCTCCCGTTAATGAAGAGTTGAAAGCTGGTTCTGCCGAAGTGCTTCCATCACTTGATGGCATTGGCCTTGAGTTGCTGGACGGACGTGGCAGCCTTCTTCTTGGAGGTCTTTTTGGTAACCTTACAATTCTTGGCAGTCTTCGGGACAGGAAAGTCCACCACCAGTGGCCTTTCCACCCCGAGGGACATTTTGAATGTCGTTGTATTTATCCTCATGAATGAGACGTGTACAAGAACCGTCTTCATGTTAGACCGGAGGCGACCTCCAGTTGCTCCCGAGGCGGATGTACAGAGCAGCGTAAGGCGGAAGGTCAGAACTGACAGGTGGCGAGCCGGCGATGAGACTAGGGTCAAGGGGATGTTGTTGAGTCGCTGCATTTGGAAGAGTAATCGAGAATGGCGGCTTACTAGGGAAGGGGTGGTATGCGGTCATTGAAGAAAGCTGAGGGTCCACCGGATATTGGGGTTTCCCGAGGTGGAAGGTGTTTGCGCTTTGGGAAATGCTGGGCAATGGAGCTCAAGGGAACTGGGTTCTCCCCAGGAGTCAGTCCCTATGTGAAGGCCAAATTGGTCTTTAGATTTATTTCCATCTCAGCTCTATGGAACTCCGTTAGAAGCCAAGCGGAGCGGTGAGGGGGGCCAGGAAGAGGCTACCTTTTTCGCCCTAACGAAGTTCATACGGAGGACCGTAGCGAAGCCATCCCGGTCATTCTGTAATAAGAAAAACGTTAGCTTGACTCGAAGCAATGATACCCTTTGAATGAACTTAATAATTATGTGGTGGTGTGAAGAATGGTAGAATCTTGGGGGAACATTGATTGGATTGCTTCTAGAAAAACTCTTGTCCGGACCCGCCCGCAGTGGCTACACATATGTAGCAGCGGCGGAGTCTGCCTGAGATTTGGTTGGAGGTGGAGATAGAGGTCGTTGTAGATCTTAGTGGCAGGTCTGGGGGAGGAGCAGTGTGCAGGTTTGACTGGGAGAAAAGCCAAGTAATGGGAGTTCTTAGCCTTACCTCTGCATTTCTGGTATTGTATCCATCCATCGGAGGTGTATATGTGTGGGGAAAAGATCGAGGAAGGAAGACGTTGGAATGCACGGTAGGCCACAGAGTCCTTGTTGTCGACTTTCTCTCATTTATGGAGCGTCGAAAACTTAATTGATAATCGAAGTGCTTCCATCCCTTCCTGGCCTTGGCAGCTATCCGCTCAGCAAGAACGATTGCCTTTCCTCCTGCGGGAATTGCTAACAGTCTCCTTTAGCAGTGGCCACTCTTGTCTTGGCTAATGATTACAATATCAGTCTCCGGACGATAATTGGGAGGAAGATGTCGCAGATATGTCGGTGAGGTAGTCGATCTTACCTCTCAATCCAATATCACAACTCTCGCTCTGAGCTGATTCTCACCCTCTGGCTTTTGACAACTGAAGATCCAGTTTCCGCTCGCCGGGGTCATAAGCCTCGTAGCCATCTTCCTCGAATAGATTAGGCTCGCCAGCTTCGTTCATCTCCTCCTAATTTTTGGAAGACCTTGCTTGTTGCCGAACAAGTACTTGGGTGGCAATGAGGCAGGCGCAGAACGTCTGGTGTCTGACTTGCTTGCTGTATTTTGAACCAATCACGCTTTCAACTTAATTGAGGTTTGGTGAAGTAGCTGGCTTAGAAGGACTGGCGGCTGCCTTCGCCTTGGGCCCCTGGGGCGAAGATGACAACGAATGACGGTGTGACGCCAGAGAAGTTTGTAGTCTCGACCGAGCACTCTCTTGAGAACGAGACCGAGGTTGATCCTGAGAGAGAAGATTAGTCCGGTCTCTTCCGAGTATGCGGCAATTGTAAGAAGCTACTTATTGGACTTACATCCGCAAAGCCAAAGCGGAGACACATCCGAAGAGTATAGAACATGGGCTGCTGTGCTGATATAACGGCCAATCAGCGACCGCTGGTATCCGTTCTCAATCTTTACCACCTCGGTCTGCTCATCGAAGAAGTTGAGCAGAGTAAAGTGAAATGCGTTAGACCGGCGCGTTGCCCGTGCTGGAATCATTAGATAAGAGCCTGTTCATGAAGGAAGGGAAGACATACCCCAAAGTCTTGTCTTGTCTTCTCGACCAAGAAATGAGAAGGGGGCATTCTCGATAGCTTGTAATGTGATTGGGTGTTAAGAAAAAGCTATTCAAGTCCCGTGCAGTCTTACCAAGTTGTCCTGTGGCTGTGGTTGCATAATTTGGGGAGCTGTCAGACGGGACGTTGGAGATGTGTTGGGGTTGGAGGACGTGATATGTTTTCTTTGTGCCTTTCTCGGTAGTAGTAAGGCGGAAGGCGGAAGGCGGAAGCAGCGATATCGGCAATGTTTAATATTTTGAGTGGATGGCCTAAAGCCTGTTCTTTCTCTTCCAATTCGCTACGGAACTCCGCATTCTTCCCAAATCCCAACGTCAATCTGCTGTCGATGCCACAACCAAGGTCTGGGAAGTTTATCAATGGACTTGGTGCTTGGTATTTCTTCCCATCCTAACAACTCGTGGACCTGCTGCTAATAGGTCTTCTTGCACAGAGGAGGCAAAGACTGAAAGATCCAAACACCAGCTCCCTGACGGCAAGGATCGCCTGGCCGCCGTCTGAATGTGAGTTCTAATATCTTTCGCGCTGCTTCCTCTCCGCTGACTCAAATAGTGAGCGAGATCGAACGCCCAAAAATTGCTCCAGCAAACACCGGTACATGGTCTCCCTAATTGGTACCGTCGGGAGTAGGGCGTCAATAAGCAAACGCTGCTCTGTTTATTTTCGTCTTGTACTCCCTCTTTGAACCTCTCACCAACGTCCTTCTCAAGCGCCTCACCCCCAAGCTTTTTATCCAGCTCCACCTGCCTTCTAGGCCCAGGGCCCCGCCAAGCTCCCGACGGCGTTTGGGAAATACCCCAGCAAACTCGAGTACATAATCCGCAACCAGTTATGGAATGGATCTACCGAGACCCTCTCTGTCGGATGTGAGTAACCCTCGTCAATTCTAGCAAGTTCGTGAAGCCCTCGCTGACCATGGTACACAGCAAACACCAGTTATTTATTCTCGTTCTTCGAAGCTAGACACAGTCCGGAACATGCTCCGCTCGCTGGGCAACACCGAGCCAGCGCCGATGCGCAGACTCTTGCCTTGGGCTAGTGGCGAAGATGTTAGAGACACACGGAGGAGATCGAGAGATCCCTCGCCCATCAGCTAAGGGAGTTCTGCTTACTATGCCGAACTCTTTCGGGAAAGAGAACCCGTTTGAGAACGTACAGCCCTGGAGGGGTCAGATGTGGACTGAGACTGAGGACGCTTTCGACGGAAGAGACCACCCAGAGAGGAGGGTTTCGGACGTACCGACAGAGGAAACCCATCGAGTTATTACCGGGCAGTTCGAGAACGAGCAAACAAACATCGGGACAAAGATGTAGTCGGCGGAATGGAGCGTTACTCCGATAGTATCCAAGACGCTTCGCTGGAAGCAATAGGCTACCCCTAGATCAGGGTTTAATTTCCCTTTCCATGATTCTGTTTTAGTCTCCGGACGCGAGCACCTGCTCCTTACCCTGAGCCGAGGGTGGGCATACCTGAGCAGAGCCCTATTTTGGCGCCATGAGGTGGACCGCTGCCCTAATTCTGCAATGATAGCTTCTCCGAATGTCCAGCAGCCGTATCAGGGGTAGACTGTATGGGCAGGTGAACGGATGAAGAAGGTGCAATGGAACTGTTCAAATGTATTGGGTGATTTACGAGTTCGTGATCCCGACGGTTCGGTTCACCCTCGAAAATGAAACGAGTGACAGGCCTAAGAATGTCACAAACTGACCCCCTGCATGTTTTTCGCCGGTCATAACAGAGATGTGAGAAGGTAAATCCCCCTCAATACAACGTCGCTGCCCGATTAAATGTAGCGAGACCGGGGGCGGGAAAGGGTGTTCAAACTAATTCCGGCGATTTTCCGATCCGTGCAACCCGAGAACCCCCTGCCTCGCTACAATTAACAGGCCTGATACGCTGTAATCAATTGTCGAGTTTCACAATACGCGAGCCTCTTTTGCTCCTACTGAATGCTCAGTATAAAGTTGTTTGGAAATTGTTGATATTCCAAAAGAAGACCACCTTTGTGACTGAATTGTTCATTGCCACTGAATAGAAACGCTACTTCGATGCCAACCAACGATCTCATATCTTCGGCGGAGGCCCAGCAGCTTGTCCAACGGATCGCACGTGGTTATGGATGGATCAGTCAGAGAGCGCGTGATGCGAGCGATCAGGAAGCTCTTGAAGCGATAGATATGCTCCAAGAAAGCCTTGGGATTGCAGTCAGAACGTATGCACCCTGTTAAGGTCTATTAGCAATTCTTGACAATTGCATAGACTAGCAACGAACCTCTACAAGAGCCAAGCTCGATTCGTTTTTGAATTGATCCAAAATGCCGAAGACAATGATTATAGGAGAGCTATCTCCAGCGGTGCTGAGCCCTATATCAAGTTTACGGTATATCGCAACAAGATAGTTATCGATTCCAATGAAGATGGATTTACCACCGAAAATGTTGTAGCAATATGCAAGGTCGGACAGAGCACTAAGAAAAGAGCTGGCGCGCAGCAGTATATTGGCGAAAAAGGCATCGGATTCAAATCCGTCTTTATGGTCGCATCAAAAGTTCATATCCAATCAGGCCCCTTTTCCTTCTTCTTCGAGCATCCACCGGGAGCGCGGGGGATGGGCTTGGTAACTCCAGTGTGGGAACCTGCCGAGGTAGCTTTGCCAAATCCTTTGACCCGTATGACATTAACCCTCCTCGATACATTGGACTATCCGGAACTACTTTCGCAATTCGATACTCTCCCTGACACTTTTCTCCTCTTTTTGAACAAGCTTGGGACAATTACGATTGACAAAATCGACTTCGCTGGAAAGAGTGCAGAGTCTACCACATTCTCCTGCACTCTAGACGAATCCTCCAGACAGGCAACTTTAAGCAAGGTCCACCGTAAAGGTTCCGAGCATCCACAGGCGTCTTTGAAGCACTACCACATTACGCGGAAACTACTGAAGGATCTACCACTGGATGAACAGCGAGACTGTGATACTGCAGAAGTAGTGCTTGCGTTCCCCCTCGATGGCGAATCCGAACCCATTATTGGTCCCCAGAAGGTTTATGCTTACCTTCCTATCGAGGACTTTGGGTTTTCCGTTAAGTGAATCTGAGCTTCATATGTATACAAGACTAACAACTTGTAGTTTCTTATTCAATCCGACTTCGTTACACAGGCCAGTCGGCAGGATGTGATGGAAAGCCACCGAAACAAAGACATCCTCGACGGCATAGCTGAAGCATTTCTGGACGCTGTGTGTCAATTTTGCAATCACCCTACCCTTCAGTATAAGTGGCCGCGATATATCCCAGGGAAGATTTCCAACACTTTCTGGGAGCGCCTGAAAGACAAGATCCACGAGCTCCTCAAGGGGCGTGCAGTCTTACGTGGACACAGCCATGGCCCTCTTCGGCCCATCAGTCAGTTGAAGCAAATCGGGGAGGACTTTACAGATGAATTCGGTAATGCTCTTGTTCCTGATTTGGACGAGGAAATGTATCTTGCATCAGAATACCAACAGGAAGATATAGCGGCTCTCGTCAGCCTGGGCCTAGGTGTGCTTGGCTTTGGTTCTGTAATGGAACGTTTCCGACACGATTTGGAACAGCCAAGTTCCGGGTCCAGGTTCAAATCACCAGAAACAAATGAGGACTGGCACACGAGGACCGCGAAACTTTTGCTGCGACCTTTTGAGGAGAAATGGAAAACTAAGGGACCGGATTGGGTCCGAGGACTAGCATGTATCCCACTGCAAAATGGGAAGTGGACAGCAATCACCGAGGGCGCTGTATTCTTCCCTCACACTGATGGGATAATAATCCCAAGCTATCTTGGATTAAGAATTGTCGATGAAAAAGCTACCACGAACCCGACGAGGAAAAAGCTTTTGTCACCATTGGTGTTAAATCTGCCTCGATCCAAGACATCAGAGCACTCATACTAGCACGCTATAAGAAAGAAAGCTCTTCCATCGACTTCGAAACATCTTTGAAAGATCTCCATTTTCTTTACTCGACCTGTCCTCCTGGAACAGCAGTTAAGCTCCGCGAATCAACTTCTCTATGGGTATTTAACCATCGGGATCATCGAATTCACGATGAGGAAGACTTGTATTTTCAAAGTGATGAGGAATATGGTCTCCAAGAGCTGATGGGATCGGTCCTGGAGATAAAGCCATACAACAGTGGCATTGTCGGCTCTTTCATCCGTCCCGATTATTGCAAGCGAATTGAGCTTCTTCCGGTAAAACGTGGTGGATCCCACCTCCCATTCAAGGCCTGGTTACAAGAATCCGTTGGTATATTAAACCATCCACGGCTTGTGGATTCCAAAGATCCTACGCAACTGTCACCAATTTTCCGGTACATTATTGAAGCACGTCCGGAGAAGTTGTTGGGAACATTGAAGGCACATTGGGCTTCCTACGCGACGGTGATGAGTACTGGCTTGGCATCGAAAATCTCTGACACTCTGGTTCCTGGCACAAACATTGGCTCAATTGCGTTAAAAGAGACTTTCATTCCATCGGAGACGCTTACAGTCAGATGTGGCGAGTTTCTCGACACACAGAAATTCCCTTTCTTGAAACTGGAAAATGAACCGAATATCGAAGGATGGAAATTTTTGAGTGCGTTTCACGTTGGCATCGAGGGTGGCCTTGATTTCTGGTTGCAGATACTGTATTACTGCAAGTTATCGAACGGTCCATTTCGATATGAATTATACGAAGTCATTCAGCGGGAGATCTGGGTCTCGAGCACTTCGAATGAGGATATAAAAAGAGTCAGGTATGAATTGTCTTTCGTTTTCCTCCTTCCCGCATCTACGATTCATCCTAGATGCTTACTAGGTCATACTTTAGGGATTTTATATGGGATAACGACCTCGTACTAGCACTGTCCTGTCCGAAAATGCTGCCCACTTGGACTTATTCGGGACGTTGCCGTTGGGATGGACCGGACTACATGACAAAATTATGGGCTTTACTCCCTTCCTTGTCACATCTTAACACTCCCATACTTACAGTTTTCTTTCAAAACACTCTCGATATTGAAGACGTTTCTTGGGTCGATTTGGTTTCCGAGCTCGGAGCGATGAAAGCAGAAAATAAACCAGACACAATAGCTGTTCAAGATATCTACCTTCGCCTCCAGAGAATGTCAGCGGATCTGGGGTCAGAAGAATTGGAAGCGATCTTGTAAGAAATGAAAACCTCATGACTGGCCGTGAAATCTCTACTGACTTGTCGAACTCTAGGGCTTCTTTCGAAAAAGATGCGCTGATCTACGATATGCTGGGTCAAGACTGGGCTGCTCCATCAACGTGCCTGTGGTCAAAAGACGCTCAAGTGCCAGGCAGGAGTACTATCAGTGGGCAGTATAAAGATTTGAAGGACTTGTTTGTAGGAGTGCTTAAGGTCAAAATCCCCGATTTGCGTTTGCTTGTTGAAGAACTCAAACGAGTCGCACAATCCTCACCATCCACCAATGATATCAAGAGTCTTATTTGGCAAATCAATACGTTTGCTCCGACCACAGAGGACTTGGCCAGGTTGCGCGGGTCTAAAATATTCCCTGTAAGGAAGACAAACGGGAGCATTGAGCTGTGGACAAGGCTGGCGAGGTTCTCGATTATTGACCGTCAACTCTGGGCTGATGCATTTGATGGGAAGTTAGACTTTCTCGATTTTACTCTCAAAGAAATCCGGGCTCTGGAGCCATTTTTGTCGGGGTATGGAGGTCGGCGGATACTTGTCTGAGGTTGTGATTGAAAAATCTTCCTTCCAAGGCATTCTTCCAGAGCCAAGCGCCAAGAGGACTAGACATCTGCGACGACGTGCTTATGCGCTCTCCCGGTAGGTGCTCAGTTTCTCGCCTTGAAAAGATCCTCGGCTGATATTTGTAGCTGTGCGACACACTTCGGCAGCCCTAAGACCAAGAACGACAGCCAAACTCTCTACCAATTGCTTCTTAAAACAAAAGTTTATGAAACGGATGGTATAATTGGAAGTCTTCAGTATACCCTTCTTGGTGAAACCGTTATCGTCGAAGTCAGCAAAACAAAGCTTCACGTTGAAGAAGGACCGGAGGGTTTGAACATATATGTTCCAAAAGATTCAAAGGATCAAGAGATCTGTTATCTTCGGCTACTTCCCACGAAGCTATTCAACGAGACCATGATGGGGGAAGTCGACAGCAATTCTACATTGGCGTTTGATTCAAGAGCTGTTTCGATCATTACCGCAATCTTCGCGTCTAGCGACGAGGTCGTCAACTTGGTACTAGAGGAGGCTGGTATTATCCCAGTACCATATCCTGATCAATATGAAGAAGTGCTCCAGCAACCGCCTCCGGACGACGTCTGGCTTAGTCCAGGTATTGATCAACAGCATAACGCGGAAAGCGAAAACGCATCGGTTGGATCAGGAACGCAGGCAGGAATTACAACTCCTGGAACTAGTGCCTCACCCGCTCGAAGCACCAACTTCTCTATCCCTGCGACTTCTACGCACCAAGCAACTTATCATTCAAGTGTTCCATCACAACCAATTCAGCTCTTTGACAGTCCCCCAAGAACAAGCCCCGAGCCGGCCTTTCCAGAGAATGCACGGCGCCCATTTACGCCTGGGGGTAACCAAGTGGAGTATCGACGACTACTCAACAATATCATCACTGCAGCAAGGAATAAAAGAGGAGCGTTTCCATCCCAGGGAGCTTTCAATCTCGGCGAACTCTTGAACGCTCTTCCGGTAGAGGCGACAAGAGAAGTGGACAATTACGATCTACCTTTCGGAGTCCGGAATGAGAACCAACTTGCTCATGATATGAAAGTTGGAGCTGCTGGAGAGCTTTACATGTGTACAAAAACCACAGAGTTTAGGCAGAGTTCTGACATGTATAGGCATTTGAAATTCTCTCCCGCCTCGAGACTTCTCTCCCTGGATTCTGTCGCGATAACTGGCAGAGCAGAATCCGCAAGTATGTTACTGTCCATGAGAATTACAGCGACATGGAACCGTGGCGAGAACCGGAGACGGCGGATATTACATACGATGATACTGAAGGAGAATTTACACAGCTTCTAATCGCGAATGGTTACCTGGATACGTCTATTTGGGCTCGTGCGAAGCCAAAGTACTACCTCGAAGTGAAGTCGACAACAAAAGAATGTGCCACTCGGCTCTTTTTGAGCAAGAGTCAATACAAAAGAGTATATTTGCTGTCCGAAAATTACACTGCTTCTAGGCTGACGAGAATTTAGATGCAAGATATGAGACTGGGTGTTCAAGCATCAGCTGAAGTCTATATAATCCTTCGCGTTTTCAATCTCAACAAGGATAAAATTGATATGCGACTTTATGTTGATCCGGCTGGAATGGAGGATAGAGGTGAGCTCTTATTCACATCGGAGTCTTACTCTGTGGTGCCTCCGACTGGTGACGGACATTGATTTGAAGAGTGCTGAGAGGCACTATGCTTGCTCTTATACAGAGAGACTATCGTTATGTCAAGCTCACGAAATGAACGGAGATGATCAGGCGGGGTCAGGGGATCTATGTAAAACCAACTTATACCGTGGATAGAATAATGGATATATTTTGGAACAGTGTAGGGCATAGTGCAAACTGCGGTTTCAAACTACGGTGCAATTTAAGTAAACTAAACTAAGGGGTCTCTCCACTAAACTAAACTACGATTATATCCTCAAAACCGTAGTTTAAACCGTAGTTTGCCAGTTTCACGTGACTTTACAAGCTCAAACCAGCTTTAATATCAATAATTTTCTCCAACCACTCTGATTTAGCTTCCCATCCCTTGATCTTATACCATGATTTCAAGCACTCAAAGGCCTTAATAATATCCATACCGAGCTTATTCCGTAGATCCGAAATTAGTAACTTGGCGCTAGAAAACAGACGCTCAGGGTCAGCTAATATAGCAGGAATACTTAAGATATCTAATGCCATACGGCTAAGATTAGGATAGCTAGTTTGCTAAGTCTTTTCCAATCACCATACTCTTAAATTAATATCGTACGTATACTTAGCTATACAGTATCTCTTATATTCGTCCTCAAGGTTTGGTATTCCTTGGTAACGTTTCTTCTACTGGCTAAAGGCATTCTGAGTAGAAGCTTCAGTTAATAGCGTAGTAGTCGATTGGGATCGTTAAGGATCAGGTTTATACTTTTCCTAAAGGTCTTTTATTATAGCTCTCGCCTTTGGAACCCACTTATGCTTCTAATTAGTCTCCACATACTTCCATTTCAAATTAGGGTCCAAAATAATAGCGGCAATATAAGCAGGACTCTCTTTAGTCATATTATAGTACTTCTCTATCTTTGCCCACCCGGAATTATATATTAATACTATAGTATTATCCTTCTTATATCGGGCTTTCCCTTGCTCAAAAAGCTCAAGAATAAAATCCATTACAGGTAAGACATTATCTAATATAGATACCGAGAACTCTAGTATAAGTATGGTTTGGGCAAGTTAATCCAGGAGCTCGTAAATATTACATAAAGTAGCCTAATCCTCTTCTAAAAGCTCGTCTTCTCCAACCTTATCTAATTAATGGCATTTAATATATAGGTTAATAGCTTCGTAAACCGGGAATATAATAGCCTTCTTGATTATTCGTGCTATAGAATTCCAGTATATCTTATTATCTCGTACCGGGCGATTTTGCTTGCTTAATATTATAAATTCCTATATCTTTTAGGTACTACTTTAGATATTAATAATAATATTATATAGCTTGCTAATCGGTCCATATTTCCGCCATTAATCAATCTCCTTTAGCGTTTGCTTAAGCTTTCCAGGCTCTTCTTCCTTCTCCAGATTCTCCTTATCCGTAACATAAATAAAGAAGTTAATAGATAGGTTAATTATATGGCCTTGGTATCGAATTCTATAGGTAACAGGGTCATAGATTATGCTATACTCATAAAGTAATTCTGTCAAAATTAGCCAATACCTATATAATTCCTATATAAAACACGTACCTGTCGAGAGTACTAGTATTATCATATTATTATTACTTGCATTATCTATTACTATATACCCCAGCTTTAGTGCGATTCCCCAGTCCCTAATTACGTCCATAAGAACTAGTATAAGGTTTAATCCGCTATAATTGCCTTCTATTTCCTTTATAGCAAGTATAACCCGCTCTAGTACCCCCGTATCAGATATATAGTAAGTAATAATACCAAAGATCGGCTTATTACTTGGTAAAGTCCAAATATTAAGGGATAAGTGGATCTTAGTCTTAGAGTTCTAAAGGCGTATCTTAATCTTTCCCTTCTTAATCTCAAATTGCCATATAACCCAGGTTCGTACCGTCTTATGGGCTATTGGGAGCCATTAATCGATATTAGAATTAAGGTATGAAAGCAAGGCTCTAAATTCGGGGCACTCTACTAAGCGTAGTAGTATATTGCAAGCTGCAATAAACTTGATATAAAGAACCTCAAGAACGTCTCTATTAAGGGGTATTTCGCTACCGTCCGAATTATTTAGTCGTCTACGCTTTTGAAGGTTCTGAGCCGCTGATTCAATAGCTTCTTCGATTGCGATTTGGACATTCTTGGCCTTAGTATCTGCAGAGGAGTCCTTCTTAATATTATGTATATCCAAATGGGCCCTAATAGTACTAGTCCCACCACTGATTTAGTAATTTTGTAAGCAAAATCAATAACGCCACTCCTCCTTACCAGCTATATTATAAAACACGTACTGCATATTATCTGTCCCTCTCATCCACTTAAATACCTAGGACGTATATAGAGTCTTCTTATTCGGGGGCTTTTGGAGGGGTTCAAAGGTTTCGGGAGGAGAATTCGATATTTCGGGAGGAGCTAGAGTCGAATTTATAGAGGCTTGGCTATTAATCTCGGAGGCTTCTAGGTCGATTACTGACGAATTTCTCTTATTGGAAGAGCTTGATTAAGTGGTTTTCCCAAAAGGGAGTCTCGATTGGGCCTTTGGAGGCATATTTGCATAGTGGTTGATTAATAGGACGCGTTCTGATTGAGAGGAATTCAAGAGAGGCTAGAATTAAAGAAAAAATTCTCTCCCGGTGCCGGAACAAGAACTCGGTAAATAACTTCAAGAATTCCCGATTAAGCACTTAACTATATTTCCACAACCACCATACCTAAAATTATAATGTTTAATCCATTTGAAAGCCCTAGATCTATATTTTCTAATAATAAAAGAATTATTTAATTACATTGAGGTTTGAATATATTCTATCTATTATAAGTCACTTGATATCCTTAACTAATTTTAAGCGAGACTGCCCCTTAAACTGCGGTTGCACCACGGTGTAACCGCAGTTGCACCGCACCCACCGCGGTTTAGTATATCCGCACTAAACTACACTACAGCTATATTACACTACACCACCGCGGTGGCACTGGACTGAGGTCACACTATTCCCTACCCTGTTTTGGAAGGTGTCTATTTTAGGATCTAGGAACTTGAATCGGCTCTTTGAGCATTTTCGTCAAACTTGACGAAAATGTGATGCGAGAATAGAGGTCAGAGTGACTATATTTGACTAGAAAGTAGGAAGCCAAAAAAATGTAAAGATTGACAGATCTTGCTCAGGTGATTGTTCTAATATAACGGAGCTTCCAGCCTTAGCTGACCAATCGAACATACCCATAGAAAAGAAAGACTCTGCGAGAATAAGCTTACTCCTAACGGCATTTAGAAATAGAAAATATTGGTAACTCACGGCAATGAAAGTCACAGGGAGGAACGCAATACTCATCAGAGCAAGCGTTCTTATAGCGGAGCTGTCGTCCTTTGCAGTTTCGGCGATCTTCATAGATGCTAATACAATTCGTAATTCTATATTCTTTATTTCGCTTAAGCCTTATTCTTTATACTATAATATAGATTTCTAATATTTAATACTAAATATATCCTTAAGTCTAATTTTCTTATTTTGCTTATATTTTACTTATTTATATTATACCTATAATATTATATAGTTTATTTAATTTTTTTTCTAGGTATTAAAGGAAATAAAAATAGAAATAAAAATACTTCTCTAAAGCTTCTAGATATATATAGGGCCTTTACTCTTTTATTTTCTAGATATAGTTTATATTATAAGTACTATAAATACTAATTTACTAAAAATAAAGCTATATGAAATTAAAGGCTTATTAAAAAATTAAAAAATCAAATTCTTATTATTAGGAAATATATAAATATTAGATAATAATTATAAAATTCTAATACTTTACTTCTTAATAGAACTAAAATAGAAAAGTATTATTAGACTAATATTAAATATAAATCCTAATTATATAAATTTTAGAATAATTAGATATATTATAAAAAATACTATAACACTTATTATAATAAGATTTTTCTAGCCCGGTATATTCTTTATTATAATAATACTTTTAAGATTTTAATTACTATTTATAAGTAAATATTTCTTTAAATTTATTTATTTTTATATTAATTATATAATAGCCTCTAATATTATATTTAAATATATAAGACGAATTTAATATAGCCTATTTCGTAATAATTATATTTAAATAAATACTTATTATACTTATTATAATAAGAAAAAGATTTAAAAGAATAATACGAGAATTATATCTATTTAATCTTATTATTTTGACTAGTATATATTTCCTATATTTCTATATTTCTTATATTTTTAAGCTTTTGTTATTATTTTTATAATTTTTATAGTTTTTATAATTTTCCTAGAAAATTTCTAGGAAATTCTAATAATTTTTATTTATACTATTTACTAATATTATTATAGTATAATCTAGATAAAGAATATATATATAAATCTAGTAATTAAAATACTATTTTTTTAAGTTTATTTGAATCTATAGTCTTAAAACTGAAATTATAAATAAAGCTATAAATAAGCTTATTAAATAGTGTGGGAGGGAAACTGCGACAAGACAAAAACCCACATAAAGTACACCAGAGCGCAAAACGTGACTTGACAGCAAAACAATAAATCAAAAGCATAAACAGTAAAGCATGAACAGTATACAGTATGCAAAAGCTCAATTGATTGAATACTCATAAAGGATTATTCTCTAAGTCTACAGAAAAACCAGCTTTCTTATGTGATTTCCGCAAGTCACGTGCAAAAGGCCGCGGCCTTTGCCATGTGACCTAAACCTCAAAACCGCCAAAACGACATGATTTTTGACGAGTACGGCCTGCCGTACCACAATAGCTAAATAATAATAGATATATTATAATAGGGATATAAAACAAGTAGTAATATATTGAGTAGAATGGGCTTCCACAGCGTGGGATCACAGCGTACGAGTGAGACGTGAAATTAGAGAGTGAAGGTTGGTTGATTTCTAAGAACTATAAAGGAGAGAGGGGTAATATAAGCGGACTGCGGACTGTACGGATGTCCGGAGGTCACATGACAGAACCACGTGACCAATAGGAGTAAAATCCCTACTATAATATTACTATTTTAGCCTATAATAATAAGAGTAAATTTAAAAAAAAAAGCAATTAAGATTTATAAAGAGAAAGAAATAAAAATTATTATTTCTAATCTTAGGGCTCTATTAAAATTACTAATTAAATCTTTAAGAAATAATTACAGGCTATATAAGTAAATACTAGTATTTAATTATAAATATAAGTAATTAATATTATAGCTATATTAGCTCTTTCTAAAAATAATATATTATATGAGGTTTAGTTTAAATAAAAGCTACTTACTAATTTCCTAAACTATAAGAAAAGTACTTGCTATATATATATAGCCTTTAGGGCTCTAGGAATTATAAGAAAAGAAGTTAATATTAATAAAAGTAGTATTTTTAGAAAGAATAGAAAAAATAGCTTATTTATTAATAAAAAAGCAAAATAAAAGAAAATAGCTAAAGAGATAATTTTATCTAAACTAACTAAGAAAATTATAGAATATATAAGAAAATAATAAAAGAATATAGTAAAAAGGGCAAGTACTAAAGCTCTTAAATATAATATTTAAGAGATTATAATTTTATAGATTCTAAAATAATATTAATTTAGTATAGAAATAGTAAAGATTCTAGTAAGAGTTCTAGAAAGACTTTAAAGATATATAATTTATAAGAATATACTTTTAATAAAAGCTAATTAAAAATAGAATTACTAGTCAATTACTAAATATAGCAAGCTTATAATTCTCTGGCCATATAATATTCTTAATAAAATTACTTTATAAGTAACCCATTCCAATTTGCCTATTACTAGTATAGCTTATAAAAAAGATAAAATTACTCTTTCCAAAATAGTAATATAGGAGAATAATCGGGATTTAATTTCGTTAGTTCAGAAGGCTAGAAGAATATCTGAGAAAGTAAAGAAAATAATAGCTACTAAGTAAATATATGAGAATAGAGCTAGAGAAGGAGAACTAGGTAATTAAGTAGGTATAAAAATACTAAAAAGGACTAGGCTAGCTATGGGAGTATCTTGATAAAGCGGGAAATATATATAATAAAGCTTAATTTAGATAAAGTATTCTAATATATACTATTTTTGCTCTTTCCGAGACCTCAATATTACCCGGTTGGGTAATCGGGACCCACTATAGAGCCCGAATCGTATTCCCGTCCCTATTAATTAATCAGGCTTCCGATTAATCAATCGTAGCGCGCGATTGATCAATCGCTCGTATTGACGAACGGGGTGGATCAGATCTATTGTCACGTTACACTACAAGATTGTAGACTTGGCTCCAGTTAGCTTGAAATAAATATATAGGCAGAAGGATACGAGTAAACCTCTCGACTTGCATTGGTAACGAAGTCTTATTGTCCACTTCTAGCTAGATCTATGCTTTTCTCTAACTGAAGAGGATTCCTAAGAGCAGGGATATGTTTTCATTCTTGATATACGACAAACGAACCTTAAGTTGCTAGGACGGGGCCAGATTATCATCCCGCCTGAAATACTTCTCGGACTCCTCGATAGAATCCAGGAAGCGTAAGCTGATTTTGACTCGCATTTGGTAGAAGGATAGGCGGGTACTGATGCCGTTAAGACTCTTTGTAATACCGTCAAGTTTTATGTCCACGTAGATGGCCTTTCTGGAGACCGATTCTTCATACGTTAGATAGCTATTCATCCGAGTTTTTGAACTCGATACTAGGGAGGTTGCTCGAGTGTCTCTTGACTTTATCGGGGTCATTGTCGAGGAGAATTTCGCAGAGGAGAGCCGGGATAAATGGTGGTAACACATTTGTGTTCCAGTTCCGGAGATGAAGTTCTGAACAGTAGAAAGCTCTTTGCCGTCTCAATTTCTAGCGCCCCTAGAAGAAGACCTTTGGTAATGCATGTTAAAGGATCCCATGACATAGCTAAAGCCCCGTTTTCTGTCTAATTACCGGAGTCCGGAAGACATATGATATATCCTGAATCCGTTGTGAGGAAGAGAGACTGAAAGTAGTTGCCGGAATTGTCAACCAACGTTCAGGTTCTTTCCCTTTCATTGCTACATTCTAGTGTAGGAGGTTCAATGAAAGAAGGTTTGCTCGTCCATGAGCAACTCGGAAGGAATTTATCACACCACCGATAGGAGGCTAGCTAGCAGCATGCACGGTGGACCAATTAGTGGGGTTATTAACATGCAGTGTCACTTGGGGCTACTTGGTGTGGACAGCACATCGGTCATAATTTCTCGATCTTTCGCAACTCGACACGAACAAACGCTTCTCTCGTCTTTCAAGTGAGCGGATTTTTACATAAAAATAATGCCTTGTATTTTCGGAAGCATATAATCAGCTTCGTGTGCAGATCTTTGCGCGAAAGAGAGCTCACCGGCAGCTCAAAGTGTGGGCCTCAATTCCTATTCCATTCATTCCGAAAATAAACGCTGCCAGGACGCAGCGTTTTTTTCTGCCGGTGCACGTGACCAGCATGTGCCACACGCGAATAGCTATATTCCTCACTGGCATAGGCCATTTGGGAATAGCTATATTCCCCACTGGCATAGCTTATTTGGAGAATGGCCATATTCCTTACTGGCATAGGCCATTTGGGAATGGCCATATATTCCTTACTAGGAGATGCCATATACGAATAGCCATATTCTTTACTAGGTAAAAGTGTGACGGCTGGCGTAAGGGCATGATCTGCCAAGGACAGGATATCGGAAACAGGTATAAAATGAAGCTAAGCCAGGATTGCTTGGACGGAATAATACTAAAGGTCGAGGCATCCTCTCTACTTTGTTCTATAGCTTAGTATTTTCCAATATATGAGATTCTTTAAACTTTGAGCCTTCGACCATTATATTAATCCCGCCGTTATATAATACTAAGCTTACTCGACTCGGCCTATAGAGGCGATATAATACTACCGGCAAAGGACCCGTATTTGTCCTTGGAAAGCGAAGACAGAATACCGCTTTTAATATTTAATAACCTCCTCGAACTATAAAGAACTAGAGAGCTTAACTAGAAATATAATATTCTCTATAACCTAGTTAATCTCGGAGCCTGATCCTTAACTAGAGCAGACGATATTCCCCTTCTAGTAGTCGGTCCTCTGCTAATATAAAAGAAGAAAGATATTATTCTCTATAATCCGGTTAATCTCGGAGCCTAATTCTTAACTAGAGCAGATAATATTCCCTTAATACTAACGAGAGTAAAAGAACCGGCCCCCTTTCCTAGTATAGAAAGAATTAGTAATAGTCTACTAATTTAAAATAAGAAAAGATAATAGTCGGTTTTAGTCTACTAACTTAAAACTAGATAAGATAATAATTAATTATAGTTTACTAATATTAAATAAGAAAAACTTACTTAGTATTTACCTCTATAGCTAATATCCTTTTTAAAGCTACTATAGACGGCCCGGGACCAAGTACTATTATTATAGGTATATTAGATAAGAGGCCCTAGTATAATAAAACGGAAAAGCCAGATTTTAATATTATAAACCTATATTACCGGGAAAGCTATTATAATACTATTTCGGAAAAAGATATTAAGGAGCGGCTAGCTAACTTAGAACTCAAAATTAGTATAAATATTCCGAAAACAGATAAGGCCTAGTAGAGATTATTTATATGGGATAACCTTATTAATAAATACTGCCTTGCGGCTAATAAATAAGTGAAATATTACTAGAAATTCTATTTATATATTAACTAACTTACTAAGAAAGTTAATAAGCTAGAGGTAATTACTAGTTAATTCTATATAAGGGAAAGACTAGTATAAGAAGAAGTAATAAAATAGAGATCCAAGTAAGTAAATATTTAGGAATATTATAGATTCCTATTAGGAGAACTATTTAGGAGCTAATACCAAGGCTTTTTCCTGCTTTCTATTTATAGTAATTAACTATAGCTTATTAGAATTAAAAATCCCGCTCTATTTATAAATAAGAATAATTACTAGATTAATAACTAGATATTTAATATAAGAAATAAACTAATATAGAACTCTTCTGAATTTAATAGTAAACTACTAAAGATTACTTATATAATATAATTAGTTACCGGAGATACCTATAACTTTATCTATAATTAACTAGAACCTGGATTAGTTAGATAGATCTTAATTACTAAATAAATCTTTAAGATCCTCTAGTAAGCTTATAGTAAAAGTAAAGAGATAGAATACCAGAAAGCAAAAGAGATATACTAGTATCTAAAATAAGGAAATAAGCTATTCCCGGTATTCTGAGTAAAGTTTACTTACTTAATAATAAAACTAGGAAAGTCGCCAGATAACTAATATAATAATTTAATAAATAAAATAAATCTCGAGCTATTTAAGAGCTTGGGTAATAAGAAGTTTAATACTTCCAGGAACCTTGCTAAATAATATATAGAATAAGAGAATAGGCTTCTTTTAATCAAAAATTAGTAATTCCAGAAAAAATAACTAATAGAAACTACTTATTACTAAATATTATTTTGGACTAGAAAGCCTATTAGGATCCAAAAAGCTATAGTAACCCTATATCTAATGAATTAACCTTAGTAGCCGGTATTCTTATAGCTAAAAGAGGCAGTTTACTGAGAATTTGAAAAGAGACTAGACTGGCTAGAGGGCCTTTATTATTATGGCTATAGGAAGCCTAGATATATAAAAAGTACTTATCCTAACTTTAATAAGATTATACTTATTAAAGAGAATTATTTAGAGAAAGCTAATAATTTAGGGATAGATAATAAGAATATTAACTCTTACCTATTATCTAATAAGAAATATAATATTAATAAGTCGGGAAAAGTCTAGCTCTAGGTATAGAAGTAAATTTCCTAGAATAAGAACTTTACTAAGAACCTATAGATCTCACTTAGCTAATTAGTAGAAACTAGTTCTTTATTAATTATTAAATATACTAGAAAGGCAAAACCATAACTTTCTAGTACTTAGTAAATACCGGAGCAAATATATATACTCTAATTAACCAAAAGCATATTTGCCCCTTAATAAAAGTACTATAAATACCCTTATATAAACTCAAAACCCCTGTTTTCTTATAAGATTTTAATAGATAATCTAGTAAAGCTATTTAATATCTAGCTATTATAGATCTAGCTATTAATTAATACTCCTAAACTTAATAATACCTACTTATTACTAACCTTGGCTCTTATAATATAATCTTAGAAAAGAAATAGCTAGTAAAATATAATATCCTACCAAACTATTAATGAAATTAATTCTATTAGCCAGAGAACTATAAGACAAATTAGCCGGACCTTATTTAGAAAATCCGATATTTTAATAAGAAATATTAAAAAGATAATTACTTTAAAGATACTCTAATTAGAATCCTAAAAGAGACTAGTAAAACCAGATCCGAGAAATAAAAGAATATACTTCTTATTCTTTTATAAGATCTTCTTATAAGAAAAGCCGAATACCAGGTAAGAAAGAAAGAGCTAGATCTTAATATTCTTGAAATAATTAAGCTACTAGACTATTTCTACTATTTTATTAGAGTGGCTACTTTCTAATTAAGTACTAAAGACCCCGGTAACTTAGTTAGATCGGTTACTATTAATAAGATTAACTATATATTTAAGAAATAGAGTTATAAACTAAAGAGATATTTATTACTATTTATAGTAATTAGATAACTAATACTATAGTCCGCCGGATACTATATTTAAACTAGTAACCTAATATATTTCCTGGATATAAATAAACCTAATACTTTTAGTAATATACTATTTTTTAATCCTAAAGAACTTTAAAAGCTCCGGATATTCTTTTCTATATAGCTATATAATATAGCCAGAATATTCTTTAAGAAAGCAGTAAATAAGCTTTTCTAGTCTTAACTCTTTAATTATAAGCTCTATTTTAATGGACCAGATCCCTTAATAAGAATAGCCTACCTTTATAAAATAAGCTCTAGTAAACTCGAAAAAATAAAAGAGTATTTTATTAAGAACCTGAAAAAGGGTTTTATTAAGCTATCCGAATTCTTCTTCTTATTACTAGTCTTATTTATTAAAAAGAAAGATAGTAGCCTATAATTTTATATTAACTATTAATAGCTAAATACTATAATAAAAAAGAACTATTATCTCCTGCTACTTATTACCGAGACTCTTAACTAATTAGCTAAATTATTAGTATTTACTAAATTAGATATTTAATATACTTTTAATCGAATTTATATAGAATTAGCTTCTATAGTATAAGTAGCTTTTAGAACAAGATATAGATTTTTTAAACTAGTAGTTCTATTATTCGGATTCTATAATAGTCTAATAATTTTCTAGTAATATATTAATACTATTCTAATAGACTATTTAGATAACTTTTACTTAGCCTATATTAATAATATACTAATCTTTTCCAAGAATAAAAAGAAGTATTAATAATATATTAGAATAGTCTTATAGAAGCTCTAGAATACCGGATTATAAGTTAATATCTATAAATATAAATTTGAAATCTCTAGAATAATATTCTTAGGATTTATTATCTCGGATTAGAGTATATAAGTAGATTTTACTAAAACTTCTATTATCCAAAACTAGTATTAACCTATAATAAAAAGAGAAATATAATTATTTTTAGGCTTTTATAACTTCTATTATAGGTTTATCTAAGCCTATAGATATATTTCCTATTTCCTGAATTATCTAATTAAAAGAAATACTCTATTAAAGTTTATATTTAATAAAACCTAATTAGATATCTTTAATTAGCTTAAGAATCTATTTCTCTCTATTTTTATATTTCTCTATTTTAAATATAATAGAGAAACCTGCCTGGAAACCAACTATTTAAACCTAGCTACTATAGGTATACTCTCTTAAAAAAGTCTAGAGAACGAATAATAATATCTAGTCTCATTCTATTCTAAAGCTTTTCGAGAAACCAAAAGCTATTATGAAATTTATAATAAAGAACTCCTTACTATTATCTAAGGACTCCGGGAATAGTAAATAGAACTAATTAGCTTATCTAATTTTCTAATTATTATTAATTATAAAGCTTTCGAGTATTTCGGTATTAAGAGGCCCTTAAATAAATAATAAATCTAATAGATGGGTTTCCTATTATAATTCTATTACTAGATTACTTATTAGCCGGATAAAGATAATACTATTACTAATATCTTATCCCGAAAGAATAATTTTATACTAATCCAGAAGTAGGCTAAGGAGGCTAAAAGAACTAGATAAGTTATTCTATTAGATCTAATTCTTACTTCTACTAAAATAAAAGATATAGCTTATACTCCTATTAAAATAGAAGAAATAGATAAGCTATTAGTTATAATTAAAGTCCTATAAGCTAATCGGACGGACCTAGTCCTAGAAAACAAGTATAAGAAAGCCCGGGAGAATATAGATCTATAGGAAATATTAAATAGCTATATACTTTATAATAAAAGACTTATTATACCGGATAGATATAATAATCTATAAACTAGGCTCCTGTAATAAATCTATAGTATAATAACTATTATATATTCCGGTCGAAATAAGATAAAAATCCTAGTTTAGAGACTCTACTAGTAGCCTATTCTTTCTATAAATATTAACTGTTTTATAGTAAACTACTATAAATATTAAAGGTTTTATAAGCCAAGAAATAAAATACTAGGCCTATTATACCTATTACCGGTTCTTCTAAGGATATGGGATGATTTGTCTATAGATTTCTATACTTCCGGCTCTATAAGTAAGAGATATAATAATATATTTATTATAGTTAATTAATTATCTAAATAATATATAAGCCTATTAATAACCAAGAATACTATAACTAGAACTACTACTAGCCTATTCTACTACTATATCTGGTAATTCCGAGAATCTTCTCTTATTATTACAAGTAACCGAGAACCCTAATTTATTTTAGATTTTATAAATAAACTATTAAAATTAACTAGAACCAAGCTAAAGCTCTTAACTACGGAATATACCTAAACTAATAGATAAATAGAAATTATTAACTATATTATTAATACCCGACTTTACTTCTTTATTAATTATTTCCAGAATAATTAGATAGATTTATTTCCGGTATTTAATACTATAAATACTACCTGCCTATATAAATTAACTGGCTTATTTCCTTTAATAGTTAATTACAGATATAAATTCAGGCTAAACTTTAACTAGATATTACTAATAATAGAGTTTAAAATACCGAGAAAGAAATTTAATTAGAAGGAAGTATAATAGTAGGCTAAGAGAATTAATACTACTATTAATTATATCCGAGAATATATAGTAATAGCTCAGGAGTATTAAGCCAAATAAGCTAATAAGAAATAATAAAAACTAGACTTTAGTCCAGGAAATATAGTCTATATAATTAAAAAGATATAGAAAACGGACTATCTATCTAATAAATTAGACTATTCCCTTATTAGATTATTTAAGATTAATAAAATAGTTAGCTATTTATATTAATTAGATCTTTCCTTATTATATAGGATTTGGCTAATTTTCTATATAGATAGACTTTATAAGAATCCTACTAATCTATTATCCGGTTAAACTAATAAAGAGCCTGGTTCTACTAAAGTTAATAGTAAACTCGAATAGGAAATCGAAAAGATCCTCTTTTCCAAGGTATTTTATAATAAGCTTTACTATAAAATTAAATAGAAGAAATAGGATATAGATAATAAATAGTACCTTATATTAAACTTTAAGAACTTAGTACTTAAATTATATAAATTCTATAAATAGAATCCCGGTAAAGTAGGACCTTCTATCCGGCTAAATAAATAAATTTGGTATACTAAAGAGAATAAGTTTAATAAAGACTATCTAAATAATAATAAATCTTAATAATAAGGTTTCTATAACTAGAGAAAAAGAAGAAAAACCTAGATATTTCCCGGGTTTTATCTAAATTCTAGTATATTTCTTTTATTCTACTATATTAATATCTATTCTCTTTTCTAGAAATCTGGATAAAATATCTTCTTTTATTATACTAGATTATATTCTGCTATCTAAGTAAATTATAAAAAAAAAAGTGAATTCTTAAAGCTAAGCTAAAAATAAATACTTGCCTATATTAGTTCGAAATATTATTAAAAATCGAGAGAAATCTTCTTAATTACTTTAATCTTTATAATCTTAACTATTTATACTACTACTACTGCCTTAATAGAACTATTAATAAAAACGAAATAGATAAGAAATCCCGGTAATATATTATCTATAGCCGGACTAAATAAGGTAGCTTACTAGATCCTAAATAACTTGAATAATAATAGTAGTATTTTAAGTTTAGTAACTACTATTATTATTAATATAACTATTAGCTAAATTATCTTTATAAACGAAAATAGTAATTCTCTTATCTAAGAACAGGTTAATATATAGAATATAGCCTATATTACTCTTAAGAATATATCTGAAATTACTATAGAGGATATCTTAGTAGAAAGTTCTAAGGATAATAAAATAAAGGTTTTAGTTACTAGTAATAATAAGCCTAATAGTCTAATAGGTAGAATAAATAGTACTAATAAAGGCTTTCTTATTAATCTTATAGAGCCAAATACTAAAAGAGTTAAAAAGAATAAGGCTAGCTTATCTAAGAAATATAAGGTATTAGATAATAGCAAGAATTTTAATAATGAAAAGACTAAGAATAAAGAGACTTCTAGTAATAAAAAAGACTCTAACTATAATAAAGGTAGCCAAACTAGTATTAAAATACCTATTATAATTAGAAGATATATAGTACTAAATACTAGTTATTATATAAAGTACTAGTCTAAAACCAAAAGCTGGAAAATAATCCTAAATACCGAATTAAAGAAGTAATACCCTATAGATATTAACGAATTAGTAAATAATACCGTTTAAGAAGTCGGAAAACCCCTTAGAAGCTCCTATAAAACCAAAATTATATAGCTCAAGGCCCGGGAATTTAATAATAAAGTAGCTCAAGTAGCCGCCCTTAATATATAAGTTTCTATTATAGAGGAATAACTTGAGGATATATATATTAAGCTCGAGAAAGCCCAGAAGTTAATTAAGTAGCTCAAAAACGGTATAATTAAGCCAAATACTACTACCCTAACCAAGAAGAAAGGTAAGCAAGCTACTATATCGAAGCCTGTATTAACGGATAGACTTGATCTGCCACCCCTATTCGAAGACCGCCCGATAATAATAGTCCTAATATTGGCTATAGCCTATATAGTACTCCTAGACCATATTATTAATATGGGTATAGGCATAATACAAGTAATAGATACTAAGGACTAGCCGGAATATACTAGGAACTAGGTTATTCTGGTAGAGTTAAGACCATACTTCGATTATAAATAAGCTATAGGAATTAGACGGAATAGGATTAATGGCCGTTATTTCCTCTTTTTTCTTTTCTATATTACGGCTGAATAATCCCCTAAATAAGGGCATTTAGACTTCTTTTTGGGAGGGGGATAATATAACGGCTAGTATAAGGGTATAATCTGCCAAGGACAGGATATCGGAAACAGGTATAAAATAAAGCTAAGCCAGGATTGCTTGGACGGAATAATACTAAAGATCGAGGCATCCTCCCTACTTTGTTCTATAGCTTAGTATTTTCCAATATATAAGATTCTTTGAACTTTGAGCCTTCGACTATTGTATTGATCCTGCCGTTACAAAAAGAATATATTTAGAAAGGCTATATAAAGATTACTAGTAACGGGAGTAAGGAAGCTACTTAATAAGTAATTAATTAAGTATACGGGATTCTTATTAGTTAGCCCTTTCCTACTACCCAAATTTTCCGAACGAGGGGTAATTTTCTTGAAAACGCTGCCGCTTGCAGTAGCGTTTATTTTACCTTGCGAATATTGAAAGTTCGGTCTTTACAGGGCAAAAAAAAACGCTACCGCCAGCGGTAGCGTTTTCAATAGCAGGGTAAGTCGTAGTTTATTATTATTATTTGAGATAACTCGCCCGCAACGAGGTATTTCCTTGAACGGAGAACGAGGAGCTACTATTAGTATATTATACTACAACTCTACTAATTTTTTCTACAAGAAAAATGCTCGTTGTTATCGTAATAATTAATCAAAGGGGTCTTGCGATCGGGCGCACGCTTCACTCGGGCGGTGAGGGATGTGCGCGCTAGCCGCATCTGGGGCGCAGGTGCGGCAGCGTTTTTTTTTGCGGTGATAATCTTACATTCAATCCTTCAAGCGAGCATGATAATCATTATAATCATTTGCTACAATCTCTTTTCTTGCTTATTTTTGCCATTAGTGTTTCAAGCAAGACTTATGAATGAACATAATGTACCTTATTAATTCATACGGCGCGCGTGCCGTTTGCTGTAAGGGAGGAGGGGAGAGAGCTAGAAGCGCTGGAAACATGTGAGAGCTTTTATGTCTAGGGAGAAATGGAAGGCGGTGGTCTGATATGGCCTGGTGAGACATAGGCTTTCACGCTCATGTAGGTGAAGGCATTAAAACCGGTTTTGAAGCCAAGAATGAGTAGGCCTGGGACTACGAGGAAGAGCTGAAGGCATTAATAGAGGCTTGTAATTGAACTGTCTTTCTCCAAGCATCCAGCTACCTAGCATATTCGAGATAGGGACATCAACATTCTCAATTTCGGGCTAGACCTCCTTTGACACCATTGGATACAGACACTTTCTCTAAAATAGGAAAGACCTTGGCGGCGCGAGCGGGCAGCGATTCAAGATAAGAACGCCACTCTTCTTTGCAACCAACACACAGCTCTACTCCACCAAACTGTTCAGAAGCCTGAGCACCGTACGAGAGCTTATAACGATAAGCACACTTGCCGCAAAATCCTTCGTTTCCACCTTCCAGCATATCTGCAAGTCCTTCGATCAGCAATGTGTTGCTCCCGGCTATCACCTTTCTGTACCGTGCGCTCTGAGCAGATGCACTCGGCATCTCAGTAGCGTCAACTCTATTCCAGAGCTTTACATTCTGGCGTGTTTGAGCTACCACCTCTTCAGTTTCTGACCTCCCAATCATCAAACCGTCTTCGACAAATCGGTACCGTCGCATCATTATATGAATGGGGCCGCCGAAGGAGCGCAAGAAATTGGTCACGCATAGGTGCCCGGGACTATGTGCCCATGCAACGTCCAAACTCCAGAGGACTTCTCGGCTTCTGCGAAAACACTCTTTTCGCATCTTATAATCGGCGTAGGCGAAGGTGCTGTTAGTTTCTCCTTCGGCTCGATGCTTGTGAAAGGCAACAGCGTCATAGAGAGTGATGCCAACTTCGGAAAGTATCTCAAACTCGGCGTCGGTGAACCACACTTCATCGAAATCATTGCATGCCAGTGCTGCTGCCATGGAATAACGCGCAAGCGCATCAGAATCGCGAAGTCGAAACCACTCTCTCGGCGATCGAGCAAGTGAGTTCACATACCGGCGGAAGAGATCTGATTCCCGCCTGTCGCTGGACTTTTCTGCACTGAAGAGCAGAAAAGCTCGAAAGTGGCGAGCCATCTCATCGCGGCCTGGCGTCCCGGCAAAGAGGGTATCAAGTATCTCGACGAGGTTGTAACCAAGGAGATTGTTGCCAGCGGCTATATCCACAAGACTCCCACGGAACTCAGCAATAATCCCTATTATGACGGTTCGTGTGAATGCAATGTAGCGGTCCCAATTGGTGTAGTGAGGTATGATGCACCGCGTATACTCCCAGCCACAGGTCAATGCTTCTTCAATGAATTCAGGAGGAAGATCGACGCCTTGAAGATCATTCTTGATCTCAATTGGATAGTACCAATTGTCTAGAGGCGATAGGTTTTCCACCGCGAGATTTCTCCCTTGATTGTCCAACTTCAAAGTTTCAGTCAGGATAGCTGATGCGTCACCTCCGAGACCAGCGGCCTGGGTCGGAATATCGGACACAGTCGGCATTATTGTCAAAATACTGTGGCTTGTGCGTATGATGTAGGTAATATGTAACACTTGCAGGGAAAAGATCGAGAGAGAGAGGGTGTGTGCCGGACTGCAGACAACTCAAGACTAAGCTTATTATCTGAAGTTGATAGATTTTAATTCCTTCACTCTATGCTTGCACTTTGCTCCCTTTTATGATACGAACCTAGCCCTTCAAATCTTGGTTTCGATAAAGCGGCGTGGATATACCAACACTGCTTGCTGTGTTCGCAATGAAAGATCAAATACCCCCAAGCGGCACGGAGCCCCGTACGGGTATATACCCGTTCGTACCTTCCACTTAGGGATGCACGATTTCTAATTATTATGATTATATAATAATCAAGTTGTCAAATATGTATTTCATAACGCACTATATAAAAGAGTATATAAATTATGCATAATTCGTTACGTGGAAGGTAGTAAATTTATAGATTTGACCATTGGGAGGAATACGAAATCGCTAGTCAAATGGAGGCTTCGAATTAGCTAAGGTCACATGATACCTCATATGCAAGATAATATTACTATAATTAAGTCGGAGTGATTATATTACTATATTACGAATTCAAGTCCTAAATTATATAATTTTAGCATCCCTACTTCCACTAGTTACCACTGGTGGTTCATGAAAGCAACTTGGCCACACGAGCAACTTCGCCAAGTATTTTACATAGTAAATTTATATAGGAGGCACTTCTTTCTAGCTGCACTAGCTGGTCCGTGCCATGGAATTTAGCACACTAATTTTGTTGGTGGCCAAGTTGCCCGTGTGGCCAGGTTGCTTCCACGAACCACTAGTCGTAACTAATGGAGGTATGGACGTGTAACCCTACCAGGCTACACAGGGGGCTTATCCGCTTGTGCTAGACCGTGCACTTCTAAGCGAGTAAATCTAGCAAATCAGAGAGCAAAAATTCCATGTTAAGCGTTCTAATTTGCTGGGATTTGGCGTTTCTCCGCTACGCTGGGACTGTATTTTTGGGAGGGTTCAGGCTCAATTCTCCCCGTGATGCGAGAGCGAGCTCCACATCTGCCGTGAGCTTGCGTATCCTCCGACCGGGGATGCTAAAATCATATTATTTGGGACTTGAATACGTAATATTGTAATATAATCACTCGGACTTGATTATGGCCATATTATCTAACATATGAGATATCATGTGATCTTAGCTAATCAGAAGCCACCTTTTAACTGGGTATTGCTCCCTAATAATCAAATCCATTAATTTACTCCCTTCCATGTGACAAATTATGCACGACTTATATACTCTTTTATACAGTGCGTTATGAAATACGTATTTGACAACTATATAATCATGCCGGACTTTATTATTATATATTGGTAATAATTACAAATCGTACATCCCTACCTCCAACATGCAGAGCCAAACGTGCACCAACTGCAGCCAATAGTGTCATGCAGGATAACGTGGGAAGCAAGATAGGAAATAAGTTTAAGCGGGGATTTTCCGGCCAGATAGAATTAGTGGCGTCCCGGGATTTCTCAAGGAGACCAGGTCAATTATTGACGAAACCTCTGTTCTGCTTTGCTAACGTTGCAATTCTCTGTTAGAACTTTAGCCCCTGATTCAAATCTTAATACTCAAACTTGACACTTTTGTTTGAGACCACAACGGCAAATGCAAACCTGTAAGAATATGAAGCCATCCACTCAAGGAGTGAACAATTGATCAACCACAAAAATCAAGGCACTAGCTCGTAAAACTCTTTTCCAATAACAACGATATATCCATTTGATGCGATAGGCCGCGAATGCGGAATGCACGGACAGGTGGCTAATGCAATCCTTCGCCCGTCCACCCCAAGCAAGATCGAAATGCCCACATGCGGCACAACAACTGCATTTGCCGGATGCTGCTTTACTAGATTTTTCCCGGATCTCCATCGCCGGTAGCTGTTCATCAAATATCTCCAGTGTAGCTTGCCTTCCTAAAGTTATTCAACATTATAACAGGTTCAGTTTGCTTCGACTTGGCACCTATATCTTCGAGTTATCAACGTTATCGCACTTACTCCTGAAACTTTATTTCGAGCAAGAATGATTCTCGCCACAGCCTCAGATAATTGGCAACTATGCACAGCAGTCTTTCTCGTATTATGGCTCGGATATGTCGTCGTCCGTCGTCGGTACTTCCACCCCCTATCAAAAGTCCCTGGACCATTGCTCTGGTCACTTTCCAGTCTACCTATTCTCTACCACCAAGCTCTCAGAGAAGGGAAACTCATCCACGTTCTTCCCAAACTGCATGAGCGTTACGGTACTGTCACCATTTTTGCCAACCCTACCTTCCTTAAAAAAAAAGATATATCAACACCTCAGCTCTGCTCCGACAACAAAGTTAACAAAGCTCCAGGTCCAATAATCCGCATCTCCCCAAACGAAATTCACCTCAATGACCCGGCAAACTACGACAAAATATATAACGTCCTCAGCAAATTCACCAAAGACCCCTCTTTCTACGGCCCCATCGAAGGGCCAGTCCGAACACCCGTAATCCTAACCGTGATATCCAACGAGGCCCACCGAGCGCGCCGCTCAGCCCTCAATCCCTTCTTCTCGCGACGCTCAGTCCTAGATCTCGAGACCGTTGTACGCTCTAAATCTTTGCTGTTCTGCGAAATTCTTTCTTCCGCTCTCTCCAAGGACGAGATTGATCTTGAGCATGAGAGTAAGGATAAGAAGAAAGCATTCAATGCCCACGGCGCAATAAGAGCCTTTGCTACAGACGTTATTACTGAATATGCATATGCAAACTGCTGGAATTTTCTCGATGAGGAAGATTTCGGGGCTTGGTATCCGAGGGCGATTCGTGCTGTGCAGACCATGTTTGTTTGGTTCCAGACGTTCCCGAGATTGATTCCAGTTTTTGGGTGGGTTCCGGATCGGGTTAATATGTTGCTGTTTCCGCCTTTTAGGAAGTGGTTTGAGAGTCTTGATGTTAGTATTTCACTTGTGTCTTGTTCCCTCCTTCCTCGATTTCCCCCTTACTCTTTTGATTTTCCTTTTAAATGAAAAGTTGGTTTTACACGTGAGGCAAGGGTATTTCTAACCATATATGTGACTACCACTAGGTGATCCGAAATTTCATTAAGGAAGTACGCCGCGAAATCGATGATGAGGTCAAGCCCGAACGGCGAACCATCTTTCATGACCTGATAGATCCCCCTCTCGAATCAACCGGTAAGAAGCGACAGAAACTGTCCGACGAAGCCGTGTTCGCAGATGCCGTCGTTCTGACAGGAGCGGGTGTTGAAACAACCGGTGCCACTGCTGAACGAGCAATCTACGAAGTAATCAGCAATCCGGTTATATATAAGACGCTGGTGAAGGAGCTACGAGATGCATTTCCGGACGCTGAGAACATGACTTTGATGGCTTTGGAAGCACTTCCTTATTTGAGTGCTGTTATTAAGGAATCTTTGAGGTGAGTCATTCGTAGCATATTCCGAGTTTTCATTGGATTGTTATAGCCAGTTTCCACTTCTCAAGAAATTCCCGCCAACGGAGTCCAGAATCAACCCAGGTACACCAGGCCACCTTCCCCGCGTTGTCCCTCCGGGCGGCGCAACATTCAACAACATCTCCCTCCCCCCAGGGACAGTGGTGAGCATGAGCATCTGGCTCATGCACCACGACCCCGTTGCCTTTCCTAATCCCGAGACATTTGATCCTAACCGCTGGCTTGGCTCAGAGGACGAGGTTCGCGATCGTGAGCGGTGTCTTGTTCCATTCAGCAGAGGAAGTCGTAATTGCGTGGGAAAGAATCTCGCTATGAGTGAGCTGTACTTTTTAATTGGGACTGTGTTTTGCCGGTTTGATGATCTAGAGGTGCATCCTGATTTTGGAAAAGAGGATTTGGAGATGGTGGAGTTGCTTGTGGGGTATCGTCCGAGGAAGGCGAGGAAGTTTCGGGTTGTTAGAAATGGTGGGGAGTGAGGTTTGTGAGCTTCCTCGGTTATAATTCGAAAGGAGCAAATAAACTTATTACTTAATAAATACAAAATCAAAAAAGCGGTCCTAATTTCTATCTAGGCAGCGAGAGCTATTTCAATCCAGAATTCCCTCTTATAATATAGTAAGTCTAGTATAAGCTCTATAATACTTTTATTTTATATATTATTTAGTAATTAATTACTTAGCAAGTATTTAATTATTAAATAAAGAATATACTTTCGAGTTTTCTTAATTTCCGTAGCTTAAAAGAAAGAAGTTTTATAATTTTTCTTAGTTATATTTTAGTTTCTAATATATATATTTAAAGGCTGTATTTCTTATTTCTTTATAATTATTTAAAGTATATTCTTATAATTTATAATTTATATAATAAATAAACCCTTATATTATTATAAGTAGTTTTCTTTTTATATCTTATAAGTAATTTTAATATTTCTTTAATTATTATAATATAATAAGTTGTATTTTATAAAAATTACATTATTTTAATAATTATATAATTAAAAACTTATTTACTATTATATAACTTAGAAGTAATATATAAGAAAGTTAGTCTTTTTTATAATTTTCTTTATTTATTAATTAATTAATATTATAAAACTTAGTTTTAAGCTTGAAAAATAAAGTAAAATAGCTCTGATTTTAATAATACTAAACTAAAGAAAGAAGTATATATAAGTATATAAAGAAATTTACTTGTAATTAAAATAATAATCTTATAAAGTTTTAAGAAATCTTTATAAAGCAAATAATAAAATTTAATAAGTTTAAGAAAAACCAAATTATTATAATACCTTTTATTTAAGGCTGAAATATTCAAGATATATAAGTATTAATCTCGGGTATTACTTTAATTTAAATACTAATTAGTAGTAAAATATAATAAATATTATAGTATATAAAAGTAATAAAAAATAAAAGCTAATTATAAAAATTAAAAAAAGTAAGGAAATAGTATAAAAAATTATATTAAGATAATATAAGTTGGTATTTTAGTTAAAAACAAATATTAGCGCCCGAAAATAAGCTTATATCATTAATTTATATATTAATTTTAATTATATTAAGAACTAAAATAAAGGTAGCTTAGATTTTAGTAATAAAGATTACTCCTAAGACTAAAGAAAATACGCAACTTTGGAAATGCTATTAATTTTAAGTAAAATAGTAACTAGAAATTAAAGAAAAGTTGAAAACAAGAAATTATATAAAAAAAAAATGAAAATCCTTCATTAAAGCTTGCGCTGGCCAAGGGATAGATTTCGGCTCGCAGCTTTTCTTCTAACTGTTTTCGTGCAAGCCTGTCCAGTTCGGATTGCTGCTCGAGCATAGCTAGTTTGACAGATAGCACATGTAGCTGCGTGTTGTCTTCCATGATGCTAGAATTTGCTACTTGTTTGCGGGACGTCGAAGCATAATCGTGCTCGTAATCCCCCTTTCCGTGATTGCGAACGTCATCTCGTGGTTTTCAAATGGCGTGTCCACCACCATAGTTGCAGGAGTTGAGACGCAGCTTTCAGCCAAAGGCGTCGCACTGGATGCCTGCTCTGAGGCGGAGCGGTCAGTGAAGCAGTGCTGCCCAAGGGCTCTTCGGAATCCGGGACACAATCCTTAGTTATGCAGAGCTAACTGAGATCCCAATGGAATGAATGCAGACAAAGTAATTTCTCGATGCTAACGGCGATGGTTAAAAATATATTCCATCAAGGCAGGTCACGAACTGGGTTTACCAGAGATTTCTTAGAGCTCGTCCGTCACAGTCTCAGATTTCATGGCAACATATGCACATCAATCACTCTAAAACGAGCGACGTCAGGCCTATCTTTCTCTGCCACCACAATGCCGCATCCACCGGATTGAGGGTAGTGTATTCTTAGGTGCCAGAATGGCCTGCGGTGATGTCTAGCCTCCCAGTCTCGTGCCGTCCTCGCTGCGCATTCAGATTGCTGTTGCATCACTGTGATTGGCAGACGAGGAAACAGACTGCAGCGGCCGAATGCTGGTAACTGCAAGAATTCAATATTGGGCTCTTGCTCTGTGCTGGCTGAGACACTGCAGTAGCGACTGATTCGACATGAGCAGATTCCGAGACTTTTCGTGTAGAAGCTGAATAATAGTCAAGCATGCTTCCCCCCTTGTCAGCTACTCCTTCGACATTGTCCCCGCCATATGTGGAACATCCCAACCTGCAGGATTTTATTGTACCGGTAGCGTATCGACCGACCATTCAGGAGCGCCTGATTCCATTATACTTGCTGACTTGCTGCAAATAGGTCCCTGGTCCTCAGAATGTCCCTCGCCCACGCAGAACCACGACTAGCAGCAACAAAACACCTCCCCTTTGTCTTTAATAGCAGCCGACACCTCCCAGCTCTCTACCAACCAGAACTAAACAAGCTCTCATTGTCAGCCGTCAGGCAAAGGGCATCTGTCTTTCGGAACGGGTCAACCTCAATGCCTATTTGGACCTCCTCCATCGACATCCGATGAAGCGCCGGTATATCTTCGGCACGAGGGAAAGGGGGGTGGCACGAGCGTCTGCGGCCGCAGGGGTTAGGGGTTGAATCTTTGGCTTAGGATTCATTGCTCTGGAAGAATGTTGGACATTGATAGGAGCTGGACGAGAATTGTTTCAAGGGGAAGTTGTACAGTTGAGAGGGGGCATGGAGGAACTTGTTCCAGAGAGCAGGAGTACATTTCTAAGTCAACACATGGCATTGTCGGCGAAAGGCCGGATAGGGTTAGAAACACGAAGGCTGCATTGCACATAGAGTACGAGATACATTGAGATAAAGGGGATATCACGATGTAGATAGCCTCCGAGGGACAACGAGGTTAGCACCACCATGAAGGCGATACCACAAGGTACGAGACCCACGGTGCTAAGGGATCCTCACAATATACAAAAACTACGAGCTGCAATGAATTACGGTATCGTGACAATATTGTATTGACTGAAAAGCTCCTTCCAAAGAGCCTGTACTAGTACACGTTGATATGATTTTCTCTTCTCCTCCATGATATGCCATCTCCCTTCTCCCTCACGCGTCGTAAATATCATCCATGTCCTCCTCAATCTGGGGAGGAACATACACTTGATTCTCTTCTTCCTCCTCGCCTTCCTCCTCAATTTCCTTCATCTCCTCGTCTTGCTCCTCTACATCCTCCTCTCCTTCCTCCTCAACATCCTTCATCTCCTCGTCTTGCTCCTCTACATCCTCCATCACCTTGTTCTTCTCTCCAGCCAATCTTGTCTTTGCTGCTTCCTTTGCTGCCTTCGCTGCTTTCCGTTGCTGCTCTTTATCCCACATATACAAAGCCCTATCTCTAATCCAACCGCTATCCCTCATATCATCCAAGCGATCCTTGACCTTCTCCAACTGCCTCATGAGTGTTGATTCAACAGACCGAAACTTGTCCTTCCACTCCTCCATGCTGCATCCGTTGGGAGGGCTACCTCTGCAATCCTTGTTGGTGAGGTGACCCTCTCGTGGTCCTTTCTTCGCCTTGGTTCCGGTTGGCACAAAACCTGTATCGGGGAAATCTATGCCTCGAACTGGGAATTTTGGGCCGTTATGGTTTCTCTTTGTAGTACCTTTGGGCTTGGAAATGGTCTTGGGTACTTGAGAAGGCGAAGGCTTTGTGACGAGTGGCTTTTTCGGTGCTGCTGGCTTAGCTTTCTTGACTGGCTTTGCCTTGGGAGTCGGTGGCTTGTTTCGGTTGTTCGAGGTCGAGGCCGGACATTGAAGGTCAGCTTCTGGACTGGCAGACTTCGGTGGTGGAGAAGAGGATGGTCGGCGTTTTAATTCATCCTCACTCTCGATGTCGGACTCAACTGGGAGGATCTTTCTGCCCGGGGGTGGTCGAGAGACATGTAGAGGAGGATCGGTAGGGCTGCGAGTGAGGATGCATTGGACTGCGTCGTTGGGGATTGTCAAGCCAGAATGAGGGTCGACTGTAGCAGGTGCGGGGGCGTTGGGTAGTGCGTCCAGACCGTCGGACGATTCTACATCGTTGGGTGGGACCTCCGGGCTGTTGTCGCTCGACATTATGGCTTCTTGAGTGTACCACGTAGATCTGGGACAATTGAGGTCGTTGTCTTGAGGCAGTTGTGGGTTGTGTCAAGGCGTCGAGGGTTGAATTTTTCTCGATCTCGGATTTAGAATAAACGACCAAACCGCGCTAGTCCCGAATCGCGCCAGCACAACCCCATTGTTCTCACTCTCTTCAGTACATCCTCCAGATCCCAAGGAAGATATACTCGGCTTACCTTTTTTTATACACACAATTTTTTGATTTTTTGTGTAGCTTCAAACTTACCACCCATTCCTTTTGATTGCTTGACAGAAAATTTACTATTGCTGTATATGAATTTGCCTCTGTAATATTTGGATTAACTCTCATCTAAAGTCCAAGGCGCTTGGTTGGCTTTTATCTGTTAAGTGTTGAAGGAGAGTTTTGCCCCTGAATGCGGCCGCATTGGTCATGTTGACTTCAAGGCGAACGCTCATTGGCCTACGAAGCGATCCTGCTTGGTCCGAGCGTTTCACCCCTTTTCAGCGAAAGACTGGACGAATGAATTCAGACTGTCCCGCAAAACGGAGGTAAAATGATTTACATTGATCTGCATTAATTTCAAATGACATGCAGCTCTGGGATATTAGAAAATAGTTCCCAAAATGAGCTAGTGCTGGCCCAAGCGTCCGCCCCCGTTTCCTGGCTGCAGTCTGGACAATTGGTGCAGAATGTCCTGCCAAAGGCTAGTACAATAGTTTATGCTAATTTTGAATATCCCTTATTAGTTCGGAATAATAGAAATTGGTTCCTGAAAAACATAGCACTGACTCCAGCATTTCACCCCCCTTTCAGCCGAAAACTGGACGGATGACCTCCGATTGTCCCACTAAAGGGTGGTACACTGATTTACCTTGTTTCTGAATATCCCTTCGCTCTCTGGAACAACCATAATTGGAGCAGATAGGTTAGATACGTTTACTTAGAATGTCCTACCAAAGCCTGGCACAATGATTTATGTCGACGCTGAATGACCCTGAGCTCTCTGGAACAATGGGAGCGAAGCAAACTAGACGAATGAACTCTGAATGTTCTACAAAGGCGAGTGCATTGATGTACCTCAATTCTGAGTGCCCTTCAGGTTTTTAAAACAATGAATCTGGAGTAGCTGGGACGAATTGACACAGAAAGTTCTGCCAGAGGCTAGTGCAATGGTTCATATTGATTCAGGATGTCCCTTAGGTTTCTGAAACAATGAAAGTAGAGCATACTGGACCAAAAAAATTATTAATGTATTATTGAGGGCTGGTACAATAACTCACATTCATTTTGAATGTCTCCTACTAATTTGGAGTATAAAGGGGTTCTTGGAAAAAAGATGGAGCCGGCCCCAGCACCTGAGTCCCAGATGAGAGAAGGTGGAGCAACTTTAGTATTCTATTTTTGTGGTCGCATTGCATTGGAATGCACAAGGATGACTTGGACCAATAGATGAGCCGCTTGTATGTTGAACACCTGACGAAGTTTGCCAGGGCGCCTTCCCTTTCCAGTAGCAGAATGGATTAATGTTCAGCAAATGGCTGGTACAGTGAGTTTCAATGAAACTGAATGTTCTTGAGTTGTCTCGATTAGTGAATTGAACTCTGCAAAGGAGACATAGCTAGCAAAAGCCTCTTTGCCATTCAGCTGCAGAACAGAGAGATCTGGAAAGCGGAATGTTCCTCCACAGGCTGGTACAATGCTTAATATTGGAACTCAATGTACTTTAGCGATGCGTAATAGCGGATTGGGGCCTCTGATCAGAAAAGAGGTCATTGAGGGGTTGACCTCTTTTAGGTTTTGATAAGACAATCACCTTTGGTCTCCTCTTTCGGTTGTCGTATCAACCGAACACTGTCTGTCTGGAGAGTCGATTTGCAACGCAAAGCACGGAGTGCAGCTCACGTCTCACTCTATGAAATTCCATTTTCTTTAGCAAAAGCATCGCAACATCGCCGAGGCATAATTGACCTGAATCAGAATCAAGTGGCACCTGCGCCAATTTCTCGTCCATAGTCTCTGGGAGGATCTATCCTGCGACGGCCAACACCGAGGCTTCTGGCCTCTCAATCGCGGCACTTTCTGCACGAGCGCGTGAATTGTCTTTCTGGCCAAACCCTTCTTGCGCCATTTCTCGATCATGGAGAAAGAGTCAATGACTAGAAAAACACCAATATCCAGTTCGTCACCCCAATCGCACGCCCCGAGATTCCTTGTAATTTGTTTGTGCTCTATTCTTAGTCACCCGTATCAATCAAAGATCCGTGTTGCAATGTCTCTCAAGCGCCCTTGGCGGAGAACATCTATTCCATAAATAAAGACTGAATGACCTCCCTATCAATGAAAATGGCAGTTATTTTTCAATGCTCCTGTCGCCATGGGTACAGAAGACATGGAAATCCTCACACCACCCTGCGTAATTGTCTAAGTCGCACTAGCTGCAAATTTGACCTCCACATTTATATCTTTTCCGTTAGTTGAGTTCTGGAACTCATGTAAGAACAATTCCTCCGTCTCAATACCGAAGTTGCCAGTTGGTACGTTGGTTCGAGGTCCGGTGATTAGGATTACAGTGTGTTCGAGATCGAAAAATCTAGCACCGAGGGCATCTGGAGAATATCAGAAGACTGGCAAGAGTGGATAGTGGCAGGAGGCACCCAAGCGTACCGGCTTCATCTTCTGCTTCTGGGATGTCCTCTGCGGCTTTTCTCGTAAGTTTTTCTCGCAAGCTCATTCATGGTGTTACTCCACTGCCTTGGCTGAATAATTGAGTGATATTTTTCAAGCAATGAAGGTTGGCTAATGCGATGGTGAGCATTCGTTGTGGAAGACGGTTGCGACTTGGTGAAGGAATTGCAGCATCGAAAGCCTCGTTTGATTAATGTTTTGATATTTCGATGGTGAGAGGCAGATAAAGGAGCTCCTGGCAATGAATGCGGAATCTGCGATTAATAGAATGATTGCTGAAATCCGAATTTGGTAAGAGAAAGCACTTCTCAGGGGCGGCATGGACTCGAGGAAGGAGCGCACCTGTAATATTGGAGTTGGCTGTTTCATCATTTCAGCACACAAGCTTCACTATTGCGACTTCTGCTGCACCCTCCCTCTGCAAATTGAAGGGGAATATCACAACCAGTGATAGGCATGGAATGACGGTGGTATCGTATTCTTGGGGTTCTTGCGGTTCTTTACAAAGTACGCATAAAATTGAAGATTTGGGAGAGAGTAAAAATTGAAATCAAAGCCTCTTAGTTATCTAGTCAAAGAAGCATCAAAGCATAAACGACTGTGTGACGCAGATATGCCTACGGTCGGTGCAGGGGAAGGGCCACTGAAGGGCGGACAAGAAGAAAGGGGGTGCTGTTGGTGTAGAAAGGGGGACAAATTGTGCACCATGCCCCAAGGAAAGTGACAATAAGAATGGGCTTAAAAATTGATCCGTTCCTTCTATCTCATTTCCCAAGTCTCTGGGCAGGTCCTCAATATCAACAGTGTCGACTAGGCAACAAAGCATCGATCCATCCATTATAATTCCAAACTTCCACAGCAGACCAGCAATATTCTTGTAATGAATTCGTTTCCCAAGCTCACCATTTATAATTTGACCTTGCTTATTTGTTCCGGAACCTGTGTAACCAGCAAGCCTTTCTTCACCGCACTCTCCAAGTTCTCCAAGACCAAAAGTTCCATATTTCTCTATCAAATAATCAGCACAGCTCTTTCCACTTCCATTGATAAGAATTCGAACATACCTGTGTCTCCCAGGTACTCGTCCCAACATGCGGCAAAAGCACGACATTAGGATTGTTCAACAACCCTTCGTTGACCTTCGGCTCCTCTTCATACACATCCAACCCAGCACTAAACACCTTTCCCTCCTCCAACGCATCCACAAGCGCTTGTTCATCAATCAATTTCCCTCTCGCCGTATTAACAATGACAACACCCTGCTTCATCAACGCGAACTCCTTCTTACCAACCAGTCCCACGGTCTCTTTCGTCAACGAGCAGTTCAAACTAATAACATCACTGCTTTTCAATAATTCCTCGAAACTAACATATTTCGCATCTTTCTCGAGCTCGGGTGATAACTTGGATCGGTTGAAATATTGAATGCTCATCCCGAATGCTCGTGCTCGTGCAGCAACTTCTCGCCCAATACCACCCATGCCCACGATCCCGAGGACTTTTTGCTGAGGGTCGTACCCTAGTTGAGGGGAGGCACCACGCCAATTTGAAGAGCGGACGGCGGTATATGGGACGTGGATGCGGCGGAGGGCGCCGAGCATGAGGAAGATTGCAATATCTGCTGTGGCGGCGTTGACGGCTTGGGGAGTGTGGGCGACTTGGATGTCTGTTGGGGAAGAAGTTAGCCAATGGCGTTGGGAGTGGGGATGAGAGGGCAGACTTCGAGATGTACAGGCTGATACGTCAATGTTATCGTAGCCGGCGCCATTATGGCAGATATATTTCATTGAAGAGGGCAGTCTGGAGACAAGCTCGGCGTCGAAGGGGCCTGTCAGCTGGGACTTGTCAACACTTTCTCTCTCCAAAGCAGGATATGGAGAACTCACTGATGTTGACTCGTTACTTCTGTATATCGCAACAACGTCACTATAGCTTCCATCTTCGCAAGCTTTCAAAAATTCCTGTCTTGTGGCTCCGGTAAAAGTCTAGCACAAAATCAGCTAGAGAATATGCACAAAGAGACAGGATTCACACCTTCAGCTCAGCAAAAGCTCCACACTCCTCCCACTCCTTCTTCACATGTGTAATTGCACCGATCAGCAACACGGCAGGCTTCCCCATCTCTGCTGACGAAGCCGGAGAGGCTGTTCCTGGTGTTGGCTCGGATGAAGAGGCGCTCGACATGACGATTCAAATATCTCAAAACAAAAACTGGTTCTACCTGGCAGAAAATTCCAGAAGAACCGAAGTAAGAAATGGGGCAAGATGTTTTAAAGGAAAAGGAAAGTTGTCAGCCCCACGAGGAGAAAGTTAATCGTGGGGTACAAGTCCACCACGCATGTGTTCATTTACCTAGCTCCACGCCTTCTCCATGGATGCTTGCCTTCTCCGGCCAATACACGATGGAGGATATTTGCTCCCGTCGGCTGGAAAACGGGAATAGGAGAGGTAGATTTTGCTTTTTGCGGAATTGGGGAGGCAAAGGAAGGATTGTGAGGAATGGAGTCATTTGCCGCTGCTGTCGGCCTTTGACGGCAAATGCGGGGTACTGGACAAACCTTGTTCAAACTTCGCTGCTCCAACGAACTCTTCTGCTGCAACGAATCGAGGCCTCCCCCACTCTACCCGATGCTGGATCGGGGAATTTCCTCCGGAAAACTCAGCGGCTTGAATGGCCAGCATATTATTAGACCGGTCCAGTGCGTTGCTTCCGTTGGTAATCACCACCTCCCATTCTGAGGTGCATACAGATACGGACATGCAGGCTGATACATTTTAATGGCTAGACGATCTCTACCTCCGAGGCAAAGCGCCCGATGAGGCCAAACTCCTGCAGTATCATGCCGCTTCGGCGGGGAATCGTGTGTACACCCTGTGCCGATGAAGATTCCGTGGCAATTGTTGAAGGCGAAGGAGGTTTCTCGCTTCCGGATGGAGAATGCGCAGTATATTTCTCTGCTATATGTGTTGCTTGAAATTACAAATATGTAAGTTCTGTTCTGTTTTTTGGCAGGAGTGGTGCTGATATTCTAGTCTTATTTTTAGAAGCCCGTAACGAACCAAGAAAACCGGCACCCAAACCCGAAGACTTTGAGGAACTGAAACAGACATCGGAGACACAAGAGAGCTCGAAATTACACTCCCATCGACGGATCATGGGCCACACGTTGAAGGAAATAGCGTGCTCAGCTTCCTCGCAAACATTTCCCTCGAGCTTGGCATTGTCCATTGAATGAAGTCAAAGCTATTCTGTTAATATATTTCGGTATATCCACCCACCCTTTGGGTACCCTAGCCGAATCTTCATAGCTCGTGTTACTTTCCACAAATACGCTACCAAAGCCACATCGGACATCGCGGGAGAGTGGGAACAAATCTGTTGTCTGCTTACCACCAGCGGGATCGTAGCCTGCCATCCCGTTGCTCTCCAGCGAATCTACTCGTCAGATAAATATAGGACAGCTTCTGTGATCGATTTGTTTCGCCTTTTAGCCAACCGCTGCCATTCAGTGCCTCAAATCAAAAGTTCGGTCCAAGATACTTTGTCACAATAAGACTCAAGGATGATTCCAGGGGTTCTCGGAGGGACTACTGAGCGGGGTTTCCAATCCGGCGTTGATGCGGGTAGCAGGTACAACAGCCTGCGAGACGCTGAATACAGGTCACTCTCTTAACGCGTAAGCCGGCCGACATTTCACAAGAACACCTTACTCCTAGATGGTACCACCTGGCCCTCTCCCTCTCGCGACTTCAGCTAGCATAGTCCAGTGGCACATAAGATCCCCTCATGATGGCTTCGATTTCGGAGATACATGACCACGACACCTGGGGGAGGACATCCCTCGGACGCTTCAATCTCCGGCGCTCTTCATGGCGTAGGAAAGACGAGTTCACATGATGGGTCGTTGGCGAACGGAATGATGGCAATATATTGTGTATATTACTCGGCAAGGATATAGAGCGCGGAGGTCTCGCGATGGGTGTGTGAGAATAGCGTCACATGTATCCGCCCGTCGGACCTTCTAACTTCAGCTTCGAAAATCATAAATCTGAGTAAGGATCTGTTCACCGTTCGATATCGCGATCCTCGTTATTGATCGGCGTCCATTGTTCACTTGTGATAGATTGAAGCTGTAACGGTAACGCAGGAAAGGTTGCGGAATCCGCGCTATATATATGAAGCAACAGGACTTCTTAACCTTCTTGAGCCAAAGTGAGAATCCCAAAAGTACGAAAAAAGGGAAATGAAATTGCACTCGTCTATCGAAAACAAATCGGCACTCTGCACCATCCGCCGTCGTTTTGGACTTCAATAACCCGAATTTGCGGAAGAGGAGGCCCAGCATGAAGAACCATGCAGTGTTGTTAATGGGGGAGAGTCGAGTGGGAAAGAGTTCGACCATCGCACGAGTGCTTCCCCCTTCCCCCCTCCGCCTCCCATCCACAATCGTTAACTGATGACTGACGGATGAAACAAAACTGCTAAAATCTCTCCCCCTACTTCTACGACCCAGGCTGGGATCGCGATAGCCAAGAAATAACCATCAACGACGAAACACACAAAATCGAGCTCGAAGACCTCAGGATCTCCATCACTTTAGACTAGCTATCCGATCTCGACGATCGTGTCATCCAAACAGCTGAAGACTTTATGTTCGTTTACGACGTTACCTCCAAAGCCTCGTTCGACAACATCAAAGCTACCACTCCGAGATTCGAAGGGCAGGAAGATCAAGTAGACCGGTGGTCATTGTGGGGAATAAATGCGATGATGTTGACGAGCGGGAAGTTGTCGAGGCCGCCGGCCGTCAATTGGCAAAACACTTGAGATGCAAGTCTGTGGAAGTGAGTGCGAGGAATGGAACTGGATTGGGTGAGCTAATTCTCAACCTCGCGACGGGCATTGGTAGATTGAAGAGGAAAAAGACAAAGCTAGCGACGAACATGAACTTTTAGAACCTGGGGAAAGCATTACTGGATGTTTTAGAGAGGGTTGATAAAGAGTTGGCTATCCCGGTGCACAGAACTTGAGAGGATCTCCGCTCGCTCAGATGCCAGGAAGCCGGGGAGCGGCTTGGATACTGAGGTTAAGAGGAAGACACATTGGAGCCATGAATATTCAGACCGATCAAGGATCTGCGTCCCAACGACCACGACAGAAACAGAACTGCTGGGCGATCTCCTGTTCAATTCCGAGGAAGTCTTTCACCGAACCTCCTCGAGGAGAACAGACTTCAACCTTAGTAGCAAGCGGAGATCCAGGCGAGCACTCATTATGACGGAACAACAATAATCTGAGCTTCGTGGCCACTACTTCAACCATGTCACTTCCGACAGAAGCTTCCTGCGCCATCGCCTACGACTTGGAGCTACATGTACACGAGTGAGTTTGTCCTGGTTAAATCAAGTTCGAGGGCGGAAGCTGCCCTAAAAAAAAGAATTGCAGCACAGCCAGCCTTGAATACCAGTCGCTGAAGATTTGACCCTTGCTGTCAGCAGAGGACGTGTTGTCAACTTATGATGGGAAAGGGCTCGGCGAAACCACCACTGCCTCTTGAATCACATCGAGACTAGAGATCTCCCCAACATCTCTCGTGCATTGCTCTCCGAATTGTTTATTCTCCATAGCGAATTGACCTCATACCACTTTCGCTCTCTGTGCAGTTCTTCGGCTCTCCGTTCGAGGAGGGAACCCCCCCCCAACCTCCTTCAAACACATTGACATAGAACCAGCAGCCCCTGGAGCAAGTTATCAAGGAGTTGTGCCGTCAAAACGGTGTCAGCATTTCCAACAGCGACTTGTCAGGCTCTGCGATCTATGGAAATAGACCAACTCAACCCTCCCGCCATCATCGCCCACAACAAATCAACAGACCAGATTCCGGAGTGATCGGCTTTGACGAAGGAAGTGGACGCCTGGCGAAGTCCATCACATTTCGCCTACCAGCCCTCACACAGAACGCTGTCGAACCTACTATCCAACATGCTAAGCGTCCTCCTCCAGGTCTCTCGTTCCCGCTCTCCGACTTGTCCACGATTCGTAGCTAGTTTGCTTCGAATACTCTCATTCGGACTCCTAGCACGTCCCTGCTTGCGTCCTTCCCCAATTCAGCTCTGACCTCTGCGCCAATTTCCTCTGTCGAGCCACGCTAGTTCTCCGTTCTCCAACAACGGCCCCTTCGTCTCGCCCTATATTACAGAAGTAGATGAGGAGTAAAATGATAATATTTGTTGCGCAGTTGATGCAATAATCATGCCACCACCAACATCCACACCGCCCATAACCCAAATTTGATCATCGAGAGCATCGAATATACACAACGTTCTTTCATCTAGCACAACAGTGGCGTGGATCTTGCACAGCAATTACATCGCGTTCACTGTCACTTGCCCGTATTTGCAGCTGGCATCTACGATATCTGCCTCTCTTTGCATCCATTGCAGCTTTCCCTACAACTTTGCGTTATCAATTTTATCATGAGGAAATGAAATTACGATTTTTGAGTCTGAGCACATAGATATTTGTAGTGCTTCACCATGTTCGAACCTGATGGTCCCACCCTCAATCATTCCGCACCAGACTGTACGTTTTTCAAGCGGCCAAAACCACATCTAATGTCTTCTTAGAAATGATTGTCCTACTGATTTGAAGTACCTCCTTCTCTCGCGATATTTGAACGTCACTCCGAATTTATTTAATTTCACAAGCCGATAGCGCCCTCGACGGAGTAATCCTCAAAGCTGGGCTGGTCCAGGATTACTACCTGGACGCGACATCTCAGATTTTCGAGCACTTGTATCTGGCTTCGCCCTCTGACGAGCGCAGATTGTTAAAGTGGGTTACCAACATACCTGGGATCCAAAACTGTTCAACTATCCTCAAGTCTTTTCCCAGAGCCTCCAAAGGAGCAACTGCACTTCCGCTCGCCCACCAATTGCCTCAATGGCTCAATGGTGTCACTTGAAAGCTGCCTAATTTGAACGTGGTCATGCATCTACAATCCTCCCTTCCCCGGGTCCAAATATGCAAGCTCCGGTTGATAGCACTCGTAAGTTCACTTGTAACTATATCATAAACTGCTTAATTAATAATTTGTCGCCGTCTTTAAGTACCGGTAGTGGCTATGGTCCAATTGCTTCTCACTGTACCACTTTTCACGCCGGAAGATGGAAGGCAACGTTTCCCCTACGTTGATCGCGGCTACCGCTGCCCATCGCTCAACACGACGTCCCTTTTCCCTGTACAATCCAACATGTCAGTTCCAGCGGCAGAGGAATGCCGGCGCGTTGAAGTTATATGTATTGTATGGTTGGGGTAGCGAGACACCAAGGCATCACTCGTGTGGAGAGGGTCGCTTAAACGCTTTGGGGCCAGGCAGGTCATGAAAGGGCGGGTACGGAGACAGCGGCATAAAGTGACGGGAATACAGGGCATGCATAATTCTAGGGCCTCTAATATGCCCTGTAGTGTCTCACTTGGCCCTGCAGCCACTGTAATTACACTGAGTCAAGGCCATAAGACCCCTGAAGGCTTACTGAAACCTCCTATAGCTCGATTAGGACGTTATATTAAGCCACAGCATTCTATAGGGCCTTAGCCCCTATATTTTTAGACGTGCGTCCGTAATCGGTAGCAGGGTAAATTAAGCTTTTACCCCCCTATTAAGCTCTCCTATATCCTTTATTCTTCTTTACTCTTACTTCAATTTATTATAGCTACTTTTAGAGGTCTTTTTGACTTTCCTGATTTATTAAATAGGCAATTAGAGCTCTCGTTACCTCCTGATTTGTCTAATGACGAGTATTCTGATAAGTATACTAAAGATAAAGATAATATATGGTATAATTTACCTACTAATTCAGAAGACGAGAATAAAGACAATAATTTAAGCCTACTACTTTTGATACTTCCCATATAACCTGTACCCTTAACTGAACTTATTATTTCTATTACCATATATAAAGAGCATTTTACTAGTACGAGAATCAAGGCAATTTATATACTTGAGGATAGAAAAACTCCGGCTCAGATCAAAAACGCTATAGGAGTACCCAAAATAACCGTTTATTAATTATATACTATTACTAGAGAGTATGGCTAGAGAGAGAATAAGGATATACCCTTGGAAACAAGTTATATCCTAAATATATTATAATCTGGAAGACCTCTAATTTTGATTAATGCGATTAAGTATATTTTAAAGATTATACTTCAGAACTCGACTATAAGAGGCTTTTCTTATACTATAATTATAAAGGAAGTAAGAAAGTACGGGTATGAAATTACTCCCAGAACTATCTGGAAAGTCCTCAAGCAAGCAGGCTATTCTCAGTATAAATTAATAGTAAAGCCTGGATTAAATAAATTTAATAAAAAGGAGCGATTGGACTAGTACTTGGAGCGAGTATACTAGATATTAGAAGACTGGAAAAATATGATTTTTATAGACGAGACTATAGTATAATTAGGAGATATAAGAGGCAAGAGACATATATAGAGATTACCTGGAGAAGCATATAATAAGCATTATATATAAAGAAGGTAGAAGGGCTTTTCTGAGTTTATATTTTGGGGAGCTTTTTCTTTTAATAAAAAGGGGCCTTATTATATATGAGAAAAGGAGGCTATAGAGAAAAAGAGAGAGTATAAAGCTGATCTTAATACGAGGAATTCGTTAATTGAAAAGGCTAATAAACAAAAGTAGGAGAAAGAGTAAAGGAAGTGGCTAAGGGATTAGAAAAAGATTTATGGCCTGGTACCAGGAGATATACAAAAGGTATAAAAGCATAATAAGAAGACTAGAGCCTTTGTTATAAAGAATAGACAAGAAGGAATCAATTAGTATTAATATTAGAAGAGGAAATTAATTGAGAAGCTCTTGCCCTTTATAAGAGAGTACCAAAAGGATTACCCTGATATAATTATATAAGAGAACAATATACCGGCCCACAAATTATATTACTAAGGGAAGTTTTATAATCTATAGAAGATTATAAAGATACTTTGGCTCCTATTTACTTCTTTTGAGGGGGTGCGGGGTTAATTAATCGCTTTAGGGGACCCTTACAGGGCTTATAGGGACTAGGATATTATTATGGGGAGATAAAACTAAGACCTATAAGGCCTATTAGTGGCTTTTATTAATGTATTATGAAATATGCCCTGTATTCCCGTTACTTTATGCCGCTGTCTCCGTAGCTTTAATAGCTTTGGTTTGCAGAAAAAGAGCCGGAGTCCCTCACTTGATGCGAAAGATCAACAAGATCAACCAGGTTATAAAATGGCAAACAATGTTTTTGTTACAAGACCTGACTGCGCATGATTGAGGCATCCTTTCCCAGAACGAGCTTCCCAAAGCCACAACTCTTTGTCCATAGAAGCCAAAAGTACTCAACAGCGCGTCTCGAAATACTCAAATGAACGCCATTCTATCGACTCAACATTATATTCAATATTCTGTTCAAGAGTTGTCAATGGGCTCAAACAGTCAAAATGCGTAAAACAACATTGCACTTATGATGGAGAAGTATACTGGCGCCCACCGCGTTACTTGAATCATTACCTGGCAGAGCAATTAACAGACTGCTGTGACGCAGTCTCCCAACGTTTTATTGCTTGACACTGAGACTGGGAGACCTGGTCAGAGGTGTAGAAATTAACATCTTTTGTGATCTTTTTTGTCTCAGCTTTTGATGAGACTTCTGCAGTCCCGAACGGCGTCTCTGGTACAAGTTCTCTGGCTCGACCGTATCGGCGTTGAATGAGGTGCTGGAATGAGGCCGGTACCATGCTTCTGGGGAACTTTCGAGATTACTATAGAAAGGTTTGCTGGATAAGGGAGATACAAATTCCAATGAAGGAGCCAGCAGTCGCGAAGCCTCTGCACCCATGTCTGGTAGGAAAGCATGCCAATACAAAGGTAGTAAGTCTTACAAGTTATTGCTTCTCGTGAACCCCGATTATTCTCGCTGAAGGATAATGAACCAATCCGAGAGAGTGACAAAGGTTTGGCTAATGTTGGGAATAGAAGAAGAGAGAACCACAGTGATGAAAGCAGAGGTGGCAATGCGACGACGTGGTTGAGTGAGACGCGCTTGATTGCGGTGTAGGGAAGCCTCAGCAGATTCGTTAAGGTTGCTTCCTTGACCTCATTGAAGGCGCTCTTCTCACTGCCTTCTACACCATTCGGCGCTCCTTCCACCTTCTCAGTACCAGCATTCCTCACTCCGAACGAATTAACGGCGTGAGCAGTAAATGAGAAGTCTTTGCTGCTTCCAGTGTCACCAATCGACAGATTATTCATTACTAATAAGACTTACGATTATGAAATGAGAGAGAAAGTATGAAAGTTATAACAGGGTTCCCCGACCGGGTTGGCTTGTCACAGCTAAATTATGACTTTCGAAGGCGCGGAATCCAGGATATTGACCAACGCCAGCGAGATCGAGGTACTTCTGTCTATCTGAGATTTCACACTTGTGAGTCCAGCCAAGTTCTGCAAAGTAACGCAAGGCTTGTATTGGCAGTTGTCTGGTGAGTCGAGACTGCTCCCTGGCTTCATCAAAAGCGTTCTTCTCTCCATCGTATGCGCTACTCGGCTCTTTTCGACCTTCTCAGCACTGGCATGCTCACACTCCTTGTCCTCTTGATCGCGACTCTCGATGACCTCCATGGGCTCGGACCCATGCTTCACCATGTTTAGCAATGCCATTGTCTTGCGCTCCAGTATCATCATTAATTTGCTTGGCGCCATCGTTGTCGTCCGAAAGAACTAACGGCGAAGGCAATAGAGAGCTTGAACCTGCGGCGACTCAGTGGTTTGCGGAACAGGTGGTGGCAGAGAGTTTCTACCTGGATCATATACATAGTCCGAGGCCGAAGTCTGGGAGCGTTGTTCCTGGTCCCAATGATGAACAGTCTCAGCCGATTCGTTAAGGTTGGCTTCCCTTTAAGTCTGTTAGTCAAGGCAGGCTCGGCAACGATTGCTGAGTAATCGATTAGTAATCGATTACTAAATGATTATTCTACCGCTTTTACCCTGTATCCCCCCATTTTTTTCTTCTCTCTCTCTCTCTTCTTCTCTCTATTTTCCCTGCCTCGTACACTAATTTTTTTCCAAAGATATTATCAAAATGTCTTCTTTATTTAAACCAGATTTATTATTTACATAATTAGTTTTAGTAGATTCCACTCCAAGTACTCTAGATATATCAAAGTTAAGAGCACCTTATTAGGAATTTTATTATATTCCTACTCCAGATAATCTTAAGTAAGACATTCTTTATTATACCCTTTATAAAACTGAGCCATATAATATATGAATATTAAGAAATATAGGGGATTATTTAAGCCGCTACTACTAAATTATAATATTAAAGGCTAAAAGTAAGAGCCAAATTATTATAAACTAGTAACTCAAATAACTCTGGTATAAAGCTTAAGCTAAGGAGGGAAATAGGATTAAAGAGTTTAATAATAAGGTCCTTGGAGCCTGCCTTAATATAGTAGTTATTACTAAAGCTCTAATCTCTCTAATTATTATACGGAATCTGTCTTTTAGTCTTATTAAATAGCCGGAATTTTATACCTTTTGCCAAATTCTAAATCGAGCTTATAAGAGCAAGATTATAACCTCTTATTCTAGAGTTTATAATAAAGTTAAAGAAGCTTAGAGAAAGTATAAGATTATTATATAAAAGACCCTTTAATTAGTAATCTTACTTATCCATATTTCGCTCGATATTTGGATCTCCCTAAATTAATTACTTTTTCTAGTAGTTTATATATACTTTACTATATATAATTATAAGAAGCAAAAAGCTCTTCTTACTTTCTAGAGAATATCTAGCTATAATAAAGAGAACTAGTTCTCTATTCTTTATTCTATTCTTGAGGATTACGGTATTATATAAAAGCTTAGGGCTATTATTACTAATAATATTTCCTTAAATAATATTTTTTATTAATATATTCAAGCCTTTTTAGTAAAGTTATATAATAGGAAGTAAAATATAAAGAAATAGTAAGTTCGCTATATTAGCCATATTATTAATCTTATTATTTAAGCCTTCCTATTTATAGATATAATTAGAGCAGAAAAGCTTAAATTATATAATGGCCAGAAAGAAACTAGAGAGCTTGCGGATAAGGAAATAATTAGGGCCAAGTTTAGGCTCTTGGAACTACTTAGCTAAGCGTATAATATTATTATTTATATTTATAGATTACCAGGCTATATGGCAGCCTTTAAAGCTCTTATAAAAAGGCTAATTCTAATAGATAATTAAATAAGGTAGAATAGCTAGTATAATATACTTTTTATACTTCTTAATTTAAGGCCTATAGTAGAAAAGTATTACCAGAACTATAAGAAAAAGCTGGAACTAGATCTTTTAAGTTACTAAGACTAGAAAAAGCTTTATATAATTAAGGAATTCCTTAGTTCCTTCTTATAAGCTACTTTTGCTATAGAGAGAGATTCTATATTTATTAATACTATACTCTTTATAATAGATATTTTAATTAAATACTTATAAGAAATAACTATAAGCTTACTTCTTTTCCTTTCTTTCTCTCCTTTCTTCTTTCTCTTTACTTAATTAACTTTTATAGACTAAATATAAAAAGAAAAAGAATAAAAAGAGCCAAGATTTCTTTTAATACCTGAATATTATATATATAGTATTTAATAAGTACTATATAAAGATAGATATGTCTCTTATTTATACTACTACTTTAATTCTGAACCCTATATACCATACGAGATATATTGAAACGTACTGGCCAAAGAAGTAAATAAAGCTAGTTCTACTAAGGGTAAAAAAGCTCTGGGAAAGGTATTGGGACGAGGGGCCACAAGCTCTAATTATTCTAACTACTAGCTCTTCTCAGGAGCCAGAAGCACTCGATACTTATAATCGGCTTGCCTTAGCCCTTTAATTAGTTACTAGACCAGTAAGTAGGGACGAGTATATAGACTTTAATATAGAGGAATCGTATGATTCTGGTAAAAAGGGGGCCCTTGCATAGTAGTGCCAAGATATGCAAAGGTAACGCTGGCCTAAGCTCTCTCGTATGGCTATTAATATCCTCTTAATAGTACTAATAAGTAATAAACCAGAGAGAGTCTTTTCAGGGGCTCGTCGTATGGTAAGCTGGGATAGGGGATAGCTAGAAGCCGAGATAATTGAGATGCGGGAGTGCCTTAAGTACTGGAAAAGGACTGGAATTCTAGATACTTTCTTTAAATAGGTAAATAATAGAGAGCCTTTCCTTTATTATATATAGTATAGTACTTTACTAAACTTCTGAACCTTCTGGAATTAGAAAAGGGGTAAAATCGTACGTATATAGGGATTAGCTCGCTAAATAATCGATTGTACTATTAATATAATTAATACCTTACGATTATGGTATCGATTATTATCAATAGTGCAAAACGCCAATCGTTGCCGAGCCTGAGTCAAGGCCAACCGCGAGCTATTATGGGTACAGTACGTACTGAAACATCCCGGCTTTCCACTGCAACCAAAGCTTGATGCAAGTGCAAGTTTCTTGGCTTCGACGCTCAGTTGAAGAATCCACTGGAATCACATGCAAACCGCCTCGGGAAATGAGAGGAACCTCTTCGTGCTCAGCGGGCTTTGCTCGAGCATCATGAAAAGTTCAATGATGCTTTATATCTCGACATCCTTGCGAATAAGGTTTGCGTGACATTCGCCAGAATTTCTTGGTAACAGTACTTGCTGTAAAGGCACCAGACAGCACCCGAATTGGCAATCATGGCATTCTCCAAATTCGGGCAGCATGCTTGACCAACCTACTCCAGTGATCGCTGCCATTGTGAATGGCGGAGACCTCGACCAAATTTGATAATCACGCTGTCGATAACCCTCTAGGGATCCCATCAACAAAGTGAGGCACTCAGATCGTGTTTCCGGATGCGCTGACAACTATAGCTGATTGTTCTTGAGGAGGTGCAGTGCACCCATTGTTAAATTAAATGAGAAATACCATCTGGTAGCTGCAACCATCGGGCCATGTTGTCGTGGTTGGGTCAACGTGAGTAGGAACTGAAGTGGAGGCAGAGGTGGAAACGACAGAAGCGGCGATGGCATGAGTTGAGTCGGGAAGGATAACGACAAGACCAGTGAAGCTTGCATCTGTGGCCCAAAGAGCTCAATGAGGAGATTACAGGAGAAGAGGTTGACTCACGCTGAGAATTGGATATGCCATTACCGATGATATAGGCAGAGGTCGAATTAACAGAAAAGTGGTGTAAGTTTCGGTGAAAGGGAGGGAATACAGATTGCAGACGTCGGGTTCAAGACTGGAGAAGATCCGGAAGCTGTCCCGCCCACACTCTCCCACCTTCTCCAATGCCTTGATTCTTTGAGAAGTTTGCTGCATACTGTGCCAACTCTCCTTGTCGCAGGAGTCTTTGGCTCAAGGATGTTAGTTTTGCTAGAGAAGCTGCTAGAAGATTAGGCATGTGTAAGATTGATGGCTTGCAATACATACGCCTGAGCAGCCGCTGCTGCAACGTGTTATGCAAGGTTCGAGGACTGTCAAAAGAAGGTGTTAAACGCCCTATTTGGTATTGAAACGGCAAGAAAGGCGGCTGTGGTATATGCTCTTTAGAGATAAACTACAATTTCGAGGATCTGAAGCAGAGCTCTCTTTCCGAAGTGAGAAGTGGTGTTCAACCGCAATCTTCCCCTTGCGAAAGCCGAAGCCAAAACGTGGAAGCTTTCTTGAGACCAACAGCAAACCGCTTGATCACTTTGCTCTAGTAAGTTCATCTGTCTTCGGTGTGATAGCAAAGGTATCGCCGGTAAATTTGGGTGTATCGGTAACTCCATGTGTGGCGAGAGTGGCATGAGGGCTTAAAAGTTGCAGATTTTGCAGACAGCGTTTCTCGTGCTGTATTTTACTTGGATATGGGACAACAGAGACTCAAATAGATCCAGGATCATTCAGGGTGCTGTCGGGAACCGTGGGTGGGTAACCATGAGGAGAGAGAAAGAGAGAAAGGAGGAAGCGCTCGAGGCCTTGGGGACGGAGTGGACATGAGAGACAGTGGTATTGAGGTCGTTCAAGATCGAGCCATGGAGAGCGATGTTTAATCTGCTGGTGGTTTTGTTGACTGGGTTTGGACTGGGTGAGAGAAGAAGCTGGGGTGACGCTGGGCTACGGAATTCTGTCCATTGATATGGCCAGGCTGCTAATCATCAGGACCTCGTGAGCTGGACCAGGTACGTAATGTTCATTAAGAGTAGCAATATGAAGAATAAGCTACTTAGTATGAGTGCGCTCAGGAGTAGATAAGTTTAGCAGCGTTCGGTAACCCTCGGAGTCATCACTCTGGCCTTGAGATTGAGCTATAGCCATAATACAGTTGTTTATCCTTATATTGAGTTGCATGGTCGAATCCGAAGTCGCGGGTAAGTCTGGCTTCTGGAGGATCGACACGTTGACAATGCGGCGAGTCGTTGTTGTAGTTGTCCATGGGATTGAAGTTTCCGAATCAAGCAATATCTCAAGATCTGGCTGTGCCTCGACGTCGATAGCAACAGAGACGATGACCACTGAGCGTTCGTAGCCAACAGACCCTCAGTGAGCTGATTTCCGAGTGAGGAGGTTGCGGAGGGGTCGGGTTGAGAGCGAGGCGGATGTGTTGGTTTGTGACGGTGAGAGAACCGGAACTAAACGGATTGCTCAGGGCATGCATAATGGCCACATTGATGCCAGGCTCCGAGTATCCGGTAGTGGATTCAGGAGTGGCTGCAAATTTGCCAACAAAAACTTCCTTGACAATGGCTAATTCTTCAACTTACCTTGGGTGAGAAGAACAAGAGCACCAGGAGCGCGAGAAACCACCGGAGATTCATCTTATCGGCTGCCAGCAGTCAATGTTAGTTTATTAATCTAGATAAAACGATTCTTCATGCAGAGCAAAACTCGGATGCTTTGCTAGATACTCAACCCTTACCTTGGGAGGAGAACATAAGTCGAAATAGAAGAAATGGTGATGGTTAGGGTTGAGACAGGTGTGTGATCTGGTTCCCATTAGTTTGGGATGAGAGCGCTCCTTCTGAAGGGGAGAACCGTGTTTCTTAGGCCATCAGCGTCCTTAAGTATGCTTGCACCCCATCTATGTAGAGGCATACTTTCACGCTCCAGTACAGCCACCGCCTCTTTCTGGGCTCGGAGCCTCTCACCCTCTCTATATTTGAGGGGCACATCAATGCTACTTGACTGCCAAAGCCAACGTTTTGACAACCAATCTTTCGTATGAGGCTCTGCAACACCATCAGCTCGAACATTTAGAAGTGTCTTCTTGCTCGTGTGAGCTGATGACTTTGTCCATGAGGTCAAATCGCCTCGGTTGCTCGAATCATGATTGCTCCGCATAATCCTCATCTGAGAGAGGAAGAAACCCTTCAAGAAGTCACCCTTCTGCTCGGTGCCCACAAACTGGAACTGTATGGTTTGAAGTTGGAAACGTAGATTCGAGAACTCCCTCAAAGCCCAATGTGTACCCCGGCCCAGCTTGTCTTCGACTTGCTGAATTTGCAGATCTCCCGCCCAGTTAACAAAGGCTCGGTAGAGTCGAGCTTGCCAGTTCCGAAGAGGGCAGAAGTGATGTCTTCGGATGTATTTGAGCAAGAGCGCAGCTATTGGGGCCCGAAGGATGCCATGATACCCTCAAACTGCCAACGCCAAAGAAGAGCAGAAGTGGCGGGCGATATTACCAGACAACGTTCGAGATCTTCCCCAGTCTTGAATTTCTCTCAATATGGTCTGGCTTTTCGATCTCGAACGTCTTCTATGGGGAGTAGAACGACGGATTTTGGTTATCGGAATGAGTATGTGTGGTGGCTAACTTCTTGCTGGGCCCACTGTTCCGGCCGGCGTAGAGAGTGGCATCTTTGGACAGGAATTCGGAGCGCGGTATTGTTGAGGGAAGAATCGAATTTTTGACTTGGCAATCACAAGCGGGCTGTTCCTGAATCGCCAGTCCTAACATCAGTATCAGTATTCGTCCAAATAAATTGGTGCACAAACCTGCTTGCTGTCTAATTCAACCATGACATCTGAAGAACAGAGAATGGTTTGCCGCCTACTTTCTCAACCTGTCCTCAATCCATCTTGCCATCTTCCTCTAATACCTCTTTGGCTCTCTTTGGCGGTGACAGGCGATGGAGGATCAGCATGGGAGAGAGCATTGGAGCCCTTGGTGAACACAAAGCCTTGACCAGCCGGGACAACAACCACGCGTGGTGCGCATTGAGACGACTTCTCGTAGGTGCTGTATTATAGATTTAGCTGAAGAGTCCGAACCCGTTGGGATGAGTGAGAGCGCCAGTTTCTGGTTAGATACCGTAGAGCGGTTGAGGATCAGGAGGTTGTGGAGCGAAGATGGGACTTGTAAGCCGGCTTCGGCTACCACCGCCTTACCTGAGGCAACGAAGCGAGGAGCAGATAAGGGAAAGATCAATAAGAGGAGCCGTTAATTATGTTCTGAAAATTAGTGATAGAATCAGGCTTTGTTGCCTTTCGGAACTCTCAACGGAACAGAAAAGCAAAGAGATTGCCAGGCTCTAACCTAGTCTCCAGCTGATTGTGGCGTTGAGAGTCCCCATGAAATCAAAGAACCAATCGTCTGCATCCTTGCCACCTCTTCTGCCTCTAGAAATTTTCTTATCGATTTTATGTCCGATTTTTCTCTCTTTTGAGGGAGGTTGGGACGCGTCTATTTTGGCCAGAATGAAGCTGCTTTCCGGTAGAGCCCATCGATTAGAAGCAAGGATCGAATTGCAAGAAGGTGTTTCGGAATAGAGCCCATGCCTCAGGTGGACCTAAAAATCGTTAGCTTTCAACACTTCTTTCAAGAGTCCAAGTCGCCACACTGCTTAACGAGTAATATCAAGAGCAGACTATTAATCTGAGTGTCGTAGATAATCTTAGCAGATGCGAGGCCTTTTTCAGAGCCTGCACGATGTGAGCAATAGAATATTCTAAAAGAGCACCCATGGGGGATTTGAAAAATGTGCTGTAAAACAGATTCCAAAAGCCGCTGAGGCTCTTTCTTCCAATCCTACTAAATACTATTCGTCCCAGCCATCCGCGAACATAATTTGACATCAGCAGAAAGGTCTTTGTTGTTTTGATGGTCCGTGCGCCGCTAACCCCCCCTATTCACGAAGTTTTGAGGTACTGCAGAACCGCACTTTGGCTACAAACAGAGCGCAGCGGATAGCCCCGCCCACAATTATTTGCTCGTACTCGGCCAATTCCTGCTATCGACCACAACAAACGCGTCAAGGCAACCGCAGCAACTCAAGTCACGAAGTCTTCGCAGGCGATTGTACACAGTCGTGCTGGAACATTCGGAATCGAATCTCCTAGAGTTTTTAAGTACAATGGAATGGATCCTCAACCCCAACCCCAGCAACCGGCATCTCGACGACTTACTCAGTCTACATTGGAGGCTGAGAACTATGCGACATGTGCTTGGATGCAACAAGCAAATGCCAGTAGATTGAATATATCTACGAGGAATGGCACTGCCATCATTAATGACCTTCAGAGAACACAGTGCTCCAGAACAAAGGAAGATCGTGGCCTGGTTGCGAAGTGGTATCCATGTTACGAAATCCTTCTGCGGCACATGCAGGATGGTCTCAAGGCAAGCATCTGACGCAGAGACTAGCGCTATTGGTTTTCAAAGGCTAATTCTTATAGAATACCACCGATCAGGTTCAAGCTTTGTCAAAAGAATACCGAAGCTCGAGGAACGCAAGAAGTAATGGAGCGATCCCTTTACACTATTAATCCTCTCCAGTGCAGGAAGCCACTAAACATAGTTTTACGTTATGACGTAGCCAGGGCTGCGAGGAATTTGTTGTCAGAAATCCTTTCTTTCGATGTAGTTCAGCAATATACCCTTGCCCCTGAACTTTGTTTCAGCATCAACTTTGTCCATATTACTCCGAAGGAGGCAGAAGAGGCGGATTAAATTGCACTGAAGTCTTGGAACGACCTGTATGCCCACCTTATCCTTTTCCCAGAAGTAGCTGCAATGACAAATTGCTGGCGGAACGGAAATCCAAAGCCAGCATTGCAGTTGCCTCACCCGCCTCCTGCCACAGCCACCTCCAACCAGCCAACCTTGGTGAACGATCCCACGATTTCCAATGCAACCCTTCACAAATTTTCCACCAACAATAACTCATCACTGAACACAGTCAACAGAAATGAGACTGTTTCAGACAATGCCCCTGGTCATAACAAAGGCTCTACACCATTGAAGCGGTTGCATGATGTCTCAAGCATGATAGTTCGACGACGAATATTGACTTCTTCGCAGACGTTATGGAGAAGCCAAATAATCCTCCATCTACGACTCCCTCACCCGCTTTTTCACGTCTTAAAAGCGATGGACCTTCTCCAGAGCAAGTTGATGCTCTCTACGATGCCCTCATAGAAGTTGCAATCCAGCAGAGTCTAGACGAATCGCGTCCGGAGGATCTTCTAGCCCTGGCACAAGCAGCTGTTGGAGGATTTGAACCACCAAAACATCAATTTTCACATAATGCAGAAGATGGGGAGGAGACACAAAAGCTAATAGAGGAAGACATGGGCATGGAGGTCTTGGAAAACAAGAATGAGGATAACGATACGGAGATGACAGATGCAAACCATTTTACCGAATCCCCCCGTAAGATTGACCCAGGCAGCGAGTCAGATCCTGTGAAGAACCCTAAGAACAACCGGGGAGTTCCTCCGTTTTCTGGAGGCTGCCAAGATAACGATTTGGATCGTGATGATTTTAATTCTGATGGCGATGGCGATGAGACACCCAAGGGTTCAGGTGACCGAAAGCCGCGTACTTTGGTCAATCGCACTTCAACAGCCAGAAGAATCACACGCTCTCGTACGACGTTGAAGAACCCAGTACCCCCCAAGTCAAAGTCGAAGCCCCCGACTAGAAAGACGGAGAGCCACGGCATCACGAAACCGAAGCCAAAGACCAAGCCCACCGACGCACCAAAGAATCCATTTGCCAGCCAGGCCTTCCCATTGATAGAGGATCCTGCTGAGGAGAAGGTTATTGAAGGACAAGGTGATGACAAGGACAAGGTGATGACAAGGACAAGGGTAAGACATAGATACACACAATGCTTGATTGGTCCAGGAGGGATTTGTGCACTGCAATATTGAGTGTAGATTGGATTTCTAGTCCTGTAATACCACTTCTGCCTAGACTCAATTTCATGGTTCATTTTATGAGGTAATCCAAGACACTGTATTCCACTGTTCCATCGAAATTCAGAACATTTTGATGCTCTCCTAACCCCAAGTAAACCAACCAAGCAGCTCCTGCTGAGCAACTTCCTACCTTAGACAAATACATCGAATCTCCTGACCTTGACAATCTTGATCCCCCTCTTCATATTTTGCCATGGCCTCATCCCACTTTTCTTGCACCACAAAGTCGATGAACGCTGGTCCCACCACAAGGAAATGTTTATTTTCCCGTCGAAGCACTATGGGAATGGGATGTCTAAACAGCATCCAGATCTCATCGCCAGGGATCGTTGCCATCGGGGCTAGCCCCATGATGCCGTTTTGCGTAAGAACCAAATATCGGTTCAGTGAAGGAATTGCCATTGTTCTGCTCATCAGACCCCACATGACATAGTCAAATTGACGCATGGCCCCCGGGAGATTAGGATTGTCTTTTAGTTGCTCTGCAAGGGCTACAGGGAAAAGTTGCTCAAATCGAGCCAGCTTGTCGGTGTCCGCGAAACGACTGACAGCTTCTGTTGTCCTGCAAATATGCATGAGGGAGACGAATGATCGCATAGCATCTATTCTTGTGAGCGAGCTATCTCTTTCGCTGTTTATGGCAGTCCATTTGTTGAGATATTCGTCCCATGCCTGCAGGAACTTTCCAAAGTTGTGCACACCCTGCCAACTCATAGTTCGGCACACATCTCCGATTTTAGAGATATACATGCCATGAACATACAAAGATTCATGATCCGTGGAAAGGGAAGGTAAAATGGCAGTGCTATGGCAGATATCGGCATGGAGAGACTGAAGCCAAGAGAAACAGCTTGACCCCTCATCACTCTTAGAACTGAGTACCCCGGTGGGATGGCCCCTAGGATATGGCAACCAGGTTGGTAGATCAGAATCGTTTTGCGAAACATTCAGGCCCGCAAAATTCAGAAATGCCAAGGAGTGGTGATTCTGAATAAGGACTTGAACCACTTGACAATAAACCTCTGAGACTGGGAGCCCATAGTTCACTTCGATGTCCTCAACATCATCTTCAACCAGCGCTAGCAGCCCATATATCCTGTCCCTAATATCGGTTGCTTTCAGGTGACTCGTCCAGTGTAAAGAGTCGTATATGTTTTTATAGCATCGTGGATTTGTGACACGGGCAGACTTGCTTTTCTGAAATGGGCCAGATCCAACTGCCAGCCTTCTCCATTTGATGGCTACACCGTGTTCCATGATTGGACTATACTTATCCATGTACTTTTCCAAAACCACAAAGAACCAACTAAGAATTGCATGAGAAACTGGAATCTCACGACAGTGAATTAAGAGCTCTTTTGCATATGCAATTTCCTGTTGGATCCAGACTCGACTCCAGTATGGATCCTCGACTATCGTGGTAATGGGTTGCCAGAATCCGGGATCGTCGCCTAGATCGTCGACTGACTGGATATCCTTACAGAGGTGCATGAGTCCTCCCAGCACTGCATGTGGAATCTCAACATCCAGCCAAGTTCTGACATTTTCAGCCGCGGCATATATTCTCCACATCATCTTGACCTGGGAATTGCGCTCCTCGACGTTCCGTTGATTGATACAAATCGCGTCGGCCCATATTGTGACCAGTTCGTTCTGACGAGTCTGGAAATGACTAACGTGTCTTAGAGCCCGTTCAAGATTTTTAGTCACTGGGTAGTCTCTGCTACCGTCCACTCTTATTGTAGCCTTATCAAGTGTGCTCCCACAAACATACGATAGTGCATCGTACTTTGGCGATTCCTTTAGGGACCGATGAATGAGGCGTACTTGAAGAGGTGCCGACGAGTCTAAACCTCTGGGAAGCAGCTCCAACAGCCGGATTTCATCCTGGGCGGCGTCCAAAGGCAAATATGGGTAATCGTTGTGCAGATTCTCCATTGCCTCTGTTGATTTTCTGATGACGGATGGAGCGGGACGTCGAGGTTGGAACGAGCCCCCTGGCCCGTTGTGAGGGGAAAATTAGTTTAAGTCTTAGGCAGCAACCTCGCTTAACTTTCACGCTAAGGAGTACCTACAGTACAAGTACTTAGTCTTGCCTACAAACTTCTTACGAGCATTAGGCTTCTCTTCTAGAAGATATCTCAATTTTTAGAACACACTATCGTATCGCTTGAAGTCTCCTTTTACAGGAAAATGTAAAACGGCACCCCCCGGGTGTCGATTAGACGCATTAATAGATTTTAGAGTTTAAATAATGCCTAATTAGTTGCTTGTTCTTACTTAAGTCCATCTCTCGAATCAGATTTCCTAATATAAGTATAAGGAAATTTATATATAAGAGCTCTAATTTGGGGCATGGAGCAAGCGAGGCAATAATTGCGTACAAGGTAAATTAGTTCCAAGCGCTTGATCGCTAAATTTTCAGGCTCTTATAATACCTTAAAAATTACGACTTTCATTACCTTTATTAAATTTTCTTAAATTTACTAATTATTATATAACAAATTTTTTATATCTTATTAGCTTATAATCTGGCTTTCTATAATATAAAAAATTATTAAATTATAATAATTCTTTATATAGTAAATTAAACTTAAAGGAAAACTAGATTTTTTGGTGTTCCTCTCTACTTTAGGTTAGTCCGGCCCCCAATCGACATCCATTCAGCTGCCACCAGGAACGGGCTGGACCATGCATAGCGATTTTCGCTTAATTCCGGCCAATCAGAGGGCTGAATTCCTCCCCAAAAATGTATCAGTTCTTACTTCTCCCTACGGCATACCTCAAAAAACCCATAATTCCTACATAAATAAACATTGCACTGCTTGCAACCAGATATACTCTCGTGCCTCGAGCTTTCCCTGCTCTTACTAGCTGCAATTTGAGCTAGTGCAACTCGTTTTTAGGCCAGTCGCCAAATCTCAAGCCCTTACCGCACACAATTCGCAGGCTTGGTTAGCTTAACATGCACCTCTTCAGCTCCTTGACTAATCTGTGATATGCTTTTCTTTGGATAGACTTTAGAATCCCTCCCCATTGCAAAAGCTTCTATCTAAAGGGAGGAAGCCCTATCTTATATAGAACCTTGGTTCCATTGAATCGTAGGATCGCTCATGGTCCACCGATCCTGGATCACTGGGTCGCCCCTGATCCAATGATCCTCATGACGTGACCCGTAATCCGTACAATTGCCTGGTTCGCTAGTAACCAACAACGGCCCAGCGCATAGCCTGCTAGATACATAAGAGAACGCTCCCCAAGGGTCTCCTGCTACTCGTTCGAGTATTGAGCCTATGGCCCTTGAGTCACGTGGGTTGTAACATCTAGGGAACCACTAATTTGCTCGTGCGTAAGGCCATGAATCGTCTTGAGGCTTTCGTCCATAGTCGTTTGTCTTTTCAACTATCAAATCGGCGATTTCAGGTATATATTATATAGTAAATAATGTAATGGGACCGCCGGGGAAGGTGTCCACTAGTAAGGTCATCTCGTACTCCCAATTGGGCAATTGCATAGGTTTAAACATAGCCCCCTGCTTAGAAATTGGATCCTCGTTAGGCCGAAGAGTTTCTTTATCGGTAGAGTCAAATACAGTGTCCGCAGGCATCGTGGTTATTGTGCAATTGAGTGTTTAAGTGGTTTATTCACATGTAAACATAGATTGGGAGTTTTTATGTTCCTGGTGGCAGCTCAACGGATACTGTAAACGATCACATATCATGTGCCTTATCTTGCTTAGGTCAAGTTTCGTCATATTTTGCATTCCAGTATATCAGTCTAGCTTACCCCTTACTCCTAGAAGAATCAGACACGCCATTGCCTCCAAGCCCAACGTTGACATATACCCAATGTAGTTCCACTTATGTTTGGGAAGACAGGTGCGGGAATCACTTGTAGCGTGAGGGTATCACAGCAGCATCGGACGGAAAAGGACAATACGACATTTGATGGGCCAATTGTCATGTATTTGGACCCAATAAACAGAGCTCGTATAATGTAGAGTTACAGCTCCAACCACCTGATTTTGTCTAAGAACCACTCTTCACTAGATGGGCCGTGCCATTTTCCTTCCCTAGATATCATGATATACGATGTCGTGGTCTATGCTGCCCGGCATTTCCATATCCGCCTGCTGCTGTTCCTGTACAGTTGCCTGCGTTGTCCATCACTTTCGATCACTGCCGGAAGATAGGAGTGAGTACCGAGTATCAAAGCAAACAAAGTAATGAAACGACAACGTACGTGCTCAACTTCCTCGAGAGGGTCTGCAGCTTCTTGTCGCCGTCAACCTCCCGCACCGCCCGGTCCAGAGCTTGCTGACGCTCGTCGGCTGCCTGTCGCACCACCTCGTTGTGGCTTGGAGGCAGTCTCTCGTTCATTATGTCGACCCTGCGGGCGTCCTCAAAACTTCTGATGGCATCCTTGATGCTCTCGGCGCCGTGCATGAGAGTTCCGGCGGGCAAGCGGCCACCCAAAGCGGTCTTGAGGTCCGTAACTCTCTCCGACTCCTCGCGCAGGACGTTAAAGACGCGTGAGAGTCGGCCGATGGCAAGAATCTTATTCTTGATCGTCCGTCGCTTGAACTCGATCGACTCGGGATCTTGGCTGGCAGGGGAGGGCATGGCCGGGGACACGGGGCATGGCGAGGCGGGCTCGGAATCTTCCCGAAGCTCCTCTGCTGAGATTGTGCCCAATATGGCAATCATCATGTCTGTGAACTTCTCGCCGACAAAGGGGAGGGACCACGTAAAGACATCCATAAAGTTGGTAAGCCAAAAGGGGTGCGGCGTGCAGTTAAATTGCCGGATGTTCATGACGTTGTTCTCGTACTTCAGCACGGCTGCCTTGTTATTATACATGTCGAGGTAGTTGGGCGCTGAGAAGATGGTTATTACACTGGGGAAGCCTGTTGTTCGAGTCTTGCGGTACATGCGGTACCCTGCGTCTTGTGCCTCGTGCGCCCGAATGATGGAGAGGAGGTTGTTCTTCTCCAGGAAGTTGCAGGCGGCCGAGTACGAGTAGAAATATGAGCAGCCACGAACTTTATTGTGAAGGAAGTACTCAGAGGCTTTCTCCTGGCCAAAGTCCTCCAGGGGATCAGCCCAGAGTAGGTCGCACATCAAGCCATGGGTGGGTGGCTCGCGGAAACGATCGATCTACGACACAGATTAGCGACGCCCCAGCCCCCCTCGCGGGGCATTGGGTGGAGGAGAGAGAGAGAGAAGGCAACTAACCTCCCGGAGGTCATCTAGAGTATGCATTTCCGGGCTCAGCCCGCCGTGGACGCACAAAAACTGCTGGTTCATTAGAGCGGCGAGCGGGAGAGCACAGAAGGATTCCATGAAGGCTTCGTAGACGGCCTCAGAATACTTGCGTTTGCATTCTAGCTTGAAGGTGAAGTATTCGGTCAAGTGGCGACACTCGTGGTTTCCGCGCAGCAGCCAAAGGGTGTCGGGGTAGTGTATCTTTAGCGACCAGAGATACAGAACACATTCGACACTGAAGTAGCCGCGGTCGACGTAGTCACCAAGGAAGAGGTATCTTGTCTCGGCTGGATCGCCACCAACTTCAAAGAGCTTCATGAGATCGTAGTACTGACCGTGGATGTCGCCGCAGACGGTGATGGGCGCATCCACCTCCAGGAGGTTAGGTTCGGCGCGGAGCAGCTCGGTGCCTTTCCCAAGTATGAAAAGAGCCTGCTCCTCGGTAAGGCGGCCCTCACGGTAGAAATGCTGCTTCAGGAAGAGGATGTTGGGCTTCTCACGCGTCTCATCATGGTAGAATGTCTCGTCGGTGGGAGTCAACCAGGCAGGGGCTTGCACGTCTGCGAAAACAAGAGCCCATCAGCGCTGGGTCGGTCGGTCGCGAGGCATGCTTGGGGTTGGGGGCGGAAGGGGATAGGGAGCTTGAAATGAAATGAGGGTGAAGCACGACAGCGGAGGCCCTCATACCTTTGCAGACACGCTCCTGGGTGCTGACCTGGGTGCCATCTTCCATAGTGTGGATGGTGAAGTCGATCTCGGGGAGTGGCTTCTTCTGTTGTATAGCGCGGACGGCATTCTCGACCTGGTGCCTGCGAACCTGCTCGGCCTCGCTGGGCAGTGAGCTGGCATTGTCCATTTCGAAGTTGCTTGACGGTCGCCGTGGGAAGCCAGAGGCCAAGGGACCGGCAGCGCGTGGCCAGCGGCAACAAAAGGCTGTGGAAGGGCTTCGACCGAGCTAGGACTTGGGGCAAAACAAAGGGTTCTGTCAAGATGAATGGATTGAATTCAGGTCCCAATCGGTTGGGATTGCCAGCATCTTGCCCAGGACAGGCTGAAAGGAAGGGTCTGGCTGGCTATTCGGCGCGGAGGAGAGGCAGGTCTCGAGAAGAGTGAAGGTTAGACAATAACAGAAGTGGAACTCAAGGGTTTTGCCAGTTGCACAGATTATAGGAAGGTTGCTGGGTTAAGTGCAAGGAGGGTAAGGAGCGCAAGGAGCGCAAGGAGCGCAAGGCAGACTCGCGGCTTTTCGGTCCCTTGTCGCCTGTACATCCATCGCTTACTTGTCCTGCAATGCTGTACTTGGTGATTGGGATAAACCAACCCCTACCCTGAAGCGTGTTTCTAGTGGGTTCGCCTCCACAAAACCTTGAATTCCAGCTATCTTATTCGCCCATACCCCTTACTGCGGCGTCTGTGGATCCAGACAGGGCATGGGTTTATCTATCCCTACTACGAGTAGGCAGTAATAGCTGATGCTTGCAGGGATGAAAACCCCTCCCGGCGGCGGGGTATGGCGCTGGCCACTCTGCCTGGGTGGTGACTGGCCGATCCCGTTGTAGGCACATATCGCCAGAGCCTCCCGCCCGAGAATCGCCCCGAGAAGTCGCCATTTTAGTGGTGTCCAGCCTCGGCGGCGTAGCCTGTCGCTGTCGTGATAACTTCATTGAGCGCAGCTTTTGAAGCAAATTAGAAGAATTTCGAGAAAGCGGAGCTTCTCTACCGCACTGCCGACCCGTGACATGCCTATCACATCACCACGTCACATTGTAGCAATATAAACCTCGGCAACCTGCGCTCAAATCATCCGCGCTACTTCTAGCTCTGGCTCTAGCTTAGCAGATAGTAAGAAAAATTATTCAAAGATAGGCATAGAAACTAATTCCTCATCCAACTCTCCTCAATTTTTCAAAATTGACTATGGTGTCAGTTAAATCACTGGGTAAAAAGCATCAATTTGACTAGCCAAAATGGAGGGTCCAAATCAAGTGGTATTGAGTAGTTTAAAGTACATGAATCTGTGCAAAAGAGAATATTTATAGGCCTTGCAAATGAGCCATACCTAATGTGGTAAAGTGGAACTCTGAGGGGGGAGAACAGGTGATGTGACATCTGATTATGGCTTGTTTAATAAAACCATTCCCTCCATTCGCCGTCTATACTAACTATTTTAACCGTGTTCATAGCGATTCCCTGTATAATAATTCCTTTGGTCGAGGCGACCGTCTTAACCTCTTTATATGAGAGTCCTGAGATTAAACTTGCAGATATCTTGTTAATACTTCTAATACTTGGAATGTGATCCTAATTTGGCTTACATTCTACACGATGCTTCTGATTTTCCCCTGCTTCAAACTTCTCATCCCAACCTTCAGATCCTGCCAATCATTTCTGTTCTGAATCCCGTCACTGATGGTGATATTAAAAGGTCCTGCCTCAAGCTCACAGAATTTGTCGTCTCCAGGAAGGGTGCCGTTTTGAAAGAAAGCGTTAATCTTTGCGTTGCCACAGTTATTTAGGGGTCCTAGTGTTGTGTGCTACACAACTCATTTTAGTCCGAGGATGAACAAATCGCAAAGTTATTGAAGAATTGGAGCGAAGAGAACTAAAGAGAAAGACTTACGCCTACGCCATCGATAAGGAGGAGTTCGGATCCGGGGAAGAGTTGGGTGCCTTTGACACCGCTGGATTTGTTTTAATCTGAAGTCCGCGCGGTGAGGAGAGACGGGAGAAGACCTACTTGTAGTACGGCGTTGCAGGATCCATCGTATTGCTTACGAAGAGCATTTGATTCTTGCTTGCACCGCCGAATGTGCCTATAAATTCTCAGGAAACATTCCCAGAAGCACCGGAGTGGAGGTTCGTACCAATATACGTTCCCTCGCGTCCAATTCCCCATCCCAAACATGCAACTCTCAAGCTAGCCCAGAACTCCCCGCCGACATAACTCTGCGACTCCATTATTTTCGCCACATTCGACAGGTCCTCCAAAGTCTGGTTGAACAACACATTGCCCATATCCGAACAAGCCACTGCTCTCGTCCATTCTATCGAGCCAAGCGCAATCGTGATTTTCCCCCCGGTTAGCTTTTTGAATTGCTGAACAGTAGCTTCGGTAGCATTCTGTGAAGCGGTTTCCATGAATAGTAAGACGGGAGCGAGAGCAGGGAATGCATTGATCGGCTCATAGGCAACGTTGTGCGCAAATTGCTTCAAGCCCTCCAGCAAGAGCGAGATCACGGTTGCATTAGCCCACCCCTGCTTCTCTGCTTCCGTAACATCGAGCCTCCTGACCGTCCGTTCAAAACGACTGAAAATATCATAGGCGCTTGTCCCTGTAGCATAGGGGCATACGGTCGGGCCAGCAAGATGGCAGTAAACAAAATAGGTAGAGAAAGCCTCGTCAGTGAATTGCAAGTTCTTCAGCAGATCACCGGAGCGGTAGTCATCCGGATCCACGACTCCATCCATCACGAATCGTCCCACTCGATCTGGATGTATGGAAGCAAATGTCTGCGCGACGTAAGTCCCGTAACTGAAAGCCCAAAAATTGACCAGCGAAGCATTTTCGAGCCCTTGAGACTGAGGACTGGAGGCGTATGCATCGACGATGCTGAGCATATCTTGCACGAGGTATAAAGTCGACATGTGTGGTCCCGCATCATTCGGCCCACCCGTCAGTGTTTGACAGGCCTGTCCTACTTCAATCGAACCTTCGTAGTCATCGTTGAAGAATGTGCTGCCTAGAAACGGGCCTGTCAAACGGGCAGATTGACTTGATCTTCGACTTGTGGAGCGTTTTTCAATGCCAGGTATTGGGGGGAGGGAAGAGGAGCAGTTCGTGGCTGGAATACTGTATCCGAGCCCTCGAGGTTCAAACGCAACATAATCATAATTCGAGCCGACGATAGAAGCTTCGTAGACACCGCTGTTGATGAAGTCGTCGATAGCAGACTCTCCGGGTCCTCCAGGGTTGGTCAAGACCATGCCTTTGTATGGGGTTGTGGTTGCGGATGTCCTGACCAAGGGAACGAATGCTCTTGGGCCAGACAGGTTGCTGTAGTCAAGAGGAACCTAAACAATTGGGTTGGTCAATCTCGAGTTCTCACTGTATAGGGGTTCCATTTACATCTAGAACCGCACATTCGAACCTTCCGAGACACGGATGCCAGGTTAAGTTTGTAGAAGGCGAAATCTCCAGAAAAACTGCCGCAGGAGTGGTAGCGTTACTCGCGATGGTCGTGTCCACTGCGAGAGATAACAAGGAGAAGAATAATACTAATGCCATATTTTGCTGCTGGAAAGTAATATATCTTGTTACGGTTTGAGACGGGTCAAAAAATTGATGAAGAAATGAGAACACAGTGGAAACAGGAATAGAAATGTTGAATGACTGAGTAGAACAGTGAAGACAATGCTTGGAAACAGCATGATTGTAGCGCTTTTATAATTTTTATAACTGAGCATGATTCGTTTACAGGGAGGAAATCCTCCACTCTCCTTGTATCGTTGTGCGAGGATCCAAAGGACTCGATCACGTGCAGAGGAAGAAAAGATACGAGCATTCAGGGGCAATCCAGAAGCGAGCCACTAGAATTGCAAGCAAGGAGCTGACTAAGAAATGGCACAGCCTACATCAGACACGCAAGGGGCTATTCTGAGGATGCTAACCAAGTTTCCGAGGAATGCGAGATTGCGGGTAGCATTGATGACATTGCCGTCAAAGGCTGGGACTGGCAGACTCGTCCGCAGGTGGGCAGTGAATTGCGTAGTCTGCAGGCGGTACTGGCTAGATTGAACGGCGACTGGAGTTGAAGTTTGCTTCTGGATTCTCCAGCACAGAAATGAATGAAAGAAGTGGAGTGGCACTCGTTCGAAGAGCTGTCGCTGGGCGGCAATTCTTCTCTGATCTCTTCGTTGACACAGCCGCTGCTTTGCGCTGCTCCTGATTAACCACCTCTGAGTTGGAACCTCCTTCAACGGAGGTGCCCGCCTCAATCTCATGCATGCTCTCTGCGTCTTTCTCTCTGGTTGGGAGCTCTGTCTCTCCAGGAGGTCTTAACTCTGCCATGGTGTTGGCGGATGTTGTGATGACGACTTGGTGGGAAGGAAGAGATTTGGAATTCTTTTCGCGAATAGTCAATGAAGGTTAGGGCAGAACTTTAGGCGGTAAAGGGTCAAAACACTCGAGCACTCGAGCACTTGAGCACCAGAACACCAAGACTATGAAATTCGAAGCTACAAATCGCATGCTACTTAAAATCTTTAGGCTTGGAATTGCACTAAAATTATACTTAGACTCGTGCTTACTATTTATAGGGAGTTCTTTACGTATCGCAGTGAGCTGCCCCCCCAGAAGCTGCTCTCCCCTCAAGATCTGCCCTCCAGGGAGCTCTTTGTATGCGATACGTAAAGAGCTCCTTGGGGGATAACTCACTGCGATATATGAAGAGCTCCTTAGGGCAGCTCCCTGGGGGACAGCTCCCTGGGAGAGGTCTCAGAGGTCGTTGATGAGTTCTAGACAAAAGAGTCATGGTAGAGTGCATCCAGAGCTTTACGGTAGAAGGATAAATTTGGAGGATAGAGAAAGCTGGTGATCTCAAGAAGGCAATTGTTAATCTCATGTTCACTTCCCTCGCTTATTTCACTCTCAACACTTCACCATAATAGCCTCCCGATGGTTTTTCGGGCCGTGTTTCTATGTTACCTAAATACTCTGAAGGGAATCTATGCATTTATTTCAGTAGATTCAATATTATGCAAATTCAGTACACTAAATTTGTGAGTGTTGTCATTGAAATAAGCGAGGTAACGACTCAAAGCTAAGTGGATAGGATCTATGAGCACTTAAATTGCACCACCGCCACCACCCGGTCTAATGCCAAGGTACCTTTCCCCTCCTTCATTTACTTATATTTGAATCCAAAAGTCTCCTGCTGAGTAGAGACCGTGAGTTTGAGCAATTTTCAGGATTCTGTTATGCGAGAGATGTATTCTGAAGAATCCAGCGATCTGCCTTGTAGATTTTCACCCCCACTTTGTTCTCATCACTAGGACTTTGTCAACGCCTCTGCCATGATTTGGATACAGCGGACATACTTGGCAGTGTTGCATCCGCTGCCATGAAAGCCTCGGCGTTTGTGCGATTGGTCGATAATGTGAGCAGGTGGATGACCGTCTCAACCAGTCTGAAACAACTTGGCTCGGTCGTGCGTGTTATGCAGAAGCGCCACTGTTCAAGGATTGGAGGACTTTATCACTGCCACAGCCGTTGGGGGCATTGAATTCTACTTTTCACGCTGGTCTGATCTTTGGTTGCAACCATGAATTTTGTTGGTCTCGGTAACGAGCGTACGGTGCGAACCAGCGCGACCCTTTTCCAAACCCTACATCACAGAATTCTGCCAAGTACCACTTGAAACTACCTAATCGTTCTTCAACAACAATGCATAAGACTTTGACCTTACAAGCCAAGCTGCTGGACAAGGAAACTCGCAGCTGCGGGGGCATTTGCCCCGTAAGTTAGGTGAGCCGCAGTGATTATCAACGTGCCATCGCAAACAAGGTCACCAACCGCGCAGAAGACCTTGGTTTTACTTGCAGGGTAATTCGGGATTTCGCCACCATCTTGCTGGTTGCGCGTGAACCCAAACAGAACGACTCTAGAGATCTTGTTTTGGATTGAGGCGGGAAGTGCCTGGATGGAGCCGTCCATGACGGCGCTTCCTTGACTAGAAGTTCAAGAGCGTTAGACTCATTATTATCTAATGTTCACAAGTTGAATTACTCACCTGTACCCGCCGGCTACAATCTTAGAATTTGGACATTTGGAGTCAGCCAAGTCGAAGAGTGTGGTGGCAGCCCCGATATCCGTTGGGCTAGTATTTTGAGGCAAGAAGTTATCTGCCAGAGTTGCCTCGTATGGGGAGCCCACTCCCTGGCATCCAACTACGCTATCGCCGAGGGCAGATTTTAGGTCCGAACATACTTGAGGACCAACCACGGTTCCCTGCCTAGGTTAGTTTCAGAGGCACTGAATTCTACATTGCAAGGCTCACCATGTTCCCTGTTTCGGTTGAGCCACGCGCAAATATGAAAAACACTTCTTTGCACGCCCCATTTTTCAGCTCATCGGAAGTTGCGCTTTGTCGTGCTTCGAGGCGACTGACATCTTGAATAGGGTTGCTGAGAACCGGAGTCGCTGCGATAGAGTAGAGGAGTACCGCAATGGCCGTAGATTGGAATTTCATTTTTGCAGTTGAGAAATAAATGGTTTGCAACAGCTTGCTTGAGATCAAGTGCGGTCAGGTGAGGCAATCTGCTCAATGGCTCAGTAGACTTCTGCTCTACTCAACCCTCTCATCTTCAGGATATTATCGTCGTATATATAGAAAAATCTTAGCACTCGAAGCCGAGGCATGTTCTTATCCCCTCCTTTCTTTCGCTTGCCCAAACAGAATTACATCTTTACCAGAATCTCAGGAAGCCCTGCCAATGTTCTTCCGACGAGATGCTACGATAGCTGTTTGGTGAGAAAACAAATTTCTTGGCAGCAACTGCCAAAATACCTCGGCGACTTGAAGAAGGATACTGCCTACCTTGTGTTGAAAGACCTGAAGCTGCATTATGCATCATGCACCCCGCATGAGCGCTGCAAGATGAGCTGGTTTGTGAAGCTACCGTACCTGCCCCGCAACTGCACCCCGCAAAACCCCTTTGCAGAACTCGAGATCGGCACTGCAAGTCATCGATCTATAAACCCTCGGCGAGTCGAGGCTTACCACCATATCATATGCCTCAGTGGAACACAAGCTTTGATATTCAAACAATATTTCCGATGCTCCAACCTTTTGCTCTTCCAATAACGAGGTAAATGGTTGGTGGGGTAGTTCTCAGGGATGCCCCTACCCTAGTTCCCCCCCCCCCCCCCCTGCTTAACGCTAAACACGGAAAGGGAGCTCTAGGCACGAGAACCACTTATAGCAGAACTACCGGTAGAACCTGACATTGGAAGAATACCGACGTCCGATTGACAGATAGCAGTTGGAGAGGGACGCTTCCAGGCAGAGAGACTAACCCATGCAGGAAACCGGCACAGTCCGACATGGCGCTTCCCCTCTTATACCCTGCCAACCTCGGCCTTGCTTTTCTGCAACCACAGCTCAATTGCTCAACGAACTTTCGACTAAGAAGACGGACTGTAGGCACCGAGCCTAGTTTCAAAAAAGTACCAACTGTTAATAGGGGGGGGGGGTGGTTTTCACGTGATGCGAGGCTCGCAGGATTCAGGGGTGCCTGCCAATCAGTCCCGAAAACTTTTGGAATCCGCTCAAGCAAGGAGGCGCGACAAAAGTCTCAGTGTCGAACTTCTCACAGCGTTGTCGCACATTCCAAGGCCTGCCACATCAAATCGAGGCATCCAACGGAACGCATTCCATGGACCAAAGAAGAGGACGAGACTTTGGTGAGGATGAGAGATGAGGATGGCTGTTCGTGGAAAGAGATCTCTGGTGCGCTGCCCTCCCGCACCTCGGGGGCGATTCAAGTACGCTACCTACGAAGCTTGGTGGTACCGCATCGAGGAAGCGTCGACGGCTATAGGGAATTTGGAGCGCAAAGTTTGTTAGAAGCAATATGCCTTATCTTGCACACTACTACTAAGCTATGACCTTTCTACATCGTCTCCATCTGATCTTCTTCGCTTCTCTTCTTCTGTCCTTATCATTCCATGGCCTGCTGGATTCGGCTCCATACAAGGAGATCTTGCAAGTTAGTGCTTATGCCGAAGGAGATAACACAGACCGTCCCTCCTTCTATACGCCGTTTCACTCATTCGTCCCCGCCTTCTGCTCTCGGAGCTAGGCTGTAGCGGGCCGTAAAGATGGCCATGAAGACATGCCTAACTTCCACAGACAGCGCCAACGCCGCCCAGTTCCGACGAAGTCTGTCGCCTGGTTTACTCAATGATCGCTATCAGCTAAATTCAAATGAATTTCACTACAATGCTTGAGCCTACTTGTTCTGCCTATTTCTGCATCAACTGAAGCAAAGCATTGTCCGCAGACTCAAATGTTGACTGTGCCAAATCCTGATCAAAACCCCTCGCGATTTCTTGCTCATGCAGTCCCCTCTTCAATGAGTCGATAGCCAGACGCAAGTCAACGCTATACAAGTAGACCGTCTGTTCTGGACAGGCTATTGTGAGGTCAATAGCATTGACTTTTGAAGATACCTTCAGTACTCTCCAGACTTCTACATACCTTTCATCAACACTTTCCATTCTTCAGTTCTCACCACAATCATAATAGGTAAGAAAGTACGTCCTCCGAAATTGCACGACTAAGATGGCTTAAAAGAAATTTCCATGGTTCGATCTTGATCACCTGCCAAGTAGCGCCACAGCCTCAATCACCTACTCATTCGCCTCATACGCCATCGCTAAAATCGTAGTGCGCTAAATTGTAGCGCGCCAGATCGTGGTGCAGCCGCTGCTCAGTATCGTGTTGAGAAAGCTTGTGAACCCTTCTCTGTACACTAAAGCCTGTCGCTGGCTACAAGGCCTCCACCTCGAACAAGCTGAGAGCTGAAGTCTCTCACGACTACGTATCCCGACTTTACTTGACAGCTCGAAGCTGAGCCTAGAAGATATGCGAGCATATCCTTACACCAAGGCCTAGATCGGCTACGTCTCTTTCAACCAGTGTGTCAAAGAACTAATTACATTAATCATGATTAGATTAGAATATAATTAACGTAATTCGGATTTTTTTGATTAGATTAGAATAATTAATCTAATTAATCTGTCACGTGACTATAATAAATTAACTTTTACTTAATAATTATTAAATAAGTAAGGTACTTATTAAGCAGCCCTAATTAAACTAGGGTAGGGCTTATAAGCCAAAACCCCATGTAGGCCAACGACAATTCGTTGGACAATGTTTACGAACTAGAAGCTCAGCGCGAGCGAGACTTAATACTTGTTGAAAGTGGCTTGAGAACCTTGCCATTTTTCGGATATTGGCAGTGCTTGTAATCCTTCAACGTCTTGTTCAACTGCTTGATCTTAGCCCATGCAGAATCCAATATGTCGTCTGATGTTCTCCGTGAACCGCTCGTAAGATCCTGCCGACTGCGAATGGTTCCTGCAGATAGAACACCTCTTAGATCTGACGCATACGTGTCCAATTGGCGTCGTATAAATGCGCTTCATAAACTTTCATTGGATAAATATCTCGATACAAGATCGCCTGTCTATCTCAACTCGGCTATGTCAAGCCTTTCGAAAGTATCGCTGTTCCACTTGGGGACCGAAAGCGAAGAGAATAATGTCTTGTACCACACACACGGTACAATTCTGCCTCCGACGAGATATGGGGTTTACCCCGTGATAGATGATGTGGAGTGGTGGACTTCCAAAGCCAGGGTTTGTCAGCATTCTCGCCTGAAGTTACTGAGGCCATTAGCGGGCTAGCGGACAAATCCGAGAAGCGAAAAGTGATTTTCTGATTTTCGCGCCCACACCCCCCCCCCACCACACCTCACTAAAAAAAAAAAGTACAGTATATACGCCTTATTCTCGACTACTCCTAACCCCCCCTTAGCTTGCGTGGTCCGTAAGGCAAATCCCATGGATTACGAGATATATCTCCATCTTTCTTATTCTCTATATCCTCTATACTGCCTATATTACTCGAATTATTTATATCTCCTTCGTCCCCTTCTCCTCTAGTATCCTTACCCTCCTCTACTATAACCTCCTTCCCTATTGCCTTCTAATCTTATATCTATCTTTATACTTACTTTCTATATCTTATAGGCAGTTAAGGCTTTAGTATAAAGGGTTTTGCAGATACGGAATAAGGCTTTCTAGACTTGGTAGGATTAGTATTAAGTTAATAGAAAATATAGACTTTACTATTATTATTATATTTATAATTTATATAAGTACTATTAAATTCACCTTCTATAACTATATAGTATTTAAAAGGGCCCCTTAGTCTCTTCTTATTACTATAAGTAGTATAAGCTTAAGAGAATTCGGTTCCGCAAGTATATACTAAGCTTGCCTCTAGATTTGCTTTATCTTTCTCTAATTCCTTTAGCTCTCTATCCTGGTATAGCTCTATCTCTCTAACTTTAGTCTTATTATTAATTCGCTTTACTATTTTAGTAGCATTATTAGGTAATATAAGGAAATTAAAGTATTATTATAGAAAAGAAAGAGGAAATCAAGAAATAAAAGAATTTATTAATTAAATATATTAATAGGAAAAAATATTATAAATTAAATCTAAATTATTAGAAAATATATTATAAATATTATCTTTTTACTTATTTATAGCTTTATTATTTTTTCTACTATTTTTGCCTTTATTAAAGCTATTACCTAAAGCTATATTTAATATATTTTTAATAAAGGAAAGCTTTAATAATAGTATTATATATTAGAATTAAAGTTATTTTCGGAAGAAGATTAAGATTAAGATTAAGGCTAAGATTAAAGCTAGTATAACTATATCTTTATTATTTATTTTTAGAATATAAAAATATATATTTAATATAATTATTTAAATCCGAATAAATTTATAATAAATAATATCTGAAAATAGAAATATTAGTATTTAATAGTCCTAGATTAAGTATATTTAAATATTAAAAAAATTATAATTTTAGGTATTATAATTATAAAAATAAAAATATAAAAATTTTTTTTTTTACTAACTTATAAAAGCTAAAATATACTAATAATAATTAAATTATATTCGATTTATATAATTAGCTAATTTATTTTACTAATTATAAATAATTCGAGATAATTTAAATCTTCTCAAATCTCTATATATAGCTTATTATATAAACTTTTATATTTCTATATTTAGTAATACTATAATTATAATTTTTAAATAAGAAGAATTCTCTTATTCTAATATATATAATTATATTTATTTCTTATTTTTTAAATATATAATTATTAAATTAGAGAGACTTAAGAATTCTAAATAATACTTTTTCCTAAAAGATATATATCCTTAATAAATAATAAAAGTAAATATGAAATTATATAATAATATAATTACCCTATACTAGTAACTTTATTTTCTATAAAACTATAATTCTATTTTATTTTTATTCTAAAACCTTTATTCTTTTTCTATATTTTTTTGACTTTACTATTAATATTAAGAGCTAATATCTAATTACCTTATAACCTTTCTCTCTTTTTCCTTACTTCTTTTTACTTCTTTTCCTTATCTCTGTTTCAAATCCCTTTTCCGAATTCCTTCTCCTTTAATACTTCTTTTATTAATACTAAGAGCTAATATCTAACTACCTTATAACCTTTCTTTCCTTCTCTGAACCCCTCTAAATCTCTTCTCCAAATCCCTCTTCTAAACCCCTCCTTCTTTAATACTTCTACTAATAATACCAAAAGCTAGTATCTAACTACTATTTCCGGATTACTTTTATCTAGAACTCCTATACTATAAGTCTTTAACCTACTTGCTCTTTAGAAAGCTAAATTTTAGATTCCTTCTCCCCTTCTCTAATATTTTCTTCTTTCCTTTTCTAATACCTCTTATACCTTTAGGCCCTTTGGGAGTACCCTCTCTCGAACTTCTAAAAAAGAGACTAATTCCTATTTAGATTTCTCTGAACTTTAATACTTCCTCTTCTTTTCTAATATCTCTTATATCTTTGGGCCCTTTAGAAATATCCTCTTTTAAACTTCTAAAAAAGAAGCTAACTCCTATTTAGATCTCTCTAAACTTTAATATCTTCTTTTCTTTTCTAATACCTCTTATATCTTTAGGCCCTTTAGGAATATCTTTTCTCGAACTTCTAAAAAAGAGGCTAACTCCTATTTAGATTTCTCTGAACTTTAATATCTTCTTTCTTTCTTTAATACTTATAAAAGCTTTTAGGCTATTACTAAGTATCCCTATTCTTTATCTTAAAATATATACTAACTTATTCTTATAGAAAATAGTTCTTCTTTCTCTAATCTTGACTTCTTTAATATATACTTCTTATCTTTAGGCTATTTAGATATTTCCCCGTTTACTTTTATAAAATATATACTAACTTACTTTTTAATTTCCCTTACTTTATTTCTTCTTTAATATTATTATATATATATCTAGTTAATACTAGTTCTTATAACCTATAGTTAGGCTTTCTATTTATTAAATATCCGGATATTTTATTTTACTTTTACTTTATATATTTTATTTTATATACTTTACTTTTCTTTTATTATAAGTTAGAACTCAAATAATATTTATTTTAAATACTTATACTCTCGGATATATAAGACTCTTATAGATCTTTCGGAATTATAAACTAGCCTATTTTGGTTCGGGAAAGCTTTCTTAAAAGTATTTCAGGAATTATAGTATTTATTATAACTTTTCCTAAAGATTAATATAATATAAGTATTTCTGGTTTATTCTTTCTTTATAAAATAAACTACTACCCTAAGTTTATATAAAAGTTCTAATTATTTCTTAAGTTAAAATATAAATACTTCTTATTTCTATTAAATTAGATATAAAAAATAATAGATACCTTTGGGCTAGACTATAATACTAGTTAAATACTAAAACTTCCTATATCTATTTTATAAACTTATAATTTAAGATATATTATATTTAATAGGGCTTTTATATCTAATTACTTTATATTATAATAAAATATCTTAATATTATAATTAGGGAAGTTTTACTTTATAATCTTATTTACTATTTATAGATTTTCTAGCTAATAAGTCTTAGCTAATAGCTAAGAAACTTATTAGCTATTTTATCTAAAGCCTCTAGAAATAGAAAGTTGCCTTAATAAAGACTTAGTATTAAAAATAGATTTAACTAATTAATTTAAATAAGAAGTTTATAGTAGAAGTCTCTATATATAGGTAATTTTATATAATAAATTCAAGTTCCTATTTCTAGTTATATAAGTAAGCTATATAAGAAACTTTTTCTGGCCTATTAAAGTAGTTCTTATTCTTAGTTATATAAGTTATAATATATAATAAACTCAAACTTTTCTTGGATTATTTTTAGAAGAATTAGTAAGCTTTTCTAAATAGATTTATTAAGGCCTTGGTTTTTAAAGATATTAGTCTAGTCTTCTTATTTCCCTTTTAGGTAATAATTCGGCTCTTAGGAATTATATATAAATATTAGAATAAATAAGGAAATATATTATATATGATTTCTAAATAGATTAGAATAGAACCTATAGAATTCCCGTAATATTTTTATTAAATCTATAATACTAGCTAGTAAAAACTTTAATAACCTTAATAAGACTTAAATTATAAATCCGGCCTTCAGATTTCCTACTTAATTTAAAAGTTAAGTAGTCTATAATAGATTACCTATTATAAAACATATTATATTTTTTTCCCAAAAAGTATTAGATACTAATAATAATCCGGAAGCCTTAAAGCTCTTAAGACTTTTTATAAGTTTCGGGCTTTGGGGCTTTTTTATAGCTAGCTAATTATATAAAGTTATATAATTATATAGGTCCGGTATTAATATAAAGTAATTAATAACTTTATATATAGATATAATATGGTTTTTAATATAGCTAGTCTAATATATTATATATTTATATATAAATACCTGTAATTTTATTATTATAATATAATATATTCTTAATATATTCTTAATATAAAAATCCCTTTATAACCTTAGACTTTTAGGAGCCTTCTCTATACTAAAGGTAAAATATATAATACTATTTAGGTATTAAACTCAAAAGGCAAAGAATTATAAAGGCCCTAATAATTATAAAACTTTATAAACTTAAGTAAATTTAAATATTATAAAAGTATTAAATTTAGTAGCCTAATTTTTAAATTATATAAGAACTAATTAAAAAGTATTACTTTAAAGTATTAATTATAAATTTCAAGTATATATATATTTATAAGGAAATAAGACCCAAAATAATACTAAGCTAATTATAAGATATAAGAAAAAATATATTAGATATTAGGCCTATTTTTTCTTAATTACCTTAATCTTTATAAATATTTATATATAATTTATTAGACCTTATATAATAGATTTACTTAGAAAAAATAAGATTAATTAGCCTAGGGAATTTAATAATAATAGTTAGACTTCTATCTAAAGTAATAGGCAAAATACTAATAATAGCCCGGGTACTTTGGGTTTTACTTATAAAGCTAAAAATATTATACCCATTAATTTTCTATATTTAATAAGAAAAAGAAGTAATATATTTATATCTCTAATATACCCGTTATTATAAAATAATACTTATATAATCTATAAGATTAATTATAGTTCCTTTTACTAGAAAAGAGAATAGTAAAATTAAAAGAGGATCTAATAGCCTACTACTATTATTATTATTATTACTATTAGAATTAGCTTTAGTAATACTTTTAGTAATACTTTTTGTATTATCTTACGGCTCCTAGAAATTAATAAATAAAGAAGAATCCTAATATATATAAGTTAATTAAACCTAAAAACAAAAAAGGGTTTATAGAAGAAATAAAGAATAAGAATCAGAATTAAAAGAAAGAATTATATATATACCTTTATTTACTTACTAGTTTATTAGATTTCTTCTTACTCTTAAAATCTCATACCTATATTAATAGATAATACTTTCCTGGGCTCTCTAGGCCTCCTTAGTCTATTATTTAATTTCCTTAAGTTATTATACTTTCTAAGTATTTTCTAGCTTTTTATAAATAACTTTAAAACGAAAATCTTTATATAGAGTCTTCTTCTAAGTATTTTCTAGCTCTTTATAAATAATTTTAAGATAAATATCTTTATATAAAGTCTTATTCTAATATAAAATAAGGAAAATTATTTAGATATTTTTAGGGCCCAGATATATATTATAATAAGAAAAATTAAAGATAGTTTAAATAGAACCTAGTAAGACTATAAGTTCCTAAGCTCTTTTATTATTAAAACTAGTATAGAATACTAGTTTATTTATATTATTAATAAATTAATAATAGTAGGTAAGTCTACTAATATAGAAAGAGAAATAAGGAAATAGCTACTAAGAAACTATATTAGAAAAAGTAGAAAAGACTCGATTATTTATTTTAAATTAAAAGCTATTTATTAAAAAACATTTATTAGAATTTATATAGAGAATCTAGTAAAAGAAATAAGAGAAAACTTACTACTAACTTCTTTAAAAAATTAGATAGTTCTTTACTTAGCTCTCTAATTCTTTATATTATTAAATATCTACTTATAGAGAACTAGCTATAAAACTATAGTCTGTAATTTTATAAGACTAAATCCGGCTATATTTTGATTTATAAAACCTTAAAGGGCTCTAGGTAACCTATTACCGGTATAAGAAGCTATAGCCTGGATAGTAGCCTGAGTAACTCTTGTATTTATAGCCCGTTAAGCTTATATAGTAGTATAAGTACTATTAGAAAAGTAATTAGGTTAAGTAATATAGCTTATAATAAAAGAAAATATAAAAGGAAGTAGTTATAGGGCTATTAGAATAGAAAAAGCCTGAAATAAAGCAGAACTAGTATCTGGCGGCTATATAGTAATAATAATTAGAGAAATAGATATAATAGATATTCCTGGAAAAAAAGATATAAAATAAGAATACTAAAAAAAGCTAAAGATCTAAAGTATTCCAGATATAAAAAAGAAGGCAGATATAGACGGAATTCCAGAGCTATAAGATTTAAGTCTACTAGTATTACTATTCTAGGCAAGTAAAGTAATAGTTTCTATATTATATTTATTATTAGTAAATTAATAGAATTCATAATATTAGATATTACTATATTAGTATTTGGCTATAAAATATATAGTATTAGAATAGGTTTTAAGAAATAGTAGTACTATTTTAAGAAATAAGAATTTAAAAATATAAAATATTTATATAGTAAATAAACTTAATAATTCTATTAGTATTACTCTTAAAAATAAGAAAAAAGTTTTAAAAATAATATATTTAATAATAAATAATACTTATCTTAATATATCTAATTATTCTATAATTAGCTTATTTAATTACCTTATATTATTAGAAGTATTACTAATAAAGGGTCATTTCTAGATAAAGTCCTAAATTATTAGGAACTATATAAGTATTCTTCTAGTCTATATATTATTTATATATTCTATATTTATTAGGATAACTTACTTAAGAATTCTATTTTATATAATAATAATATTATATTTACTAGTTAGCTTTTCGGACTCTCCTAATATTAGTAGCTGCCCTAAGGCTATATATATCCGAACTATATATTAGAGCTAGTAATAAGCTTAAATATATAGTTAGTTACTATTTCTATTAGTATTTCCTATATAAATATTAGCTATATTTATACTATAAGATATAAGTTTCTAATAGTACTACTCTAGTATTTCTCTTAATAAAAACTCATTAATATCTATATTAGTATATAAGTAAACTATTTATATAGAACTATATAAGGTTATATTACTTATTCTAAACTAAATAATTATTAAGGATTATATTATAAAGCTCTATATTTATAGGATAACCCTAGTACTATACCTTATCTAGAGGCCTTATATATAGTCTAAATAGCTTGCCGGCTACTATATTAGGCCTAGATCTGTCTTTTCTAATCTTATAGATATTTTATAAGTTTATAAACCTATATATCTTGTTTTGGATCCGTTATATATAAAATACTAATAAAGTAATCCGGTTTTATAGGTATTAGTAATTATAATTCCTGGTATAGGCCAGTTCCTAAAAGTAGTTCTATATATACTAATCAGAATTAGTTATATAATCCGCCGCGGCCTTTTATATGTGACTTGCGGAAATCATATAAGAAAGCTGGTTTTTCTATAGACTTAGAAAAAAATCCTTTATGAGTATTTAATTAATTAAGCTTTTATATACTATATACTATTTATGCTTTACTATTTATACTTTTGAATTATTGTTTTGCTATTAAGTTACGTTTTGTACTCTGGTATACTTTATGTGGGTTTTTGTCTTGTCGCAGTTTCCCTCCCATATTAGCCGGCTTCTTAGTTATTTTAATAGTTTAATTTTCTTATTTCTAACCTCGGGAATATTGAGGAAGTTATTAGATCCTGTTAATAGCATTATCCTAGAAGGGCTTATAGCCTGTAGTCACCTGTATTGGAAAGTAATTGATTTATTAATGGAAAATCGATATATTAGAGGTTAATAATCTGTAAAATGACTAGATACAGGAGAGTAAAGAGTAAAAAAGGAGAGGAGGAATCTAAAGTATAGTTCTTATATACTAACTAGTGGGTGGCGATTTCCTCTAGTATATTATAAATCAGATAACTCATATATATTAGTAAGCGTTCCCTGAGCTTCCATAGTAAGCTATTCCATAGGCTTCCATAGTAAACCATTATAAATGAGAGTAGCGAAGCTAATATTAGTAGTTAAACCTGGTACTAGAAGGACTAGTAAGCTAGTACCAATTCAATATGCCTCCTCCTTACAGTCGAGGTTCGACGTTAGTAAGGCTAATAAGCCCTAGCTTTAATCATAGTAGTTCGAAAGCCGGTCTAGGGAGTGGTTTAGTGAGAATATCGGCCGTCATTTCCCTTATAGGTACGTACTTAAGATCAATTTCCTTGGTATTAATATGATCCCTAATAAAATAATATCTAATATTAATATGCTTGGTTTTTTGCGAAAATCGGGCGTTCATAGCTAGATCCATAGCTCCCTAAGCGTCCGTTTTTACCTCGATTAAGCCTATAGGAATCAATATTTCCTCAAATAGTTACTTTAGCCATAAAGCTTCTTTAATTACTGGCGTTAGGGCGACATATTCAGCTATAATAGTGGCTATAGCAACAGTTTTTTGCTTGGTACTAGCCCAGCTAATAGAACCACTAAATAGGGTAAAAACCATACCGGAAGTTAATTTGCGATCCTGTAAATCGCCTCCATAATCGGCATCTGAGTACCTAATGAGCCCTTTATTAGACGAAGCACTATATAAAATGCCCATATTAAGCAATCCCTTAATATATCGCATTATATGCTTCTATACGGTACCATGCAAAGCTTTAGAATATGAATTAGAACGTCCTAAATAGCCTGCGGCGAAGCAGAAATCGGATCTTAAAGCTAAAGAAGGCCATATAAGTGATCCAGTTCGACTTTAATATTCCGTAATATTAATATCGATTCCATTAGGTACTATAGGTTCGGCTATTAGAGTGGTAATAGGTATGCAACCTTCCATTTTATACCTTAGGAGCATATCCATAAGATATCGATTTTAGTATAAAAACACCAAACCGTCCTGAAAACGTATGATTTTCATACCCAGAAGCATTTTGATTTCTCCTATATTGGTTATATCAAATTTCTAATATAATTAAGCTTTAATACTATTAATATGAGTCATGTTTTTACTAATAATAATCATATTATCTATGTAAATAGCGATTAGGAGAGGTAGCTAATTAGCCTCGTACTTCTAATAAATATAAAGCACTAGGTTACTAAGTAATTACTAGAACCCAATAGAATAGAAAAATCGATTAATTACCTGATACCAAACCCTAGGGGCTTGTTTCAGGCCATAAATACTCTTCTATAGACGGCAAATAAGGTTCGTTCCTTTAATAAAACCAGGGGGTTATTCCATATAGTACTTCTCTTCTAATTCTCTATAAAGGAATGCTATTTAGATATCTATTTATTAGATATATAGCCTATATTTAGCCACTAGGGCTAATATAATTCAAATAATAGAAAGTCTAGTAACTAGTGCAAAGGTTTCAAAGTAATCTATGCCATATTCTTGCGTATATCCTTATACTACGAGTCTAGATTTATAGCGTCTATCAGACTTGATTTTGAAGATCCAGTGGCATCTAATAGTTTTTTGGTATTTTCGTACTACTAGATCCCAGGTATGGTTCCGTAAATAGGAATCTAGCTCCTTCTTAATCAAAGGTTTCCAGAGATAAGCATCTGGACCAGAGAGAGCTTCTTTAATTAATAATGGAATTTTGGAAGCTTCTATATTCTGGTTAGTAACTAGTAAAGCACGGTAATCCACTGATTCCCCGGTAATTCTAGTCGATTTCGGACGTCTAGAGAGTAGTTTACCCCTAAAACTAACCATTTCGGGCGCCTCCTAATTCGTAGAACCCTGTTCAGAAGCACCTATAGGTACTACAGGTTCTTGGTTCTCCCCAGAAGGTAGTTCAGGGGGCTCGCTTAGGTCAGGAGTACCCGGAATTACCTTACGTAATGCGTTTTCAGCAGTACCCCCTTCTATATCGGAGTGATTTCCTCTATTATTTTCTGATAGATCGTTAAGCTATTAATTTCCAGTATTAATAATAATGGTATCTCCGTAATCTGTATCGGGGTTATCCGAATTATCGGTGGAACCATTATCAGATTCTGCAGCAGTTCCCACTAGTCTTCTATATAGCTAGGACACTGGATTTAGGAGTAAAACTCCCTTGACGTGTTCTTTAATGGTATAATAGTTGGAAATAACGAATATACGCTTGCATAGGTTCCAAATTCGATATCCGGAACTACTATAGCCAGTGAAAATGCCCTTAAAGGCCTTGGCCATATGCTTGTACCATAAAGCTATTTCCTTAGGTATATAAATATATGCTAAGGAACCAAATATACGTAAATTAGAAACGTCCGGTTTAGCCCCATAGAACGCTTCGTACGAAGTCATACTAATTTTGGATAGGTAGCACCGATTATAGGCATAAATCCCATATATAGCTACTTCCTTCCAAAACTCGTACGGTAAGCCCGATTATTCTAGCTCCGTATACTCTGATTCGATAATTATACGTATACTGCGTTCAGAAATACCATTCTGTTCAGGTATATAGGTAATAATTAGTTCCAAGCGAATACCCTTTAATTTGCACTATTCCTTGACTTGGCCCGATACAAATTCCGGAGCATTATTAAGATATAGGCATTTGACTTTATTCCTAGTTTGGGTTTTAGAGAAGATAACCTGGTCTTAGAGATCGGTAAAATAGCTCTTTCTGTCCGAATTATATACTGCCATGCAATATTTAGATCCCTTGCAAATAGTAGATAGCATATAAGTATTTCCGCTAAGGGAGGCTACCCTTAATAGCCCCCACATATTAATTGCGATATACTCCCCTGAAAGCAGTTTTTCAGGGTATAAATCGCTCATACTAGCCCTAGTGATTTTGCTTATATTACAGGGATTATAGTCGAATGGGTTTTGATTTTTGAATTAAAGTCCATTAATATGGTTTACCGATTCCAGAATATACTTCGCATTCAGGTAGCCATATCTCTGGTACCAGGTTTCCAGGGAGGCTAGCGCGTCTGATTTTAACGATTTTAGGGCATGCCCTAAACCAAATTAGTCAAGCTAATATAACCCAGTGAATAGTTTATATATACCGGTTACTATGGTCGTTCTATTATCGATAATATAAGCTTTCCCAGTGGAAAAATTAACGCTTCCTCTAGCTTGGGTAATTTTGGGAATCGATAATAATGACGTATTTCGGAATTAGGGGCTATATAGTACGTTATTTAGCTATACTTTTAGCTCAGGAGTAATTAACAAAATAATAGTTCCCTTACCCTTAATAAGAATCATAGATTTATTACCAAGAGTAATAGGGAACGGTTCCACATCTTCGTAGGTAATAAAGGAGCTTTTACTTCCCGTAAAATAGTCCGTAGCGCCCGAATTAATATACCAGATATTCGTAAAATCGTCGTCGAGTAATTAGCTACTAAATAGGGCACTAAATATCGATTTTCTAGTAGTTGATTTTTTGGCAGTATAAGCTTTTTTATAGACAGTTAATAAAGCTAATAGCGCCTCCTGATTAGTGGAATTAGAGTCCTTTCCATTGGAATTAAAGTAATCCTGGGCCAATTTATACGTAGTATAGTCTTTAATATCGTATCCTTTGAATTTATAGAACATATAATAGGCATTTGGATCCCTTCCCCGCTTCGGCTTATTCGACTGATTTTCTCCACTCCCTTGGATAGCTAGTGCCTTTGGAGTGGTATCTGGGTTGAAAGCGGGAGGTTTAGCCCTAAGCTTCTCTTCCTTAGTAGAAGCGTCCGCTTTGAGTAATTCCAGCTTTAATTTATCGACGTCAGCTCTAATAGAATTCAGGAGGGGCTTATATAAGTCATATTCCTTTGGGAGGCCACGAATCAGGTATCCGGATACAGAAACATTCGAAATCGACCCATTTACCCCCTTAATTTCAGCTACTTTGCAACTAATGCGGTTAATGAAGTCATCCATTCCCTTGGTACTATCAAATGTAATAGTTTCCATTTATTAAAGGTATAGGGCTTCCTTTTAAGCTTTTAGCTATTCAGCTTTGACTTGAATCTCGCTCCAAACCAGGTGTACGAGCTTAATTTCCTTGAATTATTGCCAGGTATCGTGGGTAATAAGTAAACTTAGTACCGCTCTGGCAATTGCTAATTGACGAGCAATCGATTTATCGTCCTTTTGGGACGAAATAAGGGCAGGAGCTTGATCAGGATCGACAAATTGCTATAGATCTTTGACTATAAAGAGGTTCATAGCATCGTCTATCTAGGAGTAGATGTTATCGTCCGAGAGAGGCTCGATTTTGGTACCTTTGTAGGTAATATGGGTTAATTTTTTGGAATCCGGCATATTGGATTTTGCGGAGAATTTCTGACCGAAAATGGCTGTGTTTTTGGCGAATTCTGCTAACGCGAAGCCAAACTAATGGGTATAATTTACCAAAATTAACGATTTTGATAAATTTTGGTAATGGTTTTGGAATAGACAAGTAAGTGCTAAGGTCAAGTGACGCTTGGATCGCTTAGTAAAGCACTAGCCGGGCTCAGAACCTATTAGAAAGTGATCGATTTATTAATGGAAAATCGATATATTAGAGATTAATAATCTGTAAAATGACTAGATACAGGAGAGTGAAGAGTAAAAAAGGAGAGGAGGAATCTAAAGTATAGTTCTTATATACCAACTAGTGGGTGGCGATTTCCTCTAGTATATTATAAATCAGATGACTCATATATATTAGTGAGCGTTCCCTGAGCTTCCATAGTGAGCTATTCCATAGGCTTCCATAGTAAACCATTATAAATGAGAGTGGCGAAGCTAATATTAGTAGTTGAACCTGGTACTGGAAGGACTAGTAAGCTAGTACCAATTCAACAACCTGACTATAGTAATTTGTAATAAATACTTAATTTTATATTATACTATCCGGCCTAATTTTGGCACGATTTCACACGGTAGTATAGGCTCTCACTTCGTTAATTAGACAAGCAAGCAGCCTTACTATTATTGCGTTATCTAAGCCGAAAGTCACGTATGGGTACTATACCCCTAATTAGGAATTCTGCCTTGGGGAGGAGGGGGGTGTGCGGGGCGCCAGTGCGAAAATCAGAAAATCAGAAAATCACTTTTCGCTTCTCGGATTTGTCCGCTAGCTAGCTGTGGGCCTCAGTAGAAGTGCAGCGCCTACTCAAACAATTCTAAGGCCTCAAAGTCAAATCGGCTTTCTGAATGACAAAGTGTAACTGACAACAGAGATGTAATTGGAGAGCCTTGCAGGAATAGGCGGCATGTGAAGCAGTGCCACGTAGCCAAGCGCGGCCTCACCTGTGGCCATGAGTGTGTTCCAATCAAATACGGAGACATTTCGGTGAGCTGAAAAAGCACTCGCCTACGGGACTAGGCTGTGCAGGTTCATTTTAACTTATATATCGACCCGCATCTCATTGAGATTGGAAAGAACATTTCTCTTATAAATCGTCATCTGAAATGGATCACATTCCACGTCCTTACAATGCCGTTGGCACTCCAATCGAGTTTCCCTACGTAGGGGTTGAGGAGTATGACAAAGGGCCGTTCTTGACCTATCCCAATCGCAAAGGCTTTGAAAGCCAGGATGCCATTCTCCAGGAGAGCGACACACCAGCTTCTCAGGCGGCAGTCCTTCAGACCTGGCTCTTTTTCGGGCTCTTGCACGAGTTTCTGGAGGAGGATTATACGAATGACAAGGACTGGACCTCTGTCAATGACGCCCAGGAGATTGTTCTTTGCACCAAAAATCTTGCGGTAGCCACAAAGAGCCACTGGGATGCACGACAAGACAAAGAGGAACGACCCCGACACCTATTGGCGTGTTTCGACCGAGCCTTTCAAGTCGTATCCTTGGCTTGCGAGCCGCCTGCGGCTGATACGCAAGTCTTGATGGGCGTAGCTATTCTTGTCAACTTCCTCTCGGGGACAATTCGACCTCTGAGTGGATCCTCTGAAAAGATACCATCAGGCTACTGGTCTGGATATTCATGGCCTGGTGTATTGATAGACCCTATCAAGAAGAGGCTGCGCAGCCACGGATGGTGCCCGTCCGAAATGATTTCGATCTCCGAGAATCTCGACATGATTCTTGCCTCTGTTCAGCTGGAGCCCCCAAACCCTCGGTATCAGCATGCTGAGTGTGGCGAAAAAAATTGCAGAATGTTGGAGGTGTACTCGAATATGAAGACATATCCGGAGCCTGGGCACGTTGCCGATGGTTGCGAATGTCCATGGTTTGAGCTAGACGTCAACAAAGCGCATGATATATTGCTCGGAGGGAACTTGCCTGCCATTCTGGTAGCAAATGATGGCGAAATGTGGGAATCTCTAGCAGGACTTTCAAACCCCGCCAAACTCAATGTCGCCATCAAGTCGTCGAATGAGGTGCGGCAGTACATTGCCTTCTCGCACGTCTGGTCGGATGGACTCGGAAACCCCCATTCAAACCGGCTAAGGGTGTGCAAACTTGATCGGCTGCAAAAACTAGCTTCAGGAATCGAACGTGCCCGAGCAACTCGCCGTATCGGTTCAGGCGCTCTGACGATCTCATTTGTTCCATTCAGTAAGCCGCTAACACCGTTCTGGATTGATACTATATGCTGCCCAACTCATCCACCAGAAGCGCAGACTCTTGGCATAAAGATGCTTCAGCAGACGTATAAAGAGGCCAGCTCGGTTATAGTCCTGGATTCCTATCTCCAGAGAGGAGTTTTCCGGGAGACATCTAAACAAGAGATTCTTCTCAGACTTGAGTGCTCTCGGTGGATGCACCGGCTTTGGACACTTCAGGAAGGCAGCTTTGCAAACGAGCTGTTCCTACAGTTCAGTGATGGTCCGGTCGACTATTTTGATGTGTATAAGAGATTCAGAGACGTGGTGGACACTGGGGACACAGTGGCCAGAAATCTGCTTACCAACTTCACTCTAACGAGCTCGGTTTTCAACAGAAATCTCTTCAACCCGGAAGTTTCCAGCAAAATGGCCTCTAACGTTATCTACCGGGCGATGCAGTACCGCTCGACTACTGTGAAGTCTGACGAAGCCATATGCATAGCCAACACTCTTAGCCTCGATATCGAACAGGTCCTCCAAGCAGGAAAGGACAGTCAACTCGCAATGTCAGTCATCTGGAAGTTGCTGTCATATATCGATAGCTGCATCATCTTCAGCACAACTCCGAAGCTCAAGATTTCGGGATTTGGGTGGGCCCCAGAAACATTTCTTGATCCCGACGGCTTTCAAGAGTCTCGTACAGAAGCAGGCACTGTGACAGAAGATGGACTCGAGGTCAGATTTCCAGGCTTTCTGATACATTTAGAAAATGAAATTTCTGGCAAACTGGTGTTTAAAGACCAGGAAAACAAGAGCTACACTTATCAGTCCTCCACGAAAGTGGACATTTGGTCTCAAGGTGCGGGTATGTTTGCGATTATCGCTCTTAGGCCACTGGTTTCTGAATCCGGAGGAAAGGCCACTCAGAGATGCGTCGTAGCGAGAGTGAAAAAGCGAGACGAACATTTGATTGCCGTCGAGCTTGTTGATCATGGTAGGGGTCGAGAAATGCAGATGGAAGAGGCCGGAGCGACCACGAAAAGGCCGACGGATTTAGCTGAAGGGGGTTTTTCTGCAACTAAGTTGCCGATCAACCAATTGTGGTGTGTAAATTAGAATGTGGGTGCTTGGGTTTAGGTAGAATGAGTATCCGAGGTGATGCTATTATCTCGCTGTCTGGTCAAGGTCAAATAGATGTGTTGAGGATAAGATACGATAAATGTGAATCTGGGGGCAATCTGCTAGATTTAGAAAGAAGACGGTCAGGGAATCTAGGGTCAATCTACTTGACTTAAAAAAGAAGATGGCTAGTGAATTTAAGGTCAATCTGCTCGATTTGCAAAACAAGATACCTACTCTGTTTTGAAAATATGATCTCAAGTTTCTGAGACGAATCATTGTCATTTTATTGAAGCGGTTAGTGGATCTTTCTCCCTCATCAAATCACCGAACTTCATCTCGAGCTCCTTGATTTCACCTATTCCGGAGGCGAATAATATTGACCTCGAACCTGATTCAAAAATTCCTCCCGGCGTTTCTCCTCCAGCTTCAACAATTTATCCTTGCATTCCTGAAAACGAAATGAAGATGGCCAGCCATGCGCACGATAGATGTCTCGAATCTCCTGCAATATAAATCGTCAGTAATTATTATTTTCATGTTGATCTGCTGTTACTCACGTCTATTTCTTTTCTTGGCTGAATGTACACCCCATCCTCATGCCCCTTTTCAGGAAGAACAACCCATTCGAGGGAGCGATACTTCTCCTTCCAGAGCTCGAAAAACTCCACAATGGGAAGTGTGTGATATGCACGCCAATTTTCTGGATCATCCAGGGGTGGATAGTCACGCTCTGGGCGCTCCATCATGATATAATCCGTGACAGTGCCTGCATTGTCAGCCTTATATATCACATCTTCGAGGCTGTAGATTTTTTTGGTAAAATATATATATATATTTGGAGCAACTTACCTTCTTGAGTATCGAGCAACAGCCAACTCCCATACTCGCCACCCTTCGTCAACGCGACCACGTGTTCTGGTAACTCACAGCCGACAGGAATATAACTGCCTTCTAATTTGCTGAAATCGATAGGTCTCTTTTTGGCTGGCCTGTTGAACTGAAGCGCCAAGGTTTTATAGGCGATTTCAACGGTCCCTCTGGAATTGTTGTTGTCAATGTATGGAATATGACGGAGGAGGTCGATGACGGCTTCGTTCTTTTTCAGCGGTGCCAAGGTGTTCGAGTCGATTTCAGGCCAGCCGTTTGGCGGTGCGTCTTGGATTGCTGACGGCAAAAGACCTGGAAGTGTGGTGAGAAATTCATAGAATGATTTGATGGCTGATACAGTTTCATCGCGGGAATAGGGTGTTTTTCCTGACATGGTGCTTCTTCACTTTGGTGTTGTTTACAAGAGGAGACGAGGATGGCTGGTCGAAACACATATGCCCGGGTATTATCGCTAGCGTCTCGCTAACGAGCCTACTGAGATAAGTCTGAGTTTTCAGGCTGCTTTTCGGGCCATTTTCAAGCGATAAACACGAAAATCGACTACTTTACTTAAACTTTGCTCAATTATTACAAATCAAAATCGTTTAAATTTGGAATCCCACTCTTAAAGAAACTCAACGTTGATTATCTAAACTCGTTCGATGAAGTCCGAGTCGATCTGAAAATTCAAATTTCGGCTTTAGCATTCCTTTAGGGTAGCGAAAAGCCTGAAAACTCAGACTTATCTCAGTAGGCTCGTAAGGCGCATTGGGAATGCCCCTTTGCTTGAAATATATTTGTCATTTCATTATCAAACCAAGGTTGAAAGCTTTGTCAATCTCTAAAGATTGAATTGCTGGCATTTCAGATGACTGTTTTAGGTCACACGATTCCATAGACGTGGTGCAGTATGTTACATTCATTAATATTATTCTTCCCCTGGCATCCGCATCCTTAGCCCTTAAGCGGCAAGTCCAATGCAATAAGCATATCCTGCCCACAAGCCAGAGCAGTCTCCATTTAACGCCGGATTAAGACTGTAAAGAGTCTGCAAAGTTATCCCAGCCGCAGTTGCTATATCAGCACAATACACTCCACTCGTTTGCTCTACCCATTTATTGCATTTACAAGAAATCCCCGCCTGCGTCTGCTCTGGCGGTGCAGTCCCTCCAGCACAAGTTGATGTTGGAGCAGTCGATGATATCGTAGCCGTTGCAGTAGGAACCGGACCAATGCAGTATGCATATCCACCCCACAGTCCAGAGCAATCGCCATTCAAAGCTGGATTCAGTGCGTAGAGCTGGGCCAAAGTAATCCCAGCTGCGCTTGCCATATCGGCACAATACACCCCGTCGGTCTGTTCCGCCCACTTGTCACAATTACATGCGATACCTGCCTGAGTCTGCTCTGGTGGTGCTGTTCCTCCAGCACAGGAAGATGATGCTGTCGGAGCGCTGCTGGTGCTAGTCGCACTCACTGATGGGCCTGTAATGCAATAGTAGTAACCAGCTTGAAATTCGGTCCTACAGTTGCTGCCATCGCTCCCAAGGATCGTATTCCATGCGTAGAGCTCAGTGGTTGTGATATTGTTATCCGAAGCGAATTGATAGCACAAGTCGCCAGAGACCGCTTTTGTGAACTTGGTGCATCCGACGACAATACCAGTCTGGATTGGCGATGGCACTTCTGCGGTGGAAATTGGCCCCGCGGGATTAGTAGGAGTGCCACCGTCGCCTCCGCGTTGCTGTCCAGCATCGCTTGAGTTTCCGGGAGGAAGAGTTGGGGGGATATACGAACCTCCTGGTGCGCCGGCACAAACATAGTCGCCCGGGGTGAGGCTATCGCAAAGCCCGTTGATATTGGGATTCCAGGTCAAAAGCTGAACCGTGCTGACGGTGAGATTGGCAGTTGAGAACGATGCTGCTAATGAATCGCAGCTTGCATTGGAAGGAACTTGCTCAAGAGCGCAGGGCTCTGGCAAGCAGAATGACGAATGCGTGATGGTGCAATTGGGGCTTCCAGTCGCTGCTTGAACGTCGCCAGTTGCTGCATTGAATGCCTGCGAGATTGTGTTGCAATTTGCGTTGGGGTCGAGAGTGCTTTTCACAATCGTCTGACCAGTACACGTTGTATTGGGGGCAAAACTGCTGAGATTGAGTGGCGGGGGAGTTGCATCAAGATAGACAGGCGGAGCTCTGATGACTAGCTCAGGCATGTTGTCGGTGTAATTGCAAACATCTAGAATATCTTGGTACTACACGGAGTAGAGAGTCAGTTTTTGCCTCATTTGGAAGGGTTTAGGAGGAATCTGGAGGAACGCGGACGGATTAGGATAGGTTTGGAAGACTTCCTCAAACGGAATGTCTTGAAAGCAACGTGTGATCCACGCTTTCCTCCTGAGACAGTCTGAAATAGGGAAAAATCTCCTCCCCATATACGTACTTGCTCGATGAGATAGTCCGAGTAGTCATGGTCCGGCAGATATGGCGAGATCAATCTCTGATACATCAACCTTTCAAAATATGCGAGTCAATATTGTTCCACCGAGTTGGAGGGTAGAACATTAACTTTGGTTTCCCGAAGCTAGAGGTATGCCTCAACTCAAAAGACATGGCAATCATAGTACCTCAAAGGAGAGATTTGGGAGACGAGAGGAGCGTGCTAGAAACACTCACTGTACAAAACAGTCACTACAAAGCTTGAGTTTATAATTAGCATGGATCATGGTAGGATATGTTACTGGTATTTCTTACCACATCGTCTGCATACAGATTTGCAAGACGCTCGTTATCGGGGCTCATATCTGCTGGATCAGTACAAGACGGATCGGTAGGGTCTACCGTGCAGTCAGGTCGAATAACATCGCTACCCACCCAGTCTTGGCTGTCCAGCAAACAGTAAGTTATATCCTCATCTCCGTTTGAGCTATCAGCGTCCGTATAACTATTGATAGATTTATTATTTGTCCACATAGTTCAGTTCTGGGATTAATATTGACTTCAACTTACTTCCCGGACGTGAGACATGCAATTTGAAAACCGTCGTAGAACCTTCCGGCGACGGATCCAGCATCAACAACTTTATTGTATGCTACAATGCTGTCAAAAACGCATCTATTTGCAACATCGTCGTTCCAGTCTTGAACAGCCTCGAAGCAAGCATCTGTGCAGAGATTGGTAAGGTCGTCTGAAAGCCACCAGTAGTTATCCACCGAACTGGCCATCTGAAACAAGGTTGGGTCGCAAGGTAGAGTGGTATTGCTGCTCAAAAGTCAGCTAACAGCAATATATTATAAATTCTTGACTCATGTCACTGAAGTTGGCATTGTAAAGAAAATCAAGTGAGCGGTAGCTGAGCGGGCAGGCCCACCCCCCCTCCACCTTTCTAGGATTATATGCTTCCACTTACAATCGACTCATAAGGAATAGAGAACTCACAGTGCTTCTAAGCAGTCACTGCTGATGTTGAGTGCCGTTGCCAGGCTGACTTCATCCACGGTAGGATACAAACTAAAATTTTGTGCAACCGCATGACTGGTAAGTAGCAATACACTCATGTACAGCGCCCTATTCAACATTTCCAAAAGAAAGATGAATTGAAAACTTCGTGTCCCTGTGAAATGAATGAGAGTGAAGGGAAAATTTAAAGAATTAGGTTAAACGTGGTCTACAAAGGAGCAACCAAGGAATCAAAGCTTAAAGAAAGAAGATGCCAAAGATTATGATCAATACAAGCAGTAAACTCTCTTGCCCCTGAAAGCCCATGTTCAAAAATTGTCCCTCGCATCCGAGTCAGTTCTTTGCAGAAAAACTTTTCACGCCTAGAACTCCAGATCCGTAAAAAACCGGTGATTGCAGCTGAGAAAAAGCACAAGGATACTCTCAAAGATGTGCACGAGGCACGAGGTAGCAGGGTATCCCTTTGTCTGGCAAGACATGGTCCGTACTAGCAAGGGGGCCTGTATTGAACTGGGATCGATTTATCGGTGGAAAATCGATATATTGGAGATTGACAATCTGTAGAATGACTAGTTTTGACTAGATACAGGAGAGTGATTCCATAAAAAACAGAGGGAATGGGTTCCCTAGCTATATTCCTGATTTCCACCCCACCATGTGATTTACCCCGCACTTACTTGGTGGTGGGAACGATTTACCAATCTGATTCCTGAACGTACGTTTAAGGAACGTAATCGAATGGCGATACTAATAAACGATTAGTGTATTCGTACGTAAGTAATACCCAATAATCGGACGAACTGAATTAGTGGTTGAACCTGGAGTGGAAGGAAAGGATACTAGCCAAGCTAGCTAGTTCAATACGCCTCCTCCTTATAGTCGAGGTTTGACGTTAGTAAGGCTAATAATACCTAGCTTTGAACGTAGCAGTTCAAAAGCGGGTCTAGCCAATGGTTTGGTGAGAATATCGGCCGTTATTTCCTGTATAGGAACATGCTTGAGCTCAATATCCTTGGTATTAATATGGTCCCTAATAAAATGATGTCTGATATTGATATGCTTGGTTTTCTGAGAAAATCGTACGTTCATAGCTAAATCAAGAGCTCCCTGAGCGTCCGTTTTTAGCTCGATTGGTCCCATAGGAATCGATATTTCTTCAAACAGTTACTTTAGCCATAGGGCTTCTTTGACTACCGGAGTAAGGGCGATATACTTCGCTTCCATAGTAGCAGTTGCTATAGTTTTCTGTTTAGTGCTGGCCTAGCTAATTACTCTACCAAATAGGGTAAAAACCATACCGGAGGTTGATTTACGGTCCTATAAATCGCCTCTATAATCGGTATCTGAGTACCTAATAAGTCCTTCTTTAGATAAAGCGTCATATAGAATGCCTATATTAAGCGATCCCTTGATATATTGCATTATACGCTTCTGTATAGAGCTATGGGAGGCTTTAGGACAGGAATTGGAACGTCCCAAATACCTAGCGGCATAGCAAAAATCGGGTCTTAATGCTAGGGATAGCCATATAAGTGATCCCGTATGACTCTAATATTCTGTAATATTAATATCTTCCCCTTTTGGAACCGTAGCTTGAGCTATTGGTATGGAAATAGGGGTGGAACCTTCCATTTAATACCTTTGGAGCATATCCGTAAGATATCGATTTTGGTACAGGAATACAAAACCGTCCTAAAAACGAATGATTTCCATGCCTAGAAGCGTTTTGATTTCTCCCAAATTAGTTATATTGAATTTCTGATGGAGTTACTCCTTGATTTTGTTAATTTGAGCCATACTTTTACTAACGATAATTATATCGTCTATATAAATAGTAATTAGAAGAGGTAGCTAATTAACCTCGTACTCTTGGAATATATATAGGGCTAGATCACAAAGCGATCTCAGGAAACTAATGGTACGGAAAAAACTATTAATTACCTGATTCCAAACCCTAGGGGCTTGTTTTAACCCGTAAATGCTCTTTTATAGGCGGCAAATCAGGTTAGTACCTTTAATAAAACCAGGAGATTATTCCATATAGTACTCCTCTTCTAATTCCCTATAGAGGAAGGCTATTTGGACGTCCATTTACTAAATATAGAGCCCATATTTAGCCGCTAAGGCTAATATAATGCATATAGTAGAAAGCCTAGCTACTGGAGCAAAGGTTTCAAAGTAATCTATACCATATTATTGGGTATAGCCTTGTGCCACTAGCCTTGATTTATAGTACCCGTTAGCCTTGATTTTGAATAACTAGTGATACCCGATAGTTTTTTGGTGTTTTCTGATTACTAGATCCCACATATGATTACGTATATAGGATCATAGCTTTTTCCTAATAGAAGGTTTCCAAAGATAGGCGTTAGGACTAGTAAAAGCTTTATTAATTAACGTTGGAATTTTGGAAGCTTCGGTGTTCTGGTTAATAACTAGCAAAGTACGAGGATCAGGCTATTCCCCGGCAATTCTAGTTAATTTCGGACGTCTAGGGATTAATTTACCCCTGACTAGAACTATTTCGGGAGGTATAGGTGCCTCCTGAATTATAGAACCTGAATTAGAACCACTTGCAGGCGGTTCTGGTTCTTGGTTATTATTCCCCAATAGGGGTTCAGGAGCTTCGCTTGGACTAGAAGCATCCTTAATTTGGTTACGTAACGCGCTTTGAGCAGTATTCCCTTTAATATCGGAGTGATTTTCTCGATTATCTTCTAATGGAATATTAAGCTATTAATTTCCAGTATTAATAATAATGGTATCTCCATAAATTATATCGGGATCATACGTATTATTGCTAGAAGTATCGTTATAATCTTTAGTAGTACTAACCAGTCTTCTGTATAGCTGGAATACTGGATTCAGGAGACACACTTCCTTAACGTATTCTTTAATAGTATAATGGTTAGAAATAACGAATATCTGCTTGCGCGGGTTCCAAATACGATATCCGGAACCACCATAGCCAGTGAAAATGCCCCTAAAGGCCTTGGCTATATACTTATATTATGAGGCTATTTCCTTGGGGATATAGACATACGCCAAGGAACCGAATATCCGTAGGTTAGAAACGTCCGGTTTAACTCCATAGAATGCTTCATATGAAGTCATACCGATTTTGGGCAGGTAGCATTAATTATAGGCATAAATCCCATATATAGCTGCTTCCTCCCAAAACTCGTACGGTAAGCCTAATTATTCTAGCTCCGTATGCTCCGCTTCGATAATCGTATGCATACTATATTTAGAAACACCATTCTATTCAGGTATATAAATGGTTATTGGTTCCAGACGAATGCCCTTTGATTTGCACTAGTTCTTGACTTGACCTAATACAAATTCTGGAGCATTATTAAGGTATAGGCGCTTGACTTTATTCCCAGTTTGGGTTTCAGAGAAGGTTACTTAATACTAAAGATCTGTAAAGTAGCCCTTTCTATCCGAATTATATACTGCCATACGATATTTGGTACCCTTGCAAGTGGTGGAAAGCATATAGGAGTTCTTGCTAAGGAATGGAACCCTTAATGGCCCCCACAAGTCGATTATAATATACTCCCCTGGGAGCAGTTTTTTAGGGTATAGCTCAGTTATACTAGCCCTAGTAATCTTGCTCATATCGCATGGATCGCAATCGAATAGGTTTTGGTTCTTGAATTAGAGCCCATGGATATGGTTTACCGATTCCAGGACATACTTCGCATTCAGGTATTCATATTGCTAGTGCCACGTTTCCAGGGAGGCTAAAGCTTCCGATTTTGACGCTTTTAGGGCATGCCCTGAACCAAATTAGTCAAGCTAATATAGCCCTATAGAGGGGCTAAAAGTACTAGTTGTAATGGTTGTTCCTTTATTAATAATTCGGACGTTCCCTTGGGAAAATATAACGTTACCTCTAGCTCGTATAATTTTGGGAATTAATAATAAGGAGGTATTCCGGAATTGGGGGCTGTAAAGTACGTTATTGAGCTATATTTTTAGCTCTGGTTAGGTAGCTAAAAGAATGGTTCCTTTGCCCCTAATGAGAATCGTCGATTCGTCGCCAAGGATAATTGGAAATGGATCAATCTCTTCGTACGTAATAAAGGAGCTTTTACTCCCCGTAAAATGGTCCGTAGTACCCGAATCGATATACCAGATATTCGTGGAATTTTCGTCATGTGACTGTCCACTGAGGAGAGCACTAATTGTCGACTTTATGGCAGTATACGCTTTGGGGTATACAGGTGCTTTGGGATCAGAAGACGCCTCCTTACTAGTGGAATTAGTGTCTTTTCCTTTGGAATCATAGAATTCCTGAGCTAATTTGTAGCTTATATAGTCCTTGATATCGTGCCCTTTGTACTTATGGAACGTATAGTAGGCATTTGGATCCTTGGGACGCTTCGGTTTTTTGTTCTTGTTTTTGGACTAATTTCCCGATTAATTTCCTTGAGTAGCTAGTGCTTTTGGAGTGGAATCAGAAGTGGAATTAGGGGTTTTATCCCTAAGTTTGTCCTCCTTGGTGGAAGCGTCCGCTTTGAGTAATTCCAGCTTTAGTTTATTAATGTTAGCTCTGATGGAATTCAGGAGGGGTTTGTAAAGGTCGTATTCCTTTGGAAGGCCACGAATCAGATATCCGGATATAGAAACGTCCGAAATCGACCCGTTTACGCCCTTGATTTCAGCTACTTTGCGGCTAATGCGGTTAATAAAGTCGTCCATTCCCTTATTAGAATCAAACATGATAGTTTCTAACTATTAAAGGTATAGAGCTTCTTTCTGAGCTTTTAGCTAGTTCGCTTTAGCTTGAATCTGGGTCCAGATCTGGTATATAAGCTTGATTTCCTTGAATTATTGCCAGGTATTATGGGTAATAAGTAGATTTAGTACCGTACGAGCGATTACTACTTAATGAGCAGTCGTTTTATTATCCTTTTGGGCCGATTCCACGAGAGCAGGAGCTTGATCTGGGTCGATATACTGCCATAGATCCTCGATAATAAAGATATTCATGGCATCGTCTATCCAGGAATAGATATTACTATCTGAGAGAGGTTCGATTTTTGTCCCTTTATAGGTGACATATACTGATTTTTTGCTGTCCGGCATGGCGGATTTTGCGGAGAACTTTTGCCCAAAAATGGCTGCGTTTTTGGTGAATTCTGCTAACGCAAGGCCAATGCGGTGGGTGCAATTCAATAGAATTAACGATTTTGATGAAATCGGAAATGGACAAGTGAATACTAAGTGAGGTCACGTGACCTGAGGATCGTGTGAAAGCACTTAGTAGGCGCTATCCGGGCTCATAACCTATTGAACTGGGATCGATTTATCGGTGGAAAATCGATATATTAGAGATTGACAATCTGTAGAATAACTAGTTTTGACTAGATACAGGAGAGTGATTCCATAAAAAACAGAGGGAATGGGTTCCCTAGCTATATTCCTGATTTCCACCCCACCATGTGATTTACCCCGCACTTACTTGGTGGTGGGAACGATTTACCAATCTGATTCCTGTACGTACGTTTAAGGAACGTAATCGAATGGCGATACTAATAAACGATTGGTGTGTTCGTACGTAAGTAATACCCAATAATCGGACGAACTGAATTAGTGGTTGAACCTGGAGTGGAAGGAAAGGATGCTAGCCAAGCTAGCTAGTTCAACAGCCTGGCTCAGGGCGAAAAGGCAACATATGACTAAAGAAATTCTAAGCAAAGGTCGCCTTTTCGCCCTGAGCTAGGCCCCCTTGCTAGTACGGACCATGTCTTGCCAGACAAAGGGATAATATTAATTGCTGCTGTAGATGATTCATGCTGAAGATTTCGCCAAGACGACAATTATCAAAATATGCCTCTCATCATAAAACCCCACCCAGACTCCTGCCAGATCTGGCTTATTCCCATCAACGCCTTACCTAATGGCTAAAGCGATCTTGGTGAACGTTCATTCATTATGGTAAGGGGGATGTAATTGAGACGAAGTTCACCTGCCTATTGCAAAATAGCTAGCTCACTATGTTCATGTGTGGCACAGCGAGTAAGGCGGATGTACGGAGGTACTCGATCCACAATTGCCACTGTCATTCAATTTCCGTCTACGATAGCCGAAGCCTTCTCGCTTAACTCCTACACTGGGTTACTACAGGGGACCAAGCGTATCGTTTAGAGCCTACAGGGCTTCACTGATTAATAAGCGAATTTGGACGTTGCACTTGCTATCTACCCCCAAAAATTGTCCCATTTTGCTGCAATTAATATGAAAATTCATAATTTTTTTAATATCTGAGGTCTATTAAAAGTATAATCATTTACATATTAATTCCCCAAATTTTAATACTAATTTCAACGATATTATGGGAGGCGTAGCAACTTAATATGCCACTCCGCCGGCCCGATAAGCTAAACGAAAGTAGTAAAGATAATTTCTTTGAGAGTAAAGAGCTTTCGAGGCAAAGAAAGGCGTAAGAGATTAGCAAAGCTTTAATAGCTTAATTCCGGTAGTAATATTAATCCTTTAAATATTTATATATATTATATAAAAGTCTGTTTTTGGGTGGTTATATATGGCTTTGCTTTTTGGTTGCAATTCGATTTTATATTAGCAATTCTAAAAGGAGCATAGTTTGCGTGATTTGATGTCTGAGGATTGGCGCCGCACCTATTTTTGGCGCTAGAGCAATCGCTTCCGGTGGAATCGCGCAATTACGCTCGGTCCCCTGGAGTAACCCAGTGTAGGAGTTAATCCCTACAAAGGACAAGGCAGCAAGGAAACCATGTAACTTCCGGCATGAAAAATCTTATTTCTCTCGAAAGAAGCAGCTTCAAGCTTAAATTGCCCTTCGTATCTGTATGCAATTCACGCCACACTAATTTATGGCAATTGTGCTCAAGATGTAGGACTGAAAGATGGAAATTTCTTACCGTAAGATGTTACTCCCCCGCCCTACTTGTACAGCTCACAATATTTTGCCCGCCATGCCTTGTCATTCATGAAGTTGCATCATTTCTTTCGGGTTTAAATCTTTCTTCTCAAGTACCTTCGTCACTCTTTTGATGTACAGCTGCGTCCAACACAGCGTCCATTCTTTCTTCCGATTTTTAGACCATGTATCTAAACAGTTACATCGTTGTCCTTCTCAACTATCTGTCTTTGGTCCCAGCAACCAGCCCTATACATGGCATTCCACTTGATGTCAGAGGACAGGCTCTAAGCCCTCGAGTAACAAACTTTCCTGTGGAGCCGCGAGACGTCCTTCCTACCGGGACTTGCAACTCTCAAACACCATGTGCAAACGGTGCTTGCTGTGGAAGTGACAACCGTAAGTGTTTCTCTGAGTTATTTCTTCCTCATCCGGGTTGTTTCAATAGCTATGAGACAGGATTTCCTCCCAAGCCCTGTCCCAAGCACTGAGACTTCCTCATCATTCCTCAAAACCCGTCTAGAAGAAGTAATGCTGACTCTGCGATCCACTCTAGTCTGTGGGTACTCGAAAAAGTCTTGTGGTACCGGTTGTCAATTCAACTGCAACGCCACATCTGAATGCGGACCGTATGCTCCACAGGATTCCCAAAAGTGTCCCCTTAATGTCTGCTGTTCCGAGTTTGGCTTTTGCGGATCGACCACCGAATTTTGCACCTGGACAAATCCTGCCGACCCTGTCTACCCAAGTTGCAACACGCAATATGGTGGCTGTGGAGACGTGGATAGGCCCAGTTGTGGAGGAGGAAAAAGCGCTTCCAAACGAACGATTGGGTATTACGAAAGCTGGTCCAACATCCGCAAGTGCTCGAACGTATCTCCAGAAGACCTGAATCTTCAGGGCTTTACTCACATCAATTTCGCCTTCTCCTTTTTTGACCCTTCGACTTTCCAAATTACACCAATGGATGCCAACGGTGCATCGCTGTACAGTCGCTTCACTGCTCTGAAGAGCACTAAAAGTGGACTTGAGACATGGATTTCTGTGGGAGGTTGGTCTTTCACCGATCCGGGAGCAACTCAAACTGCTTTCAGCGATATGGCCAGTTCCCAAGCCAAACGCGCCAAATTCATTCAAGGCCTCATAAAATACATGAGCACCTACGGATTCGACGGTGTTGATCTGGACTGGGAGTACCCCGGGGCGGATGATCGTGGTGGAGGACCCGCCGATATGGAAAACTATGTGCTCCTAGCTCAGGAGCTCAGAGAAGCATTCGGCTCTAAATATGGCATCAGCATGACGCTTCCAACTTCATACTGGTATCTCCAGCACTTCGACCTGCTAGGAATTCAAAAACATATTGATTGGTTCAACCTCATGGCTTACGATTTACACGGTGTCTGGGATGCAGCTTCCCAGTACGTCGGACCGTATATTGCCCCCCATACAAACCTCACGGAAATCGATCTCGCAATGGACCTGTTGTGGCGTGCTGGAGTCACTCCCGATATGGTGGTCCTCGGCCAAGGCTGGTAGGTGAAGATCGGGCCTCTTATTTCCACTTCCCGTTCTCATTTACTCTTTCTGTACTCTCCCGTCATGTACCCCTTATGATTTTCTCTCGCAGGAGTATGACTCCTTCTGTTCCTAAAACACTCTCAATCAGGAAATAACTGACTCCTCGATCCTCAGGTATGGACGCAGCTTCACGTTGTCAGATCCTTCTTGCAACATACCAAATGGCGTCTGCCAATTTTCAGGAGCCGCCAAAGCTGGCTCTTGCTCAAACGCAGCTGGTATCCTCGATGACCAGGAGATCAACGACATCATTTCTCAAAACAATCTGCAGCCCGTTTGGGATAAGACAGCAGCGGTAAAATGGGTGAGTTGGAGTCCTCACTCCTATCTTTAGACTAAATAACAAGGCGCTGACTTTGTATAAAGATAACTTGGGACACAAATCAATGGGTCTCCTATGATGATGCAGATACATTCAAACAGAAAAAAGACTTTGCGAACAGTCGTTGTTTGGGTGGACTTATGGTCTGGGCCATGGACCAGGTGGACCAGACTGCGTCTAACGGGCTTGGTCCTGACGCAAATGTCTCATCGGATCAGCAAAGCACTGCTGAAAAAATGTCAGCAGATCAGCAAGCTGGCGTTACTTGTCGTACCACTGCTTGTGGCTCTAAATGCCCAACTGGAAGCAACGAAGTCACTGAAACTAATGGACAGCCTGGCCAATTGAGTACGTCATCTCGTTGTGCAAAGGGCGAATACCAGTCAGTCTGCTGTGATGATGGCACCACGATGGGAAAATGTCAGTGGCGTGGATTTCGAGGAGCTGGATTGTCCTGCATCAGCGGTTGTGCAGACGGCGAGACTGAAATTACGACCAACAAAAATAACCACGACAAAAAGAAAGGAGACCGTAAGTTGATGGGAGATAAGAAGTTTTCCTGATCGAGCCTGTCTCGGGAGAAGTTTCTCTTGAAACATGCGTTGGGTTGGTGTTTTCTCTGCAATTACTGACTCACCCGTTACCTAGAGACTTGCAATGGAGGCCTCCAAAGCTACTGTTGTGCAGGCTTCAAGCCTGCCCCTTCAAAGAAAGAACTCGAAAAAGACGCAGAAGATGCCGCTAAGGCCGCGGCGGAAGCAGCAGCAGAGCAGGCAGCGCTCGATGTTGCTGCTAAAGCTTTCTGTCGAGTTGCCGTCCCTGCCCTTCTTGCGCCACTTGAGCTGCTGGAAGACCTCATTCCGATCATTGGAGAGATACTCGATATTGCAGAAATTGCTGCTACCCCTGCAATCATCGAAGGGTGCGTCAAAGGTATCGAAAAGGAAGGTAAAGCTGAATTCAAAGTTTTTGGCAAGAAACATACTCTGTCCATGGATAAGCCCACCGAAAAGCCTTCTGAAACAAGGCCACCAACCTCGAGCCACTCTTCCCCAAGCACAAGTACCCCAACCAATAGTTGTGGCAATCAGGCCAGAGATCTCGACAAAAGAGCTGGCCCTTGTTTTCAACCTGTAACATCCTACACCGCCATAAAGGATCCTCCGATATACCAGATAATTGGAAAAGTGTGCGATGGCAAGAAGTGGCCCCAAGCTTGTTGGCAGTAAGGACAATCGGCTCACATGAATTTATACTACCCGATCTCAATTACTCCTCCTGTACTCTCCCGTCATGTACTCATTTCTACTCCCGATATTGTCCCGTACACCAAGAATCTCCCAGTTTGCTCTCCAACTACTCTTGATTTGGAAATCGCTGACTCCCCGATCTTCCAGTTACTCATCCGCGATAGGTGTGGCCAACAATCCTAGGTTCAATCCGGTAACCTGCTCGGAATGGGTTCCTTCACGAAACTTTATACAGGATACACCAGCCATTAAACAATGGGCATTGGAACACAACGCCCAATGGAAAGATTGGTTAGGACGCGAAGGTTCCAAGTGTGATCGCGATGAGTGGCCGCCGACGCATTTTTGGCAGGAAGACCCAGGTCAGCTCATTCGACTGATCCCCGACTCGGACAACTCCGGTGCAGCAAGTCTTTGGAGAAGTTTCTGCCCTGAGCACGCTTCTTTCCGTTGCGTACCTGGTACTGAGCGCATTCAGAACCCACCAGCGGGTAAAAGAGGAGCTGTGACAACATTCTGTGAAAAGGAGCTGACTCTCAAAGGTGAGTGGCATACAATTCCACTATCTTGCCAAGTTTTGACTGAAATTTCAGTAATGTCGATGAGTTTCGAGATGGAAGATGTTCCCTTGGCTCAGTATGCAGATGACGGCCTTAGTGCAAACGAGTGCTGGCCTTCGATATTGGTTGATGATCCATCATACGCACTTCTTAACACAGATCCTTACTTCGCCCGCAACGGAAGAGCTCCTAATGCTGCTCTATGGGCAGCAGCACCGAGCCCGAATCTGATTGGAAACAAAAGCCCTCCGTTTGGTAAGCGAGACCTGGACCCAAGTGAATTTCTTGTCGATACAGGTAACTCCTCCCGGCGACTTACTCCAGGCGAGCTTAAAAACCTCGCCGACAACATCATGCTCCAGGAGCATGAGGATGCATTGGATATGCTGAACGAGCAGATGGAAAATTCAGGCTACGTTGATTGCGTTGGAGAAAACTGCGCCACTCAACTGACACCAATGATGCGGTACGTATCATCTTGATATTGCATGGAGTTTTGCGGTAACTAACGGCTTCAGGGTAAAAACTCCAACCGCCTATCCCACAATGACAGCACCTGTGCTAGTGGATGCGACTGCGACTGCGGTCACATCGCCTTTGGATTCTCTGCCAACCCAGGGTAGCGTTGCTTTCAGTCGATCAGGTCCAATTATACCAGCTGGCCCAGCAGTCACCGCTGCTGTTCAGCACGATGGCCTGAAATTTCTCAGAAATGAATAGAAATGGATCTTGTAAATCGTAATTATTAATACTAAACTAAATACCATGACAAACCGAGTGCTTCAGGTTATTTCCAGATCCGCAACCTGCTTGTGACCAGGCTTGGCAAAAATACTTTTGGTATTGATAAGGTATTATTACTAGATGATATTACTTAGGTATCGCAAGGAATAATACATATTAATACCAAATTAATACTTAGCCTTAAATTATCTTTTCCATTTATTATTTAATTTATATAATAATATATTAATGTATAATTTCTTTATTTTCTAGTCTTTCTATTAAAGAAATTACTTAATATTATTAATAAAAGTTAATATTATTTTAATTTTAAAATGGCTCTTATATTCAGAGAATTTAGTATTATATTCGTATCTCTTATTAGAATACTTATTATAAGTGAACCTTATCAAAATCTCAAAAGCTATTTTTTGCTTAAAATAGCCGTATTAAGACTAGTTTTAGTCTAAATTATAAGATAAGTAGCTAAATAGAAAGCCTAAATTAAGTAGAATATTTATGCTACTAAAAATTTTCTTATAAGGGAAGTGGTTCTAAAGTTAACTAGATAGAGTACTAGTTCTGGGAATTCTAAAGCTTATTTCTCTACTAATATTAGGACCTTAATAGGCTAGGGATACCCCGTTTGGTGCCTTTGGCGCCTTATGGCATATAGGATATGGAGTACGGGGCATAACTATATATAAAAGCACATTTATATTCTCTACTAATACGAGGACCTTAACAGGCTAGGGGCACGGTATTCGGTGCCTTTGGCGCCTTACAGGAGTATATATATACGTATACCCTAAGTACAGGTATATGTATAGCTTAAGTACAGGAAGTGTATATATGTTCTTGAGGATATACTTCCTAAGCAATTACAAGCAAGGGACAGAGGGACGTACGTCTTGCCCACCTTTTGTATATATACCGGGGGCTAAAGAATAGCCGAAAAAGAAAGCCTTACTTTATCGATAGTATCAATACCTTACGATTCTGGCATCGATACCTATCGATACCAGAAATTAGGTATTTCTGCCAAGCCTGCTTGTGACAGCTTGATGAGAGTGAATGAGAAACAACTGAGCTGGAATCCAGAAGCGGCTTTCTGCCCATGTACTCAACGAAAACTCTTGGATTGGCAGAGTCGCCATACTTACGGGCGCCCCAATTGGACTCGCTTTCCCACCGTTCCAGGAAAACGATTGACTATTTTGGGGACTGGGGTCAGGATATTCACGGGGCTGGCCATCGGTCTCGGGGTCAACTTCTATCTCCACGAGACTGGATCTTGCGAGGTCCACTCGCACTGCTCGATATCGAAGAACCCCTCTTCGTAGTGCAGCTGCAACCACCCTTGGTTTGTTGGACACGACTCGTATACAAGCATGTCCACACTTCGAGATCTGCCGGTGACCAAAGAGAGGGTAGATATAACACTCGCGCCAGTCTCACGGCAGTGGTCACAAGGCCCATCTGACAGAATACCAAGAGTTGTCTCGATTATTCGACCAATATGATGCGATTGTGCTCGTTCGGTTTCGTCTGGGTGGGGAGTGGTCCACGCCAGAGTTCTCGTCCACCATTTATTTGGATCCTGGGTATGATAGAGACCACGGAACTTCGGAGAAAGGAGCTGGCATACCCGGGGATAGTAGGATTGGGGTCTCGAAGGTCGTAACGGTCGACATTGATAGCCGGCTGACACCAAAAGGTGAGAAATTTGTTGTCGGGTCTCTACCGGTTGCAGTTGCTGGTGCCAAACTAGCCAAATCCAGTTTTCTGGTACACGGCGTGAGGGCAAATCCGGAGGGATCTAAGATCGGAGGTTTTTTGGGGACACAAATTCTGTAAAAAGGCCAGAAAGTGGGTGGCACTGCCTATAAGCCAATGGGTATTTTGAATCTCGTTCGATGGAAGCAGATGGGAGGTGCCAGTAAGATGCTGGAGTTTTAGGGACATAGTTTCGTTGGTTTGAGAATTTGGAGTTTGTGTAGTGAAATGAATTCGGGGGATTGGAGGGGACGTCCGAGGCCGCTTTTGAGAGGGAGTGGCAGTAAAGGGGGCGATCGCCTTCGTTTTCGATCCTTAACCTGTGGAGACTTGACACGAGTCAGCTTTATAGTACAGCAGGAGGGGAGTGGAAGGAAGAGTCAGAGATAGAGCGCTATATGAGGGGTGGTCGGTGATGAAATGCGCTAGAATTTGGGATGAAATATGGCAACGGCAACCATTACATCTGAGCCCTAAGCCCTACCTCCTCGCAAGCTACGGCCTACGGCCCCACGCGCACCCCCCAGCCATTTCGTAAGCCTGTAGAGCTCCCTTCCTCGTCCGTCAAGCCTTCCCAGCTCTCTTCCCCCTGCGAGCCCTTTGCCAAGCCCTCCCGTAAGATCTCTCCTACGTCCGCAGAGCCCCCTAAGCTCTCACTCGCACGTATAGCTTCCTCCCCCCTGTGCTTGCGGGTTGTCACCTCTACGTATAGCCGCCGCCCATGGCTCTCGTCCCTTTCTCTCTTACCACTCACATCGCTCCGCTGCCTTTAACGCCCGTTCCTTTGCCCCCTTCCTTTATATTCTCCTTTTTAAAACCCTCTCTATTATCTATTGTGCCCGCGCGAACTGCCCCTCCTTTAAAACCACCTACAACATTTTCCCCAAACTCACTGTTTGCTCGACAACTTTTGTTACAAGCCCTAAGCGCACACTAAAACCATCCCAATCAATTCATTAGACCTCATTTCATCTTTCCCAGTACTTTGCGCACCATTATAAGTGATAATGGCGTCTCTCACCCCCAAAAACTCGAATTCCTTCCATTCCGGAAGCCAAAACGCAAACTTCACATACCTGCAGGAACCTCAATTACCCTCTAACCTTAACCGCACTATAAAGAGGCAAAAGGATCTCAATATTAATCCTTCTCCCCGTCTCGAATTAGATAGTAATGCTTGTACCTGCACTACTATTCTAAGGCCATCTCTGGCTAGCTAGAAGCCCTTAAATGCAAAGCCCGTATCTAATATACTATAATAAACGACTTCGCTATTATAATAAATGCCTTTATTACTATATATACTAGATCAGAGAAATATAAAGCTATATAAGACATATATAATAAAGTCGTCCGCTTTCTTACTAGCTTTCTATTGAAGTAAGAATTACTAATTTCGGGCTAGCGTAATTGCTCTGCTTAGTCAGAATTTGTATACTTATATTCTGGAGCTTTACACTTCACTTGAGCTCTTTTCTAGCTAGTTTAATTAACTCTTTTACTATTAATATAACTCCCTACTCTGCGATCTTTACGTGCATTAGTTATGAGCCCGGCCTCGCACTAATAAGCTTTCTATTAGTACGCCGCAGAGAGCATTCAAGAGCTTATTCAATTAATTTCTTCGAAATACACACTTCAGTTTGCATTTCCGTTATTAACCAATTGACAGAAACCATTTCCACAGTGTCCACTGTTTCTATAAGCTCAATCGCAATTATATTGGAAGCTATAGTAAAGATTATCGTCCTAAAGGACTGCAGTTTCTGGGCGGTGTTACGATTCAGCTTTTGACCTTGTCAGCTGACATAGTCACCTAATGGTTGCCCATGTCCCGTTGCCTCCTAGACGCACGTAACGCGGCCGCCTCGCTAGGGAAGCATGCTTGGAATGCACTCGAGATATTTAGAAGGCTAAGCCCCTTATGGACTAGCGTATTATGGGGTATATATATTCCCTCGCAGCCTCTTGTATTCTAGTTTTCCCTTCCTTAGCTTTAAATCGTCTTCGTAAGAGACCTTCTACCTTGCTTTCCAAGCCCCGAATACTGCACCTGTAATAGGCGGACTAGTTCGATACTCTCCGTAAAGTAGCCGGCAATAAAGGCATTTGGGATGAGATTAACCCGTTTAATAATAAAGCAATTGAGACGAATATAGCAGCTTCTTCTAGGCCTTCCCTATAATTAACGAGCTTATACTAAAGGAAACAGAGAATTACTATACCAGATACCAGATTGAAGCGGAGAATTGGGACAAAAACTCTCGACCTATAGGCGAGAAGGGATCGAAACCCGGATTTCCATAGCCTATAATATTTAGAGACGTCAGAGATCACTATTTAGTACTTCTACAAGACTATAAGATTAAGAAACTGGACTGGACGATCAAGCTAGTACGCTATTGTATAATCAGGCAATGGCTTCATTAAACTATTAATACTGAGATAATGCTGAAAAACGATTGTTTGGCTTGGTGCATGTCCGGATCCCATGACTAGTCAGGCGGCCTTCAACTTCATTCCGATGCTTACAGAAGCTCTAACTGTTACTTCTGCCCAAGAAACCACAGAGACAGTTAGCGGTCATCCCCGGATGGCAGCACTTGCGATCATATTTGCCCTGCCTTGGTTTTCGCGCGTATGGATCATCCAGAAGACAGTCCTGTCCAGAAGCCTTACATCACGTTGGGGAAAACAAGAGTTTGCGTGGGAAGAAATATCGAAATTAGTTTATGTTCTGAGAGAAGAAATAGCGCGAGATATCGGGTTCCGCATTTTCGCTGGCCAGGGTCGAGAGAGCCAGGTCCGTATGTGGCATCTTTAGTTTTCTTACAGCGTGAGTGGAAGGAGACCAGAAGTCTGGAAATAAAAAGGCTTTTCCGCCTATCTATGGCTCATGAAGCGATCGATCCAAGGGACAAAGTCTATGCATTATTTGGATTGATGGGAGAGGATGACAAAAACTTCATCGAGCCGGACTACCAAATCGATCCCGCTAAGCTATTTTGGATTGTTGCACAGGCGAATATATCGGATAATATTTGATATCACTAGCCGTATAAACAGCATATAACAATGCTGGATATTACTGGTAGTACACCGATTACACTTTGCATGGGTTTCACGTGACTTGACCTCGTACTAGAACCTTCCAAAGCACATGCAATTGCTCTCCTATCCGACCAGGGCCAAGTTGGATATTAGATTATAGCCCTCGGCTCTAGTATCTATTAAGGAGAGTATGTAAGTAATCTATGTATTTGGATATAGGAGGGATTATTAAGAATTATCACCTATGTGTCACGTGGGCGGTGTATATACTGTGAACTAGTATACGGGACCTAATAAGGCACGGTACTCAATCCCTATTAGAAGACTAATACTATACACGGAGCCCAATATCAGCCACCATAATACGGCCGTATACTATTTCGCACCCTAGGAGCAACTCCAGTCCTAACCTCGTAAGCGCGAGCACGTGGAGAATAGCTACCAGGGGGTACCTGTGACTCTATTTTCCCACACATTTCGCATTTCAAGTCATCATCATAATAATTACTACACACACTTTCATCTTCTTATAAGACCTCTGGATTCCCAAGGGAGATAAGTGGAAGAGGACCTGAATCCGCCTCCCCGCCGAGCCAATTATGTATTTGCAGCGAGTAAAAAATAGAACTCTCCAATTCCCTCATTTCCTCCTTACATTTCTTTCGAATCATTCTCCGTACAACGATCATCGCCGCTCTCTGAATCCGGACTACGTTTAGTTAGAGAAGATAAATTCCGGGTGTTATTGCCAACAAATATGATTAACATCAACCTCTCTTCACTCAACAATCTCAACAAACCGCATAACTTGATCTCTCGCATTGTAGGGAAACATTCCGGAGACTCAAAGAGACCGCAAATGTTACAGGCTGGTTAAAGCTAACACGCACTCATGCCCACCGCACATGACCTTCGCTTCGAAACCAACCGTTCCGCTCCTCACCACTCCCCTCCTTCCGCGCAACCCCTTACCTTCCCACTCTACAAGCGAAAGAGCATACGTGCACATAAAAACCCATCCCCCACCCTGACTTCCATTCACACACACGAAGAGCAGAGGAAGAAGACCGTGCCATGCATGACCTGGCATGACAAGCCCCTTCCCTTCCTCCCCCTCTTCCCTCTTCCTCCAAAAAAAGGATGAAGAAGGGGGGGATACTCTCCAAATTACAATAACAACAACAACAACAACAGGAAAACGGAGTGCCACTCAAACAGTTAACCCCGCACTTCTCTTTCAAAATACCAATTGTCAAACAATTAACGTTCAGCGCACCAAGGCATGCTGTCGTCACTCCCTTGGAACAGCTAACAAGACGTTCTCCGCCACCCTCCAGCCCGCCCTTCTCTATATATGTATTGCAACCCACCTTCCCTTCCCTCCAGCACACAGTCGAAAAGGCAACACCCAGTCCCCAAGACGCAAGAGAGTCTAGACACAGGGCCGCAGCATACCAACCCCTGCACCGGGGAGACCGTGGTTCAAGTTTTCGCATTCGGGTCGGGTGTGTTGGTATATCAGAAAGGGGCGCTGTCTTCGTCAGATATAGAAGGTAAGGTAAGGCAAGCCCAGGCTTGGCAAAAATTCCTTAATTTCCGGTATCGATAGGTATCGATGCCAGAATCGTCAGGTATCGATACTATCGATTCTGGAATCGATTCCCCGAACCCAATTCCCCCCTTTGATTGTAATTAACTTTAGAACCACTTTTCTTATAAGAAAATTTTTAGTAGCGCAAATACTCTACTTAATTTAGGCTTTCTATTTAGCTACTTATCTTATATTTTAGACTAAAACTCATCTCAATGCGGCTATTTTAAGTAAAAATGAGCTTTTGAGCTTTTGAGATTTTCGTGAGGCTCGCTTATATATTTAGCGTCTTGATAAGAAATACGAATACGGGGCTTAATTCTCCGAATACGAGGGCTATTTTAAATTTAAGATATTATTAACTTTAATTAATAATAGTAAGTATTTCTTTCCATAGAAAGACTAGAAATTAAAGGAATTATATAATAATATATTATATAATAATTTAAATAATAAAAGAAAGAGTCAATTTTTGGGGTAAGAATCGATTCTGGTATCGATACTATCGATTCCTTGCGATACCTGAAAAATACCTCTACTATCGATACCGGTATCGATGCCTCAGGAATTTTTGCCAAGCCTGGGCAAGCCAAGGCAGTCACGTGATTAGAGATTCCGGCTCAGGCGAAGAAGGCGCGGCCGCTGGACATGACATGTTTGTCATTTCCACAACCTTCACTACAACACACACCTTCGCCGCCACTTTTTTGTCCCTCCCTCTCCCTTTCTCCGCACATTTCCACATATTAACTTTACATTAGAAAATCAACCCCGCACCCTCGCCGTCCAGCAAAGAGTAGTCCGTCAAAAGACCCAGGTCGAACGGGCTCAGTTCCGCAAGTCCGCCGGCCTCCGGTTCCAAATCTCCTGCGCTCCCGGTGCTGGAGTGGTCGCCAATCCCGTTCTGCGTCGCGAAGTTCCAGGTGGCGCCAAGGTCCAGCCACGAGAACCCATGCCCGGCACCCCCATTACCACCCATTCCCATCTGATTAAGATTCTGCGCGAAGTTATTAGGATCACTCGGATCGTAGCTCTGCTGTTGATTCTGATTTTGGGAAGATGAAGGGGGGTCGTTGGGATTCGGCAGATTGAGGCGCGGATCGATAATGCTTTGATTCCGCTGACTCTGATTCTGTTTGGAGTGTTTTGGTGGTTTGCGCCAGAGGAGTTGCAGAAGGCGGGCGTAGCGAGAGCCCATGTGGTTTACGCCTACGGAGGCTTTTTGCAGGCGCTCGATGGTTTGGTGGATCATGTGGCGGACGAAGAGGCGTTCTTCTTCTGTCATGGTGGTAGTGGATCGTGCCTGTGAGGGTGTTAGACGAGCGCTCAAACCAGAGGGAGGTTAGGGGATCAGAAAAAAAGAATGGATAGGCGAGGGGACTTACCTTGTACAAGAATACAGCGCTGTAGATTATAAACAGATAGTATGAAGACGGCATGTATGTTAGTGTCTGCGGATCAACGAAGTTGTTGAATGTCGAGAGAAGGGACTTTGCGGCATCGACGGCTTCGTAGATGAATCTTGCGTCGGGGGCGGTGGCATTGATCAGCGGCATGGGGCGGTTGGGGTTATGTTGGCTATCTCGTTGGAAGGTGAGAGCGCGGGAAATGGTTGCTTGGTAGGCAAAGGCGTTGACATAGAGGCGGAGGTAGTCGTAGGTGAGGAGGAGGCTTGCTTTCAGCCGTGAGGAGCCTGGATCATCAGTAAATAGAGGGAAAACGGGCAGGAGATTTACATATCAGAGTCCCCCAAACGTCATTCCAGCTTCGTATACTTGTCCGAAAGTCATCGAGGTACTTCGCATACCTCCCCTCCAGCATTTCCTTCCAACTATGGCCCTTTGATGAATAAAGGATGTCGTGGACATTGGAGAATATTTGAGTTAACTCGAGATTAGCTTGGAAGATCAAAGCCCAGTCATCGCTATTCGACATGGTGGGTTGGGGTTGTAAAGTTGGAAAGTCACTCGCTTTCAATCCAGAAAGCGGGCCAGGTCCACGGGCCCAAAATCCTTTGCCAACTCTGACAGAAACTTGCCGATCGCAAATATAGCATGCGGACCAGACAAGTCGCTTTCGATTGAATCCCGGATCTTCCTGGGAATCACTCTTGAACGATGTTCGATCAATGCCGAGGAAATATCCCAGTCGCAACGCAGTACCGATGTACATCCAAGCTACCCGATCTTCTTCTCCACGACCAACGGCGACCGAGGCTTGAGGACGGTGAGACACCCATTGAGAAAGGAGGAGAAGTGCTTCGACTGCTTCCACATTTGCATCAGCGCCTGCGAGGATATTCGAAATGAGTTGTTGCATATGATCATAGCAAATTTGATGTACTCGTTCATTATCTTTGGAGGCAACGGTGAGAATGGCGGAGAATAAATGAGGTTCGTTTCTTGAGAGCCATGGAAGTCGTATGCGATCGAAGGTTTGCTGTGGGATAATGGGGAAGAAGGGATGGAAGAATTCTTCGTAGCTACAAGGGTCAGCTTTGATCCAGAAGGGGGGAGGGGGGCAGTGCGTACCTTTGGAATAACGAGTAGACCATCTCTGGAATGATCATGCCGTCTTGAATCGGCTTGTAGCTCCAGTAATCATCCATTTTCTGGGGGGATATGTCCTGCCCTCGTAGTTGCGCTCTCGAGTTCTTGGATTGACCTGGAGTCTGTTGCCCACTTCCGGTAGACTCTCCGTCGTCTGCGCGGTCTGCTACTTGGGCCAATATTTCCAGAGCATCGGAGGGATTTTGAAGGTCAGCTGATGCAATGCCCTCGTGAACTGCTGTTCGTTCACCTTGCTTGCCGATTAGGCTGATAGTCGATTCCGCACGTTGTCGGTATGGTTGGTGGTTTTGTGGGGTCGTGATCTATAAATGTTAGTGGAAGTATTACCCGAGGGACAGATGCTTCTCACATTCGTCTGCTCGGTCTGCCTTGACACACTCGCAGTATCCGAACCAGCCGTCGTTGACGTAGGATGCTGCCATGCGAAGCCTTGTTCCTGTCGACTACCGAACCTGCTATGGTAGGGCTGAGACGGTTGTGGAGGCGGTTGAACTGGGAGAGGGCTGTAATTGGGACTGGGTCCGCTTGATGATGAGAAACCTTGATTCGTTGGTGTAACGGGGGTGTTCGCGGCTCCTTCTTCTCCCTCCAACTTGGGTTTCTTCCTCACTCTTCGGCCACCGCGATGGCTCTCTCCGAGGATGCAGTCTTTGTTCTCTCGTTGGCATCTCCGACAGGGCTAAAATAAGAGTCAGCGCCATTCGCCTTGGCCGCAGGAGTCGACTGGGAGCTGTCACGTGGTCTTCCACCTGTTGGGAGCAAGCTCATCGACAGAGATAGTGAGTGGGAAGACCACAAGACAAGGTGGACAGTTGCAGACCCAATTGCATGATTCTCTCAAACACAAACGCCGTCGAACTCCCCGGCCTCTCGGCGACGGTGTCCCATGATCTGCTTGCACTCACGATAACAAAGGCTGATCTCAATCGAATCTACTCCTCCAAAAGTGGAATAAACTCACCGGCCTCCCTCCATTGATATCTAAATCACACTTGCTCTTCCGATTCCGACAGTTCAAACACGCTCGATAGGCTCTCATGTTGTCCAGTGGTGGCTGCGGAGGACGACCCGGTGGGGCGCCAGCGGCGTGAGCCACGTTCCCGATCCCAGCATTTGGGGCTGGAGCAGCAAGCTGTCGCATTGGATCGGCAGTCTGTGGAGGACTCGGATTCATCAATGGAAGCATATTCGAAGCGCTCGTGACATTGCCGATGGGAGGCAGCATGTTCTGCGGGCCTACACCTGGGACGGACATCATGGGCTGGACAGGGGGCGGGGGCTGTTTTCGCAGTTCGGATGGACGGCGATTGACGGAGCGCGTTGCATATGTTGCTGTTGGCGATAGTAGTGGAGATGAAGCTATATTGAAATTGAGTCGAGCAAAGGCCGATGCTTACGATGCACGACGTCGGGGATTGAAGAAGGGCTGGTGGGCAGTAAGGCGGCAAGGCGGTGAGGCGGTGCGATGCGGGGGGGGGGGGGGGGGGGGGGGGGGGGGGGGGGGGGGGGGGGGGGGGGGAAAAGGGGGGGGGGTAAACGGGTGTGGAAGAAGAGCTGTCGGGATTTGGAGGCAATTCGAGGGGAAGACGAGGAGGGGACTGAGTGGTGGGAGGTCGGTCGTAGGAGACGCGAGAGGAGGGTGTGTTGACTCGGGCAAGAAATTCATTCCTGCCCGCAGCCGGATTAGGCAAAGCGCGGTGGGGCGGGGAACCGGGACCCTGCAGCCTCGCTCAGAACTGCCGACACCAGACCTGTGATTGGTACGCCGGAGAATGCGGCAGAACTCAGATCCCTCCACCATTGGTCCTCGCCCACCTCCCCCTCCCTCCGTCCCCTCCTTGCGCGTAATGCTTGCATGGAAAAGGAATGGCTTGTGTTACCCCATCGTGATGCCATGCAGGAACCTCATATTTTCTCTTCTCTTCTCGCGATGTTGGCTTCGCGTTTCCTTATCCCTTCTCCTTTCCTCCTTTCCCCTTCCCTCTTCCCTCCTCCGCAACTGAGTCCTGTCGCAGACTTCGTTTCCACGCGTCACTCATCGCTCAGCACTCGGCATTCACTCATCACTCTCAAGCGTCCAGTGATCTCGTCTCCGCTTTCCCCCCGAGCCTATTTTGGCATCTCATCTTGAGGCATAATTGCCGCTCCTCTCGGCCTCAATCATGGTCCTCGAAGGCAGACTCCTCTTCACCGCCGTGACATCGTTGACATGTCTTGGCTTCCTTTTGATCGGATATGACAATGGCCTCATGGGAGGGTAAGACAGTCGCTGATTCAATGAACTCCACTGAGAAGCCTTCTTTGCACCAGACTCGTCAACTCGACGGCCTTCAAAACCACCTTCAACTCCCCCAGCCCCACCATCACCGGCCTCATCGTCGCCATCTACGAAGTAGGCTGCTTCGTCGGCAGCGTCGCCGTCTCCCTTTTCGGCGAACAGCTCGGAAGAAAGAAATCCATCGGCATCGGTGTCCTCATCATGATCGTCGGCGCGTTGCTTCAATCGACAGCTTACTCGCGAGCACACATGATTGTTGCACGAATCGTTTCGGGAGTTGGAATGGGATTTATCAATTCCACTGTTCCTGTATTCCAAGCTGAGTTTAGTCCGAAGGCTAGTCGCGGTCTCTGTAAGGATGTCCCTTCCCTTTTCATAGAGAGTAGTGAAGGCGGGCCTGACGAAAAATAGATGTATGCATGCAACTCTCGACCCTCAACTTTGGCATCTTCCTCGCCTATTGGATCGACTACGGCTTCACGCAATCCCACACAGCCTCCTTCACGTGGCGCGTTCCATGTATCCTACAATGCATCTTCCTACTCCCCATACTACTTCTCCTGCTCATCGTCCCCGAGACACCGAGATGGCTAGCTTCCCACGCTCCTCCCTCCCAATCTCTCTCCGTCCTAACCCGCCTCCACGAATATCACCGCACCAGCGAAGAAATCTCGGCCCTTCACGCCTCCATCCTCCAAACTTTTGAATACGAAAAATCCCTCGGTGCTGGCTCCTGGAAAGACCTGTTGAGAAACGACGACATCCAATCTCAACGACGCTTCTTGATCGCATGCGCAATTCAGGCGTTCCAGCAACTCGGGGGCATAAACGCTTTGATCTATTACTCCAACACTCTTTTCAGCACCTCTCTCGGCTTCTCTGATCACTTGTCGGCACTGATGTCGGGGTTCCTGCAGACATGGTTTTTCATCGCGTCCTTCATCCCTTGGTTCCTCATCGATCGGATCGGACGACGGCCGCTCCTCCTCTCCTGTATCTCGGTCATGAGCGCGATTATGGTCGTGCAGACAGGCCTTATCTACAACGTCCAGAACAAAACAAGTATTGCAAATGGATGCGGCATCGGCGCAGCGGTCATGCTCTTCCTCTTCGAAGGCGCATTCACAATCGGTTTCCAAGCCACAGTCTGGGTCTACCCTTCTGAAATCTTACCGCTCAGACTCAGACAGAGGGGGAGTGGGGTTAGCACTGCTTGTGAGTCCGCTTCCATTTCCTCTTTTCCTCCCCATTCTGCGACTCTACGAGCTTCCCTTTTCGCTCATCTCTCGTTGTGGAACTGATAAATGAGAATAGGCAATTGGATATTCAACTACATGATCGTGCAGATCACGCCCCCAGCGCTGAACAATATTGGGTACAGAACATACATAATTTTCGCGGTGTTGAATGCGTGCTGGGTGCCAATCATCTACCTCTTCTTCCCAGAGACCAAAGGACTCGAGCTCGAAGACGTCGACAGATTATTTACGAAAGGGGAGTCTCTGGAAAGATTGGAAGAAGGAAGTGGGGAAGAGGTGGGGAGGTTGGCGGAAGGGGCTGTGGAGAAGGTGTAAGGGCAACGGAGAAGGATCGGGACGGGCGCGCACAAGATCGATGAAAAGAATTGAAGCAAAAGGAGAAGGAAGCATAACTTGGGAGTTTCGAGCACCTTCCTTCCACCATTGACAACTAACCCCACCATGTCCAGCCGAGCCGCGAGAAATCTTTCCCTTACGGAAACAAGGAAAAGAATAGAATATATATATGTATGTATCTATATATATTATCACGTGACTTGTTCTTATCCTCAATCATGTTGGAACTGAGTGTACGCTGGTACACTGTAGTTTACATACCGGACGTATATGTAAAGTGCTTACCCCGCGTGAGCTAGAAAATCAAGTCGTCAACCTCCAAAGCATTGCAACAAATCAAATAGAAGGAATTAATCGGGGAACTCTCAGCACTTCAGTATATGTACGGTCCATTAATCAATAGAGCATGGTGTCTGCTCCCGGAGAAAATAACCTCATAAACCGATATGATGTCCGCAACTCTTCCTCGCCTTCCTCTCGTGTATACAAGAGCTTCCCCGTCCCTCTTCTGGAGCCTGCAGGCTGTACACCTCAATGCCGCAATTCCTATTGCGGTGTCGACTCGGCACACTCAAGCGCAACTTACACCTCAATACATCTCTAGGTTGAGGTGCGTCTCGCACGTGATGTTGAACGTCATTCGCTACTTGGGAGCTGCCCAGGGTGCTTGTTAGGTAACTAGTAACGCCACCCGAGAGGAAGGAACTAGTCAGCCAACCAGCCATATTTAAGGCTTCCGGCTTGAATCCCAATAGAGTCGTCTCTGCCTCCATCTGCTTCTCCTGACAGTGCTGTACTGTAACAAGAGGTCTGTACCAACTATCTGAGAATGAGGTGCTAGCAAGAGCTATTTGACAACAGAAACTAGCCATCGTGCTAGTTCTGGGAGTTCTAAAGCTTATCGATACTAATACCAGGACCTTAATAGGCCAGGGGCACGCCATCACGCGCCTTCGGCGTGCGGCGGCATACAAAAGTATATTCACGTGCAAAGCACATTTATATTTAGAATACATTCCCATACAAAAGGCGTATTTATATTTAGAGTTGCATTCACGTGCAAAAGCGCATTTACATTTTAAAATGTATTTATATATAGAGCGGCATTCACGTGCCCGAGAAAGCTAGGACGTTAGCATGCCTTGAGGATATACTTCTTAGCGATTCCAAGGGGGCAAGAGAGGGACATGCCCTCTTACAGTACCCGCCTTTTGTGCGCGTGCCGGGGGCTTAAGAATAGCCGCAAAAAGAAAGCCCTTGGGCGGATTCCCCTATTTTAGGAATGCTACGCGGGCAGAACAGGGGTGGCACAGGGGTTGGCAGGGGGCACACTGATGTGATATGTATAGTCTTCCTCCCACCCCAGCCTAGCGGGAAGCGACTGCTTTCACTTTTCCAGCGGTGCGGATTTCCAGGATATAGTCCCGAAGCGCTGGTTAACCCCTTACCTGGCGGCACAACTGTGTTCCAATCGCGGCAGTGTGGTGCCGAGAATACGAAAACGAAAATGGAAACGAAAAGTCCGAGACTTTGGTTTGCCATGTATTTTACATGAGACGTAGATTTTGCAGGGGCAAGGCTGCTCCGATATCTGGTACGGCAGGAAGAGATAATGTTCATTAAAGGCATTTATTAATAACAAGCACTTATCCATGTACCTCATACTCAAGGTTAAATTCACAATTGCCACTCCGAGAAGAGTGAAACGAGAGGGGTAACAGGTGAGAGGAGGGAGGCTTAACAACAAGGAGGAAATGAACAATCAGGATCCGGTTCCCACAGTTCAACATGGAGAAGAGCCCATTTTTCCTAGTCCTACAGTAGCTTAAAGTCAGAGCGTTTTCATAGCCTCTTTTCCCCCCACCAATAACATATTCAAAGATACGATACTAACAACTCAACTCATCGCCCCTTCGCTCTCGGCTTGTAGTCTCCGTGTCCCGTCGTGCTCGAAGATCTGAGTCCTGCGAAAATTCAGTCCTATATACAGCACATTCGATTACCCATCAAAACTTGAATTCGAGCTTGAGAGTCTCGACGGCAAAAGCTCGCGCGGAAACGAAGTCCGAAAGCGCTGTTTTTTATTTCCAAGGCATATAATCCAACTCATAGCGCAGGTATGAAAGCCCACGGGATCCATCTACACGTTCTCAAGTTTGCAGCGTACGTCCCCAGAGCCGGATGCTTTGTAGGGTGATAAACTCAGGCTTAAGGATTGCTTAAACCGTATATCAGGCTTCCTAGTGCGAGCAAAACTTGGAGACGAAGAGAGTACCTAGGCTGTGCAGAGGAGTGAAGAACGAGAGAAAATACATAAGTGTAAAGGAGGAGATTTGACGACAGCAGAAATCGAAAGCACGTGCGGATATTGTGCTTGCTGAAATTGAACTTACGTAGTCTCGACAAAAATGTTGGTGGAATAGTAAACTGCGCGATGTGCATAGTTCAGAGGTGGAGGGAATGGTTGCCCTGTAATCGTACCTCTTCTTGTGAAAGAACCGAGTCATTCTTCGGTGGGCAAGCCGGCTATGACCTCCTAAATGGCACACGATCAGCCTTTTATAGCGGTGGGAGCTAGGAGAAAAACAGCGAGTGATTTGCACAATAATATGGGATTCGCAGAATGGAAATTATAGTTCAAGAGCCAAGTAACCCAGTTGCGAGGTTTGAGGGAAGTGAATGTTTCTCTCGCGCTGTCTGGTCCTTGCTCGCTGGAATATAAATATCATCTGCTCTTCATCGTTTGGTACTTTGTATACGAAAAGCCGTCTCCGAACAGCCTGTAACTAGCCAGAGAGCTAATTCTGGGAGTTCTAAGCTTTATTTAAAGCAAGTATACTTTTCTTCTTTTTATACTAAAGCTATATTTATATATATTGCTTTAATATATATTACTTATAATATTACTTATATATATATTACTCACAAAACAATGCATCAACGGCAGCGGAGAAGACGCTTCTTGGACCAGCCCCGAGATGCCCTCGATCATGGAGACGTTTCGTGTTTCTCAGAAGAGACTTTCTCAACCAGATGGAGACGCATGGCAGTTATTACAGTTTCATGGAATGATAGAAACCGAAGGGTCTGGCAATTTTGATCCTAGAGAATTCTTTCTCGGGCACTCTTGCCTGCTAACAGCAACGGATTTTCCAGACGGCGGCATCCTAGCAGCGGAGGGCTTTCATCTCAGGGAACTCTTCAGCGAGCTTGAGGCTGTTTTTTTCGGGGAGCGACTCGCAATTGCAAAGCCAATGGCTTTCCACTCCTTATGGCTCGAGTGCATTCGCCATGCGATGGGCCCCAGATGGGAGAGTGCGGTTTGCTCGTTATATCCTTCAGGTGTGCTATTACTCAATTTTCAACCAGCTTGACAAATCACTCCAGACACCATGGAGCAAAGGGTCAACAATTTCCTAGCCCATGTTCGTTGTTGCTTAAAGGTCTGCAGAAACTTCAAGATCTCGTTAGAAGAACTGAACCTCTCAGAGCCGATTCAGACTTGGATAGAGTATTTAGCAGGGTCGATTATATGACAAGTAGAGATAACAGAGCTAAATAGTAAGCGAATCTTAATTGGTAAATAGAAGGAGAGCAAGGACCTGACTAAGCAACCTGAGCAGAGGTTAAGGCGAAGGTGAGTAACCAAGTGATTGTGGGCGGTTGGACGATATGCAGTATAAAGTTTACAAAGTTGTCTTGACACACTTTAAACCCGTATGAATTTAATCAATGATACATTGTATCATTTATTATCATTTCCGTAATAACCGGAGTTGAAAGAATTGTGCATGGAATAAGTATTTGGAAGGTGAGATATATCTTTCCTCTAAACCCTGATTTCCTGCATTTTCGTAAGCACATTTTCGATGAATCTTACTCCAATTACAACACCATCTTGGTCAGTCCACGCACTCGACGATTTCTCATCACCCATTCCATCTCCGGGATCGAGACATCGAAGACACAGAAGTACGATGTCCGCATACCGTCTTCCCAAGCGAGGAGGCAGTTCGTAGGCAGCGAGATATTCGAGCCTCTGTTTCTTTTCTACTGCAGCTGATACTGGATATAGAGAATCAAGCTTGGTTATATCGAAGATATTGCTTGGAGTTGGGAGATTCGAATCACACTCAGAATCTTCGAGTGCGAATGAAGTCCAGAGTCCGATCTCGAGAAGAACAACGCCAAGACTATAAATGTCGTGTTGCATGACATATTCGATTTCTGGTTGCATGCCTTGGCGCGAAGGATGTCGGTCTATAGGAGAGACGTTAGTTTTGAGACTCTTCGGGGAGGGCCGTATATTACAGAGATTGTGGTGCCAAAGATCATCCCCAGACAGAAAAGTAGCACCATCCTCGAGACGGAATTGTTCAAAGCCGGAAAGAAATGGTGCTCCGATCTCCGAGCATTCGTTTTGGAAAATAATGATAGTTTCTGGTCGAATGTTTTTGTGAACGAATTGCACTGTGTGAACAAAGAGAACCGAGGCAGTGAGTTTCTTTGCTAGCTCAAGTCTTTCATCCAGTGGGTAAGGGTTTTCGGAAAGAAGAACCGCTCGAAGACTTTGAGGTTTTGTGAGTTTGTGCGGCACATCGAAAATAAACTTGAAATCGAGAAGTTGGTGCACGGAACCTGGCTTGGAAGTCCGCATCACACCTCGACATTTGAGTAAACCGAATGTAGAAGGATCAACTTCTGCTAAGACACGAGCTAGATTTCGAACTTCCTTCGTGGTCTTGGTGATATTGGCTGCAGGATTACAGGCCATAGTGTCGATGAGAACCATACTTTCGTCCGGGCCGAGCGAGAGCTGGACGCTTGAGTTCCGAATCTTCTGAATATTTAGCTCGATATCATCCGGCTCAATCCAGATTGATTTCTGGTCCTTCGATTCTGAATCTTGGTTGGCTCGTGCTGCATCCCGAAGTCCTTTTGCGGCCACAATGATAGGCACTTGTTCAGACTCCGGCCCTTCCTGTGTCTTCTGGAGGGCCTTATTCCCAAGAAATCGGAGTCAGCATATTTTCCAAGGATTTTCGGGAGTAGAAGGTTTCAAGGGCTGTAGGAAACTGCCAGCAGAATGCACCATGGACTCTTGAGGTATTGCTACAAGGGATCAGTACTCCGGGAAGTTGGGACTTGCCTCATCAATTCCCCCAACGGCCATTTGCATGATCAAAATCCAACTTGGGTCGTATCTTGCTTGCCACTTCTCTATTTCATCAACAATCCCGAGAAGTGCCTCCTTCTTCAAAGAGAACTTGGACTTTGCGAGCGGCTTCATGTGGGAGAAGGCATCGGTCAATATTTCTAGTTCCCCAGCATCATGGTTCCAATCACCTTGCTTGACCTTCGCCCCTTTGGCCCTTGAGAATCTGTCTGGTTTAAACTGTTCGATGATGTAACTTGCTGTTTTGAGTTTACCCTCGAGCTGAGAGAGCACTTGAGATTGCATGTCTTGGAGCCTCATATCCAGGTTTGGGGCCACCTTCTTCAGGATCTCCATCTGAGTCTCCATCTTGATCCAGTTGCTCTCGATAGAGATAAGTAGCTCTTTGGCCTCATCCTCGGCATGGAGATAGGTCTTGCACCTGCTCACAAACTTGTTGCCGTATCTGAGTGCATCAGTCGCCGCTGTGCGCCTTGATTGTACCGACTCACTTGAGACACTGATCAGCGAAGGCTATAGCAGCCATTGTATTGCCAACATCCATGATTATTCGTGCTCGACCTTCCATGGATGGTTCTTGGAAAGGAGGAAGTCGTTACGTCTGGAGAGAGGGCAGTGTTTTGGCACCAAAATCGGACCGCGCATTCAGCGCCTCGGTGTCAAGGCCTTTGCAGGGGGTTAGGGGGAAAAGTAAAACGACCTTGTCTTTTGGGGCAGGGGTGTTGGCGACTTGTAATTGGCTATCTACGCTCTTTAAAAATCTCAAGTTAAATATTTTAATATAAGTATAAGCTACTATATTATAACTCTCATATTATAATTACGTGCTTCTTAACTTATAATAAAAACATTCCTTGGTATTTTAATTTAAGGGAGTTTATATACTAATTAATTAAGTTCTAGTTTTTAAGCCTTATAAGGCCCTATAAATTAGGGACTTATAGGGCTTCTATATTTGGTTTTAGGGACTTATTTGCTAAATTTCTAGGCTTTTTTAAGCTTACCTTCAGGCTAGAAAATATGAAATTTTTAACTTCTTCAATTTAAAGAGCCATTACTAATCCAAATTTTATAAAAAGCTTATATTTAAATAGCTATTAATTAGCGCTATGAGGAAATAAAACAAGTATTAAATTATATCAATTCCTCATTAAATTAAATTAAGTTAAAGAAAAAGCCAAAGTTTTGGTGTTCCTGTCCGAGCGCCTCTACTTTGGGTTAGTGGGCTATGGACACCCCAAATGGGGGGTTCGTTTTACGTTTTCCCGGGTGGCCCCTAGCCAGCCTCGTGATGGACAGAAAAAGCGGCACTCTGTTTCAATGTCCCAAATCATAGTAAAGTCCCATCAGACTTGGAAAGGGTGAATAATGTATCTAGTAATAAAAATCGCCTAAAAACATCCGGAGAAGTAAATTTTAAACATACCAGAGCTTTAACGGAGATCATGCAAAGATAACATCTAAAATCTTCCAACTCAACTTGATACATTCAGCGCCGCTTTTCCTGTTTGGATGCGCCCTGCAGCTTTTGTGGCTGAGGCTGAAGCAGCGCACAAGAAGATCCGGAGCAGAACTTACACCCACACACCGTCCGACTGGGATCACGATCGTCGAGAATGAAACTTGCTGGAAGGACTACTTCCTGCTTATGCTACCGCACAGCCCTCGCGCCTACGAGCTCTCATTGTTATTGCTGATCTGGTGTTCGAACACATGGCAAGGTCAGCGCCTGGCTAGCCTCACCCCACCCTGGAGTATGTCCTCCGACATAGAACATTGGCACATCAACGCAATCGTTCACAAAGATTGTGTGGAGGAGACGCATTATGTATCTGATCCTGCTAGGAACATAAGACGCCGGCCAGAGACGACAATATGGCAGGTCGAGCGTCTTTTAGGACGCGGTGGCTTTGGGGAGGTCCGTCTGGAAAGGAACAGGCAGGATGGGAGAGCAAGAGCTGTGAAGAGGATCGCGATGATGGGAACTAACCTGACAAATATGGAGTGCGAAAAAGAATTAAAGGCTCTTCTGGAGTTTTCCAAGCCAAAGGTAAAAGCCGCCTTGTCCCCTCCACCAGGCTCTGACTAATTATTTACATATATATAGTCTCGAGAAGCTGCAGTCTTTATTGACTTCTTTGGTTGGTTTAAGGACAAATCCGATATTTTCCTTGCAATGGAATACGTTCCTCTGGGGGATCTCGAGAAAAATATCACGGCACATTCAGGAAAGATATCGGAGGGCGAGGCTCAGAGCATAATCGAGCAGATACTTTCAGGACTAGAGATTATGCACGGGCAAATGTTTGCGCACCGAGATTTGAAGCCGCAGGTCAGCTCTTACTGTTATACCAAAACTTCTTTGGCTTAGTTTCTTTCTTTTGCCTGAAACTGAGGAGCTAATGTCTTGTGTCTTCTAGAACGTCTTGGTCGTTCACGGCCCACCGATGTGGTGGGTGAAGCTAGCAGACTTCGGATTGAGCAAGAAGTTGACGGATACCACGGCATATCACACGAAAGCAGGCACACAGTCATATATGGCCCCCGAAATGCTCTATTCCCCAGATGGGAGCTCCGATTACACCGACGCAATTGATATTTGGGCTGTGGGCTGCATTGCATATCGGCTGGTCTCTGGGAGTGTTCCATTTACCATCCCAGCCTTGGTACAATACTGTCAAGACAAGTCTCTTTTTCCAGTTGATCCCCTGTTCGACTGTGGTATAAAGAGTACGGGCTCAAAATTCCTTCGGTACCTTCTCGTCACGGAGCCAAAGGATAGGCCGTCAGCGTCGCAAGCACTGCAACATGAATGGATTCTTTCCAGTAAGTTTTTCAACCCTTTTTAATGTTACTGTTCGAAGAGTCTGGTATATGTTCTTTGTTTGCCTGCTGGAGCTTATAATGAGTCAATCTATTGAGACTTCCCTACCTGTGCTGTAGGCTTCAAAGTATTGTGGACTCTAGGTGACACTTGTTTGTTGCTGTCGAATTCTGCGCATGTGAAAGCGTCGAATCAAGCTCTTTTATTTCCATATTGGCAACGTTTTAGTACCTCTAGCTGATCATGCTCTTGTAGGCACTGCTAAGAAAACTCCGGATGAGGATACGCTACAAGAATTATCCGGACTTGAACAGCTCACAATCTCTGGTGACGATTACAACACTGTATCTCATGCTGGACTCAAATCATATCAATCTGCAAGCGAAACATCCCAGACTGTGAAACCCAATCATCCTCGAAACAACATAGGTGAAGTTGGCGCTGTTGCAGCAAGTGACAAGCCCGTGGACGTCGCTCCTCGTAATCCCCGTGGGATGTCGTCCGGCCTCACACCACCACCAACAATTCGCACATATAAAGCGACGACTCCCGGTACTCCCCGTGGGATTTCGCCCGGCCTCACATCACCAATCCGCAACGATGAGGCTACAAATTATTTGAATAGTGACTTTAGGCCAGCTGGAGGGCCTAATTTGGGGAAGAATAGTTTGCAAAATTCCAACGAATCTTCCCTGCTCGAGAAGGATGAAGTCTACCACGGTCATCCGGAGGGCACGGTACAAGATAATATAGGGCAAGAACATACAACAGGCCGCAGACCAAAAGCCACGGAACGAGACGAGAGAAGAGATTCAAATTTACGAGAAATTCATAGATGGACGGATATTGTGCAGGGCGCTGGCGCAGAGCCTCGTGATCCAACAGCCAAGGTCCCTTTAGTCATTGTTCCTCCTCCAGAAAATGAACCACTCAGAAAACCCAAAGGCATCCTTCGTCCTCCCCGTGAGAAGTTCCCTGAACCGCCAGAACCAATCCGAGAAGGCGTTGCTCCCCTCAAGGACGCCAAGAACGACGGTATTCCTCCCGACGCTCGGTGGACGAAGATCAGTCGAAAGCTAGTAAACCCCGAAGCATTAGAACTTGGCAAGGAGCGCTTTGAAGCTAGAGAAGACTTCGTTATCGTCTGGAGAGTTCTATCCAGAGAGGAAGTTCAAGCCTATGCAGAAGCCACTCAGCAAATCAGAGGTTTGTCTTGCCCCTTAATCGAACGTACCAAGTGCTAATTATCCCAGCTGCCCATGACGAGGAAGAAGCCCTGGAACGCCGTCGCCGTCGTCGCGAGAAACACGAGCGCGAGAAACGCGAACGCAACGGCAAAGTCGAACGCAGCTCGAGTGCTACGAATCGGAAAGGCTTCATGCCCAACACACCTGGTGCTGGCGACGAGCCTCCAGCACCGAGAGGAAGCTACGTCACGCAACGTGACAAGCCCAGCGCTGCCCCTGGCGTAAGCGATGGAGGCTACATATCCGGCGAGCCTGGTCCAGCTCGTTTCGTTTTCAGATTCAGTGACTCGGAGTCCGTATTCCGCGAGTTATTCCGCCGGGATGGAGATATTTTCAAAGATTTTCCCGGTGTTGGTGCAGGCCCGGATCCCGTGAGAAAGCCCCGAGAAAAGGCAACTCCAACTCCGGAGAGGTTAAGTACGCCTTATGCAAACCATGGAGGGGAGAAGCTCAATCCCTTCCAAAACTACGATGGCTACGATAGTAGACGCTAGGAAAGCCCCTATCAAGAAGCCTGCCGAAAATGTTGCAACCCGTCCTCATCATCCCATACTACCACGAAAGCTGGACTCTAATCTCAATCCTGGCTAAGCTCGTTTCTTAAAGATAGAATGAGATCATTATGAAGCTATATGTGTAATGGAATGAGCAGGGGAGGGAGAATTTCGAGCAGTACAGCAAAAACGGCCAAGGGGATTGTAAGCGCATAAGGGGCGGCAAGGAGAGGATTTGAGTTGGTCTGTGGCCTCGACCAACTGGAACCCCGCGTAGAAGGGACGTTTGAACGAATGCTACAGAGCTTCGCCCATGGGCGGGCTAACCAGAAATAGGAGAGATACTGATTTGTGGAGGTGCTTCCTTATTGCAAAAGTGAGATGGATGAAGATTCTCGGGTTGAAGTCCGACATGCTTATGCACCAATCAGACGCGGATTGCGACAAAGTGAGCAAACCCCAACCTCCAAATAATCACGTGTGAGATTTACGCTTGTTCTCTATGTGGAAGCAAAAGCATCATGGCTATTCACCCTGAAGTTGCCCCAGTACTCCCAGAATAGCCTATGAGAATGGAGAGCACTCTTCCCCTTCTCTCGATTTTTGCTATTTTTAGGCTGTCTTATAAAAAATATAAACTCCCGAAACATGTCTTATGAGAAATTAGTTAAGATAGTAGTTATATCACTAGTTGTCCACTAATTGGGCTACTAGTGAAGAGGGGCACGTGGGGACACTAAAATATATATTGAGAACTCGAGTACTCAGGATACTATAATCGTGAGAAGGAGAGAAGAAGAGAGGGGAGAGAGCTATATATGTGGGTAGTGGACAGCCGAGAGCACTTGACCCAGCCACGTGACCGTCCCCTGATTCCCCACTATACTAGTTAGACCACTGTTTAAGGGAATTTAATAGAATTCGACTTATATTTCGTGTCTTGTAATTATTAAGTATATTAGTTATATATTAGTATTAATTAATTAAGACTCTAAAAGCTACTTAAATAAGCTTAAATTCTTAAGAAATTTAAAATAAATACTTTTTAAAAATATATATAAGGTATTTATTAGTAAGTTATAAAACTATAGTATTAAATTCAGTATAAAACTAATCTCTATTTCTTTTATAAGGTTCAGGGAAGCCTTCTCTAAATAGAAGCTTCTAATAATATATATATATATATCTAGTAATTTATAAGCCTAAAGCCTATAATATAAATAATAATATAATTATAATATTAAAGGGCTATTAATCTCCCTAATTAATCTCCCTCATTAATACCTATAATATTCGAGGTTTATTATATATCTTTTAGTTATATGCGATCCTATATATATTATAATATACTTTATACTTTTTTTATAATATAAATTAAAACTAATATAAATAGTTATAAAGAAAATACTTCTTTACTTTTTTTTAAAAAAATCTTCTTTTTATATTTATATTACATTAAATATTTCTTGAATTAGTTTTATTATTTAATTAACTATTTAAATTTCTTTATAAAATTTCATTTATTAATTATATAATAAAAACTCGATATAATAAGTCTCGATTTAGTAATATTTTTAATAATATAATATAGTTATAAAGCCTTATTATTTTTTGGCCCTAGGCTTATAATTATTATTATAAGAATTTATAATTCGGAGATTATTCTTTTAATATAATATTATTTAAATTATTAAACTTAATAAATTAATTTCACTTTTTTATAAGGCCTTTTATTTCTCAAATTCCGGTAACTCGAAGTTATAAATTATTAATCTTATTATTTTATAAGCCCTTATTAGCTTAAAAAGCATTAAAAAGCTATTACTAAAGGGTTTCTTAATATATTATTTTTAACTTTTGTTATTTTTATATAAGTATATATAATTCTTAATATAATAATACTATAATATATTATTAGAAAAGAATACTAAAATTAATATTATTATATCGAGTTTCTGCTATATACTTATTTTAAAATACTAAGTACTTATTTTATAATCTTTAAATACTAAAATCAAATATATTTCTTATATATTTAATTACTAGTATTTAAATACTTATTTTATTTATATTTATAAGCTTCTTTAAAGAGTCGCGACTTAATTATAATTAAATTATTATATAATATTATAATATCTTTTTTATAATAAAGGCATAATAAAGGTATAATAAAGTAATTAATAAATTAATTACTTTAGCCTCTTAATAAAAATAAATATTTAGCTATAATACTTTATAATTATAGGCACTACTTACTAATTATTAGGAAAGAACAAGTGGGGGATTAGTGAGGCTAAAAATAGAGGCTAAATAAGTTAGTGGCTATAATGCTGAAACCTCCGTAATTATAATAGTTATGTATCTTACGAAACACCACTAATTTGTACGGATACTAACGTTGAATAACGAGTATTGAGTGCCAGTATTGGATATTGATAATTACTAGTATTCAAAAGACATGCGTTCCTGCGAAACAGGCCCTGAAACATACGACAAATCATACCCATCTCCGTGGATCACGTCAACTCGTGATGCCGGATGAGTCCTCCGTCCACGAGTCAGTCTTCTCTCCGATTCTTGGGTTGCCTTGGGTTGTTTGGATCTGGCAGCTATCGTGCCCTTTCCTCTGGGCCTTTGCTTGGGCTTTATGCTGATCCGTGGCTTGATCGTGTTGTTGACGAAGCGTCGCGATACACCTAATGCAAGTGCATCAATCAGGCCCAAGTTCATGCGGTCAATGTACTCGTCTCGAGGCGGACCATCCCTCGTATACGACGTGCTCAAATACACCAAGGCTTTCGCAAACTCGCCCTGTTTCCTAGGCCCGTCCAATATTGTCCTGGATCTTCTTTCGACTGGTACCGAACTCGATCTCCGATGGTTGTCGCCCCATCTGTGCTGTTCTTCGGCGTTTCTGCAAAGTGTATCGAGGCTCCCATCATTTACAATCTGCTCGACGTCTCGGCCCACAAAAGCTACCGGTGCGCACACTAGCTCTACATGAAGCTCTTCTTTCTCGTATGCCCCCGTATGAACACCTTCACTGCGGTCCAATCTGGCCTCATCTTTGTCGCTGAGGAGATAACAGATTCCTTCGACAGAACTTTGACTATCTGCAACAACGTTGGCATAACCCCGCTCGTTGATCTGCCATCGATAACTGTGAAGTGTCGCGGAACCGATCAAGCGGCTCTCTGGACAGCGTTTCGCCATCTGCTTCATTTGGAGATTACTACCATATGCAAAATACATCGTCTGGCCATTTCCCGATGGCTTGGAAAACATCGTGTTTTCTTGCTGTAGTGAGGTTTGCGAAATGTTAGTATTTTCGAAAGACGACACGGTTGCGAGCTTTATCAAAAGTTGCCAAACTCCCATTGTCATTGCGCCCTGTAGTGTGAGTCTTGCGTGGAGCAGCTGGAGCCTAGAATGGGTGGACGTTTGGCTTGCCACGCAGTGTTTGCAGGGTGCCTTTGCACACAGCCTCGGGGAGGTGACGGAGCTAACAACTAGCTGCATGCTGCGCCCGAATTTCTGCACATGAGCTGCAGTTGCACACGAAGACCAGTGGTCTCATGTGAAACAACCAACGCCCAGCTTTTGAGGTCTTGATGAGAATTTCAACGGAGTTTCGATTTTGTGATTTGGTCCGTACTCTATTCGCCTATTCACAGCTGTTGCAGCTCGTCCGGGATATGTGATTTGTTCGTTTGCGGACAACCAAGTCGACCCGTCCAGCTCATGGACGGTGTCTTGAAATGAGAGTCCTTCCAAGCTTCTGCCGTCCTGCAACACGAATGAAGGGTTGGCCTTGCTTGGGCGCAAGTTCATGAGGCGATCAAGTACTGTTAGCGTTGGTCTCACGTCCTCATTTGCCTGATATCTAATGGCTGGGACGGCAATCACAATCTTCTCCTCGACCTTGTGAGTATAGGGAGAGGTTCAGGCCCACCATCTTCAAATACATTTTCTTTCTATATTTGCACTTCTAGAGGTGGTTTTGCATCATGTCTACCCCCCTGAGGCGGCTTAGTTTCGGGGTCGAGATCGAGGTTGTTGGCGAGCCCTGGAAAGTAAGGGAGGGTTGGAGGCCCCAGCAGTATTACGACAGACTTCAAAAAGCCTTGGAGAACCGAGGTCTTGCAGCATCAGTTGACCGACCCGATCACTATGATAAATGGTTCATCACAACTGATGCATCCCTTCACGCTGTGGAGCCACAAGGTAAGTAGAGCATTCCATGAGTTCTCAAAGTGGAAGCTCTTTGAAAATGGTACTAACAACCTTCCCAGTGAGCTTGGAAGCCGTCTCGCCAAAAATGACGCTAAATGGAGACTACGCAGATCAAATCAAATTGTTCTGGGAGTCTTTGAGGATTGTGTTCAAAGTTCAGATGAACCCATCAGCCGGGACCCACATTCACATCGGATCTCTGGGTGCGAACTTCAGTCTCGATGATGCCAAACGAATCGCTTTTGCGGCGTGTATCTATGAGCCATATGTCTTTTCTCTCCTACCTACAGCACGGCGAGATAATCCATATTGTGTACGCAACTCAAAACGACCGGGCAGAATGAGGGAATTGTTCGAACAGCGCACCCCTGCCGCCTTGCGGCTGATCTCAAACGACATCAAGGCATGCGCAGACTTTAGTCAGTTGGTCGTATATATGCAAGGAAGTGGACAAGACGTGAAGAGTAGAAGAACGCTTTGGAATTTCCAGAATTTGGCACGAGGACCAACCGCTGGGTATCCACCAACCTATACGGTTGAGTTTCGGGGCGGCCGGCATATGCGAGGGCATTTGAGGACGCTGGCTTGGCTTTCTTTTGCCGTCACGTTCATTGCCATGGCACTGCAAGAAGTAAGGCAGCACATGAAATCAAAAGCAGTGCATAGCTAACAAGTGGTGCAGAATCTTGTAAACTCTCCAGGGCCATATTGTGTCTCTCACAATGGAAAGGCTGCAGAAGTAGCCCGGTTCTGGACGAAATTGAGGAGCAGTGCAAAGCTTCTGAAAATTGATGAACATCTGCCAAGTAGCTTCAAGATGATGAGTGAGAAGGAGCCCTGGGCGTGAAGGTCGGCCCAAAGTCCGCGGTCGAATGCGGTGCTGTTTGCCGCTGATTTGAAAGGTTTCAGGCGGAGCGTGGTGTGGGTGTGGCCAAGTGAACGAATCAAGACTAGTATACGGAGTACTGGACATCGACTATCATGTTCGTGCATTTGTGACCACACCGTGAGGGATATCAAGAGGTGGTCAACCTGAATGGTCGCCTCATGGGGCGCAACGCCCGGGATACTTGCCCAAACGGCGGGCTAATGCAAGCCCAGCTGTCCGTGACGGCGTAATTTGCGAATACGCCCTGTTAAGCTCTCAAGTTTCGAACTTGCAGAATACCGAACAACGCCTTCTGCACCACAATCACTCAGTGATCCGGATATGGCCATACATGATTTAGAACCAGATGCCAGGTGCTGATGACTCAAAAGATACAGCCTGACGCCATGCGGAGCCTCGAGGCTGAATATACATCGCTGGCAATTTTTCTCATGGTCCGCCCAGGTGCCAGGCAGGGTATGGAAGGTGAATGAACACGGATTTTCATCGAATGGAAGTATACAATTCAAGCCACCTCGCCTCATTCTCTCTTGCTCTGGGACATAGACAGATGCCACACCACCAAAGTCTGCGATGCAAGGCTTTGAGGCGTCAGGCAGTTTGTGTACCATGACGAAGCAAGGAATCGCGTCCCGCGCCACCTGAGGATTTGTGCGCCGGGATCACTTTAGAGTATTGACTACTGTGACCCTTAAAGTCGATTATATGACCCAGCCGTTCCTTCCCGATTAGGACGTGTCAAAACCCGTGGAACATTTCCGAGATGGTCAATACCGCTGGACGTTGCGATCCTCCTCTTAGTTTTGGAATCGAGATTGAAGCGGTAGTTCAGCCAAGAAAATATCGCTCACATGACGTTCAGCATTACGAGGCGCTTGCTCGGAGGCTCGCCGGATGTTACGATATCAGAGCCGATTGGAATAGAGGAAACAGGAGAAAGGGCACCAACTACAACGTTTGGTACATTACAAGAGATGGATCTCTAAAAGCAGAGGATCACGAGGGTACGACTGTCTATATCTCATTCCAGCGAGGTTAACTGCTTCTCTTGTCAAGAGCCAGACGGCTAATACACCCGTTACAGTTGCGCTTGAGGCTGTGTCGCGTAAATTCGAAGTATCATCGTGCTGGGAGGTGGAAATTGACGCATTCTGGACAGCGATGGAGGATCTTTTCTGGCTTAGCTCTGACCTAACGGACTCGAACCTGTCGTGTGGAAGTCATATACATGTTGCTCCCTCGACCCGGAGCTTCACGTTGGGGGAGCTCAAGCAAATCGCCCTTGCCACGATCATTCATGAGGATCATATTCTCACTATTCTTCCTGAATTTCGAAGGAACAACAAATACTGTATTCCAAACAGCTCTGTGAAGGACACCCAGCTATGGAATGACTTCGGCTGGCTGAAGAACGAGGAAGGATTGATTGAGTGCCGCAGGCGAATCCGTAGCTTCAGATCGACGGCGGAGTTGGTAAAGTATATGCAGGGCGAGGAGCGAAAAGTTCTTTGGAATTTTAATAACACACTCCATAATGGTTCGGGAACCGTAGAGTTTCGAGGCGGGAGATTTTTGTCGGATGCGGAATCAACTAAGAGCTGGGCCACTTTCGCCTTCCTGTTTATTGATCGGGCTCTTCGGTCTGTAAGTGCTCTTCCTCCGAATCACCATTCGCACATGGAACTGATTAGATTTGAGAATTATCTATACGTGGACTATGGGTTGGCATGGGTGCCGCATTGGCGAGACGAAACGGAGTTTCGTGCAGAGAGGGATGACCTGTGGGATGATCTGATATCTATGGCTAATAATCAGCATATGTCATGCAATTTGCCTGCTACTGTGCACCGTATGAGCGAAGAAGAGTCTGACGAAGAAGACTCTAGTGAAGAAGCTGAAGGATCGGGCGAATACGAGGACTCCGACGAAGACTCTGACGAAGAATACGACGATTTCGAAGATTCCGAAGATGAGGAAGAGGAAGATCAGTACTACGTATATTGAACGGATTCATTGTTTCATTAAAGAGCATCGTTATAATATCAATACAAGAAAATGGTCTATATGAGGTTGGATGGTCCTGGAGCAGGGAGGGGGATGAAGGACCGAAAATCTGGAGCGCTAGTACTTTTCGGGATCGGCAATGCCGATTCTCTGTATAGATACAAAAACAGTGTGCCCCTGCCAATCCCTGCAACATCCCTGTTTTGCTCGCATAGCATTCCTAAAACATGGGTGTACGCCCAAAGGGGAAGTGACAGGAGGCTAACTCTGATTAGAATATATAAGCACCCTCTCTGGGTAAACCCTAGAACGGGTGCTTATACAATTGAGAATTAGATTCTCTTCTAGCCCCCTTCCCCTGCACTTCGCAAGCTAATTTTTATAATTTTATCATAAAGTAAGGCTTTCTTTTTCGGCTATTCTTTAGCCTCCGGTATACGTATAAAAGGTGGACAAGATGCACGTTCCTCTATCCCTTACTTGTAATCGCTTAGGAAGTACATCCTCAAGAATATATGTACGCTTCCTGTACTTAAGATATACGTATATATACGCTCCTGTAAGGAGCCGAAGGCGCCGAACGCCGTGCCCCTAGCTTATTAAGGTCCTAATATTAGTAGAGAAATAAGCTTTAGAACTCCCAGAACTAGTGCTCTGTCTAGTTGAAGGGCAAGTGATATACTTGTCGTAACATAGAATACTGTTTAAGCCATATGCTTTCTTTTTTATAACATGTTTTGTGAGTCTTGTATAACCTGTATAGCAAACTTTACCCCTCTATCCTCATTTCGAAACACTGCTAAAGTAACGTCCTAGAATAAGCCGTTAGTCATTCGCTTGACTCTGAAGAGACTAAAGAATTAGGACTTACTCTATAATAAATGCCTCGATTGCATGATATTGGGGCTTATTGTGCGTCGATTAAGACTAGCACGAAGTCTCGACTCGTTGTATCACTGAATGGACTGTCAATTTTTGTACAATATCAGCAGTGATCAATCTAGCCATTATGGCCAAATATGAATGGCAATTATGAGCTCGTCAAGGAGAACCCTGATCTCATTCTCGTATTTTTCATGTCACTCGTCGCATAAATTATTCTCGCCATCTCCTCTCTGATCTCCTGTTGCTTCCAGCTCCTCCCAAACCTCCTTGCCAAGTCGCCCGACAATCAGATATCCCTGTTGAAGGACATTTTAAGTTCAGATGAGGATGGCGTATCTTATCTCTTCTTTTGTGAATTTATCCACGGCAATTTACTGCTTCTTAACGGGCGTTGTCATGGGATTTGAAGATCTCTCAGTGACTCTCGGGTAAGAGGAACGATTTCTTCGCAGGTTGGAGAATTGTAGGATGTGTGGGTTTGAGGGTACTCAGAGTAGATACTTTTGTGAGCTCTCAAAGGCTTTCAGCGGGTTGATCTTGTCTCTTTCATATGTGCAGCAAAAGACACTGGATCCCGATTCCCGAAGGGGAAGAATCTAGCCTAATTGCAATTCAAAGATTGATTTTCAAATAGAATTCTATCTTCTTCGTAAATGACAGAGAATGCCCATATGTCCCTTTGTCTGCTCCTCGAGCCAGCTGCCAGCCGGGTTAGCACTTCCATTCCACTCTCGGGGTTTCTACCTTACTCCCACGCTACTCCTCCCCCGAACAAAAGTCCTTCGTCCTGCAATCGCACGTATAAACCAAATTTTCTCCTTGGAGAAGGCAAGAAGTGCCATTGTCAACCCATGCCGCCTCGAACCCACAAGCTCGTGGAACAAAAGTAAATCCAAAGTTCAGCAGCTCGTATCAAGCACTCAAAAAGTACTAAAGACACGGCACGTAATCAACCACGGGGACTATCAACCACTGGACCCTCTCCTTCGTATACTTCTCACCTAGTAAAACTGTAAACGAAGAAAGTCCGGTAACACGGACAACGCAGGGTCTCACGAATGCAAGTTCTGGCTCTGCCGCACCAGACTCAAACACGACAAAACCCCCGAACCTGTGCTTAAAATAGAACAAAATAGGGTGTCAACATATGACAGCAATTCGATAAGCTCAAAATACTGTGGAAATATTCGTGCAGTGCACAATACATGCGAGCGGAGGCCTCCAAAATCCTGCCTGTGATACAGAGAGATAAAGTGCTTGGCCACTTGCTGATTGTATGAAAGCTAGATACAGTAATCTCACTTGCTCAAGAATCTTTGGCTCATGGCTTTCGAGATAAACACCTCGTTGAGCGTGCCCGGATTTGAAAATTAGGGGCCAGGCCCACCGTCCGTGAGTGCCAGGGGGGGTGAATGACGTATTCTGAACCCGCCTTCGAATCTCCTGTTTCGGGTGTTTTCTTATCATCGAGTTTGCTCCGAAATTGCGTGGGGCGCCATTGATGCATCATGACTGAAAAGGGGAAAGGGGCAACCTTATTTGGATAATATCCCGATTCGGTAGCGCTAGCGGGTCCCAGGGACTCGTAAGGTTAAGGTTACTACTGTAAACTTTCTCGCTAAAATCCAAATCAGCCGCAAAGCTACAATTTTCCACACGAAGAACATCCCACCGGCGAGGCTCTCAGCTCATCAACTCACACGAGCCACGAGTGCAATTCTTATCACCCAGAGTCTGCCATCGACCAGAAGTCGGAGCTGATGTTCTATTTTGAAGTTTCATCCGAATCCATGCTCACCGATATCGATACGAACAGGTGCCGATACGAAAAGGTCTGCGTGGCAGACCCACACGTCAATGCGCCTGCGGAGCCCAAGGACGTTGACAAGAATTCTTCGACACATGAAACGAACCCTGATCTTGTCAAGCCGTCAGGTTCGTCTGTTGTTCTGCCGTTCCGCGCAAGTGGAGGCGCAAGCTAATACGGATCCGTGGGTGGAGGCGCAATCATGGCTGTCTATTCTTGGACATGAAGATGATAGGTCGACCTTCACATCCGTTGAACACCAAGTCAGGGCTGATGTAGACCAGGAGTCATTTCGCCGCATGACTTCATCCAGATTGCACCTGGTCACTTCAAAGGAGATACCAAAAGTCCCGACGAAGGCCTCCCTGCCGCAGCGCACATCGGTACCGTTCCGGGACCACCTTCCAACCCCCCCCAGGGACAAAGCTTATCAATATCCTGGAATGCGACAAAAGCAATGGTTCCTGGCCTTCCTGCGGACTGTCCCGCACCTAGGGTCTACATGCATTGGGGCGCGTACCATGCGACCCGTTAGAAGTCAAGTTACTCGTCACTATTGTCAGCTCCGAAGAGCGCGCTAGTGGCGGCAAGTGTAGTGATTGCACTTGTTGAGAGCTCTCTTCTGCGGTCTTGTTGGCTAAAGACCATTAGTTATGGTCCACCCCTGGAGATCTGAACAAGCTTGTGAACGTGGCCAAGTCCGGCAGGACGATCTGCATCTCTCGAGATGGGCTTCGTCCGCAGTAGGCAGTCTGGGCCGGATTGTCCGATAGGTGTGGCTCTAAGCCCCGATTGATATCTCTCAATCTTATATATCAGGCGGAGTAAGGAACTGTCTGGGTATTCCATCGATAGTCCTTCAACGCTCCCCAGAGCTCTTTCGTCAACCAGCAACACTACATTCGTTCCACTTCACTGTCTTTCGTTTTCATCTTTCGTTCATAACCTTTTCTTTGGCAATGGCTTCTTTCTCATCAAGGTCGAGGCAGAGTTCGCCATACGGCCATTTCCAACCGTTGTCACCATTGCCTAGTCGACCAAGCTCCCCCCTTTCCAGCCCACCTCTGACCTCCCATGGGCCCTCGCACTCGGCATCTTCTTCAACACCTTTTCTTAATCATAATCAAGACTCAACGACGCAGCTGCCTCGATACCCCCTGCCAACCTTTCGCCGCAGCCCTTCATCGACATCTCTCACATCCGAATACGATGAGTGCGACGGCTCAACAGCTTGCCCGACGCCCAACCCGGAAAGTCTCCTCGGTGATGGTAACCAGCTCTACAACATAAACTTGGCAGCAGCATCCAAGAGTGCGTGCTCGTTCAAGACATACATCAACCCCGATACCTTCACCATCGAAACTTTACACGAACACGACGATGCTGACCTGCTCGTGCCTTGGAAACGGAAAATTTATCGCCTTTCGCCACTTTTCACGTTCCTGGCTGTCGCCGCTTACTTTTTGTATTATGGATATCGAATTCATTGCACAGTGTATGCTCAGCGAGCATATCATAAGACATATATAATGGCATGGCTGTTCATTGCTGCGGAGGGCTGTGTTGCGTGTAAGTCTTCTCAGCCGGAGGGTCTTTCGTGTCTAATATGATCCAGGTCCTGCACTGCTACACCAAATGTACCAAATGCTTTCCATCCGCGGTCGCCGCCGCCCTAAGCTTCGTCTAGTTGGCAAGAACGTTCCCACTGTTGACGTTTTTATTACATGTTGCAAAGAGGATGTTGACATTGTCTTGGATACAACTCGTGCTGCATGTGCCGTCGACTACCCTCAAGACCGCTTTCGAGTCGTTGTGCTTGATGACGGAAAAGATGCTGAGCTAGAAAAGGCAATCGAAGATTTGAGCCAGGAATACCCCAACCTTTACTACCATGCTCGTATCAAGATCAAGGGCGTCCCACACCACTTCAAGGCAGGGAACTTGACTGGCGGAACCGACTTTGTGACCAGGGTAGATGGTGGTGAGGGGGAGTTCATCGCTGCATTGGATGCAGACATGATTCCGGAACCAGACTGGCTGAGAGCAATCATCGCTCACATGGTCAGCGATTCAGAGATGGCGCTGGTCTGTCCTCCGCAGGTAAGTCTTCCTTCACGTGATCGCCATTTCATTGCTAATGATACCTTAGCTATTCTACAACATCCCTGAGAACGACCCTCTCGTTCAATCTCTCGACACTTTCGTCCACGTCATGGAGCCCACAAAAGACGCCAACGGGGTAGCCTGGTGCACCGGCTCCGGCTATGCCATCCGCCGCCAAGCCCTCGAGTCCATCGGCGGCTGGCCCGTCGGTTCCCTCGCCGAAGATACCTTCACATCCTCCCTCCTTCTCGGCTCAGGCTGGAAAACAGCCTTCTGCCACGAAGCACTACAATACGGCACCGTGCCTGACACCCTCACTGGACACCTCAAGCAACGCACCCGCTGGACGCTCGGCACTTTACAAACCGCTCTAAAACTCAAATTCTGTCTCTACGGAGATTTGGTAAAAGGAATGAGTTTCTTTGCACGACTATCAGCATTCGTCTTCGCAATCGACGCATTCTTCAAGATATTCCTCCTTATCGCTCTCCTCACCATTCCCATCGTGCTCATCTCGGGCGGCCAACTCGTCGCCTATAGCTCAAACAACCAACTACGCTGGCAGATCCGCCTCTGCTTCGCATCTCTTGTGCTGACGAGATTAAATGAATGGATCACTTACCTGCCCTCCGGTTACAGACTGGCGCAGAGAGATACAGGCGCACAGATGTGGATGGCCCCTTTCCATGCCATGACGATCATCCGCAGCTTCATCCTGCCTACCTGGCTCGGCGGCAAGGCAATGGCGTTCTCGTCTTCCGGGAGCGTGAAATCGGAACTCAATGAACGGGATCCGAAAACCCGCGCACCCCTATTCCGGCGGCTCAAAGTTATCCTTTGGGATTGCGACGTGTACCTCCACCTCCTTTACGTCCTTTTCGTACTCGCTGCCGTTATTTATTCCACAGTTATGGGATTCAAGGAGAATACGACTGTGCATAAACTGTACATTTACCTCCTGACACACGCGTTCTGGCCGCCGATGCTGTGGCTCCTTTGTATCACGGCATGCTGTGAACCGATCAAATATGCAATTTGGCCACCCACTATGCCGGACAGAGAAGAGTTGCTTGAGAGGGACCCGAAGACGGGTATTGCAAGGCCGAAGGAGGCGTTGAAGAAACAAAGGTACTCGAAGAAGACGTTCTGGCATGAGATGCAGTATTCGGGCGTTACGATCTTTACGAGTGTTATCTTTTTTGGGGCGTTCTTTGTTTAGAGGTTTAGACTTGAGTAAGCTGCTCCCGGGAGACTTTATTTCGTTTAGATTTAGATGGATTAGAATTGGTGTTGAGGTTGAGTTATTGATTGGAGTTGTGAAGTAGTGGCTCATTGAAGGATCCCATGCCCTAATGTTAATTTATGAATATACTGTTAGATGTATTGTGTCTTGAGTTGTCTCCTGCTATTACATATCACATAATTCACAAGGTTTATCAATATCAAAGTATTACCTTGGGAAGAAAGCTCTCCACCCCCTATTGCTGTAATTATGTATCCTGGAAGTGAGGCCCATGTTGGCTAAAGTTAGTGACCGTCTTAAGATACAATTTGCCCCCATTTTTCAGAAGAACGAAACTTCGGAAGTGTCAGGCTGTCAGTAGCTCACATGACAACACACAACACCCATGTGTATTCAGGCTCCTTATCGTGATGTCGGCGATGCTTATGTTGACGATGTCTGAGGGGGCGGTGATGGCGATGTCTGTCGTCACCATGATGCCTGTCATCCCCACGATGTCTGTTATCAATGTTATCCTCGTGATCCGAAACGGGTAGTCCAAAATCCGGCCGTACAGGTAGCGGGCCAGCGCCTAGCCATTCATGCCGAAGGAAGCTCATCTCTTCCCCCTCAAGTTGGGAATTGTCTGCCCAGAAAGCCCCCATCGAGCTAGCTGCTCTTCCGTTGGCTGCCCATTCGTCCCACCGTTCTGCATTTCATTCATAACTGACGACCCGATATCACACCAAACAGGCCACTCCACCAACCTATCGAGGGAGGCGTACATCTTTACCATCGCGTCACACCAAAGTTTTCCGTGTCCAGTAACTCCATGTCCGCTCTCAGGGAAAAAGACTCTTTTCTCACAGCACTTCTTTCTGCAGGCATAGAAATGGAGGAAGGCATGCAACATCTCATGGAGCAGAGTGCAGACGATCCGTTGCTCGCCCCCTTGGGGTTGCAAGTACCCTGATCTGCCAAGTAGATACGCCAAGTTGATCTCAATATCGCTCTTATCTTTAGAAAAATCGCCATGAATATTCTCCTCGTTGTCGGAATACAGTGTTATTCCTCCCTTTAGGACTGAGTGTGCTTTATCGAAGAAGAATATCTCATCCAGCACAGGAAACCATTCTTTGACGAGCTTCTGCGCCTCGGCCTCGTTCTCGCACAGGCGGACAGGGATCTTAACTCTGATCTGAGCCGCAGTAGAGAGCTGAGAGGCGTCTCCTTTTTCGGCATTTTGTTGGAGGAGGTAACTAATCTCTTTAGAATTGTAGCGGTTGGGCTTAGTATTGGGAAGCTCGCGTAAGAACTTTGGATGATCCGAGACACCGGAATCGTGAACTTTCAAGTATAATAGGTGGTCGGGAAGACGTTTCTTGGTGTCATATTTCTTATCCTTAGAAGCTGACTTCTTATCAAGGCTCTTCTTATCCTTAGACTTTTGTGGTGATGTTTTCCCTTCCCCATCGTGATGAGTCTTACCGTTAGAAAATGTCCGGCTTCCTTTGGGTTGTCAGATAATGAGGAAAGATTAAGGTGTGGGATATTTTATCAATGATTACGTATTGCTCTGTTAAATTAGTTCCTTTCTGCTTTAACGAAAGACGCCAATAAACAATAAACAATGCGACTGTTTTCTTTATTTCCATATTTAATCTCGCTTGTTCCCCCTTTGTTCTTAAGCGAGACCTTTTTACCTCAGGTGCTGAATATGAAGGTGGCTGGTACAGCACACTAAAACATGAGGGGTCTACGAGCCATTACAAAGCCGATTGTGTTTATGAGGGTTAGGCGGTGTTCAACGCAATCAATTCCCATCGTATGTTATCAGTTCAGTATTAGATTCAGTTCTACATGTCTGCTGTTACATTTCAAGATTTTAACAATGCACGTCAATTTCAGGTTCCGTTATAGTAAGAGAATATCCTATTGTCTACTGCCAGAATTGCCGCACGTGGATCCCAAGAGTCTAGTAACTGCTATTAATACCTAAAGAATGGGTCGTCGAATTTTCGCAAACCATGAAGGAACTGCGGAAGTGCATGCAGCTTACATGACAGAACAGAGTACCCACTGTTGGTCCTGATCTTGGCTATCATCACTGCTATTATTACTGTCGTATTCACTGTCCTCGTAGTGGTGGTGGTGGTGTCGGTGGTCATGGCGAGAATCGGGCCACTCTTTCCTCACGAAGCCCGTTTCCTCATCCCCAAACATTGCGTTGGCCGTCGTTTCTCCCTGTAATTCCCATCGCACAAACTGCTCTCTGGTGGGCTGCCACTCTAAACGCTCATTCTGCATCTCCATCATGACTGCTACATCTATGCCAGTATCCACAGACCAGCCGACCAACTCCCCAAGTTTGGTCTCGATCTTGATCATAGCATCGCACCAAGCAGGTCCATGTCCACCCCCACAGAACAACCTATCAATATCCGTGAAGAACTTTCTCCAACAGCATATCTTTCTGCAAGTGTAGATGCCAAGAAATGCGTGCACCATCTCGTGGATTAGAGTGGAGATGAGTTGGTGCGAACGTCGCCCCTCTCCGTCGCCGTGCGCAACGTTATTGATCTCGATCCTGCGTTTGTTCGGATCAAATTTTCCATAGAAGCGTTTATAGTCTTTGTTGTACACGGTGAGTCCGCCCTTTAGGTGTGTGCGGATTTTGCCAAAGAAGAATACTTCATCAAGTACGCGGAACCACTTTTTCATTAGGTGGCAAACTTCACTGGTCGAATGGCAGCTAGGGACGGACTTTTCGAAAAGACGCTGGGCTTTTGCAGGGAGCCGCGAGAATGATACTTTGATGGCATTCTGCTGGAGGATGTTGCTGAGTTCTCGGGGATGGAAGCGGTGCTTTTTTGGATTGGGGAGCTTATCCAAGAACTGTGCGTGAGAGGACTTGTGGTGCTTCTTCCTCTGGTGGGAGGACTTGTGACGATGCCCTTTCCTTCCTGAGGGCGTTTGATGGCTTATATCTCCATTTTCAGACTTTCCCTCATCACCGGACTCTTCCTCATCACCGGACTCTTCCTCATCACCGGACTCTTCCTCATCACCGGACTCTTCCTCATCACCGGACTCTTCCTCATCACCGGACTCTTCCTCATCACCGGACTCTTCCTCATCACCGGACTCTTCCTCATCACCGGACTCTCTCTCGTCATCGGATCTTTCCTCATCGACGCCAGACCATTCCGATCGTATGAAGCCAACGTCTCTACCCAGCTTTTCATTGAACACTGTTGTTTTTGAGAGACCCCATCGAACCAGCTGGTCTTTTCTTGGTTGCCAGCTGCTCTCTTCCATCTCCAACATCACGGAGCTCGCAATGTTGAAGTCTGCTTCCCAGCCAACCAGCTGTTCGAATTTAGTCTTTACCTTGACCATAGCGTTGCACCAGACTGATCCATGCCCTTTGACTTCCTTGGCGTTATCTTGACAGCACTTCTTCCCACATGAGAAGGTCCCGAGGAATGCATGCACCATCTCGTGGAGCAGGGTAGCAAGAAACTGGCGCTCGCAGCGCCGGTGGCCAAGCTCATGCCCGACGTTGACCTCGATCCACGATTTGGCGCTGTCGTATACGCTCTTATTCGTTTCGGGGGTCGGGTCGTTATAGACATGAATCCCGTTCATCAAATGTGGACCAACTGTGCTGAAGAAAAAGATCTCATCCAGGATTGGGAACCATTCCTTGACGAGCTTCTGGGCGTCAGACTTGGCGTCGCATATCCTAACTGGCATTTTCAATCTATGTTGTGCGGTGGCCGAGAGTTGGGAGATATGGCGCTTGCTGGCATTCTGAAACAACAAGTAGCTGAGCTCTTTGGGGCGGTACCGGTGTGGCTTAGTTTCGGGCAGTTCATCGAGGAACTGTGGATGGTTGGTGTTGCCAGGATCATGGCCATCCAGGTATGAGAGATGAAGAGCACGAGTCCTCTTGCGGCGAGAATCGTTGACATCGATTTTCTTTTTGTCGTGAGCTTTCTTATCGTCAGACTTCTTGTCATGATGATTTTTCTTCCGGTCGTGGGCTCTCTTGTCTTCGGACTTCTTGTCATGGTGTCCTCCTTTCGGCATTTTGATGACGTCTGGGGTGTTAGCCAGCAAAAGCTCCCACGTATTTGGTATGTTGAGCAATGCAGAAGGATCGGAAGGTTGATAATTTATTGTTATATACTGTTCTATCTGCTATGTTCCTCGCCCTTTTAAATCCACAAAGGAACAATATCATTGTTTCCTAAGTTTCCTTCCCTGCTGTTCGCTTTGTTTTCCCCCTTTGTCCCTGAATTAAGAACCGAAGTACTCGGACTCCACTGCCAACGCATAGGTAGCTGGACTCTTCTTCCCATTCTTGCCTACCGCCCTCAATCCAAATACCGCGTTGTCCTTACTGATCGGAAGGCGAGTCGTGTTTTGAGTCCCAACATTTACCATATGTGTCCACTGTAATTAAGTCAGCATCCTCTCTCCCAAGATCTCCAGTAAACTCACCTGTTGACTAGACATCGGCCGCCACACAATCTCATAATAATCCAGCAACGGATCAACTGGATTCGTATTCCAATAAAGCTTGATAATATTATCAAGATAATCAGCGGGAGTCGTCAGGCTGCTCGCCAGGAACCCAATATTCACATCATACGTGAAATTCGACGGGGTAGCAGGCGCATTCGCAATACTCCAAAGACTGAGTAGATTCACTCTCCCCACTCTCGCGGTGTAGTCGAAGTCTACATATTCAATCTCATCGCCGTAAATAACACCATCCTGAGTCCTCGGATCCTGATGCTGATGATAGAAATCCTCCTGCGGTTCCGTGAATCTGATGCCTGGAAATCCAGCTTTGGGGAAGGATTCGTGGTCGCCTCCGCGGTGGAAACGGTCGGGCTTGTAGATGAGTGCTACATCCATATCAGTCACAAATGCGGCACCTGCGTTGAGTTCTTGGACGTAACGTCCTAGATGGCGAGCTGGAGTGTCATCTTGATAGCCCGTTGCGATGATTTCTGTGATGATGCGGGCTGGGAGAGTCAAATAGTCTGTTCCGGCGCCGAAAATTCGGACGGTGTGCTGGTTCTGAGGGTCGAAGGGGGCGTTCGAACCACTTCCTACAATATCGTCGTTGAAGTTTCCTTGCACGTTGACTGAGGCATTTTTCACTTCTCGATATCAGACCAGACTCGGGAGCAGGTGGGAAGGAATTAGTACTCACGCGTTTGAGCGAGAAAGTTACTGCCATACAATCCTTGCTCTTCACCTGAAACAGCTGCAATGATGATACTGGCAGCAGGCGGGTTCTTTGCAACAATGGGAGCAAGAATGCGAACAAGTTCTAAAGCAATAGACACTGCAGAAGCATTATCATCAGCCCCTGGGGCGTCGTCCATGTTGTTGCTATTATTCAACCTCCTCGAGTCGTAATGCCCGGTATAAACATAAGTCCTATTCGGGTCTACAGCACCTTTGATCTCAACCTGCACATTACACACGTCCGCCCCAATTGGCATCCCAGAACTCGGTTGAGCTGCCTGAAAATAACACGGCATGGAAACATTCATGGCTCCATTCGACGGTTTCGCCAGCCCGGTCATCTCACTTAATAGCCATTTTCGTGCTGCTCCGATGCCCCGAGTAGGACTCGTGGTGTCTGAAGCTGTATGCCGTGTGCCAAAATTAACAAGTGTTTGTATTGCTGATTGGATTCGTTTCGAGTCTATTTGTTTCAATAGTTCGAGAGTTTCATGGTCTGTTGTTTGCGGGACGAGTGGTACTCCTACGCTGGACAGTGGCCATGTTGCCGAACCCCAATTTGCGAAACCATTGCTTCCGAAGGTCGGTGAGTGGTCTGATAAAGCAAATACCCCTGGTCGAAAAATGAGTATTGCCGTGCAAAGGAGGCCGGCAAAATCTAGAAGCGATCGCATTGTCGCATGGGTCGCCGTTTCCGACTCCAAAGGGAATTCTCAGGATTATTGTAATTCGTTTAAAGATGGAACTCTCGTCGAGAGGTTCTCCACATTCGACGTCGTTATTCGAGATTTTGGGATTTTGGGAAGGTGTTTTCTCCCGCATCATGTCAGTGGTTTGCCTAGGAGGGAAGGTGGTACTTTAAGTAGGGGGCAGATAAGCGATACAAGATAGGGACGGGGGTTCAAGAGCCTAATTGGCCTACGATCATCGCTGATTTCAAATATACAACGCGTTTCAGGCTACCTTACAGCTCAAAGGTGGGGTAAATGCTTCCCCGCGGCCGACGCGGGGTCAGCCTACAGGGAGGGGGAGGATAATTAATTTGGAAGGTGGCTTATGTATTTCATCAATCTATTTGATTCTGTTCATTTGTTGCTGGAAATATTCTACTGGAAATTCTGTCTTCTCTTAAGACTCAAGGATTGCCTCCCCCCTTTGGCTCTTCTAACCATTCTATGCATGTCTTTGAGTTTAAAAAGTGCCTGTGACTTAGGATTTTCATCCCATGTTCTCCATAGCGGGCGGGAAAGCCACCACTTTGTCAACTGCTCATCAGCTGGCTCGAAGCCATTTATTGCTTAGGTGGTGCTCTGATTCTCTTAAATCGGTGCGTGTCGACACTAATGTGGATGCTGCGGCTGGCATGGTCGTAAACTGCATGTGTGCCTGTTTCTTGTATGTCGCCCAATAATACGGATCAGCCTCGGAAAGCCTCAACGGATTTGGTTTGATTCCCAAGGGAAGAAAAGAAGAATGCTTTATCCAGAATAGGAAATGCAGTGATAGGAAATGCAATGGTGAGGATGGTCTGAGTCTCCAACTCGACCTCATCGCCAACGTCATCCTTCAAGTTAAACAGAAAATCCTTCTCCATTTGGTTAATTACCTTGTGATGGAAATTTCCGTGTTATATCCTATGACCTTTGAAGGGTTTTGGACACCGCAAGTATCCGGTGCTCGTTTCCTACCTTCTTCAAGCAAACCCGCTATGGCATGGTACGGGACGGGATGGAGGGGTGGCACGGAATGGGGAGTACGATACAAGTCTACGGGAACGGGATTGTAGCCCTAAAGGGGCAATTGTTTCCTTGTACTCAAGGGTACTCCCAGGTTGCTTTCCATGGAGCAGGTATCCGAAGGGTGAGAATACGGGAAACCTAGATAGACATAGGCCAAGTTCAGTGTCGAGAAAGTAACAGAGGAGAAATGACCCAAACGTGCCACATTAAACTTCTTCCGAGTAAAATATCCTATTCAGACCGTGTTTATTGCCGAAAACAATCCCACTGTTATGAACCGTTCAAAACTTTGAGAAAGGAAACAAAGGATGCGAATGCTTTGCTAACGTCAAGTCTTTAAAGCTATACCTACTAAAAATTCGTTCGAAAGACAGGAACAGACTTAAAAGTCCAAACCCCGGGTCAAACAATCATTCACTACAAAACTGATCCTCCGTGCAATTCTACTCCATCATTGTTCTGTAAAAAACCGTGCTGTCCTACTTCCGGTAGGAACAATGCCGTGTATCAATACTGTTGACAACTTCGCGTCTCCGAAGTCTCCAGTTTCCGAGCTACTGCGATTGGCCAACCCCCCCTTTCCGGGAATATGTAAAACGACCCCCCACCCCCGATTGTCGATAGGGGTGTCGATTGGGGGCCGGGGTGTTTAAAGACCTTAAGTTGAGATTTTTAATATACGTATAAGCTAGTATGTTATAAGGCTTATAATATAATCATGTGCTTCTTAACTTATAATAAAATAATTTCTTGAAACAGAATTTTAATTTAAACGAATTTATATGTTAATTATTTAAGTTCTAGTTTTTAGGCCCTATAAAGTCCTTTAAATTAGGGGCTTATAAGGCTCTCACTTCTAGTTTTAGAGACTTATTCGCTAAATTTTTAGACTTTCTTAAGCTTACTTTTAAGTTATAAAATATTTGCTTTTTGAATTCTTTAATTTAAAAAACCATTACTAATTTATATATTTTTAAAATATATATATAATTGAATAACCCTTTAGTAGCGCTATAAGAAAATCAAAGAAGTATTAAATTAAAGAGAAAGCTGGACTTTTGGTGTGCCTGTCAGAGCGCCTTTACTTTGGGTTAGTGGCCCCCAATTGACACCCCAATCGACACCCGGGGTGGTGTCGTTTTACATATTCCCCCCTTTCCGATGGCCAAGAGAATGCCATGTCAGCTCTCCACACACCAAAACTTCTTGCTCCCCACCTCCTGTATATCTGGGGTTCGAGTGGATCACAAATACGCCCCAAGCACGGTACCCCATGCTGGGCAACTGTGACAACTCTTAACTGGGTCAGGAACCCAAGGCTGCGGAGCCGACATGCACCCAGACCATGCAGTCTACAAGCCACCGTCTCGGCAAACATCCACTGCTTGTTCTCGGAACGGAGATGTAGAGTACGTGAGGAGGACCGGCGGTGTTAAGCCCCGACTGCTGCCGCTTCCGAGTCTCACAGGATCATCGCAAGAACCCATATAGTCCAGGAAATTCTTTGACGGGATGTTTCAACTTGCTCACTTGTATCATTTTCTCCGAGTAAAGTGAAATTGTCAACAGAGGTCTCCTTCATTCCTTCAATCTTGTCTCTCGCAATGTCCCCCAATCCCTTTCCGATTTATCACCAAGTATGGCGAAAGACGGAGAAGTCGAATTTCTCGAGTCCCAGAGGATACCCGGCTGCAAGCCTTCAGCAGATTCCAACAGATGCCGCCGAATCAGAGCCTGCCCATTGGGCGATGGGCCATCCGATAACTTTGCAGATAACGCCCAACTCGCACGCCTCCCGTCAATCGGGCCGTTTAGCATTGACACAATTCTACGCGGCGTCCCTGCCTTGCTGCCTCGAAGATCGCCTACTGATCAGGTCCACTTAGTACTCGTTATCCAATCCGCAAATACAAACATTATTTAAGACCCGAGCCCGTACCCCACGGATCAAGTCACTTCCCTAGTAGCAGGCTTCTCCTTTCAATTAACTTATCGATAAAATCTCCCCATTTAGCGTCAGATCGATACGTGTCTCGAGCAATCGTAATGGCGGCTATCCCGGTTTCACTGCCGATAGCTCGATCCGGTTCCCTCTCGAAGATGGCGCGTTCCACGTCCGCATGAAGATTCCATTTTCCATCATATGGCACTTCGACCCCAGCATTAGCCAGTGCCGGCCTCGCAAGCCTTGGGTTGCCAAACTATTTGGACAGTGCGATAGCCTTTCATTCAAGACCGTCAAGCTTGCTATTCGTCATCTCTTCCAGATCTCGCAACAACCAAGTGGCTTGCTCTTCGGAAGAGAAGAACCTGTTCGCTTTTCCGTTGCGAGTTGTGACGTGGATAATTGGGAGCATCTTGGTAGCTCGAATTTTCTCTTGACATTTTCCGTCGGGGCTGAGGACAATGGTAACACCAGGGTTTTGGTTTTCGAGGCCAACGAGAAGTTGGTCCAAGGCAGTATCCACTTCTCCGGGGAGGAATTTGGTGAAAAAGAAAAGGCGGCTTGGACGGCAGGATGGACGAACTTGGTGAAGCCGTGCGGAAGGTCAGACTCGTTCTTGACTCCCCTTGAGCGCGAGATGCGGGACGAGAACCTGGTACAGTACAACATGGACACTACATGGCTAAGGTGTCTGGCAGTCTCGACGAGAACGAGTCGCCCGGAAGCTTATTTCGCGAGCCATAAATTGTGGTAATATTAGTCTCAACTATTAAAAAGTCCGTCAGCACAATTATATTATATATTCTCTATATACCACTTCTCTTCCGCTTCCCTCTCTCGTGCCCTTTCCCCACTTTAACTAATCCTGTTTTTCTTGGTCTTTAAGTTCGTTCTTAATTCCAAGTAATTTCTCGCGCCTCTAGAGGATAGGGCTTCGAGTCAGATCAATTGGGTCGAATGGCAACCTCCCACTCTTCCCGGGAAAAGAAGGTCAAATTGGAAGGCTACGCAATACAAATCTACAAAGTTCAGGAAACGAATCGGTCTTTCGGGAACGTGACAACTTTCAAAGTTTCATCCATCTCATTGCTCAGTTCGTACATCCAGTGTGGGCTCCGATAAGCTCGATAAGCGATGATTAGATAATCGCGCTAATTTGTTAATAATCGATAATTATTAATAATTGGCGATAATTATTATTCTAGGCAGTGAGGGGCCCGGCAGAATCTGCCCCTCCTGCTCTCTATTCTAATTAATTAATTAATTAATTAATCTTTATACTAGTTCTTTAAAGAATATAACTAATTTGAGATATATTAAAAAAGTAATAATTTGAGTTATTGCTTTATTAATCTAATAGCTAGCTAACTACTTTGCCTTAGATATAAAGATTAATTCCCTAATACCTGATCTGGTTACTTTACTAGTAATCTAAATAAACTAACTACCCTATAGTACTATTATAAGGTGTTTACTAACCTTACTAATGCCTATTATTCCTAATCTCATTTATTAGACTAGCTTTATATTCTTTTTCTGGATAGTAACCCGCTTTATATAAATGGCTATAAGGTTTGTTACTAGAATTAGATTAGTATAAAAATTAGTATAATTAAGAAAAATGACTTATACTTAAACTCCGTAATAAGAAGCATTTCCGCAGACTCTTATAAAGTATATAAAGCCGAAGCTTAGATATATATATCTTATCTATTCTCCTGAGCCAAAATCTCCTTTACTAATTAATGAAATAATATCTTTGGAATTAATAAATTAGTATTCTTCTAATATTTTCTAATTTCTTAAAAGATCTTGGCTATAAATCCAGTTAGTAGATATACTAATATTTTTACTAATTAACTAATTACTAGATCTAAACCTATATTTTCTCTTTTTTTATATAATAGCAGGAATATGGCCTTTTTTGCCAAGTGTCTTTCTTAGAGCCTTGCTTATAAGAGCCTTCCTAGAAGTAATACGCTTGCTATTAGTTTGCTTGATTTATACTATAATTAAATAATTAACTAGAGATTATAATTACTATATCTTAATTAGTATAGTAATTAATATAAATTAAGAGATATACTATAGAAGAGGTTAATTAAGGGATTAATTAAGGGATTAAAATAGTATAATTAAAGGAAAGATATTAGCTAAGATAAAATAATAGAAAAGAATAAGATAATAGCTTAAAATTTTTTTTATATACCTTAAAAGTGAATTATTTTATATTATAAAGTTAATTTTATTTCACTTTACCTCGCTTATCTTTTAATCTCTTCTTAATTACTTAATTATACTATTATATAACTCTATACTATAACTTATAAATTAGTATTCTAATATACTAATTAATTTACTAATCTCTATATAGATTATCCTTATAATATATTCTATAATAATAAACTATAATTAGTATACTAAATATATTAGTAATTATAAAATATTACTAATTATTATTAAATTATCCCTAGAACCTAAGATAAGTTTATACTTATATTATATTAATTTTTATACTAATTATAATATTATAGGATAGTAGCCATATTAATATAATATCTTAACTAGCTTCTTTTATTAGATCTATTTATACTACTATTTATAAGAGAAAAGTACTAATAGATCTGTCTCAAAACCCAAATATTATAAAAGTATATAAATATAATAAAGTTCTTATAAAAGACTTTATTTATACTAAGATTAAGAAAATAAAGATAGTAGATTAAGGTATAATTATAGTAGTAAAATGCAAGGTAATAAGCTTAGTAGTATATAAGAGTACTTTATTATTAAAATAGCAGGAAATAGTATAGGAGTTTATTATAAGTATTAAATTAAGGAAGTATTTTCAGAATATTCCTATACTAATCTTTATATTAATCTGGCTTTAGAAAATAATAAGAAAAGAATTAGAAAGTAATTAAATAATTACTTGGCTATAGTAAGTATAATAGCTTATATATAGCTTGGAATAATAGTAATCCGGTATAAGAAGATATTAAATATAATTCCGAGAATAATATATAGTTTAAGAAAATATAAAAGACTAAGGAAAAGCTTAATTAAAAGAAAGAGATTAAGCAAGTTTTAGAGAATAAAATAAAATAAAAGGCTAATAGTATATAAAAAGCTTTAGCTAAGGTATATAACTTCTTTTTGGATTAGTATAAAAATTAGTATAAAACTAACCAAAATAGAAATATAAGTATATTAAGTTTATAGTATAATAGGAAACTTGGTAAAAGAAGAAGAGATTCTTATTTTATAAGATTAGATTATTATATAGTAGGTATAGATTTTACTTATTTTTATATTAATTACTAATTATTATATAGTAACTATATTATACTTATTAGTTCTACTAAATTCTTTATACTAGGTAAAAAGGCTATTTAGAGAAACTTGGCTAGTTAGATATAAGAAGATAATAAATAGATTGATTTTCCTAGTCTTATTACTTAGTAGCCAGAATCCGAGGCTAAGTTAAATACTACTAGCTTTTACTTTTCTACTAAATTTCGAAAAGGCTATAAAGTAGTAATATTACTAGTATATACTAGAAAGAAGCTAAAGAATAGCTTATACTAATATATTTTCTTATCTAATTCTGAGTTATAAGTTATAGAAGATATTATAACTACTTAATAATATTTAAGAAACTTCTTTAGTAAAAGCAGTAGTTAGCTAGATACTATATCTTTAAGATACTAGAAGTTATAAATTATAAAGAAAATAATTATAATTATATTAATTTTTATACTAATCTTATTATTTTTTACTAGTATTAATAAAAATACTCAAAATCCTACTTCTTTTCTAATACTTCAAGTATTCTATTATCTTTAAAGTCTTAGCTATTATTTAGGTCCTATCTCATAATATTATATAGTAAGTACCTGAAAAGATTTGTTTTACTTTAATACTTATTACTAGAATTAAGAGAATATTAATTACTATAAGTAAGAGCTTTAGCTAGTACCTTTTTTATATATCTTAATACTATTATTAAAGTATAGATAAGTCCCTAATATTATATGGCTTCTTCTAATAATAATTCTTATATTTGTCTTAATTTACTAGCTATATATATTCCCCTAATATCTAAGTAATCTTATTAAAATTATCTAGTTCTTTCTTTACTAGCTATTTAATTTCCTTAACTAGTATTAAACTATTAGGGATAGATATCTAATCTCGATATTTCTCCTAAAGCTTTTTAACTTTAGTTAAGGTAGACTAAACCTATCTTTTCTTCTAATTGGCCTTAATATACTTTATATAGTAATTCGGATAAAGTATAAGAGTAATAATATAAAGAGATATATTATTAGACTTATAATAATATATATTAAAGACCTCCTACCTTTTCCGGATTCAAGTATAAAAGTCTTTATTATTTATATATATATTTTATTATACTATAATTAGTATTATTAATTCAAGTAATAAAGATTAGTATAAAGATTAGTATAAAGATTAGTATAAAAATTATTACTTACTAGTAATTTATTAAATACTCGAATTAAAATATCTATTATAAAAAGCACTTAATTAATAGTTATAGTATTTTTTTAAATCTCAAGAATAGCTCTATAAAATAGTTTAAGAAAGATAGAAATCATTTAAAGCCTTCTTTAGTTTTTTAGACTAAGGTAATCTAATTTCAGATCTGTAAGATACTTCTTATAATAGGTATTAAGATAAGTATATTACTAAAGAGTAATATTAAGTATTATATACTAGCTATTTTATTATATCTAATTATTAAAAGGAATTATTCTTCTAATAAGAGCTTTAAATCTGGTAATCTGACTAGGAGAATAATAAATATATATAATAATATTATAAAGCTAGCCTAATAGTCCTAAAAGTCGAAATTTCATTTGTTTTTTCTTATTACTTAATAGGGCTTCTAAATCTCCTAAGTTCTCTTATTTATTAAGTGCCTCTAATTTTCTATTTATAAAAATATTATAAAATAAAAAGATTTATATAAAAAGGTTAATAATATATTCTAAATAATAAACTTACTATTATAAAGTATCTTATTCTAATTCTTTTTTCCTTAGTAAATAAGCCTAAATAGCTTAATATAATATATTATTTATACTAGTATTATTACTAATAATAGTTTCAAGTTATTTAGTAATATTATAGTCTTGAAATATAGGTTATAAAACCGTAAATTAGTCTTTTCCTAAATAACCTGGTATTATATAAAGAGCTAGAAGGGCCTTTATATAATTCTTATCTTATTATTTAATAAAATATATAATAATACTTAAAAAAAGATATTCTTATAAAAAAGTCTAGATATTAAGAGCGAGATAAATACTTGAAATTATAGACTAGAGTTTTTATTATATAATATTCTTTAAGCTAACCTAGTATTCCCTAAGCTTTTTTCTTATATAAGAGTAAGTTATAAAAAGAAAGAACTAAGATTCTGAATTAAGTACTTAATAAAAGATATAAAATTCGGGTTATTTAATTACTCGAAAAGATAAATTATAGATAATAATTAATAAAATTAAAGCTTTATAAATTACTACCTAATTAAGGTATTATTAAAAGATATATATATTAATTTCAGTTATTTGGCCAGATAACTTTACTTATAAATAAAGTTATTATAGCTAGTTAATTACTTTTAATTAAAATAGACTAATTTCTAATCTACTCTTAATAGTAATATTATATACTAACTTGAGATAATTATATTAATTAGTAGAGACTAAAGTCGAATAAATATTTAGTAGATTTTCCTTTTTATAAGGAAGATAATAGTAGTATTTGAATAGTTCTCTTATATCTAGATACCTAAGACAAGTATAAGCCCAAATAGCTCTTGCAAGATCTTTTTATTTGGAATTAGATTTGGATTGAATCGAGTCTATATTAGTAGAGGCTTAGTAGATTAATAAGATAGATTTAGAAGCCATATTTAAATAATAGAAAATAAAGTATTATTATATATTAAAGAGAGAATAAAAGAGAGTATGAAAATTTTAATCTTTTTTAGAAGAAATAGTAATATGAATCTTAGTATTACATATTAAATACTAGCTAGTCTATATTATATAATAGACTATTAAATAGAAAGTATAATAGTATATTTATAATAGTTTACTTTTATACTAATCTTTATACTAATTGGTTTATAATTAAACTAGAAAGCGAGATGTTTATATAATAGGACTCGCTTAATAGCTAGCTGGGCCTACTTTTATTAATAATTATCAAAGTAATAGGGCTTACTTAAGGGCTGGCTGGGCCCACTTTTATTAATAATTATTGAGGTAATAGGGCTTGCTTAAGAGCTGGTTAGGCCCACTTTTATTAATGGAATTATTAATAGCTGGATTAGATACTAGCTAGTCTATATTATATAATAGACTATTAAATAAAAAGTTAAAAAATCTAATAGTATAGTAATAATAGTATACTTTTATACTAATCTTAATACTAATCGGTTTATAATTGAACTAGAAAGCCGTAATGGGGCTCGTTTAATAGCTGGGCCCACTTTTATTAATGATTATTAAGGTAATGGGGCTTGCTTAAGGGCTGGCTGGGCCCACTTTTATTAATAATTATCGAGGTAATGGGGCTCGCTTAAGGGCTGGCTGGGCCCACTTTTATTAATGATTATTAAGGTAATAGGGCTTGCTTAATGGCTGGCTGGGCCCACTTTTATTAATGGAATTATTAATAACTGGATTAGATACTAGCTAGTCTATATTATATAATAGACTATTAAATGGAAAGTTAAAAAGTCTAATAGTATAATAATAATAGTCTACTTTTATACTAATCTTAATACTAATCGGTTTATAATTAAACTAGAAAGCCGTAATGGGGCTCGTTTAATGGCTGGGCCCACTTTTATCGACGATAATTATCGATATCGATCGTTTATCGATCGCTTAGCCGATAACGATTACTAATCGATAATCCCGATCGATAATTTATCGGAGCCCACACTGCGTACATCAAGGATCAGCTGAAAGATGTACTCACATACCGTGGTGTAATTTGGGAGAACAAGGCAACAATCCATTGGCATCTCGAGCCGATATACTTCGCGCGCGAGAGGGTTGCGGAGCTTTCGAAAGTCGCTCAGGAGAAAGAAGTTCAAGCTCATCTAGAACAACTTTGTAAGCTTATCAATGACGAACTGGGCCCTACCATCGATGAAGTCGAAGACCTCGAGAAGCATAATCAGATCACACATGCTTTGGTTTGGACCTTGTTCCCCAAAGGGACAATTGCCGTGGAAAATGGCAGCAGAAAGCAAAAGCCGCAGTCTGTATACCGCGTTCTTCAAAGCACCAGAATGGCCTCTTCAAGTTCAAACTTCAAAGTCAAGGTCGAATATGTCAGGTTCGATGGGATCCGCTACCGAATCAATGAGATGACACTCAGAATCCCCTTCTTTGAAGGAAAGAAACCGATCAATACTCTTACCTACTACCCAATTGATGCCGCGACTGGTCCTAAATTGCTTAAGGAACAATTTTGCGCTCGCGGACGGCGGGCACTTGATTTCCAGGGTATTGAGTACATGCGGTTTCAGGATCTAGGCAATGATGGACAGGGCATTCCAGGCGATCCAGGGGGTAACCTTACGGGCAACTTGGTAAAATCTCTTGAAGCCGTATCGCAATATTGAGTGCTGATAACACTGTGATACAGATCCAGACTCGTGTCATAATTGATTTCTTCGGATTCCGCAAATGTATTTTTGATCCCATTAGCGGAGAGCTTCTGCCGGGCTATAAGAAGGTTGAAAAGAGAAAACACGATCGTGGTGGCCAATTTGATTCATCCGCGCTCGATCCACCCAGCGAGAATAATTCTAACTCCGCCGACCCGGAGCAAAGCAACAGAAAGAAAACTGCAGAATCGTCTGTAAAGACGAGGTTTGCCTTCACATTATGTTCCCCTATACTGGAGGCTTTCCTCTCTCCTCGAAATCCTGGAGGGGTTTCCAGAACGATGAAATATTTCCTCTACATTTGACTGATGAAGCCAACAACCACCTCGTCTACCCAGAACAAAACAAAGATCTTGTATGATCCCTTGTGCAACATCACAAAGGTCACCCGAAAAGAAGCGACGATGTGATAGCGGGTAAAGGCCGAGGTCTTCTCGTCTTACTTTCAGGACCTCCAGGCACTGGGAAGACTTTGATGGCCGAAGCAATCGCTGACAAGATCCGGTTGCCGTTATATCATGTTGCTGCGAGCGAGATGGGGACACCCACTTTGGTCGACCCCGCTTTCGACGATATAATGACAAACACAAGTGTATCAAATGAGTAGAGTAGAGTAATAGGCCCTACTCATACTCTACTCAACCAAAATTTGTCCTACTTATAGTCTACTCAATACTCAATGAGTATATACTTAAGTAGTCTGAGTATTCCTTTGACACACTGCAAACACCGCCGACTGGAATGCTATCATCCTGCTCGACGAGGCGGCCATATATCTCCGGCAATGTTCAGAAATGACTGACGTACGTTACAGCACTCCTGAGGCGGCTCGAGTACTTTCAAAGAATAATGTTCCTCGCCACAAACTTCTACGAAACCATCTACCTAGCCGTCGAATCCTGCCTACACATCCATCTGCGCTTCGAACCTCTCCATTTCTCCTCGCGGTCTCAAATCTGGTCTAACTTCCTGGCCCGCCTCAGCACCTCCTCTGCTACTTGTAGCAAACCCTCTCAGGAGGAGATACAAGGATTGGCGTTATGGACTCTAGCCTACTTGTCCTTCCAGTACCAGGTTCAATTACTAATTTAGTGCTCACCACTCTTATTTGTAATACGTTACTTGCAAAGCTTACCAAGCTCACTAATATATTATTATTTTAATTACTTTTGCTTTACTAGCTAATTTATAATATATTAGTAATGCACGTAAAGATCGCAGAGTAGGGAGTTGCATTGGATGGTAAAAGAGTTCATTGAACTAGCTAGAAAAGAGCTTGAGTGAAGTGTGAAGCTTCAGGAAGTGAGTGCACAGATCCTGACTAAGCAGAGCGATTGCGCTAGCCCCAATTCAGTGATTCTCACTGCAACAATTAGAGAAAGCGGGCTCGGTATTATTAATATTACTAATAAGTAATAGAAATAAAGACTCTTATTTAGAATACTTTCTTCTCCGTTTTTGGACTTGACTCTACTATATCTAGTTATTATATGCATTGTCAACTCTTAATATATCGCTTTTGTACTAATATATTAATCCCTTTTTCAATACTATATAGCTCTGGAGGCTGTTCTGCCGGGCTAATTAACCTCATAGGGGAACGGAATTGTGTAGTGGGTGGATTTAGTATGCTTTTGTAAGGAGCGATACAGTATATTAGCCAGGACATGAGTTTGCACGAGATTATTCGCTCAATTCCGCATAATGCATATTCATCTACACTGGCCGTGCTTAATATCTCAATTGCAGCTACTGAGTTTGAAATATGCTGGCAGCAAGAAAACTGCAGGAGATTGCAATTATGGGTATATGTAACAGCTCTCGCTAGTAGTCGCTACTGCAATCACTACCCAGTGGTAGTTCAACTCTAATCTCACTATCTCCGTTCTAAGGTGGGTTAGTAAGACTGGCCGCTTCTACTCAGACACTAATGACCCTCGGCTCACCCTCGGCTCACCCAGCTCACCTGAACTGCCTGAGTAACTGGAGTAGTCCCTGAGCAACCTTAGCAGTAATAGCCGGCTCCTTTCCTGCTCCCAGGTTCTTCTCTCACAGTCGGCGAAAGCGAATATCACGCTCCAGATAAATTAACTACCAATGAAAATTCTCGAATCGTGTAAACAGAAAATAGAAAACAGAATGCCGAGAGTTCGGGTTGATAGGGGATGGGCCGAAGCGGAATGGCATCATGCAATCACACCTCGTGGTGGACTATTGCACGTGACTCTCCTGCGCTACTACAAGTGTGATTGGGAAGGGTTCCATTCGTGTTCGTTAGGGTCCTTTGAATTAGGTCCCGAACGAGCGTACGTGATTCCACGTGTGTTTGATTACGTACGAAAGCATGATTGGAATCACACAAGAAGCTCCCGTCGTGATGGCGGAACGCCATCACCCCGCTCCTGACCGCAGGATGTGCCCACATGTCGGATGTTGCGAGTACTACGGAAAGCCGTAAGGATCAAAAGACCAAGCGATTTTCGAATCCGGTTTTCGACCTTCGATGTCTGATTTGTGGCACGTGCACACCCTACCAAAAATCACAAACACCTATATACCACGCCTATATATTACGTCCCCTCTCCCTGTGCCTCTATTATTACTTTAAATATTTCCTCTCTTTAATTCTTCTCGCTCTCTTTATAAGTATAAGGGTAAGAGAGGGAGAAGGGGGCAGGGGGGGAGGGCAGGGCAAGGGGACCTTACTAAAAATTTACATTGCAAAGCACTAAATTTTTAGTGCCTATAGCCTATAATTTAGTGATTGTGGC